>NC_082676.1:67300000-68550000 GCF_025265405.1 Mesoplodon densirostris
GACGCAAACCTAGAAAGCAGCTATGTTTCATCCTATTCCTCTGCCTTTTCTGGGTAATTCTCTAAGTATCATGGGGGACATCACAAAAAGATCTAAGGAATGAAAAAAGCCTGAAATAACCGATCCCTCTTTTCAAAGGATTTTAGTAGGTATTTATCATGCTTTGCTATGTGGGATTCATTAGGGTGTGGAGACCGTTTATTTTTGGCTACGTCGGGTCTTTGTTGCTGCGTGCAGGCTTTCTCTAGTTGCGGCGAGCAGGGGCCACTCTTTGTTGCAGTGCACGGGCTTCTCATTGCAGTGGCTTCTCTTGTTGTGGAGCACGGGCTCTAGGCCAGGGCATCTGACTCCTATATTACTGTTGAACTGTTTGCAAAATACAAGAGTATTTCCATTTGGAGTGGACTTAGGTAGTGAAAATATAAGAATTTTAAAAAGCAAAAGACTGTGCTCATTATCTATAGCTGATGACCAGTATTGGCTAGGAAGTTTTTTTAATCTCCTCAGTAAAGCTGCAAACAGAACTCTCTGCAGAAGAAAGAGTGATGCTACAAATACGAAGATATATAGCCAAGCAAGTCAGCCAAGAACACTGTTATTTTGGGGCTAATTGAGAATGCAGAGGTTCCAGTGGCTCTCATAGGGATGAAAAAAAAATGGAACTAGCATTTTCTCCATGCAGGATTAAATAAAGAATGGTACCTGACTAATTCAGTGTCAAAACTAAAGAATCATTTGTACCCAGTAGCCTATTTTTTTCTACTGTGTCATCAAACACCCATGATTCATGCAAAGCATAGCTTGTTTTACTTCTTCATCTTTTAGATTGCATAATTAATAAATGTTTGTTGCAAAAACCCCACAA
This sequence comes from Mesoplodon densirostris, assembly GCF_025265405.1. Lineage (NCBI taxonomy): Eukaryota > Metazoa > Chordata > Mammalia > Artiodactyla > Ziphiidae > Mesoplodon > Mesoplodon densirostris. The sequence continues at coordinate 67,300,866 of NC_082676.1, forward strand.
ACAATACAAGTAAAAAGAGAAAATTCTTTCCCCCACCAATCTCATCCTTCAAGATAATAGCCTTTAACAACTTAGTATGTACACTTCCTTCCTAGATTTCTTTCTCTCTCTCTTTTTTTAAAAAAAATAAATTTATTTATTTATTTTTGGCTACGTTGGGTCTTTGTTGCTGCGTGCAGGCTTTCTCTAGTTGCGGCGAGCAGGGGCCACTCTTCGTTGCAGTGCACGGGCTTCTCATTGCAGTGGCTTCTCTTGTGTGGAGCACAGGCTCTAGGCGCGAGGGCTTCAGTAGTTGTGGCACTCGGGCTCAGTAGTTGTGGCTCGTGGGCTCTAGGGCGCAGGCCCAGTAGTTGTGGCGCACAGGCTTAGTTGCTCCACGGCATGTGGGATCTTCCCAGACCAGGGCTCAAACCCATGTCCCCTGCGTTGGCAGGCGGATTCTTTTATTAAATTTTTAAAATCTAACATCTTTATTGGAGTATAATTGCTTTACAGTGTTGTGTTAGTCTCTGCTGTATAACAAAGTGAATCAGCTATATGTATACATATATCCCCATATACGCTCCCTCTTGCGTCTCCCTCCCATCCTCCCTATCCCACCCCTCTAGGTGGTCACAAAGCACCGAGCTGATCTCCCTGTGCTATGCAGCTGCTTCCCACTAGCCATCTATTTTACATTTGGTAGTGTATATACGTCAATGCTACTCTCTCACTTCGTCCCAGCTTACCCTTCCCCCTCCCTGTGTCCTCAAGTCCATTCTCTATGTCTTTATTCCTGTTGGCAGGCAGACTCTTAACCACTGTGCCACCAGGGAAGTCCCTCTAGATTTCTAAATGTGCATGTGTGTATGCATGTACAAGCAAAATAGGATTATTCTATACATTAGCTCTGAACCTTGCTTATTTCACTTAAAATAACTGTCTTCCATCTCTCCATGTCTATATTAGAGGGAAACTCCTATTTTTTTTTTTTTTTTACTACTGTGCTGTGTGAAATTCCATTGTATGGCTGCCCTACCATTTATTTAATGGTCTCCTAATGTCTGGCATCTAGGCTGTTTCCCATTCAACAAATATTAATTGAAAGCTTGTTATTCTCTAGAGATGCCGCAGGAGTACAAGATATATAGATACATAAGGAGCTACCTCTTCTCTCGAGGAATTTGAGACTGAATATGTGAGTCAGATAGACTGTGTAACAAAGAGCCTTCACATTTCAGCAGAAGATACTAAGAATTCCAATGTCGCAGAATCTAATGGCAAACCGAACGAAAATAATCCCTCCAAAGAAAGACATTGTACAAGAGCATTATATTTTTACAAGAGCATTTTACTAGTAGAAAATCCAACATATCAAAACAGAATGGTTAAAGGGCAATTATGGCACAGAATAAAGGCTTTTTCTTACAAAATGTTTGATTTGTTAAGTACCCTTCTAGTACTTAACTCTTGATTTTTGTACCAACAGCTATTTGATATGGTTAAGGGGAACTGCCAAGTAAACAGAAGCTTGAATATTAGGAATCCATGAAGGTTGGAATTCTAGCTCCTTCTCTTGAAATGTTTAAGTGAAGAAGTATAATTCAATATGTTTAAAAGGGCTTTTCAAAATCTAGGTATGTCAGGAAATTTTAGTTCCACTTCAGATCATCCCAGGCTCATCTGTCTCCAAGACTCTTGGCCATTTTTTCTCTCCAGCTTTCACTTTGGAGACACACTTCACGCAGGTTCTCATAATTGCCATGGCCGCACGTGATACTGAGCAAGAATTACCTGACAGCAGCTTGTCTCAAGCCCACGGCTTGAGCCTCTTGTCTTCAACACAGGGCTTCCCTGTTGACATTGAGACTTAAGATACATCGGGACCTGCTTGGAACTCATAGCGATACGTACCAAAGTGCAGAGGAATTAATGCCCCAGGGGATAAACCTTCGATCGGTGGGAACTGAGAGTTAGTGGATAAATTTTCCTCCCTCTTGCTTCACGCCTCACCTCCTCCCCACGGACTACCTTAAGATGCAATAGCCCTTATGGCCTCTCAGAAGATGGTCCCTTGAAGTGATGCAATTAGTTGGTCTTAATATGAAACATTGGCCATCTCTGTGGTGCACCCCTCATATTTGCTCTTCCCTGACCCCGTCCCTTTCCCTCATTTCTGCTTCCCTGGGATTGCACTCCCTAATAAAAGAGTTCAGATAAGCTATTGGCTCAGCCACTGTTTTCTGGAGAATTCAGGCTAAGACAACACAGTCTTAACAAGTGAGATAGAGCTGGATATACTGCACTGTGTGTGCTCATTACCTCATTTATAGCTACCCATTACTGAGCACCTAAGTGCCCCAAATTTTTTCAAAGTGCTTTATATGCCATCGAATAACCCCCCATGAGGAGGTTATTACTATTAATAGCAGTTTTTCTTCGACAGGAAAGAAAACTAAGGCTTGGAAAGTACCTCACTCTAGGCTGTATCAGATCACTTTCTAATTTTTCAGTTATTGCAATTGGTGGAGGCTCGGGGAGCCAGATGGTGCCCATCTCTACTTGATAATTCAGGTCCTCTTTGACCTCAAGTTTCCTCATTCCTTAAGCCCTCCAATATATGTATCAAGTATGTAAAAATGTGGTCACTGAACAAGAAAGCCAGACTTTGGACTCAGAATTATATGTGTGAGGCAACACAGCAGAGTGCCAACTCAGAGAGGCCCCTATGTGCGTCCAATCAGAAAGGCTAGGCTCAGCCAACATGGGATGCTGCTGTTCATGGCACGACTCAGCTATGGCTTCAGCTTTCACACCTCGGGAATGAGTAAGGGTAGCACAGTTTCTCTGCTAAAATCATCCCCGACTTCTCAGAGTGCCACTCGGGAAAGAGGATGGAGGGCTCTGCAACCAGGATTTCTAATTCCTGCCGTTCTTGCTGCCTCATCACACTCTCTGCTCCTGTCCTGTCTCCCTTAACCTGGGCTCAATCCCATCCAAAGTTTGGTGCAAGAGAGTCCCCCCATCCGACTGATTGGCAGCCTGACTCCCAGCCTCCCCAGGGCCACCACACTGCTTAGCAATTATTTTCTCAGTCTCAGTGACCCCCTCCTTTATTCCATTTTACACAGCAGTTGTTCCAAGCATTTACTACTCTTCCACCTTCTCTCAAATGGTTGTCCCCGTGCCACTCTCAAGAGAGGAAGGTAAGAGCTCTTTACCATATCCCCCACAAAACTACACTCACCTTGCCCTTCACCTCGTCCTCCCCATTTCTGTCAACTCAGTCCACGATGCTCTCTCTGGTGCTCCGTGCCCTGGTGGGATTCAGGAAGAAACCCCAGACCTCCATGATGGGCTCCCAGGTCTGAGGCTGGGCATGGAGTAACAGCTTTCCCTCCCCTCTTTCCATATGATACAAAATATAGAAGGAAAAACATCATAGGACTTTTGTCGTAATCCTTTAAAAAATGCTTAGCAGCTTTTTGTGCATGTGTGAGTCTTACTTATAAAAGCCATTGTTGACAGCAGTCAATTATGTATATGGATTCCTATGGAAGAGATGGACACTGAGGTCAGGTCACTTCAACCTTGGTCATACCTGGGGAGGTGGGGACCCAGAAATGGGAGAGGGAAGCATCTGGTTTTATTTTAATTAACCACAGAAGTTCTATAAAATCTTGTAAAAGTCATGATCTCTTGAATCACAGCAGAGTACCCTCCCCAACCTATTCATTCCTGAACGCATCATACCGGCAGTCCTGCTGGTAGCACATATATTGTCCTGGTGGAAACAAATTTAAATTAAGGTTGGTCATGAGCGTGTGTCTGTGGCACTGCTTCTGGATTATTAAAATAAAATTCAGGTCAGAGAAAGCAAAAGCCCTTTTCACAGAGCTGAATTACTTTTGCTCTATACCAAGTTCAATTAAAGAAACAACTTTCTCTTCTTGGCAAAGTTTTCTCAATTTTTTTTCCTACCTCTCCGGTCTACTTCCACCAATCCTTCTACTCTATAATCAAACACAAGAAAACATAAACAGTAAAATTTCACTAATGTGGTTTAAAAGGAAAAGGTTGGTTTAAAAAAGTTTGCATTGGACTTGGCAAAAATACAATAGAATACTTTCAAATGGGCTGAGAGAGCACCATTTCATTCAGTGTCTATATCACATCTTCTTAAACCAATTGTGTGTTGATGGGCACCTGGGGAGTTTCCATGTCTTGGCTATTGTAAATAGTGCTGCTATGAACATTGGGGTGCATGTATCTTTTCAAATTGAAGTTTTTATCTTTTCTGGATATATGCCCAGGAGTGGGATTGCTGGATCATATGGTAGTTCTATTTTTAGTTTTTTAAGCAACCTCCATACTGTTCTCCATAGTGGCTGCACCAATTTACATTTCCACCAACAGTATAGGAGGGTTCTCTTTTCTCCACACCCTCTCCAGTGTTTATTATTTGTAGACGTTTGATGATGGCCATTTTGACCAGTGTGAGGTGATACCTCATTGTAGTTTGATTTGCATTTCTCTAATAATTAAGTGTCGAGCATCTTTTTATGTGACTGTTGGTAATCTATGTGTCATCTTTGAAGAAAGTTTTCTGCCCAATTTTTTTTTTTTTTTTTTTTTGCGGTATGCGGGCCTCTCACTGCCGTGGCCTCTCCCGTTGTGGAGCACAGGCTCCGGACGCACAGGCTCAGCGGCCATGGCTCATGGGCCCAGCCTCTCCTCGGCATGTGGGATCTTCCCGGACCGGGGCATGAACCTGCACCCCCTGCATCGGCAGGCGGACTCTCAACCACTGCGCCACCAGGGAAGCCCTCTGCCCATTTTTGGATTGAGTTGTTTGTTTGGATATTGTGTTGTATGAGCTATTTGCATATTTTAGATATTGATCTCTTGTCAGTTTCATGCTTGCAAATATTTTCTCCCATTCTGTAGGTTGTCTTTTCATTTTGTCTGTGGTTTCCTTTGCTGTGCAAGAGCTTTTAAGTTTGATTAGGTCTCATGTTTATTTTTGGTTTTACTTCTTTTGTCTTGGGAAACTGATCTAAGAAAATATTACTACAACTTATGTCTGAGAATGTTTTGCCTATGTTCTCTTCTAGGAATTTTCTGGTGTCATGTCTTATATTTAGGTCTTTAAACCATTTTGAGTTTATTTTTGTATATGGTATGAGAGAGTGTTCTAATTTCATTGATTTACATGTAGCTGTCCAGCTTTCCAAATACCCTTGCTGGAGAGACTGTCTTTTCTCCATTGTATATTCTTGACTTTTTTTTTTTTTTTTTTTTTTTTTTTTGCGGTACGCAGGTCTCTCACTGCTGTGGCCTCCCCCATTGCGGAGCACAGGCTCCGGACGCGCAGGCTCAACGGCCATGGCTCACGGGCCCAGCCGCTCCACAGCATGTGGGATCCTCCTGGACAGGGGCACGAACCCGTGTCCCCTGCATCAGCAGGCGGACTCCCAACCACTGCGCCACCAGGGAAGCCCATATTCTTGACTTTTTTGTTGTAGAATAATTGTCATTGGTGTGTGGGTTTATTTCTGGACTCTCTATTCTGTTCCACTGATCTACATGTCTGTTTTTGTGCCCCTTTGATTACTATAGCTTTGTGGTATTGTCTGAAGTCTGAAAGGGTTATGCCTCCAGCTTTGTTCTTTTTCCTCAGGGTTGCTTTGGCAATTCTTGGTCTTTTGTGGTTCCATCTAAATTTTAGTACTATTTGTTCTAGTTCTGTGAAAAATGTCAAAGGTATTTTGACAGAGATCACATTAAATCTGTAGATTGCTTTGGGTAGTATGGCCATTTTAACAGTATTAATTCTTCCAATCCAAGAGCATGGGATGTCTTTCCATTTTTTGGAATCATCTTCAATTTCCTCTATCAGTGTTTTATAGTTTTCAGCATATAGGTCTTTCACCTCCTTGGTTAGGTTTATTCCTGGGTATTTTATGTTTCTGATGCAATTTTAAGTGGGATTGCTTCTTTACTTCCTCTTTCTGATATTTCATTGCAATGAAATGCAACAGATTGCTGTATGTCAATCTTGTATCCTGCTACTTTGCTGAATTCATTTATTAGTTCTAATAGTTTTTGTGGAGTCTTTAGGGTTCTCTATATAGAGTATCATGTCACCTGCAAATAGTGACCTATTTATCTCTTCACTTCCAATTTGGATACTATTTATTTCTTTTTCTTTTCCAATTGCTGTGGCTAAGACTTCCAGTACTATGTTGAATAGAAGTGGTGAGAGTGGGCATCCTTGTGTTGTTCCAGAATTTAGTGGGAAGGCTTCCAGCTTTTCACTGTTGAGCATTATGTTGGCTGTGGGTTTGTCATAAATAGCTTCTAGTATGCTGAGATATGTTCCCTCTATACCCACTTTGGTAAGAGTTTTTATCATGAATGGATGTTGAATTTTATCAAATGCTTTTTCTGCTTCTACTGAGATGATCATGTGGTTTTTGTCTTTTCTTTTGTTGATGTGGCATATCACATTGATTGACTTGTGTATGTTGAACCATCCTTGTGACCCTGGGATGAATCCAACTTGATCATGGCGTATAATCCTTTTTATGTGTTTTTGGATTTGGTTTGCTAATATTTTGTTGGGGATTTTTGCATTTGTATTCATCAAAGATATTAGCCTGTAATTTTCTTTTTTTTTTTTTTGTAGTGTTTTTGTCTGGTTTGGTATCAGGGAATTTATTGGAAGGATGTAGTCCAGCTCGTAGGATGAAGAAAGATGAAGAACTGGGTTTGAAACAAGTAAGACCCAGGGAATTCAGAGTGCTTCCTCAGCAGGACCACCTCCCCAGCCTCGGTTGGGGGGGGTAAAAAAAACTGGAGGAATTGAACTGTAGCAATTTTTGCTACTTGCATTACTCAACTCAAGTTTCAAAGTTTGAGAATGAAGGGATAAATTGGTCAACATCAGGACATAAAGTATGCCTGTGGATGTACCAAGAAAGTAAAAGGAAGGATCTAGCAGGAGCCCTCAAGGTCACCATCAACTATTGCTGTGTGTGTGCAAGCACTTGGGTTTGCTGTCCCACTAAGACTGCACAGAGTGGAGGAGAGTTAATTACCCTGAGGAAACTGAGGCAGTCAGGAAAGGCAAATGGAGGCTGGTCTGAGTAAATGCCAACAGTCCCTTATACTCCGGTGGCATTAGAAAGGGTTCATTCTACATACTTCAATTGCAGTTGGATCCTAAAACCCACTGTAGCTTCACATACTAAAGGTTATCAAGAAAAATGTGTTCTTTCGGTATGTCCTGTAGTTCTTCAGACAGAAACCAAAACCACAGTGTCTGAGAGAGCTAAAGAGAGCATAGATGCACACAAGAAAACCTGACATTCTTATGGAAACTTGACGCTGGGGAGTAGCCAGTGGTGACAGAAGCATCAGCCTATTGGCTGCTGTACATAATCTTGACTCTAAGCCCCAGTTCCCTGATTTGCAGTTAAAACTCTTTGACTGAGAGGGATAATCTCTGACTTTCAAGCAAATCACAGATATATTCTATTCTGCAGCATGTGAGACTGAATTTAGAGTTGTGAGGATTTCATAACGTTGATTGTATGTGGCATGTAGTGCATAGCATAGGTTTTCTCATATCTGAGGGAGTTTAGGTTTGAGACCCCTGAGAACTGGGATGGACTAGATGACTTTTGAATATGTGATCCTATCATGTTTTAAGACAAAAGGACAAAGTAAGAGCATGTTTCTGTCCTACAAAATGATTTTGTTGCCTCTGGTTACAGAAGCTCATAACTGGGCTTTGTTAAGTCTAAGGAAAAACATAAATAAATAAAAATAACTAACATAGAAGGAATGTCCTTGTGCACAGATGTAAAAAGTTCTATTGTTATCCTGCTTCTTTTTAGAAAACATTTTCTTTTTTTTAAGTTTTTGACAAAATAATTGCAGATTTACAGAATATTTGCAAATATAGTTCAGAGAGTTCCCATAAGCCCTTCATCCAGCTTTCCCTAACGTTGACATCTTACAGGGTTCTGCTACAGTTATAAAAGTCAAGAAATTAACATTGATATAACCTACAGACATTATTTGAATGCTACCAGTTTTCCCATTAATGATATTTTTCTGGTCTAGAATCTAATCCCACATTGTAATTAGTTGCTGTATCTTCTTAGTCTTCTCCCATCTATGACAGTTTTTCTTTCTTTTTCATGGCCTTGGAACTTTTGAAGGATATTGATCAGTTATTTCATGGAGTATCCTTCAATTTGAGTTTTTCCAACGTTTCTCTCAGAATTAGAGTTAGGCTGTGCATTTGTTATGGACTGAATGTTTGTGTTCCCCGAAATTCATATGTTGAAATCTTAATCCCCAATGTGATACTTGTGTATACTTTGCCCTTTCAGTGTATCATATTGAGGAAACATGGTGTCAACCTGTCTTATCTCTGGCAGAGGTTTACTCGATAACTTGATGAGGGTGGTATCTACAGAGTTTCTTCATTGCAGATCCTCCTATTTCCCCTTTGGTAGAATGTACAAAATGCTGTAAGAGCATACTTTGGTAGAATGCTGTAAGAACATACTTTGAGACGATGTAAATATTCTTGTTGTTCATCATACTTTCATCTGTTAACTTCAAAACCCATCGAAGAGTCTGTCAACAATTATCACTGTGGTGTCTACGTAAGATGATTTTCCATTTTAATCATGTCCTCTAGGTTTTCAATGTTCATCAGTTGGAATTTGACTCTGAGGCAGAATTTAGAAAGTATGTTCTAAATGTCTGTGCTGTGAGGGCAGCAGGTCAGGGAACCAGCCTTCCTTCTGTTCTTGGAGGGTTCAGTGCTGGTCAGTTAAGCTCCCGTTGGCTGTTTGATCCCCAAAACAGCAGCTGCAGAGGGAGGAGGAGAGGATCCGCTTCCCTTGGCTGTTTGCTGCCCTGTGAGTTCACTCCTGCTGTTCCTTACACCGGGCGCCCTCTGCCTCCCCTTCTAATTGTTCTACTGGCCTCAGCTCTGGTAAAGACTTAGTAGGGAGCTTTCTTATTCTTCTTCCTCCACAGCCTTAACACTTCTCCCGGCTGACTCTGTCACAGCAAAGAATATGCTGTCCTAAAACAGCCAGATTTTCTTGTACGTTCCCCAGCACACTGTGGGTAAAGACCCCACTATTTAGTCCAGATTTCTGAGCTGTTGGGCAGCACCTGACAAACATGACTTCCCTGGGGAGGCTCTGATAGAGAAGGAATGAAAGTAAAATAGAGTATTTGTCACAAAACCCTTCCTTACATTTAACGTTTAAAAAAATATTTTAAGGTATAATTTGTATACAGTAAAGTTCATTTTTTTGATGTACCATTCTGTGAATTTTGACAAATGTATATACTCTCAGGTAATCCTTACCACATCAAGAGATAGAAATCTCACATCCCCTCAAAAAGTTCCCTCCTGTCCTCTGTAGTCATCCATCCCCACCCCCACCCTTAGCCCCTGGCAAACACTCATCTATTCTCTGTTCTTTTAGTCTTGCCTTTTCCAGAATGTCATATAAATGGAATTATAAAATATGTAGCCTTTAGAATTTGACTTCTCTCACTTACCATAACACTTGTGAAATTCATTCCTGTTATTGTTGCTGTGAGTACTTCAGTGTTTTTTGTTTTTTGTTTTCGGTACGCGGGCCTCTCACTGTTGTGGCCTCTCCCGTTGCAGAGCACAGGCTCTGGACGCGCAGGCTCAGCGGCCATGGCTCACGGGCCCAGCCGCTCCGCGGCATGTGGGATCCTCCTGGACCGGGGCACGAACCTGTGTCCCCTGCATCGACAGGTGGACTCTCAACCACTGCGCCACCAGGGAAGCCCCAGTTTTTTTATTATTGAGAAGTATTCCATTTTATGTATTTATCACCGATTGCTAATTCACCAGCCACTAGACATCGAGTTGTGTTCCGTTTGAGGGGTTATGAATAAGTTACCACAAACATTCATGAACTAGCTTTTGTGTGGACTTAGGTCTTCATTTCTCTTGGGAACATACCCAGGAGTGGAATCACTGGGTCATAGGGTAAGTGTGTGGCGAACAGGCCTCTTTCCAGAGTGTCTGTATCTTTTTGCATTCTGACCAGCGATGTATGAGAGCTCCTCCTCCTCACCAGAACACTCAGATAACTGCATGCTTTCGTCCGCATTACTTTAGACCAGTAAGGGTAAGCATCTTTTCTTTTCTTTCTTTTTGGCTGCGCAGCTGCCGCATGGCATGCAGGATCTTAGTTCCCCAACCAGGGATGGAACCTGTGCCCCCTTCAGTGGAAGTGCCAAGTTTTAACCACTGGACCGCCAGGGAAGTCCCGGTGAGCATCTTTTCATGTGCTTATTTGCCATCTGTATATCTTCTCTCCTGAAGTGTCTATTCAAATCTTTATGCGTTTCTTATTGGTTTTTTAATTTCCCTATTGTTGACTTTTGAGAGTTCTTTGTATATTCTAGATATAATATCTTGATCGGATATGTGACTTGTAAATATTTTTTCATAGCCTTTGGCTTCTCTTTTTACATTATCTTAACAGTGTCTTTTGAAAAGCAGAACTTTAAATTTAAAAAAAATTTTTTTTAAAAACATCTATTGGAGTATAATTGCTTTACAATGGTGTGTTAGTTTCTGCTTTATAACAAAGTGAATCAGCTATACACAATATCCCCATATCTCCTCCTTCTTGCGTCTGATTATTAATTAAATTAACTAGCTTAAGTTAATTAATTAAAATTAAAATGGAATGTAATTAAAATTTTCTCCTTGGAGGGAAATTAAAAAACAAAAACAAAAACACGTTGAGAAACATTGCCTTAGAGCCTCCTCAGATGACTCATAAGAGGGCTTGTTTGATGATGCTCCACAATTAATTTTAAAGAACTCCCAACCATGTTTTTGTCTTATTTTAAAGTTGTGGATACTTTTTCTTGAACTAAGAGAGCCATAGAGTAGAAATGGCTGTCCGTCACATCTAGATAGAGAGGACCAGAGGCATCTAGCTTCAGACTCCTGGAAAGGGTGGGAGCAAAAACATATCTTCTGTGGTATTCAAAAAGCCCAGGATTCAGCTGAGGGGTAGTCAGACCTGGGGTGGACCAGAGGCTGGAAGTGAGAGATGCAGTGGCAGCAGCCATACTCAGCCCAATGTATGCCAGAGCAGATGGACCACGTCCAGTCCAGCCATGCAGAGCGCCCCAGCATTCTCACATCCTTTTGGACTGTACCTGCACCTGTAGCGGTAGGGTCAGACCTAGCCGTGAATTGAATTCGATTACATTTCCACCAGATGGCCCAGTGGGAACTCAAAATGGAAATAAAGTTCAGGTAAAGAAGAATATAGCACATCACATTTCCTATATCCCTGCATTTTTGGCCTGAGATTTTGCCTACTATGTGTACTTATGAAGAAACGCAGGAGAGAGACATCCGATAATGTGATGGGGACAGAATGCTGGATCCCCTATATTTCTTGAGACCTGAAACAGCTGATGAGCAGAACCGCAGAAGAACGTACACTGGATATAGGTGGAAATTCTTACATGTGATATGGGTGCATAGGGATTGTTAACTTCTTCAAGCAAAAGCTAAAAGTTCCAGTATTGAATTGGCAGAGATGGTAGTCTTTCTCCAGAAATTTCTGCTGGCTGCCTCTTCTCTTTTCCCCACTTGTCATCTTTCCAGGTGGTAAAATCCTGTCTGAATTTTAGTGCTTAGCATTTTCCTTTGTGAGCTACTTGAATCCCAGAAAAAAAGCCCTGAGCACTGTAAAGGGAGCTCCCATGAATAATCCTGCAAAATTTTACTGCCAAATAAGGTATTCAGCAGAACTTTAAACTTTTGATGAAGTCCAATTTATCATTTTTTTTCTTTTATGGTTCATGCTAACATTTATTTGTTTTGTTTGATTGGTGTTGGTTAAACTTCTTTGTCTGAATTATCTTCTTCTTAGAGAATTTCTGAAAAAAAAAAAATACAAGTCTTGCTTTCTAAAGCCATAGCCAGGACAAGTCACTTAGCCTTTTCTTAGCTGTTAAATGGGAACAACAGTCCTGTCTTTCTTGGGAAACATTTGTGTTGCCTCTAGGATAAAAGCCAGAAGACATGTGCCTGAAGTGAAAAGGCGAAGAAATGTTTGGGCTTTGAGAGTTTTACGTTAGCAGCAGCAGGTTGAAGAGGCAAAAAGGAAGTGAGCATTTACAGGGGAAGAAATAATGGAATAAAGTATTGTTGGATCCTTACTTACAGGAAGACAAGAAGCAGCAGTAAGCAGAGAGACTTCCCCTTGACATGGCTAGACTCCAGAGCAGGAAGAGAGAAGTCTGGGAAACATATATAAAAAATTATTAATATTCAATAAATGTAAGAGAAAGTCCCCAAATTGAAAAGTAAAAAAAAGCCAGGTGTTTTTATTCTTTGATGATGTAGTTAGCACATCCTTTGGAAAGGTATTTTTCTGTGGAAGTATTGTCTGGGCTTAGTTCCCTTTAAAAGGTTAATAAAAAATTAAACAAGAAGATCCCATATACTGAATCCAAGGATTCTTGTGTCAGAAACTTTGCACACCTCTCTCCCTGGGTGCTCACACCTCCCCATGGGAAGTCAACTTGCAAGGAGGCTCAGTCCCAATAACTGCAGATGTAATCAATTATGAGTGAACCTCATCATGCAGTAGGACTGAAAAATTGAAGGGACCCTCTTCAGAAAGCCAAAGTTCATTCCTCCTTATCACACTTCAACACACCAGGCTTCTTTCTCTTTCTAAAGACAAGTGGGTCCTGAGAGAAACGCAGGATTCTTGATGCCGTAACCGAGTAACTGTGTTCAGACAGAATGGCTTCTCAACATCCTGTTTTATTACATTCCGTACTTTGATAACAGTTCTTCTTAAAAAGATGTCCTTCTGTGGCATTGCTTGCTTAGGGAGGTTTTAGGTACCAGGGTGGTCCTTCCACCCCAGGCCACCGTAATGAACTGCTGATTAATTCTTTACCACCCACTTTGCAAGCGAACTGTGAGTTGTGTTTAAGTACGATGGGATAGAATCTTATCAGACAGGACTTCACCAGCTGGAACTAGAAACAACTCTGTCCATCTGGCCTGGGCAATGTGCCCTCCTGGAAAATTACTGAACAGCACCCAACTCCATAAAAATACATTCCTTAAAATGCCAGCAGAAGGCACAGACTTATGGTGAAATGAAGAAATTATGCAGCCTGTGCAAAGCTCAATTCATCACCAGGCTTGGATAATGGAAATAAATGCTCACCCAGACTTTGTGCCAGGAACATTAATAATTAGTTGGTGGGGACTGTCATGCAGGAAGGTCCTGGCTGTGATTCAGATTCTGGGCGTGAAAGTGTGTGATGTAAACCCTGTGTGACAGTAGAGCAATGGGACGTTTGTTCCTGGGTGGGCCGGGAATCAGCAGCAGCCCCCTCTCTGTAGGGAGGCAGTGAGAAGTGATGGCTTTGGGGGTGTCTCTCTGGGTTGAGGAAAATTTGCCACGTTTAATCTGGCTGCCTTTCCTTTTCCCTTACTGCACCCTTTACAGAACTTTGGCTGTGGCTGTCTTCCATCTTACAAAGGGGAAAGCCAGCAGACTAAGTGCGTTGTGTGCCCCTCGCTGCCCTCTCATGGCCACTGTCTGTTCCCAGGTGCCGAGGTGTCTGCTCACTGTTCTTCCCCCAGTCGTGGTCCTCAGGCAGGCATGGGTGCCCTTCTCCACGGAGCCCTCCTTGCTCTCCCAGCTAAGAAGACACCTCCCGCTTATATTCCATTTTTTTGTGGCACCCGTTATTTCTACTTCACATCCTAAATATCCCGTGAGGCTGGGAGCCATGTCCGATTCACATTTGGTTTCTTCTCATCTCCGGCACACTGCTTTGCAAGTTGTAAGTTCTCTACCAATATTTGTTGAGTGAATCAAAGAAATAACTCGTGACTGATAATAGCTGTGTGACCTCCTGGCCGGGAGCATTTTTGTTTCAAATGTGTTTTAAAAGGTGGCATGGGGTGACAAAAATGACCAGGTCTTTGTGATCAAACAAATCTGGCTACAAACGTAAGCTAGCTAGACCACATACTCTTATTTCACTGCCTTTATTTCACTCATCTCTAAAGAGTTATTTCTACCTGTTGTACAGGGTTCTTGTATGCATTAGAGAAGGTAACACGTGCAAAAACCCTTTAAAATTTAAAATGTTCGTTCCCCTCAGAATGGAAGTGCTTAACCTGAAGAAATAAAGTTCCACCGAGAATTTTAAGCATCAGAGGCCCCTGGCTGGGACAGCCACCTCTGCAGGAAGCGCCATCCGGGAGCCCACGGGCTGTCCCTCAGCACACGGGGTGAACAACCAGCTCCTCTCCCCTCCCAGGCCGTGGGTGCTCTGGGAAGCAAGGTGACGGCAGGGGAGCCTCCCAGCAGTTCAGACTGATGTGAGCGCTCTAGACCCCAGGTGAGAGCCACGCTGTGTGAGCCCAAAGGGTCCCCAGCTGGTACAGCCAACCTGGCTCCATCATCCACCGGCTGCCGAACCACAAGGGGATAAGACACGTGAAGTTCCATTCAGTTCAGCAGATCTTTAACACGTGGCTGCTCCCTGTGGATCTGCAGTGTAGTCCCTGACCTTCAGGGGTTGCCCCATCGTGGGCACAGACAGTCACAGAGCAGGGCTGGGAGCCGCAGGCACAGTGAGCCTCCTCCTTCCTGGATTCCACATTGGCAAACTCATCTACTTGCTGAAATCTGTTACCTCAACATCAGTTGTCGTGATGTTTTTCTGGTCATTCACAGATGTGTGTAGAGCAGGGAAAACATCTGAGTCCCTCGACAGGCACATCCCCAGGTGAGGGGAAACAGGTGATGTTTCAGCTCTCATACCATAAACAAGTGTCCTTTTCATGGTCTATGTACTATGCCACCTTTTCCACGTTTCTGTGCTTTTTGTTGGTGATTTTACTGTTCAGAGTAGCCCCCCAGCACAGTGCCAAGGAGCTGTCTTGCTTTCCTAGGTGCAAGAAGCCCGTGATGTGCCTCAGGGAGAAATACGGTGCTGGACAAGCTTCACTCAGGAGTGAGTTACAGGGCTGTCGGCTGTACAGTCAGTGTTAATGAGTCAACAATGCACGTTAAATACGGTGTTTTAAAACAGAAAGTCACATAACATAGAGCAAGGTACCTGCTGATCAGCTGATGGAAATGTGGCCAGAGGCTCCCAGGAACTAAACCCTGTATTTCCCCTGGGAGCAATGGTTCAATAATCTCTAATTCATGGATTGTGGTGACTTTATAGAACACAACGACAGCAAATAATAAGAATTTACTACATTTAAAAAAATATTTATTTATGTATTTTGGCTGTGTTGGGTCTTAGTTGCAGCATGTGGGATCTTTTGTCGCAGCGTGGAGGCTTCTCTCTAGTTGTGGTGCGCAGGCTCTGTAGTTGCGGCACACCGGCTTAGCTGACCCGAAGCATGTGGGATCTTAATTCCCCAACCAGGGATTGAACCTGTGTCCCCTGCATTGTAAGGCAGATTCTTAATCACTGGACTACCAGGGAAGTCCCAAGAACTGTCTATATTTTGGTGTGAAGTAGAGTTCAGGGTTGGGAGTGACGGGTGGGGCTGGAGAGACACAAGCGAGGAAGTTTCTTAAACGGCAGGACTGGGCCTCGTCTTGCTGCTGGAGCGTCAGGGGCAGTGGAACACGGTTAGATTAGATTTTACACTCTGCTGCCTGGAGGAAGGATGGATTTGAAGAAGAATTTTGGCAAATGGAGTCGGGTTTAAAACTACTCTCCAGGAAGCTTTTACCTACATCGTCCAGCCACACATACATGTAGGTACACATACACTTCTAAAAGTATGATTCTGTGTGTGCTGTGGACCAAATTGTGTCCCCCACCCCAAATTCAGACATTGAAACCTTAACCCCAAATATGATGGTAGTAGGAGGTGGGACCTTTGGGAGGTAATTTGTTTCGGTCATGATGGTGGAGCTTTCATAATGGCGTTAGTACCCTTATAGGAAAAGAAAAGCACTCTCTCTCTCTCTCTCTCCCCCTACCGTGTGAGGACGTAGTGAGAAGGTAGCTGTCTACAAGCCAGAAGAGATCTGTCACCAGAAATCTACCATGCTGGCACCTTGATCTTGGATTTCTAGCCTCCAGAACTGTAAGAATATAAATTTTTATTGTTTTAAGTCTCCAGGTCTGTGGTATTTTGTTATGGCAGCCTGAGCAGACTAAAGCAGTATGAAAGCTCTAAAATTGCTAAAGATGCTAAAGAAGAGGCAGGCAGGCCCTTTTTTTTTTTTTTTTTGGTTGGGATAAAAATCACTTTGGGCATTGGATGTATGGTCATCTTTCTACTGAAAAACCATGAGATGAAAAACAATTGGATATTTTCTAATTTGAATTCTTTCCTTTATCTGATTAATTACACACACACACACATTCAGATTCAAACACTTCTCTCGACTTTGGAACACGTTAGAAACAGCAATGAATTGGGAGGCGGGTGATTTGAGTTCAGATCCCAGTTTTGCCACCAGCTAAATGGCGTCTTTGGGCCTCAGTTCCTCAATGCTTAAGTGAGGACAATAATGTTGTGTTAGCTCAACCCAGATCAGAGGGTCATTGCAGTGAGAGGAACAGACCGTAGATGTAAAAAAAAAGTTAAAAGACTATATGGATGCAAAGTATGAACATGGCAGAAATAGAAATTGCTTCTGAATTGCTGGGAATCCAAGCCTGAAATAATTCTTGGAAGCAAGAAAGTCATTTGGGACTTCTTAAGTGTCATATTGCTCTTCATGGTTTAAGAACACCAGAGGAGCTAAGACATGTTACTAAGAAAATGCATTCCTACCACTTGATAATAGTTGTTTTTATGGAGCTCCATTTTTACTCTCATCTGTATGACAAATATACCCATATGCAAACTAGGTCCAGCTTCAACTAAAGTTCCAGAAAAAAAAAAAAAGAAAGAAAGAAAACCTAGGCTAGCAACTGAAGTGGCTAATGAATTAATTTATCCTGTCCCCAGATATCTGTGAGCCCATTACGTGCTAAGGATTGTTTGGAATGTTTGGGGAGGTACCCAGCAGCATAAGATCAAATCCCTGCCTTTGAGAAGCTATGAGAATGACACTAAGAGCTGCTAAATAGAGCAGGGAAGTCATACAAGTGATGTCACGGGCAGATATATGACAAGTGCTGACCGTAAGTCAAGATTTCAGAGAAGGAAGAGATGAGTGAAAGCTGAGCTCCTCATTGAATTTCCTGTTGAAAAGCAGGGACTTGAGTTGGGCCTTGAGGATCGATTAGGATTTGGATGAGAAAAGAAACAAGGCTGGCTTTGCAAGTGGAAGGAATGTGCATATCAGCTCACTGGGTCCGCCCAGGCAGAGCCTTTATGTGCAGTGTAACCCACGGTACAGCTGGGCTCAGACTGTGATCTTGGATACACTGATGGCAGAGCTCAGGCTGGAGTCCTCACTCCTGCTTGCTTTTAGGTCACAGGGCCTTCAAAGTGCACGAGCCCTTGAGATTATAACTTACAACAGCGATGCCCGCAGTGAGTTCCATGGAACCTTGGTACCTTTTGAAGTATATCAGTAGGTCTTGCCCTAAAAATAAAGACATGTGGGCAGAAAAGTTTAGAAAACACTACCTACTGTGTCCCTAACAGAGACGTTCAATACCCATTAGTAGCTTTGCCAGATTGATTTTGGTAACTCCAACCCATTCCTGCCCCCATTTTATTTAAAAAAGTATTTATTTATTTGGTTGCACCAGGTCTTAGTTGTGGCATGCGGGCTCCTTAGTTGCGGCATGCATGTGGGATCTAGTTCCCTGACCAGAGATTGAACCTGGACCCCCTGCCTTGGGAGCTTGGAGTCCCAACCACTGCGACACCAGGGAAGTCCCTACCCCCATTTTTTTTTGTGTGTGTGTGTGGTACACCGGCCTCTCACTGCTGTGGCCTCTCCCGTTGCGGAGCACAGGCTCTGGACGTGCAGGCTCAGTGGCCATGGCTCACGGACCCAGCCACTCCGCGGCATGTGGGATCCTCCCAGACCGGGGCACGAACCCACGTCCCCTGCACTGGCAGGCGGACTCCCAACCACTGCGCCACCAGGGAAGCCCCCTACCCCCATTTTATAAGACATAAAGATTCCATGATAGCAGGGCACAATACAGGGACGCTTGGCTAGATGAAAGCAAAACTCTGCCACTTAGCGCTCCACAGGAGAGAAGGCTGCCACGCAGGGCTGTGCAGTGGGTTGCACCTGGGGATAGGATGACAGCAAACTAGAGATGCTGGGGCAGCAGGCTGGGGTTTGCTAGGTTTCACAGGCTCTCTATTAACTGGCTCATTTGAATAATTCCGTGGGCTCTAGAGCATAGGGACTACCCTTCATTGTCTGGTACCAGACCCCAGGTGACTGGGGTGAGTGCATAATGGCCCAAAGTGTGAGATCCTGGACATAATCAGGGGAAACTGATAGGGCCTCAAAACTGGGTTAAGAGAGTAATTCCAAAAACAATAACAACAAAATATGTCACTCCCTTTTGTGATGTCTGCAAAATTTAGGGACTAGAAGCCTGATAAGTACATTATTGAGATTCCCTAAGGGACAGAGCTCTGAGTAGATGCTGCCATAGAGAGACACTTACCAGAAAAGAGAAGACAGAAGGGAGAGAAGACCTACTGTCTTTTTTCCGCAGGCGGCAGGTGGGCGGCAGGAGCGCGGACGAGCTTGGGGGATGTGAGGTTTCACAGTCTTTTCCAGAGCCCCCTGAACGTTTGTCTCAGGGCTGGAGATGGCAGTGGTGTCTGCTGCCACTTCCCACCTCTTTGACCCTTGGGCCTCACAGTACCTTCACCTGATCTTGGCAACTCTAGCCCTTTCAGTGGGGTTGTAAGTTCCCCATGTCCCGCGGTCAGTCCTTTTCTGCTGGAATCCTAATGTGGTTGCTGCTTTTTTGACTGGGCCCCAACAGTATGGCATAGATAAGCTTCTGAGAAATCTTGCTGAAAGACAAGATAAAATAGTTTAAACTAGCACTTCCCACATACTTGATCACGGAACCTATCCCCCCATCCTACTCTAGCCCCTGCCCCCCCAAAAACACCTTCTAATATCCAGGGGAATCTGTGTTCCATGGTGCACCCTTTGGAAGACACCCAAAGGTTTGTAGACTGAGCATTAGGAATCCAGAAACATGGGCTTCATCTTAGCTGTGTGATCTTGGGTAATTCACATCGCTTCTCTGGACTTTAGTGTTGTCACGGGATCAAAGGAAGAGTTGGATGAAGTTCAGCAGCAGCAGTTTTCCCAGCTCTAACATTTTTTGATTCTGTGAGAAATGGTGTCCTTAAAAAAACAATCACTGTTCAGATAGTAAAAGCAAAAAAAACAAAAGCAAAAAACAAATCCACTGTACAGTATTTTGCTTTTTGCTTTGCCTTCTCTTCCTTTTTTGGCTTAATTTGCATGAATATTTTGAGATTTGAGCTAGGAAAATCCCAAGGGACTGGCAGCAAGTAAAGAGAGGCTGGATTGCTCTTACTGAAGTGATGTGGTACTTTTAGAATTCCAGGATATTAGTGCTGACCCTAGAAATATGACCCCTTCTGAACAGATTTACTTTTACATTGCCAGAGCACAGAAAAAAGAGATGCAAGGAAGAAAGTTCCACCACTCAAACTGAGCCATTTTAATAGGCAGCAAGCTCCCCATCACTGGGAGCATTCAAATGGAGATTAGATGTTAGCTTGGCAGGAGTAACAGAGAATAAATTTTGTCTTTTCAGAGTGTTGTGGCTGAAAGGGATGGTACAGATTATCTACACGGATCCCCACATTTTACAGATGAGGAAACAAAAGATCAGAGAGTTTGTATAGATTTCCCAAGGTCACACAGCTAGTCAGTGGCAGAACTGGGAGAAAGACGCAGGATGTTCCTTGTTCTCCACTGCGTTATCCTGCATGCCTGGAATTCATTTTAGTTTCTTTGAGAAGTAAATTCTCTCCCTGAACCTCTATCTCTTTAAAGAAGCAAAGTCATTTAGTTTGACTGGAAAACTCTTGAGGTTGCCAGGTACTGTGGGAGGCTGACAAGGCTGGGAAGTTTGAAGTCAACCTTTTGCCCTCAGAGTTCTTCTTTGAGCATGGCAGACCAGCCACCAGGCTTCCGATGGCTGCACAGCACTCTTGATCCTCTGAAAGACAGTCCCACTTGCTTCATTCGTGCGATGTCTGTCTCCACGGGCAGCTCTGAAAAACCAACCTGAATACAAGTCTCTTCTGCACAGTTTGAGAGCAAACCACTGCCCCCAGAGAAGCCACAGAAAACAGCCTGAAGGCAGCGCCGTTTGTGGTGTTGGTGTCTTGGAGCTGGGGTTTCCTTTGCTATCTGCTTGACAGAATCCACGTTTGCTTTCTCAGTGCAGCTGGTAGTGGGTGTGTGTGCAGGGTAATGGCCTTTTCCTTTATTATCCGACTGCTTTTATTATCAAAATGCTCTTGGAAGGGGGGGGGAACCAAAAATTGCTGCCAAAGCAGAGAGCTGTGGCTGTGACTGCAGAGGAACAGGTGCCTAACGCAGATCTGATTTTATCCTGAGCTTTTCCCCCAAGGCAACCCAAGAGTGGTCAAGGAAAATGGAATGAAGTGCTAGAAACTTTTGAGGTTTTCTCTTTTCCTAAGAATGATAGAAACAAAGACAGAGGAGCCTCTAGTAAAAATATTTGAGTTTTAAATAAGCTATTTGTTCCTTTTATGTTACAGGGTATGGGATTCAGTTAGACCTCAAAAGAGCTTCTCACAATGAGGAAGCTAGGGACCTTCGGAAAAAGACAGCCCGGTCTATCTGACAGGCTGTGCCTGGGGTTTCTGCTAAGTCGAGAGGGCAGGTTAGATTAGGAGAGATGGGCCTTATTTTATTTTTCCAGAGTTAACACTGAAGCACTACCTTTAACCCTACTCTGATCTCTTGGTCCCCGCACTGTAGTGACCACAGGTTCTATTGACAATTTCCCTTTGATTCCACACCCACAGTCATTCCCTAGTTCAGCTCACCACCATCACTTGCCACTTTTACTCGCATTACTGGTTTCTCACTGGCATCCTGCCTTCATTCTCCACATGCTACAGTCGGCTCCTGAAGACAACCTTCTCAAGACCAGACTTAATTCTGTGAGCCCCCTGTTCAGAATTCTCTGATGTCTTGACCCTCAAAGCCTCTTGTGACCTACCAGTTCTCCTCCCTGCTGACTTAACCTCGGAGCAGACCCCATCTCCAGTCTTGTTATTGTTGTTATCTGAGATCTATGGACCTTCAGGGGAAAGATGTGGCTTAATCCACACTCTCCATACTTGAGGATTATCAACCACGTGACCAGGTTTAGCAGTGTGTTCCCACCCCTTGATGCTGTCCTATTTATGGTGCAAAGGGAGCGTCATGATTTCTCCTCTGAGTAGGACAACTGGCTGGAAAAATGTTTAGTCATCTGCTAGATGTCTGTTTAGACAGCAGGCTCTATGCTAAGTTCCCAGGGTACTTTAGCAAAGCAGACAAGCAAGATCCTTGCTTGTGGGGAGCTTAAATCTCAGTAGGAGATACAGAAAACTAATAGCTAACTAAATAAAAGTGATAATTATGGGTGGAGCTTACCCACATGGTATGTTGTATCAGAGTAGGGAGGCATGCTATGTACAGTTGTCATCAGTACTTCATAGACTTGCTCTATGGCAAGATGTTATTTAACTTGAAGTACAAAGAATAAGGAAAAGTTCTTACAGAGGACTGTCTTTGGAGAGGGAATGGACCTGAAGAAAATGGTGGCAGGCAGACCACACACAGTAGGAAAGGGCATTGTGCCAGCTGACTCTTCCCTTCTTCTGGGAGAGGAACAACAGAGGAAAGCCCACAAGGCAATCTGCCACCTTCCCTCTTTCTATTCAACATTGTAATTGAAGTCCTAGCCAATGCATTAAGGCAAGAAAAAGAAATAAAAGGTATAAATATTGGAAAAAAGAAGTAAAACTTTATTTGCAGGCAGCATATTGTATATATAGGAAATCTAAAGGAATTAAATTCTAGAAAAAAGTTAATTTATCAAGGTCAAGGTCACAAGATACAAGTTGAATATAAAAATGTCAAATGTATTTCTATGCCAGGAACAAACAATTGGAAAAATGACAGTAACAATAACATTATTTACATTAGCATCAAAAAATATGAATTACATTGCAATAAATCTAATAAAAGATGTGCAAGACCTCTATACTGAAAACTACAAGTCTTGCTGAGAGAAATTAAAGAAGTTCTAAATAAGTAAGTGAAATACCATGTTATGAATAGGAAGACTCAATATATTAAAAATGGTAATTCTCTCTAAACCAATTTAGAGCTTTGATGCAATATTAATAAAAATTCAAACACGATTTTTATAGAAGTTGACAAACTCAAAAATTTTATGAAAATGAAAAATCTCTTAATTTTGTCAAAGTGAACAAAATTGGAGGACTTACAGTACTTGATTTCAAGACATAAAGCTATAGCAATCAAGACAGTGAAGTAATGATTGACATGTAGATAAATGGTACAAAATAGACAGCCTAGAAGAACAATGGTGCATATATGGTGGAATGATTCTAAACAAAGGACTCAGTGAGATTCAATAAAGTAAAGAAACTCTTTTCAACAAATGATGGAACAACTGGACATCTGTGATATTGTGATTTAGAAGAAATATATATCTGGTCATTCAGATGATCGAAATATATTTCTCATATGTATTTGGTCTTCATTCATGGTTCCTGGCCCACAGCTTCCCAGACCTTTAGAATTTCCTAAGCAATACAACAATGGGAGTAGCTTTTGTCATAATATTTTATCTCTTGTCCTCAGTTTCTGAAATCACTTCAGATCCCTAAAGGTGAAATGGGCATCTTGTTTGTTATTCATAACAAGGCTGTTTCCACCATAAGTGGGTTTATGTCAATGAGTTGACTTTTGGAAAACATCTGAGAAGGGGGGCTGGTTGCCAGGGAAACCAACCAGGAATGGAAGGTTGGAACTTTCAGTCCCACTCTTTCTGGAGAGGGGAGAGAGGAATTAATCACCAAAGACCAATGATTTACTCAACCGCACTGCTGTAATAATGAAGCCTCCACAAAAATCCCAAAGGAGGGGGTTTGGAGAGCCTCCGTGTTGGTGAACATGTAGAAATTTTGGGAGAGTGGTAAACTCTGAGAGAGCAGGAAGCTCTGTCCCTTTCCCCCCCTTATTTTCTTGCTCTTTTTCTGTCTTTGTTTCATCCTTTTTTCCTTGATCTCCACCTGCTTCCCTGGTGTTTTTCCCCCCACTCTGTCAGGACCTCAGAAAAGGAAAGGATACATTCTTGACCACAGATCACTCTGGGAAATTCATTGCTCTGCAATTCTCCACTAAATCCCTGATAATGGGCAAGTAGTGCAGGGGAAAGGCCACAGGTAAGCAGAGACATGACTGAATAAATGCACAGGAAATGCTGAATTGATTTGAAAGAAGTGCCCTAGCAGGGTGCCGCCTGAGGTGCGTGTTCCACAAACCACATTAAGATTACTCATAGGACACCTTGCTTGCTCCATCTCAAAGAGTTTTAAGTATTAATTAATGAGCCATTAGTTAAGCCTCATTAGTTATAGCTCTAATAAAATGGGTGCTGAAGCACGAATCTCAACCAGTTTGAGTGTGTTATTGCTATTCTAGCAGACCTCTCTAATTCGACAATTAGGAAACATGAAATGTAGTTTAATAGACATAATTTGATGATATAAATTGTTCATCTGGTGTGAGCCGTTCATGTTCATTAATACGTCTCAGGTCACGTGGAAAATGACTCTTTTCAAGTGGACCCACAAAGTCTGTTTGTTTTTTCTCCCTGTCCTCTAAACTACCTGTGCTGGGAAACCAGGGGTGAGGTTTTTCTGATGCAGTCTCTGTTATCAGCTCTGCTCTTGGGCAAGCCACACCATCTTGTCAGGCTGGACGATTTTGTTGAAGTGCCTGTCTTGACTGCACAATAAAATCAAGCTCTGGGCATAGAAACCCCAGTCTTATATCTCATGTGTATCCCCCTAATGCCTAGAAGTTATGATTAACAAGTATTTTGAACTAAATTAAACATTGAATTTCAATCACTGAATTAAGTCAAAAACAAAATGAGAAGACCTTCATGTGGAATTCAGTGAGTTCACATAAACTGTAGGTAATTTATTGTCATGTGTGTTTCTCTGTGCAGTGGTTCCCATTTCACTTATTCTTAGAGAATTAACAGTTTTATAGCTTCACAGCTTCTTTTTTAAAAAAATTTATTTTATTTATTTATTTTTGGCTGCATTGGGTCTTTGCTGCTGCATGCGGGCTTTCTCTAGTTGCGGCAAGCGGGTGCGTGGGCTTCTCACTGCGGTGGCTTCTCTTGCTGCAGAGCACGGACTCTAGGTGCACGGGCTTCAGTAGTTGTGGCTTGTGGGCTCCAGAGCGCAGGCTCAGTAGTTGTGGCGCATGGGCTTAGTTGCTCTGCAGCATGTGGGATCTTCCCAGACCAGGGCTTGAACCCGTGTCCCCTGCATTGGCAGGCGGATTCCTAACCACTGCGCCACCAGGGAAGCCCCCTCACAGCTTCTTTCGTTGATCCTCCACTGGCTTCCCAACACACCACCATCCAGCCCTGACACCCTCCTGCCTCCTTCATCCGCATTTGAATATCCACCATCATCTTTGTCAAACATAAAATCCCTGGTCAAGCTTCTTTCTATTTTGGCCTCCTCTTCTTCAGTTCCTGGTTTAATCATTCATGACCCTTTGGAAGTTGCTTCTCAGAGAAACTTTGATAACTAAATAGAACTTAGGGCTTCCCTGGTGGCACAGTGGTTGAGAATCTGCCTGCCAATGCAGGGGACACGGGTTCGAGCCCTGGTCTGGGAAGATCCCACATGCTGCAGAGCAACTAAGCCCGTGGGCCACAACTACTGAGCCTGTGCTCTAGAACCCGCGAGCCACAACTACTGAAGGCTGTGCACCTAGAGCCCATGCTCCTCAACACGAGAAGACACCGCAGTGAGAAGCCCACGCACTGCAATGAAGAATAGCCCCCGCTCACCCTGCAACTAGAGAAAGCTCGCGTGCAGCAATGGAGACCCAACGCAGCCAAAAATAAAACAAATAAAATAAATAAATTAAAAAGAGATAAAAGGGGCTTCCCTGGTGGCGCAGTGGTGGAGAGTCCGCCTGCCGATGCAGGGGACACGGGTTTGTGCCCCGGTCCGGGAAGATCCCACATGCCGCGGAGCAGCTGGGCCCGTGAGCCATGGCTGCTGAGCCTGCGTGTCCGGAGCCTGTGCTCCGCAACGGGAGAGGCCACAACAGTGAGAGGCCCGCGTACCGCAAAAAAAAAAAAAAAAAAGATAAAAGACTTAAAAATAAGTAGAACTTATATTTTCTTATTTTAAAATACTTTAGTGATAACCATTTCTTTTGTTCTTTAAGGATTTAATGTTATTCATTCTTTTTCACTGCCTATTGGCCAAGTCAGCAAAAATTTACATTATTCTGAATTTGAACATTAAAAGGGGCAGCATGACAATGGTGGAAATGAAAATTGATTAGGAAGGAAATGTCCTGGGTTCCTCATCCATCTTGCTCCGCTGATAACCTAGCTTCCTATGTAACTATGGACAAGTTTCTAAGCCTCTCAAAATCTCCCTTTACTTACCTATAAATTGAAGATAATTATACCTCCCAGTGTTGCTATTAAAATCAATTGGGGATAGTTGATGTGAAAATGCTTTAAAAAAATAAGAGTTCTATACAAAGCCAAGATTAGCAATGTAGTCATGCATGAAAGCTGAAAGTGTTGGCCTTTACCTGCAGGGTGGATTGGTATAAAACTTACCTGCATCTCTATTTAGGTGGATGTTCTTTAGTGCCTCAGTCCCCAGTGTCCAAAACCAAACTCAGCATCTGCCTGCAGAACCTGCCACTTGACTTGTTTCATAGTGTGGCTAATTGTGTCGCTATCTTGGTCACCCAAACCTAAAACATTGAAGCTGTTTTGGACTTGGGTGGCCATGTCCCAGTTTGGATAGAATCATCCTGGTTTACATCTGTTGACCCTGTGCCTTAGTTTCCAAATACTACAAACTAGGTGGCTTAAAACAATAGTAATTTATTTTCTTACAGTTCTGGAGGTTAGAAGTCCAGAACTTGGATTGGCTCCTTCTGGAAGCTCTAAGGGAAGATCTATTCCATGTCTCTCTCCCAGCTTCTGGTGGTCACCAGCGATGCTTGGCGCTTGCAGACACATCACCTCAGCCTCTGCCTCCACGTTCACATGGTGTCTTCACGTGTTGTCTCTTGGCTCTTATAAGGATGCCAGTCACTGGCTTTAGAGCCCACAGTAACCCAGCGTGACCTCCTTTTAACTTGATTACAACCCTATTTCCAAATGATTAATACTCGAGTGTCCCTTTTCAGGAGACGTGATTCTAGTCACTACCCTATGCAACGTGGTTAAATGTCCCTTTTAGTCTTCAACGTGCATGGTTTGGGTGGTAAATTGTATCGTCACCCAAAACTTTGATGCCCCACCCCTTCCTCATCATCTCATCCACTCACAGAGCCAGGAGGGAAGGTTTCTTGGGTTTTATTTCTGTAAATCTGCGCCCACACCAGGCACCTTCCTTTCTGACAGCTCCCACTCCGTTTTATCTCCCAACATTTGCCCCTGTTGGACCACCCCTACTGACCTGGTCCTAATCTCCAGCTTCAGTTTTCTGGCTAACACACTAGTTCCTCATTCCCAGGTTGAACTACTAGTCGTCTGCATGGCAGATCAGCCTCTTCAATGGTCCATTTATCTAAGGGAAAAATCATTCATCCTTTGAGTAATATATAATTTGGAATTCACATATTTGAACCTCTTTCTCCTCCTATGGGGATAATGCCTGGGACTATAAAATATTCTGCTGCTTTTTTTCAGGACTAAATTAAGTATATACCATGGTTGTTGATATTCATTCTTACATCCTTAGGGCTTCTCTTTAAATTCTTGAATGAAGAGTAGGATGAGGAAAAGAACTGGACACAGAAGAGGGACAGTCAGCCGGAGCTCAGACATTGGCAAATTATTTAGTAAATAGGATATGATGTGCTTCTCTGGGTGACTATCAGAACGTTGAGTAAAGGGCACTCACGATGTTCTCGATTCTACTTTTTAGTTTGTAACAACTTGCTGTAGCTTGCTTTGTGTTCCTAAAAATCTGTGAGCTCGTGTGGAAGCAGATTATTTCAGAACCCGAGTGGTCCTGAGCCAGAGACTGTAGGAGGCACGCATGACGTCTGTCTGCTTTTTCCTCCTCGCGACCAAGATTGTAGTGTTTTTGACTGAAGAAAATTTGAGTGGTTTCTAAACAGCCAGTCTGCCCTGAATTCTGCTACATAAATGCATAACAGGTCACCAGCAGGCAGGACATGAAGGCTGATTGTTTTAAAAACCTTCAAAAGAGGCGTGGTGTGTTTCTCTTATCTAGTACCTCAAAATGAATGCTTTGAGAGAACCAGCCAGCTCTGAGTGCAGCTCATCCTGTTCAATTGTATTAAAAATAGAATTAAAAAAGAGAAACATCTTTTAGAAACAGGTTTAGGATGGACTGGAGGCTTCTGACATGGTTAAGTGTTAATCTTTGGCATTTGGACCTAAGTACTACATTAAACCAGCTAAGCTTCAAAGGACAGGACACTCTGACTGCAGTGTATTCCAGGGTGATTTTCTTTTGGCTCTGGCCAAATCACTTGGAGCAAAGAGGTTTTCTTAAAAGAAAAGAAAGTAAGAAGGAAAAGGGAGAAAGAAACCTTTCTGGCATAGTCAGAAGAAATGCTAACGGGGAGGGCTGGGGGATAACTTCTCCAAGGAAAAAGGTAAGCAGATGAAGGCTCTGTCAGACCCTGCAGCTGTTGAGTGACTGAACCATGTGACTGGGTCCTTATTTTTCCTAGTACATTACAAAGAGGGTAGAAAAATTCTTATCATGGTGGGCCCCAGAATGACTAGAAATAGGTGAAGTTCGGTATGAGAAAGATAACAAATTGTAACATTGGTTTTGACTGTTTTTTAATCTGTGTATTTGTGTATTTTTGCATGGTAATTAGACATAGTGAAAATATGATGCTAATTATGCAAACAAATAATTACATACTTAAAGGAAATACACAGTTGACAGGATGGCAGGCCCTCTTCCTTCCAGCTTTCTCTCTTATCTCGCCTAAGAAATACTCTCAGGTTGGGGCTGGCCCTTGCTGCTGAAGCAGGCTCCACCCTCACCTGTGTGGGAGGAACACCCGCGCAGTCTAGGAGGAAACAAAAGCTTGTGAGGCTCATATTGTAAGCCTGGATCTCGATGCATTTGATTGTAAATGTCAGACCGATAGATTCCATCACTGGATTCCTAAGATTAATGCAGAGAAGGAAAAAATGCCATTTTCCTTTTTTAAAAAACTTTCGGCTTTTTAGATATTTATAAATAAGGGACCTCCCAGAAGCAGCACAAGAAACAGTGAGTGAAGAAAGGACTACACCGATGCAAACACTTTTCTGGGAAATAGAGTCCTACGAAAATCTTTATTTTCCATTATTTTTGTCTTTTCTCACTGGAAGGAAGCTTTGAGAAAATGCCCCTGCCTTCTGGAGGGCTGTGAAGCAAACAGAAGCTCTGATTAAAAAGTGCAGCTTTCCATATGGACGATAATATTTGTTCAGCCCAGCCTAAGAGCCTCTCATTTGGCTGGTGATGATGTCCCAGGGGAACTGACAGCTGAGGAATCCAAGAGCTGCAGGTGAAATAACCACCTCCTCTGTCTCTTTCCACAATCTTCATCCCTCCCCCATATCCAGGGTCCTGATAAGCAGAGGACGTTCAGATGCAGGGAGTACACAGATCACAGATGAGGGACATTGGAGACCGAAGGCAGTGATTGTCTTAATCTTTGGACTGATAGGAAAAGGAGTGATTCTAGGTCCACTTGTGGGTGTAGATAAAGCAGCATCATAGCAGCTTATTGATGAGACACTGACAAAGATTCTTTGCTTGACCAAACTTTAGTCAGGCCTCCTGAGCCATCTCCCTAGCCCCATTTGTATGCTTCATTGTAGAAACCAGTTTCAGCAAAAATCCTGCTAAGTCAGTTTAGCAAGAATTCCTCACTATCAAACTCCTCATCCCTACCCCCCCCTCCCACTCAGGTGATAGCTGATCACCTTGGCCTGCCCTTAGCAAGAATCCTATTGGGGGCCTCCCTGGTGGCGCAAGTGGTTGAGAGTCCGCCTGCCGATGCAGGGGATACGGGTTCGTGCCCCGGTCTGGGAGGATCCCATGTGCCGCGGAGCGGCTGGGCCTGCGCGTCCGGAGCCTGCGCGTCCGGAGCCTGTGCTCCGCAGCGGGGGAGGCCACAACAGTGAGAGGCCCGCATACCGAAAAAAAAAAAAAAAAAAGAATCCTATTGGGTCAGCTCAGCCAGAATCCCCCCAGACGTGAGGTCTCCTCTTAGTAACTCCACCCACAAATGCTGCACCCTCTCCACCACTTGCTCCTTGGCTGTAAAATCCCCACTTGTTCTGGTTGTATTTGGAATAGAGCCCAGTTCTAACCTGGGCTCCCTCATCCCCTATTGCAATCATTTATTGAATAAAATCTATCTTCTCTAACTTCTGTCCAGCTCTGGTTTTTCTTTGACAACACTAATGCGCTTCAGGTAAGATTTTCATCCGCTTTCCAAACATACCGGCGTTTACTCTGTGACCGTTCACAGGGACAGCATCCTTTTCACACCAATCCCTGCTTCCATATTGAGCCACCACAGTGCAAGCTGGGGAGTCACTGGTCAAGTGGTCAGCCCCGTAGCCTCTTTCCTGCAGCCCTGAAAAGCTAGAGCCTTGGTCTGCTCCAACTGTAGAGAACAGGGGTGAGTTTGGGAAGTGCATGCATCCAGGAAGGCTAGCTGCAGTGATATCAGTGTGAGGTTGGGACCTTAGCAATCAGTCACCTCAGAACATTCCAACTGGACTGAAGTCGTGTTAACTGTATCTGTCCTGTTTTCACTGCTGTTCCCACGCCAAACTGAATTTTCAGCAAGCGTGGTCAAAACAAAGAGCTAACAAGCTGGGCCGAGCAGCTCCACTTCCTGCCGAACTGCTGTCCTAAAACTGACAACTGTGTCAAGAAAACAATGGCTCACAATGGAATAACTCAGAGGAGCAGTTTACATTGCACTTTTTCTGCACTTGGAAATTTAAATTTGTATTCTATTTCTTTTCTTTGTTTTAAAATTAATTGTGTAACATCGACCACAATTCTCTTTCATCTGAGATCACTTACTGCCTGCTTCTGAGTGTTAAAGTGTTTCCTTTCTTTCATGAACTGATGTTTATAGTGAAGCTGAATCCGGCCTCTGTACCCTGACACTGAATTAAATCTTGGAGACAGAGTTCTGGGTGAAGTAGAAAAGAATAGCTTTATTGCTTTGCCAGGCAAAGGGGGCCGCAGTGGGCTAATGCCCTCAAGACTGTGTGTCCTGACCTGGCGTGGGTAGTGAGGAGTTTTGTAGTAATGGTTCAAAGAGGGCATGATCAGCTCGTGGACATTGTTCTGATTGGTTGGTGATGAGGTCATCGGGTGTCAGCATCATCAACCTTCTGGTTCCAACTGGGGTCTATGTGCTTGTGGGAAGCATACTGTTAACTTTTCCCACCTGGGTTTCAGTATCTGCAGAACAGCTCAAAGATATTGTTATGTGTATCCCTTGAGGGGGAACCAGGACCCTGCCCTGAGGCCACACTATTGTTTCTTCTGACTGCTCCTCATGTCCACATTCCTAATTAGTAACTGTTTGAACCTCCCCATTGGAGCTCAGGGAAGGTCCTGGAGGCTTAATGAAGCCTATTTCCTGTAATCAAGAAATGGGGGAGGGTTTCCCTGGTGGCGCAGTGGTTGAGAGTCCGCCTGCCGATGCAGGGGACATGGGTTCGTGCCCCGGTCCGGGAAGATCCCACATGCCACGGAGCAGCTGGGCCCGTGAGCCACGGCCGCTGAGCCTGCGCGTCCGGAGCCTGTGCTCCACAACGCGAGAGGCCACAACAGTGAGAGGCCCGCGTACCGCAAAAAAAAAAAAAAAAAAAAAAAAAAAGAAATGGGGGAAAATGGAAATAAAAACAAAAATAAACAAATGGGACCTAATGAAACTTAAAAGCTTTTGCACAACAAAGGAAACCATAAACAAGACAAAAAGACAACCCTCAGAATGGGAGAAAATATTTGCAAACGAATCAATGGACAAAGGATTAATCCCCCAAATAAAGCAGCTCATGCAGCTCAGTATTAAAAAAACAAACAACCCAATCCAAAAATGGGCAGAAGACCTAAATAGACATTTCTCCAAAGAAGATATACAGATGGCCAAGAAGCACATGAAAAGCTGCTCAACATCACTAATTATTAGAGAAATGCAAATCAAAGCGACAATGAGGTATCATCTCACACCGGTCAGAATGGGCATCATCAAAAAATCTAGAAACAATAAATGATGGAGAGGGTGTGGAGAAAAGGGAACCCTCTTGCACTGTTGGCGGGAATGTAAATTGATACAGCCACTATGGAGAACAGTATGGAGGTTCCTTAAAAAACTAAAAATAGAATTACCATATGACCCGGCAATCCCACTACTGGGCGTATACCCTGAGAAAACCATAATTCAAAAAGAGTCATGTACCAAAATGTTCATTGCAGCTCTATTTACAATAGCCCGGAGATGGAAACAACCTAAGTGTCCATCATCCGATGAATGGATAAAGAAGATGTGGCACATATATACAATGGAATATTACTCAGCCATAAAAAGAAACGAAATTGAGCTATTTGTAATGAGGTGGATAGACCTAGAGTCTGTCATACAGAGTGAAGTAAGTCAGAAAGAGAGAGACAAATATCATATGCTAACACATATATATGGAATTTAAGAAAAAAACAAATGTCATGAAGAACCTAGGGGTAAAACAGGAATAAAGACACAGACTTACCTGAGAATGGACTTGAGGATATGGGGAGGGGGAAGGGTAAGCTGTGACAAAGTGAAAGAGCGGCATGGACATATATACACTACCAAACGTAAGGTAGATAGCTAGTGGGAAGCAGCCGCATAGCACAGGGAGATCAGCTTGGTGGTTTGTGACCACCTAGAGGGGTGGGATAGGGAGGGAGGGAGGGAGGGAGACGCAAGAGGGAAGGGATATGGGAACAGATGTATATGTATAACTGATTCACTTTGTTATAAAGCAGAAACTAATACACCACTGTGAAGCAATTATACTCCAATAGAGTTGTAAAAAAAAAAAAAAAAAAAAGAGCAATGGGAGGGGCAGATAAAAGGATTCCACATGGGAAGACTAACTAGAGTGGGGTAAATGTGGGTTGTACTGATGCTGGGACGCACAGCCTGAGGATCCCAGCCTCTGCCTATCACACGCTCACCACCACCTTGTTCAGGGAAGCTTCTTCTAGCTGATATCACTGAAGGATGTGGTTTTCATCTTCTACCTCTGTGGTGCCCTCGCCCAAATCTCTGCCTTGGGGAAGGGTAGGGAGACCTCTGTCCCCATCCTTAGTTCCCTCCATGGCCACTGAGCCGAGGGAAAGCAGCTGATTTTTGTACTTGTGCTTTTGCACTTCTTCGAGTTCTCTTCTACCCCTTTTGGCAGTTAACTACCTTCTACTAGTTAATGATTCTTTGGATTAATGTTTCCTCGTTCAAGTAAGTGGGATCGGTTTTGTCTCCTGTTTGAACATTGACTGATATTCTCATTCACTCTCTCTCTCTCTCTCTCTTTTTAAAAATTACTTTTGTTCTCCTTGTTGTTTTTATTTGATTTTAGAAGGGAGGCTCGAGCACACATGCCTCTATTCCACACTTAAGCAGATTTGTTCTGGCGTCATTGTGTGTGCAGCAGACTTGTCTGTGCTCTGCTCATATGCCTTGGGCCTCAGCACTTCAGCATACCCACCTACGCTGCCGACATGTAAATCTCCTTATTGTCAGCTTTTTCTGAAGCTGCAGAGTTGCTCTCCCCAAGCACATGGCAGTTCAGATGTGCCAAGAAATTAATACATCCTAAGAGCAGGTGTCAGCCAGTGACCAACAAGATTCAGGGTACAAACACCCCATCTCCCTCGCCCTGCAGTCAGGGTAACTCTGAGGTGTGTGTCCTGTGTGGCCCCCAGAGTTCTCCAAGGGGTGAAGCTCCGGTCACCCTCAGCAGTGGCGGCTTCACAATGCACCATTATTGGCAGTGTCCATCCCCTGTTTTGCATATTGTGCTTCCTGGGATCACCTCGTAAATAAAATACTTTCACTGGAACCCTTGTTTCAGATCTGCTTCTGCAGGAATTCAGTTTAAGACAGTCTGATACCCCAAGTTCACTGGGGTGGCATATGTTAGGTTACAGGGCGATTCACCACATATAAAAGTTACAGGTCATCAGTTATAAAAGCAAATCATCTGTTGCAAGCTGAGGATAATGAATTATTCTTTTAAAAATCCTTAATATTCTTTGAAGCTATGAAAACATGTTGCTAAAACATCTGATCATCAGTCAGTTCAGCCAGGAACATGTTTGCTGGTATAAACCCAATACCCAGGGGACCATTGAAACTTTCCTCATTTCACTTACTCACTTTAGTGTAGCTGGGACACCTCTGCCATCTCAACCACCTTCAGAATAAACTGAAATAAGCATAGCACCACTTTCCCTAGGCTGTTGTGAGGATAATTCCTAAATACTGTTGTGAGGCACGTGGCACATAGGGAAGCGTTATCCAAATGTTAAATAACAAATGTGGAATACTGTATTTCAAGGTACCCAGAGAAAAAGATGGAGCTGTATCAGTGCTTAGAGTTGGTGCTATTTTTCTCCAGTGCACCGCTGGTTTAAAAGATATTTTATTCAGTAGATTTCCTGGTCACTTGGCTTTATTCTAAATGTGAATAATTCCTGGTCTCGGTCGTACTACTGTTTTGCTTATGAAGTCTGGTAACACAGAACTGATAAATCAACATAAGCCTAGAATGGTTAATGTGCTGGGTTGCAAATACGACCCGATCTATCCCTCCTTGCACCCACACCTTCACCACAAGACTTTGCAGTATGGTACTTCCCACCTTGGGAAACCTGGGCTACACCATGTGACTTGCTTTGCCATGTGACCTGTTGGCAGACACCATGCCAGCAAAGGCTTGACGTGGGCTTTGCCTGTTTTAGCTTTCTCTCTCTTGCATCATCTCTTTCTTTGCCGTGAGCACCTGGGTTGGTTTTCTGGAGGATGACAGTCATGGGGTGCAGAGTTGAGTCATCTCAGTCACCCCAGGGGAAGCCAGTCACAATCAACCAACAGCAAACCATCCCCCAGCCATGTGAGTGAGCCCAGCCAAGAGCAGAAGAACCACCCAACTGAGCTCAGCACAAAGTATAAACCTACGGACTCATGGGCTAAATTTATGCTTATTGTTCTAAGTGACTGAGCTGTGGGAGGTGTGTAGGCAGTTACATGGGTACATGACCACACATCTAACGTGGGCAAATTGACCAGCCGCTTCTGCTGAGATGGGAGCAGGTCCAGCTTCCTTCCTCATCTCCTCAGTGCTGGTGATACTCTCCGGCCTTCTGCACTGCTCACTGCCAAGATTTTCCCTCTTTCAAGAATTCCAAGGCTGTTTAATATTTCTCTTCCCTTGACATCATCTGTCTTTGTAGCCTGCTATGAGTCAAATATGGAGGCAAATCGTTCAGTCTTATAATCCTCAGTAAGTTTCCTGGCCCCTTTCACCTTTCATAACTAGAGTTCATTATGACACAGCCAGCAGCAACAAAAATATTTCATTACTCTGACAGACAGCTTAAAATAATTTTTCTTTGACATTCTCCAAGCCATCGTGGGAGCTGGAGAAGCACACAGTGGGTGGGAAGTAGCTGATTGGCAGAGATAGTTCTAATATTTTTTTTTTACACAAAGGGATGCATCTGTAGTTTTCATAGCATTTGACACTTGGGTTAGAATTGCAATAGCTAATTTTCCTCCAACAATTTTAATAATATATTCAGAAGAAGACTCCCTTCTTTCCATGAATACACTTATGAAGCATATACGTAGCTGGGCTCCCCTTGCGGGGCCTCTGCGTGCCTTTAGCTCACTGTAGTATTCCCTTTCTCTTTCTTCCTTTCCTCCATCAAAGCTCTAAGCTAACCCCACAAGTACTAGGGATTAGTGAAGATTTTACTGGGGAAGCAAAGAATGAAGTCATATTGCCCATCCATTTTGCAAAAACTCCATGAAGAACTCTTTCACCTTTTGTCCTAGGGAGAAGGAGCTTTATAAGCAAACAGTAATATAAATATTAAAGTCCCAATATTTAATATTATTTGGGTAACAGCACGTAGTATGAAATCTCCCTACTTCTGCTTGAAATACAACATAGCTTCAGAAATTTGAGGGCTGCAGAATTTCTGGCATTGCCTCACCACCTCCTGAATTCAGGATTTTTTTTCTTTTTTTTGGGGGGGGGGATAACTGGTCATTTACCAATAAACAGCATTATCCAACAGGAATGTACCTAAGGGACAGCTCTGTGGACAGTTCTAGAGATGAGAGAGACTTCTTGGAGCTTCACTGGCATTTGAAGCCTTAATGGACATCATTGGAGAGGGTTGGAGCAGAAAAGGAAGAAAAATGAAGGCAGCCATTTATCTTCCAACAATATTTGTTTGGGAGAAAGTGTGGGACACCTCCATGGGTGCCCTGAGATATGTGTGGAGTTTGTTTTACAGAGTATTGGAGGGTCTGCTATATTTGGCAGGGTGAGAGCCAGCAATGTAAATGTTATTCCTGGTTTTATTCATGTTTCCCTGGGAAAACATGAGTTATATATGAATAGACTCCATGTACTAGAAATTCAACCTTTTCTAAGCTTCTTTAGTTTTGAACGGTATTACTTTTTGAAATTCTTCATTTGCCTTTCATTGCAAATACTTGGTATTATGCATACGGGAACCAAGAGACAGTGTGGGCCATAAAATATTCACTTCAGCTTCTAATTTTGATTCTGGAGCCAAATAATAAATTGGAAATAAAGGAAGAATATTCCAAAATGAGTCATAAGATCCACAAAGGTTTGAAAAAATTATTTTTAACTCATGGATCATATTAGAATATACATAAGCTAATGAATCATATATCAATGCTACTTTCTGGGGTGCTAACAGATGGCACTTGATCTGAAGGAAACTGAAATTTACTCATCTCTGTAGAAATCCACGTGGGTTGACAACGCGTGGCGCCAAGTCTAGTGGCACTCAGGCAGCCTGGGTCCATCTCTGTGTCCAGTGCTGTGAACTGTCCTCTCCACAAAAGTCCATCTCCATCTCTGCACAATGGAAGCAAATCATTAGATAGAAATCAGATGTAGAGGTGAATACACTCTACATCTTATTCCCCCTGCAAGGGGACTGTCATATCCAGACTCAAAGAGGAGGAACTGTAGAAGCAGAGGGTTTTCTCCTTAAAGAGGAAGAAGAGTTACCGTTGGTTAAACTGAATTTGTTCGCATAGAAAAGGGATGGATGTTACTGAAAGTGAAAGGAGGACAGCTGAGTTGACCTTCAAGACCCAGAGGCAATGGTCATTGGCTTGGCTGGGTCCGCATGGGCTTCTCTGCAACCTTTCTATCAGACACTCTAGGGGCTGTGTCCACATCTTCTTGGTCTCTTTTACCATTTCTTTACCTCTCCCTTGGTTTCTGTTTGTTTTTGCTTATGTTGATTCTCTTCAAAGGCCAGGCATTGGGTTTCAGGAGCCACTTTGCCCACATGTGTAGAGTTGGAAATGCCTTTGAGTTTAAGACCCCAAGGTGGCTGTTAACAAAGATTGGTGAGTGTGGAGAGGAAGGCCCAGCTCCTTATGTTCTACAGCTCCCCTTAGGGTGGGGCCGAGCCTGCAATCACACCCTTGCTCGGCTTCCTCCCCTCCCCTGGGCTTGCGTCTCCACTCCGTCACTGGTTTCTCCTGGGAGAACCTCCTTAATACATGCCTAACAAATTCTTTTTTAATGCCTCTTCCCAGGAATCCAGTCTAAGGTCCTCTTCAACAGATAGTCCTAGCAATCCACGTGCTCAGAGGGGCTTTCCTGCTCAGTACTAGTGTCTGGTTTAGATTGTAGACTCTCTTACTGGTGGTGCCCAAACACATTTCATCAGAACATCTCCGGAATGTGGAGATGGCAACAGTATTCTGAACTCTCAGGGGTTTTTTTTGGAAAAATCAAAACTGGAATGATAATAAGCCTCAATCTTCTAATGACAGGAATAAAAACTGACTTTTTCATTTTAAGAAATATGACTAGGGAGACTGATAAATCAACTCTCTTGATGAACAAAAGCATACCCCCTCCTCTCGGTCAACAGAAATTAAGTTTCCCTGTGGAAACCTACTCAAGTTGGAGGTGAGTTAGAAGCTAATTCTGAGTCTGAAGAAGGGAGTCGTAGTTAGCTTGCACGGGACATTTCATTACGTGAGTTGCCGCATATTATTTTACGTATTATTACGTTTGCCCTGAGAATTGGGAGTGTCAGGTGGTGAATTTACCCAGACACCATGAGGAGATCAGAATTCTCCTGGTCTAGAGCTCAAAGTCACAGCTGCTGGTGGTAGGAACAAATTCAATTCATTACTTCCCGCTATATTTCTTAGTGGAAATTTGTTTTAGGAGGATTGATCCCAGTCAAATTTATGTTCTGTGAGAATATAAATAGACTTTACGTGAGGAAACTGTTGTTCATTTTAATCTGCAGGACTTCCCAGAATCTGTATCTTGCTAATGTGTGTTGTAAATCTCTCAATACAATATTTCCCAAATTTAATGGTCATAAAACCCTGTTTTTCCGAGTCATCTTTGCTTTTATAGACAAGATTGTGAATGGATAAGTTTTCTCTACCTTCCTCCACTTGATTTATTTGTCTCCTTTCTTTGATTTCTTATAAGAGCTATCTGGTATGAAAATACATATGAGAAGTATATGTGTCTATTATTCTCATATTCACTTACTATTTGAACTCAGATATCCTTTCTATAAAAATTCAGAATGTATTTCTGGGCAGGGATAGTGTCCATTACATTCTAAAATGTATCATATTTTGTTATTTTAGGTGTATATTTCTGTCTCCAACTAGATTAGAAGCCCCTGGATAACAGAGTAGAAGTTAAAGGTTTTTGAGTGAAATTTAACAATGATATTCATGTTCAATGATAACAATTAATATCATAGTTCTGAAACTTATCAAGTATTGCCACAGGGAAGAAAAGTTTACAATAGCTTTGGGAAATACTCTTAAAATGTAAAGGTTGAGAATTTGCTCTTCACTCTCCCTGACACAGCCCTCCCAGAGAGCTCTTATCACCACTGATTTGTGTGTCTTATCTCTTCACTCTAGACTATAAGCTCCATTGGATCCAAGACTTTGCTTTCTTGATGCTGCATCCCCAGTACCAGGCACAGGGCAGATGCTCAATATGTAACTGTGGAGAGAAGGGAGGAAGGAGGGGAGGGAGGGAAGAATACTTATACACACGGTCATGGTACTTTTGTGCTTTTTGCTAGGATAAGACTGCTGCTTTAGGCTCATACCTAAAATACATTGATGTCCCATTAAACAGTGGTATAAGTGGTCGTCTGTAACTTCAGTGCTTTAGAATAATTCTACTGGAAGAATACTTAAGGCATTAATTGTGAATTGAAAGCTACAGTGGACATCTCTTGTTTTGGCCAGCTCACTTGAAACATATATATTATAAGGGAGTTTAATTGATGCTAAATCTATTGAACACAGAAGCAACCAGGCTAAAAAGAAGAGAGGAGTTAAGTTTTTTAAATTAATTAATTAATTTTTGGCTGTGTTGGGTCTTCATTGCTGCGTGCAGACTTTCTCTAGTTGCGTCGAGCGGGGGCCACTCTTTGTTGCAGTGTGTGGGCTTCTCATTGCGGTGGCTTCTCTTGTTGCAGAGCACGGGCTCTAGGCACGCAGGCTTCAATAGTTGTGGCATGTGGGCTCAGTAGCTGTGGCTCGAAGGCTCAGTAGTTGTGGTGCACAGGCTTAGTTGCTCCAAGGCACGTGGGATCTTCCCAGGCCAAGGATCGAACCCATGTCTCCTGCATTGGCAGGCAGATTCTTAACTGCTGTGCCACACGGGGAGTCCCGAGAGGAGTTAAGTTTTAATGTGAGGACTGGGACTAGAGTGGTGGCAGTGGAGGGGAGGTGCCATTATTGGGAAGAGATTTCAAGATATTCCAGTACTGCTGGGTGTGTGTAACACACTGAGGGTGTGTTATTCCACACCCTCCCCCAACCCCCCAAAAAAAGAAAACAGAAAATCAAATCAATTGGGAGATTCTGATCCTTTTTTCCTATAGGAACTTATTTCTTACTTTTCAGTGAAAGCCAGTGGGAGAAAAAATAGGAACCTCTTTACTAGAACTGACTATAAAATCAACTACTTCTAGAATGCAAAAATTGCTATGATTCTCAATGTCCTAGTGACAGAGTAACATAACAGCTTAACTCTTATGTCCCAGATGGTTCCAACACTAGAGTTGCCTTTTGTGATAATTCCTTTTTTTTTTTTCTTTTTCTACTGATACCGCTACTCTTCCACTTTTCCAAATTAGAAATCTCGGAGTCCTCCTTGAACCCTGCCTGCTTTTATTACCCTACCCAGCCTACCATCAAATCTTATTACTTCTTCCTTCAACGTGCCTCTTCTTTCACCTCAAGTGGCCTACCCTCTATCCCAGGGCACATCCCTATCACTGCCATCTGGATCACTTCAACCTTCTTTTAGCTGGCTCCAGGCTCAGTGAGTGCTGGTCGTAAACCTAGGTTGCTCTGGGGAACTTTCAGGTGATGGAAAGAGAAGCATAGAGAAGCCCAGTTATGCATAAAATTAGAAGGAAGAATCGTTTTCCATGTAGCTCACTCACAAGAAGACCCTTTGTTTTGCTCAAGACCCTTTGTTTTGCTCCCTGTGGGAGGAGTTTGCTTTTCAACCCTTTTGATTTGGGTTTGACAATGTGACTGACTGACTCTTGGAATGTAGGTGGGAAGGGGAGATTATCATACTAAGTGAAGTCAGACAGAGAAAGACAAATATTATATGATATGATTTACATGTGGAATCTAAGAAAATAATACAAATGAACTTATTTACAAAACAGAAACAGATTCACAGACACAGAAAACAAACTTATGGTTACCAAAGGGGAAAGAAGGGGGAGGTCCCCGTCTAGCTGCCAATTTACTGGGCTGGACCAGAGGGTAGAAGAGCTGCAGGATGACAAGGGATGCTGTTGGCTGTGGCAGAG
Organism: Mesoplodon densirostris; assembly: GCF_025265405.1. Classification (NCBI taxonomy): domain Eukaryota; kingdom Metazoa; phylum Chordata; class Mammalia; order Artiodactyla; family Ziphiidae; genus Mesoplodon; species Mesoplodon densirostris. The sequence goes on from NC_082676.1 coordinate 67,341,376, forward strand.
GAAACATAAAACAAGCAGAGGAGTTGAAAGAATAGCAAAAACAAACTCAAGAGAAAGAGGAAGGAATAGTGAACATGCTGGGTTTCATATGGACTCTTCCGAGGAAGAAAAAGAGAGGCATGATGACAGTGATGCCTTGTCTCATGTGGCCAGACCTGGAGGGAGCACTGATCCTGCACCTTCTCTTCTGATGGTCCTACCAGCTGAGGGCAGAGGTTCTGCACTGGTGCCCCCTCACAGCCTAAGACATGGAGGCTCAGAGAGGTCTATCGGATTAAAATTTGAGGCTGTCTAACTTAAGGTCCTCAGTGATTGCTAAATCTGAATGTGCCTTAGAAACACCTGGAGATATTTCCAAAATGTAGAACAAGTGAAAGGTGTGGCTTTGTTTGGGCTTATCCAACCAGTTGAAGAGGCTTCCACTATGACCAGGGAGAAAGTCCGCATACAGGGCAGGTCTGCTCATGTTTAAATGCCCAGTACAGCATAGTCCTAGGTAACTATTAAGAGTAAGTCCAAATGAGCAATGAAGGTCCCAACCTAGAGTCCAGGAGCAAACCAGGAAGAGGCATATGACCTGAGGGGAGAGGTTGTCAAGGGGGGATGCCTTCTGCATATCCAACCACCCTCAGGTCATTGGTGGTTGCTCTTGAGTCTTTCTCCTCGTATTCTGCACAATGACGCCTGCATGAGTTGTGGTGGTAGGAGATCCTTACCACTCAGAATCCTGAGTTCTGTGCCCCAGCTTTCGTCCTTCTTTCACAGACCATACTTGCAAATTCTAGCCGAGCTGGAAGACAAATTCCCAATGAAAGGGATTGGGGAGTATAATTATTCTTCTATAGATGGAAAAACAAAGACACCAAGAATTTTATTAGCTTATACATGATCTAATTTCTAGATTTATTTCCAGCACCTAATTTCCAGGTGCTTTTGATGAGTCTTTACTGTCTATCTCTTCTGAAATTGAGCTTCAGTGTTTATACCAAATCAGTATTCCTACAGCTTGTTATTATCAAATAACATTTTTAAGGGTTGTTCAAAAAATAATATTGCTAGGTTGTTTTTGGTGCATTGCATAAAGTATAATTTTGGTGACATAATATTGCATTACTTAATTATCACAGCTGAACTAAAATGATAAGCCGTGGGTATAAATTGTGCTTGGTATATATCACAGCAAGCTGTAACTGGCTATGTGTTGATATATTATTAGTTTAAAATGATTACTCTTGCATGTCAGGGGTAAGAATGATGCTGTGTGCAAACTCACTCTTTTTTAAACCTGCAAGTTGGACAGAAATTAAAAATCAAGAAAGGTGATCAGAAGAAGTTAAATAAGATAAGAGCACAACACTCTGTGTTCTAATATTTGAAAAATGGCAGTGATAAAAGTGAAAGACAGAAGATCTTGCCATGACTCAGAGCCCCTACCCACCCCCCAAAGCAGTGTACAGGAAAGAAGATATGTGGAAAAAATCTTTAGAAATCTGCCCAAATTTTGAGAAGAGTGAATTAAAAAGATGTGTAGGCAGTACAGAAATAAATGAAACATCTGTGAAAATAAATTCTCCAACCACCCTGAGGTCCCAACAGAGACAAAAATTCTATCAGGCTTTGCCATTTTGTTTCTCCTGCTGGAAGAAAAGGTGAACTAGAAGACAAAATAATCATAATGACTCTGAACTAATTATCTCCGAAAATGAATAGGAATCTAGCAGAATAGAAGACAAAAGAGGAAATAAATATGCCAAGATTCTTTGAAGGAGCAAGGCAGGGGTGGGGGGAAGAGTAGTGAGGCTTGCAGGTGAAGTTTCTTCCTCACTCTTGAAAACTCATCAGTCTCAGCTATATTTTCCCTCCACTTGTTGGAGGATGTGAAATTGACTTAGAGAGAAGCAGGTGATATTGGGGAAGGGAAGAACTGGGGGTGTTTGGTGAGAGTGAAGGCTCTAAGGCCCAGTTTTGAATTGGGAGAATGATCTGAAATGTGCAGATGTCCATAAGTGTCTCCTAGACCAAATAGAGTAAACCTTGGTTCAAGGCAATTAAAATTTAAAAAATATTTATTTATTTATTTATTTATTTATTTAATTTTTTTTGGCTGCATTGAGTCTTTGTTGCTGCATGCGGGCTTTCTTTAGTTGTGGTGAGTGGGGGCTACTCTTCGTTGCGTTGAGCGGGCTTCTCATTGCAGTGGCTTCTCTTGTTGCGGAGCACGGGCTCTAGGTGTGTGGGCTTCAGTAGTTGTGGCACCTGGGCTCAGTAGTTGTGGCTCACAGGCATGTGGGCATGTGGGATCTTCCCGGACCAGGGCTCGAACCCGTGTCCCCTACATTGGCAGGCGGATTCTCAACACTGCGCCACCAGGGGAGCCCTCAAGGCAATTAAAATTTCAAAAGAGAAAATAGAAGTATTTCCAACTCCCAATCCACTAGGCTGTAGAAAAGTCCTCAATTTTCACAGCTTTTAAACTAAAGTTCTGAGAGCAAGAAAAATAGCCTCAAGAGTTCAAGGAAAATTCACCCACATCATTTAAGAGTAAACTGAACCTTTTGATATAGTTTGAATTCAATCTCACACAAAATAATTTTAAAGATCATAAATAAAAATATAAGCAAATGGAGGCTATTAGCACCTTAAAATCAAGGAGAGTTAATCCCTAAAATACAAGAATGTTTAAGAATTAATAAATATTAATATGATGTAAAATCTAACAATAGTGAAATATATCAATATTATGTATTATATCCATAATATTCTATACATAATTATATCGATGTTAAACAATAGATTAAAATAATATCAATTAAGGGGGAAATTTAAGAAAATTTAACATCCATTTTCCATTTCTATGAAAATCAAACCAAACCAAATTGCCTTACAACACACTTGTCTATTACTCAACTCTGTTGTTTTTTGCCACACCGCAAGGTATGTGGGATCTTAGTTCCCAGCCAGGGATGGAACCCATGCCCCCTGCAGTGGAAGCATGGAGTCTTAACCGCTGGACCACCAGGGAAGTCCCTATTACTCAAAACGATTTTAAAATGTATAAAACTAAAGCCAGGATCTTGTAACCCAGTATTTGTTAATTTGGGGGAGGAGGGCTTCCCAGTGTCCAATCTTACTCTGTTTGGGAGGAATTTCCTGTTGAATTAATTAGTGAAAAGTACAGTCCTTTCTTCCACATCAGAAATCTAAGGGTTGAATGTTCATTCCTCTTGCCACCAGGTAGAGAGGGCTTAGCATGCTCATGCTTTTATTTGGGAATTTTTTTTTTTTTTTTTTTTTTTTTTTTTGCGGTATGCGGGCCTCTCACTGTTGTGGCCTCCCCCGTTGCGGAGCACAGGCTCCGGATGCGCAGGCTCCGGACGCGCAGGCTCAGCGGCCATGGCTCACGGGCCCAGCCGCTCCGCGGCATATGGGATCCTCCCAGACCGGGGCACGAACCCGTATCCCCTGCATCGGCAGGCGGACTCTCAACCACTTGCGCCACCAGGGAGGCCCTATTTGGGAATTTAAACCATGAGCAAGACAGAGAAAAAGAATGAGCAATTATTTGTTATGAAAGAAATGTCTTAGATGGTAACTACTGACAAAGGCAGCAGTATCCAGTGGTGGAGAGCCTCAGAAATAAGATACAAATCAGACAGATGTTAGTTTTTCATGCTCTTAGTCTGGTTTTCTAGCATCTGTTGACTGTTGGAACTACTTGATAATCTTCCAGAAACTCCTTTCTGCTTAAGGTAATCAGACTTAGTTTTTGTTGCTTGCACCTGGATTCTTGGCTGGAACTATGACACACTGCTTAATGGTTGTAAGAGCAGAAACATTATCATTCAATTTGGGAAAAATACAGGGTTGGACACCATCATTATCATTTTTAACATTGTTCTAAAGTAATAACTGATGTAACTAGACAAGAAAAAGACATTTGGTTTATATGTTAGAAAGAAAGCAGAAAATGTATCATTATTTGTAGACCTTTTTATTGTCTACCAAGAAAATCTAGGAAAAAGAAACAAACAAAAAAAATGAACAATAGAATAATTCAAAGAGATTGCTGGTTACAAAGTTAAAACGCAAAAATTAATAGCTTTCCTAGCTACCAATAATAGAGTCTTCAGGACAACAAAACAAATACAACAGTGGCTTGAATATAGGGATATATATTTTTCTCTCACCAAGTCCAGAGGTAGGTAACCTTGGGACTGTTATGCTCATTCCTATCAGGGAAGCTTCTATTAGTAGAGAAAAAGTGAGATTATATATTGGGGAACAGTTTGCTACCAACAACTTGAAAATATAATTGAAGTAAAGACTTCATTTCAAAAAGGAGGCCAAATAATTTTTAAAAACCAGGTATAAACTTAATAAGATGCATAAAATTTTCTATCCCATGTGGAACTCTTACAGAATAGAATGGATAAAATTCTTTATGTGAAAATGTGGAGAAGATAGTGAAAAGTTGTTAGGGAGCAAGATATCTTCGTGGTGCTAAAGTATCACTCCATAGAGCACTTACTAACCCCCAAGGGAATTGCCAACCTTCACAGTGGCAAGATCACCTGGACCAACTGATGGAACAGGATCATCAGCGTTGCAACAACCTGATACTGCGGGCTTCCCTGCATGATCCAGTCTGAAGAAGAGAGCATCTCTTGTGATGCATGCACACTAGCCTAGTCAAGCCTTTTTTTTTTTTTTTTTGCGGTATGCGGGCCTCTCACTGTTGTGGCCTCTCCTGTTGCACAGCACAGGCTCCGGACGCGCAGGCTCAGCGGCCATGGCTCACGGGCGCAGCTGCTCCGCGGCATGTGGGATCCTCCCGGACTGGGGCACGAACCCGTGTTCCCTGCATCAGCAGGCGGACTCTCAACCACTGTGCCACCAGGGAAGCCCTAGTCAAGCCTTTTGACTTCACTTTAGATTTACAGGAAATATAGAAATATCAAAAAGCAAATTGTTAAAGTAAAATACAAAATGGAGACCAAACTTGAAAATTCCTTAAGCAGGCAAAACCATTTAAGTGAAGCTTACATAAACTTACATGTAAGTGAAACAGCATATTCTGCAGAGCGAGTGGAACTTTACTTGGGCTACCTCTTGTAAATGCCTCTGAAAATCATAAATGAAGCTTAAGCTGTTCTCCAAAATTGGCATGCTGTAGCCACTTTTATTTTTTTAAACATCTTTGTTGGAGTATAATTGCTTCACAATGTTGTGTTAGTTTCTGCTGTATAACAAAGCGAATCAGCTATACATATACATATATCCCCATATCCCCTCCCTCTTGCGTCTCCCTCCCACCCTCCCTATCCCACCCCTCTAGGTGGTCACAAAGCACTGAGCTGATCTCCCTGTGCTATGCAGCTGCTTCCCACTAGCTATCTATTTCACATTTAGTAGTGTATATATGTCAATGCTACTCTCTCACTTCGTCTCAGCTTACCCTTCCCCCTCCCCATGTCCTCAAGTCCATTCTCTACATCTGTGTCTTTATTCCTGTCCTGCCCCTAGGTTCATCAGAACCTTTTTTTTTTTTTTAGATTCCATATATATGTATTAGCATACGGTATTTGTTTTTCTCTTTCTGACTTACTTCACTCTGTATGACAGACTCTAGGTCCATCCACCTCACTACAAATAACTCAATTTCGTTTCTTTTTATGGCTGAGTAATATTCCATTGTATATATGTGCCACATCTTCTTTATCCATTCATCTGTCAATGGACATATTTAGGTTGTTTCCATGTCCTGGCTATTGTAAATAGAGCTGCAATGAACACTCCCCTGTAACTTGGAAAACTCTAGTGATACAAATAATCATTTTTTAAAAAAATTTATTTATTTTTGGCTGTGTTGGGTCTTTGTTGCTGCATGCGGGCTTTCTCTAGTGGTGGTGAGCAAGGGCTACTCTGCATTGTGGTGCACGGGCTTCTCACTGTAGTGGCTTCCCCTGTTTCACAGCATGGGCTCTAGGCACGTGAGCTTCCGTAGTTGTGGCTCTCGGGCTCTAGAGCACAGGCTCAGTAGTTGTGGCGCACAGGCTTATTTGCTCCGTGGCATGTGGGATCTTCCTGGACCAGGGATCGAACCCGTGTCCCTTGCATTGGCAGGCGGATTCTTAACCACTGCGCCACCAGGGAAGTCCCTACAGCTAATCATTTTAAAGAATAAACACTCTCTGCATTTTCACTATATAAATTGTCTCATCACCATATACCTCTGACTCTCTTTCTACTGTTGGTTTGAGAGCTCCCAGTTCACAAACTGTTCTGATATGCACAACAAACTCTTACTAAATATTGTTTGATAGATTTGGTGGTTTTAATTTTGCTGTGTTGGGATTTTTGACAAAATGAAACAACCCCTTAAGAAAACAAACATACAAGTCCAGAGCGTGGGATATTCTACAGAGCAAATGGCCTCTTTGAAAAGTTAATATCATAGACAAAAAAAGGTAGAGGACTGTTGTATATCAAAGAGACATAACAACAGAATAAAATAGGTGGACGTTAATTGGATTCTGGTTTTAAAACAAACCCAAATATTTATCAGTTGATGAATGGATAAATAAAATATGGGATATATCTATAGAATGGAATATTTTTGAGTAATAAAAAGAAATGAAGGACTGATTCATACTATAGCATGGATGAACCTTGAAAACAGCATAAGTGAAAAAAGCCAAACTCAGAAGGCTACATACTGTATGATTTGATTTATTTGAAATGTTCAGAATAGGGCAAATCCTTAGAGACAGAAATTAGATTAGTGGTTATCATGGGCTGTAGGAGGGGAAATGGAGAATAATACACGGAGAGTGATTGCTAGGTGGGTACAGGGTTTCTTTTTGGGTTAATGAAAATAGTCTGGAATTAGTAATGATGGTTGCATAACTTTGTAAATATACTTAAAGCCATGAAATTATGTATTTTAAAAGGGTGATATTTATGGTATTTGAATTATATTTCAAGATAGATAGGAAGATAGATAAATACATAGATAGATAGACAGATAGATAGATAGATGATAGAGCAAAGCTGCAAAAGGCAACAAAAACCCCAAAGCCATAAAGAGCATTTTTGGAACTTTTGCAGAAATTTGAATTTAGATTGGATATTAGATATTAAAGAAATTACATAGGTGTGATAATGATATTGTGGTGCGCAAGAGAACTTCTTTTTTTAGGAGATACATATTGCTATATTTAGAAATAAGATATCATGATGCCTATAATTTGATAATGATATTGTGATTAGCAGTAGAATGTCTTTTTTAGGAGATACATATTGATATATTTAGGAATAAAGTATCACGATGGCTGTATTTTGTTTGCAAATGGCTCAGCGAAAAATATTAATAAAATTAAAAAAATCCATAGATAGAAATAAAATATGGCAAGTATCAACAATTTTTGGATCTAAGTGGTGAGTACAGGGATTATCATTTTACTATTGCTTCAGCTTTTTTGTATCTTCGAAAATTTTCACAGAAAGGTTTGGAGAGGTACTGAGGTCCTTAAGAGATCACGCAGGTTAATGGAGAAACACGTAGGAGGAACCAGTGATGTGATGGTATCAAGTCTACCGGCATTATCTATACTTTCAAAGTCACCCCAATGGGAATATTACCAGCACTATTTTTGGAAGTCTGCATCATACTAAGGGTAAGCTGGAGAAATAAACATGTGGGAATATCCAGGGAAATTCTGAAAATTAAGGGTAATAAGTAGAGACTGACCTTATGAGCTATTCAACCATTATATAAATCTAAACAATTTAAAAACAGCTTAGTATAGGTGAAAATAGCCAATTTAACAAAATAAAGTAGGGAGTTCAGAAATTGACCCAAATGCATGTGGGAATTGCTTGTATTTAAAGGTGGCATTAAATGTAAGTGGGAAAAGGAAGGCTATGTAATAGATTTCTCTGGATCAGATGGCCAGCTCTTTGAAAAAATGCAAATATGAATCTCTACTTGTCCTTATTCCAAATACAGTCTAGATGATGCAAACCTTAAAAACAAAACAAAACATAAAACATTAGCCTACAGGTAATTAAATCACATCTTGTATTCCTATAACTGAACAGCAAACTAAGGCTTAAAAATGAAAAATAACTGAGGCTTATGTACTTGATATTTCCTCAATGAATGGGTACCACTTGTCCTTGGGAAAATGAGCCATGATTCCTAAAATTTGGTGGTGCTGGGGATTTTCACTGCACTGCATTTAGTCAAGGCAGGCTTTTTTGAAGAGCTTGCTGTTCTGAACATCGTTGAATGTGGGAAGTTATTGTTGCCCCTTGTTTGGAAGGAGGGAGAGGGCTGGTGGTGAGAAAGAGCAAGTTGGAGCTAGAGATGCTCACTGATCATAACTCAAGATTAGATGGACTGTGTGAGCAAGTGTGTGGTTCTTTTAAAGACAAGGACATGTGACTGATACCCAGCATTTTGCAGTCTTCAAGAGACATCCCAGGGCCAGCATGGTTAACTAAATGACAATCTTAGTGCCATTTCCTTACTCAGTGTTGTGCTGTGAGCATGAAAATGGGCCCTAAGAATCACATGAGGTTCACATGGAAAACTAAACAGTCCACAGATCTGCCATATCCCTAGGAGGAGCACAGTGAGAGCTACATGCAACTTCTCTCAGATGCAATTTCACAGCCCTTGTAAATACCCAGGCTTCCCCAAATGTCTGCTGAAGTCAAGAGCCTTATAGTATTTTGCTATGTGGATGAAGTTGATTTGATCTCTCTTTCCCTGGTTTTGGGCATTGGGAAATCCCAAAGATTTCTCTAAATTCTGGAGGCGCTTACATTCTCTTACTATTTCTGTGTAGGCAGGCTTTACTGAAATGAAGGGTTGGGGAGAAGAGAGATTTAGAATGCCCAAAGAATTAATTTGTCCTGAGTGACATTCAGATGCACCAATGAAATCCCCTTCTGCCTTTTGCTGGTGCACTCCACCCAGATCTTGCTCCCAGGGCGCACGCGCTCTCTCTCTCTCTCTGCTCCCCACCTGCTTGGTTGAGCCCACTCCCCTGGCGCTCCTCCTGCAGGCTCCCTTCATGGCATGGGTGACTGTGTCTCTAGGACCTGAGAGTATAATAAATTTTGTTTCCTTGTGTCTCTCTTGTGTCCCAGCCTTGTGGCTGCACCTGACTGACTGATGAAAGAATACAAACCAATCCCTAAGAAACATTTGGTGTTATTTCATAAAACTAAAGATTAACATATACTAGGACTCAGTAATTTTAGTCTTGGGCCCATACAATTTTACATGTTTTTCAAATGTCTATAAATAAAATAATAATATATTTTCTTCTGGAACTTGATTTTTTTCCCTCAACATTATGCTTGTAAGATTTATCCATATTGTTTTCTGTAGCTTTGGTTGATGTATTTTCATTGCTGGATTGTATTCCACTGTATAAATATGCTACAGTTGATTTACCCAGGCTCCTGCTGATGGAATTATGCTGTTGCCAAATGTTTGCTATTACAACATTCTCTTCCAAACATTTTGTATATATATCTTCTTGATCGCACGTGCAAGAGTTCCTCTAACTATGTGCCTAGGAATAAAGTTGCTAGGTCACCAGATGTATGTATCTTCAACTTTAACAGATGCTGTCAATTTTCCCCCCAGATGTTGTGTCAGTTGACCCTCCCTGCAGCAGTGAATGAGAGTTCCTTTGTTCTGCATCTTTTCCACACTTAGTAGCCTCAGACTCACAGTAGCCAACGGAAGTTTCTGAAATGCTATCATACTGTTATTTGAATTTCCATTTCCCTGATTAGTAGTGAGAGTGAATGTATTTTCATATACGTATTCTTTGTTCTCTCTTCTGTCACTTTTCCTTCCATACCTTTTGTCCATTTTTCTATTGAGCGATTTGTCTTATTGATTTGTAGAATCTATTTATGTATTCTGGATAGCAGTCCTTTCTTTGTTACATGAACTGCAGACATATTCTTCCTGGCTGTGCCTTGCTTTTTCACTTTTTAATGGGGCTATTGGTGAACAGAAATTGTAGATTCTGGCATATCTACACTTTTAAAGAGTTTTAAAAAAAGTTTTCTTTGTCCTAAGAAATTGTTTCTCATCGTGAAATTGAAAAGACTATGCTCTTATTTTTTTCTCCTAAAATTTTAAGGATTTAAAATACCATTTTATCTATGTCTCATCTGTTTGGAAAGAAGAGTTTTTAAAATTACTATCCAGTTCTAAGATTTTAAAGAACTTGTTATAATTTCTTCTTTTACTTCTGAGTAATTTGGAATTTTTAAAAATTTACAAATATATGGGGTTTTTATGTGGCTTAATTTTTATTGTGGTAAAACGCACATATAAATTTTTATCATCTTAATAATTTTTATATGTGTAATTCAGTGGCATTAAGTACATTCACAGTGTTGTACAGCCATCACCACCATCCATCTTCAGAATTATTTTTGTCTTGCACAACTGAAATTATATGTAAACAATAGCTCCCCCATTTCCTCCTCTCCCGGGCCCCCAAAATGAAGGCAACCGACGCTCTACTCTATGATTTTGACTGCTCTACGTATGTCATGTAAGTACTCATACAATATTTATCTTTCTGTGTCTGGCTTATTTAATTTAGCATAATGTCCTCAAGGCTCATCGATGTTGTAGCATATGTCAGAATTCCTTTTTAAGGCTGAATAATGTTCCATTTTATGTATATACAACCTTTTGTTTATCTGTTCATCTGTTAGTGGACACTCAGGTTGTTTCTACCTTTTGGCTATTGTGAATAATGCCGCTATGAACATGGGTATACAAATATCTTTTCAAGTCCTTGCTTTCAATTCTTTTGGACAAATACCCAGAAATGAAATTGCTGGATTACATGGCAATGCTATTTTTAATTTTTTGAGGAATCATCATACTGTTTTCCATAGTGGCTGCACCATTTCATGCTGTAATGAGCAGTGCACGAGGGTTCCAATTTCTTCACCTCCTTGATAACACTTGCTATCTTCTTTATCTGTTTCTGTTTTGTTTGATAGGAGACATCCTAATGGGTAAGAGGTGTTATCTTATTATCGTTTTGATTTGCTTTTCCCTGATGATTAGTGATCTTGAGCATTTTTCCTGTGCTTAGTAGCCATTTGTGTATCTTCTTTGGAGAAATGTCTATTTAAGTCCTTTGGCCATTTTAAAATTGAGATATTTTGTTGGTGTTGAATTGTAGGAGTTCCTCATATATTCTGGATATTAACCTGATATCAGACACATGATTTGTAAATACTTTCTCCCATTCTGTGGGCTGCCTTTTCACTCTATTGATTGTGTTCTTTGATGCACAGAAGTTTTTAATTTTGATGACATCCAATTTATCTTTTTTATTTTTGTTGTTGTTGCCTTTGCTTTTGGTGTCATAGCCAACAAATTACTGCCAAATCCAATGTCAGGAATCTTTTCTCTCCTTAAACAGGAGACAATAACAATACCTGCCTATATTAGTTTGCTAGGGCTGACAAGGTAACTTAAAAGAAATTAATTTTCTCATAGTTTTGGAGGTTGGAAGTCCAAGATCAAGATGTCAGCAGAGTTGATCTCTCCTGAGGCTTCTCTTCTTGGATGGCAGGTGCTCACCTTCTCTCTCTGTGCTCACATGGCCTTTCTCTGCATGTGCATGCACTCCTGGTGTCTCTTCCTCTTCAAGAGGACATTAGTCCTATCAGATTAGGGTCCTACCCTTATGAATCATCTAACCTTCAGTCCCTCCTACGGGTCCTCTCTCCAAATGCAGTCACATTGGGGGTTAAGGCTTAAAGCTATAACTTTTGGGTGACACACTTCAGTCTGTAACACTGCTGCAAAATTCTACAAGATATTGAATGTAGCTCATTTAGCACAGTGCTGGTGCACAGTACACAGTCGAATGTTAGCAATGGCTGTGACACCATCACTACTATTATTTAAAAGTATAATTGAAGGTGTGTTTAAAGTGAGCTGAGAAGTTATGTATAACTCTAAAAAGTTCTTGTCACTTTTAAATGCTTGAAACTCAACTCTGCCCCTTATAGCCGTGTGACCTTGTGAAGGTCACCTAGTCTCTCTGAACATTAGTGCCTTCAGCTGTGAAATGTGATAATAACAGTAACCTCATGTCAGGCTTTTTTTGGCGGGTGAGCATGTGGATTAAAGAAAATAATGTACTTAAGGTGCTCAGCATACTGCCTGGAGCATAAGAAGCTAAATAAATAGAAGACTGAATACAAATACAAACCTCTAGCTATACAGTTTATCTGTTTGCCAGTTATGAGCCACTTAGATGGTTTAGACTTGGTCACAATGAAAGAAACATGAACAGTTAAAAGTTTCACAATATTCAGAAGGTCAAAACCAGCCAACTGTTCGGAAGAGGTACAACTACTTATAATTTTTTAAAATAAACAACATTTTATCCCATAAATCCTCAAAACAGACCACACAACAGGTTCGTCATTTCCTTCCGCTGTCTGAATTCTTACTGCGCCCTGGGGTTCCTGGCCCTCCCCTGACTCTTAGGTTCTGTGAGCTTCCTTCTATTGAATTCCCTTGTTTGTTCAATTTAGGCAAATATATTTCTCTTGCTTGGAATCAAAGACCTTATTGATCCAAATGTCCTTATGGGGCACACATTTTGCCCTGCCTGTGTGCCAGGCAGTGTCATGGGTACTTGACACGTGTGAACTGTTTTAATCTTCACAATGATCACATAAAGTAGAAACAACCAACATGCCCATTTTACAGATGAGGAACAAGTGACAGACACAACACAACAGTTGGTCCATGATCTTAACCATTGCCTTTCCATGGTAATAACCAAAATCAGTGCCATCAGGCTATTTCTGACAACATCCTTCAGCACAGGCTGAAGCGATTGTGACAGCACAGATCAGAATAAGCAGTCTTCAGGGGGAACAAAATGATTTGGCCCAAGTGTGTGGCTGTCTACGAATCCAAGTTAATCCAGGGATATCTCAGAGGATCTAGGGGAATGAAAAGATTTCTTATGCATCATGTGTTTCTAATTAAATCTCGTTTCTTTCTGCCAAGGATTTGAAGATACCAAGCCACCAAGAGTTCCAAATTACATACCCTAACAAGTACCAGACTGAGTATGAGCTCGGGTCATCCTGGTGAAAATTCAAACTCTGCCGTTTCCTAAGTGTGAGATCTGGGGAAAGTTACTTAAGCTCCCTAAGTTTCCTCACCTATAAAATGGCTGAAATAATATCTACCTTACAGGATTGTTGTGATAGATAAATGAGAAAAACATTTCAAAGTAAGCCTGGCTCCTGATGAATAACAAGTGCTTAGTGCCCAGTTGTCCGTGTGCTGTTACCTGTGGGTCAACCACCCTGCAGGTTCAGTTAAATGTAGAACCATTGCTTAAGTGACTCAAGAGCTTAGGGTCAGGACTCACATGGTATAAAAGCTGAGGGAAAGGACAGATTCCTGAATGAACGTCTTCTTCATCTCCCCTTAAAGGTAATCAGAGGAAGCATTTGTCAGTGGGTCCACAATTCTCCCTGGAAGACAATCTTTGGTTGGTTTAACCACATTGGACAATTGGGCAAAGTATGCTTTCCAAGCATGGTTGTAGGAAAATTCTAAAGCTGGTATAACCAACAGTCACTTTAGACATATTAAAAAGTAAAATAAAACTCAGAAAATGAGGAAGTCCAACTTTGGAAGGTCAACTTCCTCCAAAATTAGCTAACTGCAGACTGCACATTTGAATGAGGTGAGTTGTTTCAGAGGGATGTCAAATATGCAGAGCTTAAGTGAAAGCAGGTAGAGGTGGAGTTAGTGTTCTAAACCAAAGGTTTTGGTTTTAAATGACTGCTTTCTAACCCTTTTTCCTGACAATAACTTGCCTCGGTGGTGATGACAAAACCTCACCAACTGCAGACAAGAGAATGCTTCTTATTTTTTTAGTATTTATTTTATCACCAAAGGGCATAGCATTATATGTAATGCCACTAAATTGAATAAGCACCTAGGAGATGGCCCCTAGTGATGTAGACGGATCACAAGAATGAAGTAGACTTGCAGAGCAGTTGGAATTCTCACACACTGCTGGTGAGAATATAAATGGTGCAGCCATTGGAAAACAGTTTGGCAGTCCTCCAAAAAGTTAAACATAGGCTTACCATATGACCAGTAGCTCCACTTGGAGGCATATTGCCAGGAGAAATAAAAATATATAACCATGCGCAAAAAAAAAAAAACATTGTACATGAATGTTCAGCACATCATTATTCACATTAGACAAACAATGAAAATGACCCAAATGTCCATGAAGTGAAGACTGGATAAACAAAATATGGTATGTCCAAGCCATGGAATATTTTTCAATAATAAAAAAAATGAATTACTGACACATGCTACAACATGAATGAGTCTTGAAAGCACTATGAAGGCAATCACAAAAGACCACATATTGTATGAGTGTGTATATGTGAAAAATCCAGAATAGGCAAGTCTATACATAGAGGAAGTAGATTCGTGAACGTCTAGGGCTGGACGGAGGGAGTGGGAGTGACTCCTGATGGGCAGTTTCTTTTTGAGGTGATGAAAATGTTCTAAACTTAGATTGTGGTGAAGCCTGCCCAACTCTGTGGATATACTAAAACCACTGAACTGTACACTTCAAAAGGGTGAATTTCGTGGTATGTAACTAATATCTCAATAGAGATGTTAAAAAGGAAAGAACTAAGTAGGTAATTTGGTTGAAGCGATGGGGGAAAACATTCTAAAAATAGCTGTGGGGAAGAATAAGAGATGGGGTATCCCAGACCAGTAAACTCTAGAGCTGTGGTTATCAATTAAGGGCGATTTTGTCCCCCAGGGGACATTTGGCAATGTCTGCAGACATTTTAACTTGTCATAACAGAGAAGAAGCCTACTGGTACCTAGTGAGTAGAGGCCAAGGATGCTGCTAAACATCCTGCAATGAGCAGGACAGCCCCTGCACCAAAGAATTATCCAGCTCAGAATGTCACTAGTGCTGAGGCTTAGAAATTCTGCTTTAGCTGAAAGGAGTGAGACAAATAGTAGTACCTACTTCACAGGGTTGTTCTTTGTATTCCCCACCCTACCAGACGAGCCTGGATTAAGTAGAGGTAGGATGTTATTACTCAAAGGCATCATTTATACTGAGAATTTTACAGTCTAACAGTCTTCAGTCTGATTCTTAGAGTTGCTGACCACCCAGGTTGTGGCTTGGGGGAAATTCACTGACGTTTGATCAATTTCCAAGAGCTGGTAGACTGGAAATAAATAGAAAATAGTATATCTTTATTTTGCTCCTATAGGCATGTCCCACATTTAGTGTATCTTTCATAAACTCGAAGGGATCAAAGAAAAGTTACCATTTATTCTAAAGACTGGAAAATAAATTTATCTTAATTTACAAATAATCAGAATTCATTGACGGTGTGTTATTTCTGAATCCAATTTCAAAGGATTATAAAATATTCACAAGGTAGAGGAGGGGACTTTTAGCCATTATCTAGCCCAGAAATAAAGTTTGTAGATTTATTTATTTGATGGAAAATCTGTACAGAAGCCAATACAAACACATGGGAGCTGGAAGCTTCTTCTAGGTTTTCCAGAGAATCTTTATAATCAGCCACACTTAGAGACAAGCCAAGCAGCTAATCAATCAAGCAAATTAGAGGCAGAGAATTTGGGGAAAGGATATGTTACCATAAGACTAGGCACAGAGCAGGTACATGCAGATAATTCTCCTGGAACTTGGGGACATCAAATTGGGCTCAATTTGAGTGTCAAATACAAATAAGTTGCCAAGGGTCAGGAGATTTGTCTCATTCATTTCCCAGGGCCTTAGGATCTCATTTTTTTAAATGTACAAAATAAAAGATTTGGAGTGAATTAATGTCTCCCTAGATTCACAAAGCTTATTAAATGTCTGGATTCCTAGGCTGAATTACTAGGAAGAATGAGTTCATAGGTCTGGAGTCAGGTCCAGGCACCCAGGCTTTAAGTTACAGATGATTCTCATGAACATCCCATTTTGGGAATAACTGGACATAATTACTTTATTGATCCTGGGTGCTGTAGCAAGAGGTCTAGTGCTTAGCATGGTGTGGCATTAACTGCCCCTCTGCACTCTTTGTCCGTGTAAATCATGAAGTGAAAAAATAAAGAAATCTGCCAGGGAAGATGAGAGCCTGGCACGGAGGGTGCTAAGGGGAGTGCTGGATGATGTTGCTATGGCAACCCCATCCTTTCCCAGCGTGTGTTCTGAAAGGCTGCCTGTGCTGTGCGGTGGGCTCCACCTCTGATGGAGTGCAGATCGTTCATGTCATCAATTTGGAGATGAGGACTTGTGGATAGAGCAGGATAATTAAATAAAAGCGCATCTGAATATTAACCATCAGCGGCACTTCTCGGTAATCTGAATTAAGTGTCTGGTGTTTGGTTCAGGTCCATCACAGGTAAAACAAGTGGAGAGCTGGTTTCTGGTTTTTGTTTTTTCAGAGATTCTCTGAGTTTGCTACTTTTATACTTCTTCCCACTCCAAGCCCCCACCTCCTGGAGGTTAATTGTATCTTTATTTGGAGGAATGACAAAAATGTCACAAAATTTTTTGATTGATTTGAGTAGAGCAGCAAATTTAACCTCAGGAGGACCAACTTCTCTTTCACAGAGTCAGTCTTTCTATATCCTTTGCTTTTTTCCCTGTGCTACTTGTAAGATGGTGTGAATGACAAAGAGGGAGGAGGTCAGCTGTGGAATACTAAGTGTGGGCAATGAATGTCCACGGAGAGCCTGACCAATTCAGAGGTAGTTTTCTTGCTGATGGCTCAGCAATCTGAGGTGACGGGCTGGGGGACATCTGAAATGTGAACTGTAGTCACAGCTTTCCTACTAACCCATAAAATCTAGTATTTATTGGAGCCTGCTGTGTGCTGCCCTAAGCATTTTCACGAATTACTTATTTAGTCCTCAGAGCAATCCAGTGATTTAGGGTCTATTATTTATCCCATTTTACAGAGAGGAAAACTGAGGTTTGGAGGGTTTCTATGACTTGTCCACGATCCCACTGTGAAATAAGTAGTGGAACAGGCCCAGACATCTGTCTGTCAAAGCCTGTTCTCTTAACAAGCATTGTCTCCTAATTACCCACATGGCTTTTCTTATGTCTACATGAAAGAGTTGAATTAGACAAGAGTATTTGGAATAGATGTCACTTGAAATACGTTAGGGGAATGCCAGATGAAATAAATCAAATGAGAATTTTTACAGAACTTCTTAAAGCCCACTTATTATGCTAATGTATTCTGATGGAAAACATGCATTCTTTCCCCACATTTATTTGACCTTGGAGCACACTTTCCTCTCATCTTTCAAGACTATTGTTGAATAAAACCCACTTCAGGAAATATGGCATTCAATGATTTTTAGAGCCCTACTAGGATTAAAGCCAAGGTTCTTTCTTTCCTCACCTTCTAATTCTTACTGTGTTCTTTGTCTTGCCCCCTCACCTTTTTTTTTTTTTTGACAACTCTACTCAAGTACAATTGATCTATAATAAACTGGACATATTTAAAGTATACAGTTGGATGAGTTTTGACAGATGTATACACCCATGAAACGACCAGTAAGACCAAAATACCAAACATCACCGTTGTTTCCTGTGTCCCATTGCAATCCATCTCTCCCGACACCCCATCTCCAGGCAACCCCTTGTCTCTCCAGTTTTAAGGTGAGTTATATGACTTCTGACCAAGTTGCAGATTATTCTTGGCAATGGTGAAGTGCCACATGGTCTATGGGTCACTTCACCAGCCATATGAGGAACTTTTCTATCAATTTAATTTCCAATCCCTTTTCTCTTTTTCCTTTCATTTTCACTAACACAAAATGGTGTGCAGCCCAGACTTTGCACTGGAGCCCTCATTCTGCCCGTCACCATGACAGGAAGTCCAGCAATGCTCTGACCATCAGGAGAGAAAGAAAAGGCTTTCATGTGTATTTGAGGGAACTAGGAAACATTTATCACCATAAGAAATAGTAAGGCAATAGGAGATAATTCACTGAATTCTTCAAAAGGATGTTTGGCATTTCACAAACATTCATGTGAAAATTAATCGTGCACCGTCTTTATTCATAGAGAAACAAGGGAACTTGAGGATCTGTACTATTTAGATGAGCCATGTGGCCTGGAGAATGTTTCTTAGTTCAAGAATTATCTATGAAGCTTCTACTGTGGGATCAGCACTTTGCTCGATCCTAGGGATACAGAGACGAATAAAACATGTAGCAGTCATGAAGGAGTTAAAGAGTCAGATGTCTCCATATCATTAATTTTCATCTCAGCATTTAGTTTTTATCTTTGTAGTGAAAAATGAACAAATAAAAATGTTTCACTTATCAAGTTGTCTTTTGTGACAGAGTCAAATGTTTAGAGATTATTTGCAGTAATATTGCTTAAATATCTCCTCTAGGAAGTTTGCAAAAACTGATCTCATAGAAAATGGTAGTGTTAAAAAAAAAGTCTTATTTTGCTGTCCTGTATTCATTTCAATTTTTTCAATAACCTTTGACATGATTTAGCTTATTTCAACACCCAGATAACCTGGTAAGATAGGTAGCGCAGATGTTATCGTTCCAATCCAGAAGGTATTTTAGGAAGGCCTCTGAAGGGATAAAGGGGATGATGCTTTTCTATTCTGGTTGAAAGATGGCACCTTACAGCTTGATGGGCGGCGAGATGGCTGTGATTGTCTCCACAAGACAAGATAAATGATACGGTCTGCTCAGGATCACACAGCAGGTTAGTGCCAGAGAAAGGCAAGAATTCACCGTTGGAAGTGAAGCGAAATATTAATATGAATTTGCTGCTCTGGGGTGGAGTGGGATCTGCACATCCAAAGGACAATGTGTGAGACCCCAGAGCGCTTGAGACAGGAGGCAGGACAATCCCACCCCCAGCATGGAGTGGATCTGACATGAAGCTGACCCAGAATAGATGGTTGTGCCCTCACCACATTCTACCTGGAGCCTTCATAGAGTGCCTGGACAGAGAGCCGGACGTCCTCGTGGCTGGACAGAAGTCATTGATTGGCCACCTTCTAGCGTCTGACTTTTAGGTGGAGCTCTTGATCAGGGTGAAGAGAAAATCAAGGGGGGTGACTGTGCCATGTGTTATCTGAGGCATTGGGGTAGGTTCATCCCAGGTACCTCCACTAACCATCTTCATTAAATGGTCCTTAGTTTATTAATGCATTCATTGATTAATGCACTCATTAACTAAAATTTTCCAACGAGTCTTTTGGTTTCCATACAGTATTTTATTTTTTTTTGCGGTACGCGGGCCTCTCACTGTTGTGGCATCTCCCGTTGAGGAGCGCAGGCTCAGTGGCCATGGCTCACAGGCCCAGCCGCTCCACGGCACGTGGGATCCTCCTGGACCGGGGCACAAACCCGTGTCCCCTGCATCGGCAGGCGGACTCTCAACCACTGCACCATCAGGGAAGCCCTCCATACAGTATTTTTGAAAGGATGAGAATACTTACCCATGTTCTAAATGCAAACTCTGTGGAAATTTAAAAATTCACATTTTATCTGGGATTTTCTCAGATTTGAACTATATATTCTTTACATACTGTCTCTTTCACCTTCAACATTTAGATATCTTAAAATTGGATTCCTTTGTTTTTATTCTTTTTTCTATTTCCACACTTAAAAAATATTAAGCTATTAGCTATCATATGATTACTGGTCCAAATTCTCTATAGTTATTAGGAGGGGTGTTGGTCTGAAGTCAGACACAATGGCAGTAAATGACTTGTCAGAGAAAGCCAACAAGTGAGCTGTCAGAACATCGCTCCCGTTAGAAGCATATTGCCTCTTCCTAATCAAATTACCTTATGATTGTCAAGTTGTTCCTTTCACAAAACTGTTTCTAGTATTTTTCCACAAATGGTGTTAAGCTGACTAGCATGTAATTATTTACTCCAGCTTATATTCTTTTTTCTTTTTTAAATTTTATTTATTTATTTACGCTGGGTCTTAGTTGCAGCAGGCCAGCTCCTTAGTTACAGCATGTGGGCTCCTTAGTTGCGGCATGCAAACTCTTAGTTGTGGCATGTGGGATCTAGTTCCCTGACCAGGGATCAAACCCAGGCCCCCTGCATTGGGCACATGGAGTCTTATCCACTGCGCCACCAGGGAAGTCCCTATTCCAGCTTATGTTCTGTCTTTAAATAATGTTATTTAAATTTTCCAGATTTTGGGTATTTAATCTGCTACAAGAGACTTCCGGTTATTTGGGATTCAGGCTGCAAAGACTGTGTCTTATTCACTATCCATGACTCCCTAGAACCCAACAGACTGCTTGAGACATAAGAGGTGCATGATCAGCACTTGTTTTCCCTTGTCCTCTTCTTTCATTCATCATCATGGAGTTGGAACTCAGACGTCTACTACATGTATGTTAGGTTGGCCCTTGGATCTCAAAATATCTCCCATGTTTTCCCACTGAGCCCACTTCCAATCCTCTAATTCTTCTCACATTTCCCCTGTAGTAGAAAGAAAGGGGCATGCATTCACAGCTGCAGGGTGTAGACATCATGATGGGCTCTTCACATACGTTATCTCATTGTATCCTCCCAGCAGTACTTAGAGATAAGTCGTTTTATCTCCTTTTTACAGCTGAGGAAACCTCAGAGAGCTGAAGGAACCGGCTTGATCTGACTCAATTAGGAAGTGGTAGAATCAGAATCCAAATACAGCCACCTGATTCCTAAGCTTATGTTCTTTCTTTTACATCATTCTGCCTCGTTTTCGCAGTTTGCAGTTTCTCTGCATGTTGTTTAAAACATCTTCAACGTTCAGAGTCAGCAGCTAATTTTATCTGACCCTGGCTTCCAAACTTCTAGTACTACTCTCCTCAATCCTTTTTTTTTCTCCCCATTTCTTTATCTGGATCTACCTGACCTCTCTCTATCTCGAGCTCTGTACCTTATAAATTGCTTACTGTATGTCTCACCTCTGCCCCAGAATCTTCGGGCTGTCTCCCCCCGCCTCCACCTCCACTTTGGTCCAACAGCCCCATTGCCATTTCTACCAGAGCCAAGGGTCCCACTCTCCATCAAGTCACGCTGGACACAAACCTGGCCTTAAAAAACTTCCAAACTGGATAAAAACACAAAGCTGCGATATACTAAACATTAAAATAGGATTCAAGATTTAAACTGCCATTGAAGACAACAATTTGAGAATGATCACGAGACCATGTGTGATAACTGTCTTGGAGAGGACATTTGTGTTGCGTGGGATGTTGGAAGAGTGAAACTGGGCCGACCGTGGAGGGTGGCAGGACCCAAACAGGTCAAGAAGAGCGTCAGGGGCGAGACAGTCAGGGGAAACGGCAGGAGGAAACGGGGGGCCCACGCAAACGGGGCAGATTCACAGGACGAGGAAGGAACGTGTTTCTAAAGAGTTTCTGGGTCTCTCCATGAGAGATGATGAGTTCTTTTGAAGAACAGGGCCATTGAAGTTGCAAGGACAGTGTTCTGTTTCGTTCTTTTCATTATTCAGTTCCATCATTTCTTTGCAGGTTTAGAACATTGCTTTAGCATCACAGAGGACAGATAAATTTACAAGCTATGATTTAAGCACTGACGTGGGTATTTACTGGGTTCTATAGGAATGTACCTTGCATCTTCATAATTATTATTATTGTTCCTTCAATTATATATGTTTTCACCTTTGCCTCTGCTCTTTTTTTTTTTTAAGCAATGACTGAGTTGTATATACTAAAATCAAGTTCTTCTCTGCCCTCTCATAATAAATTCGGCTGCAGCCTGAATATTCTGACTGTAACTTTGACCTGACTTCATTTTCAAGACTGTCAAAAGTAATTAGGGACAGAGAAATTTTCCCGCTCAGCATCTAGAATTGCGAAGATACCAAGAAGGAGTCTCCAGTGTCATTAACATCACCTTTCTGCCTGCTTTTTATATCACCCTATAAAATAGTCTATTTTACAGCCAGCAAGGTCTATTATGGGAGCTGTCCTTCTCCCTGTGGGGTGTTGGATTTCCCCCTCCAATGGGAAGCAAAAAATGAGTTCCCACCTTTGGAAGACAGCATGACTTTTGTTGTCACACTGACATTGGGCCGTTTAGTTCACCTCCCTGCCTCAGTTTCCTCATCTGAAATTACCTCTAAAGATTTTATGAGGATTCCATGGAATAAAGCAACTTGCAAAGTGACTGGCATATTACAGTACTCAATATTAGCTGTTAGGGTTGGTGACTGTAGCAGTGGAGAGTTTTTTTTTAAATAAATTTATTTATTTGTTTTTATTTTTGGCTCTGTTGGGTCTTCGTTGCTGTGCGCAGGCTTTCTCTAGTTGCAGTGAGCAAGGGCTACTCTTCATCGCAGTGCGTGGGCTTCTCATTGCAGTGGCTTCTCTTGTTGCGGAGCATGGGCTTTAGGCACACGGGCTTCAGTAGTTGTGGCACTTGGGCTCAGTAGTTGTGCCTCGTGGACTCTAGAGCACAGGCTCAGTAGTTGTGGCTCACAGGCTTAGTTGCTCCGAGGCATGTGGGATCTTCCCGGGCCAAGGATCGAACCTGTGTCCCCTGCATTGGCAGGCAGATTCTTAACCACAGGGCCACCAGGGGAACCCCAGTGGAGAGCTTTGAATTCATAGATGATACATTTTTCTTTTAATGAAATTAACAGAAATCGTATTCTAGAAAAACTTTATTTTTCTCCCCAGAAACAGCATGACTAAGAATAGCAATATTTTTGAAGGAATAGAGGCGAAATGCAGAATATCAGAAAAGTGAAGAGTGTGTTTACTGTCAGGACCTATTTTTCACTCAATAATAACCAAAGCCACTGTATAGTTAATGTTTTTTATTTTGTATTGATTTAAGTATTATAGAAAAGTTGCAAGAATACACCCATATATCCAATCAGGTAAAGGTAAAAGCTGAAGGAGGAGGCTGTGAACAAAGACAGTCTTTCACGAATTCACAGCTTTACCAAGGGCTTCCTTTCTTACCATCCTCCTCTTCAATTAGTGGAGAAGTAGTAAAACATTTTCAGGACACTTCTGGTTCGTGCACTCTAGTAATGTATGTTCAGGTAAGCATTGCCTCTGAGCTGCAAGATAATCCAACTTCTCATGATTTAAGATGGACTTTGTTTTAAACACAATTCCCTTTTTGTTATAAAAGACTTAATAACAAAGTAATTCTTCACTGTAAAACCTAACTAACTGAGCTAAACCTCAAGCTGACACAATGAATTGTGAATTTTTTTGCATTCCAATTTCAGAAGAATAAAACAGATGACAAGAAGAAAGCTTTAATTATTCTGAGTGGCATTGGGTTACCGGGACTCTCCATCTGAGAGTCATGATGTCTGGGGGTCCGTGTAATTACACGTGAAAAATCTCTGGTTATTAATGTTACCCTGTATAAAATAATCAGTTAAAATGGAACCGTGCAGTACATAAAGTTTTCTTTCTTTTTTTGTTTTTATAGATTTTTTCTGACGTGAACCTTTTTTTTTTTTTTTTTTGTGGTATGCGGGCCTCTCACTGTTGTGGCCTCTCCCGTTGTGGATCACAGGCTCCGGATGCGCAGGCTCAGCGGCCATGGCTCATGGGCCCAGCCGCTCCGCGGCACATGGGATCCTCCCGGACCGGGGCACGAACCCATATCCCCTGCATCGGCAGGCGGACTCTCAACCACTGCGCCACCAGAGAGGCCCCAACGTGAACCATTTTTAAAGTCTTTATTGAATTTGTTACACTATTGCTTCTGTTTTGTGTTTTGCTTTTTGGCTGCAAGGGATGTGGGATCTTAGCTCCCCAATCAGGGATTGAACCCACACCCCCTCTATTGGAAGGCGAAGTCTTAACCACTGGACCACTAGGGAAGTCCTAGTACCTACAGTTTTCAGTTTTAGCAGGAAGCAACATTGGATGAGACACATCGCAGCCAATTGTTATGGTAAGATTGGCCAAGACAGGTAGCTGCCAATTGTCAGGGTGAATAGATGGTCCCCAAGGTTTAAAGAGAGCTCAGGACAAGGAAATCCCAGGGTCTAAGAGGGTTCTGGGAGAACAGTTGTCCTGATGAAGGTAAACATGCAAACGGGCCAACAGAATCATAGGCCCTTTTATTCTCCCTACCCCATAGCTACCTGTACTTTATTCCTGCAACAAAGAATCCTCGAAAATTGAGGTGCAGTCCCAGTGTGGCTGGCCTTACCATTATAACTGATCTATTTTCCCTTGCCTGGAAAGCTCTGAAAACCTTGTCTGCCAGAAGCGTCCTGTCTTCTGTGGTAATCAGAAGCCAGTTAGGGGTTCTAAATCTCTGGTTTGGATTAAACGCCATCTGCCGAATATAGGTGGGATAATCAATCAGGTGTGCTATCATCTCTGTGTTCCCAAAATCTTCCCCAGTCTGCCTGGGGAATTGGAAGGAGTCTAGGCTATAAAGATGAAAACTGAAAAATAAGCCCGCATTTACGGGAGACATGTAGTGTCAGTCCATGCTCACATGTGTGCATGTGCACACACAAACACACAAAAGGTTTAATCTTTAAATTTTAAATTCTCCAAATTTGCATTTAGAAACAGACATTCTCACTGCAGACCTACTAAGTCAAAAACTCCAGGGTGAGGCCAAGCACTCTGTGTTTTAATGAGAATTCTAGGGCATCCTGGGGAACCCTAAGGTTGGGGAACCACTATGTTAAAGAAACTCTGGGGACTTCCCTGGTGGTGCAGTGGTTAAGAATCCACCTGCCAGTGCAGGGGACACGGGTTTGATCCCTGGTCCGGGAATATCCCACATGCTGTGGAGCAACTAAGCTCGTGCGCCACAACTACTGAGCCTGCTCTCTAGAGCCTGCGAGCCACAACTACTGAAGCCCATGTGCCTAGAGCCCATGCTCCGCAACAAGAGAAGTCACTGCAGTGAGAAGCCTGTGCACCACAACCGAGAGTAGCTCCCACTCACCACAACTAGAGAAAGCCTGCACACAGCAACAAAGACCCAACGCAGCCAAAAATAAATAAAATTAAAAAAACAAAAAAACCGAAAAACAGCTCACCATTAAAAAAAAAAAAGAAAAAGAAACTCTGAATAAGAGGAGCCAGTCCCCAAAATGGTTTTCTGCTTCTGTTTCAGCTACTTACCCAGGAAATTAAAGCAATGTTGGGGTTATAGGTAACAGTCGTGTGTTGAGGAATGAAGGCTCAGATGTTTATTTTTATGTAGAAATAAGAATCATTCTCATTTAGGTGACTTTGAGTAAAAAATAGTCATAACCTGAAAAGTTTGCATTAATCCTTTTTAGCTCCGTGGGATCTTAAAATCCTCCTAATCTAACACTGCCATACTCTGAGATTCTGAGTCTTGTGCTTAGTAGAGCTGTGAGTTCCTGTCCACTGCAAGCCTTTCTGTGACTCAGAGGATAGCCTCTCCCTGGCATATAACATATTCCTTCTGTTCCATTAGCATACTGCAACAGCGTAAAGAATCTATATAATGATGCAGGCTTTAAGGGGTTCAAAGAAAGCAGGAATTGTGCTCATATATGGAGGTGAAATGTCCATTCTCTTAATAGCTACTAGTACTAGAGTGTTTCTTATTTGGAAATGACCAAAAGTAGCTTTTCTTTTAGTAGCTGAGATCCTGAGGGGGAAAGGGTGTGAAAAGAGGCAGGACTATAAAATACGCCTAAAGAGCTCTGTGTGGCACCAGAAGAGGTATGCGTGGTGTGCCTGAGAGCAGGAGAGAAGAGTGAGAAACAGGTGGGGAGAGAGGAGATACCAGCATGTGGTGATGCTGGAGTTTAGGAGCTGGTGGAGGATGCTCTATGCTTAGGCACCTGGAGGAAATTCCAAGATGCCTGATATTAAACTGACAACTTTCGTTTTAACTGCACCGGGAAGTCTTCTCTTCCCTAACCCTACTCATAAGCATTTTCTGTGGGTGGGATATTTCGTGCGTGGAAAACAATGTCAAGGGGCTGGCTGGATGTCTGGGTTGATGTGGTAAGACAGCAGGAATCTGGGAGACAGAGGTCGCCATAGGAACAAAGGGATCATGAGTACATCCAGAAATCTGGGGCAGGACTTAAAACCACAAGAGTGTTGAGGCAGAGTTTGGGCTGAGCTTATTTAGGTTTCTAAGACGAAGAGACCTCAGCAGGTGTGTTTATTTGTGGTGGTGTTCATAGTCATCACATCAGGAAACAGTTCCACATGGGCAACTACAGGGCTGGAATGTTGTGCAAACACTAATGAAAATGATGGTCTTCTCTCTAGACCAGTGCTGGCTGATAGAACTTTCTGCAATGATGGAAATGCTCTTTATCTGCATTGCCCAATTCAGTAACCACTAGCCACATGTGGCTACTGCACACTTGAAGTGCAGCCAGTGAACCTAAGGAACTGAACTTTTAATTTAATTTAAGTAGATTTCAATTTAAATTGCTCCATGTGGCTACCATGCTGGGTGCACAGGTAGAGAAAGATTGGTATTTATTCTAGAATTAATTGAGCTAGACTTTCCATTTTATTCCCAAAGCTTTTAGAAATGTTCTGTTTTGTGATTATTTTTAAATCTCTCTATATCAATTAGTGTTTCCCTTTTAACATTTTACTTCTTTTATAGTTCCATATTCTTGCCTCTTTTTCCTAATGGAGTTATTTTTATAGTGTATTGTCATTTATAGTTTATTGTCATTTTGTTTTAAACGTGTTTGGGGGTTTGTTATTTTGTTTCTAACTCCTTATTTGACTCTCTTATTTTATTTCTTATTTTGATCTCTTATTTTGTTTCTAACTCCTTATTTGACTTTCTCTTTTTTACTTTTCCCTTCTGTTTTCCTTTAGCTAATTTTATTCTTCTTTGTCTTTTTGATTTAGCTGTTTATTTAATTATGTTTCCTAATAATTATATGGTATTTAAGAGTTTAAAGTTTGTTATGAACTAAGCTTTAGCTAGAATAAGTTATTCTGTTTCTTAGACATTTTTGGCTCTTCTATTCACTGAATTTTTCTTTTCACAAAGTGTGCCATATGTTTCTTCCCTTTAATTTATGATGGCGTCTTTTTTGTTGATGTTTACTACTTTTTTCTTGGCGGTGTCTTTATTATTTTGTATGGCAAAAAGAAAATATTTTAGGCAATCTATTCTCAAACTGCCCCTGTAATCCTCAAGGCCTGGGTAGATTACTTTTATTTATACATTTTAATTGAGATATACTTGACATTTAACATTATGTTAGTTTCAGGTGTACAACGTAATGATTCAATATTTGTATATATTGTGAAATGATCACCAGAGTAAGTCTAGTCAACATCCGTCACCACACATAGTTACAAAATTTTTTTTCTTATGTTGAGAATTTTTAAGATCTACTTTCTTAGCAACTTTCAAATATATAATTCGGTATTATTAAACATAGTTGCCATGCTGTGCATTACATCCCTAGGACTTATGTGTTTTATAACTGAAAGTTTGGTATATGACTTTTTCACATAGCTAGTTTTGACATGCAGTCATGTCAACATGTTTTTTGGGGACTTTCCCTGGCATGCTGCATGGCGCGGCCAAAAAAAATGTTTCTTGTGTTGTTTTTTACATGAGGATGTCGTGATAAGTCTAAAAGAACAAACAAACTCTTAGCTTTAAAAAAGAAATGCAATGCATATGAAATTTAGTCTCAAACCCAGGGGTGCTATACATGTAATCTTCTTTGATTTTGTAACTGAAAATGTTGCATGACTCTGCATGCTGTCTCTCTAGTATAATCCAAACTAGTTTACTCGTGCTCTTGCCCCTGTGAAATACAGTGATTTCTCAGGTCAGCTGAGGCTCATTTACATTTGTGTCCCAGTTACAGACTAGAGCTCAGAAGCCCTAAGCCACCTAGACAGCTCCATTACCCTGGGGGCTATTAGTAGAGGTACCTGTAGAGGTGAACTATGTCCACTACTTGTTGTCTAAAGTGATCTTGAAATCAATGATGCACGTGTGGACCAGGCAGGGTTCCACTCTCACTCCAGCATCCATATGCACTCAGTCTTGGAGCTGTAACTACGTTTCCCCCAGCTCTTATCATGGCACATTTTGTTGCAATAATGCATGTCATGTTTAACCATGTGACCCCAGAAGCGGTCTCTCTGTCTCTCTCCCTCTCATTGTCAATCTCACCCTTGTACTTGCTCTCTCTCTCTCTGCAAACCTCATACCAGGGTTGGAGTCATGATAAAGTTCAGGATTCTCTTACACACCACTTGGATTCAAGGGAGGTGAGGTGTCTTGAACACCAAGAGTTGCCATGATTGCAACTCTGTAATGCTCTCTATCATGCAGGTGAGATAGACAGAAAGTGCAGTGTTTTCATCCCCAAGAGGTCCAGGCAGGAGACAGAAGAGTATTCCCCTTGACTCTCAGACCCCCAACATCAAGGTGTAGAGTTCACTCTGTCCACATTCTTCTTACAAAGCTTTCTTCTCCTTTTGCCTTTCAAAGTCTTCTCTCGTCGCTTTAGATATTTCATCCCACTTTCTTCTTGCTTGCATAGTATTTAAGGAGAAGTTGGATGTAATTCTTGTATTTGTTACTCTACAGTTAAGGTGTTTTTTCCCCCCTCTGGCTTCTTTCAAGACTGGCTAAATGAGGCCGCCAGCTCAGCTCTGTAGATGGGCAGAGCCATTGGCTGGGATCTCTGCTCAGGAATGGGGTCCAATAAGATCTGAGCATCAATTTCGGTAAGCCCCTCCCCCCTTCTCCATGGTCTAGTTCAGTAGATTGCCCTAGTGACCCCCATGAGGTCAGACCTGAGTGAGCCTCTGGGAAGTGCTTCCAATATTGTGGAAGCTGGATGTTCATCTTTGATTCTCTTTTCCCACTGGAGAAGCCACAGGCCCGGGGGGCCCCCCTCCGGGGAAGTGCCGTGCCGGCCTGGAGGAGGGGTGATGCAGTCAGAGTGCATCCTTCTCAGTCTTTATGGTCCAGGGGATGCTTCAGCCTCACCTTCTGGTTCTGGGATTTTCACAGTGGTATCTCGTCTATAGCTGGATAGTTGCTAGTTGGTCTCCTTGTGAGGGGTACTGTGTTGGGGACCACCTGTGTCGCCATGTTAATGATGTCACTTATGGATGCCTATTATTAGTGGAACTTAGCCCATTTTCCACTTGAAATTTTCAGAGTACATCACATTCTGTTTAGAGGTTCTTAGTTATGTCGACCTTACTTAATCTCTTATCTTTGGCCCGTGGGGGTGTTGAGGTGTTAGCTCACAGTGTGAGCTCTTATTCTCAGCTCCAGGGTAGACCTTTATTTCTTAATCATAAAATTTCTCAAACCTATAAATCATGTAAGCAATACAGACATGAATAAGATAAACATCCTTATACTTGTGTTTGGAATTAAGGTTGGATAAGAGACTGGAATGGAGTAATATTGAGGTAATGTCAGTCATATCCATTGCCTGGTAATAAGGAGCAGTAATTTCCCATTTTGACTCAGCTGACTTAATGTGGCACAAAAATGCCTGCCCTAGGGCTTCCCTGGTGGTGCGGTGGTTAAGAATCCTCCTGCCAGGGCTTCCCTGGTGGCGCAGTGGTTGAGAGTCCGCCTGCCGATGCAGGGGACACGTGTTCGTGCCCCGGTCCGGGAAGATACCACATGCCACGGAGCAGCTAGGCCCACTGAGCCTGCACGTCCAGAGCCTGTGCTCCGCAACGGGAGAGGCCACAACAGTGAGAGGCCCGCATACCGCAAAAAAAAAAAAAAAAAAAGAATCCTCCTGCCAGTGCAGGGGACACAGGTTCGAGGCCTGGTCCAGGAAGATACCACATGCTGCGGAACAACTAAGCCCGTGCACCACAATTACTGAGCCTGCACTCTTGAGCCCACGAGCCACAGCTACTGAAGCCCTTGTGCCTAGAGCCTGTGCTCTCCAACAAGAGAAGCCACCACAATGAGAAGCCCGTGCACTGCAGTGAAGAGCAGCCCCCACTCGCCGCAACTAGAGAAAGCCCGCATGCAGCAACAAAGAGCCAACGCAGCCAAAAATAAAAAATAAATAAAATAAATAAATTAAAAAAAAAAGACTGCCCTAAACTAACCCCATGATCGAATAGGAACCCTCCTCTTGGAAACTTGGCTGTGAATGTTAAGAAGAAAGGGCAATACTCAGATGGGTGTGCATAGTCGAGAGTGTTTAACTTTTTTTTTTGTTATTATTATTATTTTTTTTGCGGTACGCGGGCCTCTCACTGTTGTGGCCTCTCCCGCTGCAGAGCACAGGCTCCAGACGCGCAGGCTCAGCGGCCATGGCTCACAGGCCCAGCCGCTCCGCGGCATGTGGGATCTTCCCGGACCGGGGCACGAACCCGTGTCCCCTGCATTGGCAGGCGGACTCTCAACCACGGCGCCACCAGGGAAGCCCCTGTTGTTATTCTTAATTAAAGGTGACTCTTGGGATATGTGAAAGCCAAGAAGAGGAGAGACTCTTCCAACACAACTGGGATTAAATCTGCAGATGGCAAGCAAAGCAGAGCCAGTCCCACCCTTGTTCTTCTGCTGTGCAGGGCTGAAGTTCCTGGCTTTCTTTAAGGTGCCAGATGGAAACCATTCTTGGGCAACCCTGCTTGGTGACTCAATGGCTCATTACCCCATGGCCAGCTCATGTATTTGCACACTTTGTCATTTGACCTGGTAAAGTCTCCAGCACATTGGGACCTGATGGTCCATTTTCTTGGCCCCATCGTTGACTATCAAGTGTGGAATTTAACCGAGGAGATATTTACAATGCCTTATGAATCGTTTTCTTATATTAAAGGTAAGCATTTGTTCAAGGCAGCTGGTTATAGGGAAGGAGAGTAAAGACTTTTGCTTCCGTGCTCTCTAGAGCTCCTGCAATATGCATTCCCTTAATAAAGCCAGATGCATCCTCTTGCACTTGGCTCATGCATGATCAAATCGACTCAGAGCTGTAATTGTAATATGCCAATTATTTTCTAAAGAAAAACATAAGACTGCTTTGTATGCAAGAAGATAATTTGTCTATTTCAGACATCATAGATTCTTTGCAGTGGGTATGAATGTTTATTCTCCAAGAAAGCCATTGTATTTACAAAGTTTCAGCTTTGGTATTGCTACAGAAGTTGTGGTCCAAATAAAATTTGTGAATTATTGGTCATAAATAATATTCACTTTGTACATTTGTCAGTTGTATTACCATTGGATCATGTGAACTGTATATGACTGGATAGTTTTATAACCCATAAGCAGGGGCTGGCCCACTGGCACATGTCAGCTATGTACAATTGGCAGTTAGAGAGCTTCATAAAGAAAGAGATAAAACTGATTCAGGCTTTAAAATATGACACTACTCATTGATTGGCTCCTTTAAGTACCACTTATGAGCTCCCTAGTTTTGAAATAAAAGGGAATCTCCCTTTTTAAACTAAATGATTTATTTATTTTATTTAAAATACTTATAAGTTTTTGGGAAAAAAAGGGGAAAAATTACTTATAAATTCACCCACCCTAAAGAGAGGAAACTGCTAACATTTTTGTTTTTCATAGAGTTTGATAGTATGATTGGAAGTAAAATGTCTTGTATTAGAGGAGGGTATTGTATTTGGTTAAAACACATGTATAAAATGTTAAGTGGTAGGTTGAATCGGGTTTAGGAATGTGGGGAAATGTTCTGTGTGTGGTGGTACAGGAAAATGACGTGTGTTAAGAAAGTGACACATGAGGAGAAACCTAAGGAGGAAGAGACTGCACAATGTTTACATTTTTGAGACTAGAAAGGTTTGAGCCAGTAACTCATTTTGGAGTTCAACTAAATGAAGCAGAGGTCTAGGTAAGATGAAAACCAGCAGGGGCAACTCCTTTTGCTCCAGTTATGGGCTCCTCTAGGACAATAATAATACAATGAGAAATGCCACATGCATTTGAAGTAAGCAGTAATTGGGGCAAAGGCATGTGTGGTCTAGAAAGTTCCACCTGGAGGAAGGCCAAGGAAGAAGAGAGAGCAGTTTTCTCAGTGGGAAGAGGAGATCATGAGGGGAATGGACTTGGGTTTTAAGTAAAATCCAAGAGTTTACAGACCCCACAGATTTGAGGAGGCAAATTAGTGCAGTGTTTAAAGGTGTAGACTCCAAGTTCAGACTGGGAAGAAGCCTAGCCTTTTAGTTTCCTTGATAGTAAAATGGGAACGGTAATAGTTGGGGTGATGACTGTGAGAATTAAAGGATGTACAATGCTAAAAACAGCACTTGATCCAAGGAAAAGTAACAGTAAATATTAGCTATTATCATCCCCCAATGACTCAGTCATAATCAGTGTAGACAAACTGAAGGTGTTGGAGCTACATTGCTTCCCTTGGCTCTTGCTTCATGGAAGACACTTGAGGATTAAGCATGATCGAATGGATTGTCCTAATGGGTTTTATGGAATGGTTTGGCTTACTAATAGTCTTGATGACTTTTTTCTGCTTCAAGAAAATTTTTTTTTTTTTTTTTTTTTGCTGTTCTTTCTGACTAAAGGATTAGGATAGCGAGATGAGAGACAATATTTGTATATTTTAACATACACGTGATTTGATTCTTGATTTTTTACTTAATATTAAGACACGTGATTTGTCTCGATTTTTAAATTAATATTATAATAGCATTCTCCAGTTCCAGACATTTTTATAATGTTAATAATGTTAATTTATCCAGCTCAACATTCCACCAATGGCATTGCTAATAATTACGATTTTAAAAGTTGGCAATACCTGTGATGGCTTTCAGTATACTAGCATGCCTTAGCATACCAGTGGTTATGAAAGATACTTTGGACCTAATAATTTCTAAGGGTTTGCAGTCACTTCTCTGGCTTGTATTGTGTTTGTTGGAAGAAATTAAATAATAATGAACAAATAGCCCCAACATTTTATGAAGAAAGGGAGATTGTTCTCCTGTGAAGACTGATTTATTTTAAAATCAACAAAAAGATGTGTGGAAACACATCTCCTTGGCTGT
The DNA here is from genome assembly GCF_025265405.1 of Mesoplodon densirostris. Taxonomy (NCBI): domain Eukaryota; kingdom Metazoa; phylum Chordata; class Mammalia; order Artiodactyla; family Ziphiidae; genus Mesoplodon; species Mesoplodon densirostris. The sequence continues at coordinate 67,374,474 of NC_082676.1, forward strand.
AGCAAAACCCTCAGAACCAGGAACTCTGAACACAGTAGAACTTGGCACTGAGTTGCCAATTAGAAAATGATTAGTCATGGATGACCTTCATGCTGGAGAAGTAATTTAATAATAGTATGCTCTGGCTGGGGGCTATTTGCTATAATCCAAATAAAGCATTTTTACAACTGAGTGGCAATATCCCAAATTTATCCTGGAGCCCTCTTTCCATGGAGGTCTAAAGGGTAAAATTCCTAACTAAAATTTTTATAAGACCCTTCGTGAGGTCTCTTTCACTGACAGTTGCAAAATTTATGAAGTTTTATGAATCCATCCAATTAAAGAAATAAAGTGTCTCTTAAATATATTCTAATTTCCTTCCATTTTCATTCCACTTGGAAGTGGTCTGTTGATGAAGGCCAGATAATAAGGCCCACAACCTTTCCTATGATATTGCAAAGCACATGAAAAAAGCTCCTTTTGAAAGTAACTTACTAATTATTTTGTAAACTAGGGCAATTTGTTTCCTAGAGATTAAGAAAATACAATAAATAGGAAAACGTGGGGTCCTAATAAAGTGAGTAGCCTGAATAAAACATATGAGGGTCAGATCTATAAGCTGTTGTAGCCAGTTATGAGATAAGAATTGGGAGTTCTAGGGACTTTCCTGGCGGTCCAGTGGTTAAGACTTCTCCTTCCAATGCAGGGGGGGTGCGGGTCCGATCCCTGGTCAGGGAGCTAAGATCCCACGTACCTCTTGGCCAAAAAACCAAAATATAAAAAAACAGAAGCAATATTGTAAGAAATTCAATAAAGCCTTAAAAAAAAAAGTCAATTGTATTAAAAAAAAAAAAAGAATTTGGGAATTCCGTCATCAACAATGATGAGAGAAGAGCTTGATACCCAGGCAGGCACACTTGTTATGTTTCATCTGTATCATAGGAGTTGTTAGCTCTTCTTTTTGTCTCACCAGAAGCATCAGCCCATTGTCTTGCCAATTATTTTCAAGGTTCTCCTGGTCCTCTATGGGAATTACAAGTAGAATTCCAGATACACACACACCTGGGAGCCAGTGTAAGTTAATGAGATCCACACTCAGCAGGAAACATGAAAGGGGGTGATAAGGAATGGAATTGTGCCCTGGAATTTAGTCTTCTGTGTGTCCCTCCTCGTAATCCAGGCTGCTCTCATGACTCCCAGGTGTTTATCCCTGTTTAGACCTCACACAACTGTCTGACCCTCTTGCCAAGGCCTGATACCTCGAAGATTTGGTTGTTAGAACTGCCACCGATCCAGGGCCCTGCCCTTTGACTATGTTCCATAAAAGCCAGGCCTTTGAGAGATAAAACCTTGCCTAACAAGGCTATCTTTGTAGATTTGTGACAAGGGAAGCCCCAGGTAGGGCCAGAATAGGTCCACCCGTCACAGAACAGTGCAGTGGTTAGAAACGAGGGCTCTGGAGTCAGACGTGAAGTTGAATTTGGGCTAAGACGCTTTCTGTGACGCTGTTCTCTGTGCTGCTGATTCCTAGGCTATAAAATGAGGTGTCTACCTCAGCTGGTTGGTGGGGGATTAAGGGGAATAATGCACGTGATGCTCTTACTCAGAGATGATGGAGTCATTCAGGACATTGTTACTAACTGTTGCAGGTTCCACTTCAGCCCAGTCTTGGGTTGGAGGCCTCATCACCCCATCCTCACCCTTCTAGGCCTTAGTAACTGAAGGACTCGGTACCCAGACCTGTCTGACACTGGACATTGGCTGTCTCAAAACCAGGGTCAGGAAACCATTGCTTTGAAACTTCCTATCCAAATAGAAACAAAGTCATGAGGATGGAAATATATAGAAGATATGTTTGTAAATGTGAGTTGTAGCATGAAGAAAAAAATACACATACGCACACAAACGAGGACATTCCATGAAAGTAGTAAAAAATCAGGTCAGTCACTGGTTCCATTGCCACATGAGTCCCTTGTATTTTTACAAAGAGCTTTCTGTTCCTCAGACTTCCCCCAAGAACTGAAGTCTTTGTACCTTAGAGCCATTGGGTCACCTTGTAGTCACCTTGCTCTGTTGTGGATTTATACCTGAATGATTTGGAGGCATTCCAAGAAAGATCATCTATCCAGCTGTGGTCATTTTTCTGAAGTCTCTAGGCAAAAATGGGGAGATCAATTGTGGCAATAACTTTTAGCATATGGTTTATTCATCTCTATTATCTGTGAATATTGGTAGCTCTGGACAGGGGTTCTTCACCAGGGGTCCCCAGATCCATAAATAGAAACCAGGGAGGTCTTTGAACTTGGATTGAAGAAAGTCTTTATTTTCCTGATTGATATTTATCAATTCCCTCCAATTTAAAGCTTGGAACCAATCCACAGCACTATTAGCAGTATTTCTGATTTTGTCACTAACAGAAGTCACAGATATTTTCATACCACATTTTAGTTGTTGCAGCTCACAAAATATCATTTATGCCCTTCACCACTTCAAAATTAGGATAGTTATGTATTAAGGTAGTTAGCTTTTCAATGCATTAAATAGATAGTTATTTGCTGCATTTATTAAGGTAGCTGGTTATTAAATGTATTCATAAGAAAACACATTCTTGTAAGAAATGTGTAATCACAATCTAATCATAAGAAACACCAGATAAACCCAAATTAAGGGACATTCTAAAAATAACTAACAAGTATTCTTCAAAAGTGTCAAGGTCACAAAAGACTAGGGAGACACAACAGCTACATACAATGTGGGACCCTGGATTGGATCCTGGAACAGTAAAAGGACATTGATGGAAAAACCAGTGAAATCCAAATACAGTGTACAGTTAAGTTCAGAGAATGGCACCAATGTTAATTTCTTAGTTTTGATAGATGTACTACGGTTATCTAAGATGTGAACATTGAGGGAATCTGAGTGAAGTGTGTATTGAACATACTCTACTATTTTTGCAACATTCTGTAAGTCTAAAGTTATTTCAAAAGAAAAGTTTAGAACGAATTACATTTGGGAACTGAAGAACAAATAAAGAACCACATATATTACTCTATCAAAATTTGTTTTTATAATATTTTGACAAAAGTATTTAAAATAATTCTTTTCCTTTGAAATCCTGTGTACTGTATTTTATGAATTAAAATATTATCCTGAGAAGCAGCCCACTGACTCGCTCAGACAGCCAGAGGGATCATGCGTGCAAAAAGATGAAGAATCACTGATTTAAGGCAATTGAAAGCTGCAGATAACAAATGCCAAAGTGATTGGATTAAAATCTATGGGCGGGACTTTCCTGGTGGTCCAGTGGTTAAGAATCCATCTTGCAATGCAGAGGACGCCGGTTTGATCCCTGGTTGGGGAACTAAGATCCCACATGCCCCAGTGCAACTAAGCCCATGTACCGCAACTACTGAGCTTGCATGCCACAACTAGAGAGCCCGCACACCACAACTACAGAACCCATGTGCTCTGGAGCCTGCACGCCACAACTAGAGAGAAGCCTGCACGCCGCAATGAAAGATCCTGCGTGTTGCAACTAAGACCCAACATAGCCAAAAAAAAAAAAAAAAAATCTATGGGAAACAGGTAGCCAGAGGAACCTCTTCACTTTGGCTTTAGTTTTAAATGAGTTGGCCTGAATCCAAGGTATTTTCTTTTTCTTTTTTTAAAAAGTAATTAATTTATTTATTGGCTGTGTTGGGTCTTTGTTGCTGTGTGCGGGCTTTCTCTAGTTGCGGCGAGCAGGGGCTACTCTTCATTGTGGTGCACAGTTTTCTCATTGTCGTGGCTTCTCTTGTTGCAGAGCATGGGCTCTAGGCGTGCAGGATACAGTAGCTGTGGCACGCGGGCTCAGTAGTTGTGGTGCACAGGCTTAGTTGCTCCGCGGCACTTGGGATCTTCCCGGGCCAGGGATCTATCCTGTGTCCCCTGCATTGGCAGGTGGATTCTTAACCACTGCACCACGAGGGAAGCCCCAAGGTATTTTCTTTAGTGTCCTTCAGTTCCCTTCTACAGATGTGTCGTGGAGGGAAGCTGACTTTGAATGACAGGGAAGACCAACACACTGAGGGCTTCTGGCCGTGAGCCACACACCTATTCACTGGACACTCACATCCTTGTCCCAACACGGCACTGCAGAAGGCTCATTTTTCTCTGTCGTCCCACATTTGTTTTGAGCTTGGGTCAGGGTTTAAATTATTAATCACTTCCTGGGATATTTGTTTCTCAAATCGGCTTCCAAACCACTTTAACTTGTACGCACAGGCTTTATCCTTCTGCTGCGCGGTTATGTAAAAACAACCTTGTAGATGTTACCGGCCACCTCTGCAGGTGCTGGCATTGGAGCCAAATCTACAGAGGAAGCTAATTGGAAACAACATGTCAAGATGCTTTTCGGGTTGGGTATTTATTCAAAAGGCTGCATAACAAAAGAGGCAGAGAGGAGAAAAGAACAGTGCCAAGGAAGAAGGGTGGGATGAGGAATGTGGCTGCATTAAGTCTGCCCCCCAGTAAGGGATGGGCATCTTAAATAAATATGGGTACCAAACCTACACCCTTTCCTTCCCTGTTCTGAACTAAAGAGGCCACTGAGCTCTTACTGGAATGAACGTCAGTGGCTTAAAATGGAAACATGGGTTTCAAACAGTGTGGAAACTCTCTTTAGAAATAATCTAATAAAATTAAATGGAAAAGTACAGGCTGTTGGCTTTACAGTACTGAACAATGGTTTGGCCAACGTGTACAGAAGCAGAGCAATATTAAAACACTGCTGTCAAGTGATGCGGTCCATCCACAACCCCTCCCCACTTAGTAAACACCTCCATTCAGGCTTCCCGAGTGGGGATACCTGCAGAACTGTGCCTGTGTTTGGCCAGATAAATGCTTTGATGATGCAGCTGTAGGGACCATTCCTATCTGTGAGAACTAGTGAGGTTTGTACAGATTCAGAACGGAGAACGGCCTAAGGGAAGTCTTAAAAGCAGAACTGAATTTAAACGTCCAGTGAGGGTTTGGAAACTTACATGCCATGGGGCTTTAGGATCTGTCTTTGTGCTTTCTCTGTTGAATAGAATTAAAAACAAGGCAAGTGTATCTTGCATTCCCTCCAAGGAACTCTTGAGCTACTGAATGGAAATTTAGGTGGATCACTTACGATGTGCCAGACAGTGAGTTAAATGCTTTACAGGTATTATCTCCTTTAATTCTTGCTGTATTCTTAGGAGTTGGGTATCATCGGTCCCATTTTACAGAAATGCATGAGTTCTTTGTGGAATAGGGTTTGTATTTAGTGCCAAGCCACAGCTTCCTAGCCCCTGTCTTCAGCTTGGCATTCTAAGTCCTGATCTGGTTGGAAATCGTGAGTTTCCTTTAAAAGCAATCCATGTTACTTTCCCTTAAGAAAATAGTCACATAACTATCTTGAGAGAGGAGGTGCCATAAAACACATTATGTCTAAAAAAAAAAAACCACAAAAAGCCCCCACACATTATTTTTAAAAGCGTAGGATTTATTTTTTTAGTTGTACAAATTTGTGGTAAAAAATCTTTTAGATGGGCTTCCCTGGTGGCGCAGTGGTTGGGAGTCCGCCTGCCGATACAGGGGACGGGGGTTCGTGCCCCGGTCCGGGGGGATCCCGCATGCCACGGAGCGGCTGGGCCCGTGAGCCATGGCCGCTGGGCCTGCGCGTCCGGAGCCTGTGCTCCGCAACGGGAGAGGCCACAACAGTGAGAGGCCCATACCACAAAAAAAAAAAAAAAAAATCTTTTAGATGAATACATTACAGATAAGAGTTAAAGAACCTGCCAGTTTATGACAGTGAGTGTGAAAGTAATTCCAGGCCAGACAGGAAGATTTTAATTGAAAAAGAGTACATATCTGAATTAATTAACAAGGGGCCATGAACTTCAAAAATGGTGCCATTTTGAAATGCTGGTGCTGGACAGGTGTCATTGTAACGGGATGGGAGATGAAGCACCTACCTGAGAATTCCTGCCAACTCTGGAATCAATAGATGGTAGTAGTTGGTTGGGAAGTCCCATTAAGGGCGGCAGATGCTGGCACTGTTTTAGAAAGCTTCCCTTGGGGGCCAGCTTAGGGTAACAGATAGAGGGCTGAAAAGGGGGACCTTCAAACTGAAGATCAGGTGGGCTTTCAGGTCTGGAGGCATCAAGCGCCCTGGTAGGATGACCACAAAGCTTAGCTCTCCTGCCCTCCTCTGCTCAGGGTAACCCTTTAAGGTAGTGGTTAGCAGCATGGGATTTACAGTTTAAAGGACTGTGTTCAGATCTCTGCTGTGCCACTTCATAGCTGTGTGATGTTTGGCAAGTCACTTCACCTCTCTGATTCTTAATTTCTTCATATAAAACAGGATTTTTATACTACCTCCTATAGAGTCCCATGAAGTTTAATTAGTTAAGTTATGTAAGGAACTTGGCAGATTTCCTGGTGCTAGAGCTAAAGGAACAGAACAAATTCATAAGAGTTAGATGGATACACAAATGGACAAAATGTCAGTGTGTCAATTCCATGGGAGTCGGGTTAACACAAAAATGTGTAAAATATCATTAGTATATTTTCTCATTAAGTATTTTATGCTCTACTTGACTATAGTGAATGGAAAAAATATCAAGTGAAAGAACTTGCACAAGTTCACAAATAGACTTCTCCCATAAAGTCTAAAGTTCCTCAACATACATTTAGGAAAACAGAACCCTTGAGGTTGAAGAGAAATATAACATCCACTACCTTTGAGGAAATTACAACCTAGGGCTAAACCTATACTAGCTAGGACAGAAGATGCTTTCTTCAAAATACTTGTATGACATTAGGTTTACCTTTACATTTTTATTCTCTAGAATGATTCTTTTTTCTTTAGGTTCATTTAGCAATTTTAATGCATTTTTATGGAATAAAACATTTGTTTATTTATTATTACTGAACAATACATTTCCCAGGAAAGGCTAGCCTGACAAAACTTTCATGCATACCTGAAAGACTGGCTGATCGGTTGTGACCCCATTAGTTTGTATCAGTGATACCCATTCATTATTCAACAGACATTTATTGTGCACCTACTTTGTTCCAGGCACTTTGCAGATGCACGGAGTAAAGAGGTGAGACAGGGTAACCCTCCTGTCATGAAACACACATACCAGCGGGCGATGTGGAGCAGCGCTAACAGCAAGCAGCCACCAGGTGTGTAATGTCATCCGACCTCCCCCCATCCCCCATGGGACACCCCCACCCCCGAGATAGGTGCTACTACACACCCTCCTTACAGAGGGGCACAGAGAGGTAGAGAAACGTGCCCAGGATCCTGCAGCTAGAAAGTGGCAGGGCTGGAATTAGAACCGGGGGTCTAGTTGTAGAGTCCAGACTCAACCATCGGGCTATGCCACCCCTTTAAAGAAGAAGAGCAACTGGTAAACAAGTAAACATAAAAAAGAGAGTTTCAGAGACTGATAGTGCCATGAAGGGATAACCATTATGAAGAAATTAAACTGGACGTTAGTAGGAGAGGTTAGTGGTGATTTCTCTGTGGGGCATGTTTGCACTGAACTCCGGGAGGAGCATGAACTAGTCGTGGCCTGATCAGCTGGGGGTGCCAGCAGAGGGGCGCTGGGGCAACGGAGCAGAAACAGCAGTGAGGCGAAGGCTCCAAGGAAGGGGTAGGGTTGTGGCATCCCAGAAGGCCAAAGGGGCTAGAGCACAAGAACAGAGGTCAGGTGGGGCCCGAGAGCTAAACAGGGACCCGAAGTTCATTCCCAGAGCTGTGTGAGCCCTTTCACAGGCCGGGAATGCTACTCAACACAAACTACGGAGAGAAGACCCTGGAGTGACTTTGTCTTGTGAAGAAGAAGCCATCCTATTCTTGGTACTTTTGACATAGACGCACCCTCGGAGGAGCAGGTCCTTCTCGCTGCGTACATCACAGATGTCACCTGACCACAAATCTTCTGCCCTCGAGACTCACTGCCACCAGCCAACTGGCCAAGCAGCTGCTGTTTGCTCCACGGGACAGGGAGCATGTGATTTTCCCTCATCATTCTAGTCTCTGCACCTGGAAATACGTGCTGGGAGGGAAGGAAAGCATACTGGAGAAATAGAATTAATATGATAGAAGAGAATTATTATAAGGTACTGGTGCACATAATCCTGGAGGCTGAGAAGTCCCAAGGTCTGCCCTACACAAGGTGGAGATCCAGGAAGGATGGTAGTTCTAGGGCTTGAGAGCTGCAGACCTGATGGTGTAGGTTTGAGTCTGAGCCTAAAGACCTGGGAACCAAGGGGGCCGGAAGCAGGAGAATTCAACCTTCCTCCCCCTTTCTGTTCTATTCAGGCCCTCAACAGATCGGATGATGCCCCCCCACCACGACTTGGGGGTGGGGGGTGCCTCTGCTTTGCTCAAACTACCAATTCAAATGCTAATCTCAGGCTTCCCTGGTGGAGCAGTGGTTGAGAGTCCACCTGCCGATGCAGGGGACACAGGTTCGTGCCCCGGTCTGGGAGGATCCCACATGCCGCGGAGCGGCTGGGCCAGTGAGCCATGGCCGCTGAGCCTGCGCGTCCGGAGCCTGTGCTCCGCAGCGGGAGAGACCACAGCAGTGAGAGGCCCGCGCAGTACCACAAAAAACAAAACAAAACAAAACAAATGCTAATCTCTTCCAGAAACACCCTCATAGACACACCCAGAATTAACGTTTAACCAGCTCTCTGGGTACCCGGTGGCCAGTCAAGTTGATGAGAAAATTAACCATCCCAGAAGGGGAGCAGGCAGTACCCCCGTCTCCATTATTTGCTCTGTTAGCTTCACTGTGCTTTATGGAAACTCCCTGTCCAGTCCTACCTCCCCACAGTCTACAGCAGAAGGAAGCTAGAGTTGACCGAGAGAATCTCTTTGCCTTTTATCTCTGCTGCCTTTATGCCTGAATTCCAAGGAAGCTGATCTTTCCTGTGTTTACTGCTTTGTGCAGCCACTAAAGAAGGATGAGCAATTGTCTCTGTCTACCAACATTTCCAAAATGTACTTGGCTGGAGATCTCATTTGCATGACAAAGATGCCCCATTAATGAGCCAGTGGCCTGGTGGGCCAGGCAGGCTTTGGGGCACATCCAAAGGGACTCTATGAAACTACAGAATTGCTTATTACGTACGATGCCCCCTCCAGGCAACCACACTCACACTGTGGGACAGCTTCCCTGGAGTCTGCGTTCTTTGTCCTTTGGAGGATCTGGAAGACAGCAGGGATCAGTGAGAACTATGCAGACTCCCAGCTCTGCTCAAGGGTCTTGGAGGCCATGCCTTCGAGGTGGTAGTGGGCTAACTCTTATTCAGAAGACTCACCTCTACTATCATTGTTTTCTTCCTGATATTCTGCTTTATAGATCAGTCATACGACCTTTTGAGGCCACAGGGTTTTCACTGTTGAATAGTTCTTCAGAATAACTCACACGTCCCGAATGTGTGCTGAGTGCCAGGCACCATTCCAGCATTCTCGTGGGTTATTCCGTGTAACACCAATGGCTGCCCTTGAGCTACGGGTGATCATCGTACCCATTTTACAGATGAGGACGCTGACCTAACCACATCTGAAGTCCACCAAGGTGGACAGAAATGCTCTCCCTGCTGGGCTCCGTGTGGGAGACGGGATTCCTGTCTTCTCAGGATGCCACTGCTGTCTCCCACTGTCCCTTCCCCTCTCCTCTCTCCTGACAGATCCTGGATTTGCTCCAAGTGACAATGCTAGGGGACCAGGGATTGGCTCCATTTGTATACACACAGGATTTGTGGGAAGACAGGTGCGAGGGTTTTCTCTCTCCAGTTCTCCAATCACTTTTCCCCTTTTCCTAGGGTGTGTCTTCATCTCTTCCATGCGAAGAACATCTTTCTCCTTCTCTCTGGTCTCCCCAGAACCATAATCGATGCTCTTTCTTTACTTCGATTAAAAAAATCCCCATCCCAGTAGCATTTTTTTTGTTTGAGTCTCCCTCAGATAGGTCCATGAAAGAGGGCAAAGAGCCCAGATTCTATTTGGGGAAATCTTGATCTACGTGTTAATTATGCACCTCAGTTTTCACAGTGTGTTACTTTGGTTGCAGACCCAGCCTAAGCCAGATCCAAGTGGGTTGTACAACCAAACCCTGGGAAGGACAGTGACCAGTGATGGGGTTCAGGATACTCTACCCCCAAATACAGCACCTTGGCGTGTTGAAAATTTTAAGCTAAAGGAGTCTGAGAAAACAGCAGAACTACCTTCTCCCCTGCAAAAGGTCATAAAATCCTCATGTGATGGATGCCCTCCTTATACCCATAGGAAAGAGAATCTTTGTCTCCCAAGACAAAGAGACACCAAGAAGAATCTAAGCAAACAGGACATGCTAAGTCTCCCCTGTTTACTAGCCTTCCTCCTACCCCTTAGCCTGTCGTGTTCCTCCACAACTGTCTGCTCTTCCTCAAACCCAGCATAAAAATACCCAGTTCTGTTTCTTTGGGTCTTCCTTTCCTTATGAAGGCGCCCATGTCAGGTAAAACTTAACGAAATGTCTATCCTTTTCTCCTGTTCATCTGTCTCTGGCAGTCTACTTTTCACACCCAGTCAGGCACCCTACAAGGGTCCAGGAAAACTTTTGCTTCCCTCCACAGGGTGAACCCACGGCTCGGGAGCCCTGAATGGTGCTGGGTCTGTGCTTGACTTTCATGTCTGTCTCTCTGTGATAGTTTCTTTTCTCTCCCATGAGAAGGAAAGCATGGCTGATGGCATCTCCCAAGCTTTGTATTTAACAACTTCACAGAGGGACTTACAATCCCCCCCTTTTCTCCCTCTGGGAGGATTCGCTGGGCCAAGCAAAGACCCAGAGTAATAACATGATGGCCCAGAGTTGCCATGGGGATCACGGGGCTCTGAAGAGAAGGGCTGGGCAGATGGAACCCTAGATATCCAGACAGTTCATCATCCTCATTAACGTCCCAGTACAGCCTCTAAGGTAAGCACATTATTGGACTTAACTGAGAATTAACTTATTTCTGACTTTTGAGCAGTTGCCTATTGCCTTCTGTTTTGATGTTAGTTTCTGCCAAGAAGACCCCGAGCCCTCCTGCTACCCTACTCCCTGCATGTGTTCCTTTCCCATGTCCCCCCGCCAAGTACCTCCCTGGATTGTACGAGTTCAGGCTGTCCTACCTTGCCTTCTCTAAAGACACATTATTAGCTCACACCTTTTACTTCTTTCTCACTTCCTGCTTGTACCTCCTAATTAGCACCTTTTCTATAATTTATTAATCCAGAACATAATGCTGACAGCATGCTGCGTCACTACCGGGCTATTTTATTCTACATTCTTCGGTTCCCAACTAGATTGTGGGTCCCTATTGGCAGGGACCTTGTCTTATACTTCCTTCTGCTGTACTTCATGTCATAATGTCAAGCGTACCAGTTAGGTTTGCATAGCAAACCACCTTAAAGCTTAAGCTCCACCTTAGGAGCTTAAAATAACAGCCATTGACTTAGCTTGTGCTTCTGTGAATTGACAATGTGAGCTAGGCTCAGCGGCGCCGTTGTGCTGGCCTTGTCTGGGCTTACTCACAGATCTGTGCTCAGTGTCGCGTCATGGTCATGTCTGCGGCGCTGCTTCTGGAGTTGGCTGGTTGTTGGCTGAGGTGGAGGGATTGATTGGCTGCACGGTTCTCAGCAGCCAGCACACTAGCCCAGCTCCTTCACGTAGTGACAGCAGATTTCCAAGAACAGCGAGAGAGGAAAGGCTCGGTGTGCAAACACTTCTCTTGTCTCTGCTCTTGTCACCTTTGCTTTTGTCCCATTGACCAGAGCAAGTCACACGGCCAAGGTCAGAGTCAGCGTCAAAGGAGAGCAACAACATGGATACAGGAAGGAGAAGTTTTGCTGATTACATAAGGTATATTCAAAGTCTCAGTAGACATATACATATCTGCCCAGTTAAATTGTATATTTTCTTTTAAAAATCTAGCTCTTAAAAAGTTAGTAGAGATGATTTACTTGAAATCATATTACCTCTGTAGTCATGTTCTATTTTTTTTTAATTGGCCTTTTTTATACTACATTTTCTCACCTTCTCTCTCTCTCTCTCTCATTTCTCCTTTGATCCTTTCATTGACTGGATGGAATATATTTATCACTCTGAAGTTGGATCCTGCACTTTAGGGCTTTATGTGTGTGTGTGTGTGTGTGTGTGTGTACGTGAATATATGCATGTGTACGGCAAATAGGGAAATATTTCTCCTTTGCCCAGTTTTAATGTCCTATAATCCAATGTCACATTCTTCAAACATGAGTCAAGTTAGAATGGGAACAAACTGAATACATACATGATTTCCACATGTGCTAATTTTCTCAATGTTCTAAGAAAAGCAACAATACCAAAGCTGGTTGGACAGGGCATTCATTCCTTAGGTATAAGTTCTATGCCTCTTTTGAAGCAGACTCTGGAAAACAACTTTGAGGCAGTGATGCTGTAATGGTGGCAAACAACCATGGTCCATTGAACTTCCAATTCAGCAGCCAGGGATGGTGACCTTTACCTTCATGGGTGAAGTTCACTCCTACCAGAGAAGGTCCAAGCGTGTCAACTAACATTTCAGGTCAACAAAGTACTTCAACTGTTTTGACCAATGGTTACTCAATATGCATTATGCTCACTCCACTGAATGGCCCCCTGTAGAGAAATGTGTGGCACATCAAGAAAATTATTCAGACCTTTTATTTGGAGGAGTTTATCAACGTTTAGAACTTTTGAAGCAGAAGGCCAAAATAGTATAATAGTTTAAGAGACTGCCTTGAGGTCTAATCCCCATAATAAGCCCTCATTGTATATCACTTGTTGTAGTTCTGTTTCTCTAGTCAAACCATTACTAACATTCATTTTTCCCCTTTGCCATTTCAAACAGCATTGGGAAGAAGTGGCACAGAGCCTTAGTTTGGGTTTTCCCCAGAAGCAGATACTGAGACAAGGGCTTGGGAGTAGAGAGTTTATTTGGGAGACAGTCCCACAAAGCTCTGTGAGGAGGTGAGGAGAGTGAAGCAAGGAAGAAAGAAGGCAAGAGAGAGAGTGTTACTGAGTGTTGCCCCTGGGGGCACCTGGTGAGCAGTCAACCTCAGAGTCAACACCGCAGTGGGGAGGAAGGCTGGGCATCCATCCACCCATCCCCACTCTCCGCTGGGTGAGGACTGTCCCCAAAGTCATTCACTCTGTTGCCTCAGTCTCCCCATCTGATAAACGAAGTCATTGGGATATTTTTCTAGGCCAGGAAAAGGTGGACTAGACAAAATCCAATGAGAGGAGATGGCATATCAGGAGGTGGTGAGCTCTGTTTACCGTTTTAAATTGTGTTTTTAGTACAGGTGCCCTAATAAAATTCTATTTCCGCTTACAGTTGTAAAAGTGAACCATTAAAATCTTTCCCTCTAGTCAATTAGAGCCTGCTGCCTACCAACCAGTGGGTTTACAACAACATTTATCCTCTTGCTTGTGGTCTGTGGGTCAGCTGTGTCTCAGCCGGATGTGGCTCAAAGTGGCAGTTGGGTTGATGTCTACTCCCTACGTTTCTCCTTGACCAGTAGCCGCTGAGGTTATGCCCTTTCCATGGAGGTTCACAGCAGTGCAGGAGGCATGTTCAGGGCTTCTGTGCAAATGGTGTTCATTAATATTTCATTGACCAAAGCAAATCAGGCCCAAAACAAGGGGTGAAGAAGTGCCCTCAGTCCACCATGAAGCCATGGCAATGGCGGGGACATTTAATTTTATAACCGGGGGGGAAGAAATGAAAGCAATAATCCTACCCACCGTACCATTCTCATGTTCAGAATCACTTCTCATCAGCCTCTTAATCATACCTGCTCTTTTGGCCTCTTCTGCACCCCACGCAGTGCCTGGCTGGGTCTCTCTACTGAGATTTCCTCTCACTGTCGTGGCATTTCCTATAGGGAAAACGTCTGTAGTAGACTGTTCTGGTGCCCGCCATGCAACCATTCCCCAGCTGCTGTGAGTGTTGGCTGCTAACGGCCCAGAGCTACTGCCTTCTCTGGAGAACTGCCCTCTGTTGATGGGATGCCCCACCCTGGGAGGGGAAACCCAGAGACATGATGGACTTATGCAGAGCGCAAAATCCAGCCCCATGCCTCAAGGTGAGGACAGCTTGGCAATATAATTTAGGTTCCAGAATGTTCCTGTGGATCAGGCCTAGGCTAAATGTTCTTTGAGACTACATCCTATCTTATTTCTTTTCCTATCCTGCTTCTCTTACTCCTTTGCAGTTTTCTCCTAAGAGAATGTCCTCAAAAAGTTAAATGCCCCCAAGTCTTTTTCTCAGGCTCTGCTTCTAGGGGATCTGACCTAAGACAATGCCTGTTTTCTGGCATCTCTTTTAGTGCCTCCACAGCACCCTGCCATTTCACCAACTGTAACTATGCATGGGATGAATAAAAACTTAGACATTTTCCTTGCTTGGGATGGATGCGTGAAGCCTCCTCAAAGCCTGCACCCAATATTTCTAGTCATCTGTACCAATATCTACTTCAGATCTCTTCATCTTGGCCACACGGTCACTACGGTTCCTTATCCAACGTCTTATATGATCTGTGTATGTCCAGGGTGTCTCCCTCATCCATCGCGTCCAGAAGGAATTGTGTTTAGTCGGGCAAGTTTGTTTTTTAATATTTTATTTATTTATTTATTTATTTATTTATGCATGCCTATGTTGGGTCTTAGTTGCAGCACGCGACATCTTCATTGCAGCATGAGGGATCTTTTGTTGTGGTGGGCGGGCTCAGTAGTTGTGGTGCGCGGGCTTAGTTGCCCCATGGCATGTGGGATCTTAGTTCCCTGACCAGGGATCGAACCCACATCCCCTGCATTGGAAGGTGGATTCTTTGTCACTGGACCACCAGGGAAGTTCCTAGTCTGGTAAGTTTTGACTTGGTGAGCCCCTAAGTTTCCTAGTGACCGCTCTCCCTTTTCTTTTCACACAGAGATGTTAACCTGGAGGTCCCGGACAGGGGAGGCTGTTGTTCAGGGACTTTAGAAATGACCGATCTGTGTTCAAATCACAGTTCTGTCATTTACAAGCTGTAGTTTTGGCCAAGTTACCTAACATCTTAAAGCCTCAGTTCAGCTTCTATAAATTAAGTACAATGGTACTTGAAGAACAGTATTCTCCTTTGCACTCAGAAAAAATGTGTGGTTACAAAATGCCATTTTCTACAGTGCTATGAGCTGCTTTTGAGCAGAGTTCTGAATCTCAAGTGTGTTTCACATAGAGAAAATGGGACAATATACAGGTATCAGGCAGCCCTGAGCCTGGAACATCACAGTGACGGCTTTTACTCATTAGGTGCTTGCTATGTGTCAGCTACTAGGCTCAGCCCTTCACACGTGTTGTCTTGGAATCCTGTCAGCAACCTGGCATTGTTCTACCTCCTGCCTCTTTGTGGCTATGGGCAATTGATCAGCCAGTGACCTTGAAAATGTTTGCAGCTGTTGACTTCCATCTCAGGAAATCAAGATTTGGAAGAAGGTGGAGGAACTGGACTGGGAAATGTAGACGTGTGTTGCCTGGAAGGACCGGATGTAATGAAGAAGCTCACCCACTGCACTCAGTGAGTACATCTGAGCTAAGAGGTTTTTACCCCAACCATGCATCCTGTGGTCCATTTTTGTTTGCTTTCTGTAGAAGTCAGTCTTCATCATCTCTTCAAGACTCATTGGTCCCATTGGTTCTTGTAAAAGTACACAGCGCTCTTATTTCATTTTCCTTCCATGTACCCAAATCCTTTCCCCAGCCTTGCTTTCATGTTCAGATTTCTGCCTTTCCCCAGATAAATTGCTTAGACTTTGGGGGGATATAACCCTGATTTGGAGGAAGAAAGGCCAAAAAGATAAAAGTACCTTCCTCTCCTTTAAACCCAGGAAACTGTGATTACAACTGCGATTTTCTACAAGGCTGAGAGCTGCCAGTTGCCTGGTGTCTCTTAGCAGTGTCCTGGATCTGAGATGGTAGCTCCACCGTTTTTTTTCCATATCCATGACTCCTATTGGCACTGACTACAGCTGTGTAAATCTCCAGCCACTAAATTCTGCTCTGCAATCTCCCAGGCTGTTCATTTATTATTAATTACAACCATTATTTATATGGAACTGGAGAGTTTTACATCAAGGCTGAGGCCCAGCTAGAACATAAAGCTGTGTGGGGACCAGCTCAGAGGCAAAGGGACACGAGGGATCAGTAACCCTTATCCCCTGTCACTCTCTTCCCTCCCCCACCAAGGACAGGTGGAAAGAGGAGGTGTGAACAGGTACAGACAGGAAGCTGAGGGAGGAGTACACCTTGCATGAGCTTTTATGCTCTGACAAGTTCCTTTTTGAAGCAGAGGGAGCAGCTGAGGAGGCAGAGATGGTAATATATTCTGAAATTTTATGGTTGGAAGGATAGATCATTGTATACATTAGTTAATTTATTTATTCAACTGTCAGTCACTGAGTGTTGATCATGTGCTAGGTGTAGGGAAAACAGAGATGCACAAAACAGACATGGTCCCTACCCTCCTGGAACTTGCATGCTGGTCGCATTAATACACACAACTGAGACTAGGGCAGTAGTCTGGGTGTTGGGGTGGGGGAGGGCGGTGGGGTGGAGTGGTCAGGGTGGCAGGAGTGGGATAAGAGGACGGACAGTTACTTAAGAGCAAATGCAGCATGAACATCCTTTTCATGGAGAGCCGTCGCATGTCAGCATGGCAGTTTTCTAGGTGTAGATTTCTGTTCTAACTCTCTCTTGGAAGATGAACTCAGAGGCTATTACTCCAACAGCAATAGTGTAGGGTGTCACTTGTTATTTAACACACACTGATCTGGTTTTCTACATGCCAGCTACTGTTCTGAGTGTTTTATACATACTGATTCATTTAATTGACATAACATCTCCTCAAGGTAGATTCTGTTTTTGTTCTCATCTCATAGACAAGGAAACTGAGGCACAAAAGTTTAGCTATCTTGCTGAGTTATGCAGATGTAAACCTGGCATCCAAATTCAGGCAGTCTGGATCCAGAGTGATCCTTTCAACCACCTGTGCTTGGATTTGAAGATGCTGCAGCTCCACCCCTTGCCTCTTATCACAGTAAATTATCATTCATTCCCCCAAAAAGAATGTATCAAATGCTAACTACATGCTTAGTGCTAAGAATACAGAGAGACAGAAAGCAAGTTGGGAGTAACTGCCTAGTGGGTATGGGGTTTTCTTTGGGGGTGATGAAAATGCTTTGGAACTAGCTGATTACACAACATTGTGAATGTACCACATGTGACTGAAATGCTCGCTTTAACACGGTTAGTTTGATGTTAGGTGAATTTCACCTCAAAAAGGAAAAAAGAAGATAGGGGTGAATATGAAAGACCTGAAGGGGTGAGAGAGGTGTGCCCACTTCATTCTAATGCGGTGGGGGATGGATGCTAGCAGAATCTTGCACAGTAGCTTATGTATTGCTATGGGGACCAAGAGGAGGCAGTGATTTATTCAGCCTCAGTGGTCAGGGAAGCTTTCACTGAGGGTTTCTATTTGAGCTAAGCCACAGCAAAGATCATAAACCCAGGTGGCCCTGTGGGACAGGATGGTAATGTAAATGTGTGGTCACCAGAAAGGCAACAGAATGGGGTACAGAGTTTGTCAAGTGCCCATGTCCCATCCTCTCCCCAGTATCCAACAGGCTCCACCCTTTCTTTCCACCAGGGTTTGTGTGCATGCCGACGACAAGTCATTCACCCGAGAATCACCAAATCACAGTAAATGCCTGTTTTTTCACATGATGTGTTGGGAGCAGAATGAAGGTAAGGAACTCTGAGATAGATTGGAACTGAGCTGGACAGTTCTGCAAACTCCTTTCTATATTCCTAGATTTTATAGTCTGTTGTCACTGACTCTACACCCCTCAAAACCAGGGTTTCAGCTTTGTCGGGGGGGCTGCACCTGGCACTTGGGGAATTGGAGCCAGACTCTGTAGCTCCTCTTGCAAAGGCATCTTCAGAAGGCACATGTTGCCCCTCAGATCTGGGTCCGAAGCCCAAACAAGGATTACAGGGCCTCTTCCAGGACCTCAGCCGTGCCCTACAAGGTAAAAGGTGCTAAGAGTAAGTGTAGATATTGTTAACCCAGTCACGATGGATTTATAGTTTGTCTTCCTCACCGTGAAACTGTGGGCATCATACGGCCTCCTCAGAGTATGAGTCGAGACAAAGTCAGGTGCAGGTGGTTCACTTGTGGGATGATCCCAGGGAGCACCAGTAGGGAAGTAAGGAAGTGCTCTAGGGAAGGGGAGGAAGCAAAAGGGATGGAGTGTTCAACGAGGCGGGCAAGTAGAGCTTAGCCCCGCCGGGGAATGCCGAGAAGCAGTGTGGAACATGAGCGTTACCAACCCAGGGCAGAGGACGCTGCAGCATCGCCCTGCAAACCCCTGGTCATCGGTTGCTGAAGGCTGCTTCCAGGGGTGTTAGCTCTCCGGCACCTCTGGCTTTTCCTCAATGATCGTAGAAAAGGTTCCTGCAGCCAGAAACAAAACATACAAACAAGAAACTGCTCAGGCAGAGAGTCTTGCGTGTAGAGGTGAGGACCCGGAGGATAAGGGCAGGGCTCTGGCAGCTCTGCTACAATGTGCGGGGCTGAACTGAAGTTCCCATCTTCTGTCTCTGTTCACCATCTTTTTTTTCACCCCAACCAACAACCATAATAATAATCCATCGCAGGCAGAGAAGGTTTCTTCCAATGTGCCAGGCGTTGTGCTCAGCTCTATCCATTGATCAGTTGTTTAGTTATTCAACTATTCAGCCAAATTCATCAAATACTCCCCACAGCCAGGAGCTGTGATAGAGTCTGTGAATAACGTTGTGTGCAAAACAAGCACTGCCTCTACCCTTACGGGAGGGTGGACTAGTGTGGGAACAGGCGTGCGTTGAACAGTGATATAAATAAATGTCTGTGCTCAGGTGAGGGTTCTGATGGATGAACTGCACTTCCTGGAGATCCGATTAATTAGCCTGGGGGTTTAGAGGAAAGTGCACAGGAAAAGGACAGGTAAGCTGAGGCTTGGAGGATGAGCAGGAGAAAACGAGGAGAGAAGTAGGATCAGAACACTTCAAGTAGAGACATTAGCACATACACAGCCCCTGAGGGAAGATAGAACATGGAAAATTGGAGAAACTGAGAGCAGACCAGGTGTGGCTGGAAAATAATGAACAAGGTGGGTGTGTGGTGAGTGGTAGAGAGGAAGCTTGGAGACTGTGAAGGACACATGAACGGTAAATGCAGTGGAAGCCACTGCCAAGTTCAAGCTACAGCCAAGGGGTAGAGAGGGGGAAGAGTCTGACTGCATTTTAGCAGATTGCTCTAGTTCCAGAGTTCTGAATGGTTGGAGTAGATCAGCCACAATTTGGGAGACCAATGAAGAGACGACCCCAGCAACTTGTAGCCTGCGAGGTGTGGCAGGAGAAGAAATGGGGAGGTATGAGTGGAATGGGGAGATCTCAAAAAAGGAAAATGCACAGGACTTGATGAGTTGGTGGATGTGAGGAGAGGGGAGGGGGAATGTCCAGAAAGACTCCGAGGTGCTGGCTTGTGCCATTTACATAGATGGGAGTGGTTAACTCTTTAGTACTTACTCAGCTTCTGGAGATGGGGACTAACATTATCACTCATTTAGTGAATGAGGAAATAGAGGCTCAGAGAGGTTAAGAAGTGAGCGTAAGACCACAGAGCTAATAAGTTGCCAACTAAGGACGTAACTGAAGAGCCAGTAGATATTAAAACCCATGTGCTCTATCACCCTCTGCGTGGCACCTGCTCTGTCCTGTCCAGTTCCACTGCCTTGCATATGGTACCTTTGTGTATCCCTTATGCGGTCTCTCTAATTAAATCACCCAGACACCGTGTAGGTGTTATCCTTTTGGAAACCAGCTCTGTGCTTGGTGCCATCCAATAAACCAATCAATAGAACTAATTTGTGCTAATAGGGCAAAAAGTATCCACTTGATTGCAGACTTTCTGAACAGCACCTTTGTGCAAAGTTATACAAAGAGTATTCAGGGCTTTGACATCCTGGCCTGGTAGCTTGTGACCCCACTAAAAATCCCACGGGGAAGTTTCTCTGCCCACCCTTGGGCAGCAGCACTGGCTCTGCTAGAAAGAAAGGCTCAAGGTCGGCTCAGAGCTCCCACACAGATAGCCTTGATCCTAAGATCAGGTTCCAGAAGTAACAATGTGTAGATGTCTGTCACGTTTTTTTCTTTTTAAACCTTAGCAGTTCTCCTACTTAAAAGCATACTCTAGAAATGCACGTTGACTGGCCTGGGATTTTCTAGAAGCTGTCGGCTGGTTTGAAGACATAAATCAGGAATACTGAATGGACTCTGAACACCAAGGGAAAGCTTAAAACAACATTTTCTTTTCAAATATGGCCCTTTATATTATGAAAAAGTAATAGTCGTGCTCATAAACCAATTCATTCACATTCTGCAATTCATGTACTGAAGATTTTTTTCCCATTTTCAGGAATCACCTAAAGTGAGCAACATAGGAAATCTCAAGGAAGATTATCGTCCAAATTAAAGGCAAATGTCTCTGATGACCTGACCTTGCTCTTTTGTTAACTCAGTACCACAAACAGTGGGCAAGTGTTCGTTTGTTGCCATTTCAAATATTCTCTTTCTTCTCCTGGGGACACTCACCCAACTGGAGTGGGACCTCAAAACTGGGGTAAGCTCTCTTACATGGCCACAGGTAGCTGTGTGCCGTGTGTTAAGAGGAGATGCGTGCCTCGCCACCACCGTTTCAGCAGATGAGTTAGATCCGCTCAACAGCACTGATTCTCAGCCCGTAGGAAATGTCATGCCAAGTGGCCGCCATCAGGCACTGCACGTAACCATCACCTCCGTCCCAGGTACACGCTTCAGGAGCTTGGAAAGCAGGTGAGGTGCTGTTGGGATGGGAACCTCATTTGTCTGCTGGTTTTTGTGTGTATAGGTTTCCTGCTTTCTCTCGACTTCTTTGCCTTCTGTGATTGTCTGACTGTCAGAGGATAAAGAAAAACACGCCCAATAAAGCCCTTTTCATGTATTTCATCTTCTGAATAGATGGGAAATGGTGTTTATGAAGACACCCACCAGAGGACCCCGGTAGTGAAGTTATTTTGTGTCAAAAACTGACACACTGAGAACATTGTAGGAACATTTAAAATTCTTCCCCCAGAAGCTTGGAACTTATGTGTCTCAAAATCCTTCAGGGGCTTTGATAAATAGCCTCTGAATCTGAACAATCTTGTGTTTATTATGGGTTCTCATTTTTAGAAATATAATTTGTTATTCTAGGGCCCTGATAAGCCCTTCTCCATTCCCCTGGAAAGCAGAGCAAGGAGAAATTAATGCATATTTCAACAAGGAGCATATTTGAGTCCAAATATTTGAGTAGAAACAAAGATACAAGTTGGGTTAGGTCATCCTGATACATGTTCTAAATGAGTGTTACAGAAATACTTCATGCAGTAGGAGAAGTGTAAGCAGAGCCTCATTTACCTTTGGAATGATTGCTAAAGGAATTATGTTCATATTGGAGAGGGTTCCTTGTATTTATGGCATATATGGCATTATGGGCAAATGTGACTAAAACACAGTTTACCGCTGTGGCTTCAGAGAGGAACACTTAGGAACACTTAACTTGAATTTTTGATTTAATGTTAATAAGTTAGCCTTCTTGGAGCTTGTGAGAGACGGCCTACTGATATTCATCTTGGGAACTTTCTTATCTTAGGAGATACTTAAAGCCCAGGACACTCTTGGTTCGATAGATCAGCTCTTCTCAAACTTTCATGTGCACACAAATCCCTTGGGGACCTTGTTAAAAGGTAGGCTCTGATCTGCAGGTCTGGGGTGGAGCCCGAGAGGCTGCATTTCTAACAAGCTTCTGGGTAATGCAGTGACTGGGACCAGTACATGGATGGTGTGGATTTTGTGTGTCAGGCACCTCTGGCCTATTCTAGGGAAACTGGACAAGTTGTACAAATTCAAATCTTCCTGTAGATTATGAAATTTGCTCTATTTTTCTCTTTAAAAGGAAAGCTACTTGGAAATAATTCAGAAATGTATGTATAAAAGAAAGAGGCAAAGACCATATAATTCATATGTAACCACTCTTAACATTAGAGTATTTCTGAGTGGTTCTCAACCCTCTGCCAGCATCACAGCTGCCAGAGAACCTTTCATACACCACAGACACTGGGACCCACCTGTTTGAGTAACCCTGGACTAAACCTACCAGTAAGTGAACACAGGGATGGAATAAGTGGGAAATACCTAGTGTTCTGTATGCAGGAGAGAGAGGGTTAAACATGAGGGGATCTTTGAAAGAGAATCTTGAGAGACTAGAGTTAGGAGTGACCCTGGGCACAGGGGTTCCGAGAGCAGGCATTATAGATATAAAAAACTCCTAAGTTCTAGGGTGAACTGAGAGCCTTCCAGGGTGTCTGCAGAGATGCTGTCTCCCCAGTCCTCTCAGGTGGGGTTCATTCTTGTGGGAATGATGTCACTGAGATCCAACATCATTGACACAATTCCCAACACATTATAGGCCACGCATGGCCATGACTCCCTAAGGAAAAGATCCAGGCAGCCAACAGAGCAGGGTCATACATTCCCTCATTCCCTAGTTGTGTAGACAATGGCTGACCACAGCTCCAAGGGTAAATATGAAAACAGTGGGAAGAGGTTTACTGCATCCATGTGGATGGTTACTGTGTAGATGGAGGATCCCTGCTTTATTTTGAATGAAAAGAACAGGAACCCAGGGGTCAGATGGATGAACATATGATATTACTGTATAAATTGGTCTCAGTTTCACAGAGGGCTCTTGCCTTTGACTCTAGCAGAAAATATATTCATACTTTTAGCCAGTAAGATATAAAAAATAATAATATTGGCCCAAGTAATAAAAAGATAGCATAAAATCTGAAAACATTTCAATGATTTTATTGTATTAATTAAAGGAGAAAAGCCATATGGTCACCTTAATAGATGCAAAAAGCTTTTGATAAAATCCTCATGATAGAAATTAATAGAACGAGACAAAACAAACAAAAACAGAAATAAAAGGGAAGTTACTTTACCTAAAAACATGCCACCAAAAACTATTCCGACTGGTGAAGTATTAGAGCCATTCGCTTTAGTTCAGGAATAAAACAAAGATAATCACTGTAGTTGTTTCTATCTGTATTACCAGTAGCCAACTCTGCAAGTAAATGAAATCATATACAGCAGGAAGAAACAAAACAGTCAGTATTTTCTGATGATGCGATTATCTACATTGAAAAAAGCCCAATATATGTATGCTATTTATTACTACAAATTCAACAAGATTTCTGGATACAAGATCAATAAAAAGAAACAAATTAGAAATATAATAATAATAATAAGAAGAAATCCATCATCAAAAGCAACATGAATTCTAAGAGGCAAGAAATATTTATCTATCAAAATAAGTACAAAACCATTGTGGAGAAAAATGTAAGTCTTTAGTGAAATACCTATAAAATAAGCTAAATAAGAGGAAAATATACCATGTCATACATAGGACGTTGAAATTGCAGTTACTTCTAGGCGTATAACTTAGAAAAACTCTCAAGCATGAATACTGAGATAAGTTCTAGAATATCATTGCAGAACTAGTTATAAAGGAAAAATAAAAATCAAGTAGCTTAACTGTCAGTCAGTAGAAGAAATGGATACAAAAACATATATATATTACAGTATTTAAATGGGATAATATACAGCATTTAAAATGAATGAGCTAGGTCTATATGTATCAATACGTGTGAATCTAAAAACAATGTTGAGTCAAAAGAGCAGGTTGTGAAGAAATACACAGAGTGTGATGGAATGTAAAATTTTAAGACAAAGAAAACAAGACTAAATGTTTTCTAATGGATGCCTATGCACATAGTAAAAGTATAAAATTATGACTGAGAATAATGCACAGCAAAATCAGACTCACGTTTACCTCTGGGTGAGAGGGAAATTTAATGGGTGAGGGCTTCACCTGTATCTGTAGTATTTTATTTCTTTAAAAAGAGGAGAATCTGAAATTAACTTGATATTGGTTAAAGCTGAGTGATGTGTTAGTTGTGTCATTATTTCATGACAGTATTTTTCTCAACTTATCTCATCCCTGCTGGTTTCATTCATCGTAGAAGCTTCATCTTCATGGCAGGAATTGTATCCTATACTTTTTCTTCTCCCAAAGCAGAAGGAACCTCCTAGAAATTGTTAGTTGCTTTCTCACTGTAATCCTAGCATGGCTTTGCATGAGACCTCTCAAAGTTTCTTCTCATTACCAAGGTTTTAATCCAAATAAATAATTAGCAACTTGAACAGTGCTGACTGGAGTGTGGTGAACTCCATCAAACGATCGCTTGGGTGTTGGGAAATTTTGCAATTGGTGCTAAGTGATCTCCTTGACAAAGAGGTCAGCTTTGGATTAATCCACTTTATAAGAAATCCTGAATACTTTTTCCCGTTCTAGTTATCTTCTCAGTGGTTTAAGAATTAATTACAATGCTTTCACCTGTCTTTATAGCAGAAAAATAGCAATAGGTCCTCTGTGCAGATAAGACTACTGGAAACACAGTTGATTACAAATGCAGTGCCCATAGTGGTTTACCTACTAAATGTTTGTGCTGATCACGTGGTCTCACACCATCAGAGGTTTGCAAAAAAGGACAACTGGCCATATGTCACAACCTGTCCTCAAGTCAGTGTTGAAGGAGAACAGATCATCAATGACAGGAATTCAAGAATTGGGCATATCTCACTTAGTAGGGGGGCTCTGTATGCAAATAATCAAGGCTGACCAAGCAGGTGAGCATGGGCACCAGGAATCTAGACATAGTCCCTGGCCAGGGGTAACCAAGAGTAGGGATAATCTGATGGCGTTGTAGGTATGGAGGTTGAGGGTGCTCAGTTTTAAGAAAAAAGCCAAGAGCCTAGTTACTGGGTCCATGAGGCATGACAAGATAAAAAAAGTCAGCTTCATTAGAGGGTTGGGATAGGGAGGGTGGGAGGGAGGGAGATGCAAGAGGGAAGAGATATGGGGACATATGTATATGTATAACTGATTCACTTTGTTATAAAGCAGAAACTAACACACCATTGTAAAGCAATTATACTCCAATAAAGATGTTAAAAAAAAAAAGTCAGCTTCAGAGGAATGAAGAGCAGAGACTAATGGTTCAATCTACCACGTTGGGCCGAAGGTACCCAGTCCTCAACACACACACATTCTAGTATCTGACGTTTTACCAACACACAGTAACTTCTTCAGACTGTGACATTATTTCTGATAAAGCTCTTGTTACCTGAGAGTTAACAAATGCAGACTTTAATAGTTACAAAGGACAGGAAAGTAATATTTTATTGATCCTTGTCTGCACTACATAAAACTTGATGAAGGAGCTCTTGTTATCCCCAGGTTTTATAAGAGGAAACGGTAGTTCAGCCAAAAGGTAATTAGATATTGCTAAAGATCCTATGCTTGTCAGCTGGGATTTAAATCCCTGTCCCTGTGATAGCAGATTCCCTGCCCCTTCACCACAGCAAGCTGCCTCCCTTATCAGGGTAGTTAAGAACAGGAATTAGCACCGAGGAGAGCAATTTTGATAAGGAGTGAGAAACAGACCCTCAGGAGGGCAGCCTGACGGGTACACCAAGGGCAATACAAGTCTACCCCCAATTTGATCTACTGCTGTTCCTACTGTCAAGCTTGCTGACCTCATAGATTTGCTAGTGTGGTTCTTCTTCTAAGACACTGCCTGTTGGCTCTTGCTGTTCTGATGATCTGTACTTTCCCCAGTGTTTCAGAACCCAGAGTTCCTCCCCATTCAGGGTCTCCTCAGGCAGCTAAGGTGTCCCCTCATCAGGCATTGGGTACACCACGGGCAGCTTCCTGGGCCTCATGGTCTAAATTTACAGAAGCAGCAGACGGCGCCTGAGAGTAGCAATTTGAAGAACTATTGGTTGGTTCTGGTTCTAAGATTAGCATCAGAGGCTAAATCAATAATGGAATGTTCCTCTCCCAGAGTCACGCAGATGGCAATTAGGACTGCATTACGGGGATTACTCACGTCCAATCCCTGTACCTGAGATCAGACTTGGCTAATTTGCCACTCTTATTTTAATTCCATCAATTAGAGAAATAAATTGCCAATAAAAGCTCATCTTTTAAAAAGGTTTATTTTAACCTTTTATAAAGTCCTTGGGCAAAAGCATAGAGAAGCGCTTCTTAAGTGACTACTAATTTGTCAAGGTCGGGAGACAGACACTGTGAAAAATACTGCTCCAAACAACAGCTGAACACTGTCAACCAAATGGAAAAAAAAAAAAGAGGAATGGATTTTCTGGAGTTTTTGGAAACAAAGCATTTCAGCTTAGAATGGAAATCTTTGGGAAAATGGAATGGTAGGTTTAGAACATAATCTAAACATGAACTAGCATGAAAAGATTAGTCCTTTAAATTCAAGCATCCATTCCGTTGCCAAGTATGTATTGAGCACTGGCTGTGTACTAAGTTCTGGAAAAACGGCGATAAGCTCTACGGTCATGGCCTTTGCATTCATGGAACTTGCAGCCCTGTTGCAGAGATAGTCATTAGACAAATGTACTCATAGATGAGTACAAAATAGTGGTATTAGAGAAGGCAGTGGTTGTGAGGGCAGCCGTGGTGGTGTGCAATAGGATGACACCAATTAGAGTGAAGAGATCAGAAGAGTGACCCTTAAGGGGAGACTTGGAGACTGGATTAGAGTTATTCAGGCAGAGGTCATCATTCCAGGCAGAAAGAACGACCTGTGAAAAGGTAAGAAGGCAAGAAAGACATGGAAGGATCTGAAAGATCCTTGCTTGGAGGGTGGATGCAAACAGAAAATAGAAAAATTGTGGTTTGAGACAGAGAATCTTAAGGCTCCGGAAGGAACTTCACTCACCATCCATCCTGACATCCTGATTATACAGAAGACAAAATCCAAGTTCCCAAGGCAGAACTGAATTATCCAAGATGTCAGAGCTAGGGCAAAAAATCTAGTATTGAGGACTCAGTGTTTCTCTAAGCCCCATAGACGTTAGAACCAAAGTGTTCTTTCTAAGCTTATTCCTGCCTAACTTCCACTGTGATTTTCACCATGATGTCTTAAAAGACCGAAGTGCCTAAGGTTCACGTTGGAAGGCCTAGGGAGAGGAGGTGGAACCAAGGGCACATCCTCTCAGCCTGTGCCTCAGCCTCCCCTGGGGCACTATGAGTAAATATGTGGGCATAAGGTTATGACTGATGATTTGTTCACCACTGGAGTATAATCTCCATGAAGGCAAGGACCAGGCCTGAGTTGTTGGCTTCTATGGCTACAGCAGTGTGTCTGGCAGATGGTAGACAACCAATAAACACAACTTGCGTGACGGAGTAACTAAACGGATGGGCTCCCTCTTCAATCCTCAGTTCAGGAAACCTATCATGCCCCAGAGAGTTCCAAGCTTCTCAATCTCTTCTCTACATGCTGATTTCTATGGCCCACACTTCTAGGTAAAGAACAACAAGTTAAATCCAGTGCCAGGAAAACTGGTGTGGATTGTATTATTTAGGGCTTATCAATTTTCCTATTTTGTGGAATGTAGTTAGAACTAAGCAGTTTCTTTTAATCCCAGGATTTGTGAAGAAACAACATGCATTATTTAAAGAGCAACAACAAAAATAAACACTTGTAAATATTGCACATTCCTTTGTAAGCAGAAGATTAATATGATAATATTATTGTATTGGGTATGGAAAACAGTCGGCGAAGTGCAAACCTTGCTGAGAGAAATTGCCTTCCTTCTTGGAGAAGAGTCACAGGAGACTGGAGAGAAAATTATTTTTCTCAGCTCCGGTCCTTTAGGGCATCAAAGCTTCCTGAGAAGGATTATGCATCGTGGAAAGTGTTAATGTACCTTATTATTCCGTGTCTCTCCGGTGAATTCTTTGGAATCAATAAAGGTACTTAACAGCTAAGAATTACATTAGGCCACACTGCAATACCAGGAATCTCTTAGATTGATATAACACCTATCTTCAGCAAGTTGTTTGAAGCAATCATAGTGGATGAATAGGTTTTCCTGCTGTGCGAACCCAGTGAATCATGGCGATTTAGTGTGTTTTTCTCCTTGTGGATTTGTTAGCGGTGGGTAGGACAGAGCTTATGAAAGTATTGCAAGTTTCCTGTATGTTTAACTTTCTGTTGGTATGTTTTTAAAATATGTAAGTTCACTAAGCACGTGTCCAAACAGTGGCTGAAAGGTGGGGGAAAATGCTACTGCTCTTGGACAGAGAATTTGATTTAGTATGTAGCTGGGAAGATGAGAGGGAAATAGGGAAGGTCAAATAGCTCTGCAAGACAAAAACACAGAAAATGTCACAAGGCAGCCCTTTGAACAATCAGTTCCTGAAGGGTAAAGGTGGAGGCGTTGAGAGTTCATGGGGGCTGGTGTGTTCTTGAGAAGAAGTGAATTGACCCTTGAAGGGAAAAAATATGAGTGGCAGAAATGAGCACTGAGATTATTTCAAGAGGCATCCAAGGATGACATAGTAGTTGTGTTGATTATGAGTTTCTTGCAAAACTTTTCTATTTCAAATTCATTCTCAAGGGCAGCAATCACTGATGAAGAGTAAAAACCTGCATGGGTATCATCAGATAAAGGAAAGGAAATCGAAAGCCAATATTTTACCAATGCTGGGGAACCAGCTTGAGCTTCAGAGGCACCTGCTATGCAATGTTTTTCTACCTTAAATATTTTGTAAACCTTACAGCCATAGAGGATCCTGTAACTAGAATATTCCATGGCTTTGTGACTTAACCATCCTTTGATCACTCAATTATACTACGGTCATTTGATAAAACAACCTGCTCCAACATGAAACAGCATAAAACAGGTCTTCCTTGATCCCTGCTGATTATACAGCTATCAAAAGCTGCAGAAGTCTCTCCTTGTAAAACTGAGCCACCTCTAACAACTTGAACCCATTCACAGATTTGGGTTCATTTGGGAAAACTTGCAATAAAACCCACTTTTCTAGACTCTGTGTGTTGCTGAGTGTTTTGTGAGATATCACCGCCCTGAGTCCAGCTGATTCCTTGGAACCATGAATATTTTCTACACAGGCACATGCAGGGGAAAAGAGAGGCAGTTATCTGAATGGTACCATCCAAGAAAGCTGCCAAGGAGTGCGGGGGAAGCAGAATAGTTTGGTTGAATCCACTGCATATTTATTCAACATTTTTTGCATCCTCTTTGCTTGTATGCATATAGGGCTTCCTTAGAATGTACTCGTTTAGAGAGGCAGTAGCTGTGATTCCTTGTAGAAGGATTTTTTTTTTTTCTCAAGTGCAATGAAAACACAGGGACTATTCTGATGACATTTTTGGTTTCTGTTCTGCAGACCTGGGGCAGAACTGCTTCTCTGAATCAGTCTTATCCCAGTGCATTCCAGCTTTGATCTTCTCTCGCTTTTCACCTCTGTGCTGCCAGCATAACCATCACTTTCCTAAAGCTAATAGGAAGACTATAGTCAAATCTATCAGGAAACATCTGTGGCTTGATAAACACCTCCTCCTCCACCTCCATACTAATTAATTTCAGTTCTAATCACTTAATTCTTTGTGTGAAACAAAACATCTAAATTTGTTCATCCCAGTCTTTGTCTACCTTCAGATTCCTAAAAATGCCCCCAAATATGCATTAACATAAGGTTCTGAGAAGCAAGCTTTCTCTCTTACCCCTTAGCATTTTTCAACTTGAAAACTAAGTTGTCACAGAAATCGGATGCAAAACATTCTCCCTTCAGCCAAAGAAATATTCCCCATATCTGGTGATGTTGCTTCTTCAA
This sequence comes from Mesoplodon densirostris, assembly GCF_025265405.1. NCBI lineage: Eukaryota > Metazoa > Chordata > Mammalia > Artiodactyla > Ziphiidae > Mesoplodon > Mesoplodon densirostris. Next base: position 67,404,415 of record NC_082676.1, read on the forward strand.
AGTAGATTTTCATATTTTGGTTTCAGATCACATTAATTGCACTATTTATTTCTTTTCCCTTTGAGATTCTTTTTCATCTGTTCTTGCTCTCTCCTGAATACATTTCCTACTAGCAGGAAGCTCTAAATGATGAATAGAATCTTAACCTTACCAAGCTTTAAGGCACTGATGTCTACATTTTGTGTTTGCTGATAGCAGGAGGCTTTTTAGTAGGGAAAGATGTTGTAAGATTCAAATTAGAAAAAAAAAAAGATGATTGTCTCATGATCAAAGTCTTACACAACAATCTGTGGGTTTTAGAGAAGTTGATTGGTGGCCACCTAAGGGTTTGGACTGTGCATTGTCAAAAGAAAGTGGCAAAAAGCAACATGGCTACCTCTTGGACCTGCCTAGAAACACTGAACAAGGTTTCAATCAATCTTCCTACCTGTTAAATAAAACACCTGGGAAGCATATGAATAATGCTCCAGAGAATAGGGTGCCGTAGTGGAAAGAACTCTGTATAGGCAGTCAGGAAGCCTGGGTCCTAATCCCTGACTTATCCCTAACCTACACATTTGACCTTTGGCTTGTTGTCACCTCTCTGTGGCTTGGCTTCTTCCATTTGTGGAATGAGAGGGTAAATGAAGAAAATGATCTCTAAGTCCTTTTGTAGTTTTAATAAACGGTGATGTCATAATGCTACGGTACTCAACAACAAAATGGAAGGACTGAATTCTGAGTCTGAGTTTCTCTCCCTTTGCATTATGCAAATCTGGAAACCTTCAGCATATAGACAGGGGAGGGTCACATTCTACAGTAGGATTAGTAACCCTACTTTTTTGTTTGTTTGTTTGTTTGTTTTTTATGTTGGGGGTAGGAGTTTATTAATTAATTAATTTATTTCTGCGTGTTGGGTCTTTGTTTCTGTGTGAGGGCTTTCTCTAGTTGTGGCAAGTGGGGGCCACTCTTCATTGCCGAGCGCGGGCCTCTCACTATCGTGACCTCTCTTGTTGCGGAGCACAGGCTCCAGACGCACAGGCTCAGTAGTCGTGGCTCACGGGCCTAGTCGCTCCGCGGCATGTGGGATCCTCCCAGACCAGGGCTCGAACCCGTGTCCCCTGCATTAGCAGGCAGATTCTCAACCACTGCGCCACCAGGGAAGCCCCAGTAACCCTACTTTTGGAGTGGAGGGAAAATGCGGGGACCTGGAGAATGTAAAGGTGTGGGACTGCTCCTGTGCAATCCCAGGTAGAGAGGGTTGGGCAAGCATGAGTACTGCAGAGATAACCACCACGGCAGGACATTGGCTGAGTTTCTGAATCAGTGTGTTTAAACCCTTGTGATTGCCTGAGTGTTAAGAATACTAGGAGCATCTTTTGTTCAAATATGTGGTCTTTGACCCTGGTTCTGGACACAGAGCTCCTAAATCCCTTAGAATTTCCTGAGTGATAAGATCATCTTTTGTTCTAATGAGGCAACTCTTGGTAGGCTCTTGGATGAAGGCTAGTCATTAGAAAAACCAAACCATGATTAGAAGCCTGGAACTTTCAGCCCACCTCTATCCTCCAGGAAGAGGAGAGGGGCTGGAAATTGAGTTAATGATGAATCATGCCTATGTGATGAAGCCTCCATAAAAATCTCAAAAGTACGGCATTCAGAGAGCTTCCAGGTTGGTGAACACTCCCATGTACCTAGACGGTGTCACACCCCAACTCCATGGAGACAGAAGCTCCTGCTCTCACGACCTTTCTAGACCCTGCCCCGTGTACTTCTTTTTTTTTTTTTTTTTTGCGGTACGCGGGCCTCTCACTGCTGTGGCCTCTCCCGTTGTGGAGCACAGGCTCCGGACGCTCAGGCTCAGCGGCCATGGCTCACGGGCCCAGCCGCTCCGCGGCATGTGGGATCCTCCCGTACTGAGGCACAAACCCATGTCCCCTGCATCGGCAGGCGGACTCTCAACCACTGCGCCACCAGGGAAGCCCCCCGGTGTACTTCTTCATCTGGCTGTTCATCTGTATCCTTAATTGAATCCTTTGTTATATAATAAACTGGGAAACATGTTTCCCTGAGTTCTGTGAGCTGTTGTAGCAAATGATTGAATCCAAGGAGGGAGACATGAGAAACTCTGCTTTGTAACCATGTAGGACAGAAGTTGTGGGTAACCTGGAGACCTACTACTGTGATTGGCATCTAAAGTGGGGGAAATCATGAGACCCAGCCCTTGAGCTGTGGGGTTCATGATAACTCTGGCTAGTCTCAGAATAAAACTGAGTTGTAGGACATCCAGTTGGTGTCACAGAGGATTACATATGGGGGAAAAACCCCACACCTTTGCTAACCAGAAGTGTCAAAAGTGAAGTGTTCTGTGAGGGCAGTAAAGGGGGCGCACGCGAGTGTTTTTTCTTTTACGGTAGCCTTCTGTGGAAATCTTCACTTTACCTCTTTACCAGGTCCGGAAGGCACTAGTATTTCTAACTCAACTAGTATTTCTAACTCAACATAAATGTATACTTCTGTATTTTCCCAGAAAAATATAATGGGTTATGTCAAATCCTGCCATAGTCAACTCTACAGCATGGGAATAAACCTGAATGGGAAAACCTTTCATTTTCAAGACTCTCAGCCCATCTCCCAGTCTCCCTCCCAGTCCCTGCAGTTCCTTTCTAACTGGCACACACCTCTTTTGTCTCCCCCCCCAAGTGTTGTCTCTCCTAGAAATGGAAGGAAGTGGCATGGCTGACCACAGCAGGTGAAGTGTCTGACGTCATTTTCTGTTATTTTTATTCCCCTGCTTCTAAGACTTCAAAGTGAAACACTGTCCTGGCCAACTGTCAACCTCAGGCTGGTGAACACGTCGTCAGGTTCACATGAAGGAATTTTACCTGTGTCTCATTGGCTCAAGGTAACCTTGGTTTATGCCTGTTGCCCTATAGTAAGTATTAATAGCATCCCCTTTTCCTATCAAAGGGTCCTGGGTGGCACATTAAATGATATAGACACTCTAGCTTTGCCTATCATGCCAGGAACCATACTGGTGCCAAGAAGTCCTAATCACCTGGATTCAGATGGTGACTTTAAAGTATTTTTTGGTCCATGTATTGATATATAAAGAACTCATGAGGTCACCAAATAAAACAGTCTCCCCGTGATAAATATCCATTAATTGGGTACAAAGGCAAATCAGAAATAGGTTTCATTTTCTCCATTTTCCACGATTATCTCCTGCTTAGTATGGGGTGCAGGTTGTTATGGTGATGAAGTGCAGCTCACGTAGAGGATAATTATAAAGGATGTCGCACTGTGACCTGGAGATGTCACATCACTTATTCCCCTGATGTCTGTGAAGAGTGGCTGGTTGAAAAAGTAGGCATGAGTACTGTGGAAGCTTGGTTCTGGCTACATCAACATCCTGAAATGCAGAGCTGTGTGAGACTGACCTTTTCCAGGTCCTCCTCTGAACTCTTCTTTCTACTCCAGTCCCCTTTCTCTTCCTCGCATTCCTCACACCCAGAGGTTGCAGGAAGGAAGCAGGAAGCCTAGCTCATTCCATTTTGACTAATGGTTAGATTAAGAAAGTGTCTATAGAGTTGAGTCAGTTATATGAGTGTTGAGTTGTCATGGGACTGCTTTACGGTTGATGGAGCCTGGATAGTTCTTGGCTTCTGTATCTGGTATTCTGCCATCAGATAATATCAAATTCAATGGATTGTCATTGGGTGGTTGAATATTGCTTTGCATCCTAGTTCCGTTTAATCAGTCAGTGTCCCTGTATTCATCACTGACATTCTGGCAGCATGGAGAAAAGGCGCTACTTGCACTGTTCATAGGTAATGAATGCTTGGTCTTTAGAGAAGCAATCATCCACACAAATTCAGGTTATTTTTAAAATTTTCCCAGATTATGTCTTTTTCAGAAAAACATGAAGTACTCTTCCTTGTATGCCCAAGGTTTAAAAATGTAATTTTCAAAATGGGCCAAGTCTTTGACTAGTGATGTATAAACTAGGGTTCTTAGTAGTCAGTTTATAGAGGTACCTTTGAAGAGGACAGAATTGACAGTACAATAAGCAAATGCCTATGGCTGGGAAACACCCAGGCCACGTTTGCAGCATCTTTCAACCTAATAGTGTGTGAAATCATGCTGGACTATTTGTGAGCTTTGTCTTGCCACCTTTTCGAAGCAAAAAAAATATTGACTCTCCTTCTATACTCTCCACAAATACGGACCATGAGCTTGTAGTGTGGACTACAAAGTCATAATACTGATTGAAATGCGTTATGTTTAAGTAGTGATGATCAATTTGTAAAGGTCCTTTACATATGCAGCCTCGTATAATTCTTTCAATTATATGATGAGATATTACTGTCTCTATTTTGCTAATGAGTTTGGAGGTTGGTCTTAAGCTGAAGAGATAGATTTGGGAGTCAAGTCCGCTCAGTTTTGGAGAGTAATAGACTATGCAACTTTCCAGAATCGTACAAAGAAGTAATGGTACACTGTCCTAGGAACTATTTGAAGGAAAGGAATGCTGTTTCCTTTAGCTTATTTGTCACGAGAACTAGTCTTATCTGAAGCAAAGTTATTTTTGGAAGTGCACTTAGTTTGTAAAAAGGATGGGTGAGCTGACCTCATGCATTCAAATGTCCGGGATACAAGCTCCTGGCTATGAGGTCCTTAGGATCTTTTTAGCGTGCAGACTGGATGTGCACACAGTGGAAAGCAAAGTGTCTCTTTCCATGTTCACACTACTGGAGCAGTTGAGTTGTGTTGGCTATAAAATGCCATGTTTGCTGTCACCTGGGAGACTTAATGAAGCATTCTCCATGCAGGAGGGATGATTCTGTCTGCTGACTCCTGGGCTTGAAAGCAGATGGTGGAGGAGCCCACAGCTTCTGGAACAGCACAGGTGGAGGTCATGATTTGATCCTACTTGGTTTCCTTTAGAAGTCTCCTTCTTTCCTTTTTCTGCCATTGCCCTTTGTCTTCCTACTGAAAGGCTGATTGTCCCAGAAATGTTTAAGGAATATGTGTGAACATGTTTGTATGTGTAAATGTGTCTGTGTAAAATTAGTTTTGCTCCATAAATCCACTTTTCTCAAGAGAAAGGTAATAAAGCAGGTTGGAAACACCCTCTTGAAGAACACTCATAGAAAAAAAATTAAATAGATACTTTCTAAGAAGAACCCAAATATTTCAGTCATTTGAACAGCTCAATTCCAGGTCTCTAAAATTCCTTCCTCTCCTTCCCTCCTCCAGTCCCCTTGTTATAGAAGCACCTGGGGAAAAATGTGCTTCACATCGGGCCAGTCAGGCAGGCACTTCCATGCCACTTTCCTGGCAAGAGGAAGGTCAGCTTTGTCGTCTGATTCGTTCTTAAGGTTCTCCAATTAGAGGCTTGTGAAAGAGCGCTGAGACTGTGGGTTTTGTGCATCTCTCATTCTCTCCCATCTTCTCCTTTCCCAGCCTCACTGTTTTTTAAGCATATTGAAAACATTTAAGATTGTGTTAGATCTTCAAGAGCCGCTTAGCTGGTAACTCATCCCAATTGTTCTCAGATGCAAATGCAGTTGCCAAGTGGGCTGGCAGTAAGTCTCAGTTCATTTCAATACATGTGTAGCTGTTTGAGAGTTAATAGAAAATTAGGATCAGAGCCAATATTGTCATGCATGGAGGTGACATAGGATCTAGACTCACGTGGCCAAAGTCAGGTCTGTGGTACTTGGTAAAGCAGAGCGGATCCAGCCTTGAGATCATGCTTTGCAGGTTCCCAAACACACTGGAAAGTGAAAGAGCTACCATTGTCAGTCCCACAAGTGTAGTTCTTACAAAAGAAAGACCCTAAGACATGAAAGAGCTTTTTATCACTTTGAAAACCTCTATTACTATTGAGAAGCAGAACTTTTGCACTTCCTCATGATTTTATTAAGTACTAAGCTAACTGAACAGGCACCTTTTAAGTGCCTGAAATAAATCATCTGACTTTTAAACCTCTCTAAAGAGTCTATATAGGTATGAAATTATATATAATGTTAATGAAAATAAGGACCATTAAATGCTCTTTGATTTTACAAAGGTGATGATGCTCATTTGTAATTCCCACAGAGGGTGCAAACTGTGAGTAAAATTTCCTAGAGAACCAGACCCAAAATTAGTTCTTCTAAACATATGATAGCATCCAACAAATGACCTAGGCAGATGAATACAATACAGGCTTGTGCTTCCCATGGAAACTACATGCTCTTTGTTCAGTGTCTCAGGAGTTAATCAAGTACCCACTCCAGATGACTGGCCAACAGGCAAAGGGGACTTGAGACCTTCTGACATTGAGACCTTTGGAAGCACCTTTGCCTTTCTATATACAGACTGAGCACATTGCCAGCTCACAGGCAGAAGAGCACTTTGTTGAGTTGTCTGTCAGCAGTGGAGATCAGTTTTCACCAAGCTACTCAAATTTTCCTCCCTTGTCTCAATTGTGACCAGCCACAGGCATTTGTAAATGTGTTCATGGTAGAGAATGGCCATAGGCCTTGAGCCTACAGGTATAGATTCCACGACCTTGGTCTACTTCAGCCATAGCTATTTCTGAATGCACAGTTGGGCTGCACCCTTCATCCTTCTACCCATCACCAATCTATCTCCCACGTTGTTCTAAAAATCATTGTTGGCTGTGGCTGGTTGTATTTCCAAAGACAGCTGCAACAATATCTCCCACCCCACATGGTCTTCTTATAATGTGACTCCAGGGCTCCTCCCATTGAGTGCTGGACTCTATGTCCCTTGTCCTTGAACATGGATGGAACTTTGTCATTGCCATGACCAGCAAAGTATGGCAGAAATAATACTCTGTGACTTCCCAGGATAGATCATTAAAATGCTATGCACTCCTGCCTTGTTCTTTTGGTGCAACTGGTCTTGGAATCCAGCTCCCTGCAAGAAAACCAAACTGGCTCCTACAGAACGTCCATGTGTAAGTGTTCCAGCCAATGGCCCAGCTGAGACCCCAGTGAAGTGCCAGCAAAACCCACCAGACACTAGAGTGCTGATGCCTCCAAATGATCCCAGTCGCTCTTTTTGAATCTCCCCATTTAGGCCCCAGACATTAAAGAGAAGCGAGAAGCTGTTCCCACTGTGCTTCATCCAAATTCCTGACACACAGAATCCATGAGCGTAATAAAAAGATTGTTTTATGCCATTAAGTTCTAGGGTAATTTCTTATGCAGCAGTAGTAACTGGAACATTGTCAAAGCTTAGAGTTGGATTGCTTTCAAGCCCTGAAACAGAAAATCATATTCCATCCTCAGAGTCTTTCCATGGCTCATAAAAACCCTCACGTTTCCACAAGCTGCAGGCTTCAATGAGAGCCAACTGAATGAAGTGTATGAGCTCAAAGTGCCTCAAGACAAAGGCATAGCTCTTTTCTGAAATATACATTTTTTAAAGTAAATAACAGTCTATTTCATCCTTATTTAAAACATTTTCTTAATCCTGGTGCCTTGAAGGACAGTATTCTCTTGGAGGAAAACCTTAAAAGGGAGATGCATCCTTCCCTCCTTCTACAAATTAGAAGGGGCTTCTCTACATTTAAGGCGACCTGTCCTGCTGCCCTTGTACCATTTTCTCCAGTGTCAGAAGAGTTAAGCTCTCCTTCAGACCCACATAACATGACTTACTTAGATTTTAGACTGATTGGATTCTTCACATGCCTTGGTAGCTAGTCATAGCATTCAGCTTTATGGCTTAAATTATCACAAGGAAGAGGTCTGCCCCCTCCCAGGGCCATTGATACTCTCTTCTTGATTGAGCTGACATTAACCTTCCTCCCTACACATACATGAAAAGGAAAAAGAAAAAAGTCACTAATTCCCTCCTTCCTCCACTCTCGCATGAGTAAATGCTGACATTTGCCCCAAGACTATTCTTTGGCTTTTGTTTCCTCTTGTGGGAGTCTCCTTAGAAGCTCTCAAGGGAACACCATGGTGTTTTATCCACATCCAGGTGATCAGACCAGCCTCTCCTTGTATGGCTTGTCCTAAAGCCCGCATCTGTAGTGTTTGGTGGTAAACAATGTCCGCATGCCCAAGGGCCCCTTATCAACCCAAACCAGGCAAAGCCCTCTTCAATTTCCTTTACTCATCAATCTCAGGGGCCAGACAATACATAATTTCCTCCACCATCAGGCTGTTAGGAAAGTGCATCTTGTTTGGAACTAGACACTTGCTCCCAGAGATGACAGTTTGATTTGAATCCCCAGGAATCAGAGAAAGCAATCAAAGTGGGAAGTGGATACAAACTTTCCAATTGCCAGGCCACCAAACATGGTCGCTCTCGGATCGGCTTGTCCCGGGGTCAGGAGGAAAACATTTGATGAAATGTAGGATTTCAGTGGCAGCTGAAGAAGCACCTGTGATATGGATTGAAGGGTCACCCTGGGGAAAGCAGAGGAAAAGTTCAAAGCCAAGGAATGATTTAGGACAAAGAGAAAAAACTATAAACCCCAAAGTACTAGCTGCAATGCTAGTCATTGATTGCCAGTATCTTATTTGAATTCAGCCAAGTTCTTGTTCAAAGAGTATGTTGATATTATGCCTGTCCCAGTGTAGGACAGCCACAAAGGTAATTTTCCCAAAGGTTTCATCCATTTTGTGAGCCATTTTTAGGCATTTCACCCACATTTAATTTACAGAAAGAACCACTAGGCTAGGTGTCAGAAAATCCTGGTACTAGACCAACTCGATTAGAAAGGATCCATATAATGGAACCTTAATATCCAATAGGCATTCTGGCTTGCTGAGACCTCTACACTATTGCCTCACTCTCCTTTTTCTAAATGATGTAGAATTCCACAATTTCCCAGGTTCTCTGTAAATTTCTCGGATGAGGTAAATGTTGCCGTGGTACCTCTGCTCTTGGTTCATCTTTCAATATGTGTTATCTCTTCTAAATCCTTTCAACCTACACATAAAACCTGGTCTCTCCCTCCTTGTCTGCATAACATACCTATTCACATCAAGCATCTGGGGAGAAGAACACCGTGCATTGTGTAGCAAGCCTTGTAGAAACACAGGTCAGGCGCTCCTCCTCTGTAAAATATTTCTGGTAACCCTGCCAACCCCAGCTTCCTGGTCCTCCATCATCACCTTCAACTATGGGGTTTGACCTTCTATGCAGCCCTTCCTCCCCTCTCTCTTTTCTTTCTCTTCTCTTCCAAAGACCGATAATTGAAAGCCCTTCCCCTTTTTATCCCAAAGAGCACTTTAATAATTTCTTCGGTTGTCTGACTCTAGCAAACAAAAGATCCTATAAAAAAGCTAGCCCTGTATCTAACTGAAATCATGATGGCAACTGGGCATTAAGAAAGGCACTTCCCATCTTGGTACTTGAGTTTCTCATTTTTAAGATGCCAGAGTAGAGCTGTGATTCCCCACTTTGGGATTCTCCTAGAGCCCATCGGGAGCCAACACTGTGCACGTGGAAAAGAAATGTCAGCATATGGGCATCTGGGCTAATAAACAGATCTGCTCATCGTGTTTTACTTGAAAAGTGAAATTCAAGGAAAACGCGGGGGGATGTTAACCTTGCTAAGCAGAGTCCTGTGCTGTTTTAAAAAAATATGTTCCTTCCTGCTCTACCACTAATCATCTGTGAAACTCTGGGTAATTAGTTAATATATCTGAGCTTCCCTTTTTATCAATTTTGCATTTGTAACATGCTGTGATTAGTTTTGGTCATCTCTAAGGTGCACTGCACCACTTTGAACGACTGTTTGATGAGATGTAATAAAGCTCAAACAACACGCTATGGCTTACACTTCTACTCCCAGGTGTAAACCCAACAGAAACGCACACACATGTCCCCCAAAAGACGTGTGCGAGAATGTTCACAACAGCACTATTCATAATGGTCCTGGAGTGGGTGGGATGTTGGCCCCTTTAAGATAGGTTCACATCTTAATCCCCAGAACCTGTGAATGTGACCTTATTTGGGAAAAGAGTCTTTGTAGATGTAACTAAGGTAAGGATCTTGAGATGAGATCACCCTGGACTAGTTGGTGGGCTCTAAATCCAATGATAAGTGTCCTTTTGAGAGGCAGAGGAGGAGAACTGAGATGAGGAAGAAGGGAAGGCCATGTGAAGACAGAGGCAGAGATTGGAGTGATACAGCCACAATCCAAGGAACATCTGGAGCCACCAGAAGCTGGAAGAGACAAAGAAGGAATCTCCCCCTGGAGCCTTCGCGGGGAATGCAGCCCTGCAGACACCTTGATTTCAGACTTTTGGCCTCTAGAACTGTGAGACAAAGCATTTCTGTTGTTTTGAGTGCCCAAGTTTGTGATAGTTGTTACAGAAGCCCTAGAAAACAATACAAGCCCCAAACTGGAATACTATTACATTCACAATAGTAGCATGAATACATAAAACACTATAAAATACTTTACAGCGATGAAAAAGAACAAACAACAGGAATGAAGCTTATCAAGATAATGTTAAAGAGGTTAGACTGGAAGTGCATAATGCTTGCTTCTATTAATATAAAGCTCAAAAACATGAAAAACGGGCTTCCCTGGTGGCCCAGTGGTTGAGAGTCTGCCTGCCGATGCAGGGGACGCGGGTTCGTGCCCTGGTCCGGGAAGATCCCACATGCCGCAGAGCGGCTAGGCCCGTGAGCCATGGCCGCTGAGCCTGCACGTCCAGAGCCTGTGCTCCGCAACGGGAGAGGCCACAACAGTGAGAGGCCCGCGAACCGCAAAAAAAAAAAGAGAGAGAAAAACATTATCATGTGATGGATGTCAGAATGGCAAGGGGCACTGATTGGAAGAAGCCACAAGGAGACTTCTGGGGTGTTAGCAGCTCTACTTCATGAGCTGGGAAGTGATTACAAGGGTGTGTTTGTTTTGCAAAAATAGGTTGAATTATATGCTTAAGTTTTAAGTACACACTTTATAGTATGTATGTTCACCTCCAAGAAGCTTTTTCAAACTTTATTTTAATCTTAAAGTATTAAAGGAGTTGAGTATTTTGTTCACATAAGCAGAGAACATTCACCAGGGTTTACTGCGTGCCTCAGGCTAGGATATCAGATGGTCGGCTATGGTATTTATATGAGGAGTACTTTGTAAATTTAAAGCAGAATTGGTGTAAACTAAATTCACATATTCAGTGACTATCCCAATACAGCTATTTAGGTTTCAAATATTCACACACCTAAATATTTACAAAAATCCCCCAAGTGTGAACTCTACTTTGAAGGCCCCCAAACATGATCCTCAATTTGGCTTGAGCTGTTTTATATCCCTCGATCTAGTCATGACATTCACTTTATAAGTCCATTAGCTCACCTCCTTCAGGGAGTCCTCCCTGCTTGCAGCTGCATCTGATACAGAAGACTGTATCTACCTAGTGCCAAAGTATTCATATTTAGATTATATTTGATTCATCACAAGTATTTGTTTATGTGCTATTCCGTAAGAGTTCCTAGCTTGTTTCTATATGTGTATGATAGGTGGTGCAGCTTTTAAGCATTTTTAACCATTTAAGCATTGGGGCCTCCTCAGGTTGTTATCTAGAAACGGTCACTGAGGTGAAGACTCCTTTGCAAGAGGTTTATTAAGGAAAAGTTCCTGGGAGAAACTGGTAAGGGGGTGAGGGAAGCAGGACAGGGAAGGGGAGGAAGCTGCGCAGGAGAACGGTCCCAGGCAAGTCCTGCAGAGGGTGCCTTTAGCCTTATCCCACAGGGAGTTCTGGTAGGTTCCAGGGGAGCCAGGCTTTCCTATTCCTTTGCTGTCAGTCACTGGTAGCGTCCCTGGGGGGAGCTTAAACTCTCAGCCACCCTGACTTTTTATGCAGGCAAAGCAGCTCCACTCATCCAAGGCCAGTTCCCTGAAGAACCCCCGTAGACAAAAAAGCACCCTGATGCCACAGGAAGGGTGCACCCAAACAGTGAAAGGGACCCAAAGGGACCTGGGCAGAACACAGGGCCCACTGCAGGGCCCTCCCTCGGTCTCTCTGTACAGTTCCCCAGTCTTCCCATTGGAATGGTGTCCTCTCCACCTGGACGGGGCAGCCCAGAGCCACTGCTGCCGTCCCTGCTGTGCTGGGCTAGGCACAGGAATAGTAGAAACCTACCATCCCTTGAGTTCCACCCACAAAGCTGGGCTTAGGTCTCCTCTACCCTTCAGTCTCTCCAAGCCTATCAAAACCCGAAAGGCGAAAGGGTGATGAGGGACAGGGAATGCTGTCCTTTCTCAGGGACCCATTGCATGCAGACGCCCTGTTCTCTCCTTGTTTGAGAAGTAGAATCGTGTGGTGGCGGGGAGTTCATGATCTGTAGGTGGTTTGCTTGGGTTGGAATCCCAGTCCCTAGTGTATCTGTGAGGCTTTGGGCAAATAACTTAACCTCTCTGTAGCTCACTTTCCTCAGGTCTAAAATGAGAATGACAGTCACATCTACCTTCTGGAATTATTTTGAGGATTAGATGAATTAACACATGATGCTCAATGAATGACATAGGGAGTGTTTACAACAGGACCGTTTACTAGACCTTTCCAGCTCTGTATTACTAAAGTCAGGGCAGAAACCTCATCCAGTAACAAAGACATAGAGGTACATTTACTATGAAACTAATGAAATGTAAGCTCCAGGGCTTCTCATTTAATTTCTGTTAGTAATGTCTTATTATTTTTCTTGTAGAGAACCCCCCACATTGTATGAGCTTTGGGCCCTGCAAAACCTGGAACCTGGAAATGAGCTATAGTTTTCCTTTGGCTTCATCTCTGGGAAACTTCAGCACAATCGAGGGAGTAGGGGAAAGCGATTGGAACCCACCATAAATACCTTGTGACCAGGAAGGGTGCAGCAAGATCAGCATCTGCATCCAGGCCATCATCCTCATCAACCTTGTCTCACCATCAGCTCTGCTGGCAGCCTCAGCATCGGCGTCATTATTTCCACTCGCACCTCCAATCCTCCTCCTCCTCCTCTTCTACTTCATTATCATCCATTTCATGGCATTTCTGCTCCATGCTCTCATTCATTCTACCACCTTTCCTGAGAAAATAGAAAAGGAGCACGGGCTAAGGTCTTCATTCTTTTTTTTTTTTTTTTTTTTTTTTGTGGCACGCGGGCCTCTCACTGTTGTGGCCTCTCCCGTTGCGGAGCACAGGCTCTGGACGTGCAGGCTCAGCGGCCATGGCTCACGGGCCCAGCCGCTCCACGGCATGTGGGATCTTCCCCAACCGGGGCACTAACCCATGTCCCCTGCATCGGCAGGCAGACTCTCAACCACTGCGCCACCAGGGTAGCCCAAAGGTCTTCATTCTTGAGTCAGATAAAGAGGGACACAGACTGATTGATTTTACCATGATTTACTGTTCATACCACACTACTTTCAGCCTGGCACAAAGAAGACTGGATGTGTCCAAGGAACCAGGGTTCAGGGCCCCCTGTCCAGAGGTCAAATCTAGGCTGTATCACTAACGGTAGGTGCAACTGGGGAAATACCTTCATCTGTAAAAGGAGAGGAAAAGAGGGCATACCTCACAGTGAACAAATGGAGATCAAGAGCCACTTACTTGCAACATCGAAGGCACCAACCAAACCTCTGGAATCAGCTCCATGTCCCCACCTGACCCCCTCCAAAGGACGGAATTTACATAAAAGAATAAGAAAACAAAGAATAAAACTCACAAAAGGGAAGGGGAAGCAAGTATGTAAACCATTAAGAGTCAATTCAGTTCTAACAGCTAATATTTGGCTCTGGGTTACACAGGAAGTTTTCCCCCAAAGAAGTACATAATTCTTCAATAGAAATGAGTTTACCTTGACATCAAATTCTAAAAGATGTTTTTCTTGTGAAATTTTACGTGTGATTTTCTGAGGCCAGTTTCCTATATATATATATATATACTGAAGAGTTTCCATGTGACTGTTGTTTATATAGACCCTGGATCTCTTGGGGGCCTAAATATTAAAATCCAACAGAGTCAAGGTGATTCTTTAGGGAATTACTCAACTGTAGTTCAAGAATGGGGCCTGACAGTGATCAAACTTAATACAGGGACAGAATTCAGACAACATGGAGGAAGCTGGGACTTGTCCCTAACAACTTCTTCCCTAAATGTGGCTTCTCTTCGCTGCCTTTTCAGTAAGAGGTGATGAGTGGGAGGTTCAAGGTTTAGTTCTTTGATAGGAGGTTCGTGTACTGATGCTCGGATTCAAGGTAGGTCCATGTGTTATAACAGTAAATAATAATAATGGTGATAATAATAATAAAGCAGTTAGGTTGCAATCTCATGAACTGTTGAGTTTTGGCTGATGCAACATAGGAGTGTACCTGTTAGCAACAACCTATGTGTCAAAATAATTAACATGAGCCCTTATTTCTGGTAGGAAAAAAACTTATTATGCTCGTCAAGATGTATAGCCTTCTAGTTAAAATTTGTCAACCTACCTAGTTATAAAAACTTCTTCCTTGTAATGAGAACTTTTAAGCTCTACTTTCATAGCAATGTTCGAATATACAGTACAGTATTATTAACTATAATCACCAAATATTAGCTTCTAGAGGAATAAAAAAATGAGACACCTTTTATACACTTTTGATAAGCTATTTTCATTCCTGGTTTACAGACAAGGAAACTAAGACTTAGAGTCATTAAGTAACTAGCCCAAGATTATACTCCTAATAAATAGGAAAACTTGGTTCAGTCCCACATGGCTCTTCCCATTACACCACAGTGCCTTATGAAATGGGAAGAGCTAATTTGCCCTGCAGCTGGTACACAGACATGGTTCTGGGAATACAGGCATCTAGAACTGGCAAGTCCCTTTTTAGTAAACTGGTTTTCAAGTTTTAATATCTCTGCAGGGCATTTTCTTGTTTCTGTTTCACTGGTAACAGAGTATATTTGGTTGCTGCTTTGTAAGTTTTGCATAAATGGTTGCCCAGTGAAAGTAATTGCTGTTTCATGTTAGTATCATAATATTCTTCACCTGGAGTGTTGGGTGTCTTCCCTTTGCCCCTGGCAGATCCACTGTCCCCCAGCTCTCCACCCTGGGAGGCTGCCCAATAGAACTGACAAAAATCCACATGCAAGCAAGAAGCTGTGGAATTCAAAGGTAATGGGTTAAGCTTTTTTCCAATCATGCTGTGGTAATAACTGAAATCAGTTTTTCAAAAGAGTCAAAATTAGGCAGTAGGATGTGATGAGCAAACACATCTTAGATTATTGTTAGAATAACAGAATTCCTTGTTTCATATTGTAATAAAAATGCATAAAAAATGTTACAGGAAAATGTGATCAAAGAGAGAGAAGCCTGCCTTTTTAGATGTCCCAGAGCAGAAGCACATGTTAAAATGTCATATTTTTTAAGTTCTGGAGATAAAAAGTGAGGATGAATGCATAAAAGTGCAAAATGGGTATTTCTAGATGTGGAAACGTGTAATGGAAAAAGTAGGTAGGACGGAATTGATTAGGTAGGCAGAAAAAGAGCAAATATTCAGGCAAATACAGGACATTTGCATGAGCAGAGCCAGTGAGAAGGAAAAGGAATTAGTATGTCAAGCAAAAATAAATCCACTTTCTACAGGCTCCATAGGCTTTCCCGAAAGAGAAAAAGAAACTTGTTTTTTGGGAGGTGACCCCTAGAATGCCCTTCTTCATTTAAGACAATTTTACCCACATTGAAGGCTCAAATCCGAAGCCTTTTCCTCAATCGGCTGACAATGCCTTAGCCAATGAACCTCTTTGGGTTTCACTCCTCCTGTTCTTTCAGAGTAAAGTCAGCTTCCTAGCAGTGGTTTGCACTTTGCAGCAGGCTTACTTCAGCCAGGCACAGTCCTCTGGTACAGCTCTGTCTGCTTACTGGCAATTCCATACCTGTGCCATGTGGTATGTGAGACGGTCCTTTCCCTCTGCCAGGAATACCCTCACCACCCTGACCCCCATCCACCTGGCTTATTCTTACTCGTCCTTTAAAACCAATGACACCTTCTGCAGGAAGTCTCTTTGATTAGCTTCACTTACTAAGCTTCCATCCCTCTTAGGTGTATTTGAGTATAGAGATTATCACATGGAATACGAATTGTCTATTCACCTGTCTCTCTTTTCTAGTACACTGGAAATGTCTTAAGGGCATTGGGCTGTATTTTATTTATCTTCGTGTATCCAGAGCTTGACTGGGACACTGAAGTTGGTAGTAGGGGAATCTATGTTAAACTGAATCAAAGTTGAGTGTATTTAATATGGACTTTGGATCAGTGTATTTCTAAAGTCTTCTTCAGCTCCACAGTTCTCAAATCCTTTGTCCTGGAGGTTTCTAGATATCATTTTGGATATTTGTCCCCAGATGTCTTTATGGTATGGTAAAGTAAGGCAAGTGGGGATATCCAAATCGTACCCACATTCAACTGAGTCACCAAGAGGCAAGGGATGTGTTACCTCCACAGCAAGTTCAAACTAGAACTCCTTTTAATGAGGCTAAGCTGATACTTCATATAAGGAGGTTTACTCTTTGTGGATGCTCATATATTTTATGGCTGTGGTAGTCTGAATCACCTGACTCTCAGCTGTGTGTCTTTCATATGGTCCAGGGCAGCACTCGGCTCCCAGGAAACTGGGTCGCCTATGATGCGATGTCACATCTGTAAGATTTGACAGTTGGGACAGAGCCGGCTGGGCGCTGCAATCAGAGGGAATTTTCTGCTGGGAGATGGTGATTTGCTGCCTTTTGCATTCTCTGATGTACAATGTCTTTGATTGCCAGCACTGTCATTTCAGGTTTGACATCTTTCTATGGAAACATCTGTGGCATGCAGCATTTCTGTACCGGCAAAAAGACAGACAAGACGCGGCTAATTGTTTTTAATCACATGATACAGTCTGATATATACAGTAACAGCTAGGCTGCATCTAGGCTGGGATTATTTTTCAATTTACAGCTAACAGTTGTTCATCTTGTTTTTCTCTTGGCTTTTTTTTTTAACTGACACTTGTTTCTATCTGCACTTCCAGGGCTCTGAGCTGAGGCCGAAAGGATGGGTATTTCTTTCTCATTTCTTCAGGGGATATGTTCTTTTAACTATGGTCCTCAGCCACATGGGAAAGCCAGAAAGGGTCGTCATGGCCCATCCTTCTCCCAATCTTCCCTGTTCTTCTGTAAAGGTCCTCCTTTTGACATCCCCTGCCATGTCTGCATCACAGAATCTCCCATGTTCTTCATTTTGTTCTTGGCTGTTGCCGACAAGAGGGCAGACCTGGCTAAGAAACAGTTCTACACCAAACCTTGGAATTTTATGTTTTAACTCCCTCCCATTCCCCTTAAACACAGTGACCTTCACTTAAAGTAATAATTACTCTTTACCAGGAATAACATCAAATGACCCCCCATGGGAAGAATTTCAGGCATCAGTGGTAGTTTTTGAGGAATTGTGAGTAGCAGCTCTTCTGCATTCCTGTTATAAAACTGGTCCTGCCTTTTCCCACAGTGCACGATGTGATGACAGAGCAACCAGCCGGCTGACTCGTATTGGTTCTGGCTAATGCACTGAATCACTGTGGACCCTGGACAAGGCGACTTACCACTCTGGCCACAGTTCTGTCAAATGTAAAATAAGGGAATGTGTATTAAATGGTATATACACATCGCTCACGGCCCTAAGATTCCTACATAGCAGTGAGTGACAGTTTCTAGAACATTTCAAAAAGTTTCCTACACTTTGATATAGGGATGGTAACAAAACTAACGACAAGGCAATTTACTCTGGACATTTATCATCATGAAGGCATCCTACTTGCTTGCCACTAAGTGATGTATAGATACAGCAAAATACAAAATGAAAATAAAAGCAGGATATGGGTCTCCTCATGGAGTAGCAACAGTATTTTTCCCATCATCCTTTTAGATCATTTTAATTGTTACTCATTTTTGTCCACACTTTGATCATGTGACAGGATGCACCTAAAAGAAAATTGTATCTCCCCAGAAGTTTGTTTATGGCTGGTCTTTATTTTGGTTCATAGGATATAGGCCAGCTTAGACTAGACACTGCCGTCCTTCCAGCTAGGTAGGGTATTGGAAGCTATGTGGCCGACTAGTGTTGGCAACTCATTCTCTGACATTCCTCCCATGAAGAGATGGGGTCGATGCCCCCAACCCTCCTATGTGGGCAGGCTCTGGAACCGCTTTGCCTAACAGAATGTGACAGAAATGACACAAGTTGTCTCCAGGCCTGGCCCATAAGAGACTGGTGACTTCCACTTTCTCTCTCATAGAACACACTTTAAGACTTGTCTTTCAAGGAAAGCCAGATCCATGGAAGAAGTTCAAGTACGGCCCCCAAGACTACCATGCTGTGAGAAGCCCAAGCCACATGAAGAGGCCTTGGAAGATGATGCACCACATGAAAAAGGAAAGAGGCCAAGGAGCCCCAGGACACTGGATATGTGGGTGAAGAAGGCATCCTGGGCATGGATCCTTCAGCCCTGCTGTCCCAGCTGATGCCACGTGAATCAGACGATAACCAGCCAGGCAAACCCTCTCCAAATGTCTGGGCAAAATAAAATGTTTGCCTGAAGCATTAAGTGTGGGATAAATTGGTATGTAGAAATAAGTACCTGACATGAGCCATCGGGACCTGTGAGAAACGAGACAGTGTCCTTTTTATCAAGAAGCGTCAGGGCGGTGTTAAGTGTCAGACTCTGATCTTCTCTTGTGGGGCATCACCAGCCAGCCCTGTATCTCAGGTCTCTTTTAGTTGGAATCAACAGGACATTGATCCTTCATGAAGTCAAATATTTGCCTC
This sequence comes from Mesoplodon densirostris, assembly GCF_025265405.1. NCBI lineage: Eukaryota > Metazoa > Chordata > Mammalia > Artiodactyla > Ziphiidae > Mesoplodon > Mesoplodon densirostris. Next base: position 67,423,196 of record NC_082676.1, read on the forward strand.
TGCTAATGAAGCTGCGAGGCTTTCCATTACCAATCATTTGGAAGAGCTTAATGGATCTAAAATCCCAGGTGGTGTGTGTTTGGACAGAAAAATGGATGACTTCTTTTGCTTGGTGGTGCAAAACCATGAATCAGCAGAACACCACTTTGTTTGAAGAGAGGGTCTGGGGAGAGGAAATAACAGAGCCGGCAACTCAGGTGGCCACAGGGAACCTTCTTCTATCCTGAGATGCCCCAACATGCACACTCTTTGGCCATGCAGACCCTCATTGCTAAAGTTTGTTCTGGAGCTAGAGAAACTTCAGCCAGCTGAGCCTTTTCTCCAGTTATTTGTAAAGTACTTTCTAGGTTTCTTTCCCCCGTCTATTCAACTTTCAGTAGTAAATTCTTCTAGCTGCAAGTTTGGAGGCATTAAAATTTTTTAGATTTCTTAGCTTTTTCTTTTTTGTGTGTGTTTTTTTTAATTAATAGACTTCTTTGGATACAGTTTTAGGTTTACAGAAAAAAACTGAGTGCAAAGTACAGAGAGTTCCCATGGACCCGTCATCCCCAACCAATGTCCCATGTGATTAAAATCTCCCACATTTGTTACAATCAAGGGTCAATATTGATGCACGGTTCCTAACTAGAGTCCAGAGTTTACATTAGGGCATACTCTGTGTTGTACATTCTATAGGTTTTGGAAAATGTGTGATGACAAGTATCCATCATTACAGTATCATACAGTTCCAGATTTATTGCAAAGATAGGACAGAATTTGTATACACCTCACACTCAGTTTTCCTCATTATAAACATCTAACATTATTATGGTACATTTGTCATGATTAATGAACCAATATTGACACTTATTCACTGAAGCCTATACTTTATTCAGATTTCCTCAGTTTTTATCTAATGCCCTTTTTTTGTTCCAGGATTCCATCCAGGACCCCACATTACATTTGGTTTTCATGTCGCCTTTAGCTCCTCTTGGCTGTGACAGTTTCTTAGCCTTTCTTTGTTTTCGAAAACCTTTAAAGTTTTCAGGTATTTGGTAAAATGTCCCACTCTTGGGATTTTTCCAATGTTTTTCTAATGATTAAACTAAGATAATATGTTTTGGGGGAGGAAAACCACCAAGGTAAAGTACCATTCTCATCATATCATGTCAAGGGTACATACCATCAATGTGATTTATCACTGTTGATGTCAACTTTAATCATCTAGGGTGAGATACCTTTGTCAGGTCTCTCCACTGAAAACTTACCCTTCTTTTTCTTTTATTTTTTATTTTTTGCTTTATAACAAATTTAATCAGTTATGCATATACATATGTTCCCATATCCCCTCCCTTTTGCGTCTCCCTCCCACCCTCCCTATCCCATCCCTCCAGGCGGTCACAAAGCTGATCTCCCTGTGCTATGCGGCTGCTTCCCACTAGCTATCTACCTTACGTTTGGTAGTGTTTACCCTTCTTTTTCAACCTTTCCCTACTGTACTCTTTGGGAGAAAGTCACTGCACAGCCCACTCTAAGGAATGGAGAATTAAGCTCTACCTTTTTTTTTTTTTTCTCTCTCTAGCTTTATTGAAGTATAATTGACAAATAAAATTATATATATTTAAAGTGTACAACATGATGATCTGATAATGTATACTTTGTGAAATGATTACCACAATCAGGTTATGGCGTGTTTTGTGACTAATAATGTGGTCTATGTTTGAGAATTTCCCATATGAGCTTGAGAAGAACATGTATTCTGCTATTGTTGGATGTGGTACGCAGTTTATAAATGTTGACCAGGTCAAGTTGATTGATACTGCTGGTGAGGTAAACTATATCTTTATTGATTTCCTGACTATAATCTATCAATTACTGACATGAGTGTTAAAGTCTCCAAGTGTAATAGTGGAGTTGTCTATTTCTCCTTCAGTCATATCAGTTTTTTGCTTCATGTATTTTGATTTTCTTTTGTTAGGTGCATATATGTTTAGGATTGTTATATCCTCTTGGAGAACTGACCCATTTATCATCATGTAGTTACACTCTTTATCCTTAACAATTTTCCTTGTTATGAAGTCTGCTTTGTTTGAAATTAATATAGCTACTCCAGTTGTCTTTTGATTAGTGTTAGCATGGTATATATTTTTCCAACTCTACTTTTAACCTATGAGAGTCCTTATATTTAAAGTAGATTTGTGTAGACAATATATAGTTGGGTCCTGTTTTTTATCTGACCATCTCTATCTTTTAGTTGGTATATTTAGACCACTCATTTAAAGAGATTTTGATATATTTGGTTTAACATCAACCATGCTTGTAACAGTTTTCTATACCTAGGTATAAGAATTTTTTATTTTGGTTTTGCTTTTTGGTATTTATTCTGCTTGATGATCTCTGAGCTTCTTAGATCTGTGGATTGGTGTATGTCATTAATTTTGGAAAATTCTCAGCTATTATTACTTTAAATATCTTTTTGTACTCTTCTGTTTCTTTTTTCTCCTTCTAGTATTTCAATTATAGATATATTACATCGTTTGAAATTGCCCCACAGTTGTTGAATGTTCTGTCCTGTGTTTATCATTCTTTTTTCTCTTTGCATTTCAGTTTGGGAAGTTTGTATTGACCTATCTTCAAGCTAACTTACCCTTCGCCTTGCCAAGTCAACAGTATTTTTACTTCCAGAATTCCTTTTGATTATTTCTTAGAATTTCCCTCTCTCTGCTTATCCTATCAATCTATTCTTGCATCTGATCTTGTCTACTTTTTCCATTAGATTCCTTTACATATTTATCAAAGTTATTTTTAATTCCCTGTCTGATAATTCCAAACTCTATGTCATATCCGAGTCTGGTTCTGATGCTTGGTTTGTCTTTTCAGACTGTGCTTTTCTTACTTTTTTGGAAAGCCTTGTAGTCTTTTGTTAATTGATGGACATGTCATATTAGGTAATAGGAACTAAGTAAATAGCCCTGTAGTGTGAGGATTTATGTGACTCTAATTAGGACCTGGGTTTTGTTTAATGTTTCCTATAGCTATAGAGTCAGAAGCTTCAAGTTCTTCTCGTTTTTGTTTGTTTGTTTTTGTCTTCCCTGTTGACTTAGGGCTTCTTGTAATTGCTCCTCCTCAGAGAAAGTCTGTGTCTTACAACTATTCCAGCTGTACTTCACTGTTGTTATACTAGAGCCCAGCTAGTATGATGGCAGGTTTGGGGATGAGGAGCATTCTGTAATCTTCCAGTTACATCTCAGTCACACAGTGGGCTTGTGTCTCTGGACTGTGACCTTCACGCATGTTTTGTCCTATAGAACTTCCTCCTACTGAGGCAAGATAGGAAGCGGGGGTGGGGGGGGCGCGGGGAGGAGGCTGGTGTGGGAGGGATACCCTTCCCCCACAGCTGTGAGACAAGGCTCTGGTTAAGTCCTCCCCCGGAGGGTAGGCATTTGTTATGGAGAAAGCTCTGGGCATCTTCCACACAGATTTCTTTTTCCCTCCCCCTGCCAGATTCACAATAGGGTCTTTATCAGATCTTTAACATAGAACATGGTGGGTTTCTGCAAGTAAAGCCTACACCAATGTAAGGGCCCGTGCAGATGGCAGCTCCCAGGATTTCCTCCCTCTCATGCTGTCCACACTCAGCCTCCAGAAATTCATCAAAATTGCCATGTAAGTGTATCGAACACTCAACCAGTTCATGGCTCCCGGCTTCCACTCCAAGAAAGTCTCAGCCATGCTTCTCAGCGTTGCCTTTGCTCTCCAGATTTTGGGGCGGTCGATTTTCCCTGCAAATTCAGTTCTCTTATGGATCCAAGATTCAGTTTGTCCAGATGTTTCCTGTAAGAATAGGAGAAAGAACTTCTGCACTCTTTAACGTCAGAGGTTTTAGGTTCTACAGGTACGATATTTCTCAGGCAAAGTCAGGGTTGTGCTCTTGGGGAGAAGTTGTGTTAGGCTAAAACATGCTGCAAGTTTTTTTTTAAAAAAAAATACTTAACTGCAGTATGCATATATGAATCTACAATGTCAACCAATACAGTGAACATACTCACCAAACTGTACTCATAATTTATTTTAGTATTTTTCTAACATTTTCTAGAATTTTTCTAGTACTTTTCTAATACTTTAAACAGATATTATTGAGACTATTTTGGAAATTTAGTAAATCATAATTTTAATAAAAATACATGTGTGTATTTTTACACACATGTATTTTTATAAATTTAATTTAGGGTATCCAATTTAAACCCTAATGTGCTCAGACAAAATATTCTTTTTTTTTTTTTTGGCTGTGTTGGGTCTTTGTTGCTGCGCGCGGGCTTTCTCTAGTTGCAGCAAGCAGGGACTACTCTTTGTTGCAGTGCGTGGGCTTCTCATTGTGGTGACTTCTCTTGTTGCAGAGCACAGGCTCTAGGTGCATGGGCTTCAGTAGTTGTGGCGCGTGGGCTCAGTAGTTGTGGCTCACGGGCATGTGGGATCTTCCTGGACCAGGGATTGAACCCGTGTCCCCTGCATTGGCAGGTGGATTCTTAACCACTGCGCCACCAGGGAAGTCTGAACATTCTTTAAAGAGGAAGCTTTGTTACTCATCAAAGCCTGATTACAGTTTCACTTGAGAAAAACCATAGGAATCCAATAAACCAAATGACATCCAGTGGGCTTCCCTGACTTTTTTTAAGGCTGCATTGTGGAAGAAGAAATAATATACTTGTACATATGGAAGGTTGCTGCCTTCTTTAACTAGTTTTGTTTAAGTTTATTGTACCTTTAATTGCCTTTGCACTGAATACTAAAAAAAAATTATGACATACAACAGACAATGGTAAACAATAGGTTCTTCCAATTCAAAGAAAATTTATTTTTCTTTGGACCTACTTATGAGGTAGGGACTTTATTCTGTTTATGTGCATAAAAGGAGACCCTGGGAATCCTCTGTGATCCAACCATGAACATCTTATTGACTTAACTCTCCAGGACTTCAAGCCAAGGAAGAAGTATTGACATTACTATTTTATTTTCTATTCTACTCATTGATTTTTGGCCACTGATAAATGAGAACCTTTCATGGGTAGAGTAACTTTTAAAAAATCTCTCCATGTCTCAGCAGACACAGAAATAAGAGATCACCTGTGAGGCATAGATGTTGGGAAAGACTCCGTGAAGTGGGGGCTTCGTATACAGCCCACATCAGCACTCTGTGTACATCCTCTGCTCATGTCCTTTCTTTCTTTTTTTTTTTTTTTTTTGCGGTACGTGGGCCTCTCACTGTTGTGGCCTCTCCCGTTATGGAGCACAGGCTCCAGGCGCGCAAGCTCAGTGGCCATGGCTCACGGGCCCAGCCGCTCCACAGCATGTGGGATCCTCCCGGACTGGGGCACGAACCCGTGTCCCCTGCATCGGCAGGCGGACTCTCAACCACTGCACCACCAGGGAAGCCCCTGATGTCCTTTCTTTATCTCCTATCTGTCACTCACTTCCTGAGTTCCCTGGTTAAACTCTCAGGCATGTGCCATCACCCAAGTGAAACGATATCTGGAATCCAACCATTTTAGATCCAGAAAAGAACCTAGAGATAAAATAGTCCTTACTCATTTCTCAAAAGCAAAAGCGAAAGCTCTGTAGGAGCTCAGAGATGCACCCAAGTTCACACAACAGGCCAATTGCCATCGCTTCATTGCTGTCATCTTCCTTTCTTTTATAACAGCAAACCCACCAATGGATCAGAGCATTGAGCAACTCCTGTATGGACTTGCCTGATTCTCCAGTTTTATTTTGCTGGCAAAGGGAGGGGTTTGAGGGAAGATTGAGCCACTTTTTATTTCAGTGTGTTCTCAACTAAGCTGTCCTTTGAGTTTCTGTTGTTTTTCCTTTGGGCGGTTAATTGCCATTGCACCAAACATAAAAATAACCCAGGTTCTTAACATTCCTGTTTGCAGCAAGAACACTTGACTACATATCACTTCATTAGTCCTATGGGCAAAGGCCACAGCCCTGGGCACTGCAAGGACTTGTCCTCCCTGGGGGCTTCTCTCCTTTACATGGAGAGCCAGCTTCTCCCTTGTTGATGGGCCAGGGGTAATCCTTCTGTTTATGTAACCAGCCCCCTTTCCTCTACAGAAGAGTTCAGCTCTTGGGCTCTGCAGTGAGCCTGTGACCATGGTAACTTCCCCTCATGTGGGGTCAGAGTCAGAAATCCTCTCTGTCATGATACTCCCAGGATCCTGCCTGGGTCCGTGTCCCTCAGCTCCAATTCAGGGCTGGCTGGCCCGGTTTATTGCATTTGGAATCTTTCTTCTTACAGGTTTGGTTCTTCCAACTTTTATCCTAGGAATGTTTGCTCTCCGCACTCAATACTCTCTCCAATTCAGTCAATATTTGTTTTCTGCATCAGCACTCTTCCTTTCTAAGTGTTTACCTGATGGCAGTATTTGTCTTTCTTGCTCACTTTCACTTCCTTTTAATTCTCTCACTGTTGAATTTCTTTGAAAAGTAGCTTTGGAATAAAGGAAGGGCAAATTAGGGGAATGGGATCAAGAGATGTCAACCACTGTGTATAAAATGGATAAACAACAAGGATATATTGTATAGCACAGGGAATTATAGCCATTATCTTATAATAACTTTTAATGGAGTATAATCTATAAAAATATGGAATCACTATGCTGTATACGTGAAACTAATATAATATGGTAAATCAACTACACTTCAATAAAAAATTGTATCTCCCTAGGTCCCTACAGCTGCCCCCTGACCCCTAATCCTCCTTTCTTCCTGTGAACAATGGTCTCCACATTTTCCACGGTTACCTTTGAGCACAAAATAGCAAACTCTGTGACATGCATGTCTTTTTCTGGGTAAGGCTTTCTAATGAATTTTGCCTACTGGTGAAGATAGAGTCTGCCTAAAAAGCAACAGACATAATGATGAGGATGTCACTTAGCAATAAATACCTCTAAATTCATCAGCTTCAAAGAAATTTTACCCACTCTGACAAAGGGTAAGCAGTGCATCTGGAATCAATGACTTGGGAACTTTCCTGCCTCTGACATCAATAAAAAATGACTCAGAGACTTCATACCCTCTGCCTGAAGGCTCTTCCTTTTACTTATAGCCTCACTAATTCCTACTTATACTTCAAGTCATGAATTAATATCACTTCTTTAGAGAAACATTCCCTCACCCTCCAGTCTAAATTGTATACTTTTATTTGATCCTGAAGTCTACAGCCCAGACCTCTCCTTTGAACCACAGATTTTGGTATCCACCTACATGGAATCTCCAATGGATGTCCAATTTAAGGCATCTTAAACCTAACAAATACAAACTGAACTCTTCATTTTCTCCCTCAAACCTTTTTACCCCTGGGGTTCCCCATTTCAGTAAATGTCACCAGAAGTTACTTAGTTACTCAAATCAAAAGCTTTAGAGTTATCTGTCTTAGGTTGGGTTCCTTAAAAGCAGAGCCTGGGGCTTCCCTGGTGGCACAGTGGTTGAGAGTCCACCTGCTGATGCAGGGGACATGGGTTCGTGCCCCGGTCTGGGAGGATCCCACACGCTGCGGAGCAGCTGGGCCCGTGAGCCATGGCCGCTGAGCCTGCGCGTCCGGAGCCTGTGCTCCACAACGGGAGAGGCCACAACAGTGAGAGGCCCGCGTACTGCAAAAAAAAAAAAAAAAAAAAAAAAAAAAAAGCAGAGCCTGAGTTGGAGATTCTTGTGTACGTGACGTACTGTGAGAAAGCTCATAGGAAAAAAACCTGTAAAGGTGTAAGGGAAGCTGTAAGGGCAGGAGAAGACACCTGGCAGATGTGGGTTCTGCTGGAGTCTAGCCTGATGCCACGGGGAGCTTGGAGCACGAATGGCAACAGCGCTGGCCACTGTGAGGCAAGGAGCTGGGCTTTGTTATTCCACTGTCAGTGAGTCATTGGTTACAAGCTTCCCCCTCCTACCCCGATATTTCCACTGCCTGAGGTGAATTCTCCAGAGAAGGAGGCAGCTAAGAGCTCAGCTGGGGGATGGGTGCACTGACCTGGTGGAGGGGTTTGCGTGGAGCACTGACAGAGTTTACTATACCATCCTGGATTCCTTTCTTCCTCTCGCAGAGCTGCTTCCTCCACACTCAGTCAGCAAATCCTGACAGCTCGACCTCCAAATTATATCCTTACACAAACTTTCTCTCACTATTCAATCAGCATCACCTTAGCCCACGCCACCATCCCTCACCTAGGCTACCGTAAGTAGGTGAACTCCTCCCTCCCACAAGAAGTAGGAAATAAAACAATTAAGGTTGCTTTCTCAGGGATATGCTCTTAGACCAAGACATGGCCAATCAGAAAAAAAAAGTGGAAAGCTGCATTTATAGGAGTAGAAAGGCTCCCCTCAGCAAACCTAGACTGGTAAGACTGAGTGGACAGGCATACCCAAAGAAAGTATCCCAGTCAAGGGAGCAGTTGGCCAGCCAAGGAAGCTACAGCAGGAGGAGTGACAAAGAGAAGCACTGGGAGAGAGCCCAGAAGCCTCAGTCCGTGGATATCATAATTCATGTCCCTTTGACAGGACCAGTCCCATTTTAACCTGCTGCCCCTCAAGTCATCCACCCAAATCCCTCACTCCTGTCTTCTGATTCCATGCTCACCAGGTGTATAGAGGCAAAAAGAATCTGAGTGGTCCTATAGCAATGACATTTTCTTCTTGTTATAAATAATAAATGGGCATTCCAGTCTTATTCATCAGTATTTTGATATAAGAAGCCACCAAGTGATGGATTTTCCAATGTTGAGAGCCAACCCCAACTGTGACAAATTCCGCAGGATGTACCGCAGATTTTATTTTCCATAAATGGCCACAGCAAGAGCTCCGGTTCCACAGGGTCTTCCAGAGCTTCACCACACCCCCATCAAGAAGTGGGAGTCCATTTTCCCTCCTCCTGAATCTGTGTGGTTTTTTGTTACTGCTTTAATAGATAGAGTGTTGTAAAAGTGATGCTGTGTGACTTCCAAAGCTACATCATAGAAAGCAATATGGCTTCCACCTGGCCCTCGCTCTTTTGGGATACTCACCCTTTTGCCACCACGTTGTAAGGAAGTACAGGCCTCTGGGCAAGGCCATCTGCAGGAGTTCTGGACAACAGCTCCAGCTACGGTCCCAGCCACTAGCCAGTGTCACCACCAGTCATGTGAGTAGACGAACCTTCAGATGATTCTAGCCCTGGGCTTTCAGCCTCCCCAACTGATGATGTGCAGGGCAGAGATGAGCCATGCTCACCTAGCCATAGCCAGATTGCAGGTTCATAAGAAAAATAAATGCTGGGGTGTTTTTTTAAAGCCACTAAGTTTTGAGGTGGCTTCTTACATGGCAATAGATAATCAGAGAAAAGGAAACGTGCCTAAAATTGGCAGATCAGCCTAATGTTGCCATTCAGCCACATGGATCCTTTTATTAATGCTTTATGGCCATAGTTCCTATGGTCCCTGGACTCCACTTCTGTCACATGGGAATAATCATACCTGCTCAGGGCCAGTCTTATATGTTGGTGATTTGGGATGACTCTACTCATTCCTGTGGCTCCCCAGCCCATTTCTGAAAGGTTACAGCTTTCTCTGAGTACTTTCCTCATGTTCTTTTTGAATTATTGTATTGTATCATGGGCACAACTTTTCCATCTGCCCTCACTCCCTTGATGATTTCACTTAGTTGCTTAGCTTTAATAAAATTTTTTATGCTGCAGACTGTAACACTTTACCTCCAGCCTGGACCTCACCCAGCACTCTAAATCACACTGCTCACTTGATCTCTACACTTGGGTGAATAATAGGCACCTCAAACTTAATGCTCAAAGCTGGCCTCCTGGTCTCCTACTCCCTCAAAAGTGTTCCTCCCAGGCTTTCTCATCTCAGTAAATGGTAATTCTGAATTTCCAGTTTGCTCAGATTGAAAATCAGAGAGATTTGGGGTGGTGGTGGTGAGAGATGAGACATTTATTATAAGGATTGGCTTCTGTGATTATGAAGACAGGCAAGCCCCAAGATCTGCAGGGTGAGTCACCAAGCTGGAGACCCAGGGGAGGTGATAGGGTGGTTCCCGTCCAAAGACCAGCAGGCTTGAGACCCAGAAAGAGCCAATGTCTCAGTTTGAGGCTGAAGGCAGGAAAAATTCTCTTGTACTCAGGGGAGGCTCCACTTTTTTGTTCTATGTAGGCCTTCAACTGATTGGAATGAGGCCCACCACATCAGGGAGGGCAATCTGCTTCACTCAGTCTATGACTTAAATATTAATCTCATCCAGAAACACGCAGAAAAATGTCTGACCAAATATCTGGGGTCATTCAACAGCATCCTTTCTGTCAGTATCACTAAGAAACAAACCTCAGGGTTAGGAAGATGTGAGCTCTGGGGTCAGTACTTAATGCTCTAGGAACATGAAAAAGTGCTACAATGTGCTCTGGGAGAGAAATCTCTCCTCCCACAAGCCTCCAGAATGAGAATTTGGGGCAGCCTCCCATTTGCTACACTGTATACTTTCCTAAGAAATGAGAGCACCAGGGAAGAAGCCAGCTGTGGAACTAATAAGACCCAGTTAGCATTTAATTTACACACATGCTGATTTATTTTATCATTGCACTTGCTGGAGAGGTATGTTTTTCCCTTCCCGAGCCCCCAATGACCCAAAAGGTAATTACAGAAACGGCTCAGCTCTGCTCATAACATGGAAGCATCACAGTTCTTGAAATGACTTAACCTGCAGTGCCATCGAGCGTCCCCTGAAGAGAATTGGGAGCGAGAAACCCACCTCACTGAGCGGAATACTCCTTCTCTTCTCTGTGTAAGAAGGTACCCAGGAGACTGGAAAACAGTCATTTAAAGAGCCTGATGATAAACACTGTCAAAGAAAGCCCTTTGGAAAATAGTTACATGGTGTTCTTTGAAGCCAGGGCATTTCAAGGGATTTTATGCTAGTTGATGAATCTAGGTTGTCAGGCTATGGAATTTAGAGCACACACACACACAGACACACACACACACACAGAGTTACCAATTCTATGAAGCCCAGTACCTGGAATGGCCTGTGATGAATGCTGACACACTATAAGAAAGGAGATGAGAGAGGACCCACGAATGACTAAATGAGCATTTCACTAGTCAAAGCCCTGCTGGTGGCCTGGCAGCACTCAAAGTCCCAATCTGTTGTGATGCAAAGAAGACCAAGACCACTGCAGGTTTTCTTCCACTGTACCCCTCACCCCTCTTCCCATACTGGCTTCCCATCCCAGGTTTGGCCTCTTGACCTTCCCTGACCTTGACTTCTGGACCAAGGCTTCATAGGGAATGAGACACCCTTCTGTGAAGTTAGGTAGATATCCCCCAGGTAGATGAATGGAGAGAGATTTCCAACCAAAGCACCACCAACACAAAGGGTGGGACCAGGAAGGAGTCGCATGTCTGGGAACTCATGTATTATGGCTCAACCCTAAAAGAGAAAGGCGGGTAAGTAGGCATAATCCACCTCAAGGAGAAATTCACAGTTGGGCAGGAGTTTGAATTTAAATAGCTATGGAAGTGCTTGGTCAGGGCAGGGACACATCCCCTGAGGTTTTTAGGGAGGCTCATTCAGGCAGCAGTGTGGATGATGACTTGAGGGAACAGTAATAGAGGCGAGAAGACTGGACAGAGGCTGTTGAGGTTTGACGGTCCAGGTTGGAGGGTAAGTGCCAGGACAGCATGGGGGAAGGGCAGACCACAGACACATTTGTTGGGTAGAACTGGCAGGAGGAAAGGATGTTAGGGGTCATTGTGACTCGATCTGGTGCTGGGGCAGGAGCCCAGAAAGCCAGTTTCCTGGGCCCTTTCCTCATCTCCCAGGGCCATTCCCAGCAGTGAGTATATTATGGGTGCTCAATAATTACTTGTTAACTCAATTGATCTGATAGCCATCTCTCATCTCAACAATTCTCTGGAAGAGGTAGTAAAATGATGACATAGCATATAATGTAATTTGGGTAGGTCTCATAAATTTTCTGATTTTGTGTTTCTGTGAGTATAAAATGCGTGGACTGGACAAGGATCTGGCTAACTGTCTCCAGCTCTCATACGCCAAGTCAACCAGTTCTCAGGGGCTGAGCTGGCAGTCACCTTCTGGGGGAATGTTGGCAGAAATCTTGAGAGACGATCAGACTGTAAGAGGATCTTCCAGGTCCCCTCCAAACCCAGAGCTAAGCAAGAGATTGCTGCATTTATTGATTTATTTGTGTTATTTACAGGCACTGAAACAGTCATGTTTCTGCACTTCCCTTTAATGGAGGAAATAAAATAATCTCTATTGAGGGAGTGGGGTCGGGTCCCATGTTGCCAAGGTAGGCTTACTAGTAGTATCAAATTGTGTTTTTATTTAAAGCAAGTTTCCTGTTGTCTGGATTGATGCGGCCTTTGACACCTACTCAGTGCTTTGAATACAACCTGATTCTTGTGGCTTTGTTTTCTCCAGGCCCTGAGAGGGGATCCCTGGACTGTTGATGAAAAGCCATTCAGCAACGGCCTGCCAGTGTTTCACGATAACATTCTCTTGACTGATTCATCAGGGCTGCCTGTGCAGGTGGGAGACTGGCTGGGTCTCCCCAGACAGGTGCTGCCAGCTCTGGCCTTGAGCCTTCAGAAACTTGAGCAGAGAACCTGAAGGGAGGGCAGGAAGATTCCCAGTACAAGCTTGTCCCAGACTTCACCCCTGTTCAAGTCACTTGCCTGTGTTGTGCTCTGGTGCCCCAGAGCACACTGTTTTCACTTGTCAGTTCCATGAAGTGAGTAGGAGGCTATATGGTGAGCACAGTGTGCTCCTGGTATAAAAAGGAAAGAAAGGAGAGGTTCTGTATAGTTCTGCAGCAACCCTTGATTACTGTGAGGGGGGAGGCAGGAATCACATACAAGGGAGTATTCAGGGCTGGAATTTCCTTGGTGGAAGTGCTGGCAGGAAAAGACCCCTGGATTCAGAAGCTTGGTTGCTAATCTTATAGCTTCCTCATCTATGAAATCACGGCAGGGAGTTATCTAATCTCTACTGCCTCTTGGGTCTGGGATTCCTAGAAATGCACCCCGAATAGTTAATGCTCGTTGTTCTTGATCAGTGAGCTTATCAGGTAGAGGCCAAAGGGGAAACATCAGTGCTATCAGATCCTTCCAGCTACAGGGGTGGATAAGAGCTGTCCAAGGTACTAAGGAGGTAGAGGGATAAGAATAGTCTTTCATGCAAACTAAGAAACTTCTGAAAATGAACGAGAGGGCTGTTAATGTTTCCACCAGGACAACAGACTTAAACTGGGACAGATGGTCATCTCAAGAGAGCAGCATCCCTTGGGTAAGATTACCCAGATAAGTGCTTCACTGTTGCTCCTCTTCTTGCTTCCTCTGACTGCATGCTTTCTACCCCTCTGACCACATGCACTGAATTAATCCTATGGCTCTTGTTGGTCTACCATTTATCAAGGACCTATTATCAAACCATCTGTGTGGTAAATTGTTGCAATAACAGCTCCCTTACCCATGGCCTTGGGTGTCCCCTCCCACACTGACTCTGAGCTTGGCCATGTGACTTACTTTGGCCAGTGGAACATTAGCAAGCATACTGCAGAAGATTGAAAAATGCTTGCACATTAGGGCACAATCTCTTGTCACTTTTAGAACTTTGCAGTGGTGATGCAAATAACCCCAAGTTAGCCTGATGAATGAAGAGAGACCACACAGAACAGAAAAGAGCCATTCCAAATGAGGCTATCCTAGACCAGTCAGTTTAGCGAAATCAACAATTTAGCTGTTGATTTCAGACACATGAGTAAGCCCATCTGAGGCCAGAATATACTTTTGGCTAAGCCTATCCTGAATTTCCAACCTACAGAATCATGAGCTAAATAAATGGTTCTTTTGTTTTAGGCCAACAAGTTTGGAGTGTTTGTTACACAGCAAAAGCTCACTGATACACCTTTTGTTGTTTTAGGAACTAGAGACATGCTCCACAAATGTAGCATTCAGTACTGTACCTGGTATATACTAAATATTCCACAGATGGTAGCCATTACTATCCCTTTGGGTGGCAAAGTACTAAAGAAGTAAGAGTGATGTCTGTGTCCTCAAAGACTTTCCTGCACTCTGATGCTGTGAGTAAACCTGCTCATACGAAATGATAAGAGAATAATTCAAAGCACTGTGTCTTTGAGAACAAAAGTACTTGTTACTAATATTTGAATATTCTCATGAAGGTTGGTTCAGTTTGTACCTGAAGAGTAGAAATGATTACATTGAGAACCTTGTTCTGACCCCTAAGATGAGGTGGGTGAGTTTGATTTCTTGTTACCAAGGTAAACTCTTTCAGGAAGTCTTGTGAGGAGAATTACTCTGTGTGAAGACTTGCTTTGCATCACACACCAATGCAGTTCACAGACAACACATCCACGTAAGAACAGGTGCTCGTGGAATCACCTTGATTTTATGGAATGCAACTATTTAAAGCTTAAACATATATCTGTGAAAGACTCAATAAGCATTAGTTTAAAAGTGTCCCACTCATCTCAATATATGAGAGGATTTTAGTATAAAGATTAAAAAATATAAATTTGTTCAGTTCCCCCACTTAACAAATAATGAAATTGAGGCTCAGAAAATGTAAACCATAAGCTCAACATCTCAGAGCACATTAATGGCAGAACTGGGATAAAAAATTGGGTTTCTGGACTTCTAGTCTAATGCTCTTCTCATCATTTTATATATTTTGTATGACTATCAGTGAGGCAGAATGTATTTTAATATAATATTATTTATTTATTTATTTATTTATTTATTTTGTGGTACGTGGGCCTCTCAGTGTTGTGGCCTCTCCCATTGTGGAGCCCAGGCTCCAGACGCACAGGCTCAGCGGCCATGGCTCACGGGCCCAGCTGCTCCGCGGCACGTGGGATCTTCCCAGACCGGGGCACGAACCTGTGTCCCCTGCATCGGCAGGCAGACTCTCAACCACTGCACCACCAGTAATATTATTTTTAATTCTTTAAGGCAGCAATTAATAATTGACAATTCAAAAATACAGCAAAACACAAATTAGTCTAAAATATCATATAGTCCTTCATTCAGAAATAATCATGGTTAATTTTTCATATATTTCCTTATAATCACCTTTCTACAAACATGTAATGTATATATTTTTAAAATACACTTTATTTTTTAGAGCAGTTTTAGGTTCACAGCAAGATTAAAAGGAAAGTATAGAGATTTCACATATACTTCTTTTTTTTAATTTAAATTTAATTTTTATTTATTTTTTTATACAGCAGGTTCTTATTAGTTATCAGTTTTATGCACTTCAGTGTATACATGTCAATCCCCATCTCCCAATTCATCACACCACCACCCTCACCCCCCTACCACATTCCTCCCTTGGCATCCATACGTTTGTTCTCTGCATCTGTGTCTCAATTTCTGCCCTGCAAACTGGTTCATCTGTACCATTTTTCTAGGTTCCACATATATGCATTAATATATGATATTTGTTTTTCTCTTTCTGACTTACTTCACTCTATGTGACAGTCTCTAGATCCATTCATGTCTCAACAAATGACCCAATTTCGTTCCTTTATATGGCTGAGTAATATTCCATGGTATATATGTACCACATCTTCTTTAACCATTCGTCTGTCAATGGGCATTTAGGTTGCTTCCATGACCTGGCTATTGTAAATAGTGCTGCAATGAACATTGGGGTACATGTGTCTTTTAGAATTATGGTTTTCTCTGGGTACATGCCCAGTAGTGTGATTGCTGGATCATATGGTAATTCTATTTTTAATTTTTTAAGGAACCTCCATACTGTTCTCCATAGTGGCTGTATCAATTTACATTCCCACCAACAGTTCAAGAGGGTTCCCTTTTCTCCACACCCTCTCCAGCATTTGTTGTTTGTAGATTTTCTGATGATGCCCATTCTAACTGGTGTGAGGTGATACCTCATTGTAGTTTTGATTTGTATTTCTCTAATAATTAGTGATGCTGAGCAGCTTTTCATGTGCTTCTTGGCCATCTGTATGTCTTCTTTGGAGAAATGTCTATTTAGGTCTTCTGCCCATTTTTGGATTGGGTTGTTTGTTTTTTTAATATTGAGCTGCATGAGCTGTTTATATATTTTGGAGATTAATCCTTTGTCCATTGATTCATTTGCAAATATTTTCTCCCATTCTGAGGGTTGTCTTTTTGTCTTGTTTATGGTTTCTTTTGTCGTGCAAAAGCTTTGAAGTTTCATTAGGTCCCATTTGTTTATTTTTGTTTTTATTTCCATTACTCTAGGAGGTGGATCAAGAAAGATCTTGCTGTGATTTATGTCAAACAGTGTTCTTCCTATGTATTCCTCTAACAGTTTTATAGTGTCCGGTCTTACATTTAGGTCTTGAATCCATTTTGAGTTTATTTTTGTGTATGGTGTTACGGAGTGTTCTAATTTCATTCTTTTACATGTAGCTGTCCACTTTTCCCAGCACCACTTATTGAAGAGACTGTCTTTTCTCCATTGTATATCCCTGCCTCCTTTGTCATAGATTAGTTGACCATAGGTGCATGGGTTTATCTCTGGGCTTCCTATCTTGTTCCATTGATCTATGTTTCTGTTTTTGTGCCAGTACCATATTGTCTTGATTACTGTAGCTTTGTAGTATAGTCTGACATCAGGGAGTCTGATTCCTTCAGCTCCGTTTTTTTCCCTTAAGACTGCTTTGGCTATTCGGGGTCTTTTGTGTCTCTATACAAATTTTAAGATTTTTTGTTCTAGTTCCGTAAAAAATGCCATTGGTAATTTGATAGAGATTGCATTGAATCTGTAGATTGCTTTGGGTAGTATAGTCATTTTCACAATATTAATTCTTCCAATCCAAGAACATGGTATATCTCTCTATCTGTTGGTATCATCTTTAATTTCTTTCATCAGTGTCTTATAGCTTTCTGCATACAGGCCTTTTGTCTCCCTAGTGGGTTTATTCCTAGGTATTTTATTCTTTTTGTTGCAATGGTAAATGGGAGTGTTTCCTTTCAGATTTTTCATTATTAGTGTATAGGAATGCAAGAGATTTTTGTGCGTTAATTTTGTATCCTGCAACTTTACCAAATTCATTGATAAGCTCTAATAGTTTTCTGGTGGCATCTTTAGGATTCTCTATGTATAGTATCATGTCATCTGCAAACAGTGACAGTTTTACTTCTTCTTTTCCAATTTGTATTCCTTTTATTTCTTTTTCTTCTCTGATTGCCATGGCTAGGACTTCCAAAACTATGTTGAATAGTAGTGGTGAGAGTGGACATCCTTGTGTTGTTCCTGATCTTAGAGGAAATGGCTTCAGTTTTTCACCATTGAGAATGATGTTTGCTGTGGGTTTGTCATATATGGTCTTTATTATGTTGAGGTAGGTTCCCTCTATGCCCACTTTCTTGAGAGTTTTTTTATCATAAATGGGTGTTGAATTTTGTCAAAAGCTTTTCCTGCATCTATTGAGATGATCATATGGTTTTTATTCTTCAATTTGTTAATATGGTGTATCACATTGATTGATTTGCATATATTGAAGAATCCTTGCATCCCTGGGATAAATCCCACTTGATCATGGTGTATGATCCTTTAAATATGTTGTTGGATTCTGTTTGTTAGTATTTTGTTGAGGATTTTTGCATCTATATTCATCAGCGATATTGGTCTGTAATTTTCTTTTTTTGTAGTATCTTTGTAGGTGTCGGTATCAGGGTGCCGGTGGCCTCATAGAATGAGTTTGGGAGAGTTCCTCCCTCTGCAATTTTTTGGAAGAGTTTGAGAAGGGTGGGTGTTAGCTCTTCTCTAAATGTTTGATAGAATTCACTTGTGAAGCCATCTGATCCTGCACTTTTGTTTGTTGGAAGATTTTTAATCACAGTTTCAATTTCATTACTTGTGATTGGTCTGTTCATATTTTCTATTTCTTCCTGGTTCAGTCTTGGAAGGTTATACCTTTCTAAGAATTTGTCCATTTCTTCCAGGTTGTCCATTTTATTGGCATACAGTTGCTTATAGTAGTCTCTTAGGATGCTTTGTATTTCTGTGGTGTCTGTTGTAACTTCTCCTTTTTTATTTCTAATTTTGTTGACTTGGGTCCTCTCCCTCTTTTTCTTGATGAGTCTGGCTAGTGGTTTATCAATTTTGTTTATCTTCTCAAAGAACCAGCTTTTAGTTTTATTCATCTTTGCTATTGTTTCTTTGTTTCTATTTCATTTATTTCTGCTCTGGTCTTTATGATTTCTTTCCTTCTGCTAACTTTGGGTTTTGTTTGTTCTTCTTTCTCTAATTCCTTTAGGTATAAGGTTAGATTGTTTATTTGAGATTTTTCTTGTTTCTTGAGGTAGGCTTGTATAGCTATAAACTTCCCTCTTAGAACTACTTTTGCTGGATCCCATAGGTTTTGGATCATCGTGTTTTCCTTGTCATTTGTCTCTAGGTATTTTTTGATTTCCTCTTTGATTTCTTCAGTGATCTCTTGGTTATTTAGTAACATATTGTTTGCCTCCATGTGCTTGTGTGTACGGTTTTTTCCCCTGTAATTCATTTCTAATCTCATAGTGTTGTGATCAGAAAAGATGCTTGATATGATTTCAATTTTCTTAAATTTACTGAGGCTTCATTTGTGACCCAAGATGTGATCTATCCTGGAGAATATTCCATGCGCACTTGAGAAGAAAGTGTAATCTACTGTTTTTGGATGGAATGTCCTATAAATATCAATTAAATCTATCTGGTCTATTGTGTCATTTAAAGCTTCTCTTTCCTTATTTATTTTCATTTTGGATGATCTGTCCATTGGTGTAAGTGAAGTGTTAAAGTCCCCCACTATTATTGTTTTACTGTCGATTTCCTCTTTTATAGCTGTTAGCAGTTGCTTTATGTATTGAGGTGCTCCTGTGTTGGGTGCATATATATTTATAATTGTTATATCTTCTTCTTGGATTGATCCCTTGATCATTATGTAGTGTCCTTCCTTGTCTCTTGTAACATTCTTTATTTTAAAGTCAATTTTGTCTGATATGAGTATTGTTACTCCAGCTTTCTTTTGATTTCCATTTTGCATGGAATATATCTTTCCATCCCCTCACTTTCGTCTGAATGTGTCCCTAGGTCTGAAGTGGGTCTCTTGTAGACAGCATATATATGGGTCATGTTTTTGTATCCATTCAGCAAGCCTGTGTCTTTTGGTTGGAGCATTTAATCCATTCACGTTTAAGATAATTATTGATATGTATGTTCCTATGACCATTTTCTTAATTGTTTTGGGTTTGTTTTTGTAGGTCCTTTTCTTCTCTTGTGTTTCCCACTTAGAGAAGTTTCTTTAGCATTTGTTGTAGAGCTGGTTGGGTGGTGCTGAATTCTCTTAGCTTTTGCTTGTCTGTAAAGCTTTTGATTTCTCCATCGAATCTGAATGAAATCCTTGCCAGGTAGAGTAATCTTGGTTGTAGGTTCTTCCCTTTCATCACTTTATCATGCCACTCCCTTCTGGCTTGCAGAGTTTCTGCTGAGAAATCAGCTGTTAACCTTATGGGAGTTCCCTTGTATGTTATTTGTCATTCTTCCCTTGCTGCTTTCAATAATTTTTCTTTCTCTTTAATTTTTGCCAATTTGATTACTATGTGTCTCGGCATGTTTCTCCTTGGGTTTATCCTGTATGGGACTCGCTGCGCTTCCTGGACTTGGGTGGCTATTTCCTTTCCCATGTTAGGGAAGTTTTTGACTATAATCTCTTCAAATATTTTCTCTGGTCCTTTCTCTCTCTCTTCTCCTTCTGGGACCCCTATAATGTGAATGTTGTTGCATTTAATGTTGTCCCAGAGGTCTCTTAGGCTGTCTTCATTTCTTTTCATTCTTTTTTCTTTATTCTGTTCCACAGCACTGAATTCCACCATTCTGTCTTCCAGGTCACTTATCCGTTCTTCTGCCTCAGTTATTCTGCTATTGATTCCTTCTAGTGTAGTTTTCATTTCAGTGATTGTATTGTTCATCTCTGTTTGTTTGTTCTTTAATTCTTCTAGGTCTTTGTTAAACATTTCTTGCATCTTCTCGATCTTTGCCTCCATTCTTTTTCCGAGGTCCTGGATCATCTTCACTATCATTATTCTGAATTCTTTTTCTGGAAGGTTGCCTATTTCCACTTCACTTAGTTGTTTTTCTGGGGTTTTATCTTGTTCCTTCATGTGGTACATAACCCTCTGCCTTTTCATCTTGTCTGTTTTTCTGTGAATGTGGTTTTTGTTCCACAGGCTGCAGGATTGTAGTCCTTCTTGCTTCTGCTGTCTGCCCTCTGGTGGATGAGGCTATCTAAGAGGCTTGTGCAAGTTTCCTGATGGGAGGGACTGGCGGTGGGTAGAGCTGTAATGTATTTTTAAAAGAGGAAGAGAGATCACACTGTACCTTATTTTAACCTGTTTTGTTTCCTTTAATACTATATCATAAATATATGTTCCACGTAATTAAATATGCATCTAAGCACCATCTTATCAGCATAGTTTATCTCCCTGTGGCTTTTACATACACAAATAAGCTTGACTCTCAAATTAGGTCTGTCCTGAAATTTCTTCTGCCTGAGTCAGCTTCAATTTGCTCCAGACACAATTCTAGTGAGTTCCTGGAATCCACAAAGTGGAAAACCACCCTCATCACAGCCTAAGGAATAGAAGCCACAGCCCACAGCTCTTAGATATCAGGAAAGATGCTCAGTGTTGTACATGGGAAGAGAAATGCATATTACCCTCTTTCTCCTGTTAAAGTGGAAAAGATCAACAAGCTGACAACACATTGCAATGGAGAGCACGCCGAGCATTGGAAATCAGCGCTCTGACTGATGCATTGCAGGTGGGAAGGGAAGTTGGTACAGCTTTTATAGAGAGAAATTTGGCAAAATCCATTAAAATCACAAGTACACACATCTTTCAGTTCTGCAATGTCTTTCTAAGTCTAGGAAATATCATTCATGTTTATCTTCCCAAGTACAAAATGTCATGTGCTTGAAGTTAATGATTACAGCACAGTTTCTAATCAAGCAACACTGGGAACATCTTAAATACCTATAAATAAGGGACTGGTGGCTTCTCCATAGAATAGAAAAGCACACGGACACAAAGAAGAATGAGGAGGCCTTCTATGTACTGATTTGGGTCAAATGCCAAGAATTAATGTTAAGTGGGAAAAGCAAAAAATGAGATAATATATAGAGTGTGTTGCCATTTGTGTAAGATGAGAAATATATTATCTCAAGAACACTCAAGAAATTCCTTTGTCATTCAGAATCTTGGGTACCTTGGATGGGGGTATAGCTCAAGGGTAGAGCGTTTGACTGCAGAATCTTGGGTACCATGGAAATTGATGTCTTTGAACAAGTAGCAATTTAGGTCCAAGTTTTGTCAAATCTACACCAATTAGCAGCAAATGAGCTGTGCTGCTTGTGTCACTGTGTTGTTTATATATCAGTCTGCTTTTTTTTTTTTTCCTACAGGTGGCTATTTTTCTTATCAGGAAGATTGGGCATATTCAACAGTGTTTAAGGCTAGAAAAGGTAACTTTTGTATTAGGACAAGACTGATTCTCAGGCCAACACTTGTGTTTTATAAACAAACCCTTTGACATGAGGCCTAAATCAGTTCACAGGACTTCAATCAAGCAATGAGTTTGGAAATAGAGGTGGGGAACTGTGACAAGTTTCTCATCTGCTGCTGATTATTGGACGTCTGTGATTCAGACAGGGAATTTCTCTTACAAATAAAGACAGAGCAACTGAGTCAGGGCAGCCTGGACTTACCACCTGGTTATGCCTGGGGATAAACAGAGCTTGTCCCTGGTGCCTTCCCTAGTCACACATGATGTCTTTCAAGCAGGCTCTGACCTTTAAACGGTAAAGCCACAAGTCTTCTATTATAAGAAAGAGTCCCACTGTGTTCACCCACTTACCATCAGCTCTGATCTGCAAAAAGATCCCGGGCTGTTGCCATCCTTCTCCAGGTCCATGGCTTTGTCTCTTTACATCATTCTTCTCATAGCACAGAATTCCATGTCTTCCGCACATTCCTACCTTACCCTGGAAGTTGATCAATTATACTGTCAGATGGCTCAGCCAGCTCTTTGGAGCATCAGTGATGTTGAAGTCTGTTCTGTTCAATTAAAAAAATTATCCTTCCATATTTCCTTGAATTGCTGAGGACAAGAAACCGAAAGCCTAAGTGCTTAAAGTTTCAGGTTTGCTTTAATCTTGATGTCACCCAATGTCTTGTGGCAGGTACTATGTGGATCCCTTCTGTAACCTCTCAGTAGTCACCTCCACACGCTGAGAGCAAATCCCAGTGATTCTCGACCTGAAGGCTCTCTTTTTGCATATGAACAGAGCAAGCCTGTTCCCATGTCTCTGGAATTGTCTTCAACCAATGATGAATGGAGAGCTGGTCCCTAATGATATGTTTCCTAATCCTTCACTTACGATAACTTTAGGCATGTTCTGCACAGTCTCCCAGAGTTCTTCAGCTACATTGCACTCTGGTTGACCAAAGAGGTAACCTCCTTGATCATATACATAGTTACAAATGCAGCAGTAATGTGGTATAATAAAATATGAGGAGAAATTCTAGTTAATAGTACATGGATCATCCAATACTGGATTGAAAAAAATAAAGCAAAAAATTAAACTCATGGATAAGTTAGCTGGCAAAGGAATGAGGGAATTCTTTAAAAAGTAGAAATAATGAAAAGCCAAATCCAAAGAGGTAAGCAATGCTGATGCCAACATTTTCTCTGTAGTTATCTCTGATCTCAGGTGCTCTAAACCTTGCATTTTAGTGCAAGCATGTGATAGGGAACAAGAGACAAAACTTGGGCCCAGAGTGGGTGGGAGACTTAATCAAAAAGCCATACAAGAAGTTGAGACCTTTTGAAGACAATGTTCTGGGGTGTAGACCAGGAAAAAACACTCTGCCAATGGAAGAGAGGGTGGTGATCCATTCATGTCTGGCTGTGGCAATGGGAGAAACATTAATGATAATAATAATTTTTAAAAGAAACTTGAAAATCTGTAACCATAAGCCACCATCACCAAGCTGGGGGCAAATTTTATATAACCCATGTGTCCTGAAATAATCTAATCTCTGACTGTAAAATGAAGTGTTCCTGAGTTGGTAGTACCCTAAGAGCTGACAGAAACAAAGGCACATCATATTGGGAGGACTATTATCTTGACCCAAAAATCCAAAAACATTCCCAGAGATGAAGTTCTGAAGAAAAGAGCTCACAATCAAACACCACCAGACACACAGGAAACAAGGTACCATGAGTGACAGGAAAAACAACAAATGAGATCATCAGACTGGTAATGAGAGCAGACATTAGGATTAACAGAGATAAAATCTACACTAAATAGGTTTAATAAATGTATAGATAGAAGAGAGTTAGAAATATGATGAAGGAATAAATAAAAGACACTCAAAATTGACTAAGCATATTTGAAAGAAGAACCAAATGGAACTTTGTAAGAAAATTGTTGTAATTAAAATGAGAAATTCAATGGATGAGGAAAACAGCAGATTATACACATCTTGAGATGAGAGTTCATGAATGGAAAATCTCTCTGAGAAAAGTACCCAGAGATGTAGGTGCAGAATGCAGTACATTGACAGTACGAAGGAGGAGAGGGTAAAGAGGTTTAACACATGTGATCAAGGTTCCAGAAAAAAAAAAACAACTGAGGCAACATCTGAAGAACTAATGACTAAGAAATTTCCAGAAAAAAAATTACTTTAATCCTCAGATTCAGAAAACACATAGATCTTGATTATCAGAATAAAGAAAAAGAAACCCATATGTAAATATATCCTAGTAAGACTATGTATTATCATATTTTTAAAACATCTAAATAGGTAGAAAAAAAGAAAAATATATGACAATTAGAAAGAGAGCTGTTGTATCAATGACAATAGAAAGCACAGGACTGTGGAATAAGATATTTCAAAGCACTAAGAAAAAAATAACTACCAGCATAAAATTGTACAGCCAGTCAAGATAAATTAAAAAAAAAAAGATTAAATAAAGACATTTACAGACAAAAAAAATGGAGACTTTTCTACCGATAGACTCTAACCACAGAAACTTCAGAAAATAAACTTCAGAAAGAAAAAAGTCATGCTTGGAAAATCTAAGATGCAAGAGAGAATGGTAAGCAAAGGAAATGATAAACATGGTGGTAAATTAATGGTAATTTAAATTTATTTTTTAACACCGTGGTAAATTAATGGTGTTAAAAAATAAAGTTGAACAAAAATTCTTGACAACAGTAGTATAGAGATCAGGAGGTATAGTGATTGGAGGTAAAATATTCTAAAGTAAAATCTTATTTTGTATGGAAGAAGCATAAATATTATGCTGAATTTTAGAACTTGTTCAGCTTATGTTAGGTAAGTGTGCTTGATTTTCTAGGGTGTATAAGGAGGTCTTCTGGGCATGGGCTCTATTTCTTGATCTAGATGCTGGTTACATAAGTGTGTTCATATTGTGAAAATCCAGGAAGCTGTGTACTTATGATATGTACATTTTTCTATAAGTGAATTTTACTTCAGAAACAAAATATAAGGATGGAAATATCTAGAGCAAGTAGAATATATAAATAGGATATATAATTTTCCAACCATGAGAGGAACGAATACATTAGAAAAACACACACATGATACAAAAGACAGTAAACCAAGTAAAAAGTAAAGTGAAACAGGAAAAGAAGCATGAAAAGGTAAAATAAAAAATAAAATATAAAATAAGATAATAAAAGAGAATTCAAATATACCTGTAATTGCAATCAATGTAAATTTGGTTAAAGGACAAAAATTTACAGTCTGTTAAAAGACATAAATTTACAGACCACCAAAAAAATATTTACATACCACCATACAATCTTTTAAATTGTCAAGCAAATGGTATTTATAAACACATCTAAAACAAATGACATGAGATATTACGTACATACTAACTAAAGGAGAGTTGGTGTACATTATTAATATTAAGCAAAATAGACTTTCTGGGCAAAGCATTATTCAGAGGTAAAATGGGTCACTAAAAATTGGTAAAACTTGCAATTCACAAAAAATATTATAGGAATTGTAAATTTGTATGATACTAGTAACAAAGCTCTAAAACAAACACATTTTTCCGAAGGCTGGAAGAAACTGGCAAATCTACCATAGTAGTAGGAGATGTTTAACTCTCCCTTCTCGGTAACTGAGTGATTAAGCAAAGGGGGAAGGGGGAGGAAGCATAGGCTAGAGAAGCTTTGAGTAACAGCAGGCACCAAAGCTTGCTCTTAAAATAATACCATTCTTGGGAGAAGAAAAAACCATTCTAAAACATGACAATACCTGAGATAAAAACACCTACATATCTCCGGATGAGTTTGTTTAGAATGTTCTTTTAAAAAATAAATAAAATAAAACCCTATGGATTTTTTTTTTCTGATTCCAAAACCAATACAATATGTGCAAATAAAATTGCAAGGTCTAGGGGACTTCCCTGGTGGCACAGTAGTTAAGAATCTGCCTGCCAATACAGGGGACACGGGTTCGAGCCCTGGTACGGGAAGATCCCACATGCCGTGGAGCAACTAAGCCTGTGCGTCACAACTATTGAGCCCGTGAGCCACAACTACTGAAGCCCATGTGCCTAGAGCCCATGCTCTGCACCAAGAGAAGCCACTGCATTGAGAAGTCCACGCACTGCAGCGAAGAGTAGCCCCTGCTCGCCGCAACTAGAGAAAGCCCACGTGCAGCAATGAAGACCCAATGCAGCCAAAAATAAATAAATTTAAAAAAATTGCAAGGTCTAATAAATGTACTGTTAGGCAGTTGGTTTTCCTCAGACCTCCTTAATCTCGAGTGTGAGGCAGGAAGTGTTCTTACAGAGGTTGTGTACCGAGTCCGACACAGTGTCAAGCCCAGCACAGGTGACCACAGTCCTATCAATTAATTAGGCCTCTCCACTCTGCTTTGATGCCTGGAAAATCACTGGTTTGAAATTCTGGAAGGAAAAACACAGTTCAGTGTATTAGCTGGAATTATAGGATCCAATAAAGAGATGGGTTTTTCTATCCAATTAGAGAGTGGATTTAACAACAGGGTAAAAACTGAACAAATACTGTTTTTATCAACTGGAACTTTCCAGAGACCCGTCCTGAACAACAGTCTAGATGTACATGCAGCTTCTAGGGGGTCAACAAGATTAAGCAGAAGAGAACAATGGGAAAAGAGGAAGAGCCAGGTGTATGTCCTGGTGTTGTCCAGTTAGAGGAAACACTGAGAACAGGTCCACTGGTTTCAAATCATGCACCCAAGTTCTCTCCCTCTTTTCCCTGATAAGCAGAAGTGCAATGAGTGATTTGGTAAAGTATTAGTCTCCCTGTATTAGCAACCTGCAGGGAGCTACTTGCAAAGGTTTGCTTTCTCCTCTCAGAGGACACCCAAGCAGGGAGAAGACCTCTTTAGATGGTCAGTGTATTCATTTTTCATTGCTTCCAGAACAAATAACTGCAAACAGTGGCTCATGGAACCACAAATTTATTTTCTTAAACTTCTTTAAGTCAGAAGTTCAACACGGTTCACTGGGCTAGAATCAAGGTGTGGGCAGGGCTGTGTTTCTTTCTGGTGGGTCTGGGGGAGCATTCATTTCTTGCTCATTTGGTTGTTGACGGAATTCATTTCCTTTGGGTTGTAGGACCAAGATTCCTTGCTTCTTGTCAGCTGAGGGCTGTCCCCAGCCTCTAGAGGCCACCCATGTCCCCTGGATCATGACCTCCTTTCTGCATCTTCACAGCCAGCAGTGGGGGGTCAGGTTCCACTTATGCTTCAAATCACTCCGCCTTCTTCCAGTGTATCTCTCCCCAGCTGGGGAGGGTGCTCTGTTTTTAAGGATTTATGTGATTAAACAGGACCCATCTGGATAATTCAGGCTTCTCTCTCCATCTCCAGCTGCATCACCTTCATCACACCTGCGTCATCTCTTCTGCCATCCATGTAAGGTGATGTGTTCACACGTTCCAGGCACTAAGGTGTGGAACCTTTGGGGGAAACCTTTGTTTTGCTAACCACAGTGGGATAAAGGGGTGGACCTAGCACAGGTTAGGTCTCACAGCTTGGGGATCAAGTTGGCACTTCAGCTACAGAAATGTTCTTTGAGCTGGAAGCCCTGTGGTGGAGAAGGCACGTGGCTAGTCCTGTTCTTCCTTCCCCTTCTCCACTCCCTCCCTGCAGGGTCCAAGCCCTGGAGTAAGGAAAGCCAAGAAGGTAGTGCAGTCATCACTGGGCTGTGGGTCTTTCACTCACTGGCCTGGCCAATGGTTAAAGGACCCTTTCATGGGTTCCTCAGAGAATCTCTGCAGGGCCTTGCTCCCCTACATTTCTCTTGAGCAAAAGAAGGTACATCTCTATCCACGTGGTCAAATGCACTCCTCTCTCGGCTTCTGTGCATTCAGCAAGGTTTGCCCAGCACATTCCTACTGAGGTCTCCTCATCCCTTCAACACCACACCAGATCTATTTTTCTTGTGGTGGTGTTGGTCCATGAGAAACAACTGTAGTCTCTCTACTCTTCCAAGCTATGCCTGATGGGAAGGAAACTAGGAAATCAGACTTCAGGGAGCAAGCACAAGGCGACAGGTGGGGGTCTGAGTGGGGACTTGACCATAGGACAGGGAGCTCTGAAGAGAAGGAGGCAGCTAATGCTGCCTTAATAGAGGGTGTGGAGGGAGGTCAGCGAGTGTGCAATGGACTCTAAGACAACGTCTTAATCTCAGGTGGGCATTCTAGAAGCAGACACTGAGATGAGAATTTGAAGGCAAGCAGTTTACCTGGAAGTTTCCTTCAACACTGGCCAGGAAGTGGGGACCTAACACAGGAATGGAAGGTAGCCTACAAAGAGTGTGTTGTTAAGTTAGCTGTATAATGAGCAACTGGAACTTCACGCCATGGGAGAGCCTGAGGAAACTGTAGAACACACCTCTGAGCTAGCTCACCTGAGGGGCGAGGGGGCTGGGGTATTTGTACACCCTCTCCCATCACTCATTTGTCAAGTGTCCTCCTGGGGGATGCTTAATACCCAGGCACTTCTGGCCTGTCCTCAGCCAGAGTAGCCCTATTGAAAGTCTCTACTCACAGAGATGCAGGAGCAGGCATCTGAAGCCATCAGCTGTATGTTGACATAATAGAATTCCAGGCAGACAAGTGACGCATCCAGGGCCTAGAGTGAAAGGGAAGGGAAGCTTAAGAGGAAAGCATGTGGGCTGTTGTTGAGCCCTTTAGAGATGGAATAGGTCCTAATATCTGGATAGGGATGAGTCTAGAAGTGGACAAGAGGGCGTCAAAGTAGAAAGATGCAGGGTTCCTTTTGACTGAGGAGTGAAGGCTAATGTAAAATGGCAGCACTAGAACCCAGCATGTGAGAAGAGCTCTTGTACACGGCGTGGACGAGAGTAAACGCTGTGGGGAATCAGCAAGGCAGAAGAAGTGAGCACAGCCTCGATGGAGGAAGACACACTGGCCCGCGTCTTCAAGGATGGGTAGAAGACAGCACAACTCTTCTTGTCATTTGCTTTGGTAATCTTCTTCAGCTGTGATGCTTAATGAAAGGCAGCAGGGAAAGTGAGAGAGAAAATAAATGTGTCAACACCAGGAGGGGAAAGGCACATCTCCCAAGGTTCATTCTAAACATGGTCGTGGGGATGTCCCCTGGGCACGTGATGTGGAGCTTGTGTGTTATTTCAGGGCTGAAATGGCTTTCTCAGCTCCCTCTTCTTAATTTTCTGGAGACTAGTCCAGAGAAAATAATTAGAGTTGTTTTGATAATGTGTATGCTTTACCACTTTCAATTAAGGACAAGAATACAGTGAGAGAGAGACAGACAGGGACAGAGACAGAGACACAGAGACAGAGAGAGACAGAGAGAATGAATCTGAGCACATACCCAAGGGTGAAAGTACTTTGTTGTGTCACCACCACCATTTCTCCATATAAACTGGCACAATGTTTCTTGGTTATTTTAAAGTAACGAATTCCTACATTGTTTCATTTTAAGCAACTTAATTAAGGTATAATTAGCATACAATAAATTGCACATATAATAGAGTGTACAATTTTGATGTTTTGATATGTACACATGATAAAACCACTACTACAATCAAGAGAGTGACCATATCCATCACCCCCAAACGTTCTCCTTTGTCCCCTCCTACTGCTACTGGCACCCCTGTCCCAGGAAACCACCTGCTTTCTGTTGCTATAGGTTAGTTTACATTGTTAGAATTTTATATCCATGGAACCATACAGTATGAGCCCTTTTTTTATCTGGCTTCTTTCAGCAACCATAACTATTCTGAAATTCATCTGTGTTTTTTATATGTCAGTAGTCCATTACTTTTTTTTTTATAAACTTATTTATTTATTTGTGGCTGCGTTGGGTCTTCCTTGCTGTGTACGGGCTTTCTCTAGTTATGACAAACGGGGGCTGCTCTTTGCTGCGGTGCGCGGGCTTCTCACTGCGGTGGCTTTTCTTGTTGAGGAGCAGGGCCTTTAGGGCGCATGGGCTTAGTGGCTCCGCAGCATGTGGGATCTTCCCGGGCCAGGGCTCGAACTGGTGTCTCCTGAATTGGCAGGTAGATTCTTAACCACTGCCAGGGAAGCTCAGTCCATTACTTTTTATTGCCGAGTGGTCTTCAAGTTTGCAAGTTTGCAAAATCAGGTACCTCTTAATTTTGAGACCTGTCCATTGTATTAGTTTCCAAGGGCTGCCTTAACAAATTACCACAAACTGCGTGGCTTTAAACACAGAAATTTTTTTCTTTCACAGTTCTGGAGGCTAGAATCTGAAATCAAGGTGTTAGCAGGACCCTGCTCCTTCTGAGGACTAAAGGGAAGAATCTGTTCCGTGCCCTTCTTGTAGCCTCTGGTGCTGCAGCCGTCTTTGGTGTTCCTTGGCTTTTAGATGCAGCATTTCCGTCTCTGCCTCCTCTTCACATGGCATGTGTGTGTTTCTGTGTCTTTCCTCCTCGTGTAAGGACACCAGTGGTATTAGGTTAAGGGCTCACCCTATTCCAGTATGACCTCATCTTAACTAATTACAACTGCAATGATCCTATTTCCAAATAAGTCTGAGGATCCAGGAAGGACATGAATTTGGGGAGACATTATGCACCCAAGTACAGTCATCCCTCCCCATTAAACGCTATATGGCTCTGTTAAATCAAATTAGGAAGAGAGGGGCTTCTCTGGTGGCGCGGTGGTTAAGAATCTGCCTGCCAATGCAGGGGACACGGGTTCGAGCCCTGGTCTGGGAAGATCCCACATGCCGCGGAGCAACTAAGCCCGAGCGCCACAACTACTGAGCCCATGCTCTAGAGCCCGCAAGCCACAACTACTGAACAAGAGAAGCCACCACATTGAGAAGCCCGGGCACTGCAATGAAGAGTAGCCCCCGCTCACCGCAACTAGAGAAAGCCCACGCACAGCAACGAAGACCCAACACAGCCAAAAATACATTAAAAAAAAAAATTGGGAAGAGAGAGTGATTTTAAAAAAAATTCGTGACCTACCTTGAGGTAATGTGAGCTGAGACTCACATTTCCCAAAGTGTGTTCCAAATAATTACGTATGAAATCACATTCTCTAAAACTAGGATAGTATGCTCAAAAAAGTCTGGTGAATGCTGGGTTTAAAAAGAAGAAGAGTGTCTTTATTGAAGCCTTAACAAACCTTTAACATGTAAAAGGGGAACAAGCTTGGCCCTTTTCATTACCTTTCTTGGCACAGCATTGCTTTCAGAAGAGCTACAAAAGAATTGAAAAGCAATTTAAATCTTTATTGAAGAACTCTTGAAAAACACCACAGGGGAAATATACTACATTATGTACAGTAAAAATGCCCCTAAATCCTCATTCATTTTCCCCAAGCCTACTGATCAGCTCACAGCAACTGCCCCCAAACTGTAGAGTCATCCTTTTAAATAAACCTCCCCAAAGCTTTCTCCCCAAATGAACTCCAAGCTGATCTTGTCCCCTTTGTCCCCTCCTACCCTCCTCCCTGCACAAATACACATTTTTAGAGAGAGGAAAAGCTCGCAGTTCTTTCTAATGTAGAAACATCTAGCCTTTAGGAACATCTCTGGTTTTCCTCCCTAGCGTCCTTGCTAATGCAAACACACTGAGACCGTTTTAGAAAGTGCAAATGCAGCGGGGTGGTGGTGGTGGGGGTTGTGGATAATGAGGAATTCTAGCAGGTCACACTGTGCAGGTATGGCTGAACCAAGAAGAAGGGCCAAGGGAAGGAAGATGGCGGACATTCGAGAAAGATGGTCCATCCCTTTGCTCCAAGGCCCAACCTCCAGGGCTTTCTGGAGAATTCCTAAACTATGGAAATTGCTATCTTTGATGCCCCTAGTTGCCCTACTCAAAACAGTCTGCCCAGATGGACCTCCCTCTGCTAGCTTCCAGATAATCAGTTTATGCAAAAATGGTGCAAACAAGATTTGGTACAAGAGGTACCAATCTCATTTTCTCCCTTCTGTCTTTGACTCCAGCTTTTGCCTTCATTCCTTGGCTCAAGCCAAGCAGCTCCTTCTCATGTGAGTAAACAATCTGCCCGCAAAATAAACTAACAAATGTCTCTGAATTGTTCTTTGACAAGAAACATTATTTTCGTCTTCGTCACATAAACTATACGTCACTAAGAATATCCAAGTGGGGTATACCCTGTACTCTTTTTCTAAAGTTCTACCTTTGCCTTTTAGAGCCTTCTTCATGATACACGAGAGACTTTAAATGCTGACACCCGCTCCCCCACCACTTGACAGTGTTGGTACCAGAGCTGCTGAAGACCCACAATGTTTTCGGTTGGAAACCACCAAAAAGTAGGCGACCAGCCCACTGAACATTCACCATTCACAGAATATACTCAAAACACAATTTAATTTTTTCTACCATTTCCCTTTAAATTCCCTGCCTGTTGGTAAAGATTGGGGTAGGTCTAATGAATTAGGCAATAGACAGTTTTATGGCCACTTTAAGCAACACACAAAGCTTCAACATAGAAGTTAGAAGGACCCATCCTTGATAGTAATGAAATATCTGAACGTGATGATTTCGTGTCAAACCTCCCACTTCCCAGCTCAGCCACTGCAGCCTGTCAGGTTTCAGGGGTGGAGGCGGAGCTGGTCCTTCTTCACTCCTACCCCACCCTGCTCTCTCCTCCTGCAGGTACTGGCCCAGGCAGAGCTGGGCTTGTGAGAACCCATGTCTGACAACCTCTCTCTGCAGTTACCTTTGCAGGTCCTTCCAGGTGCAGATCTTACAACGCAGACCATTATTCTCCTCTGTCCAGATACTGCATGTCCAGCCCATGGTGCACACGCTCACCGTTGAGGGTCTCATCATCCCTTCAAGGTGGTCCTCTTGCCCCAGACCTGAAATGGCTCCAGGAGGGTCTCTTTCTTCCAGGGTCAATAGCTGGTCCATGGGAGTCACTCATACATGCTATGTCCAGGGGTGAATGGAGTACACTTACCTCCCACATGCAAGAGCTACTCACAGATGAACACCAAAGGATCTCACCAGCTTTCCCCTGACCTCCAGATTTCCTGGAGGGTAGCAGACAGGCTTCCAGCCCCTGGGCCTCCAAAACTCAGGGGATATATCTCAAGTTCTCTGAGGGGTCCCGCTGAGCCCTCCCCGCAAACAACTAGGGTTCAGATGCGGGAATCGCTAACCTCTCTACACCACTCAGGAGCAGTTTTCTCTGGAAAGTACTCATCACAAAATCCTCTCTTTACATCTGTACACTTCTTAAGCCTCTAGATGAGATGCCCAGAAGTCTTGAAACTGATTATCTTCTATTTTCTTTATTAAATGATTATTTATTAATTAAATAATTAATATTTTTAGAAATTAAATTATTATTTGTAAATTAAATCCTCAATTTGGATTCCGTTTCTACTGTGCCTTGGTTCTTTTTAGGAATTTCAGTTTCACAATCCTATTACAGTAAGACATGTCAGAGGACAAACTGCTAGCATGCCCTTTCTCTAAGGAAAAAAAAGCCAGGTATCAGACAGGTCTAGCACTATGTGATATTTTTCTTTGATGCTGAGCTGTCCTGATTCTCTATGTTCATGTAATGTAGAAAAATAAGACCTATGTAAACGTGAAGAAAATCATGGCTCAGAGTAAAAACAAAGTTAAATTTTTTAACTACTTCTTTGAAGTTTTAAACAGTGTGTTCTAAGTTCCAATACAATTTTTGAGATAAAACATTTAAGAATAATTAATTTTTAAAATGACTTCGAGAAATAGTCTAGATGTCCCAAAATAAGTTGTTTATGAAGTAAATAGATGCATTTTAGTTTTTGGAGAACCATGCAGTAATTACAAATAATAATCTGCATCTAAGTTTATTGACTAAGAAATGTTGTTCACGCTATACTGTTAAATTTAAAAATTAATCAGTTTCTATGGTGTGATATCCTTTAATAAGTGTGTGTGTATGTATGAGTGTGTGTGTGTGTATCTGTGTGTTTGCTCATAAAAAATGTATGAAAGGATATACACCTATATATTAAAAGGAGTCACTTCTGAGTGATAGGATTACGGATAATTTTCAGCTTTGTTTTACATTCTTCTACAGTCTCTGATTTTTTTAAATATTGAATACTTTTACTATTTGTAGTGAGAATAAAAACAAGAAAGATGTTTTTATTGAAATGAAGTATACTCTCAAAAATGTGAGGTTTTTTAATCAACGTAATTGTGCTTGAGTTGACTGTTATGAAATTCAGTAAGAGCATTTATATATTAACTATAATTTGGCTTCGATTCTGAATTAGGCAGTTTTTGCATGTGAATACATCCTTGACAATTTTTTTTAAGATATTGATGAGCCAGACCATTTGCAAATGGGTTTATTTATAGTCTCACAATTTAATAGATATTCTTTTTATTCTGTGGTTGTAAACTGATTGTAGGCAAAACTTTAGCTATAAAATTAAAATTTGTGAGCATTTTCCCAAACCATAGGAAAATATCTGTAAGAATTGGGTGGCTTTAATACACGTTATCTTTCAAGGTTCTTGTTAAAATTGATTGTTTATCAAAAGACATACAGATGGCCAACAAACATATGAAAAGATGCTCAACATTACTAATTATTAGAGAAATGCAAATCAAAACTAAATGAGGCATCACCTCACACTGGTCAGAATGGCCATCATCAAAAAATCTACAAACAGGGCTTCCCTGGTGGCACAGTGGTTGAGAGTCCGCCTGCCGATGCAGGGGACGCGGGTTCGTGCCCCGGTCCGGGAGGATCCCACGTGCCGCGGAGCGGCTGGGCCCGTGGGCCATGGCCGCTGGGCCTGTGCGTCCGGAGCCTGTGCTCCGCAATGGGAGAGGCCGCAGCAGTGAGAGGCCCGCATACCGCAAAAAAAAAAAAAAAAAAAAAAAAAAAAAAAAAAAAAAAAAAATCTACAAACAATAAATGCTGGAGAGGGTGTGGGGAAAAGGGAACCCTCTCACACTGTTGGCGGGAATGTAAATTGATACAACTGCTATGAAGAACAGTATGGAGGTTCCTTAAAAATATAAAAATAGAACTACCATATGACTCAATAATCCCACTCCTGGGCATATACCCACAGAAAGCCATAATTCAAAAATATACATCACCCCAGTGTTCATTGCTGCACTATTTACAATAGCCAGGACATGGAAGCAACCTAAACGTCCATCGACAGAGGAATGGATAAAGAAGATTGGTGCATATATACAATGGAATATTAGCCAATAGGTGAACTTATTTGCAAAGCAGAAATAGAGACACAGATGTAGAGAACAAATGTATGGATACCAAGGGGAGAGGCAGGGGCGAGATGGATTGGGGGATTGGGATTGACATATACACACTACTATGTATAAAATAGATAACTACTGAGAACAGATTGTATAGCACAGGGAACTCTACTCAGTGCTCTGTGGTGACCTAAATGGGAAGGAAATCCAAGGAATAGGGGATATATATATATACGTGTGGCTGATTCACTTTGCTGTACAGCAGAAACTAACACAACATTGTGAAGCAACTATACTCCAATAAAAAGAATAAAAATTTTTTTAAATAAATAAATAATAAATAGAAAAAAAGAAAACCTTTTACTTAGAAAAAATAAAATAAAATAGATTGCTTATCAATATTTGATATATCATTGTGCCTACAATTTCTGCATGTTTATTTAAATACATATTTCATAGTCACTGTAATATAACTACATGCTTTACTGACATCAGTTCTTCCTGGATCCCACAAGGAGGAAATTTAACTGCTAATGCAATGTATTCTGGAGAGAGAGCAGAGAGCTGCAGCCCGGCTTAACATGTGCAGTGCATTCTTACTGTGTCTTCCTTCGGTATCACAGAGCTTATGGATGTGGAGTAAGTGTGGAACAAGAATGATCTGGTATAGCATTATCTTTTAATTGGAGTTTCTATTTCTGTCACTGTTTCATTTGCTCACCATAATAGCTTAAACCATAGCAATTGGCAGGAGCATCGTTGTTGGTTTGGACTGCAGACAAAAGGACACATGCCAAGTGTTTTATTTCCAAAGAGGCTTGGGGAGGAATTTAGGATTTTGCCTAGATTTTGCTTGGGGAACAAATTAGATCCAAAAATAGCTAAGTGCACATTTGAACCAGATTCCTGAGGTGTCTTTGCATCCAACAAGACCTGATGTGTCCTCCCAACTCTCTTTACCTATGCTACCCATTTCTAGCTAAGGTTGATATTTATAACTCGAAAGATGTATTTTCCTGAAAATAACGTATGAGGAAACTTGGAGCCCTTGTGTTTGTTGGGAGCTAATGTCCAAAAACATCAACACATTTGTACATAAAATGTGAGCAGGCAACTTTGTCCTCACATAAAAGATGACAGGGCTTCCCTGGTGGCGCAGTGGTTGAGGGTCCGCCTGCCGATGCAGGGGATACAGGTTTGTGCCCCGGGCCGGGAGGATCCCACATGCCGCGGAGCGGCTGGGCCCGTGAGCCATGGCCGCTGAGCCTGCGCATCCGGAGCCTGTGCTCCGCAACGGGAGAGGCCACAACAATGAGAGGCCAGTGTTCCGCAAAAAAAAAAAAAAAAAAAAAAAGATGGCAACATTTCTGGTAATTCCTGTATTTGGAGGCAGTTCACAAATGGAGTAAGAAATGCTGAGTCTAATTCACCTGGAGAATTGTATTTATATCTGCTGTTCATGGGTCAACATGAGCTATTAAGGAATATTTTCTAAGTACCCTGTCCTTTTTTTACTCCAAAAGTTGAGTCCTGTCCTTACCGAGTCAATTGTGCTTGTTCCCAAACTTGTTTATCCAGGTTTCTCAATTTTTAAAATCATGCAAGCTATTAAAAACTCATATAAAACAACGAAATGTGAATGAAAAGAGATTTTTAAAAATAAAACTAAGTTGAGTACTTTGGAAAATCTCAGTAAAGATCAATGACTTTAAAAATTGCTGTCAAATTAAAACTGGCCTCAGTGTGAAATATTGGGGAGAAAATGTCAAAAGCAGAAAGATTCCACACTCAGGTTACATCCCTCTTGTTGTTCCTGCTGTCGTCACTGTAAATTTATTCTTGTTCCTCTTTAAAGAGATCAAAAATTGGAACTGATTAGTGAATCAGGGCACGGTTTATGCAAGAAACACAAAGCGGTCCTGAGCACTTGCAATTGTTAACTGATTTGTTTGCAGGATTCTTCCTGGATCCTATGTCCAGAGATGCTGATTGAGTTGGTCTAGACCCAGTGAGATATGAGCCTCTGGATTTTAGAAATTTCCCTAACTAATTCTAACATGTAGTCAAGTTTTAGCACTAATGCACCAGAACAGGGATCCTAGAACTTCACCTGCAGATATAATCTGTGGATTATAACTCAGTAGGTCTGCAGTGGCGCGGCCCCAGGTTCCACTTTTATAGTAAGCTCCTGTGTGACGTTGATGCTGCTTGTCCTGAACCACACTTTGAGGGGCCCAGGATTAAAGAATGAGAAATGAGTACCCCGTCTAGCATTGGTTCTCAGCCTTCAGTGCACCTGAAATTACCTGGGCTTGTCTCACAGGGATCCCAGTTTGATTTCCAGGTGTTGTCACTGTGCACTCAAGGCCCAGAAGCACTTCTCTGGAAGACAATGTGTTAAAAACAACAACTGTGCACGTGGCAAAGAACATTTATGTTGAGGCACACTGTCTGTGAATTGCTGCTAAAATATGTTGTTTGTTTTCCGTCCTCAGGATGGTTCCCCACTCCTCCATCCTCTCCCCTGCACTTATAAAGTCTGCTGATTAAGGGTCCCCTTGAATAGCCCATATCATGACACCAGGACTTGCCCTACACAATCAATCAATTCTGTAGACTTTGAAAGCATGAACAAGCCATTTGATAACAGAACCATGTGTTATCCTTACCCAGATCCTTCAAACTCAGCTCCTGGAGCTGTAGAAATAGCACATGGATTGAGACCAGATGCCGTGTTCTCCAGAAAGCTGGTTTGGTAACAGGTTTCAGCTGTGTGAACATTCAATTCCCTGGTGAGTTGGGAGGCCTGGAGTGGAGAAGAGTTGGAGGAGGATTAACCCTCTCAAGACAGGATCTTTGGGAGTGCAAAGAGCAACTTAAATATCTAAATTCCACACCAAAAAGTAGGAATGTTGAATGTGATCTCACTCTTGGAATAACTGATTTAGAGCTTATTATCAAGCTTCAGATCAGCAAAGATTTGCACAAATGTGTGATTCATTGTAGCAGATCAAGAGCAGAAGTCTTTCGGACATTAAACATCTGAAAAGAATTTGTTGGACGTTTATCATGGATAAGATGGTGGGCTGCTCACAGGAGAAATGCCAAAGAACTAGTGAAAAAAAATGTCAGAATAAACTACGAGTGTGTGGTAGATTGCATCTTCCAAAAATGGCCACATCGGTTTCTCCCCATATGCTCCTTTTGCATGGTGATTTGACACTCCTCTTGTGGAGAGATGGGGTCTATGTCCCTCTCCTTGACTCTGGGTAGGTTCTGTGACTACAGCAGAAGTGCTGCTATGTTTCTTACAAGGCTAGGTCGTAAAAGGTGATATAGCTTTCAGACTTTCTCTTGGGGTACTCCTCTTGGAATCCAGCTGCCATGCTGTGAGGAAACTCAGAGAATCTCATGAACAGGTCCTGTGGAGGTTCTCCATCAGAGAAACGCATGATAGGTTACTGCCAACAGCTAGTTTCCCCATCAGACGGGTGAGTGAGGACACCTCCAGGTCATTGTAGCCCCAGCCATCCAGACACACGTCTCCTTCTATCCTCTTCAGCTAAGATCCCCAACATTCTGGCACAGATACGAGCCATCTCCACTATGCCCTGCCCAAATTTTTGGCCTGTAGAACTCACGGTCGTAACAAAAGGACTGTTTTATGCCCTACACATTAGGGTGGTTTGTTACTCAGCAATAGATAACCGATAGAGGATGACTGAGTTTTCTATCATTTCTTATGACTATAATATCAAGCTTTCAGGGTAATTAAACCATTAAATCTGAGGCTGTCACATGTAATTTAAGGACGTTAGAAATCCAGATGTATAACTTATAGTTTCTGTAGTAAAATTAAAATGATAAGTGTGTTTGAAATAAAAGATGAAACAAATCTAAACACTAAACACTGTCTAATGCTAACCGCACATCATTGAATAGACATGCAAATAATAATGGGCAAAGAAATTGTGAATACCAAACTATAATTCAAGCTCAGTATAGTATAGAACAATAAGGAAAATGCCTGGTTATTTTTTTAATGACCTACTTAGGAATTAAAAGGCACAGTTATAGCCAAGGCTTAACTTTCAAATGACAAAATACAAATTACATTTTATTTAAGCAAAATGAAGACAGGTAGGTAAACTAATTAGAAATGAAGTTCATTTTTGTATCATTTGTTTATGAATGTCATGTTATTCTATTTATCTGTTTTCTCTTCTAATTAATATGGGAAATGGAAAAAATGAAAGGGACTTGGGAAAATTGGTTTAGAGAAATATAAACATATTTCTATATATATATATATATATATTAGTTTCTATGGACATATTAGTTTTCTAGTACATATATCAGTTTTGTGTGTGGATTTCAGCTCCTTCAAAAATTTAATGAGCTTCTAGCCTCCCAAGTTTCAGAAAACTGCAAAACTAAAGGTGGCTCACAGATATAATGAACATAAAATAATGAAACAGGCCAATCAATTACATCACTACTGTGTTGCCAGGTACCTGCCTTGTGACTGACTCTTTTCTTCTCACAGATCCAGGAGCATGGACCTCAGAGTGAACAGGCTAAAAAGGGATGCTGTGGACACTTCCTCCGTCATTCACCTCTCCTTCTAAAGCTCTAGCACTGAGGGATCCCAGTTCTAAAGAGCAGTCCTGTGTACCCCCTATTTATGGTTTTTTAATGTTCAATTAATATTACGGAAACAAATCCTTTCAGCAACTTCTAAATCAATTTTCTAGAATCTGCTTGTCTCAGAATTTACAGACAAAACATACAGCTTTTTGAAGACGCTAATGTTCACAACCCTTTAGGCCACTTTATCACACCTCATGTTCTCAAAGCTCCGGAGCAAAAGGAATTTTTTTGTGTGTTTATTTACATTTCTGGGAAAGAATTCCCACTTGCTTCTGTACCTTATCATTTTTTTGACAAAATCAAACCTAAGATTTATAGATAATATCTTTTTCTTTATTAAAATCATGAAATATATTAAAATGCTACCTGTGAAAAAAAAGGAGGGGGAATTTCATGTGGCTCAAGACAAAAGACATGTTTAATAAAATTAATTAAATTAAAAAGTGAAATCGAAATAAGAATGAAGTTGAATTCCAGCTGCCAGCCAGGGGCTTCCTCTTCCAATAAGTCACCAGAGAGACAGTAATGTGAACCCTGATGTCCACTGCCATCACCAGTGCCAAGTGTGGTAGTAGGTACACACGCCTACCATAAGAAGAAGAAGGTGATATTTAGAACTCTTAAAATTTTTCTTTCTTTTTTTACTTACAGAATTTTCCTCTCCAACAAGCTGCCTGCCTTAAAGGCTTGCTTGTTGGGGATATTTATGGTACTGGAGTGAGTCTTATTTATTTTTTTCTCTTAATTTCGCCTCTAAGACCAGATTCATATCTCTTTGAATCCCAATAATGTAAATTGTGGGTTTGAGTAGATCTAGAGGAATGACAGGAATGAGAAACACTTCTGGGATATTCAGAAGTTGAAGCAAATTTGGTTGAGGGAACATCGCCTCCAGTCTTAGCAACTATGGAGGCTAAAACCTGGAAAAATGGCTAATGAAGGCAAGATTTGCACTTTGTTTTCAGGAAACAGAAAAGCACCCGCTGTTTATTTCTGCTGCCCCAAATGCAGGTGTTTTGAATCTAAATACGAGAGGGCTGGCATTTCTTCCAAACAAGCTGTGCTCTGCAGCTCTTAGAGTCCTAAATCCTCAACACATTTACAGGTAAGGCTCCAGCCTGGACCACACATCAAACACAGCCACTGCTGTCTTTGCTCCAGAACCATGAGCTTGCAGGATTGTGGTTCCGCTTCTCATGAGGCTCTGGCTGAGAAATGGCAACTATTTAATGGTGTGTTGAAGAGGTGGAAGCCCATGGAAGAGGAGGTTAGAAACTAGAACTCGGCCCTCTCCTGGTAACCCAAAGAATTTCCCCAGTTGCCACTGATGCTGGTTTTTCTTGTGTGTGTGCCTTCATACGAATACATATACGCCTCAGCAGATTCCATATATGTTCTTATGCATGTTAATAACAGTGTTTTACTACAGACGGAGTGAGGGGGGGCACCGAATTTGAAGTGATGTGCTTATAAAGGATGTCTGTGATTTCCAATCCAGCAAACCACTGGGGAGTGAAGGAATTATGTGGAATTGACATTTCTCAAAAATGAAGCCCGAGAAACTACAAAGGCACACAGTTTCAGCTCTCAGAGTTCCCCGTGGGAAAGAAGGTGGTTAAGAAGGTGGCATCTGGAATCAGATGGCTTAGGTTCAAATCCCAGCTCCATTGTGTAAGTTCTCTGTGC
Organism: Mesoplodon densirostris; assembly: GCF_025265405.1. NCBI lineage: Eukaryota > Metazoa > Chordata > Mammalia > Artiodactyla > Ziphiidae > Mesoplodon > Mesoplodon densirostris. The sequence goes on from NC_082676.1 coordinate 67,464,374, forward strand.
CTCAGTGTCCCCATCTGCAAAATGGGATTGTTTGGGTAGTCAGTGAGCTAATACCTGTAAAGTGCTGAGAACAGTGCCTGGCCTCAAGCTAGAAAACAAGATACGGCAACACGGAAGGACTGGCCAGGCTCCACTAGTTTTCCTTCTACATTGTTGTTCCAAGGAGGCTGTTTCTTCCATTTTTATAACAGAACTTTTGGATTTGTTTTCTGAAAAGCAGCTAAGCTTTGTCCCCTTTATTCTCTTCTCACGGCCATTACCCGAGGAGCGAGGCTTTTCCTCAGGCGAAGCTGGTGCAGTGACTTCCCAGGTGGTCTGTCTGCACACCTGCCGTCCCAGACTTTCCAGGCTGTCCCGGGTGCTGTTTGCTCAGCGCTGTTATCACCTCACCACACTCAGTACCCCCTGCCCTGCTGCAAGCGGCCTAAGGCCTCTGCCTGGTTTCCACACCTTCCAATCCAAACTCCTCATGCCACCCCCAGCCCCAAAGCATCCCCACGTGCAGGGCAGGCCCAGGAATACCTCCTCTTTTGCTATGTCCGTGGCCTCACCGAGGACGGGGTCCTGTAGGACCTGCATTCTCTGAAAGGAGAAAGGAAGTGTTTTCCAAACAGAGGGTGGTAGCTGTGAGAAAAGAAATAAAGGAAACCATGAATCAGACGGACATTCTGAAGTCAAGAAAGGGCGCCATTCCAAGACTCAAGGAAGAATGGAAAGCAGCTTGATACTATTAATTCCCTTTTGTCTTCACATCAGTGAGCTCTCCTCCCTCACCCAGCACCTGGGACATAAGAAGAAACCAATGCACATCAATGTATTGATGATGCCACAGGAAGAATTAATGTGTTGCAACCCTACGTTCTTTGAAGAAACTATAATGGTTAGGAGAGGAAATAATTTTGAGCATAAGTCTTAGTTTTCATGTCTTCTACTCTTTGTTCCCATGGTGTTTTTGGTTTTGTTTTTATCTCTGCATTGGCTGAGTGTACATTCTCTGTTCACACCCGCACCTTCCTCTGGGGGGCTACGTCTCCTGACCCAGTCTTGGGTTTCAAGGAGGAGCTGCTCGTCATAGAATCCTTTCGCTCTGACGGTAGCTGAGCCAATCGGAGTCCTTCCCTGGGGTTTTTCAAAATCTCACCCCAGAGCCTACTTATGTCACCTCTCACGGGCCACTGTGACACCACTGTGTAGTATCCAGCTGGTCCCTGCAGCCCTCCGTCTGCTCCTCTCTCCACAGGCTGCCCTGCTCTCAAGAGCCAGATGAATCTTTCCTCCAAAACCTTACTCAAATGTCAATTGTCTTCTCAGTTCTTTTTTTTTTTTTTTTTTGTACGCGGGCCTCTCACTGTTGTAGCCTCTCCTGTTGCGGAGCACAGGCTCCGGACGTGCAGGCTCAGTGGCCATGGATCATGGGCCCAGCCGCTCCGCGGCATGCGGGATCTTCCCAGACGGGGGCACGAACCCGTGTCCCCTGCATCGGCAGGCAGACTCTCAACCACTGCGCCCTCAGGGAAGCCCCTCAGTTCTCTTTTGACTTAGCATCCCATTCTGATGGAATTCAGGATTTTCACCACTTCCCACCGGCTCCCCCATTTCATTTCCAGACACTCTGCTCCCACCACCACACCATTCCTCGTACACACCAGATGCACTTCCACCCCAGGGCCTTGGCAGGAATCATCTGCTCTACCTGGAACACTCTTCCCACCAAGAGTGGCTCACCCTTCCCCTCATTTAAGTTTCTACCCAAATGGCACCTTCATAGAGATGTCTTCCCCGAAGTTCCTGTACAAAATAACCCCTTGCTGCCCCCCGTCCACACTACCTGTTTTCTGACTCTTCCTAGCCCTTAGCACTACCTGATATAGGTAGTTTTGGGGTTTTGTGTATTGCCTATCTCCTCCCACTAAAAATTTTTAAACAGTAAATTTATTTATGTTTTATTTATTTATTTTTGGCTGCGTTGGGTCTTTGTTGCTGTGCATGGGCTTTCTCTAGTTGCGGCGAGCAGGGACTACTCTTCGTTGCGGTGCGCGGGCTTCTCATTGCAGTGGCTTCTCTTGTTGCGGAGCACGGGCTCTAGGTGCGGGGGCTTCAGTAGTTGTGGCACGCGGGCTCAGTAGTTGTAGCTCGTGGGCTCTAGAGCGGAGGCTCAGTAGTTGTGGTACACAGGCTTAGTTGCTGCGCGGCACGTGGGATCTTCCCGGACAAGGGATCAAACTCATGTCCCCTGCATTGGCAGGCGGATTCTTAACCACTGCACCACCAGCGAAGTCCTTCCTCCTACTAAAATTTAACCTTTACAAGTGAAGGGACTTTGTCTACTTTTGTTCCCTGCTGTCTCCCCAGCATTGAAAACAGTGTTCCACATAGTAGGTCCTCAATAATTATTACGTTGATGAATGTCTTACTGAACTATTGTTGAAAACTCCTACCCCAATGTCTTCAACCAGGTCCTAAGAGCTTTTGAAAGGCCACGTTAATAAATGTCTTATGCAATGAACGAACAAGAAAAAGATTCAGAAATAATCTTATCAAACCTCGTCTTTTTAAAGATGAGGACAAGGAACCCAGGTGGGTTGAGTGCAGTGCCCAGGAGCACACACCTATTCACTGCACAGTGGCTATTCACTGCACAGTGGCTATTCACTGCACAGTGGCTTCTGCACAGAAAATAAAAAGCCAGGCTGAAGCTGTTTACCAGCCTCACGTAGGAAGGCACCCATGCTGCGTGTGAGCCCCTCCTGACTTCAGTACATCTGGGAAGCTTGGGGCAGGAAGCAGGTGCAGCCAGCTGGCTTTGTTTTCTCACAGGCCAAAGAGATATATGGCCTCCCCGGAGTGTGCTTCCAGAGAAGGGACTTGGGAAGCATAGAACCGGAGGTCTCCCTGCCCCTTCTCCTGTCTCTCATTATCTTTGGCTGCAAAAAAGCATTGAATAAGTGCCTGTCACATAAAAGACTCCCACGCCCCCGGAGCCAGAAGTGGGACAGCACAAGGGAACGCACCCAAGGTGCTTCAGTCCCCACCCCCGGCTTCTCTCTCCCACAAGGAAGTGTCCCTGTTCCCTCCCCACCTCCGCACTGCACATCCACACTCCCAGAAGGATGGAGCATCACAGTGATAAATGATTTCCAACTTGTTTGGTAACAGAGCTCGCAGAAGGCAGTGCCGTTCTTTTGTAGAATTCCTTCCATTTCCAGGTGAGGGAACTGAAGTCCGGGAGGTTTAATGACAGGCCTCAGGATCACCCATCTGGTTACTGCACAGTGCACCCCAGGCCTCGAACTTTTCCTCTAAACCTTCCTATCCAATTATATCAATTTTGGTTTCTAGGGAAGAAGCAAATTCAATTGCATTGTTCTCGTACAATACAATTCTTAAGGTGCTCGTGGTAGATAATTAAACACTGAAAAGAGTTTTTTGCTAATTTACTTAATGAAATGCAACATATACATAATGCAATGAAATGCAACGTATACATAAAGACATATATATGTTCTTTTTAAAAATATTTATTTATTTGGCTGTGCCAGGTCTTAGTTGCTATGTGCGGGATCTTCGTTGTAGCATGCAGGATCTTTAGTTGCGGCATGTGAACTCTTATTTGTGGCATGTGGGATCTAGCTCCCTGACCGGGGATCGAGCCTGGGCTCCCTGCATTGGGAGCGCAGAGTCTTAACCACTGGACCACCAGGGAAGTCCCTATATGTGTTCTTTATACATAAATATATTATATAAATATATGCATATATATATGTATATACATATATATGAAGCTTCAGATATACAACAAGGCAAGTAGAATACTATAATGGACACCATGCACCCACAATCCAGCTTAAGATATAAAACATTAAAAATACCAGCAAATCCTCCTGTGTAACCCATCCAGAACATTATGGTTTTAATTTGAATTTCCTCATTAGTAGTGAGGTTGAATGTATTTTCATATGTTTATTGACTGCTCATGTTTCCTATTCTAAAAATTGCTCATGTAATTAATTGATTTTTCTATTGGAGTGTTCATCTTTGTAAGAGTTCTTTATATATTCTGGAATTGAATCCTAATCATGTATATTGATTGTATTACAATCAAATACATTGATATTTTTCCCCAGACTGTGGCTTGTCTTTTTAATTTTTCGTTTTGGCCTACAATGAACATAAGTGTGTTGCCCTAGTATAGTTGAATGTACCACTTTTTTAAAGATTTGTGACTTTTAACTCTAGAAATCTTTCCCTACTCCAAGTCCATAAAGATATTCTTTTACAGTTTCTTTTAAAAAAAATTAACGACTTGATTTTTGTTTTTAATCCAACCTGGACTTTATATTTACATACATTAGGGAGGAAGGACCGAAATTAAATTTTCCATACAGTTACTGATCCCATCACTACTGGTTGAACATTACAGTCTTTCTCAGTACATCTGCATTGCCTACTCTGCCGTTTATCAAGCTTCCTTGTGGGCACGGACCTGCTTCTGGGTCTTCTCTTTTGTTCCACTGTGTGATCTCTCGGAGCCATAAAGCTAAAAGCAGACATGAATTTCATTTTCCTTTAATAACACAAAATTCGTGAAGCTGGGTGATGGGCCCGCAGGACCTCATTATACCATCTCCTCTACTTTTGTGTATGCTTGTTAGTTTCCATAAGAAAGAGCTGCGCAAGTACTGGATCTTGGACCCTAGTGGAATACTGACGGCATCACTGAATGCAGGTGCTCATGGGCCATGCTATTAGGGCACCAAATCTTTGCTGTTCAGTCCTTCTCTGGGAAACTCCCTTCTTCTCATCCAGCACCTATTCTCCTGGCTAATGGCACTCACCCCCTGGAAGCATTTGTTGACCACTCCAGGCTGAACTGTTTTGGGGGGGCCTTTGCCCATGCCGTGCTCCAGCAAGACGCTTACCCCAGCTGCCTGGGGCCTTGCCTTTCCTGTCTAAGCTTGCCGCTACACTGAGCTCCCTGAGAGCAGGAACCGTATCATATTTATTTCTGTTTCCCTACAACAGAGCAAATTGCAGATATCGGATGCTTATTGATTACTCAGTGAATGAGCAAATGAATGTTCAAATATTCTTTTAGGACTAATGATAAGCAATAGGAAAGAAATGGGGAGACAGGCAGGTTTCTGACTCATACGTTTGGCCTTTAGAGTGTAATCAGTACTGGGATGATTCCAAATGCTAAGACCCAGACTCCATCAGCAGAAGGGCTGGGGAAAATCTCATCCTAAAAAGCAGGAGGTGTCTGCAAGCATCAGCAGAATGTGTGACCTAATGCACATGAAAGAATCTTGGAAACGTAAAATCCCTATGCTCCTACACAAAGCGGTGTGACTGTTATTATCAGTAGATTCTGGTAACTCATACTATTCCTGAGTATCTCTTGCACTTCTGAAACAGTGTTTTTTTTTAGGAATTCAAGCTGCATGTGAAAAATCATCAAGCTTATTTTCTAAAATAGCCAAGAAAAAGCACAAGATCTATCAACCAGGCAGACAGCACAGTTCATCAAAGAGCTCAAAGGTAATATGTCCTGCCCTACCTCAATGACAATTTGAAATGCACTTAGGAGAAATAAAAATCTTTACCGGCAGAACTGTTTAATTGTCAAAGCAGAGCAATAGTGTCTGTTTTGAGTGGTGCAATGCTTTCTTTTTGTTTCCAGGATCAAACGCAAGTGTTTTCATGTGGCTTCTCAGACTTGTTTTCACCGACAGAGGAAAAAGCCTCCACTGGATAAGACACTCTTACTACTTCCCATCACAGAGTAAACCCTTTACTTTTCTTTGGTGTTTCTTTTCCTTCTCCAAAGGAGTAGCAGGAAGCTGTTTCTAACAGAATAAAGAGGACAACCTACGATGTTAATAATTAAATACCAGAAAGGAATGGTTGTCTTCAGTTTAGAATCTGGAGCCCAGGGAGAGAGATGAAGGGACTGGATCCAGGATCACAAGGTAGTCAGTGAGTTGCAAGATTTCCTGACTTCAGATCCAGTGATCTCTCCCCTCCCCGCTGGATTTGTTTGTAATTAATCTGCGTTACAACCCACTTAGGATGAATCAAGCAGATAATATGTGATGCCTTTTTGGAAACAGAAAAAATCTTGGACAGTTTGGTAATTGGACCGCAGATGAAATCCGTGAGAAATTAGGGAAAGATTCCAGACATTCTGGCTGCGGGGTAACCCTGCATCAGATGGTGTCACTTCAGAAGCTTAAGACTAAATTTTCTACCAAGAATCTGAAAAATACCCTGATCTACCTACTTAGCATAGTGTGAGACTGTAAGAAGGCAGAGAGGTGTGGCATGTGGTTTGATAAAAATTAGTAAAAACGGTGCCAGAAGAGAGGGAAGAACAAAAATAGATGCGTAAGCATGTATAATCAGAAAGGCATTATGTACATAATCCTACCAGCTTTATTCAATGGCTTGTTCCATTTCGGTGATCATGTTGGTAGATGAGCTGATTGCAAATTTGTGAAATATTCATAACCAGCAATCTCTGCTAAGTGACAATGAACTGTCACAGTCAAAAGGATTACAGACCCTAGTGTGACGTGATTCCATAGGCTACCTCCTGTCTTAACCAGAAATCGTACCTACCCGTTTCCTACCTATGGCACAGGTATTAAAGAGCAGGGCAAGGCCAGAGAAAGTGCCCAGGTGTGGAAGGACAGAGCGCAAACAGTGGCCTCTCAGTTTGGACACCAAGTGGAAAAGTGAGACTGATGCTCACAGGTTTCAACCCCAAAGCTGTCCTCCAACGCCCAGGCTTTCGCAAGTGGGTTTGAGGACTATGTTGTTCTGAGATCTATTATATTCTCAACTCCTTTTATGTAAACACTGTCCTTTGGAGGTGGCAAAACTAGAGGAACAGGTAAAACTTATTTTCACCCATGAGTTTTTCTGTCCCATAGAGCCTTACTTCTCAAAGCTGTGATCGGTGCACCAGCAGCATCAGCGTCGCTTGGGAGCATGTTAGACACACAGCATCTCAGGCCCTACCCAGACCTGCTGTGTGTGGATCTGCATTTTAACAGGATTTGCATCCCAAGTGAATATTATGCACTTTAAAAATCTAGAGCAAAGGACTCCCACTTTTTCAAGGGGAACAAATACCTTTTGTGATTCAAGATCCCATGGGCTTAGAGCCTTAGACAAAATAGCACACAAGCCTGGGATTTTGATTTCCAGGAGATCTGTTAATCCCCAAAGTGTATTTGGAGGCTAACCCATCTGTTTTGCATGATTCTGTCACAGTTACCACAGTTACTGTAATAACTGTCATTAGCGTCGCTCCTTTATCCAACGTGTGGGAATTCCACTGCTTGCCTTGTCGGCTTTCACGATGCACTGCTCCAAGTGAGGTAATTCCTAGGTTTTCCATGTGACGCAAAGTACATTTTGTCAGTTAATTCCTCGACATCCTTACTCTTTGTTAGGCAGTTTCCTCGTGTAACCAGAGTCTGCTTCCATCTCCACATAGGCTCCAACCCTTCTTACAGACCTGGTCGTTGGCAGTTTTACGTGTTGATTTCAGATTAGTCTGTTCACATGTGGTTTTCATTTCACTCCGACATTTGCCATTACAGTCACAAGTGACCAACTAGTTCATTGCTCTTTCGTTGTCACAGTGATCTGTCACTATTTATCAAGCACCTACTCGGTGCAGACACGTTGCTCAGAGATAACAGAAATATCATCTCTAATCCACGCAAAACAGCATGCGGTATTTCCGCAAAATACAGATGAAAAAATCATCTCAGTAAGCTCAAATGGTGAGAGAAATGGTAACGTCACGATTAGGACACAGGTGTGGCTGAGTCTAAAGTGGTGTCTTCTCACTGCCTCACATGCCCCCGTTAGCATTTGGCAACTCACATTGTTGCGACCACACTTTTGCATTCACGTAACAATGTTATCGATCCCTTCTCAGTGTTATAAGCATTGATTTCACATTGTGTGTTATGCATACATTTCATTTGGGAAGGGAATGTTGAAAAATGAACCCATGTTCCAGTCAGTTCTCTTAGTGTTGCAAGGAGAAACTCAAATTAGCTGGAAAAAAAGATAAGTGTGAAGTTCCAAAGACAAGGAGCTCATCTGGGCCCCAAAGGGGCTGAAGCAAGAGCTCATAAGACAGGCATAAAGGCAGCCCTGAGCCCAGAGTCTCTGGGGGTCGTGGGGTTTGCCTCCATCTTGAATCTTTCTGCCCCAGTTTCCTCTGATTATGGACCACCCCCAACTACAGGAAGCGGCTTTCCTGTATCCAGATAGAAAGGGCCCTGCTGTGCAAAGAGTCTCAGCGGCACACCCATTCCTGCTAAAGAGACCATAGTCCTGATGATAAAGAAAAGAGCTACAGAAATGCCCTAACTTGAGGCAAATCCTAGGGAGCAATGCCTGGCCCTGTGTTCCTTGACCTCCTGCATTTTACATCTCACCGAACTCCCCTGCAAACCAAGTCCCTTTAAGCCGGAGAATCCTGGCCCAAGTTTCAAAATGTTGTCATAAAATTAATGTCTTACTGCCTTTCCTTCCAATATCTGGTGGCCCCCAAATGGTTATCTTGACCTTAGCTTTGTATCACTGTATCTTATTCAGAGGGAAAGGAACAGTTTTGTGGACAGAGATGCTCAGGCAGCATAGATGTTGAAATTCAAGGTTAGAGTAATGTGGCAAGCGGCCACCAGAAGCTGGAAAAGGCAAGGAATGGATTCTCCCCTAGAGCCCCCAGATGAAGTGTGGTCCTGCCGACACCCTGGTTTCATCCCAGTGATGTTAATTTCCTACATCTGGCCTCCAGAAATATGAGAAAATAAATTTCTCTTGTTTTAAGCCACCAAGTCTGGGGTAATTTGTTATTGCAGCCACAGAAAACTAGCATACTTGGACATACAAAAATTCTGTACATATATGTGAGTATGTCTCTACCATAAATACTCAGAAGATGCTGTCCTACAAATGTCCATTTATAATCTTTATAGTATAGGTATTGCCAATTGCCCCCCATGGTGGCCATTTAACAGCCCCACTAGCAAGGTTTAAAACTTCTATATGCTAACACTCTCACTATCACAAAGTTACTAAATGCTTTGATTATAAAATGAAAAATTATATTCTAATTATAGTTTTAATGTGAATTTCTATTATTCATGGGCTTGTTATTTAAGAGTCATTTGTATTTCTTTTTTTTCTGAAATATCCATTTGCATCCATTGCCAGTTTTCTGCTGTGTTTTTCATATTTTGCATAATCAGTTTGTATGAACCTTTATATATTCAAGTAATTAATCTGAATATGAGTAGCAATTAATTTTTATTTGTCACCTGTCTTTTGACTTTGCTTTGCATACAGGATTTTTACCGTACAAGATTTTTTAAAATTTAATTTATTTAATTTATTTACTTTTGGCTGCATTGGATCTTCATTGCTGTGCGCAGGCTTTGTCTAGTTGCGGAGAGCCGAATTACTCTGTCGTGGTGCGCGTGCTTCTCATTGCTGTGGAGCACGGGCTCTAGAGCACAGCCTCAGTCGTTGTGGCACAGGGGCTCAGTAGTTGTGGCTCACGGGCTCTAGAGCGCAGACTCAGTAGTTGTGGCGCACGGGCTTAGTTGCTCCGTTGCTTCCCGGACCAGGGCTCGAACCCGTGTTCCCTGCATTGGCAGGCCGATTCTTAACTGCTCTGCCACCAGGGAAGCCCCCATACAGGATTTTAAAAAATTTTTTAATGTAGTTAATATTTATAGCTGCTGGCTTTTGGATCATGCTTTGAAAGTCTTTCCCACATTAAGATTATTATTTTTATTATTTTTATTTTTGGCTGTGTTGGGTCTCCGTTTCTGCGCGAGGGCTTTCTCCAGTTGCGGCAAGCGGGGGCCACTCTTCATCGTGGTGCGCGGGCCTCTCACTATCATGGCCTCTCTCCTGTTGCGGAGCACAGGCTCCAGAGACGCAGCCTCAGTAGTTGTGGCTCATGGGCTTAGTTGCTCCACGGCATGCGAGATCTTCCCAGACCAGGGCCCGAACCCGTGTCCCCTGCACTGGTAGGCGGACTCTCAACCACTGCGCCACCAGGAAAGCCCCAAGATTATTTTTTAAAGTGCTTTCTTCTAATTATGAACAGTTTCAGTTTTCACATTGAAACCTTTGATTAGTTTAGAATTCAATTTTGTATTAGGTATGAAAGATTAAATTAAATTTAATTGATTTTCCACACATCTAAACTGGAGTCCTAATACTACTATAAATGATCCATCTTTTTAATCTTTTTTATGTATTTGGGTCTATTTCAGGACTTTCTCTTTGCTACAGAGATCTTTCCTTCTACACATTGTTTTAAATAAAATAAAGTAGGCTGTAAAAAGTGAATTCTGGTTATGGTGTTCGAGTCCCCCCCACGGCTGACGTGTCAGCCACCATCAGGTCTCCTGTTCCTTTGGCTCCCAGACCAGATGTGAGGGATACTTGGGACCCTGCAGCATCAGGAATCCTCCACAGACAAGCACCAGGCTGCACTCTGACGGCCATTTCAGCTCCTGCCCACCCTCCTGGTAAGGGTGCAAGGGAAGGGCCTGGTCGTGAGGGAAACTAGCTACAGGACACCTTCCACTTGGCCTCAGGAAAGAGTCCCTTTGAAGGGACCGGTGAGAAGTCGGGTCAGCACAATTGTGGGGCACTTGGGAGATAAATGAATAAAAACCATCACTGTTTTTGCCAACATGGTTACACAGATACAAAATTACAGTCTGGGCTGGGGACATAGCCAAGCACAGCCACAGGATGTCTCGGGAATCCTCTAAGCTTCCCGCCACAGGAAACATGAAATCTCTAAAGCCATTCTGGGAGTGAAAAATAAGGTGGTACATAGGGTCAACTGAGTTCTCAGCATCAAAGACTTGAATTGTGTTAAAAACAGCAGCGGGACACAATGCCCCCTGCTTCCCATAGATCCAAATATGGGAGGGGAGATATAAAGAATTTTCTCTGACATATCCCTTTCCCGTGATTGTTTACAAATCTTGCCGTGTTCTATGCCTTATGCAGCTCCTCTAACGTTTTTTCATGTTTGTTTATTCATTTGGTTAAGCCTCTTTGAATGCACAGGCATGCATAATATGACTTGATATAGCAGGATTTCTTGTTCTAAAAAGTAAAAATAAAGTCAGCTAGCTAGATGCCTATCACAGGCAAATGCAGATAGGCAGGAGAGGCTAGCTTGTTTGTCATAGTAAATGTGGAAAGAGGCTCCTGTCAATCACCTCCGGGATAACATCAGTCTTTGACATTGTCTCAGAGACTACAGACTCCACCCAGAGAGCTCTCAAAGTGTCTCAGGACCTGCACAGTCTTAAAGATATCTTCAGAGCTCCTGGGAAGAAAGGGATCCACCCTCTTTCCAGTTAGTCTAGATGGATCCCCATCTCGGGGGCAGCCACGGCAGCAGAAGTCTCTATTAAAATGAAAATGAGCTAAGGCTAGAAAGAGAAGCATTTCCTCCTTCTTCACCTTTAAAGCAGAATGGCTTATCCATTGGGCTCAGGGAATTGCACAACTCTCAGGGAACTGTGTGAGAGGAAGTTCTGCCTGAGGTCTGCTGGCAGAGGAGCGAGAGGGTGATGGGAGAGACCAGACACAGATCATAGATGGTGCCGCTTAAATGCATCCAGTCACATATCGACTTTCTATGGTAACATTTCTCATCCCTGACAGCCATTTACATTGAGCTACTAACTCTTCCTTAGATAGGCTATACACGGTTTCATAAAGATGTAAGGGCTGTCTTTGGGCATCTGAAATAAAAGTGGTAAGGAGTAAGACAGGAAGCTCTGCTGCTTGGAATCTGAAGACTCACGTTTCTGGTGATCGTTATACAGACACACTCGTGTGTATGTGCTCTCATACACTTACACACGTGTATGGCTATTTCTCTGCTCAATATTTTAGATAATTAAGAGGTGATTAAATTGGAGAGTACTTTTTCAGAGACAGTGAAGAAAGAATAGTCTTTTCACTAAATGGGGCTCTAATAATTAGATATTCATATCTTCGATTCATACTTGGCATAGTATACAAAAATTAACACAAAACGTACCATACAGTTCAATGTAAAACCCAAAACTATAAACAAATTAAACATAAATATTAAACAAAATACTTGCAGCTTGGTTTAGGCAAAGTTTTCTTATATATGGCAACAAAAGTATGATCCACATAAGAACAAATTGCTAAATTGAACTTAATCAAAATTAAACATGTCTGCTCTTTGAAAGACACTACCAAGAGAATAAAAAGGGAAACTACAAACTGGGAGAAAACATTTGCAGAGCACATAACTGATGAAGGACTCGTATCTAGAATACATAAAGAACCTTGAAAATTCAATAATAAGAAAACAAACAACCCAGTGAAAGTAAGAAAAGATTTGAACAGACACTTCACAAAAGAAGATACACAGATGGCATAAAAATACATGAAAAGATACTCAACATCATTAGTCATTATGAAGATGCAAATTAATACCACAATGAGATGCTACTACACACCTTATTAGAATTACTAAAATCAAAAAGACTGACCACTCCTAGTTTTGGTAAGTATGTGGAGGAACTGGGACTCTCATACACTAATGGTGGGAATGTAAAATGGTCCAACCATGGTCCAACCACCTTGGAAAACAGTTTGGGAAGATGTTATAACCAGTTCAAAGGAGAATCCAAAGCACCACACATAGGTATAGACAGCAGATGCTAAAATAAATTGACAGCTAGATGCAAAACCAGTTAATAGCCACAAGACATTAATCAATTGCATTCCACTGGACTGAATTTGCATTTCATGGACAAGAATTATTTGTATTACTATCAGTTTTCTACAAGTTACAGAGTTGTGAAAAAACTCAAAGACAATGGAAGGTGAAGATAACCAAGATGGATGAGCTATGAGTTAAATAAACCTTTGACAGGTGCTCATTTTTATCTGTGTAAGTGTCACGATTTTGCCTGTTAAAAAATTACCCTTTAATAGGAACTTTGAACAATGCCTAGCTCATAATAGATACTCAATAAATATTAGCTTTTATAGTATTAATTTTATTAATATTTAAAATGACTCAAGTCACACTTTAAATTCATCTGGGGAAGGTGCCCTGTGAAGATAGCATTTATGTGTTCAGTCACTTCAGATGTTCATCCAGTCATTATTGAGCTATTCCTGGAAATAAGGCCCAGTGTTAGTTGTAATTTATTTGATAAGACAGAGCTGAGTTTATTCTTCTGCAGTGAGTGAGCATATTACTTAGCAGGCCTTTGTAGCATTTCAGAGGGGGCAAGGCAAAGTAGGGGTACTTATGAGATTTTAAAATCTAGTTTAAAGTGAATCTTTCAATAGGAGGGGCTGTGGGCTTGGTTAGGAATGGGTAAGGATCATGACATCATACTTTAGGATTGGTAGATACAGCAGGGTAGGGAATTTGTGGTGAAGTTTAAATTTGTGAGGTTTAAAGCCTCGGGATATAAAAATGTCATTCGATTTTTTCTTTGAAGAGTTGATGGGTCTTTCAGGAAGTTTCTGGAATGATCAATCAAGTTATTTGCAACTTCCTGGGCAAGAGTTACCTGAAATAGTGACAGCATGTTAATAAAGACAGTGGAATACTAAAGTCATATGATGTAGGCTTTACACTGTGTGGGTATAGATGGTTTGGTTCTCAAGTAACATCTTTCTTTTATACTTCTTATTGGTTATTTATTATTTATGGCCTATTTTGATAATTACCTATCTGGTGCAAATGTCTAAATACTAATACTACTGCTAATAATAATAACAACTACTGCTACTTCAGCAACAGCAACAGTTGTGTTTATCCCATGCTTACTTGGGTCTGTAATTCTGAAAGCAGTCCTATAAGGTAGTACTCATTATCCCTACTTTATAGATGAGCAAACTAAGGCTCAGGGAGTGGCAGAACACAGAACTGAATGCTGGACAGCAGGCTCCAAAGTCTACATTATGCTTCACAACTAAACAGTGAGTTTCCAAATGCCAGGCCCTTGGTCATGATCTTCAGCATCCAGTACAGTCCTGGGCACAGAGTGTTAATAAGCTCTGAGTAAGCATTTGTCAGGAATACTGAATAGTGAGACAATTTGTCCGAAGGCATCTGAGAAGCCTTCCAAAATGGGAGCATCTTCCGACTTTCAACCTAAACTCTATCTATCAGCCATAGTTGCTGCTTAGTTGGCTGACCAGGAAGAGTACTGCACAGTTTTATTTCTGCTTCACGACTGAAGCCCTTGATTCAGCTGCATAATGCTCAGTGAAAGCTATAAGGACTCTATTACCAGCAAATTGGTACTTTAAGCCACAACATTCATTCAGTCTGGATGCATTAAAGGCCCAGGGTGAGGTGGAAACTTTCGTTCTCTAGCTTTTTCCATTGTATACCGAAGATCATTGATCCCCAGGGTGAAATAGAGGGAAAGATGAATTTAGAGCACACGACAAGGAAGGAGAACAAGACTCAGGCTTGTTGTGTTGTTTTCACCCCAGTCTCCATGAAATTTTTGTAGCTTTCAGCATGTGATTTTGTTCATTATTTTGTCTGTAGTATTTTTTACCCAGTGCAAATTAATAATTTGTCTATCTGAACATAATATTCAATGTTAATGATCTGACATGCCCTGTGCTTTTCATCTGGCCACATAAAGGACAAGTGCGCTGGAAATCTATCATCCACATCTTGTTTTATGGTTCTGTTGGAAATCAAGTTTTAGTTGATTTGTCATATCAATCTTCTCTCCAAATCTTAACTCTTTTGAACTTTTCATTACATACCCTGAAACCGTTAAAAGTAGTGACAGTACATGCTTAGGATTCACAGAGGTTTTTATTCACCTGAAGCCTTGAGTTCACTTTGTAGTTTAATTCTTTTGGGAAGTAAATCAGAACAAGGTGAAGTGGTGTTTGTATTCATTAGTGTGAGATGAATCACTTATGCGATCAGATTCTTTCCTTGAATTCATAAACAGTTCAAGGGAAAAAAAATCCACAAATAGAATAATCAGAATATGGGATTTAGCATAATTTCTTTTGTATTTAGGTAAAAAATTAATTTTAAAAAGTTCTAACAGATTTGATATAGATTTGATAGAAAAATTAATAATAAAATAATTTATAGGTTGAAAATATTCTAGAACTGACTGTGGGAAGAGAAAATGATTAAAGATTATGGAATATTGCATTTTGTTTTATGGGCTTAATCCTATCAGAATTACTTCCTAATTTTTTTTTACAATACTTTTTTCTCATGTGAAAACTAATTTAAAATTTGTCCTTTTTTAAATGTAAAATGTAAGTTAGGAAAATTTCTGTTCCTGGTAATGAATGACTAGGTAATATCTAAACTAGACAAGCAGAAAAAAAATACATAAAACCACCAAAAGCTAACAAAAGTAAGGAATTTCTGGATCAAGATCCAGGAGAGGAAGGGAATCCAGAAAGGTAAGCCCAGCATTCCAGGCCACCTCCATCCCAAGGACAATTGCCAGTCCTAAAAACAGGGCTGACAATCTGAATTGCACTTTTGAAAAATCTCACCTGGCTACACATGCCAGAGTTCTGAGCCTGCCACAGTAAAGCACCCCCAATTTTGGTCTAAGATTCCAAGAGTAAGAGTGAAATTAAAATAAACCAGCCTTTACACAGATGGCAGCCTTGCTTCAACTATTTTGGGTAGTCCAGAAAACTGCAAATCTTAAAATTGGGTTAAGGTCATCCCAGACTGCTGGTACCCTTAGGTGCCTAAAAAAGTCAACAGAAAATCTTTGGAGGAGGAAAGAAAAGTCATCCTATACTGTGATGTATTTCTACAAATAATATTTCAAACACAATGCCCAGCACATAGTCAAAGATAAATAGGCACACGAAAAGACATGACATAATAAATGAGAATCAGCAGAAACAATAAATAGGAATAGCTAGAATATATGAAAATCAAAGAAAGAGATAAATACATAGGTAAATCTAAGTGATGATTGACTGCATAAGACACTAATAATGATAATAATAATATTATTTGTAATGTGCCCAAAAAAATGAGAGCAATCAAAATGGCCTTCATTGTTAGGTATGAGTATTAAATCATCTGGTGGAATGCTACAGAGCAGGGTTCAGCCAAATCCAGCCTGTGACCTGCTTTTTCCATAGCTAATACATGACAGACTTTGTGGCCCACAAAGACTAAAATATGTACTTCCTTGTCCTTTACAGAGAAAGTTTGCTGACCCTTGCTACAAAGAAATGAAAATAAATGAGCCCAACCTACATACATCAACAAGGTTGGATGTTCAACGTCATTCAACCTAAAAAAAGCAAGATCAAAAGAAAAACTCCAATATGATTCCATTGACATAAAGTTCAAAAAGCCAACAAACTATAGTTTCAGGACACATTTTTAGGTGGTATAACTATAAAGGAAAGCAAGGGAGTGATTACCACAAATGTCAAAAGAATGGCTACTTCTAGGTGAGAGAGAGGAGAATGTAATTGGGAAGGATTGCATCTCAGAAGTAGTGGCAGAGTTCTTGGCCTGTGCGACTGTTATTTGAATGTTTGCTAAATTTGCTAAAATGTGGGTTTATGTTTTATGCATTTTTCTGTACATGTATTCTATTTTATAATAAAAGAGATTTAAAAAGTGAACTGTATGCAAATTAAAAAGAAAAGAAATAAGGAGAGAGGGAGGGAAGAAATTGTATAATTTAGCCCACTGGCAAGACTGATGTTCTTTGTCTAAATGAAAAAAAAAATCCTAGGCAATATTTTCAACTACTCTTTGATTTGATAGGTAATTTCATAGGAAATGACTGCCCATTTATATGTTTATAAAGGGCTTAGCTTGGAGAAAAGGTCAGTGTTCTTGCTGTGAATAAAATATTTATGAAAATAGCCTTGGCTTTTCTTTCTTTGTTTCCCTACCTGGGTCCAGCTACCCAGACTTAGGATGTGTTAAAGACTTGCCCTGGTCTCCGTGCCTTTCAGAGATATTTTTGCCACATCCTTTCTAAAGGAGTTGAGCCTTTTTTCCACCATTGGCAAGGTCTTCATTCTTTTATTCATTTCCTCTATCTCTCTGAAAATATTCCACTTACCTTATTTCACTAAGGTATATTAGTATAGTGAATGCCAGTTTTAGTTCATGTGTCAGAAGAACTTTGGAGCTGCCATGTTGCACAGCTCCAGGGGGATGGTTCACGTCATGCCACTCTCTGTAGTTGTGCAGTGCTCAGAGCACTCCCCTTATGCAGCAGCCTGGCTAGCACTGTGCAGAGGAGTTAGCATTAATATTTCTATGGGTTTCAAGTAGAGGGGAACGGATTAAGTCTATTGCATAAAAGATTCAAGTTAAACAATATATGAACTTCTTACTTTAAAAAATTCCAAGATAATAGTCGGCGCAATGTATTTGTAACACTCTTCAGGATACAAAGCTATATCCAATTTATATACCGTCTAGATTTTCACATAGATTGTTGCAGTTGATTCTCACAATCAAAACTAATAGCAGTAACCAAAGTAACTTAAGTTTATGTGAACTGCATCAGATAGACCTGCCCTAAGGTCTGGGCTCTGCCTTCTACTGTGAGATCTTGGGCAAGTTGCTTAACCCCTCTGAGCCTCAGATTCTTCAAAAGAAAATGACGATGATAAGAGTATCTATCTACCTTAGAGAATTAAGTGAGATGATATACATAAGGTACAGTGACTGGCACATATGTGCCCTATAACAATTAGATAATACTCTTTTTTAATTTATTCTCTGATCATTCCTGCTTCCCTTCAAAAAGGTTCCCTTCTTCCTGTATCCATCCAGTCCTCCAGTCCAGAACCTGGGAGGGATCCCCTGCACCTTCTAATCCTTCGGTCTCCTCACACCCGTCTCTGCCATAGCTACGTAATCACCAAGCACCATTCATTATCCTGAATCACCATATGCTCATATTACTTCTTCTCAGACTCTTACAAACTTCCTGAGGGACACTTTGCCTCCATCCATCCATCCTCCATCCATCCATCCATCCATCCATCCATCCATCCATCCATCCCCCATCCATCCATCCATCCATCCATCCAACCATCCAGGCATCCACTGAAAAATCATACTGAGTACACATAGTGAGTGGCTGAAGAAGATCTCTCTGAAGAGGTGACATCTGAGCAGCTGGGACAACTGAGGGAGTGAGCATGGAGATTTGGGGGTGGGGTGGGGAAGCATTCCAGGAAGAGAAAACGATACATGCAAAGGCTCTGAGACAGACGTGTTTGTGAGCCAGTAAGAAGGCAGAGAATCTCTGCTGAGTGCCAGGGGATGTGGTTGGAGCAGCTGTCACAGGCTGAACCATATCAGAGGTGGAATGATTGACAGGTTTAAGCAAAGGGGTGACCTTTTTAGAAAATCACACTGAATAGGCAAGGGGGAAGCAGAGGGACAATGTACAACATCATTGCCTGGGTCCACGTGGTGATTAGCATGGCAGCAGACAGTCTTTCTAAAACACAGTTCTGAGCAGGTCACTCTCCCTACCTGGCCCCTGCATGCACTGCACACACACACACCTAAAACCAGCCAAAGTTTTCTCCGCTGCCCCTAGAATAAAGTCAAACTCTGGACCCCTTTCCCAACTCCTGTCCTACATGACCCTGTCAGAGGTCATGATTCTGTACCCCTCCATCCGCTGCTCCCTCACCCTGAAATCCTCTTCTCTCCCTTGTCTTTCCATTTATTCTCCAAAACTCTGCTTTATGAGCTCCCCATAGAAGCTGTCCTTGATCCTCTTCCTTCTCCCCTCCCGGAAAGACATAACTACCTCCTCTTCTGATACATAAAACTATAATCATATTTATCATTCTGTCCTGTACATTGTGAGCCACTTATGTGCAATGTTCCTATGGTTTTGTTTGTTTGTTTGTTTGTTTGGATGCCTCGGGTCTTAGTTGAGGCATGTGGGATCTTTTTGTTGCAGCGTGTGGGCTTCTCCTTAGTTGCCACGTGCAGATTTTCTCTCTCTAGTTGTGGCGCATGGCCTCCAGGGTGCTTGGGCTCAGCAGTTATGGCGTGTGGGCTTAGTTGCCAGGCAGCAAGTGGGATCTAGTTCTCCGACCAGGGATCCAACCCGCGTCCCCTGCATTGGAAGGCAGATTCTTTACCACTGGACCACCAGGGAAGTTCCCATGTTTTAATTTTTTATCTTGAACCCTCTGCATAATTACTGCCATCAGGTATGTGTTTAATTTGTGATTCATTGTATAGTAAATAGAATTTTCTCTCTGCGTGATTTTTCCAGTAAAGCAGATTGCCTGAGACTGTTTGGGTATCTCTTGGCTGGAATGTCCAGGAATCTCAATAGTATCCTTTTGATACTTTGGTCTCAGTGTTCACGTATGGCACTGCCAGCTGCTGGAGGGCTAGGATTCAGAATTTAGCGATCAGTGCCTCCCCCATATTCACTTTCTCTCTGCCTTTCCTGGGTTTTGAGTTCAGTTTCAGTAGTGAACACTGAGTCCACCGGTGCCACCCTTCCTGACCTCCAGCTAGTCCTAGACTAACTCTTCCTTCTCACTTAAAACCAAATAAAAGTCATATACCCTTGTTGATTCGTATTGACTTCAGCTCTAAGAAATTTTCCTCAAATATTCTGTCTTGAAATCCATCATAAATGTTTCCCCCAGTCCTTTGGCAGGGGTCTGCTCCACTTCAGTAGGCTTTAAAATGCTGTCTTTTACAGATTTTTCACAAACTCCATGGAAAATGAGCGGTGTGATGCTGAACCATAACCCATGTCTTATTGTGCGATGTGCTGTGGTTTTGGCCTGGCCACAATTCTTTTTTTTTTTTGCGGTACGCGGGCCTCTCACTGTTGTGGCCTCTCCCGTTGTGGAGCACAGGCTCCGGACGCGCAGGCTCAGCAGCCATGGCTCACGGGCCCAGCCGCTCCGCAGCACGTGGGATCTTCCTAGATCGGGGCACGAACCTGTGTCCCCTGCATCGGCAGGCGGACTCTCAACCACTGCGCCACCAGGGAAGCCCCTGGCCACAATTCTTAAGTCATGATGTGAATTTCATTTCCTGTTGCTTATCCTGCATGTTAACTTTCTGCTTGGTAAAGTTGCAAATTCCCAGTGAAAGCATTCTACAATTGATTAGACCCAGGCCGCTTGGCAATTTCTTTCTAATCTTTTTTTATTGTGCTTTCCATAAAAATGACAGCCCTGGTATAAATCCTAGTTTAAATCAATACCAGTAAGTGCTAATCTCTTCACAGCACTGGAGATGAAAATGTCAAATGGTACCTGCTGGGCATTAGAACTTTCACTGTAAATCATCAAAAATTAAAGCAACACCAAATTGATTTTATTTCCCATCTTTTAAAAAAATTACTTTCAGATTCATTATTTTTCCGTTGAGTTGTTCTTTTTTTTTCCAGTTATATTCTGATCAAATGAGATTGATGAACTGAATTTGGCATGGCAAATGTGTTGATGTCTGGTAGTAAAAATGTGTAGGACCTGGCCTGTACCAGGAAGAGCCTTAGGATAAAGTTGATATTTTAAAGAATGATGCATATATTTAAGTTATATTTCAATCATTATTCATGTGATAACACCTCAATAAAGTAGAATCTTGGTTGAAGAAGCTATACCACAGGAAGGTACCTAAAAATGGTACAATTACAGAAAAGAATTTCTAACCCTTTGTCTCCCATCTTTGAAGCTATTGTCAAAGCCACTTAAGCTATAACTAGATGATACCTCCTCTAGGGGTTGGCTGCCTGCGATCTGGGCATCTCACAGTCAAGATATAGGGCAATGCATAGCTTAAATATTAAATTGTCAGGTGATCCTGGAAGAGCTGGGAAATCATATGGCTTTTAAATCCAGGAGGAACTTAACTAAGCATCATTTCCAACTTCCCACACTATTTATTTGACTAAATAAGAAACTGAAACCTTAGGAGATTTAGTGACAAAATGATGGTCATCACAGATTTAAAGGCAAACCAGCAGATCTCTAGATGTTTAATCCCCATCTCTTCTTGTTGTATCAAAGAGAAAAATATAAGAACTATACCCACGTTGAGCAAAGGGCATACAAAACTCTGATGTGTGTGTATGTGTGTGTTCATAAAAATAGTTTTATATGAGGATAATCTCTTCAAATGTGCTGATAAAATGGAAGAGTGGCAGGAGAAAACATGTTACAGATTAGGCAAAGACTTAATTTAACTGGTCAGTTTCAGATTTACTTCCACAAAAAATATTCTTTATGCTTCTTGCATGGTTCCCCTCCATCTCTCAAAGAGGATGCTAATTAGCAATGCAATGCTTAAGAAATATGTAGCCCAAAGGAGTGGCAGAAAAAACACATCCCAAAGACAAAGCAGGTCATAAAGGACGCAGCTTTTCAATAATGGAGGACTAGGGAAACTTCCAAGAACTGACAACAAAGATTTCTCCAATCCCTTTTAGTTCCTCAAGTTATTCATCATTTTAAGTTCATTAACAGCAGTAACTAAAGTGCAAGGGTCTCAAAATTACCTGTCTCTTCTCTTATCAGCTTAAGCCTTGCAAGAGTAGCAAGTGCAGGAATGAGCAACGTGGACTGGGTACAGACTGGCAAATTCAAGAGCACATCCAAAGGAAACAGCTCCTTTGCCTACAGTTAAGACAAACTCTGAGATGTAATTTATCCTCCAGAGTTTCCCTGCAGGACCAGGTGGAGATTTCACCGGAAATCACACGACTGTGCCATCCACACCCTCCTCCCTTGTCTCGCTTCCCCCAGCTCTTCCTCAGAGTGTTCCGGGAGCACATCCTTCATAAACCACTTACACATGAATCCTTTGTTGGTCTGCTTCCGAGAGTCTGTCCTAAAACAACCACAAATGTATTCCCTTATTTTATTAAGAGCTAGTTTTCCATCCAAATATTTAAGATACTTTTACAAATGAAATGATTGTGTCAGCTCTGGAAAAGTTGTGGTGTGGTATGGGGTGTGTGTGTGTGTGTGTGTGTGTGTGTGTGTGTGTGTAAACAATTACACTTTTGGGCTTCCCTGGTGGCACAGTGGTTGAGAGTCCCCCTGCTGATGCAGGGGACACGGGTTTGTGCCCCGGTCCGGGAAGATCCCACATGCCGCGGAACAACTAAGCCCATGCACCACAACTACTGAGCCTGTGCTCTAGAGCCTGAAAGCCACAACTACTGAAGCCTGTGTGCTCTAGGGCCTGCATGCTGCAACTACTGAGCCCACATGCTGCAACTATTGAAGCCCGTGTGCCTAGGGCCCATGCTCCACAATAAGAGAAGTCACTGCAATTAGAAGCCCAAGCACTACAATGAAGAATATCCCCTGCTCGCCGCAACTCGAGAAAGACTGTGCGCAGCAACAAAGACCCAATGCAGCCAAAAATAAATAAATAAATAAATAAAAAATATTTAAAAAATTTTAAAAATCAAAAAAAGAAATATTAGTTACATTCTTCATGACATTCTATGCAACTAGAAAGTAGTGAGTGATACAAATCTCACTGTGCAATTAGAGACATTTAGGCATTAGACAGGATATAATGGCCCAGAAAGGCAGAACTAAGCCATTTTACCTGATTCCTTAGAGGTGGAATATTATGATGTAAAGTATGATTCCATCATTTCTTGGATTTGAGGACCAAATATGTTACTTATTTCAAAAAAAGAGATAAATAATATGGTGTTTACAATTGCATTATTTTCCCATATCCCAAAATCAAGAAAATGTTTCTTCAACAACACAAGCTATATCAATGAACCAATTCCACAGTAATCTGCAAATGCATAGTTACATGATTGATCTAACAGATATTTGGGCAGCCAAAGGGAACAGAAACAGTATTAAAGTCATAATGCATTTTTTTTTCTTTGCGGTACGCGGGCCTCTCACTGTTGTGGCCTCTCGTGTTGCAGAGCACAGGCTCCGGACGCGCAGGCTCAGCAGCCATGGCTCATGGGCCCAGCCGCTCCGCGGCATGTGGGATCTTCCCGGACTGGGGCACGAACCCGTGTCCCTTGCATCGGCAGGCAGACTCTCAACCACTGCACCACCAGGGAAGCCCTCAAGTCATTTTTTAAGAGACTAGAAATGGGAAGAATATTAAAATGTGAAAAATATCTTAGGCTGCTGAAGTATGTTTTATGGTGCTGAAGTAGTTTGCTAAGCCTTATTATTGGTGTCTTCCCTCAGTTATACAACCAACTGGTTTTTCTAAGGCTATTTCAAAAATAATTCAGTAAATATGAGCACAAGTTTCTGCATCAAAAAATTTGGCCTAAAAATCTAGTAAGAGGTGGAGTAACACCTTCAAACTTAGAATCTACAAGTAAAAGTTACATTCAGCAAAACTACAATTTAATTGCAAAGACAAAATATCAGTATTCTCAGACACTTGAGGTCTCAGGGAGAACAGCGCACACAAGCACATGTGCACGCGCACACACACACACACACACACACACACAAACACTTTGCTGACACCTTCTCAGAAAAGAGAGATATTAATTCAGGACAAAGCAATGGCTTATGGGAAGTGAGGGTGTATAATGAAAAGTAAGCCACACACCTCTTATCTTTCCTGTTAGTCCCCCCTATATTCCAATGAGAAAAAGTTTGGGAGCTCCAATCAGTTCTACAATCATTTGTTGAGCAAATACAAAGTGGAAAAAGCCTTAGTTATGCTCCCCACAGGACCAAACACACACACACACACACACACACACACACACACACACCAGGCAACCAGCACTCTCTCCTCTACTTCTCCCCACTACTCAAATTCCAACCCCCTACTCAAATAAGAGTACTACTTGCTTTCCCACCTGCCAATCAATCCCAGCTCTTGCACATGGGCCCCTCTGGGGGGTGTAGTGAGTTCCTTCCCTCTTGACCTCCAGCAGCATCAAATGGGAGTGCCCTTCCAGCCCAGACCACCCCCCCACCCCGACACACACACACTAACCTGCAAGGTGGGGTGGAGGTGGGTGGGCAAGAAGAAACCTTGAGAGGAAAAGAGTTCCAGCGGCCTTTCCTAGATTTTCAGACTCCATTCTAAGAACGCTCCCCCACGGTAGGGATGGTGTTTCACAGGTGGAAAAATAGACGTTGGAAAGTATGGTATTGAAAATATT
This sequence comes from Mesoplodon densirostris, assembly GCF_025265405.1. Taxonomy (NCBI): domain Eukaryota; kingdom Metazoa; phylum Chordata; class Mammalia; order Artiodactyla; family Ziphiidae; genus Mesoplodon; species Mesoplodon densirostris. The sequence goes on from NC_082676.1 coordinate 67,488,604, forward strand.
GATCCCTTGTTTAAAGAAAAAGTACCTGTATGGAGGTTCCTTAAGAAACTAAAAATAGAGCTACCATGTGATCCAGCAATCCCACTCCTGGACATATATCCAGAGAAAACCATGGTTCAAAAGGATGCATGCACCCAATTTTCACGGCAGCACTCTTTACAGTAGTCAAGATGTGGAAACAACATAAATGTCCATTGAAGGATGAATGGATAAAGAAGATGTGGTACATATGTACGATGGAATATTACTCAGCCATAAAAAAGAATGAAATAATGCCATTTGCAGCAACATGGATGGACCTGGAGATTATCATACTAAGTGAAGTAAGCCAGACAGGGAAAGACAAATATCATATGATATCACTTATATGTGGAATCTAAAAAAATGATGCAAATGAACTTATTTACAAAACAGAAATAGACTTAGAGAACGAACTTACTGTTACCAGGGGGGATGTGTCGGGGAAGGGACAGATTGGGAGTATTGGATTGACATGTATACACTGCTATATTTAAAATAGATAACCAACAAGGACCTACTGTATAGCACAGGGAACTCTGCTCAATACTCTGTAATGACCTTTATGGGAAAAGAATGTGAAAAAGAATAGATACATGTATATGTATAACTGAATCACTTTGCTGTACACCTGAAACTAACACAACATTGTTAATCAACTATACCCCAATATAAAATAAAAATAAATAAATAAATAAATAAATGCAATTAGAATGCTTAAAAAAATTTTGTATGGGCCGTATTTTCTACTTGTTTTATATGTTTCCTGATAAATAATTTCAGTGTTATTTAAAAAAATAAAGAAAAAGTACTTGATGTCGATTTAAGCCATGCCTCAAGAGTGCTCAGCCTGGAAGCAACCAGGTCTCCTGTCTGCTTCTCAATTCTTGCCAACTGAGCAAGAATCCAGAGGCCTCAGATGGCAGATTCATTTAAGCCTTTCTCTTTCATTTGCCCTCCCTTTGTCTAAAAAACCTTGGTGATTACACAGATTGGGGCAGAATTTCAGTCGCCAGAAATAAGTGCCTTCTTTGTCCTGTGGCTTCTCTTTATTGGACATGTGAGTGTTGCCTTCATACATCCTGGAGATTATTTAACAACCTGAGACTGATCGGGCTGGGTGATCCATGCCATATGACTTATTGCCACCAGACTCAAGGAAGAGAGGTAAAAAAGAACAGCTACAATCTGTCTCTTGGAACTGCTGCCTTCCCCTTGCTCAGAGACAACTCACAGCCTCTCATATCTTCCAGGAACCAGTCTTCCACACTAGCACTTGCTGTCGTGTCATGGCCAGGATGCTATTTTCCCAAAAGTATTAACGTAGGGATGTGAAATGACATCTTTCCTGCTCTGCTACATACTCACAGTCCTCTGAAAAGTCCTAGTGTCCAGGTCTCACAGTGAGGGCCATTCATAGTGAGGGGCTTGGGGTGCATTAGTGATTTGTGAAGGTGAATGCAGATGGTAGATGTTCAAAGGAGTTAACGTTGCCAAAGGAATACAATAAAGAGAATTCTCTAAGACAAGGATGCAGTGGATTGCAGGGAGAAAGTGAAGAGCAAAAGAGAAGAGTTTCTTCAATAACAGCATTACTTGTCTTCTTACGGGAAGCTGGAATGTTTGAGGACCAGCTGCAGAAAATTTATTCCAATTAAGCAAGTATTTTCAGCATCTTTATACTTGTATTCGTGAGCAAAACTCTTGACTGCTGGTTTAATTTTTCAGCCCATGGCACCTAGTTTAGTTCTTTGCTCATAGGTGCTCAGTGAGTAAATGGTTGATTCAAAAGAATCTTATCTCTTGGCACTGAAAAGAACCTCAGAGAAACTGAGAATTAAAGAGGTTAAGCTCAAGGTTACATAGCTAGGAAGTTATGGAATCCAGATATGAATCCAAATCTGCTCTTTTTCCTGGTCAGTGGAAAGAGAATGAGGCACAAAATCATGCTTAAGAGCATAGACTTGGGGGCCAGACTCCCTGGGTTTGAATTCTAGCTCCACCACTTGGTAGCTCAGTGATCTTAATCACGGGAGTAACTTAACCCCTTTGCCTTGGTTTTAGCATATGTAAAATGGGGATAAGAAAAATATCTATTTCAAATATGAAATGAGTTAACGTGTGTAAAGTGCCTAGAACAGTGCCTGACATACAGTGAGCACTCAGTTAATTGTTTTAGCTATTTTACAGGATTATTGAAGTCAGGAAATATATTCCATCCAGTAATAAAAACCTCTGAATCATGATGTAAGTTCCCATATGCTGTATCTCTTGAAAATATATACATAATGAGGGAGTAAAGTGACTGAAAATAATCACAATTTTTCTTTGCAACTAAAGCGATACATCATCCTCTTCATTACCGCCATCATCTTAATCATTTTCATTATCACCATCAATTTCATTATCTTCATCACCAACTTCCATTTCAAAACACGTTTGTTTTCTGTTTCACTTATATTCACAAACTTCTCTGCCAGACAAAGAAGGGACCCACGGTGAGGTCTCCATTCTCAAGTCAGGTCAAGAGGGACAGAGATACTTATTTCTTATTTCAATGTGTCTCTTGTGTTTATATCTGACTCTTTCAGCCCGTAGGACAGCCTAACACAATGGAGAGAGAATGAAAGTCCCAGTTTTGTCATTGTCCATTTAGCATCCCCTAATCTAGTGGAAACTCAGTTTCCTTGTATGTGAAATGGAAGAAAAAAATAAGATAGAGAGAATGCAAGCCCAGATGACACTAGGTAGGCGCTGAATAAACAGATTTTGTCAATGCTTTGTTCTGTCTCAACCATTTCCTACTTGACACAAGTTAAAATAAAGGACAAGTATACTCTAAGATTAGTTAAATAGAATTAATTAAGTGTATGGAAGAGAGGAATAACCAAATACATTGGAAACTAAGATGGTTCCTTTAATTAGGCATCATATATGTCTCTGAGCCTCCTAGAAGCCAGGGCAAAAATTGAACGCTCCAAAAAGGAAGAAGTATACCAATGCTTCAAAAGAAATACAGTCTAAACTGGCCAGACATAGTGATATTTTTCTCATGTGAAATCTTATAAAGATAATGTTGAGTGACATGATAGGTCTCCTGATACCAATTTCATTTTTAAAATGCTGACCAGGTTTTTTTTTTTTATTTTTTATTTTTTTGCATTACGTGGGCTTCTCACTGCTGTGGCCTCTCCCGTTGCGGAGCACAGGCTGTGGACGTGCAGGCCCAGCAGCCATGGCTCACGGGCCCAGCCGCTCCGCGGCATGTGGGATCTTCCCAGACCGGGGCATGAACCCATGTCCCCTGCATCTGCAGGCAGACTCTCAACCACTGCGCCACCAGGGAAGCCCACTGACCAGGTTTTTAAATGGATCTTTTAATAAGGAACTTGCCTAACAAGTTGAGAGGTTAACATCAAAATCCATTTCAGTTCAAATGATTTCTTGAGGGGATTAAGCTGATATGGTCTAAGAATGATGCCTGACAGTAATCCCATGTAATACAAGGGCAGAATTCAGAAAGCATAACCACTCTGAGTGCTATGGAATAAGGAATTTCTTACAGGAATTTGACATTACACAATTGTGAGAGGTGCTGGGGAAGAAAGGGTCCAAAAAGGAGAGAAGGAAGATCAGGGGGAAATCACCAAGCTGGCCTCTGGTAGCACTGCCACGAGTGGATGTGTTGGAGTTTTCAGGGGAATTTGAAGGCCAAGTACATCCTGCAACTGGATTGGGATGTGCACCCTGCCAGGGCTGTGTAATAATAGCAAGATAAGAAACTCTACATGCTTTGCTTAGAGCTGCCAAGCACGCTGCCACTGACATTCTGGTTCTGGGAATTCATCTCAGTTTGCCTGGGAAGCTAAACACTTGAAGTCCTCCTCCTTCAAAGTTGCACAAACCCAGTCCGTGAGTTGGGCCAGGACATTATGTGCCCACTCACACATCCATTTCAAGACATTCTTTTAGGATTTCCCTGGTGGGGCAGTGGTTAAGAATCTGCCTGCCAATGCAGAGGACATGTGTTTGATCCCTGGTCTGGGAAGATCTCACATGCCGCGGAGCAACTAAGCCCGTGCACCACAACTGCTGAGCCCAGGTACCACAACTACTGAAGCCTGTGTGTCCTAGAGCCCATGTTCCACACAAGAGAAGCCACCACAATGAGAAGCCCATGTGCTGCAACGAAGAGTAGCCCCCACTCGCTGCAACTAGAGAAAGCGCGTGTGCAGCAACAAAGACCCAACACAGCCAAAAAAACCCACATTCTTTTAATATATTGTTCTTAATGCTATTGCATAATTAAGGTCTTTGTTTTAATGTCCATACGTCGGACTCTGGTGGAATTTTGTTCTGGTTTTAAAAGCACAGCCTCTCATTCTGCTCATGGGGTCAAGGTACCAATGATCTGGACTGAAGCACGGCAAGAAAGAAGAGTGGTAGTCTTTGCTTTGCATCCTCCATAACACTGTTATCCAAAAAATTATGATCAAAATCATCCACAAAGACCCCAGGAACTCCTTAGGACAGACCACCAGTTTCAAAAAGGAATTTATTAAGTGCACTGTACTTTATTTTGTTCATGAGCAGAGAAACTTCTCTCTCTTTTTTTTTTTTTTTTGGCCGCTCAGCATGTGGGATCTTACTTCCCCGACCAGGGATCAAACCTGCGCCCCCTGCATTGGAAGCATGCAGTCTTAACCACTGGACCGCCTGGAGAAGTCCCCAGAGAAACTTCTAATAACCCAAATTTCTAAGAAAAGGAGGAGCTGTTATCTAAAAACAACTTGCAAATTAAGTCCAAAGGCTGCGCCATGTGCTCTGAACATATTTTTTCTTTAAAGCATCTGCTAAGTGTCAAAGGACAGGCGTACCACAGGATTGTTTGATTTACCCTCTACTGACAAGAACATATCATGACAGAGACGGAATAAGTCTATCTCTAGTTCTCAGTGTTTTCTCCCTGTAACATTTCACTGGACTGCACCAGTCAGTATTTACGTAGCTTTATTTGAGTACAGTTGATGAATTCTTGTTATTTATTTTTGTGTCATCTTAAGAAAGTTTCCATGGTTCTGTTGTAGGATCAGTTTAGTAGTGGTCATTAAAATCAATATAACAGGAAAAGTATTTTTACTTTCCATAACTCACCTGCTTTCTACAGAGACTGCCTCCTGCTAAGTCCACAAGCAAACATACTCTTGAGTACCTGCATGGTTTGGGAGAGAAAATTCAAGGCAGTCTTGAGTTCCACATCTGAGTTAATACAGTGTTGTGAAAAGCTGTCAGTGGGTACCAGGAGTCCAGCAGTGAAGGCAAGTATCAGAAAGTAGTCTTCAGGAACTTTCAGACACCTTGAGGATGATTAGGATTCCTCCAGGACATCCAGTTGGGGTTTGGGACAATTCTATTCAGGTCCCAAAGGCTGGAAGAGGCAGTGGTGATCTCTGGGTTACTTTTTATCCATGTTTATCTCTTTTACATACATGTGTGCTTGCTTAAAATCCAAGATAACCTTGTGAACAAGATAGCTCATGTATTTTGGGGACAAAATAAAGTTGCAAAATGTTACACAGCTTGTCCAGCATCTTTCTGATAAGGCTGGGAACCTGGGTCCTGAGATACTTGAATGTTCCTGTCACCACACCAGAGACTTCCAAAATCAGAGGATGAAAGGCATCAGGTTGAACACAAGGTGGCTTTCAAGTGCTTGCATTTCCAAGTGATGGTAGTTGGAACTGTGATTGTGAGGGTATTCTGTGCTTTCTGAGAACGTGATCACAAAACTTGGAAGACACTTCCTGCTTCTGCTTGGTGACTTCATCAGATTAATTTTTTCCTCCTTGTTGCAATTTGTTCCAGGTTTCTTTTCCCCTCTTCACACCAGTTCATTCTAATATAAGAAGTCACTACAGTGCTCCCATTAATATTAAATGCTACATTTTTTTTCTTTTGCAGTACGCGGGCCTCGCACTGTTGTGGCCTCTCCCGTTGCGGAGCACAGGCTCCGGACACGCAGGCCCAGCGGCCATGGCTCACGGGCCCAGCTGCTCCGCGGCATGTGGGATCTTCCCGGACCGGGACACAAACCCGTGTCCCCTGAATCAGCAGGTGGACTCCCAACCACTGCGCCACCAGGTAAGCCCTAAACTCTACATTTTAAACTTAAGATCTTTAATATCAGAGCTGCAAAACTGCTCAAAACTGCCAGATGCATAAACTTTTCTCATTGACTATACATTCGATATTTTCCTGAGAATCTACATTCTTTGTTTCTTTAATAATGATCAGACTTTAAAGAAAAGACCTATTTCTTTCCCTTGGTTAGTGTTGTTACATGTAACAGTTATGTAAAAGGTAAAATGTTAGATTTTAATTTTGATTTCTTCCCAAAACACAAAAGTATCCTTTGCTGTATAAGTTAATTTACTTTTATCCTAACTTTTAACTTTTTAAAATCATTTTTGGGCATGTCATTACATAGAGTAATCATTTTTTTCAGCCCAGAAAAAAATAATGGAAGAAATAGCAGAAATTCAGTCCTGTATTTGTGTACAGACATTTGAGTATTTCCATCCCATGATCTTATTTTCACCCTGGCCTCTTATTGTGAAACTGCTCTTCAGAGTTCTCACATTCACGCCTATCTCATGGTAAATTGCTTTAGCATGGTAGTATGCTTAGATCAATTGCCAGCAGCAGTAATGTCAGTATCAATCATGTACAAACGTGTAATAACTGGGAGACAGATGATATTCCCCCCCTTCTTTTAGCCTGGTACAGTTTGCTCTTCTGGAGGATGCCTTTAGTACAAAGTAATTTCCCGGGAAGTCTGAAGGCACATCAGTCAAGCATTAAGAATTCTTTCAGCTCACCTGGTCCTCAGAGGGAGAGGAGCAGTCCATGCAGTAGCATGGACTCGGCCAGCACCATGGACAGAGCCACCAGGCAGATTCTTTAGATGATTCTGAGTGCAGGGTCTTGCAACCTCCATCCCAGCACTTTATGCCCTTCACACACACATACACACACACACACGCACACACGCACACACACACAGACACAGACACACCTCTTTACTGACATGTCTCTTCTCTCTCTTCCCCCTCCATCTCTCTTTCTGTCTCTCTCATTTCTTAGCCCTCGATATTAAGATTTCCTGGTTGTTCACAATTTTGAATTCTGGTATTTGGTCCTGGGAACTTTCCCCCCAAATCCTGAATTTCCCATTTTATCTATGCCTCTGAACACAGCTTTCCTTAATATTATTCCACTGGCCCGAGTATATGTTACATTTTTGTTCTTGTTGGTTTGTTTGTTTGTTTTTACCTTGGCTACTGTTTTTATTCAGCTGGCCTCCCAGAAGGCTGAGATTTGTTTGGGTTATATTTGTCCTAAGTGCAGCATTTAAGTATAAATAACTTTAATGTAAATATATTCTATGTCCTGAAAATATGTAGCATGTGTCATATTTTACATAGGTAATATGCCAGTCAAGATGTTAGCAAAAAAGAGACGGAATACGCAGGTGGAATAATTAAGGAGAGTATATTAAGGGACTGTTTACAAATGTATGGGAGGATCAAGCAAATCCAACGAAGCGTAGTCAAGTCTCCAGGCCTAGCAACCTACAGGAGCCATTATCCCTTCAGCCTGAAGAGACAAGGGAAGGGAGTGGTCAGAAGAATTTGGAGAGGGAGTTTGTATGGAGAGGGCTCCCCAACAAAGCTGTGGCATTTAGAAAAGGGATGAAGTCAATATATAGTGACCCAAAAGGGAGGGAGCCTAGAAAATAAAAACCTTGAGTTGATTCTCCTGCCTTACTCTCCGATTTTTTCAAACGGTTCTTCCCATTGGCTGAATCCAATGGGATGCTATAAAGCAATGAATTTCATTGATGTGGCCCATAAAAGTCAATCTCGCAGGGCACAGCACACATTGGAGAAAGGTGGAGCAGAGATCTGAAGAGGAAAACAGAAATTAACAGACAGATATAATATGCATAGTTGACATCTACATAATAAAACATAACAATGTTGAAAATTACAAAGATATTATAAACTCAGATTGTATTACAGAACCCAATGTATCCATATTCACCATCTGATGGCCTTATAACAAGTAGCTGACCTCAGGGGTCTCTTGTTCAGATATTTTGTTCTCTCTCTCTCTCTCTCTTTTTTTTTTTTTGGCTGCATTGGGTCTTCGTTGTGGAGTGCGGGCTTCTCATTGTGGAGGCTCCTCTTGTTGTGGAGCATGGGCTCTAGGCACGTGGACTTCAGTAGTTGCAGCACCCAGGCTCAGTAGTTGTGGCTCACAGGCTCTAGAGTGCAGGCTCAGTAGTTGTGGTGCATGGACTTAGTTGCTCCACGGCATGTGGGATCTTCCCGGCCCAGAGATTGAACCCGTGTCTCCTGCATTGGCAGGAGGATTGTTAACCACTGTACCACCAGGGAAGTCCCATTTTCTTCTCTCTTGAGTGTCAAAGCCCATTATTCTTCATGGGATTCCTCACTCAATACTACTCACTCCATAAATTAGACAAACATGAGTAGATAACTCACCATTGTCTAATACTCTAACATATGTTTGAAATGCCTTCAGGCCAATACATTCAGCTACATGAGAATGATTGACTTCATGTTCTGCCAAAATCTTTTCCTCAATTCATTCAATGATTTAGCTTTTAAAATTCCCCTTGATTAAGGCTGAACATAACCCTTAAAATCTGAACATAGCCACAGTGCTGTGGTTTTTGACAAATCACCTCAGCTAAAGGACGCAAGCTCATGCTTCTTATTTATTCGTCTGTTCTTGCCAAGTGAACTTGCCAACTCCTCCTGGTGCACGTCTCCTGGGAAAGATGAGAGGAGAAATAATAAGGGCACCTTGAAGAAACATTGTAATTATACATAAAGTACTGTGGGCAAGGCATCTCATGTGGAACTGAGAACAAGAGCCCTCCTCTCCCTGCCAGTGAAAGAAATATGAAGACTCATTCTAGCATAGATGTATATCTTTGCAAAGGTTTATTCTTATCACCATTTGAATCCTGGAAATTACATACTTCTACATAGTAAAATGACTCTCTGACTTTCCCTCTTAAAGACTGAACCCATGATTTGACTTTGCTACAGCTGTACCCAGAACAGCTGAGTCAGCCCATCACCAACAAGCCACCAGATATGAGTTTGTGACATAGGACTAGGAACTATCATTGCCAGTTGGGCCCATGAAAATGGAATGGTCTTTCTTAACATCCACAGACAAATAACCGATGCATCAAATCTCTCTCTCTGCCCAGCATTTAGAGGATGTGTTAGTATAGCACCAGACAATTTATATCTTACCTTTATTGTAGTCAACACTTTTCAGTATAGTTCTGCTTCATAAATTGTCCCTAATGCATTGTCCATCTTTGCTGAACAGGAATTTTAATAGACACATGTTGTTTTTACCCACCTAACATCCTTGCCCCTTTCTCTGGGGAAAAGCCTCTTGTTTTCCTTTGTCTAATAAAAATGTCTTTATACTTAGTTCCTGCAGTTCATGTCAAGGGTCAGCTCCAGGAGAATGCACAACACACAGGCCTGGCCAGTAACTGATTCCAATCCTCTGGACCCTGTAATTGGGGAAGAATTTGTCTCATTCCATAAGTCAAGTTAATGAACTTCTATGCCAAGATTTTATAAAAATTACTGGGGAAAAAGCTCCCTTTCCTCTGAGGTTAAGCCAACAAAGAGGATAACAGGTCCTAAAAATGAAGATGGAGAAAGTTCTGGATTAAGCCGTACCTGAATCTGTTTCTACCTGTGGACTGTTGAAGTATGCAAAACAAGAAGTTTCCTTCATTGTTTAAGCCAGCTACTGTTGTAGTTCTATGAAGAAGAAGAAGAAGAAGGAGAAGAAGGAGAAGGAGAAAGAGAAGGGGAAGGGGAAGGAGAAGGAGAATAAGAAGAATAAGAAGGGGTGGCACAGTGGATAAGAATCTGCCTGCTAATGCAGGGGACACGGGTTCAAGCCCTGGTCTTGGAAGGTCCCACATACCACAGAGCAACTAAGCCCATGTGTCACAACTACTGAGCCTGCGTGCTGCAACTACTGAAGCCCACACGCCTAGAGTCTGTGCTCCACAACAAGAGAAGCCATCGCAATGAGAAGCCCGTGCACCGCAATGAAGAGTAGTCCCAGCTCGCTACAGCTAGAGAAAGCCTGCGCACAGCAACGAAGACCCAATGTAGCCAAAAATAAATAAAATAAGTAAATTAAAAAAAAGAAAAGAAGGGCTTTCCTGGTGGTGCAGTGGTTGAGAGTCCGCCTGCTGATGCAGGGGACATGGGTTCGTGCCCTGGTCCGGGAGGATTCCACATGCTGCGGAGCGGCTGGGCCTGTAAGCCATGGCCGCTGAGCCTGCGCGTCTGGAGCCTGTGCTCCACAATGGGAGAGGCCACAACAGTGAGAGGCCCACGTACCACTAAAAAAAAAAGAAGAAGAAGGAGGAGGAGGAGGAAGGGGGGTAGGAAGGGGGGGAGGGGAGGGGAGGGGGGGAGGGGAGGAGGGGAGGGGAGGGGAGGGGGAGGGGAGGGGAGGGGAGGGGGGGGAGGGGAGGGGGAGGGGAGGGGAGGAAGGGGAAGAGGGAGAAAAATAGGAATTATTCTGATTAATACAATCTGGAATGTGTTCAAAAGTCTCAGGTCACATAACTAGATTCCATTACCTTTTCTCAACTCTGGGCTTCATATATTGCACTACAGCTTAGCCTGAGTTGATCCATTTTGAGCCAAGATCAGCCTTACTTCCATCATCCTCAAACTGAACATTGCCATTTAAGTCAGATTCAGACTCCAGCAATGCTTACTTGGCTATTCTGAAGAAAATGTCCAAAAGGACTCTAATTCTTGAGGTCTCTAAGAGGAGAGTGATTCATTCTTCCACACACAAATTGAATTATTGAAATGTTCTTTCCCAACACTTTAAAGCAACATACTGCAGATACATTATAGATATCATTTTAAAATTAACCCTTTAAAATGATTCTGGAGTCAGTCGTTCAAACTGGTTTTCAATCATTTAAGTTGGCTTGTGAAAATATGCTTTTCAATTAAAATGTCTATAGATGCTGGACGTTGCTTGGTGTTAAAGTCTGGATTACTGTTCAACAACTACTCTTTCCCTTCACTCTCCCACTATGGACAGAGTTAGGCTTGGCCATGTGACTTGTTTTGACCAATAGAATAATAGTGGGCATGATGTAATGGCGGCTGTAAGTGTTGTTCCATGGCTTGGCTTGGGTTTTGAGCTCCATTGATAAGTCATAAGATGAGCATGTCTCAGGTAACCACTGCCATTTCAACCTGGGCTTCAGAAAAAAATACACATGGAGAAAATCGAAACCAAATTCATGAGTTAGAGCCAAGCTGAGCCAACCTGCAGCTTGAAGTAAAGCCACTCAGCCAAGCCCAGCCTAGATCAGCCAAACCACAGGCAACTGTAACATAAGAATAAAACACTTGCTCTAAGCCATTAAGTTTAGGGTGATTTGTTACACAGCATTATAGTGGCAATATTGGACTACTATACTTTGTATAACCACATTGTTGTGCGTCATGTACCATAGCATAGCTCATGCAGCCAGTAGATCTTAAGAGATATGACAGGCACAAGAGAAATAAGTGCTTGGTCTAGAATATTATTATTGAAAATTAACCTTAAACAGAATCTTAGGCACAATCAGTCTAAGCAAATACTACACCCAATTTACATTGAAGCTTAGAAGATGAAGCCACTTACCTCAGGTCACATGGCTAAAATGACAAAGAACGAGCATTAAACAAAGGAATCTTTACTTCCAGCTTCATGATCCTCCCACAAAGCCTCTCTACTACCCTCCCTTCAGTATTTATAGACTAATAATTCATACTCTACTTCAATATCTCACTCTTCTCACATTGGCAACCCCGATTTTATCTTCCTCTGGCATTCCTCTAAGAACTACTCTATAGCAGAATGCAGAATATAAGAAAAACTAACCATATTAGACATTTGCAAAGGTTTTCACTACAAGAGAAGGGAGGAAATCCCAATATGTCTACTCTGTGTTATCTAATGTGGATGAAGAGTGCCTTTGGCCAAGACTGCTTCCATTTCCCTGAAAGTCTGTAGTCTGGAAATCTGAGTCTAGTTTGTTAGATTTTCTTACATCTATGATGATAGTTGTTTTAAAGGATACATTCTTATTTCCATGTTATTTGAATGTGTCCCATTAAAGGCATTATAAAAATCTTTCTAGCAAAAGTAATTGAGACCTCATAGACTGTTTAAACCAGAAGTCACAAACTCAGATGACTTTATGATCCAGGTCAGGAATGTAAAACACATGAATCAGAAAGCTGGGTGAGAATTCCAGCAAACTGGGCAGCTCAGGCCCTACTATATTTGGGGGTGGGTGATGGTAACTACTAACTCTAGCTAATTGTGACCATATTGCCAAATCTTTAATTATTCCAAAGGAAGCCACATCTTGGAATTTTTTATGGGAAATGATCCATTTTTAAAGGATGGTGACAATTTTTTTTAACATTGTGATCCATACAAAAAATGTTTGTGAACCAGATGCCACTAGCATAAGTTAATGCATCATAGAGGGTGTTATTAGACATTACAAGTACTGTGATTAGGTCCTATATGAATTATAATCTCCTGATTGTAGAATTTTAAAAGAGAAAATAATTCTATAAAAGCCACTAAGTAGGGACTTCCCTAGTGGCACAGTGGTTAAAGAATCCGCCTGCCAATGCAGAGGACACAGGTTTGAACCCTGGTCCAAGAAGATCCCACATGCTGCAGAGCAACTAAGCCCGTGAGCCACAACTACTGAGCCTGCACTCTAGAGCCATGAGCCTCAACTACTGAGACCACACAGCTTAGAGCCCGTGTTCCACAAGAGAAGCCACTGCAATGAGAAGCCCGTGCACCGCGATGAAGAGTAGCCCCCACTCGCTGCAACTAGAGAAAGCCTGTGCGCAGCAACGAAGGCCCAATGAAGCCATAAATAAATAAATAAATAAATAAATAAATAAAGCCACTAAGTACGGTTTTTTGTTTTTTTTTTTTTTTGCGGTATGCGGGCCTCTCACTGTTGTGGCCTCCCCCGTTGCGGAGCACAGGCTCCGGACGCGCAGGCTCCAGACGCGCAGGCTCAGCGGCCATGGCTCACGGGCCCAGCCGCTCCGCGGCATATGGGATCCTCCCAGACCGGGGCACGAACCCGTATCCCCTGCATCGGCAGGCGGACTCCCAACCACTTGCGCCACCAGGGAGGCCCCTAAGTACGGTTTTGAGTAGCTAGTTCTAGAAATATGTTTCTAAGGTGTACTTTTTGGTTCACTCTCTTTAGTATCATAAGAAGATAAAATGGATATTATATGATGAAGTTTTCTAAAAATAGACTAGGCCATGTTTCCAAAACCATGAAATTTTAGAATATTTTTAGAAGAAATAGAAAGTGGGATACCCGAGAGCACAGCCACAACTTTATAGCTGTTCTTCCAGCATGTTAAATAACATCATACATCAATTTCTCCACTTGGATGAGGTCATCCAAACCAATACTAAAGGTTATATAATTAACGAAAGAATTTAGGTCTAAGTAAGGACTTTCCTCGAATCAGATGTTTCTTGCAATGGCAGAATTAACCTTAAAAAACTAATATATACATTTTTAATGTTTGAACTATTATTTTACACATAAAATTTATATCTTTTCAAATTCCAGTTTATATTTGCTAACAAGCCGTGTACTTTGTTCTCTCTGAATTATTTCTATGTTAAACGTAGTTTGAAGAGCTCAGAAAAATCTCCGTGTTAAAGATAATTTCCATAATCATTGAAAAAAAATGAATTGAGGAAGATTTGCTGTATTTTTTAAAAGACCATGAAACAGAAAAGGAAATAACACAAGGTAGAGAATTCATGAATAGGTAATCACTTTCTACAGACAATAAGCAATCTTCCAATAAGCCCTGAGAAATAACTAATTAATTTTCCAAAATTTCCAAAACATTATTTTGTAGTCCTGTAGACCTAAAGAGGAATCTAAAGATAGTGAATAGTAATGTGTTCCTAATTTTCAAAAGAAGATTAAAAGGGCCCTTGGTCCTCATTGTTTAGCTTCTTCAAATCCTAGCAAAATAGTAGAACCTAAATAAGCACAAAAAATAAATTTTTACTGTCCTGAAAAATAAGGAAGCAATGAGTAGCTTCTGTTTATGAAGAGTTGATTAGTCCGAATAAATTTGATGGCTTGTTGATGAAGTTATAAAATGAATACAACCCAAAGCATTCTAGATTTAATGCCTTGTTGATAATAAAACTCTCAGTAAAGCCCCATGAGTCCTCCGCACTATATTAATTTGACAGCTTAGATAACAAAAGTCAGCTGAGATAGTCAACAGAGATAGGTCATTTAAGGAAATAGTATAAGTTGGTAAAAGCTATAGGAATGGGAGGTAGGACCAAGTGAGTCCCAGTGATTTAAAAGCAGTGAGTGTATGCTGAGGAAATAAAAATTTTTGAGCACCTAAATTTTAAGTTACAGCAAATATGAGAATGTCAATAAATACTACAGGGAAGTGAAGTGACATCTTGGAAAATAAGAATTATCTGGAGAAAACTTTTAAAAAACTTGATCAGTATTGAGTTCAAATATAAGGTGATAAATCATAGTACTTCAGAAAGCCCAAATGTGGACTAGGGTGGAGAGGAGACGGAGGGCAGTGTCATTAGGAGGAATCTACCTGAAAAGGTTGGTAATACACTATGATGGTAGAGAGTTGTGGCACCCAAAGAAATTATTATTACTGCACTTAAAATGCTCAGAATGAACTCAACAGAAATGGAAAAGCCCAACCTAATTTTTAACAAGGCCGTATTTTGAACTGTACATCCTGTTGTTCATACCTTATTCCCCTTCATCTCACCCAATTTGATCACACACCCATCCAACTGAAGAGAAATGAATAGAAACATAAGATCTTTTCCCTAATGGTCCAAAGAATATTCAAAGATCCAGCAACGTCTCCTCGGACTGCTTCTACCTTTCTCTCTCCTCCGCAGTGATGGGTTTCCCTTCACCTGAAGCTCCCTGGGCCCAAAATTCTCCCCAGAAATACATCTGAATGGGAGGATCCCAATCATACTTTGGGTGATTTTGCCTCTTTTAATTACACATAAGCCTACTCATTTACAGTTATGAGGCCATAAAATGGGAATATTCTGGTCTTTTCAGGACAATGTCTTCAAAGAAACTGTAGGGGTATGTGCCACATATGAACCAGAACCAAATACCCATGTTTTCTCTACATATACAACAGTATCTTAAATAGTAAGAACCTCAGTACTGATGGTTTTCATGTCTGAATCTGAGTATCAGCCAGTTTGTATCAGTTACTCTTTCCTCAAATTCACAAAATTAGTAAACACAAGACTCCTTGAGAGAGAAGATCTATTGGCCACCATAATGTTACCTAAGAAAGTATGATTATCCTCAACATTCCTCAAGCTATTTGTGACGCTTTCTACATCACAGTCTGTACTTTGACATCTCTTTGAAATTGTAGGCTTTCAGACCTGGAAGGTATCTAATTCAACTGTCTCCTTTTATAGATAAGGAGATAGAGGCTTTGAGAGATGCAATGGTTTGACCCCAGTGGCATAGCCAGTGGCAGCAGAGGGTACAATTGAGTTCCTGTCAACTGGATTCCATTTCAGTCCGTGAAATATTCTGCTGCCATTCACTCTCCAGTTCACCTTCTTACACCAAAGTTACTATTGTTAATCAAAAAAAATGAGCTAGAAATAGTTATATAAAACACATGGATGTATATTTGTATTTCAAATAATATCAATACATTTCCTCCACTTGCTTACTACATTGCTATGCATTAGAAATTTAGCATTTGCATCACAAAAAATTTCTATTTTCATTTGCTATGCTGTTCTGACAGTATTACGATGAGCTGCATTCTATGTAAACCACTAAAAATGGCTTATTTTAATCAGCTAACCAGGCTTTATTTAGCTTGTATCCAATTTTACATGGTTTTAATTATTTAAAATGCAGATACATAAGATTCAACATTTACTAGCATTTCATCTTTGGAATTTATTTAGGAAATGAAGCATTGCTCTGTGGTTTCAGGAAAAAATTAATAAATATCTCTGAATAGATGGTAATTTCATGTTCATTTTGAGAAAGAGTTAGCTACATTAGCAGCACTATTTCCCAACACCCATAATCTTCTAAATTGACTTATTTGATGCTCTTCAGATCTATTTTTCTAAAGGCTTAGTTTTTATCTCTGTTGCTGCTTTTGAAATGCTCTCCATGATTGTGAATCCATCGAATGTAATTTTCACATTTGGTGCCATTTTTCTCAACTGGCAATACAGGGCAGGAAGAACCACTTGGTATTTCTTCATACCAGCCTAGTACTTCGATTCAAAATATGGGTAAAATATAAGGAAGTAAGCGAAAGGAAGAGTTGAAGGTCTCTGAGTAAGAAAACCTTGTGTTAGAATCAAATAGATGGACTCTAAGGGGTAAGCAGTAGAGTAAGATAGGGTGTTTTTTTTTTTTTTAATCTTGGCAGAAATAAGCCTCTGAGCAGTAAAGACCTGAGGAAACTAGAGTAGCTCAGTTCCCTTTTATTAATACTTTTCCAGAAACTTTGTTTCTACTCTGGCCCCTTTCATCTTTAGCCTGTGTCCTAGCTCTTTCTCAGCATCTCACTTAGCTTTTCTTAAAGAAATTCAAGTAATAATAATACAAATAATAATAATAACTGCATACAGATTTCTTGTGCTTGTATCAAAGTCTTCAGTAATCCCTACATTTTTACTTGGCAGTGCTTGAAAGGGCTTTCGGGGAGCCAAGTCTGTCAACAATGAGATCTGCTTCAAAGACAGTGTGTCCCGTGGCATTGTGTATTCATTTCTACCATTAGTGTTTTTCTTGTGTAGATTCGAACTTCATGCTAAAGTGAAAAGGAGGAAGTCTGAAACACACACATATGTAATGTGTCAATATTATAATCTCTCTCTCTCTCTCTCCCTTGCTCCTCCCTCCCTCTCCCTCTCTCTCTGGATGTATTGCATACACTTAAGCCTCTAGGCAAAAAAATCTCTTACCTCTTATCCAAGTAAGGCAGGATTTTGGACTTTGGAGCTACACAGTCAAGATCGAGCTACACAGTCAAGATCAGTGTACATACTCTGTAACTCAACACTGTTTGAGTTGCTTTAAGACAATCACTCTCATTTTGTTGCAGACATCGCCTCCCTGCTTCCTCTCACTAGGGCAGGAAGAAGTCAGTAGTAAGCAGTTCCTAGACTGTGAGTGCACGTTTCTTAACTGGATAACTTAGTTGACCCTTTGCCACTTGGCCTGAATTCGCCCCAGTCGAGGACGCTCAGCCAGCCTCGGCCCAGTGCCTGGGATCTGTGGCTGCGCCTTTCCCAAAGCGCAGCCTGGCTGTCCTTGCGCAGCGTCCTCAAGTCTGGGAGTGCACCTCTAGGCATGGAGATCCCGGCCGCGGCTTTCTTGAAGGCAGTCTCAGCAGAGCAGCCAGACTTCTGGAGGGGTCTCATCTCTTCACACTTACTGATGGGGGCGAGCCTGATCTCCTGCCAGGCTTCCCAGCTGTTTAGTTCCAGACCCGCCTGGAGCCTACAAAATAATTAAAAAATAGCTCGCTTCTGCACTCTCGCCCCCATGAGTCACCCCAAGAAGGCTACTTTCCCCAACGCCCCCCTCCCCTGCCAGGAAGGGGAGCAACCCTGCCCTGGGATTTGCCCAAAGTGGCGGGAGGAGGGTTGATGTTTGCTTTGTTATTGAGAGAAGGGGAAGCAAGTATGCCTTGAGTGCTTGTGTGTGTGTGTGTGTGTGTGTGTGTATGCGTGAGAGCGAGAGAGAGAGAGAGAGAGAGAGAAAGAGAAAGAGAGAGAGAGGGAGAGAGAGAGAGAGAGAGAGAGAGAGAGAGAGAGAGAGAGAGAGAGAGAGAGAGAGAGAGTTGTTTTGCAGCAGAAAATAAACAGGGAAGAAGAACCGGGAGAGGCCGGTGCCCCAGCTCCCCTCGGGGCCTCAGAGAGCAGCACACACCGTAATTCCCTTTCCAGAGCCCTGCAGATTCCACAAACAATGACATCACTCCGGCGCCGCCGACCAGATTACAGCTGGGGGGATTTTCCTGGGAGCGCGCGGGCCCGGGTGGAGGTGGAGGCGCTCTCCAGGGTGCTGAAAGGGGCGGGGGAGCGGGCTCGCCGCGCGGCGCCCCCCGCCGGCGGAGGCGGACCGGCCCGGCCGGGGGCGGGCAGGGGCGGGCCCGGGGCGGCCCAGGGCGGGCCCCGCCGCTTCTGCAGCCCTCATTGGCTGCCGGCGGGCGCACGTAACCCAGGCTGGAGCCTTCCTCCCGCCCCACTGGAATTGGAGCTGAGGAGGAGCTGAAAATGCAGATTTAGCATCAGGCACAGATACACTCGCTCTTTCTCTGAGATACACACAGCTCTCCACATTAGCACCTCTGCGAGCAAGCCGGGCTGCCTGACTACACGGCTTCCCCGCCAGCCAGATGCTAGAGAACACACTGATTTGCTCCTTTCCAAACCCCTAATCAGTGTTTTTCTCTACACAAAGATTTTTTTAAAACAAGCAACAACAAAAACTATATATATTTTTTTCTTTTTTTTTTAAATTTGCACCTTCCTTGCGGGACCACTGCTCCGCCAGCCTGCGCGCCTCCTAACACCACTTTTCACTCCCAGAGAAAGATGAAAGGTGGCTGTGTCTCCCAGTGGAAGGCGGCCGCCGGGCTCCTCTTCTGTGTCATGGTTTTTGCATCTGCCGAGAGACCGGTCTTCACGAATCATTTTCTTGTGGAGTTGCATAAAGGAGGAGAGGAAGAAGCTCGCCAAGTTGCAGCAGAACACGGTTTTGGAGTCCGAAAGGTAAGATCTCTCTTGCATTTCGCATGTTGTTTCAAAACGGGGGCAGCCCTGCGCAATCTCATTGCAGATTTGCAAGTTTTCTCTCTATCTTGTGCGATGCAGATATTCTGCCATCGGCTCCTTAACACAACGTTGCCTCCGGTGATCTTTCACGGGTTATGTAATTAAAATGCCCTTCAAATTGTACTCGTAAGGTCATAAAAACAATGTATTGCTCTTTGACTTGGTGGCGAAAACAGGATAACACCTTTCAAACAATGCGGTGCGCCCGGGCTGCTGTCCGAGCTACCAAGTTCTCAAGGCTGCCTGGGGATGAGGTACGAAGTGCTGAACAGCTGGGCTTGGCGTTGGCAGGCTCGTCAGGGATGTATCCCCCGCCCCTGCCTCCCGGAGAACGGGTAGTTTCCGACGCACAAGGCTGGAAGCTTGGACACTGCGATTTGTCTCCGCGCTTTTCGAACCCGGCGCCAGGAGGACTTCCCTCCCTGACTCCTGTCCCGGCTCTTTTCCAGGGAAGGCAGCTCCCTGGCTCCAGGAGACTTGGAGACAGAACTGGTTTTTCTTTCCAAAATCGGGGCTGAACTTCCCCCGCCCACGCCCACGCCCGCCCACCCCAGAGCGTACTCAGCTCTCTAGTTCTCAACTCGCAGCTGCAGACGCTGGAGAGGTAGATTTTGAGGGGAGTTCCCTACGGAGAACTCGGGGTGTCTCTCCTGGTATGTGGGTGGCCGGCTTGGCTTTCCCACCAGAAAGCGGGTATCCCCATTCCAAGAACTTGTCAGAGTTCAACCGTTTGGGCAGCTGGATGATGTTCCCAGCCTCGGATGCCTCGGGACTCCTATGGAGACGCCAGGGTACCCAGTCTGGGAGGGAAGGGAGCGGAGAGCACTGGATGGGGGCCGCGGCTGACCTACCTGCTTCCTGCGAAATATCTCGCCAGGGATCTCAAGTGTCCTTAGGGGACCTGGCGAGGGGTGCGGTGGAGTGAGGGTGCAAGGAGAGACCGGGGCTAGCTGAGCCTGGAGGACGGAGGGATGCGATCTGTCGACCGGAGCGCTGACCGGGTGGAGGTCTGTGGGATTCCGGGTCCCGTTTCCTCCCTCCTGATCCCAGGAGAGAAGCTAGAGTTGAGCTGTGGGTGCTTCGATGCTGCCCTTGCCTCGCAAGGGCAGCGCGAACTGGGACTCAGTCCCTTCGGTCCGGACTTCCCACGTCTCCAGCCTCCCTCCCAGCCGCCGCAAGCCTCTTTCACCTGCTGCGGGTTCTCCCGCCTCCGTAGGGCGTTGGCCACCGCGATTTCGACCCCAAATGGGTTTGACAGTGAGTTTGACAGAGGTCTGGGAGGCGGCGCCGGGTCTGCCTGTGGCGCGCGGGCGGGTCCCGCAGAGGGACTTGTTGCTCCCGGGAAGCGTGGGTGGAGCACGGGAGAGGAGACGCCAGCTGAGGGTGCAGCCCGCCGCCGCTCTAGCCCAGGGCCTGGGGGCTGTTTACAGAGTGCCGCCAATACAATAAACGAGGAGACCCTCCTTCCTTCCCACCCTTACCCCTGGCCCAAACTTGGCAAGATCCAGGACCCAGGCGCCATAAATATAGTGGTGATTATTATTAGCTGACAGTTATAGGGCACCTTTATGTGATGGAGTCCTTACTTTCCTTTAATACTTTTCTTTAATACTCTCAACAACTCCGAGGAAGCTACGATTAGTGTTAAGCCGATGGTTCTGCTAAGGAAATTGGCTCAGATAAAGGCCCAAGATGTAAACAGCCAAGAATTTAAACCCAGATCTTCCAGAGATGAACTTATGCTCTCACCCCCTTAGTCCATGCCACACCAAGCTAAGTGCTCCGCAGGGTACGTTGGCCTTTAGGGTATGCTGAAAAGGGATGTGGCATCAGGTTCTTTAAAAAGGCTCTTAAAAAAACAAAAACAAAACAAAAGCTCTGTGAAAGGGCTGCGGTTGATGCAGAAATACCTGTTACTCTCTCCCCATAACAGGGTCCTTTCCATGGGGTGGGCAGACATCACTATCTTCTTTACTTCCCCTTTGGAAAATATGCCCTTAGCATTTGATCTTAGAGATGTAACCAAATCTAGGTGTAGCTGAGACTGATAATGTCTTAAAATATTTTCTCCAAGAAGCTTACTTCTTTTCTGTATAGAGGTGAACAGCCGAATAAAGGATTTACAGTTTTGGTGATGGAACTTGAGCAAGGAGGTGTAGAGACAAGGTCATCATAAATGAATCTGAATCCTCTCAATACATGTACCTTAAAATCTCAGGGAACTCATACTTTGGGGTGAAATCAGATACCTAAGCCTCTTTCCCATCCTTTCTTCGAGAGGAGCCCACTAGTTTTGCATTACAGTCTCAAACCGGCAGTTCCCATCCAGGAGAAACGGGCTTTTTACCTTGCCATCTCCTAGTTACCTGTCCATACCTCTCAGAAGTACTCTTATCCGAAAGATTTTTGCTCTGATACATATTTAAGTAAAAATCAGTCTATGGCAAGATACTTCTGATGAATTGTTGCACGAAGCTACACTTGTCTAGAATAAACCCTCTTTTCCTCCTTTGGATCCATGTCCACCCATCCCCCAAGACTGAGCTCCAAACTTTCCCTGATGCCATGAGCTTTCCCTTCTCCAAATTCCTGTGGGATAAAAAAGCAAAGACGGGCTTCCCTAGTGGCGCAGTGGTTGAGAGTCCGCCTGCCGATGCAGGGGACACAGGTTTGTGCCCCGGTCCGGGAAGATCCCACATGCCGCGGAGCGGCTGGGCCCGTGGACCATGGCCACTGAGCCTGTGCGTCCGGAGCCTGTGCTCCACAACGGGAGAGGCCACAACAGTGAGAGGCCCGCGTACCGCAAAAAAAAAAAAAAAAAAAAAAAGCAAAGACTACATGACATAAGCTAGGACATTTCATTACTTGTCCTCTAGTCAGTTCATATATGTAAGTAAATATGGGTGTAAGCATTGTCTACCCACTTAAAAGTTAAACATTCAGGGATGGGATCTTCTATATTTCTGGTTTCCTCACCAGAGCCAGCATATTATTGCCAGACTGTAAGAAAACTTCCTTAGTTTTACTTATTCCTCCAGGTCTCCCAAACACTGTCCCGTCTTCTTTTTGTCATGCTGTACTTTACTTTTGTCAACATTTCTTACTCAGTTTTCATTTTAAACACCCAATACCTCCTTCTCCTTCCTCTTTCTAACACCTAGGATACCTCCCAACTCCCTACCGCCCCCTCCTTCCAGATGCTCAGTGTCAGACAGCAAAGATTCTCAGCAATTATTTATTCATATGAAAGAAGGGAGGGACCTACTATTTTACAAAGTTATCTCATCTAACCTCATGACTCTGTGAGGTAGAAATTATTGGCATCAGCTCTAATTCTCAGATGAAAATCTTAAAGCTCTAAGAGGTTAAAAGTAACTGCTTATATCTGGAAAGTGAAAAAAACTCAGATTTAAAGCCAAAATAATTTTGTTTTTCTATCATGCTGCCTCCAGGAAGCCTTCCCTGACTGCCAAGAACTCTGCCTTTTGGGCACCATTTTAGAGTTCAGATATTTTTCCTTTCCTTTATTTCTTTTTTCTACAATATATTTAATACTTATTTGGTATTAACATATGTTGTTAACTAATGTGTATGAGTATACACTTCTTCAGATAAGTTGTAAATCTCCCAAGAGACAATATTTTATGTCTTTTTATAACCTCTATATTTAGCACAGTGTCCTATATATAAGGTACTCAATGAATATTTGTTGATTATTTTGCCTAACTCTTACAAGACCATGAGCAAACAATTATATTTCCTCTCTCAAAAGGAATAAAAATACCTGTAACTTTACCCTCAGAAAGGTGTGTTGAGACTAAAATTTTCTATTTTATCATGATGTGGCCCAAAGATGTAA
Source organism: Mesoplodon densirostris (assembly GCF_025265405.1). Taxonomy (NCBI): domain Eukaryota; kingdom Metazoa; phylum Chordata; class Mammalia; order Artiodactyla; family Ziphiidae; genus Mesoplodon; species Mesoplodon densirostris. The sequence goes on from NC_082676.1 coordinate 67,511,549, forward strand.
GTTCACCAGAGAAGATGCATATGTCTAGGAGAATGAGTGAGTTTGCAATAATGACAAAGATGTTATTCTAAAGATTGCCTTAAAATTCTCAATACACTACTAATTTTAATTCCTTTGAAAAAGAAAATGAAAATTATTTATTAATGTGTTGAGGGTTGGCCAAAAATCATGTGAGAATTAAGGTAGAAATCCAAACAACTGACAATTAAGTTCTTTCTTTTACTATAATATGTTTTATTTTTTATCCATGTAGAGCTGAGGCTAGGATGATTACACAAGTAAAGTCATGTGACAGCTTTTATATGTATAATTGTTAAAAATTTTTTTAATCTAATAATTGTGCTGTTATGTAATGAAAGAATAAACTTCTGGTCATTTTAATTTTATTGAAGTATAATATAATTTAGGAAAGAGCATAACTTGATAAAATTTCATGAACTGGGCACACATGTGTAACCAGCACCTAAATCAAGAGATAAAATATTATCAGCATTCCATAAGTCCCCCTCTTGCTCACTTGGGTAGTTTTTAGCTTTAGGTTTGTAGGAGTTCTTTACCTATTATGGATAGGAATCTTTTGTCAGATATATGTATTTTGAATATTTATTCTCTCCCTTTTTTTTTTTTTTTTTGCGGTACACGGACCTCTCACTCTTGTGGCCTCTCCTGTTGCGGAGCACAGGCTCCGGACGCGCAGGCTCAGCGGCCATGGCTCACGGGCCCAGCCGCTCCGCGGCATGTAGGATCTTCCCGAACTGGGGCACGAACCCGTGTCCCTTGCATCGACAAGCGGACTCTCAACCACCGCGCCACCAGCGAAGCCCTATTCTCACCCTTTTAATGGTGTTTTAATGTCCCAACAATATTGAATCCATATTATATAATTTTACTTTCACTTCCACACACAATCAATTGTCAGTCAAAAGAATCCTCTAACCATATTCCCCCATCCTCTTAACGTAGTTTGGGGGATGAAGGCAGAAATAACAGGAAAAAGATTTGATCCTACGTATTTACAAAAGGATTCTTATCTTAAAAACCCTTAAGGTACAGTTTTTCTGGAACTACAAGATCTACTGTCATGATAGCTAAAGGGAAAGAGCTCAGAAACCCATTTCCCCAACATGACTGCCATGAATTCCTCTTGGACCCCAACTTAATACGTTATGCCTTAGGTCAAGTCCAAGTTCCTCCCTCATGCCTTCTCTGGTTGTTTTCTATCTCTTTGGAACTTCTATTGCATATAATCTGTTCCTTTCCCTTGGACCAGTCACCAGTCATATCTGTCACAGCACTCGCCATGCCCAACGCCCCTCTGGCTGAAGGAAACCAGGAATAGTGATGTTAAAAGGTAAAGATGACAGGATTTGGATTAGACAGCACCAGAAACTTGGCTAAGTTATGAAATCCCTCAGAGGCTTATTTTATTTGAAATGGTTAGTAAAATATGGGAGTTGTGAAAAATCAATAATATAGTGCATGTAAGGTCCTGGACACAGTGCTGAGTGCATAGAATAAAACCCTATTATTGGTAGTAGTAATAATAATAAGGTGATGACCTAGCCACATTTTTTTTTTTTTTTTACTCAAGAAAGCAGTTGTGAGTTATACTTTCTCAGGAGTGACAACTGACTGAGTGAGGAATAGACACTCAACCCAATGGCAACCCATCCATGAGTCAACCATGATCCATGAGATGGCCTGGCCCAAATAATTCAGTGGTCTACAATTTGTTACAGACCATGGTAATTATCTCAACCAATCATACTGGCTTCTTTAGGACATGTGACCCACTAGTTGCTATAGAATGGAGAATGGAGTCTAGTTGGCATGAGAAAGCCCATCCAGGTTGTGGGAGATGCAAGCATTGCATCTGAGTTTCTAGTAACTTCCAGTCCAAATTCCCAGCCAAAGAACTCTGTGACAGAGGCTTAAAGCTAGCCACCAAACTAATTTCCTCTTCTACACGAGCCACAGAAAGACCACATTTCCCAGCCTGCTTTGCAGGTAAGTGTGGTCATATGACAATTCCAGCCAATGTATGTAAGCAGAAGTGATGTGCTTTTCTTCTATGCCTGATGCATAAAAACTCCGTGTAGGTTGATTTTCCACACTCTTTTCTATTTTGAGGCTTGATGTGATTGAGAACAGTAACTCTGGAAGCAAATGCTAAAGATGGCAGAGTCACAACATGAAAGGAGCCCAGGTCCCTGATTCCTAACTTAGAATTTCTCATTCCTTACATGAAGCAGAAATTAAACTATTACATTAAGGCACTGAGATTTGGGAGTTTATCTTTAGAACAACCAGTATTACCTAAACCAATACATTCTCCATAAATGTTCCTTTTCTCAAGCTGTTGAAATGACTCTCCAAACTTTGTTAACCAAACCAAGGCAAATCACAACAACAATAATCTTCTAAAGGCTTATGAGAGTTCTTAGATTTTCATCTCATAACATCAACCAACTTTTCAGGTCTTTGTGACTTGTCTTCTCCAGCAAGAATATAAAATCCATTCAACTCTCTGTTGCTCGCACTGGCAACCAATACGCCCTACTCATAGTAGATACTCATTCTGTGCTTCTTGACTGATAAAGACACTTGGGTCACAAGATGATGATTTAAGCTGTCAGCTCAGAGAGAAAGTACTTGAAGAACTAGTCTTAAGAAACTACCCCTGTAATATCCATTTATTAATAGGCAGAAATTTAGCTAGGAAATAGAAGTAGTTAACAACCAGCAAATCACTGAGTGACAGACTCCTGTGTTTCCCTAAAATTCCCAACTTAGAAATTATCAATAGTAGAATACATGAGTTGTTTGAGCAGAGAAAATAAAGCCTGCAGTTAAAACTTGATAAATACAAAAGAAGGGGGGAAATTACACCTCTTTTTCTCAAATGAATGACTATCTAGAAATCAATTTCTATTTCAAAAGGTCTTATTAACTGTAGATCATAATGTTATAGCACATCAGAGAGTAATGCTGATAGTTAAATTTGCAATAGTTATATATTCAGCTATAACTGCTCAGAGAAGTCAGGCTTAAAAATAAAATGTGAAACCTGAAGTTCAAATGTTTTCCCCCCACTACAGCAGTGGCTTTATTTTACATTTGTGCTCAGATTCATCATTTTGAAGAGAAACATTGTACTAAATTTCTGGAATATATTAGTTGAGATTCAAAGAATCACAGGGCAGTTGAAAAACAGGAATTACAGCTTGACTTTGTCTACTAAGATGTATTTGTTATAGCTAAAGATGATTCAGTGGCTAAAATCCTCTAATGGTTAGGGAATCAAGAAATTACATCTGAGTTAACTCTCTTCTATCCTAAATGTAATGATTGCATATTAATTGATGGCTTCTACATGAGGTATATAGAAAAAGCAATAAACTTTTGCAGTTAACTTTCTTGACAAATTGTTTTTGTCCCTAAAGCCCATTTGACCATGGCTTTTTGGATCATGTTGTGATATGTTGAGATCCTCTGATGAGAATAATTGAAAATAATAAACTCTTAGGTTGAAAGTGAAGCATTGACACAAACTGTTAATTTTCTGATATTGAGTGAAATAGACTTAAGAATGTTACAGCATGCTGATAGTTTCCCCATTAGAAAGTTGACAAGAACATGAAGAAAACTGTAGGATCCTAGAGTGGCCCTTCATTTATAACTTTAAATGTGGCATTGACTCCCCTAAACACCCAATTCTTCTCCTAGTTTTTCTTAAATTCTAATTGCATCACAAGTCCTTTTACCAGAACTTCTTCAGTCCCAAATTCTTCATTTTCATTCATTTCTTGGTTAGCTGGGTTTTATTGAAAAGTGAAGGGATTAGCCTGTACATGAAAAAGGAACTCTCCTCTCTCTGAGATAAAAGAGAGAAGAATGAGCAGATGAAGTTCAGTTTTTAGGTCACAGAGGAGGATATCAGGAGAATATCCACTTAGGAGTCACAGTTATTTCAAAGGTGTAGGAGGCAAGGTCAATTCTTAGAGTGAGGGAAGTGGTGCTGGGATGGGGGCTTCAAAAGAGATAAAATCTTGTGCTCTGCAAATGGGGATGGGAGAGGATGCTGACAAAGGACCGGTAATGACTTCTGGCCAGTACTGAGGGGCCAAGTGGGAGAGCATGGATTTATAGCAGCAGCAACTGAGTCATTTTCTTCAATAGCACTCAAGTGGGGGTGGTGAAAGTAGGGAGAGAAGGAAATGGAGTTTTAAAAAATGGAATATCCATAAAATAGAAGAGAAGGTTAATTGGGATTAGTAGTGAGAGAGCTGAAAGGGAGAAAGCTATGGTTAGTGAGTAGGGTGTTGATACTCAAGACTCCCCAAACAGAGCATTTCCAGACAATGATGAGGTCCATGGAGGTGAGTTACCAACGCCAAAAAGAGGTGAAGGTGGTCAAGGAGCTGAAAGTCAAATGCACAAGCATCCATCCTCGTGCACCTCAGTCGTGCCATAGCTAAAGAGCATTGCCAAGGGAGAGTGTGGAGAGAAAATGAAGAGAAGAGGTTCTAGCACAAAATCTTGGAGAACTTTGGGTGTGGAGGGAGAAAGAGGAGACGGAACTTGGACAGTTAGGGATATGGAAGATTAATTGAGAAAGTGCAGGGCTGTGAAAGGAATGGAGATGAGGATTAAGAAAGAAAGAATGGGGCAATGGTGGCCACTGGTTTTGGAGATGAAGTCATTGGTGCAATTGGAGGAGGCACCTTAGCACATGGGAAGAGGAGAAGTACCATATGTCGGTTTGGGTCCCCAGGAGCAGTCCCTGGGACAAGGATTAAATGCAAGTTGTTTATCCAAGGCATGATTCTAGTAAATACCGGTAGGGGAGTGGGGAATTGAGACCGGGAAGGGAAGGCAGGAATTAAGGGTGTATTACAGCACAAGTTGTCACTGTGGGTAACTGGGGCTCAACCCCACCAGGAAACTCTGGGAGATGGTTTAGAACACATCTGAGAGTCATCCTGCCTGAGGGGTGAGGGAACTGCTGTATTTATATGTCAGTTGCAATCAGATATTGTTTCATGATTGATAGTTTTTCCTGGGTGGCCTTGACTCTCCAGCATTTTGACTTGGCAGATGCTCAAACAGAGCAGAATTTGGCCGCAAGAGAAAACTCTCAGACAAATAGATCCAGAGGCTTTCTTCATACACTAAATACTAAGGCCCAAAGGGATGTGAGCAGGAAAGTGATAGTGTCTATGACAGGAAGGAAGTCAAATTGTGAAGGCTGCAGTAAGTATGATGAAGTAGAGGTATCAAGTGTAGGCAGTTGCTTCAAAAAATACAGTGGTAAAGGGAGGACAAGAAGAAAAGTATTATTATGGTGACAAATTTATGTGGTCTTAATGATTTTTATGATAATGGTTTCTAAACACTTGTCAGACCACTTGGAGATTGGTACCCCACCAAAATACTGTGACATACTTGTCTGATTATTCTAACTGATTTATCCAGACTAATTTAAATTTTAACAAATAGTAACTGAAATTATGGAGTTACAGCCTGTCAGAGCAGGAAGAGACCTTGGAAAGGCATTAGTTTAACCCTTAATTTTATACATGAGGAAATGGAGATCAAACATGATGTTTATGTTCCCAACTATTTGCAATGAGCATTGGAACCCTGTTGCTCCCTGACGGTGGTTCAGACGCTGCATCATCAGAACCACTGCACCAGCCTTTCATGCTGAAAGAGAGAGAGAACCAGATTGAGAGGGATTTCTATGAGCGACTAACCATATAAACCAACCTGTTGGTTACCAGTTCATTTCAGGTCCTCCTAGTCTGCTTTTCTCAAATTTACCCCTAAATTTTTTACAGATTCCAGTTTCCCAAACAAAACTGGGAAAGTTATAAGTTCAGGGATTCCACACCAACAACAACCTACTGGGGAATTCCCTGGCAGTCCAGTGGTTAGGACTCTGGGCTTTCACTGCAATGGGCCCGGGTTCAATCAATCCCTGGTTGGGGAACTAAGATCCTGCAAGCTGCACAGTGCAGCAAAAAAACAAAAAACAAAAACCTATTGGATTAACATTTGATAAAAGATAGAATAGGAATTTTATATTTCTTTGACTGCCCCCTTAGTGACGAGCACAGTGCTGTACTTTTAGCAAGCACTTAATAAATATCAAAATCAATGGTTAGAAAACATTCTAAAGGCTTAGCATTATCATCAGATGCTCACTAAATGACAGACAGATGTGTTATGAGATACTGCAATCAGGAAAACCACACATGTGAGGAAACGTTATGAGAATATCCTAATTTGTATCTGTGTTAAGTGACTTCGATTAATTAACTACCATTAATAGCCTAAAATTTTGTGACTTAATGAGAAATTAAGAAGCCAATGACAGAGGAGAACAAGGAGATCCACAAATCCTATCTTTCCTTGCCCTTAGCTTGTTCTTCACTTCTGTGAAGAGGGGAAAATATCAGTTTCATCAGAAGGCTGTCAGTTCTCTTCAAAAATGATGGAAGTTCAGGGTTTCCCTGGTGGCGCAGTGATTGAGAGTCCGCCTGCCGATGCAGGGGACACGGGTTCGTGCCCTGGTCCAGGAAGATCCCACATGCCGCGGAGCGGCTGGGCCCGTGAGCCATGGCCGCTGAGCCTGCGCGTCCGGAGCCTGTGCTCCGAAACAGGAGAGGCCACAACAGTGAGAGGCCCATGTACCGCAAAAAAAAAAAAAAAAAAAAAAAAAATGATGGAAGTTCAAACATAAGAAGGTAGTTGGCATGAAAGAGTCAATTCTAGTCAGTTCCTGTTGACTGTGTTTCTAGGGAGTGTCAACCAGGAATGGGAGACCAAGAGAGAGCTTGCAGAGCCTAAGATGGGGGAGAAGGATGGGAAACAAGCCACTGTGGATCTCTTAAAGTCCAGGAGCAGCAACATGGGGTGAGGTGCAGAATCAGGCCAATGGGAACCTTGGAGAGTGTGTCTCCACTGAGGCATGGCACGAAGCAAATTTGGACCCAGAAGTTGAAGCCCGAAACAAGCCATTCTGTCCATTAACTTAGGAAGGAGGAAAGGACCAAAGAAAAGTTATGGAAGTTTGAAATCAATGGACAAACAAAGTAACAGGAGCACCGTCATAGCGGGGGAAGCTCAGAAGCAGAAGAATATTCCGTTCATTCAATAAGCACCTACTTGACGCATTCAATAAGCAAGTATGATATCAGGCACTGAGACACGGACTTGGGGACAAGTAAGAAAGTTTTCAGATATTAAGGAGCGATCAAGCTCCAGTGTGCAAGCACTTTTCAAGTCTTTGGTTGTGTCACATTTATTAAGTCCCATTGGCCAATGCAAGCCATATGGCCAAGCTCAGAGTCAGTGCAGGAGGGAACTATCCTAAGGAATTGATACAGAGAGACATAAACAAACGAGGACCACTTCTGCAACTTTCTCCTACTGAAGAGTCTGGGAGTTACAGCATTTCTGAGTTATCCCATCCAAGGGTGAGGAAGCTAGGAAATGTAGCCACTAGCTCCCATTCTTCCTCGGTTGAGGGTTACACCTGAAGGGCATCAAATCCCTTGCACTTCTGCTTGCCCCAAGCAGGCCAAGTCTGCTTCCACAGTCAGAGAACACCCTCAGGCAGAGGGGTGCATGAAGACTGTGGCAGGTACAGGCACAGTCTATAGGGGACCTCCAGGGTAGGTAAAGGGAATGCAGGAAGGCCATCAAAACATCATCTGCTACACAGAAGGCACACGTTAGATAAAATACAGAAATCACAGACAGGTAGGAGTGTTCTTTATGAGCAGCCAGAGTACTGGCAATATGTTTTGTGAGAGATCTGTGATACAGGACATGTGAAGCAGAAGGGAAGTCTTCACAAGACAGGCAGTGCCAAGTTGAGGTGTTTGCATTGAGGCTCATAATTTCAACAAATTAAAATAAAAGGGGGTTTATCAAGGATGGTACATCACATGAAACGAAGTGCACTGGAATTTTAGAAGGATTACAGTTAGTGTTGCCTGACTAGACAACATTTTTAGGAGATGAAACCAAAAAAGTGGACTGAGGATGGTTCATGAGGTTCACACCATGTTAGGAGCGTGGATCTTGTGGATAAGTAGAAGGAGAGATTGAAGGATACTTGGAAAGTATAGCAGAGTGGCCATATACAGGTAACCCTAGAAAAACAAGTTGAGCTCGTAGTGAAGTAGAGGGCCCTGGATCTCCCAGCCTTGTTCCTTTGTCCTAGGGAATCATTCATATCCTGGAAGCAGGTATCACCATCCCTTTTAACAGATGTTACTACTAGGGAATCATGCCTTTCATCCTACTGCCACTGGCTGATGACATCAGGGATAATAATAGCTTAATTATTGTCTTTGAAGCCACAGTGGATGGCTGGTAGAGGCAGCCAATTCTATGCATGAAATTTATTCCAGCTAAGAACAAAATCACTAAATGCATACTACTTCCTCCCAGACACACAGATACATGAATCTAAAACAAGCCCCCTAACTTAGAAGCCAAAAAGAAAAGCCAAGACAGTAATGTCATCCCAGCACACCTGATAAGTAGCTTACTCCCTGATATTCCAAAGGAAGAATACATGTTCTTACATTTTCATTTCTGAGATAATACATGGACATTTTGCCTTAGGTTAGAAAGGAACTGTTTGTGAATGAGGCTGAGGGTCAGCTATTCTTCACCTATCTCATTGTCTGACTGTCGTTTTAGACTTGATATAAATAAGTTGTGTAGGTTCTTGGGAGTATATCATTGTTTGAATCCCACTGTGGACTAGTAGCCCCATTCCACAAAAACAAACAACCCTGGACAACACAAGCCGTTTCGCATTTTTGTGCTCCTGGTCATAGGGAAGAGCCGCTCTTAGAATCACAGAAGAGAGTTGAGTGCTGTCCATGGAGAACAATACCTAGGAGAAGCGTAGAAATGGGCGAGGTGGGCCTAGAGCCAGGTGTCCTGAGCACTGAGTCAAGGATTTTCCACTCTCCCCTCGCACTTCCCCTCAGATAGCTAATTCCCCCCTTACAAATAGCTGATCCAAAGGAACATCCATCCATACAGTCATATTTTATTGAGCCCTGCAGAGATAGAGCACATTGAAAGGGATGGGTTTTACAGACAGAAAGGTAACGTATTTAGATTTATGTTAGACAAAAAGCATATTATAGTTCTCTAGACCATTTATAAGACTTCCCCTGATCTGATGGCTCCATCCAGTCTCTTACAAGTTACCTATTTTATGTACTGGGGTGTGGAAAACTCTGTTTAGCAGCTGGTTTCTGGTTCTATACCCAAAGGACCTCCTCAGAGCAGGCTAACCTTACAATATGCCCTGATAAGTTCAGGCTGAATAAGATTCTCTGTCACATCTGGTTACTCAAAGAAATGAGTCCTCACACCACAGGCCTCCTTCTGTTGACTGAGGAGCTGGAGGTGCAAATAAACAATTAGGCTCCTCTGCTGTATGAGCGGCATCTGTTCAAAGGAGCTGTCAAGGCTTCCACTGCTCTAGTGAAATCATATTTACTTTATTCATCTAAATAATGTGGCTTATTTTCCTTCAATATGAAATTGTCTTGGCCTGTTTCTTGTTGATTGATTTTTATGAGATAGCATATTTTTTGTGCCTCCATATGCCTCTCTGCTAAGAATGGAATGACTTCTTATTGAACAGTTCCAATTATTATATCCTTTCATAGTTTTAGAATCATTGGATATATTCAAAATGCCCAGCTCCTCATCTCCATTTTATTTACTGACCATCTAGGCCCCTTTAAAAAATAAAAGGAAAAGAATGATCAAAATAAATAAAAATAATAAATAAAAATTAAAACAATAAAAGCCACACACTCTATATTCCATTTCCAACATGTTGCTCTCTGTTTGGGTAATTATAGCAATTGGAATCCACTGAAATGGGCTATATTATTTTTAAGACTATTTTTTAAAAGCCACTTTAAGTGGACAACAATTAAGGAAGGTACAGAGATTTCTCATATACCCCTGCTCCTACACACGCATACTGTCTACTTTTATCAACATCACTCACCAGAATGGTACATTTTTACCAAAGATGAACCTACACTGACACATTATAATTGCCCAAAATTCATAGTTTACCTTAGGGTTCACTCTTAGTGTAAATTCTGTAGGTTTCGACATGAGTTTAATGACATATATCTATCATGATAATATCATACAAAATATCTTGACTACCCCCAAATTCTCTGTGCTCGGCCTGTTCTTCTCTGCCCCCACCCGTACCCCCTGGCAAACACTGATATTATTTTTCTTTGCACAGTTTTGCCTTTTCAAGAATTTCAGATGGTTGGACTCATTCAGACTTTCCCGACTGGCTTCCTTTGCTTTAGTAATATGTCTTTTTGTGGTTTGATAGCTCGTTTCTTTTTAGCACTGAATAATATTCCATTATCTAGATGTACCACCGTTTATTTACTCATTCATCTACTGAAGGACACCTTGGATGCTTCCAAATATTGACAGCTATGAACAAAGCTGCTATAAACATCTGTGTGCAGGTTTTTGTCTGAACATGAGTTTTCAGCTCATTTGGGTAAATACCAAGAAGTACAATTGCTGGATTATATGGTAATAGTATGTTTAGCTTTGTAAGAAACTGCCAAACTGTCTTCCAGAGTGGCTGTGCCATTCTGCATCCTCACCAACAATGTATGAGAGTTCCTGTTGCTCCACCTTCTCACCAGCATTTCGTATTGTCAGTGTTCCAGATTTGGGCCATTCTAATAGATGTGTAATGATGTGTCATTGTGGTTTTAATTTGTAATTCCTCATGACATACGATGTGGAGTATCTCTTCATATGCTTATTTGCCACTTGTATGTCTTCATTGGCGAGGCATCTGTTATGGTCCTTGACCCATTTTTAAATTGGGTTCTTTGTTTTCTGATTGTTGAATTTTAAAAGTTCTTTGTATATGTTGGGTAGCAATCTTTTATGTATCCTTTGCAAATATTTTCTCCCAGTCTGTCACTTGTTTTCTAAATTCTCTTGATATTGTCTTTCACAGAAGTTTTTAATTTTAATGGAGTCAATACTTGAACAACTACTCAGTGAGCTTAAATTGTTGACCCAGGAAATCGTGAGCTAAATAATCGGTTTCTGTTTGGAGCTACTAAGATTTTTGGTGGTTTGTAGCACACATTATCATGGTGATGTAGGACTGAAACTCAAGTGCCTGAAAGGCTTTCTCCAAGGCTAGAGAACCTTAATGAGGACCCCTGCAGCTCCTCAGCCACCAGAGCCACAGACTACCTCCATGGGTTTGCTGATCTCTCCAACTCTCAGTCACTAATCATGTTCTCTGAGCTTCTTTGTGAATCACCTAAGAGCCTGACAACAGAGGCAATTAATGTTGGTCCTGTGGAGGCAGAAGACAAAAGAAGAGCCTTGTGCAGGAGAGGAGGTGGTCTTTCCCTGTTGTTCTCCAGACCCATTTTTTACCCATCTCTTTTTCAAAGCAAGACAGAAAGAGGTGAGAGTATTCAAATAGCTGACATGTGTGATCCTAGGTCCAAACTTTAAGTTGGAGGAACTTTGGCTGGGGGTAAGATGCAACTCAGTACAGGTGAGCATTGAGAACCTGTAAACAAGAGCTTGTTCAGGCTGAAGCATGGTTGTAACATAGGCAGGTCTATGCCTTCGGTGCCCCTCTCCTTCCTCTCTCAATTCTCCTCTCTTCCTTTCTGGCCCTAGGAACCTCCATCCTGTCAACAAATCTCAGTGAGGCATTTAGCTGACCATGGCTTAGGGTGTTACCCACCCCCATCCCCCCAGAGATAACTGGACTTTCGTCTGGGACCCCACCCCCCTCCACCCAGTTCCCTTTCTCCCTCATCCTGATTGCAAAGTGCCGTCCCCCACCCGTAAGAAACTGCATGCAATCTGGGGAAATTAAGAATGGTCTCAGGAAATGTCAGTACAACGCAGAGCCTAGCCCTCCCTGTGAAATGCAGGACCCCTAAATGAAATTGACAAGCAGTTATCAGCTGAACCAGCTTTCTATCCTTGATGTATTGTTTCCCAGTTTTTATTCCTTGAACCTCTTGACAGCAGCTCCCCTTGAAAATAAAATTATACATTTCTTCATATGTGGAATGAAGTCCATTGTTCTACCAAACTAGACTCCCAAATAAACAGGACTGAGCCTCATGAAAATCAGCACAATGGACAAAGCCACTAAAAGAAAGGTGATGGGTCTGAGCCAGAGTCCTAACTGCTTGGGGGCTCTGGACCCATTTGAGAATCTGTGAGAAGCAGTGGTCATTCCTGAAACAAGCAAATGCATAGAAGCACAAAATTTGGGGTGGAGACAATGTTCGCAGACCAGCGTCCAGGGGTTGCCTGAGGGGAAGGAACTCTGGTCTAAAGGAAGGTGGGCAGTGGGCTCCAAGAGGATTTAACACACGTTGTTATCTGTTCACAATCGGTGTTCACAATCGGCGGCCAGTTCCCTGGGGTTCCTGGCTGTTGAGGAAAGCGAGTGTGTGGGTTCAGAGAGTAGCTTTAGCTTGGAGCCATGGTTATCAGTGGGAGAAGGAGACAGGCGGGACAGAAAAGAGGCATGAGAAGCGTTGCTGGGATCCATAAAATTTCGCGGCATAATGAGAATTTCTAAAAACTGCAAGTCTGAGTTAGCAACGTTATTATACTGTCACCCAGCCTGAACCTTCAAGCTGACAATTTGCTGTGAATTCTTCTTTCACTTCTTTTTTTCTCCTTCCTTCTGGAACCATGTGTATTTTGCCTTAAGACACAAAAGTGATGGTGTAAAAGAAAAGAAGGGTGTGTGTGTGTGTGTGTGTGTGTGTGTGTTTAAATGAAGGAAACATTTGAGAATATACTAAGTGTTGAAATATATGAGAGGTTTCTTACTGGGACACAGGTGAGGGTTTGGGGACCTAAGATTGCTTTTAACATGTCTTTTCTATTTGGAAGATCAGCCTTCTACTTAAGAAACAGAGGAAGGCACAAGCATTTCTTCACTGAGGTCTGTGTGGGCAGCAGGTACCTTGCACTGCTGTAAGGCACACGGCGTCTGTCTTTCCCTGCCCATGATGAGCTTGTGCTTTGCACATGATCTCCCCAGACAGTTGCTTCTCAGAGGCTCAGAGGGCAGTGGATTTGGGGTCTACACTCCAAAGACAAGAGGCAAAAAGGGCTCAGAAAAATAACCAATGCCTGCAGGTTAATCTTCTGTTAAGTCTGTGGTCAGTCAGTTTACCTGTTTATTGCCCGAGTTTCCAATTTCAGCTCTATGAGACCAATTAACTCCATTTCTTCCATAGCCAAGACAGTGCTTCTAATCAAAGAATCCCGGGTCGTGGGTCCCAAATACACCGCAGAGGGTCACTCACCAGCCTGGCTGTCCTTGAGTCGCACTCCTCCTTGTCAGGAATTCCAGCCTGCAAAATCTGTTGGATTCATAGCCAGGGTTATCAAGGGGGACGGGACATAGAGCAAGACAGCAACGGAAGCGGTGGAGGGGGAAGCATCTGGAGTTACAGTCAAGGAGACCAGGGATTTCCGTTGAGAGCTCCCTCTTGACTGGGCAAGTCCTGCCCCTCCCTGAGCCACAATGTCTTTCTCTATGAAATGAGGCCCTGAGACCAAGCCAGGGGTGCCACCCAACGGCCTTCAGTTGACATAACCATGTGAAGTGACTTCAGTATGTGACAAAGGGAAGTGGTGGGACCTCCGGCTTGAAATTTTTAAATATATGGCCCTCTTAAGGGCATTCAAATTTAATTTTAAAAGTATTTTTACATTTTAAAAAGTTTCAATTTGGGAATAACTTTAGACTTAAGAAGTTGGCAAAAATTGCACACAGGTTCACCCATGTTCATAGCAGCATAATTCACAATAGCTAAGAGGTGGAAGCAACCCAAGTGTCCATCATCTGGTGAATAGATAAACAAAATGTGGTATATACATACAATGGAATACTATTCAGCCTTAAAAAGAAAGGGAGTTCTGACAGTGCTTCACATGGATGAACCTGGAAGATATTCAGCTGAGTGAAATAATCCAGTCACAAAAGGACGAATATTTTATGATTCCACTTATATGAGGTCCCAGAGTAGTAATATTCTTAGAGACAGAAGGTAGAATGGCGGTGGCCAGGGGCTGGGGGGAGGGGAGAATAGGAAGTTATCATTTAATGAATGTAGAGTTGAACGTGCAGGGTCAAAAGAGTTCTGGATATTGATAGCAGTGATGGCTGCTCAACAATGGAGATGAAAGTCGCTAAACTGTACACTTAAAACTTTAAAATGAAAATTTTTTATATTCTGTATATTTTACCACAATAAAAAAATTACTCTTTTTTAAATGGCAACAAAGTTCCCATATACCCTTTATCTAGCTTTCCCAAAGTTAACGTCTGACAAAACCATAGTACAATTTATCAAAGCCAGGAAAAACATTGATATAACACTGTTAATTAATCTACAGATTTCGTTCACAGTTTTCCAAGTGTTCCACTAATGTCCTTTTTTCTGATCCAGGATCCAATCCAAGATATGTGTTACATTTAACTGTCCTGTCTCCCTAGCCTCCTCTGGTTTCAAAAATTTCTGCAGTCCTTATTTGTCTTTTATGACCTTGAAGATTTTGAAGGGTACTAGCCAGTTATGGGTTTGCCTGATGTTTCCTCCTGACTGAGTACAGATTATGTATTTCTGGCAAGGAAATTATGTAAGGGATGTCTCCTTCTCAGTGCATTGTATCATGAGGCACATGATTTTGATATGTTTCATCCGTAGTGAGGTTAACTTACATCACTTGGCTGAGGACGTCTCTGCCAGGTTTCTCCACTGTAAAGTATTATTTCTCTTTGTTTATTGTTATATTTCCCCCACTAATTTTAGCATCCTTTGGTGACACTTGCCAGCCACAATTATTTATGGTGTTTCCAAATGGTGATATTCAATTTCTGTTCATTACTTCTACTGTGTTAATTGGAATTCCACTGTAAGAAAGAGTTTTCCATTTGCCTCTATTCAAATTTAATTTTTTTTTTAATCAGTAAAACAGAGCCAGAACAATGTCCCTCCAAAGCTCACTGGTGCTCTATAGTCCCAAATTTCCTTTCTTGTGTTAAAAATTCTCAGATTCTTCATGCCCTCCAGAATAGGAAGTAAAACTCCAAGTTCACACCACTTGACAGTGGTCATAAGCACAAGTCTTTGGAGAGCAAAAGATAAGCACACTTACATTTTCTTTCGTTCTCCCTCCACCCCTGCACCTTTTTGATCAAATCTTACGATTACCCTGAGGACATCAGCAGGGTTAAGTAGAGAAAACATTCAAGAATCACTGAACCTGGAAAATTGCACATGAAATATTTATGTTTAATTCTCCCTGAAGAATGTGCTTTTTAATGAACAGGAACAAAATCACAAATGCTACAGTGTTCTAAAAGATTTTCATGTGCACACCAGACCCCTCGCCAAACTTGCTGTGCCCTTGAAGTTCATCTAGTATCTGCTTCTCTGGCCTCAGGCCCCCTCCTCCTTTGCCAGGAATGTCCCTTGAGGGCCCTTATCTGGGCTGCTCCTGGCTGGTGTCACCAGCTGACAGACAGAGCCAATATTATTGTAGAGTTTTAAGCCTGCACAGTCGTAAAAAATGAAGGAATAAAACATTTTTTTTCAGCTAGCTATTTGTTCCTGTTATCCATTGCTGAGTAACAAACCAACCCAAAACTTCTTAGTATAAACAACAACCATTTTATTATGTTCATGGACTTGGGATCAAAGATTCATACAGGGTACAGTGTGGATGGCTTGCTGTGGTCCACATGGGGCCCATTTAATGGGTAATGGTCTGTAGTTTTCTCTTCCTGTGGTACCTAAGAGAAGAGAATGGAGAACTTGGTGTGGGGATGAATATAAAAGGAAGGCTCCATGGAGGAGAAGAGAAGATTAAAAGGTGGATAAAAGCTAAAGCAATGGAGAAAAAAATAGAAGGTTTGGGGGGAGGGGAGGTGAACGGCATTACATAAGAAAAGATAGGGAAATGGGGAGGAGAACAGTGACAGGGTACCAGAGAGCCAAGTCTGATAGGGGGTTAGCAGGGGTTATCTCACATACCCTCCCATCCCAGGGAGCCCCGGCATGCACCCCAGCTCTGGGGTCCCTGTTCTAGGGCGCCGCCAGAAGCTAACCACGCCTGTGTCTGTTTGACTCTCCACAGCTCCCCTTTGCTGAAGGCCTGTATCATTTTTATCACAATGGTCTGGCAAAGGCCAAGAGGAGACGCAGCCTGCACCATCAGCAGCAGCTGGAGAGAGACCCCAGGGTGAGTTTTCCTGGAAACCTGCCTTCTAACCTCTGCTGCCGCAAATGAGCCCATTGTGGGGGTGTACAAGGGAGCAGGCAGGAATTTTGAAGTAAAGGCACTTGACGTGTAGGCCAAATGGATCCCTTGCAGAGTGGTCCTGGGGACTTTGTTCCTCTGTCTTACGCGTAATAATTAAGCCCTCGATCGGCCAGAGGTGGGGGAGTAAACAGGAGTACCACCTCTTTTCTGGCTTTTTCTCCTGCATTACCGTGTGAGGACTGCTGGTTGCCTGGGGACATGCTTTGGCCTGCGATGGATGGGAAGACACCAAGCAGTTTAATAAGTCATTTTATGGACGGTTTCTACTGGTGAATCCACATGCTCTGAGGAGACGGCCATGCCCCATATGGCCAGTGAGCGATCAGCTCACAATAGGCAGTGGGCTTCTCCGTGTCCAGGCATGACTGAAGCCACAAGACCTGCTCAGCCCCTCTTCCCACACTGTTCTTTCTGACCTAAGTTACCCCATGCCCCCCATGTCTTCTGGATGCTCATGACTCCCGCTTTTACCTCCAATCTTTACCTTGCTCTTGGACACCAGCTCTCATTTCCTACTCCCTTTCCCCTCAGAAACCTAAATTCAACTTTCTTGTAACCAAACTTATCATCTTGGCCATAAAGCAGCTCCTTTTCCAGTGTTCCCACTTCCTGTTTTCTCAGAATAAGAACTTTGGGCGTCGTTGAATCCTGACTGTCCCCACCTCCTCCGCCCTCCCCACACTCATTCAACTGGGAGATTCTGATTTCTCATATGCAATTCACCAAGAGGGAAATTAATAATCCAGGCAGTTTGCTCTCTGTACACTGAAGGCTTCATACCCTCTTCCCTAGGACTTGGGCGACAGTGGACGTGAAAAGGGTCAGACATTTGAGTTAGAGGTTTAACATGAGACTCCTTTGGAGCTGATGGAATCTGGAATCATTCATGTGGGGCTTTTCATGTGAACATTTGACTGGGTTTAATGTGGCCTTTAATTAGGAACGCAGATGAAACAGACTCCCCCGCAGATCACCAACTGACAGGCCAAAGGCAATTTTCCTTTAACTCCTCAACCCAGGGGATCCCGCATTCCTTAGAGTGAAAATACTGCTCTGAAAAGCCACTTTATCTTTGCTTTTGCAGTAAGATCCAAGCTGCTGGTGCTGTCAGCCCATGCCCAGCATTAGTAAGGGGTCTGTTGCAGAAGCTGGCACCATTACCTAAGGGAGAAGCTCTCCTTTCTGTCATCACAGCCTTGGCCTGGCTGTATCAGTTCAGTGTCTGGGGATGCCCTTGAGAAGCCCTGGACAGGGATGCTGCCTGTCTCACCTGTGGACCCAGAGTGGGTACCAGCAGACAGTGACCACTCTGGGGCATGTGACACTGGTTTTCCCTATGCTTCCTACCTGCCCCATGATCTTACCCTTTATGGCCAATTTTTTACTTTTATTTATATAATTCTTAAAAGTTCCTTTGGTTTCTTTTCTTCCACAATTAAACACATTGCCCCGAGATCATTCAGAGAAGCACATAAAAGAAATTGGAGCAGAAGGAAAGTGGTGCTTAAAAGGCTTGGATAGGGAAAGAGAACCAAGGAACAGTGAAACTAAGAAGCCATTGTTTGGTTCAGAGAGACTCCTCAGGCCCATTAGATTAAGATTTTCTTATTTTGGCACTTACTTGAAATGGTCTTTGAAATGCTGATTCTTGAAGTGTACAGTGATGTTTATGAAAGAGAAGAAAAGATGGGATGGATAATAAGGAAGGAAATCATGTATTGGTGATTCCAATCATTTGTCTTTCTCCTCAAAATAGTATCTATTTTAACCAAAAGGAGCATCCATTCCCCATTGCCCATTATAAGGTCCCGGTAGCCATCTGCCTCTACCTGGTGGGGGTATCCATGTACCTGCCCACAAAGACCAAGAGAAGAGAGCAGCAAAACTAAGGTCGTAAATCTCCCGTATCTTTTATCTGCCTTCTCATCAAGGTTAAATGTCAGGGCTGCTGTCAATAATAAAATCATTTTAGGAAAAGAAATAAAGCATAAAACCTCATAATTCTTTGCAAAATGAAAAAAAACCAAGAAACAAAAAACAAAAAACCCTGCTAGTAATGACTGCCTTGTTCCAAAAAACAACCCATTAGATTAAGGCCTCAGTCTTTCCTGCAGGATGTTCTTGTGGTCGCCTAATTTTGGCATCGGCTGACAGGAATCGGGTGACTACTCTTAAACAAAAAGCACTGATGATGAGCCATACAACAGCAGTGTTATGAGGATTCTGGAAGCCCAGTGGGTTTCTAGACCTTAAACTAAGGGCAAATATGTCGAGTTAGGATACCTCAACGTGGGGTTACCCAAGCACATTCAAACAGGTTTCAAAAAGAGAAGTAAATAGACGTATAGAGAGGAAAGGGGAAGGATCAGGTAGTTGAAAAGGATCCTTTTGTCTCTTGCACAGACGTTGCAAGTTACTTTTCATGAATCAAGATCTTAAGAGCAAGTTGTTTTATCCTCCTCTGAAACACGTTGTCTCCTAGGCTTATCAGCTTTAATCATGCTCGCAGCCCCAGCTTCCTTCTTCCCCTGTCTCTGCATTACTTTCTGGACTCTCTCACTAGCTGTCACCTGGCTTGTGAACGACAATACAGAGCCCAAGGAGCCATGTACATAAGTCCGGGAGGGTTTCAGCTTCTATAGACTCTCAGGGCTCAATCTACCTAGGTAGCTTTTTAGCCAAAGAAATTACCAAGATCTCCTATCAACCCAACAAATAGAGAAGAAAAAGATAGAGGACCAAGCTTACTTTTGGTTTTGTTCTGGCTTCAGAACAGAAATCTCAAGGATGTTTGTCCCTCATTTCACGACTAACTTTTATGTTTAAGGAAAAGAAGAAAACGACTAGAAAGGGATCACATGGACTTTTTGTCCAGGCCATTACAGGGCTGATTTCAATATCTTTATATTTGTTCATCAATATTCAGGGCAATAGCTAAGAAAAAGATTCTGGGGCAGACTGTTTTAAAGGTATTCTCTTGCCTTTCCATTTCTTTCTGCTAAAAAGACTAGCATAATGCCGTGTTAACATCATTTAGATGCTAAAAAGCAAAAACTGTGTCTTTTTTATTTCTGGGTATCTTTGTATAGTGCAGTTCTGAGCACACAGTAGATGCTCAAAAAGTGACTGTAAAGTGGATGGTTAATGATTTTTTTCAGAGTTTTAATCTATGAAGTAATATTGTTCATCTCATCTTATGTTTTCATTGCTATTCTAAAATGTGCATCCACTAGGAAACAGAAGTATAGCCTTCTTTCTAACGCTTCCTTTAATTATATTCTTAATTGTGGGTAAAAGAAACCAATTCATTTAATCATTTTCAAGTCTTGTCACTTAAAATCCTATGAGGAACCAGTTTTTAATTTCCAAAGTCACTCTGTGTTCCTGATCATATTCAAAGTCACAGTGCAACCACTGAAGCAAGAACAACATGTTTGGAAAGTGTGTGGATAGCTAAAATAATTTGAAGATGTAATAAATAAATCCAAAGCTGAAACGAAATAATAAAACCAAAAATTCCTTCTCCGCATCAAGGTCAAGAACAAATAATCCATGTTCGAAACCTCTGTGACATTAGTGAAACTTTAGCTAAGAGCAGCATCAACAAATCTTAAAGTCAAACCTAACTGGTCCACAGTCTACACATCAAACCCCATACGTTCTACAAGTACTTGAAAAGCTGCTGGGGAATAGATTTATTTAAGACATTTGTTTCACAGTCCTGTTGAATCATACCTGCTCATCTGACATAGAGAGCATTGAAATGAAATACGTTCAGAAACATAAAGACTCACATCGTTCAATAACACCCACCAGTTAGATGGAAGCCAGATAATTTAACAAAAAATAACCTGAACGTCATTTGTTGCGAGAAGTTATATTTGATTCAAGAGTTACAAACGTTTATTTCCTTTTCTCAGCAATGCTACTAGACCATCCAATTATCCCTTGGGATCATTTTTTTCAGCATCTTTATTGGAGTATAATTGCTTTACAAGGGTGTGTTAGTTTCTGCTTTACAACAAAGTGAATCGGTTATACATATACATATGTTCCCGTATCCCTTGGGATCATTTTTACACCCGTTTCGAGTCAGAAACTCCTATTGGTCCACTGAAACCTTTTCTCAGTTCCCCGGTCTCAAAGAATGTTTCATGTTTCCTCTGTGTTCTGTACACAGGAGCTGTATCTTCCTAACTTCTTCCTCATCCAAGTGTATTCATATGTCTTATGACCATAGGTATCAGCACATGATCACATAGTGATTCACTTTTGTTCTTGTTTTTTTTGTTTGTTTGTTTTGTTTTTTTTGCCGGTATGCGGGCCTCTCACTGTTGTGGCCTCTCCCGTTGCGGAGCACAGGCTCCGGACGCACAGGCTCAGCGGCCATGGCTCACAGACCCAGCCGCTCCGTGGCATGTGGGATCCTCCCAGACCGGGGCACGAACCCGTGTCCCCTGCATCGGCAGGCGGACTCCCAACCGCTGTGCCACCAGGGAAGCCCTCACTTTTGTTCTTTAAAGGTCTATTCTGAGGGTATTTGTGAGTTTTCAGGACACCCCAAAAACCCACAAAAGTTAGCTTCACTGGATAGTCTTCAAAAATCTCATAGAACAATACAATCTAAACAAAAGAGAATTTTGCCTATTCTTTAAAACTAACTGGACATGACTGGTGTGATCTGTTTGTAAAAATCTGAATAATGAGTGAATCAGGCTTCCTTTGTCCATGGGACTTAATAATACAATAATTGATATTTTTTTTTCTTTTTTTTTTTTTTTTGCGGTATGCGGGCCTCTCAGTGTTGCGGCCCCTCCCGCTGCGGAGCACAGGCCCCGGACGCGCAGGCTCAGCGGCCATAGCCCACGGGCCCAGCCGCTCTGCGGCATATGGGATCCTCCCGGACCGGGGCACGAACCCGTATCCCCTGCATCGGCAGGCGGACTCCCAACCACCGCGCCACCAGGGAGGCCCTGATATTATTTTTTAATGGCTTCATTATCATAGCTGAAACTCAGGTGGTTGACTGAAGCTGGGAATGGCTTGTAATTGCTTTGGGTCCTTCAGAAGTTCAAACAAGCAAAGAAATTCATTTACCTTCTTCCTCCACAAGTTACATGAAATTTTGTCATAATCGCTAAGCTCTTAGCTTCCGATCCTTTTCAAATACCTAACATCAGCCACAGTAATTTGTAATGATAAGGACAATCCACTTGATGTATTGTGTCTTTCCTTGGATTAATATTAGATAACTGTTCCATCACAGTCGTCCCTCAGTTTCCACAGAGAATTGGTTCCTGGACCCCCGCAAATACCAAAATCGCAGATGCTCAAGTCCCTTATGTAAATGGCATTGCGAAGTTGGCCCTCCATATCCGTGGGTTCCACATCTGCGGATATGGAGGACTGACTGTACTTCGATAAAAATTTGGAGCAGAGAAGAAAACACACAATTATGTTCTGGAAAATCTACTTTCAAATAGAAAATGTCGTGGAGAAAAATGCCTTCCCTCACTTTTTGTTTTGGTTTTTTTTTTTTTTTTTTTCTTTTTTCTTTTTTTTTTTTTGAGTCCGGATGCTTCTTTCTTGGTTTATTTCATTCCTAGAGTACCTTTTTTTTTTTCTTTCCTTTTTTTTTATTTTACACATTTAATCAGTTATACATATACATATGTTCCCATATCCCCTCCCTTTTGCGTCTCCCTCCCACCCTCCCTATCCCACCCCTCCAGGCGGTCAGAGAGAACCGAGCTGATCTCCCTGTGCTATGCGGCTGCTTCCCACTAGCTATCTACCTTACGTTTGGTAGTGTATATATGTCCATGCCGCTCTTTCACTTTGTCACAGCTTACCCTTCCCCCTCCCCATATCCTCAAGTCCATGCTCTAGTAGGTCTGTGTCTTTATTCCTGTCTTACCCCTATGTTCTTGATGACATTTTTTTCTTAAATTCCATATATATGTGTCAGCATACAGTATTTGTCTTTCTCTTTCTGACTTACTTCACTCTGTATGACAGACTCTAGGTCCATCCACCTCATTACAAATAGCTCAATTTCATTTCTTTTTATGGCTGAATAATATTCCATTGTATATATGTGCCACATCTTCTTTATCCATTCATCCGATGATGGACACTTAGGTTGTTTCCATCTCCGGGCTATTGTAAATAGGGCTGCTATGAACATTTTGGTACATGTCTCTTTTTGAATTATGGTTTTCTCAGGGTATATGCCCAGTAGTGGGATTGCTGGGTCATATGGTAGTTCTATTTGTAGTTTTTTAAGGAACCTCCATACCGTTCTCCATAGTGGCTGTACCAATTCACATTCCCACCAGCAGTGCAAGAGTGTTCCCTTTTTTCCACACCCTCTCCAGCATTTATTGTTTCTAGATTTTTTGATGATGGCCATTCTGACTGGTGTGAGATGATATCTCATTGTAGTTTTGATTTGCATTTCTCTAATGAGTAAAGATGTTGAGCATCCTTTCATGTGTTTGTTGGCTGTCTGTATATCTTCTGTGGAGAAATGTCTATTTAGGTCTTCTGCCCATTTTTGGATTGGGTTGTTTGTTTTTTTGCTATTGAGCTGCATGAGCTGCTTATAAATTTTGGAGATTAATCCTTTGTCAGTTGCTTCATTTGCAAATATTTTCTCCCATTCTGAGGGTTGTCTTTTCGTCTTGTTTATGGTTTCCTTTGCTGTGCAAAAGCTCTTAAGTTTCATTAGGTCCCATGTGTTTATTTTTGTCTTTATTTCCATTTCTCTAGGAGGTGGGTCAAAAAGGATCTTGCTGTGATTTATGTCATAGAGTGTTCTGCCTATGTTTTCCTCTAGGAGTTTGATAGTGTCTGGCCTTACATTTAGGTCTTTAATCCATTTTGAGCTAATTTTTGTGTATGGTGTTAGGGAGTGATCTAATCTCATACTTTTACATGTCCCTGTCCAGTTTTCCCAGCACCACTTATTGAAGAGACTGTCCTTTCTCCACTGTACATTCCTGCCTCCTTTATCAAAGATAAGGTGACCATATGTCCGTGGGTTTATCTCTGGGCTTTCTATCCTGTTCCATTGATCTATCTTTCTGTTTTTGTGCCAGTACCATACTGTCTTGATTACTGTAGCTTTGTAGTATAGTCTGAAGTCAGGGAGCCTGATTCCTCCAGCTCCGTTTTTCGTTCTCAAGATTGCTTTGGCTATTCGGGGTCTTTTGTGTTTCCATACAAATTGTGAAATTTTTTGTTCTAGTTCTGTGAAAAATGCCATTGGTAGTTTGATAGGTATTGCATTGAATCTGTAGATTGCTTTGGGTAGTAGAGTCATTTTCACAATGTTGATTCTTCCAATCCAAGAACATGGTATATCTCTCCATCTATTTGTATCATCTTTAATTTCTTTCATCAGTGTCTTATAATTTTCTGCATACAGGTCTTTTGTCTCCTTAGGTAGGTTTATTCCTAGATATTTTATTCTTTTTGTTGCAATGGTAAATGGGAGTGTTTCCTTGATTTCACTTTCAGATTTTTCATCATTAGTATATAGGAATGCCAGAGATTTCTGTGCATTAATTTTGTATCCTGCAACTTTACCAAATTCATTGATTAGCTCTAGTAGTTTTCTGGTAGCATCTTTAGGATTCTCTATGTATAGTATCATGTCATCTGCAAACAGTGACAGCTTTACTTCTTCTTTTCCCATTTGGATTCCTTTTATTTCCTTTTCTTCTCTGATTGCTGTGGCTAAAACTTCCAAAACTATGTTGAATAAGAGTGGTGAGAGTGGGCAACCTTGTCTTGTTCCTGATCTTAGTGGAAATGGTTTCAGTTTTTCACCATTGAGGACGATGCTGGCTGTGGGTTTGTCATATATGGCCTTTATTATGTTGAGGAAAGTTCCCTCTATGCCTACTTTCTGCAGGGTTTTGATCATAAATGGGTGTTGAATTTTGTCAAAAGCTTTCTCTGCATCTATTGAGATGATCATATGGTTTTTCTCCTTCAGTTTGTTAATATGGTGTATCACATTGATTGATTTGCGTATATTGAAGAATCCTTGCATTCCTGGAATAAACCCCACTTGATCATGGTGTATGATCCTTTTAATGTGCTGTTGGATTCTGTTTGCTAGTATTTTGTTGAGGATTTTTGCATCTATGTTCATCAGTGATATTGGCCTGTAGTTTTCTTTCTTTGTGACATCCTTGTCTGGTTTTGGTATCAAGGTGATGGTGGCCTCGTAGAATGAGTTTGGGAGTGTTCCTCCCTCTGCTATATTTTGGAAGAGTTTGAGAAGGATAGGTGTTAGCTCTTCTCTAAATGCTTGATAGAATTCGCCTGTGAAGCCATCTGGTCCTGGGCTTTTGTTTGTTGGAAGATTTTTAATCACAGTTTCAATTTCAGTGCTTGTGATTGGTCTGTTCATATTTTCTATTTCTTCCTGATTCAGTCTTGGCAGGTTGTGCATTTCTAAGAATTTGTCCATTTCTTCCAGGTTGTCCATTTTATTGGCATAGAGTTGCTTATAGTAATCTCTCATGATCTTTTGTATTTCAGCAGTGTCAGTTGTTACCTCTCCTTTTTCATTTCTAATTCTATTGATTTGAGTCTTCTCCCTTTTTTTCTTGATGAGTCTGGCTAATGGTTTATCAATTTTGTTTATCTTCTCAAAGAACCAGCTTTTAGTTTTATTGATCTTTGCTATCGTTTCCTTCATTTCTTTTTCATTTATTTCTGATCTGATTTTTATGATTTCTTTCCTTCTGCTAACTTTGGGATGTTTTTGTTCTTCTTTCTCTAATTGCTTTAGGTGCAAGGTTAGGTTGTTTATTCGAGATATTTCCTGTTTCTTAAGGTGGGATTGTATTGCCATAAACTTCCCTCTTAGAACTGCTTTTGCTGCATCCCATAGGTTTTGGGTCGTCGTGTCTCCATTGTCATTTGTTTCTATGTATTTTTTAATTTCCTCTTTGATTTCTTCAGTGATCACTTCGTTATTAAGTAGTGTATTGTTTAGCCTCCATGTGTTTGTATGTTTTACAGCTCTTTTCCTGTAATTGATATCTAGTCTCATAGCATTGTGGTCAGAAAAGATACTTGATACAATTTCAATTTTCTTAAATTTACCAAGGCTTGATTTGTGACCCAAGATATGATCTATCCTGGAGAATGTTCCATGAGCACTTGAGAAAAATGTGTATTCTGTTGTTTTTGGATGGAATGTCCTATAAATATCAATTAAGTCCATCTTGTTTAATGTATCATTTAAAGCTTGTGTTTCCTTATTTATTTTCATTTTGGATGACCTGTCCATTGGTGAAAGTGGGGTGTTAAAGTCCCCTACTATGATTGTGTTACTGTCGATTTCTCCTTTTATGGCTGTTAATATTTCCCTTATGTATTGAGGTGCTCCTATGTTTGGTGCATAAATATTTACAATTGTTATATCTTCTTCTTGGATGGATCCCTTGATCATTATGTAGTGTCCTTCTTTGTCTCTTCTAGTAGTCTTTATTTTAAAGTCTATTTTGTCTGATATGAGAATTGCTACTCCAGCTTTCTTTTGGTTTCCATTTGCATGGAATATCTTTTTCCATCCCCTTACTTTCAGTCTGTATGTGTCTCTAGGTCTGAAGTGGGTCTCTTGTAGACAGCATATATATGGGTCTTGTTTTTGTATCCATTCAGCCAGTCTGTGTCTTTTGGTGGGAGCATTTAGTCCATTTACATTTAAGGTAATTATTGATATGTATGTTCCTATTCCCATTTTCTTAATTGTTTTGGGTTCGTTATTGTAGTTCTTTTCCTTCTGTTGTGTTTCTTGCCTAGAGAAGTTCCTTTAGCATTTGTTGTAAAGCTGGTTTGGTGGTGCTGAACTCTCTCAGCTTTTGCTTGTCTGTAAAGGTTTTAATTTCTCCATCAAATCTGAATGAGATCCTTGCTGGGTAGAGTAATCTTGGTTGCAGGTTTTTCTCCTTCATCACTTTAAGTATGTCCTGCCACTCCCTTCTGGCTTGTAGAGTTTCTGCTGAGAGATCAGCTGTTATCCTGATGGGGATTCCCTTGTGTGTTATTTGTTGTTTTTCCCTTGCTGCTTTTAATATGATTTCTTTGTGTTTAATTTTTGACAGTTTGATTAATATGTGTCTTGGTGTATTTCTCCTTGGATTTATTCTGTATGGGACTCTCTGTGCCTCCTGGACTTGATTAACTATTTCCTTTCCCATATTAGGGAAGTTTTCAACTATAATCTCTTCAAATATTTTCTCAGTCCCTTTCTTTTTCTCTTCTTCTTCTGGAACCCCTATAATTCGAATGTTGGTGCGTTTAATGTTGTCCCAGAGGTCTCTGAGACTGTCCTCTGTTCTTTTCATTCTTTTTTCTTTATTTTGCTGTGCAGCAGTTATTTCCACTATTTTATCTTCCACCTCACTTATCCGTTCTTCTGCCTCAGTTATTCTGCTATTGATCCCATCTAGAGTATTTTTTATTTCATTTATTGTGTTTTTAATCGATGCTTGATTCGTCTTTAGTTCTTCTAGGTCCTTGTTAACTGTTTCTTGCATTTTGTCTATTCTATTTCCAAGATTTTGGATCATCTTTACCATCATTATTCTGAATTCTTTTTCAGATAGACTGCCTATTACCTCTTCATTTGTTAGGTCTGGTGGGTTTTTATCTTGCTCCTTCTCCTGCTGTGTGTTTTTCTGTCTTCTCATTTTGCTTATGTTACTGTGTTTGGGGTCTCCTTTTTGCAGGCTGCAGGTTCGTAGTTCCCGTTGTTTTTGGTGTCTGTCCCCTGTGGCTAAGGTTGGTTTAGTGGGTTGTGTAGGCTTCTTGGTGGAGGGGACTAGTGCCTGTGTTCTGGTGGATGAGGCTGGATCTTGTCTTTCTGGTGGGCAGGTCCACGTCTGGTGGTGTGTTTTGGGGTGTTTGCGGACTTTTTATGAATTGAGGCAGCCTCTCTGCTAATGGGTGGCGTTGTGTTCCTGTCTTGCTAGTTGTTTGGCATAGGGTGTCCAGCACTGTAGCTTGCTGGTCGTTGAGTGAAGCTGGGTGCTGTTGTTGAGATGGAGATCTCTGGAAGATTTTCGCCGTTTGATATTATGTGGAGCTGGGAGGTCTCTTGTGGACCAGTGTCCTGAAGTTTGCTCTCCCACCTCAGAGGCACAGCACTGACTCCTGGCTACTCAATTTGGGATGATTTGTTGTCTATTCATGTATTCCACAGATGCAGGGTACATGGAGTTGATTGTGGAGCTTTAATCCGCTGCTTCTGAGGCTGCTGGGAGAGGTTTCCCTTTCTCTTCTTTGTTCTCACAGCTCCTGGGTCTCAGCTTTGGATTTGGCCCCGCCTCTGCGTGTAGGTCGCCGGAGGGCGTCTGTTCCTCGCTCAGACAGGACAGGGTTAAAGGAGCAGCCTCCTCGGGGACCCTGGCTCACCCAGGCCGGGCGGGAGGGAGGGGCACGGAGTGCGGGGCGAGCCCGCAGCGGCAGAGGTCGGCGCGACGCCGCACCAGCCCGAGGCGCGCCACGCGCTCTCCCAGGGAAGCCGCCCCCGGATCCCGGGACCCCGGCAGTGGTAGGCTGCACAGGCTCCCGGAAGGGCGGTGTGGACAGTGACCTGCGCTCGCACACAGGCCTCTCGGCGGCGGCAGCAGCAGCCCCAGCGTCCCACGCCCGTCTCTGGGCTCCGCGATCTCAGCCGCGACTCGCGCCCGTCTCTGGAGCTCCTTTACGCGGCGCTCTTAATCCCCTCTCCTCGGGCACCAGGAAACCAAGAGGGAAGAAAAAGTCTCCTGCCTCTTCGGCAGCTCCAGAGTTTTTCCGGACTCCCTCCCGGCTAGCTGTGGCACACTAGCCCCCTTCAGGCTGAGTTCTCGCCGCCAGCCCCAGTCCTCTCCCCGCGCTCTGACCGAAGCCCGAGCCTCAGCTCCAGCGCCGCCCGCCCCGGTGGGGGAGCAGACAAGCCTCTCGGGCTGGTGAGTGCCGCTCGGCACCGCTCCTCTGTGCGGGAATCCCTCCGCCCTGCCCCACCCAGGTATGTGGGGAGTTTCTTGCCTTTTGGGAGGTCTGGGGTCTTCTGCCAGCGTTCAGAAGGTGTTCTGTAGGAGTTGTTCCACGTGTAGCTGTATTTCTGGTGTATCTGTGGGGAGGAAGGTGATCTCCGCGTCTTACTCTTCCGCCATCTTACCCGGAAGTCTGTTTTGGTTTTGACCAAACCTTCCTCCAGTGGGTATGTCCTCTCCTTATGTCACAGCGACGCATGAGAGTCTCAGCCTGCGGGACTGGTAAAAATAGAAATTAGATCACTTTAGTGCCTTTAAAAAAAATTTGTAACCCCCCCCCCCCGAAAAAATAGCTTGAGTTTATTTGGTTGGTTTTGATTTTTATACCTTATAAAAAAATTGTTTCTGTTTTCCACATTTCTTTTTTTTAATAGGTTTTTTTTTTTTTTTTTTTTTTTTTTTTTTGCTGTACGCGGGCTTCTCACTGTTGTGACCTCTCCCATTGTGGAGCACAGGCTCCGGACGCGCAGGCCATGGCTCACGGACTTAGCCGCTCTGCGGCATGTGGGATCTTCTCGAACCAGGGCACGAACCCGTGTCCCCTGCTTTGGCAGGCGGACTCTCAACCACTGCACCACCAGGGAAGCCCTAATAGGTTGTTTTTTATCTTCATAGTTAACTCTAAAATGGTGAGGTTTGAGGTTTTGAGATACTGCTCTAAGAAATGTATAGAAATCACCTAATTATCTTCTGAATGTCTTCTTTAGGGAAAAAATGAAAGCCGATAGATTTAATTATATTTTACTTATTTAGAAACACAGACATGGTGAGTTTATTATAAATCGTATAACAAATACAATAGTATTTTGAATTTCTGTAGAGCTTTTATTCCAGAGGGCATTCATGGCTGCCTTTTCTTCATCTTCTCCTTTCCTTGTAGCATGAGTTGGACCAACAGATGCTATTCCATCTTGAAATGGAGGTAACAAAGAGGTTGATGTGTGCCTGAGTCACACATGAGTTTGAAAGCCCAAAACAGCAGTTCGGGTCCCCAACAATGGTGACTATCTTTTCCAACCTGGATTTAGGTCTCTTGGTCAGACAAGGGAACAACCTATTTGGAATTGGGATTCTCATGGGGAAAAGACTGTCCATGATGCATGATCATAAAAGCTCGATGGTCCATGAATAAAGCCGTGCAAGTATAGAGTTGGCCAATGGTGGGGTTTGAAAGTGGAATGAAAGTCCCTTAACTCTTGGGGCCTTAGAGGCACAGATTAGCCAGAATTCCCAAGAGAGACTCCTCCTTGGGATAACAAGGACTCATGGGTGCATCTGGCATGTCTTTTGCAAACAGAGAAATAAACTGGGGACATATGGAACAGAAATAAAGTGATGTTGATGCCAGAGAATGCAGAATAAGATAGAGAAGGAGGGACAGAGGCACAGGAAACATTAAAAAAAAAAATTATAGGGTGCGACTCAGCCCCAAACCCACCTCCCAACAGTTGTCATGTGACCCCTTCAGTGACCTGGACCTTTCCTGTTCTGTTAACAACTCAATTTTCTATCATAAAAAAGGGAACCACATTGCCTACCTTGAAGAGGCAAATCACTCCATAAGGAGTGCATAGCAAAGTTTAGCATAATTTCTTCCCTTTTTCCTCTGGTTTTCCCTCCCTGCTTCTCTCCACCTTATTTCCTCTCCTCAAGAATCCAGAAGCAACAAACACACGCTTTTAGAATGTGTGTCTCAGGGTTCAAGAGGAAAGCTGCTTTACAAAAACTGAACTACAAATGCAAGTGAATACCTGTACAGCGCAATCCATTAGGAGGGCATTTGGGCTCATCCCTCTCACTGCCCAGCCAGCCAGCTAGTGACCCTCTGCACATAAGTGAGGAGAAAGCAAGATTACGCTCATGACATTTCTGCAGGAACCAGACCACCGAGTAAGAAGAGGACAGAGGGGATCTCTCTGGGGCTTCTTCTCAGTTTAATTTGATAACAGTTGTAAGACTAGTTCGTGTCTGTTGAATGCTGTTGTCTTAGTTTGGGTTCCTGCAAAAAGCAAACCCTGAGACAAGAACTTAGAAGAGGGTCACTTATTTGGGAGGTTGATTCTCAGATGCACAAGAGAACGAGTAAAATGATGGAGGGAAGTGAGGAAAGCAAATAGAGGGTGAGATTTTTAGCAGGTCTGCGTTGTAGGCAGCTGAGACTCAGTCCCACTGGGGGCCCTTCAGAGCTGTCCCACAAGGAAGGCGGTTGCCCGATGAGTAATCTACTAGCTCTGTCTCTCATTTCTGAGCTGACCTGGGATGTTAAATCCCTGGCCCTTCCGAACTGCCCTGTGCACAGGCTGAACAAGCCTCAGGATGCTGGAGAAAGTCCCCAAGCAGAGTGGCAGATGGAGATGCTTGACGTAAGAAGCTGTCGGCAGTGGCAGGTGAACTCCTGCTGCAAATCCTACCATCCAACCTGTGCTAAGGATTCAGCAGGCATCATCTCATTAAACCTCAGATATGTCCTGCGAATTAAGTGGTATCAGATCCCCAGTTTACGGGTGAGGAAGTGCGAGTTTAGGGAGGCTCATGACGTACTGACCATCCTGTGGTTTGTAAGGGGTCCTCACACTGCATGGTGCTTCTCTGTCCCTGACTTAGATTTTATAAACTAATTTCCCTCCTCCTCTGCACAAAGAGAATAGTAGAGCGGGAAGATTCCAAAGGAAACATTGATTCAACGCTTTGCCTTGAAGCTTTAAAATATAATTCAGACAAAATAGACCCAAAGAGGGTAAATGACTTCTCTGGGGTCACACAACCGTAACTGATGGGGAAGAATTAATAAAACTCACAACTCCTCGCAACACCAGATCTGATTTGAATAAAAAGCTAAATGAGGGACTTCTCTGGTGGCGCAGTGGTTAAGAATCCACCTGCCAATGCAGGGGACACGGGTTTGAGCCCTGGTCCGGGAATATCCCACATGCCACGGAACAACTAAGCCCGTGCACCACAACTACTGAGCCTGCGCTCTAGAGACCATGCGCCACAACTACTGAGCCCGCTCGCCTAGAGCCCGTGCTTTGCAACAAGAGAAGCCACCACAATGAGAAGCCTGCACACCGCAACGAAGACCCAATGCAGCCAAAAATAAATAAATAAAAGCTAAATGAGGATTGATACTGCTTACGGACTTGTGATTCTTTAAGACCTTGTTCTCACTAAATAATAACTGGATTCTCTAAATCAGAAATAGTGTAATGGGAAAATATGAAGTGACATCATTGGCTTATGTGATTTATGTGAATTCAATGAACTCAGCTATAAATAGAAAAGTGAAAAAGGAGGGGAAATAATAGCAAGGTGGGCACTTCTGCTCACGATTCTGCTCAACTGGGATATGCCCTGAAGTGGCGTGAATAAGTGGAGTCATCTGAGAATGCAGTCGGCCTCTTTCCCTCCTGACTCAAAGTGGGAGCAGTTCACCTTTCTGGGTGAGAGACTCCAGTGTCTAAAGATAATACTTTTGATGCAAAATATTTCCTAAGCACAAGCCAACGTGTTCGTCGGCTGTGTGAACAATAGGACAGGACCAGATTCCTGTGGAAGGAAATTCCACACGTTTGTGTTGTACTGAGACACAGTATATTGATTTCTAACTTTCCTAAGAAATTTTCAAAGTTCATTTTGACCGTGCATAGTTTGCACTTTACCCACTTCAGAACTCTATCCCTGCGGTGTGATTTCTCCACAAAAAAGTAAACAAGATGGTATCTTAGCTTGGATTTCCTGGAAACAGACTCTGAGGTGGGGAGTTGCATGTATAGAAGATGTTTCTACGAATGTGGTGTGCAGTGTTTTCATCTCTTGTGGTTCCCTCCATCCTCAAGCCAACAACACACATCAAATCATTCCTGTGCTTCACATCTCTCTGCTTCCTCTTCTGCTTAAGGCTCCTGTGACTCTGTTGGACCCACCTAGATAACCCAGCATAATCTCCCTCTCTTGGTCTTAGCAGATTAGTCACCTTAATTACAACTATGAAGTCCCTTTTACCATGTGATATATCACATAGTCATGAGAATAACGCCAGGGTCTGGAGACCATGGGGGCCAAAATTCTGCACTGAACCTTGGTCTTTCTGGAAGAGTTGGTATGCCTCTAGGGTCAGCAGCTTTCTCCAGGCAGCCCAGCTCCCCCACACTGCCCTGCTCCTAGGATTGCATTTAGCTCAGAGGGAAACATGAGTCTGTAGGCATACAACACTGACCACACTTCGAGCCCAAAGGGTGAAGCTGAGAACCCACGTGGAACAGCTTCTGACTTAGCATCCCAGCTGGTGACCAAATTCATTTTCTAGACACCTCATCAAGAGGTTGGCTCAGCAAGTGTACACCATCATGGGTTACACATTTTGAGAGTGACTTGACGGCATCTGGAGAAAGGAAAGTGTATTGCGAGAGGAAACAGAGGAGAGATGCCTTCAGTGGTGCTCTAACCTGTGGGAAAAGCTGATCTGCCCTAATCTGCTGGTTTTAGTATTCAGCAGGGAGGACTTTCTGTATCTCCTCTGGGTGCTGCAGATGTGCCTGGCTTCCTGCCTCAAAGAACTGCTGCCAGTGATATAATTAACTCTTCGTGGGGAACAGGGGAGAAGTGTTTACTATGGATTCAGAAAGGCACAGGCAAATCTGCTAAGGAGTAAGCCAGGCTTTTTCTAGTTGTAGTGAGCATATTTTAAATGATCACTCCTGCTCACGCTGCCACGCATACCAAAAGAGAAGGAAGGACACTCTGGAAGACACCCTTCCAGCAAGCCCAGGGATCTCCGGGGAGTCTTAACTGTCTTCGGGAGAATTCTAAGAAGCTCTAATGCAGAGGAAAGCAACAGGGAAAGAAGAAAGTGCTTCTGTGTCGTCTTCATAACTCACAAGATGATGACCCTCGAATGGTGAGCTGGCAAACTTTTAGGATTTTCTACCAAAATCTTCAATGTTTTTAAGACAAATTTCTCCTGACCTGCCTTACCTCGTTCCTTCCCCAGCCTTCCCCAAGATGCAAAGGAAATGCCTTTAAATATCTAAAATGCCTCTATTATATCACCTAAAAATAAGCATTTTGTGTACGCTCATTAAACTCACAATATAACTCCATTATCTAGTTGCTTGCTAGCAAACCATTTATTTATTCCGCAAGTATTTACTAAGCTCAACTACATGCTGAGCACTGTTCTAAGTACTGGGACACAACAGGGAACAAAACAGACCACGAATTCCTCCCGTGAAGCCTATATACTAGTGGGGATGAAGGACAGAGACAAAATCCAGATGAATAAAGCAATTACGTGACTGCTGGTGAAGGTGTTATGAGGATAAATAGAGAAAATTGTGAGGAAGAGGGAGTGACAGGGGAGGGGTGTTATTTTATAAAAAGCATCCAGGGTTGGCTACTCTGGTAAGGTGACATTTAAATATACAGCTGAAGGAGGTAAGGAAGGTTTCCATATGGTTGTGGAGAAAGGGCATCCCCAGCAGAGGAACCAGCAAAGGTAAAGGCCTTGTGTCCAAGGCGCACTTGATGTGTTCTGTGAACAGCGAGAACACCAGGAAGGCTGGGAAGATGGAAGCCCGGAAGAACAGGGAAATAAATGAGGTCAGCAAGGAAGCAAGGCCAGAGAAGACATTACAGGTCAGGGTAAGGACTTTGGATTGGCTGAATGAGATGGGATTTCTCTACTTTGGGGTGAATTATAGATGATGGGGTGGGCATGGGGTGCACTCTGGAAATCAGGGAGATCAGTGCAAGGTGATGGCAACTTTTCTGAAAGGATGGTGGAGACAGGATGATGGCTTAGACCAGGGTAGAAGCTGGTCGAGGTGGTGAGAAACAATATTTAGGAATATTTTGTGAAAGTAGAGACTTCAAATTTGCTGATTCTTTTGTTGACAGATCAGATAAGGAATGGGAGCGAAACAGAGAAGGCAAAGGTAACTCTAGAGCTATTGGCCTGAGTTATTAGCACATGGAGGTAGCATTTATGTAGATGGACAGATTGGAGGAGAAGCAGGTTGACTGGGAATGGGTAGGGAATCAAGAGAGTAGTTTTAAGCATGTTAACATTTGAGGGTTGCATTGAGCATCCAAGTCGAGAAGTAAAATAAGCGAAGGGATTTAAAAATTTAAGATAGAGTTTGGAGCTGGAGACATAAAGTGGGAGACGCCCACACATTGATAGCATTCAGTGCCATGAGACTAGTTGAGGTTATCTAAGAAATGAGTGTAACTAGAGAAGACAAGCTGTGTGGGACGGAACCCTAGGGCATTCTAGAATGTAGAAGCCTGGGAGATGACTGGGGACCAGCGGAGGAGAGAGAGAAGGGACAAATAATAGAGGAAGAGGATCAGAGGTCAAGCAAAGACTAATCTAGTCAATGTGCCCTACCTCATTCACATTTTACCAGAGTATCTTGGCCGTCCCTATAATTATTTCTTACGAACCACTTAAGAGATATCAATGGAACATACTTCTTCAGTTTTTCCATCTCTAATCTATTTTTTCTGAAGAAGTATTGAACTTCATGGTGCAAACATGAGATTATGAAATAAAAATGGTGGCATGAATTTTATCTCAACCAGACACTGCTGTATCTGGGCTGAATGGTTGTCACATTTGACTCAGAATGGATAAGAACCAAGCTTCTAAAACCTCAAGCCCAACTAGGCAATATCTCAGAGCCAAGACCCAGTTCTGTGAGCTGCTGGGTGAAGTTACCGGGAAAGAGCCTCTGTCTGACGTGGCAAGAGGAAAATCTGAGTTGGGCATTTCTTTTTAATTTTGAGGAACTATAAAAGCTGTGAGACAGATCAAGTTTGACTGTAGACCCGAAGGTAAGAACCTTAATCTGCAATTAAGAAATACAAAAATCCAAGCTGTCTTGATTCAACCTTGATCACATTTTCATGGATTTCAGAAAGACAAAGTTCTTTTTTTTTTTTTTTCCTTTTGCGGTACGCAGGCCTCTCACTGCTGTAGCCTCTCCCGTTGCAGAGCATGGGCTCCGGACGGGCAGGCCCAGCGGCCATGGCCCACGGGCCCAGCCACCCCGCAGCACGTGGGATCCCCCCGGACCGGGGCACGAACCCGCGTCCCCTGCGTCGGCAGGCAGACTCCCAACCACTGCGCCACCAGGGAATCCTCAAGATAGAGTTCTTAAAATAATTCCCTGTTAAGATTCAATATCTATCTAGAAAGTAATTCCTCACTCCTTAAACGATTGCTCCAAAGTGAATTGTATTCAACGTTTAGCTGAAGGATGCTATCGGTGTTCCTTAACGATGACATGAACAAATGGTTAAAATAAGTATGTCTATCTGGCTAAGATCATGTTTCATGAGACAAAGTTATGTTTGGAGTTGGATAAGCCTCAGAAAGTTTAAAAAAAAAACACTCTAAAACCCTCTTCGGCTATTTTTAAATTGGTTTAGCCATTTTCCTTTTATGATGTCCATTGACATGTTTGTGATCACATCTTCATCCATAAACAAGCTTTGTGCTCTTAAATCTAAGTCAAGGGAATTTAGAAAACGAGAGGAATTGAATTCTTACCATTTCAGGTAGTTTCAAACCCTTTTGGGTTGAGGAGAGGAAATGACTGAAGTCAGGTCTGGAAAAGAGTAAAAAGCAGCGAGACAAAGAGATTCAGGTCTGAATAACAATCCAATTGCTGGAGTTTATCTAATTGGTTTCCCATTATCTGTACCAAAAATATTGTGTTTTCCATCTTCTCTCTGGCAAGTATGTCCCATTTAGCAATAAAGAACTAACCGCCTGAGAGAAAACAGGTAAGACAAAACAATTTTCTATTTTCCATTCCCCTTGAAAAGGAAAAGCAGCCCACCCCATGTAAAGAATTGCTTAATGGATGTCAGTTTGTAAGGACACCTCAGAGAAATGACAGGAGAAAGCCCTCCCAGAGAGCAGAAGAAAACCAAAGTGGTTCAAATCTGTTGTGTGGAAACAGACTCAAATAATTGCCTATGAGGGAGCAAAGGAGCGTGAAGGAGGGCGTGCAGCTTGAGGTTGTTTTGGGGTTGTAACACTAGCTCTGATACCAACTAGCCACATTTCCTTGACAAACCGTTTTATCCCCGAGTCTTCAGTTTCCTTGTCAATACAGTAAAGAGTGTAGACTAGTTAGCCTCTGAAATGTCCCTTCAAGTGTTGATATCTGAGATTCCAGGGGCAACTCTGAAGTTCCTCCAACTGGTTGATGTGAAAGCCATAACTAAAACCCAGATTTCCCACTAGTTTGTGATCCTTCCTTTGCATATCTTTGCTTTCACCTGAGAAATGGGGATTTTCTTTAAACCAATACTCTAAAGTGTTTGGGAGAACTAGCGTTTATGTTAGCATCCTCATCTTTTACAAGAAAATTTCACGTTGTGTGTTGTTCAAACTAGTTCATCAGAGCCCTAAAATTCCACTTCTTGCCTCAAGGGAAATGCTAGATGATGAGGTGAAGGTTTTTCATCCACCTCAAAGATAATAGGTTCTCTATCCTGTTTTATGAATTGGGATTTGGTGTAAGATTTTGTTGGGCAAGCTGGGTGTGATGGAGCAGAGGTATTTCAACTAAAACAATTAAGTTTGAAAACTAGTGATTTCTAATTAAGTTCTATTCTCCAACCCAGTCAATCAGTGTGTCAGATCAGGATCACAAACAGAACGCCTAGAGAGGCTGGGCAAATAAGTTACCAGTTGAGGTGGGTTGGGTGTAAGCAAAGCAGTAACTCAAGCCAGAGGACAAATGATCACATTTTCTTCTGCCTCTAGGTGGGAATACAATAGGGAGTGGTGGGGACTGTGGAAAACCAGAGTTACAACCCTGTCAAAAGGAGGAAGCAGAACCTCTTCCTCAGATGATTGTCACCTCACAAAAATGGAGGTCCATGGTTGCCAGATATCCCAGTTTTTCAAGAAAATCAGAAAATGCCAACCTTTGTGCAAAATCTTTGTGCTTCTTAAAAGTATTAGTGACTAAATAAAAAATTCTTAACACGTGAAAAAACTGAAGAAAATCTGTCAGCAGAACAGATTTGTCCATGGGACTCCATTTTGTGATCTGTCCTCTTCAACCTCCCAAAACAAGATGACTTGGCATCGGGCAAGTCACCTCTATGACAAGCCCCCGACCTCACAGTTTGCAAAGGTGGTCCGCATAAAAGTTCTTCCTTAAGGCAACCCCAAAGCATTGGGACACAATCCAGGCTCTGCTCTCTGGGGCCAAATCATTTCCTCCTCCATGTGAGAAAGCTCCAAACATTTGCAGATAGTTACCATGGCCCTGGACCTTCTTCAGAGTAAACATTCCTGGTTCTTTCAGTTGTTTTCATTGAATTTGGTCTTACTTCCTGGCCTTCCCCATCACACCTCTCTGAACATTGTCTGAGAACTAAACAGACAATCCAGCTACATTCTGATGATGTCAGAGTAGCACTGGAATCTTATTTCCCATATTTTGAAAGCTCTTCTTCTGTGGACATACCATAGGATCACTTTATCCTTTAGAGGTCACGGATCTTATATTGACGAATACTGACCCTACAACTAGCCAGAACTTCTAGTTTCTGCTCAAATATGCTGCAAATCAATCCGTCCTTGGAAGATTGGGATATTGGTCCTAAAGCAAGGACTTAGGTTTAATTTTTGAATGTTTCATCTTATCAGAGTTCATTATGACCTGTCAAGGTTTTGTTGGATCCTGATTCAGTCTCCTTCCTGTCATCTCTGATTTTGATCAACATCAATATCCTCAATAATAAAAAGGTTGAATAGAACAGAAAAAAATGACAAAGCTCAAAACCCTTTGTCCAGGATGATATAAATCTATTACTATAGACCCTAAGGAGTATCTCACACTGACCTCATATTGAAAGGAAATTATAAAGTACCCAAAGCCCCCAAAACAGCATTCAGGTTAAATGAAAAACAGTGTCTCACCAGGGAGGCTATTTGAAGACTGGGTTTATATAGCTTAACTGCATCACTCTGAATCTAGTTGATTTGTTTGTGTACACTGCTGTCTGAGCAATCAGTTCGTTTCCCATGGAGCAATCTAATTCAGCTATTCACATGACCAAAATCACCAGACCAATCAGTTTTCAATCTCGTCTTTAGAGGTAATTTGAATTCACTCGATAATTTGTCCACACATCTGCAAATGGTTGTTTAATCATGAAAACTTTTAATCAAAAAACCAAAATCAATGAGTAATCATCAACGCTAATCATGAGAGTACCAGGTGGCACTCATGTGTGGACCAAATCAGATTTTTCTAAAACTTAATACAGTGATTCCTTTTTAATGAGTAAGTGAAGACATCTCAGAAATAGGCTAATTCAGCTAAGGATCATATTCTCCATGGCTAAAATATAACCTATCATTTGACTTCTATCAGAGCACTCCAAAAAACTCCTCTACCACTTATTTATGTGACATGGGCAAGTCACTTAACCTTGACTAATTGCCTCTCTTTTACCATCTGTATCATTAAATAACAATGAAAGTCCAAATGTCTGAAATAAATTGCCTTAATTTTTCATCTCTATCATGGAATCACGGTGAAAGTGCAAACATCTACAAATAAATGCCTAAGATTTCAAAACTATAAGGGTGACTTCATCCTTGAATGTACATAGTTGTTTCACAAATACATTATAACTTTTGCCAGAGCAGAAAAGGGGATGGTGTCACCTACTTCTTTTGCATTTTCTCCCACTTAATTCTCCAGTATTCTCCTTGCCCGCCTCTACTCCATGAAAAATTTTAGTATGAATTAAATCAGTGTTCCTCAAACTGTATTATGTCAGGGTCCTTGCACTTTCTACCAGAATGTTGTGAATAATAAAAATATTAGTTAAGACAAGCTAGATTATGTTGCCCTCACGTCCCAATGGTTTGACGTGCAAATGTTTACCGTGCACTCGTGCTGCATGACCAGCACGCATCCATGGGGGCCCTGATTAACATAATCTTTCAGTAACTGATGCTGTTGAAGGTTCCAGCATCTTGAGATGCCACCACCCTAACATGGCTCCCGGGGCACTGGAAGAGAAAGGGGAAGAGGAAGCATGATGAGCTGAACCCGCTCTTAAATGCTTCATCTTGAAAAGGACACATATCACTTCTCCTCATCACCCGTGGGCCAGAAAGAGACACCACGCCTGAGTCAGTGTGAAGAAGCCGAGAAGTGGAGCGCTCCTATGTGCTCAGGAAGGAGAGAAAAACTAGACGTGGGGAACAGTAGAAGTCCCCTGTACAGTGCATTTTTTATTCAAAACCATAATAAAAATATGAATAGAAGCATGTTCTAACTTTATGGGTGACTCCTTGGGACTGAGACTTTCCTATAAGCTTGGCATTCACGTTTATAATTATATCGGCAGCAATGACTACCATGCAGTCTCTGGCTAGTGAGAACGGATGGGGCATTTGTGCCAAACTGGGGACCTTGCATTTTGCTAAGATGTCTAGAACAACATCTCTCATCACGTGTGCTCTTCTGCAATGTGGCCTGGCCCTTCTCTATCAATAGCTGGAGTCTATTTCTCCATCCCGTGAATCTGAGCAGGCTTGTGAATTTTTGTGCAGTAGAATGTGGTAGGAGTGATGCTATGCCAGTTCTTTTTTTAAAAATTAATTAATTTATTTATTTATTTTTGGCTGTATTGGGTCTTCGTTTCTGTGCGAGGGCTTTCTCTAGTTGCGGCGAGCAGGGGCCACTCTTCATCGTGGTGCGCGGGCCTCTCACTGTCGCGGCCTCTCCTGTCGCAGAGCACAGGCTCCAGACGCGCAGGCTCAGTAGTTGTGGCTCACAGGCCTAGTTGCTCCGCGGCATGTGGGATCTTCCCGGACCAGGGCTCGAACCCGTGTCCCCTGCATTGGCAGGCAGATTCTCAACCACTGCGCCACCAGGGAAGCCCATGCCAGTTCTTGATATAGCCCTTACCTGACCTGGTAGCTTCCTCTCTGGCCTCTTGGAACCCAACCGCCATGGAGGAATTGTGACTACCCTGAGAACACCCTGCTATTAGAAGGCCAAGCCAGATGGAAAGGCTGGTATGCCACGAGGAGAGAGGGATGCTAAAGTGCACGCAGATACAGACGTGGGAATGAAGAATCGTCCTGGAAGTGGTCCCTTCAGCCTCGGCAGCCACTCCATCTGCTACTACCTGGAGACAAACCACCCAGCTGTGTCTCCTCTGAACTTCGGACCCACAAAATCTTGAGCCAGATAAAAGAGTTGATACAAGGCACTCACTTTTGGAGTAGTTGATTGTACAGCAATAGATAATTTTCCCACCATTCAGCTGGGTATGAATCGTGGAGGACTGAGTCAGGCATGGAGCCTGTTACAATGGACAGGCTGATCCCTGAGACACTACACCTCAGTGGTCTGTAGCATATCTGCAGGGTCTTTTCGTCAATGATATTTCTTTGGATATTATGCTGTTTATATTTTACTTGTAAACTTGTGTTAGTTTCATAGGTATACAGGAGGTATAAGCATTAGGAGTTGCTACCAAATTTTATTTTGTGTATATTTTAAATAACCTGCCAAGATGGGGAAGCCAAGGAAAAATGGTTTTCCTTATGAGTCCATTCCTTGTTTAGGTTTATTCAAGTTTGAGAAATTAATGAATTTGAAAAAGATCTAAAAGAGGTGGGTTTCTCCAAAGCACGAACTTTGGCGTGAGACAAAAGCAAAATGGCCCTTTCAGGGAAGAGAGATCAGTGGGTGCCATGTGAGGAGCCACGTGAAGAGCTGCATGGTGGTGGGAAGAGTGGTGAAGGCAGAATCAGGAGTTGTGAGTTCTAATCACAGGTCTGTCATTTATCATCTGTGTGGGTTACACAAAACCACTTGGCTTTATGGTCCTCAACGCCCCATCTGTGACATGATGAATGACATCGACCCTGCTCATTTTGTGGTGTTACTGTGGCAATCAAAGAAGATGAGAAACGGAAGTTTTCTGAAAAATGTGAGGTGTTGTTATTGTTCACAGAGATTCAGGGCAGCATTTTAAGATTCATGCTGAGAAATCTAAAAATAACCTGATGAAAAACATGTAGGAAGTGAGTTTAAAAGAACCTCAAAATTATTTTTTTAAATGCAAACCTGTGCCTTACCAAATAGCAAATTACATTGGATTTAAATTTTCTTTGAAGTACAAGGAAACTTGCCGTCTGCTGGGTTGCTTGGGCTGGAAAAAGAGGGTGAATCCAGAGCTCTTGCCTCTCTCTGAATTCCTGTAACCTCCTAGTCTGTCTGGAGTGTAGACTTGTGGTCAAGTTTAGGAGCTTTGGTAGATTCAGGTTTTAATCTCATTTCCACCACTTCATTCTCCAACTGCATACATTTACATAAGTTATTTAGCTTCTCATAATCTCATCTGTGAAGTGTGGTTAGTATTAATAGCACCTGTCTCAAGGGTTGGTGTGAACATATCATGAGATGATGCTAAGGTAAGTGATCAGAAGATGATAGCCGTGACTAGTAATATTTTACTCTGCAGTGTATAATTACAAAGTGACTGATACTGATTTCTGAAAATCACCTGTTTTAGCACATTTATTCACTGCAGTCCTTTAACAATTTTACACATACGTCATGAACACATCACATTTAGTTGAGTAGGTGATTTTATTTTCACTGTAATTTTGCCAAAATAATACAGTTTTAAAAATTAAATGCAAGGCTTAACATTAACGATGGCAATCTTTTGCCCCATCTCTACCAAGTCCCAGTCCCTCAGTCCCAGTCCCTCAGAGGCATTATCCATCAATGCTTTAGCTGTTCCTTGTGTTAAGTCCACATTTTAAAATAATATGTGTATGCTGAAATGTGCTATTTCATCTCAGATATAGTCTGTTGGCTTTCTTCTATGGAGGGTGAGAATTTTATTTCTTCAAATGCAACACACACACACACACACACACACACACACACACACATTTATATTTCTTCCAGCTTTTGAATACAGTAGTCCCCCGTTATACCTCGGGAATATGTCCCAAGACCCTTAGTGGATGCCTGAAACCACAGATGGTACTGAATCCTATATATACTATGTTTTTTCCTACACATACATACCTATGATAAAGTTTAAGTTATTAATAGGCACAGTAAGAGACTAACAATAGCTAAAAATAAAATGGAACAATTATAACAATAGACTTTAATAAAAGTTATGTGAACATGGTCTCTTTTCTATCTCACTCAAAAGATCTTATTGGACAAATTTAATGCCTTTTCTACCTTAACGAAGCACTTATCACTCATCATGGCCATAACCTTTACCGTTGGAGGTGCCACGGCAAAAGTAGCACAAATTTCATTTTTCTTCTTCACAGTTTCACAGATAGAAGATTCACCCTTACTGTAGATCTTAGCAACATCAGCATATGATTTTTATTCTTTCCTTATTAAGTACAAAACCTTCACCTTTTTACTTAAAGGAAGCACTTTATGGCTTCTCTTTGGCATATTCGAATTGCCAACACAGCATCACTACTCTTGTGATTTGGGGCCATTATTCAATAAAACAAAAGTTACTTGAACACAAGCACCAAGACACCTTGACAGTCAATTTGGTAACCAAATGACTAAGGGATGGACATGGGATGGAGTGGGATGCTGTGAGATGATTATTATTGATATTTTGTACTATTATTATTTTTATTATTTTGATATTATTATTTTGATAACTTGTTTCTCTGCTCTCTCTTTTCTGGAGACCTATCAGTTTGTTGTTGGGCAAATCATAAGATAAGTCTTATAGTTTTATTATTTTTCTTTGTTTTATTTCCATATTCTTTGTCTTTTTGTTCTACTTTTTGAGAAGATTTATGTGTCCGTATATCCATATATATGTTGTGTGTGTGTATATATACAGATTTTTTTTAACAGCAAGAACTCTTTCTTGTTCCTTTTGTATAGCATCATGCTCTTGTTTCATTGATGCGACTTCTATTCTCTGCAGAGTTTTCCTCCTAGTTCTTTTATTTTTATTTTTATTTTTTTGTTTTCAACTGAAGTATTTATTAGTAATCTCTATGGCACTTAATGCATAAGTTAACATAAAAAGATTTAAAAGAATACACTATTATATACTTCTTGCCATACATGTGTCCCAAGTCTAGTATTTTCACTATATAGAGTGGATTAACCCAACTGAGAATGACTTTCTTTAAAATATTCCTATATATTGGGTTTTTAATTTTTAAAGTTTCAGAAAATGCTTGTAATGCACCCTTCCATGTAGGTTTCTGCCACATAGAACTCCTAGTTCTTTTAAACTTTTGTTCTACTCCCTGCATTTTCTCTTTCCTCTGAGTTCACTATTTTATGGTTTTAGTTAGTATTTATTTGCTTAAACTTTTATTTTAGAGTATTTTCTCAAATGCCTGGTTATGCTTAGCTGTCCATTCATTTTTAAAAGTTGATTTGAACCTCTGTGTGCCTGAATGAAGACACAGCCTTTTGGGGGGAGTACCCCCAAATAACTGTAGGTCCTATCTCTTGATCATGTCAGTTTTCCAAAGAGGAATACACCCACATCCAGCCTGGAGAGCAAAGTCTGGCTGCTTGCACTCTGGGATCTAATCATGAGAAGGGAATATCATGGTGCAGTGGTGAGACCATTTCAGTTAATCCTCACTTTTAATATAACACCTATTCCCAGCTCTTTATGTGTTTGTTATTTCCAATACGGAAACTTTCTGGTTCATTTTCCAAAATAGTAACCATAATTGTTCGCCATACAGATTTTTAACACCTCTCCTTGCCTTTGATGTGGCTGGTGCCTCTGATTTTTGAGTGTTTCTGGGATGGCACGGTCTGAGTCAGCTGCATCTTGTTAGCTTCTCCCTCAGTGTACACTTAAGTTCCAGCTTCCCAGTTCAGTTAAATCAATGACATTTTTTTGTCTGCAGTAAATAACCCATAACATGAAGTCTACCCTATTTTCAAATGTTTAAGGGTGCAGTAGTGTTGTTAACTGAAAGCAGATCTCTATAACTTTCTCGTCTTGTGTGACTTAAACTCTATACTCATTGAACAGGAACTCTCCCTTTCCCCCTCTCCAAGCCCCTGACAACCACTGTTCTACTTTCTGCTTCTATGAGTTTGGCTACCTTAGATACCTCATATGAGTGGAATCATGCAGCGTTTGTCCTTCTGTAACTAGCTTATTTCACTTAGACTAATGTCCTCAAGATTCACCCACATTGTAGCATATGACAGGGTTTCCTTTTTTTAATTTGTTGCAAACTTGTTACTACATGTTACATGTAGTGA
Organism: Mesoplodon densirostris; assembly: GCF_025265405.1. Lineage (NCBI taxonomy): Eukaryota > Metazoa > Chordata > Mammalia > Artiodactyla > Ziphiidae > Mesoplodon > Mesoplodon densirostris. The sequence continues at coordinate 67,556,346 of NC_082676.1, forward strand.
GCACATGTGCAATTGAGCAATTGAGCACGTGTGCCATTGCTTCTTTCGGGTAGCCACCAGAAATGGAATTGATGGGTCAAAGTTGTGTTTTGACCCTGGACTGAGGGTTAGGCTTCATCTCACAGAATTTGGACCTGGGCCCTTTGTGTTTCAGATAGTGTGGCAGAGCCGTCCTCTCATTCTCAGAGTCACCCAAAGGAAGTTCACTGGTGGCCGAACTAATTACACCTTGTCTGCATTTAATTTTATCCCACTGTGCGATGGACTCACCTCCCAGCTGTGGAGACACTTGATCTCTGATGTCCCCAGCATCAGTGGTCACCTATTAATGCTGACCATCAGACTGGATGCTGCATCCAGTACACCCTGGCCTCGCATGCAATGGAACAGAGTAATGAGTTATGAAAGTCACAGAGGACCTATGCCTAAGTGTTGTGGGACATATATAATAAGTAGGTGGCTTTGTTCCAAAATTTTGGTAAGGAAAATAGTCCAGCACCTATCAGATCTATTTAAGACAAATAGAAGATTCTCCATTTACTCCTCCCTTCAAGAAGTGGTAATGAGGTATACCTAGTGCCAGGTGTTTAAGGTCAAAAGTAACCTAAATAATTAATTGACATTCTGCATGTCCCATGAGACTTTCTAGCTGTCCAAATAGGTATATTTGCAAGTAAAGAGTAGCAAATGATAAACTCCCAAGTCAACAGTTTGGGGACCCTATGTCTCCTGCAAAAATCAATTGTTCTGATTTGCTTTTCAGTAACCTCACTGGATTATTCCACTCTACACACTGCATTTTTACATGCTCAGCAGGCCTAGCAAGTGATGTAAATACAGCATGGAGCCGAATCTGATATTCTGCCATCTTTGCCTTCTCCCTCTTTTCCCTGAAGGCTTCCTTTATGTCCTTTTTGAAACCATTTTAGTTGAATGTGAAGTGGCCCTGGTGAAGTTCATCAAGCCTCTCTATTTGGGTCAAACTGGCCATGTGATGCTCCTTCTCAGTTGATTTACCACTCATGTTGACTACCCATCTGCTACACAGACTTTGGAGGCAACCTCTTTATCCTTCTAACTGTGCAGTGGAATCAGATGTCTCCCATACCTGCAATGGCCCCTCACCTAGTTTCAGCCCCGCTGGAACTCCCTTCTTATCTGGACACTTCCCCTGACCCTGATGAAGAGTGGAGGTCAGAAGAAAAGCCAATGAACTTTGAAGTCAGGTGCTCCTGTCCCCTTGGGGGAAAACCTTGGGTGCTTTATACAACTAGTTCCAGCCTTTGCTATACCTGGGTTCCCATGGTGATGCTGAGAATGTCTCAAAGACCTCCCACCCAGGGAGGTCTTTCTTCCAGCCAGGGTGGTTGGTCCGGGCATGTAAGTGGCCCTATGCAATGTTTCTCGTTATTCTAATTAATCTGCCCACTTAACGTGGGTGGAATGGCTTCTTATCTTGGATAGTCATCTTTATATTGGTTGCTCCCTGTTGGTTGCTGTGAATCCCAATGCATGCTGTATCTGTTAGCCAAGCAGGATATTTAAGTACCTTTTCCTATAGGAATGAGAATGTCTCTGAACCTTGGATGTTGCCCTGCCTCTCTCACCTGACTCCCAGGCACACTGTTCCTGCCTGTGGATGAAGGCTTTCTCTGGGAACTGTGGGGAATTCTCTGGGATCCTACTTGGCTATTGTTACTCTGATGCCCAATAAACCACTTGACTGTTGCCCTTGGATACCGCCCTATCCTTATATCCATTCTCAAACTTTGAGCTTCCCAGTGCCATGTGCACAACCCATAACAGCACTCTCCTGCCCTATAATTCTCTATTACTCTGGATTCATCTCTCAGATATTTCTTATGGCATATGCTACCAAGGGAACCCTTTCTTATTTTCCAATGCAGTTAAGGGTTTTAAAAATATCTGTCTATCTCTGTATCATCTATCATCCTGTAATATTTAAGGAATTGAAGGGGGGGTGGCTCTCAGTGTGCTATTTGTGCTGATTCCTGTGTAACTTTAAATATGGAACATCCATGTCTTTCCTTGGCTGTGCTTGCTTTTGACCCAAATATAATCTCTAAACCATGGCAAGCTTACTCAGGGAAAGAAAGAGGGAAGCGCCCCATTGTTGTATAAAATGCAGATAAGCTCATGCCAGTATAATACCTTGTCCTCATCTTTTTTATGTAGCTCAGGATAAAAAGAAAATCTCCAAAGGAGGCCTAAAGAACAGCCACATTAATTAAAGGAAAGTTGTTTTTTTCCTAAGAAGTGTCTAATAACGAATGGACGACCAAAGGAGACTCATTAATGGAAATATTTCCTTCGAAAGGGCATACATGCTGTGAAAAAAGTGTTATGCCAGGCTTTTCTTTTTAATGAAGTAAGACCTTTTGTCTTTTTGCTATTTATCACACAGGCTGGAGAAAATGAGTCTGTGAGTCTTGTAGATAAGCTACCATGATTTGAAGATAATTCGGATCTCAGGTTACTTATTTCTCCCTGTTCTTAGGGAAAATTTTTCTTCACTGCTCATGGTCTTGTGTGAAGGATGGTTAGAACTGGGAACCCCTTTAGGGAGTCAGACCTAAGTGTGGCAGCTTAGACCCCATCATCCCAGATAACTGATCAACCACTTGCCAATAGCATCTTCTGTGGGTCCTTCCCCACTGAGCACCTGGACAGGAAGATGACCCTTTCCCTCAAGATGCTACAGTCAAACAGGAAAGGAAAAGGTGCTACAATAGATAAATGGCTGGATGGGTGGATAGATAGATAGATAGATACATAGCTAGATAGATATAGATACATAGATAAAGAGACTAGAGAATAATTGAAGACTCAACTCTGAAGAAAGACCTATAACGAAAAAAGGTATTCACAGATAGGGGAGCTTAGGCTGAGTGAATCCTTAAGGAGGTTTCAAGGAGGTGTGGAGTAATGTCTAGTATTTGCATGATAAGCTGAGATCTTATTTGGATTTCATTTTGCTACCCCGCTCCCATCATGATGGTTACACACAGAAACAGCCTTGGAATCTCCAGAAGGAACTGGTCAATTCATTGAGCACAATCACTGCTGGACCAAAAGGAGGGATGCTGAGGCTGATTTCCTCACATTAGGTATCTAGATGCTAGATCAGACCTGATTTCTATTTCTCTATCAAGCCAGAGTATGAGGGCTGTATGATTTCAAGGGTAAGCAATTTTGACAGGTGCTTAAGACTTCAGTTTCTTGTGATGAAGAACTAATAGCTGTCTTGTCACGCCAAGGAAAGAGGCATAGGACAATTAGATTTCAAGTTGCTGAATCTACCCTCCAAATTGAATTTGTAGCCACACCCAGACCAGGATCAACAGGCAGAGAAATCACTTATCTACTTCACTGCTACTCAAGCCTCTCTTTATGGCACAGATGAACAAAATGAACCTCGTAGAAGTTTTCTGACTTTCCTGAGATGACCCAGATTACCACTGATGGTTGTACGGCTGGAACCCACATCGCCATCTCCAATGTGTATGGCTCCACTGGTATTCTCGGTTGATATTTAGATCCTTGGCAGGCATCTATATAGCACCCATGTAGCCCTGCCTCTCTTGGGCATCCCATAGTATTACCTCCACCCCCACCCTCCTCAGCATCTCAGTGGGGTTGGGAGTTTACAAAGCTCTCCACCTTCCCTGAGCACGGTGTGAGATGATCCAGAAGGTATCATTGTCCCTACTTTGGGGACATTGTTCCCACTAGACAGAGAGACTAAGGTTTATGGAGCTAACAAGTCAAAGAGTGAGAATAACATCCACGTCTTCACTGGTATCAGTCTTGGCCTCTGACTACTTCTTAGCTAACAGGACTGACCGAATCTCCTGGGCCGCCCCCTCGTGTTTGGCTAACTGTAAGGTTCAGCATGCTATTATTGGCAGTGCCTTTCATCCTATCCATGAAGCATTTCTCAGTTTTCCCTGAGGCATTTCCTACTTGCCACTGTGGCCATTTGGCTCTTCCTTCCAGGAATTAACATCTGCTGCATTTTCCCTGTCATTTCCTTGTGCAAGAGAGCAGGCTCACACAGCTGTCAATCTCTCAGTTGCCCTGAATTCTTGAGGAGACTGTGTTCTGAGCTCCTCCTTTGGACAAGGGTGGAGAGAATGACCCCATGAGATGAGTAACCTTCAGACCGAAGCTTTGCACACATCCTGGGTCTCTTCTGTCCCTGGCAACCATGACCCATCATTACAGTTAAAGAATCAGGAGTGGAATTCTCCTTCCAGATCTAGAAGTCAGGCCATAGTCTACATCATCCAGGCCCGAGCACATCACAGGCCCACCTGTGGCTCAGCACTGTGGCCTTAGAGGACGCTTGAGAAACAATCTGACTACCAGCACCCACGGGCACTGCTGCAAATATTCCCATATGACAGTAACTGCAGATTTATCATTGGTATTTTCAGTTAAATTGTATTTTATATGATTTTTTTTTTTTTTTTTTTTTTTTTTTGGTGGTACGCGGGCCTCTCACTGTTGTGGGCTCTCACTGTTGTGGCCTCTCCCGTTGCGGAGCACAAGCTCCGGACGTGCAGGCTCAGCGGCCATGGCTCACGGGCCTAGCCGCTCCGCGGCATATGGGATCTTCCCGGACCGGGGAACGGACCCGTGTCCCCTGCATCGGTAGGCGGACTCTCAACCACTGCGCCACCAGGGAAGCCCTATGAATTTTAATTGATACAAAATATAATTTTCAAAGCCTGCAGAAAATGCATACATATAAGGTAAAGATGGCCAAGACTGTCCTCCAAATAAAATCTCCACTCTGTTGTTCTTGTTTTCTCCACATAATGAGGGAACTACTCTTCCTGGAGCCCACTGCCAAAAATTGGCAGTAAAAGAAGACGTTACTACCTGGCCCGTGAGGCTACTCGAAAATTATCTGAAATAAAAACAAGCCAGGATCAGCATAATAGTGTATAACAAAACCCAGATGCCTCTTGAATAAAAGGTTAATCAAATGCTAATGTTAAATGAAAGAGTTTCAAAGGCAGGAGGAAGAGTGTTGAAGATAAATGGGGAAGTTAGGTGCAGCCTCCATGCACTGGAAGAACAAGCTCTGCACAGAACGTTTTTGAAAGGAAATTAACCTTTTCTTTAACACCTAGAATGTGTCAGATGCTTTATAAGAAATGTACTAAATACCGTTCCAGGAGTTTAAGCTTAAAAAAAAAAACCAAAAACCTACTAAGATGCATATGAAGGGAGAAAAATGTAGCAATTGCTGCGATGTATTGAATATTACCCTTCCGCCATATTTTGGTAGATGTTTACATATAATCCTGGTTTTGTCAAGAATTCAATGAGTTTTCAATGTCTCTAAGCCCTCCTGCTTTGCTTCATGGATTGCAGACAGGTCCTGGCCTCACTTTCCAACACCCTCAGCCTTTGTCCCCACCCTGCTGGAAGGAGTCATGTTCACAGTCTGTATCTGTCAGGGTGCTCCAGAGAAACAGAACCAACAGGATGCATATGTAAAGAGACAGAGATTTATCTTCAGGGATTGGCTCATGTGATGGGGAGGACTTAAAAGTCCTAAATCTTCAGGGCAGGGTGGCAGGGTGGCAGGCTGGAAATTCCAAAAAGAGTTGGTGGTGCAGTCTTGATTCTGAAGGCATCCTGGAGGCAGAATCCCCTCTTCCTCAGGGGACGTCGGTCTTTGCTCTTAAAGCCTTCAACTGATTGGACGAGGCCCACCCACATGGAGAGTGATCTGCTTTGCTCAGAGTCTATTGGTTTACATGTTAATCACATCTAAAAAATACCCTCACAGCCACATCTAGACTGGTGCTTGACCAAATATCCACGCACCATAATGTAGTCAAGTTGACACATAAAGTTAAAACCATCACACAGTCCGATGGCCACCAAATCAAATAGCAACAGATGTGCAGGGGTGTTGGGGAGGGCTGCAGAGAGAAGGTGATGAACTGGAGAGTAAACCACAGCAAAAAGGGGGGCAAGGGGGACATTTCAAGGATCTTCATGTCCAGACTGTTTTTATTTTTTTTTTAATTAATTAATTAATTTTGGGGGGCTGCGTTGGGTCTTTGTTGTGGTGCGCGAGCTTCTCATTGTGGTGGCTTCTCTTGTTGTGGAGCACGGGCTCTAGGTGCGCGGCTCCAGTAGTTGTGACTCATGGGCTTAGTTGCTCCGCGGCATGTGGGATCTTCCCGGACCAGGGCTCGAACCTGTGTCCCCTGCATTGGCAGGCGGATTCTTAACCACTGAACCACCAGGGAAGTCCCCAGAACGTTTTTAATGTAGAGACAGTGTATGTGTTTGCATGTGTGTGTGCACATGTGTGTGCTCATGTGTTAAAATGGGGAGTGAGCTCCTGTGATACAAATGACCCCATAGAGATAAACAGGCCAAGGAGGAGAAGGTTATTCTTTGTGTCCAGTGTGATTTGTCCCTCAGGCATAGCAGCAAATATGGGTGTATATTCTTTAACTGGTGGCTTGGAAATCCCCATCCTTACTGGAAAGAGGTCCTCAGTTCTCCAAGAACCTGGAGCTTCAGCAGCAGCAGTGCCACTAGCAGCCGTAGGTGCCACTGTTCCAGGGTAGCAGGGCACCAAACCCATAGCTCCTTGTAGGTAAAATTCCCACTCCTGGCCACGCAATGTTCTCCCAGGGCACCCTGGGGGGAGGCCTGGGGAGGCTTAGGGAGGCCTGGGGAGGCCTGGGGAGGCTGGGTGAGCCTCCCAGAGCCCCTGGGCCACGTAGGATCTGGCCTGAAGGCTTTCCTGCATTTATCCTCAACGTGGCTTTACTGTGGGGGCCTCGTTGCCCTTGCCGTACAGCTGCCACCCCAGCCCACCCTGAGAGAGCCACCTGGCCTGGAATCTGGGATTTGGATGGTTTTCCCTTCTCTCCTATAATGCCCTGTCTTCCTTAAGTAAAATGACCTTGCCCCGCCCCCAGGCTGGCTCTGCATTCTGGATCATGTGGCTGCCCCTGCCTTCCCTCCTCCTGACCTATGCCACCTGACCAAGCAGGAGCCCTCCACGAGGCCCTTCCTGGGACAGACAGCTCTGCTCTTAGGCAAGCCCTTCTTGTGGAAGATGACATCAGCACCGTTACAAGGAGATCCTTTAATGGGGCCTCCAGCTAACCTCCACCACAGCAGGTACCCTGTTACCCTCAGACATATGAGAATGCTCCCAAAGGCAGTGGAAATCCAGGAAAGCCCTTCAAAAAGGGGAATAACAAGGACTTTGCAAAATGGTCTGGCCCAGGGGAGGGTGGCTTTGACAGGGAGCAACACCAGGGCAACAAGGCAAGGGCAGGTACGAGTCCAAGGGTGCAGAGAGAAATGAGAGAGCCCAAGAGAGGCAGGAGTGGTGGGTCTCTCCAGCAACAAGATGCCGGTGTTACAGGCTGAATTAAAACTCTCATGTAGCTGTCCTAACCCCATATTATATCAGAATACAACTCCATTTAGAGATAGGGTCTTTAAAGATCTAATTAAGCTAAAATGAGGTCATCGGGATGGGCCCTAATCCCATATGACTAGTGCCCTTACAAATGGAGGAGATCCGGACACAGACACACACAGACATAAGACTATGTAGAAGACACAGGGAGAAGACAGCCGTCTACAAGCCAAGGAGAGAGATCTCAGAAGAAACCAACCCTGCCGACACCTTGACCTCAGACTTCTGGCCTCCAGAACTGCAGGGAAATAAATTTCTGTTATGAAGCCACCCAATCCGTGGTCCTTTGTTACAGCAGCCCTAGCAAGCTCATGCGCCCGGCTTCGCTCTAAATCGAATTAGAGTTAGCAATTCTAAAAGACTGCACGAAGCTATCCTAAAAGGCTACGGGAAATGAAAAGCTGGGCTCTTGGGCTGTGCTACTGGACCATAGAAGGAAATAAGGAGGCAGATGTTGCTATAAAACAGCTGGTGCCTAGAAGGAGACGTTTCATTTCCCTCAAAAGGGGAACCGCAGCAGAGTCCAGGCAGTGCTGAATCAATAGTGATAAAATTCCTTACCATTTTGAAGATAAATTTATGCAGCGCTATTTCCTCTCACCTTTGCTTGATATGGTCAGCTGGCTGGATTAATCATTATTTAGGTTGAAAGGCAAAATGGGTGGTGGAGTTGGTCTTTTTGAAATCTAGATTTGTACGCCTAAGATGAACCTAATTCGCTCTGCATACAAAAACCCCACAAGAGGTAATAACTGTATACTGGAGGGTCAATATGACCCTCTCTTAAAAACTAACACGCTAATTATAACAAATGTTCCACGGCGGTGCAGGATGTCAGCAGTGGGGGTTCCGTGCGTGTGTGGGGCGAGCGGGGTGTGTGGGAACCCTCTGTACTTTCTACTCCATTTGCTGTGAACCTAAACCTGCTCTAAAAATAATGTTTATCAATTCTAAAAAAGAACTGAAATAGTAACAATTAAAAAACACTTTTACTATTAAAAAAAGGAACCTATTAATTTATCTGTATCTGTAAATCAATATATATTTTTAAAGGGTCTAACTGTTGTCTTGACTAGTTCAGGCTGCTATAACAAAATACCATAGACTGGGTGGGTTAAGCAGCAGACACTTATTTCTCATGGTTCTGGAGGCTGGAAGTCTAAGATCAAGCCAGCAGTTTGGGTTCTTGGTGAGGGCCCTCCACCAACCCACAGCATCCAGGAGGGCTCCTGTGTCCCCTTTCTTTGGTCTCCAGCAGCTGTCAGTCACCCTAAATCTCAACCAGGTACAAGGTCTTCCCAGGTTGATAGCTTCTATCTCCATCAGGGTCCTTCTTCCCCCAAGAGGGCCTCACCAAGGCCACGTGACTCAGGCCTTGTGAACGTGATGCTCGCGTGGCCTGGCCCTTTCATCCAGCCTCCTACGGTGCAGATATGGACTCTTAGTAGAAGTGACTGGCCCAAAGCCCTCTGCAGTTAGAGACATCTGGTCCTACAGCCTTTGTGCGTAGACCCAGGACTAGCCACACAATTTTCAGGGCCCCTTATTCAAAAATTATTAAGAATTTCAAGGCTGGTGACAGCAGAACCGATTTAACCAAGGGCAGGATCCCTGTGATCACATGAGTGACACCCACATGAAGCCAACCCTGTGTAGACCCCACCTCTCCCAAAGAAATCTCAAAGAGGCAGGGTGGGCTGCTTCCAAAACAATGGCTTTCCAGCTAAATAAGTTGTGTTGGAATCCCAGTTTTGCTTTTCACCTGCTGTGTGACTCACAGGAAGTGCTCACCCCTCTGGCCTGAGTTCCTCATCTGCAGAGTGGGGAGGAGATATAGCGTGTGACACAGGAAAGGCACCGAGCAAAGGGGGGTTCTTTGCCCTCCCCCACCACCTCCCTCCGCCAGATGAGTTTCTTTCCCTTCAGGCTAGAAGAAGCGGGACATTAAACTTACAGATTATGGGAAAAGGTGAAATTGATACCCTTAAAATATTGGGGCTTCCCCTTCAAGATCATGGTATGTCTCCCCATTTATTACTTCTTCACGTAAAATTTCATGGTTTTCTTTATTTAGTTTTTACGTATTTCCTATAGATTTGTTCCCAGGGCTTTTATCATTTGGACTGTTATTATGAATACTTTTAAAATTATTTTTTCTGGAAGACTATAGCTAGTGCATAGGAGAGCTGTGAAATTCTTAAATGTTGGCTTTCTCCAACTTGCTGAATCTTACTAATGGTGATAGTCCGTAAAATGATTCTCTTGAGTTTTCTGGAAGAAACTCAGATGAAGTATAAATGATGATCATTTGTCATATCTTTAATAATATTTATATCTCATACATGTTTCTTGACATTTTGGTTACAACCTCCAGAGAAATGACCAAAAACTGTCAGTGTGGGTGTCCCTGTGCTGTTCATGATTTTAATGAGAATGCCTCTGCTTTGTCTTTATGTCTTTTGCTTCCTAACAAATACCCTTTATCATGTTTTAAAACATTTACAATTTTTCTGATTTATAAAAAGTATTTATCAGAAATGGTAACCTTATCAAATATACTTGCAATATACATCTACATGATCATATTGTCTGTTTTTCCTTTAAACAATTAATTCAATGAAGTATATTATATTGACAGATTTCCTAATATAAAAGCACCCCCAAATTACTCGATTAAATTTTACTTTGTCATGAGATATTATCTTTATTATGTTCTGGATTTAATTTATCAATATTTTATTTAGAATTTTTAAATCTATATTCTTAAAAGATATTTGTCTGTGGTTTTCCTTTTTGGCAGCCTGTTTCTTACGGACTGTTAAGTCCATAAAATGAACTGGAAACTTTCTGTTTTCTAATGCTTCTTAACCGTTGATAACAAAAGAACAATATGCTCCTTGAAGGTCAATGTTTTAAAGATGAACTTGTTTTAAAACAGGGCTATTCTGGTCCTTCTTTAGAAGTGTATCTTTGACAACTTCTCAACTTCTTTTTAAATGCATATTGTCTATTCAGGTTTTCTACCACTTCCTGAGACCATTTTGGTAATTTATATATTCCTTGAAGAGTACTTATTCATCTCAATTATCAAATTTGTTGCTGTAAACTTGTGTACAGTATTTTCTTACCATTTAAAAATCTCTTCGGTATCTATAATTATATGGTTTTATTTCTAATGTAGTGTATTGCTACTTTCTCTTTCTTTTTTATTATACTTTCAAAAGGTTTGTCTATTACGTTAACCTTTTCAGAAAACCAAAACTTGGATTTATTTTTCAATACAACTCTTAGAGGGGGTGGATTTTGTTTCTGTTTTTATCTTAATACATTTTCCCTATTTCCTTTGAAATTATTGTTTTTGTTTTTTGATATAATTTTATGTTATTTTATTTGCAGTAAAAGTTGTATATTTTCTATTTATATATATACTTTACTAAAATGTTTTCCTTTGAATCAAGATTTGGATTCATTTCACAGGCTTTGAAATGTGATCTTCCATTATTATTCCCTTCTCAGTAGCCTACAATTATTTTGTGAGTATTTGAAGAAAATGTGCAGTAACTCCTTGACAATTGCAGTTTTCTACATAATAAAATAAAATAGTATAATAAAATTCGATGTGTTCATGGAGCTACATAAGTCCTCTGTATCCTTATGATTTTTTGCTCTTCCTAGTTTGCCAGTTTTTGAAAGAAGTATGTATAAAGTCTCCACTATAACTGATGTCCAGGTGATTTTTCCTTTTATTGCTAGGAGCTGTTGATTTGCATATCCCAAAGCTGTAATGAATGTGTAAAAGTTTGTGATTGTTGTAGCTTCTGGTAGGGGTTCCTTTTAACAGTATGAAATATTCCCTTTCGTTCCTTTTTGTACTTTTCACATAATTTCTGTTTCTCCTGATATTAACATTGCCAGCTCTCTTTTGAGGTGGTGGTCATTTTGCATTTGTTTGGCAAATCTTTCACCATCTATTTTCAAACTTTCTCTTATAGATGTGTCTCTTGGTGATGGTATATAACTGGCATTTGCTTTGGTTTATTGTTTTGGACAAACTTTGTCTTTTATTAGGTGTCTAAATCATTCATATTCATGATGACCACTGATTTATGTGTATCTTATTCCTCTCATATTAAGTTGTCTGTACATACTTTTCCAATATCTCCTTTTTTCCCTTTCCAGTCTTTTGCTGGAAAACCAAGTTTATTTCTTCTACCCTCACACATGGAAGTTACAGCTTCAGACTGAATCCAGGGGACACAATCTCTTTTCCACCTAATTCTGTAAACCTTATTATGTTTTCTCCTAGCATTTAATATTTCAAATTTAAAAAGTCTAGAATCTAAGAATATCTAAGTCCAGTTTGATTCTCCTTTGCAATTTTTTTTTGCCTTGTCTAAAAGTTTATATAAGTTTACCCTTATCCTGGAACTTTAGAAATTTCACATGATATGATTTATTTCCAATAATCTTGTCTGTCATTCAGTGACGGTTACCAATCTGAAACAAAACTTCTGTAGATCAAAAATATTTTTGCTTACTCTCCTCCATTGCCTCTGTTTTCTCCTTCTCAAAGTGATGTAATAGAGATATGAGATATTCTGGGTCCATGCCTCTGACCCTTGCTTGCTTGCTTTCTCTCTCTTTGCTGTGTTCTCTGGGATAACTCATTGAATTCATCTTCTTATTCATCAACATGGCTTTTAGCAATGTATAATTTATTCCTAAATTAAATTTGGGACAGCAGTCGTTTCGAATTTCTTAAAAGCTTCTCTTTTTCCTGTCCATTCTTTTCGCATAACAAATTGTTCTGTCGTTTTGATAGAAGTATCCCTCAAATTTCACTGAGGTTATGAATTCAAAATTGGGATAATCCCCTCTGCTTTTTCCTTTGTTTCTGTGAGGTCCACACTTATATTCAGGTAACATTTATGGAGAGTTAAATGTGTTCTAGATATTGTTTGAAATGCTTTACATATGTTAACTCATTGAATCCCAAACAACCCTTGAGGTTATCATTACCAACATTTCACATACAAGGAGAGCAGGGCAGAGCCTGGATGCCAACCCTGGCCATCTGGCTCTGGAGCCTTAAAAACCCCACCACCCACTGTGCAAGCCTGGCGTTTGCTATTTATGCTCAGGAGGGTCTCTTTTTTCAAGCTGCTGCTTCTATAGATATATGTCTATGGTTTTTCTATTTGCCTCGCTTTCATAAATAAAAATTAAAATGTATTCATATCAATAACCAGTGTGACCCTAAGTGAGGTAAAATGATAGCAGGGAATCTGCGAAGTGCTTGCTCCACTGGTGAAGAGCCCTGGGGCAAAGCTGTGCAGCTTCCAGGGTGCAGCGCTCAGAGCCACTCCAGAGCCCCAGGACCTGGTGTCTGTCTGACTCACGGCTCCAGCCCCTGATGGCTGCCGGGCAGAGATGCTACTGTCAGTGCAACGCAGCAAGGCTGCCTGAGCACAGCAGGCAACTCCTCTGGGGCCAGAGACATGGTGCGGGGAGGGTAAGTGCCAGCGGCATACAAGCAGGACATCAGCAGAATGTGCTACACCTCGCACAGCAGACTCCCAACATCCCAGAACAAGGGATAGCCAATCACCTACATAAATTGTGAAACCTAAATCACAGGTTTTTTTTTTTAATCTAAAAGTGTAAAAAGAGTGATCAATTTTTTAAGATAGAGAATAAATTAAAAGGTCCTACGACGTATGACACTTTGCTGATATCCCTACCTTTGAAGCAGACAAACCATATGCGCCCCCATCACCCTTCACCTGGACTCACCTTGATGCCATCTGTTTCCTGTCTTCCAGAAATTCTTCCAACCTGGACTGTCAAATCTGTCCTTCCGGGTTTTCAGCTCTGTTGCAGATTTTCTTACATTTACATTCCTTTGGTTATTTCAATAACATTTTTGTAAGGAGGAATAAGAACCTCTGAGCTCAAATCACTGCTTTGAAAATGGGTCTTGTTGTATTTCTGGCAGATTTTGTGTTGCATATTTTAAAATTAATTATCATAATTTTTCTAATCAGAAGGAGAAAGTGTGGGATGGATTTCTTTATGGCAAAGTCACCTCAACCCTAATAGTTTTGGTGAATTCATTTCTACTTTAACAGGTAGGCAGCAGGCTCACTGGAGACAGCTCCTAACAATATGTTAACGTGTTTTAAAAAGTTCCATTCATTGGCCCAACGATGCTACATGAAAGTAAAATATATTTTGTTGCAGATCACAGAGCAACATACCTAAAGAGCAACCTAAGCTTAGATAATATTCAAAGTGGCCCCTTTGTATTTATTTTTAAGAGTATTTTAGAGGATCAATATTTTTATGACATTGGAATTTAATTACAATTGCATAAGCTACATTAGTTAAGAGTTGGCATTTGAACAGAGAATTTAGTGAATGTGCAAATTTGCAAAGTACATGCTGGGTGCAGGACACAATGGGACAGCCAAGTTCAAAGTCAAAAAGGATCTGTTTATATTAGAGAAATAGGAAGAGGCCAGCCTGGCAAGAGAAGAGGGAGCAGAAGGCGACAGGGGACTGTCAGGTAGAGACCTGGGGTTTTGGAAGTGATGGCAGTGAGCTTTGATTTAGTTTGGAGAAGGAAGTAAGAAGAGATGGGATTTGGGAGACTAGTCTGGTGGCTCCACTGAGACTTTAGAAGAGGGTGGACGTCAATAGGATGACACTGGTGAGTGCCCGGGGGCTGAGGTTGACTTCCTCAGGCAGAAGGGACAGAGAGGCTATTCAGCATGGGAGCATCGTCTGGCCAGCTGGGAATGGACTTGTCACAGAGGGAGCCAGGCTCAGTGCCACCATCTCTGAGCAGCACTAGCTGGCAGCAAGCTTGAGGGTGCTTCAGCTATGCGCTTCAGCCTGCAAGTTGGGTTCAAGTCTATCTCTGTGTCTCTCTTTCCAGGACTAGCGGCTCCCTGGAGCCTGCCCTTTTCATGGTGCCTGGTCCGCTGGGACTGCTGTAACAAAAACACTATGGACTGGGTGGCTTAACAACAGACATTTATTCCTCACAGTTCTGGGGGCTGGAAAGTCCAAGATCATGGTGCCACATATTCAGTCTGTTGAGGGCCAACTTCCTCACATAGATGGCTGTCTTCTGTGTCCTCACGTGGCAGGAAGGGCAAGGAACCCTGTGGGCACTAATCCCCTTCCTGAGGGCTCCACCCTCATGACCTAAGCACCTTCCAAAGGCCACCTCCCCACCTCCAAATACCATCACCTCACACTGAGGGTTAGGATTTCAGCATATGAATTTGTGGGGGAGACAAACATTTAGTCTATAGCACATGGCAAATGGCAAGAGTGGGTTATGTACTTTGACATAATATTATTTGGTTCAGGACCACCATTGTTGTATCCTCATTGTGAACATACTTTCTTATCAATAAAAAGTCACATTATTCAATGCTTTTTGCCCTCAAGTCTACTTTGTCCAATATTAATATCACCACCCTTGCTCATATTAGTACATGAACCAGATTTGTCTTGTAATCCCTTTATTCTTTTGCCTTCCTGAGTCAATTACTTTTTAAGGTAATTTTAAAAAATAACATGTCTCAACTAAAAGTATTTTTCTTTTAGTAAAGCACTCAAAGGCATTTTTATTTATTATCGAAACTAGTACATTTGTTCCTATGACTTTTACACTAGTTCCTTTTTTCTGTCTTCTATTTTATGGATTATATTTGTATTGTTCTTTTCCTTCCTCTTGGGCTTTGAAAGCTGTAATCCATCTTTATTCTCTTTAGGGTTCCTGTAAAAATTAAAATATATATGAACCCATTTTTCCCTAATTATAAAATGTCAACGATCAAGCAATATTTATTAAATCATTCCTGAGGCAGATACTACATTTCAGCAGGCTGTTACCGCCTCCCCACTTGGCTACTTTCCAGTTTCAACTGACGCCAGTGGGGCTTAGACTTAGCTAAAGCCCACCTGCCCCAACCCCATCGCGACATTTTATAATTTAGCTTTAGAGCAATGGTTCTCACCTGGGGGAAGAAGGGTGATGTGGGCCCCCAGGGGACACTCACCAATGCCTGGAGACAGTTAAGATTGTCTCAGTTGCTCCTAGCATCCAGCGGGTAGAGACCAAGGATGTTGTTCAACATTCTTGGTGCCCAGGACAGAGCCCACAGCAGAGAGTTATCCAAACCCAAAATGCCAAAAGTGTTGAGCTTGAGAAACTGAGCTCTAGAGGTTTTGTTGCTGTGATGGTCAAGTTAATATTACTTATCATATTTAAATTATTTTTAGTGCCAGTATTTTTATACCCTCATTCTTAAAGAGTTTCCATTGCTATTTATCCCGTGACTGGCTAGAAAATGTTTGCAAGTAATTTTTTTTTGTCAAACAGACCTTAGAGAAGAACTCTATTTTCCAAAACTCCCAGTGCTGGAGCATTTCTCACAGACACACTCACCCGAAGGAGATGAGACTATTTCATCGGCCGCCCCTCCTCTGGGAAGGGGTCTTTTCCTGGTAGATGTTTTCACCATACATTGGCACACTTTACACTGCTATCCGTTCATTGATTGTCCTTCGCTTGCCTGTGTTTCTATCTCTGTTGTCTCTTATGCAATTATATTCTCTATAAGTAGTAGCCCGATGTCTACAATATGGACTACAAATATTTAATCTATGATATTTAAGATATCATTACTATCTTAATCATATTTCAGACTTTTTATGTACAGAAAGTTTAAATTTTTATTTTTTCTAATTTACTTTTAAAATTTACAACCTAAGTGTCCATCAACAGATGAATGGATAAAGAAAACATGGTATATATTGGGTTAGCCAAAAAGTTTGTTTGGGAACCCAATATATATATATATATATATATATATATATATATATATATATATATATATATATATATATTCCATTGTATATTTATACATACACAATGGAATACTACCCAGCCATAAAAAAAGAATGAAATTTTGCCATTTGCAGCAACATGGATAGACTTAGAGGGCATTATGCTAAGTGAAATAAGCCAGACAAAGATAAATACTGTATGATACCACTCATATGTGGAATCTAAAAAATACAACAAACTAGTGAATATAACATAAAAGAAGCAAACACAGATCTAGAGAACAAACTAGTGGTTACCAGTGGGGAGGTGAGGAGGGGCATTGTAGGGGTGGAGTGGGAGGCACAAACTACTGGGTGCAAGATAGGCTAAAGGATGTATTGTACAACACAGGGAACATAGCCAATATTGTCCTTTTAAAATTTTTTTATTGGAGTATAGTTGATTTACAATGTTGTGTTAGTTTCAGGTGTACAGCAAAGTGATTTGGTTATACATATGTATATATATATATATATGTATATACATATATATATTCTTTTTCATATTCTTTTTCATTATAGGTTATTACAGAATATTGAGTAGAGTTCCCTGTACTATACGGTAGGTCCTTGTTGGTTACATATTTTATATATAGTAGTGTGTATATGTTTAAAATATTTTCTAATGACTGTAAATGGAAAGTAACCTTTCAAACTTGTATAAAAATAAATTTAAAAAAATTGAAATGACATATAGCAAAAATACACTATAAATGAAGTATTAAAATATTTAAAAATAAAATTTGCTATATGATCTCCTCCTTTACTTTTTGGCAGAATGGCCTTCTTCATCCTGAGATCAGATAGTTTTCTAGTTGTCTCAAATTATGTTTTCAAATGCAATAATTTTAACCCAACAGGATATATCTGGGTGTTTATCATGAAATACTCTCAAACAGTTAAGCAATTCTCACAATATGGTTTAGTAAAAAATCCATCTTTGCCTCTCTAATTTGAAATGCCACGTTTATCATGTGCTAAATACAAGGGCCAGTTTCTGGAGTTTATGCTTTGTTTCATTGAACCTAACTTTTCTTGCACTAACTTCTCTGTTTTAATTATTTTGGCTCTATAATATGTTTTCATACTGGCCAGTCTTCCTTCATTACAGTTACTGTTAACAACCATCTTTTTTAGATTTCCCAGCCCATTTATTCTTCCAAAAGAACTCTTGTAATTTTATCCCATTCCAAAAAAATATCCCTCGGAACTTTTGACTAAAATTGCATTAAATTTCGAAATTAATGTGTGAAGGCCTGACCCCTTTGCAATACGGGATATATCCCTGGTCCATCTTCCATCTCTCTTTTCTCCCATCATTTTTATGTCCTCATCATTTCCTCCGAGTTTGGGAAGAATTTTTCAAATTTACCTTCTCCCTCACTAATCCGATTTTCTATTTTATCTGCCCTTCCTCTGGCATGGCAGTGTTGAATTTAATAATCCTGTTCTGCTCTTCATGCAATCTTTCCTTATATCAAAGCATTTCCTTTTGGGGACTGTCAGCTCTGCTTTCACAAACCTGGTGGGGAATTAAAAAATACCTCACTCTTTCTTCCCATCGCTGGCCATGGATCTATTTTGGTGGAAAGCATCAGCACTAAGTCTTTGCAATGAATGACTCAGGCTTCTTAGAGTCTGGGGAAGCAGGTGTATCTACCTCGCTGGCTCCCAGAGAGACTGTTGTCCACGTACGTTGGGGCCAGGGAAGGAAGGAGTGAAAAGCTGAGATTCACTCTGGTTGGATCCCACCTGTTCAGAGACCCAGGGCAAGGTGTCCAAGGCCAAGGCCCCCTGTCCCCTTGGCCAAGCAGCCGTGAATTAGCCCCAGCAGGGTCTCCCCCACCCCTGGGGACAGCTGCCCTCATTACACATCTGCAGCCCTGTCCTCCTGGCAGGGCCATCTGTGCCCGTCGAGGAGTCTGCACTGCTGTGGGCGGCTGCTTCCAAGTGAGCGGCATTGAGGGGATTAAAGTGCATCTCCCAGGGCCTGGCCAGCTGGGTCCTCCCCGAGGGCCCCTGCCTGGCCCATCCAGGCCCATCCTGGAACATTCCCTAGTTTACAGCCTATGTGTCGGTTTCTCTTTTAATATCTCTTTTGGTGATTTCCACAGCAGTTTGGCAGGATGAGATTTTGATGTCTGTGTCCAGCCCACTCTCTGGATTTAAGAAGTTCAGAGGTGGTCAGGGGAAAGTTGAGCTTTTATTTATGTTTCAATGGCTTAAAAAGTGAGGATATTCTTATGCTTCTCATTTCTTATTTTCATACTTTTTTGATTAATAATGACTAGAAGGATTTTCAGTAATATTATTTAAAATAATTAATAAAATATTGCATTTGTCCTAACGTGAGCTGGGATTTTACCAAGCTTACTTGTAAACAAGCCTTTGAAAAATCAATGTAAAAAGCAAGACACTAAGAGTGGAGATGGTGACCTACAGGATAAATGAAAAGACGAAAGCAGTTTGATGTTATATGAATAGGAATGGGGACTTAGGACAAAAATTCCAGCACTGGCATCTTATGTGGATTCAAAAGTGCTGTATCTCAGATACTCACGGTAGAAGTGGAAATGTTAGAAGCCCTGCCTGACAACTGCGATGACTCAAAAAGCAGCTGGAGGAGGAGGGTCAGGGTCAGGATATGATGTCCGAGGCACCTGCAAAGAGTTTGGAAAAAATAGTGTCACAGACTATGCAAGTGAGAAAGCAATGGTTTTACATTAATATTCCATAGATGTCATTTTAAATTCAAGTAAACAAATAACCTAACTACTATAAGGAGACATTCGACTGATTCATCTATATTCCAAAAAGCTTTTATATTCACATTGCCCTTAAGACATTTTTTGGATATTCTTCTAGGGAAAATGGGGCCTCGCCTTAGATTTGAGGTCACCTTTTATTTGGACAGATTCAGTATAAACACTGTCATAAAACCAAATATTGCAAGGCAGAAGTGGCCCTTTCATTTCATTTTATAGCCCAATTCTGTTTATGACCTTATAAAACACCAAGGTTATGAACAATGTATAGTTGATTCTGTGTTGTCCTCCTTGCTTATTAGCAAGTTGCAATATGTTCCCAATGGAGTGTCTTGATGATTTTAATTTCAATTAAGGGGTAACGAAAGACGATGGTTGTTTGGTGCTGGCAAAAAAATATTGTTGACGGTGAAGTTGTTTGGGATCCTCAAACTGAAGGAACCCCTACATTTTCCAACAACCAGGATCCAAAAGATCAAAAATAAATATACAGATAGATTTCTCCTCTTTCACTCGTTTCTTGGTACTGTAACCTTGACCTTCACATCAAGTCAATGTGTGTGAACCTAGAAATTGCCAGGTTTAGAAGGTAGACGGGCAAAAAAAATCACACGTTTGTCTGACTTCTCTCCATAGGCCGTCTCTGCTTAACCCAGAGCTTCAGGCAACCCCAAGCCTTGAGGAAACCAAGAACTTTCTTGTTGGGTTCCAACAGGGGTTCCCTGCTCATGTCAACACAGCTATCTGACACTAAATTTTCTTTAATCCTAGAATTTCATGAACCAATACCCACTTCTCAACCCCCCTCCAACCCATGTCAGTTTCCATCAATTTTTTTTTTATCATTTATCTCTGAACACGATTAAACTTACCAACATTTTCCCGGATTGTTTGTTCCTATTGTTCACTCTTGCTTCTTGTGTTTATTCTTCCTCTCCAGGCCTTTACTTCTTGCTTTAAATCCCAACTCTGCCACTTTCCAACCATGTGGGTTAAACTAGTCTCTGTTTTCTCATCTTTTTTAAAAATTGAACTATAGTTGCTTTACAATATTATATTAGTTTCAGTTGTACAACATAGTGATCTAATATTTTTACAGATTATACTCCTTAAAGTTATTTTAAAATATTGGCTATATTCCCTGTGCTGTATAATATATCCATGTGGCTTATTTATTTTATACATAGTAGTTTGTACCTCTTAATCCCTTACCCTTATTTGCCTGACCTCCCTTCCCTCTCCCCACTGGTAACCACTGATTTGTTCTCTACATCTGTGAGTCTTTTTCTTTTTTGTTATATTCATTCTTTAAAAAAAATTTTTTTTAGATTCCACCTATAATTGAAGTCATACAGTATTTATCTTTCTCTGTCTTATTTCACCAATCATAATACCCTCCAGGTCCACCCATGCTGCTGCAAATGGCAAAATTTCATTCATTTTTATGGCTGAGTAATATTCCATTGTATATGTATACCACATCTTCTTTATTCGTTCATCTGTTGATGGACACTTAGGTTGCTTCCATATCTTGGCTATTGTAAATAATTCTGCTCTGAACACTGAGGTGTATGTATCTTTTCAAATTAGTGTTTTCATTTTTTCTGGATATATACCCAGTAGCAGAATTGCTGGGTCATATGGTAGCTCTATTTTTAGTTTTTTGAGGAACTTCCATA
The DNA here is from genome assembly GCF_025265405.1 of Mesoplodon densirostris. NCBI lineage: Eukaryota > Metazoa > Chordata > Mammalia > Artiodactyla > Ziphiidae > Mesoplodon > Mesoplodon densirostris. The sequence continues at coordinate 67,577,180 of NC_082676.1, forward strand.
CTGTTTTCCACAGTAGTGGCACCAATTTACATTCCCACCAACAGTGTACTAGGGTTCCCTTTTCTCCACATTCTCACCAACATTTATTATCTGTAGGCTTTTGATAATAGCCATTCTGACTAATGTGAGGTGATATCTCATTGTGGTTTTGATTTGCTTTTCTCTGATAATTAGTAATGTTGAGCATCTTTTCATGTGCCTGTTGGCCATCTGTGTATCTTCTTTGGAACAATGTCTCTGCCCAATTTTTCAGGTCCTCTGCCCAATTTTTAATCTTTTTTTTGTCTTTTTGATATTGAGTTGTATGAGCTGTTTACGTATTTTGAATATTAACCCCTTATTGGCCACATCATTTGCAAATATTTTCTCCCATTCAATAGGTTGTCTGTTTTGTTGATGGTTTCCTTTGCTATGCAAAAGCTTTTAAGTTTAATTAGGTTTCATTTTGGCTTTTGTTTCCTTTGCTTTAGGAGACAGATCCAAAAATATATTGCTACAATTTATGTCAAAGAGTGCTCTTCCTATGTTTTCTTCTAAGAGTTTTATGGTTTCCAGTCTTAGATTTAGGTTTTTAATCCATTTTGAGTTTATTTTTGTATGTGGTGTGAGAAAATGTTCTAATTTCATTCTTTTACATGTAGCTGTTCAGTTTTCCCAGTACTACTTGTTGAAGAGACTGTCTTTTCTCCATTGTATATTCTTTCCTTCTTTGTTGTAGATTAATTGACCATAAGTGCACGGGTTTATTTCTGGGCTCTCTATTCTGTTCCATTGATCTGTGAGTCTGTTTTTGTGCCATTACCATACTGTTTTGATTACTGTATCTTTGTAGTATAGCCTGAAGTCAGGGACTGTGATACCTCTAGCTTTGCTCTTTTTTCTCAACGAATATAGTACAAGATCCCTCAAAGGATCATTATAAGAACTTAATTAGAAAAAGATGAAGCATACAGCCTATTAAATGCATTCAGGACACGGAAGCTTAAAACATAAAATAAGCACAGAAAACGGTTTTATTTACCTTGTTTATTCTTTGCATTTTTAGCACTTGACATGGCACCTATAACAGTAAGCACTTACTAAATCTTTCTTAAAACAAATAAATGAACAAAAAAGCTTTATTAATTCACTGAATGGGTAATTCATCAAACTTTTGCAAGTTTAGCAAGGTGCCATATACACAAACATTGAAAAGAATATTACTACTGTCATTAAGTTGAACATGATACATTTCATTACTGTTAGACATTCCCATTGTAAGTGCCACAGCATTTTCATAGCCAGACATTTTTCTGCAAAAGTGTCACTTCCAAAATGAGGGCAGAATTTGCATGAATAGTGTTTTAGTACTAACCCCTTGATTTATTAAGATGAACTATTTTTATAGGGCTTTCTAAAACATAATTATATGGACATAAGATGGACAATACAATCTTATCTCCCTTTAACTAAAGACTATAGCCAATGCCATTTGTGCAAAGTTTACGTGAACTTCTAGTTCCACGGTTCTTTCTTGGTTTGCAGTTAAATTATTCATGTTAAGCAGATGATTTGTTTTCAACTTGGCATCAACACTAAATGAGTGAAGTATGCCAAAATAAATAAGTTAATTAAAATGAGCCCTTTGGTGAGTGAGCCTGCACACTGCCTGATTATAAAAGGTGGAAGCTTCCTAAGGAGAAGCATTTGAATCCTCAGACAGACAGCCCCAGACAGGTGATGACTTCCTGTGTCTGTAAGTCACAGACATTGGATTTTGAAGGTGAAACTGCTTTTCTCTAAGTTTAAATGTGTATTATATTTTCTCCTACCCCACCACTGTTTCTCATTAGCACTCCCCCTATACAAGGCCTAGTTAGACCATTGGGTTCATTAACAACTTTCAGTGACTCCAGAACCTTTATGTCCCATGTAAAGAGTTCAGAGCAATATGTAGTGAGTGGCATACAAACTCTTTCAGTCTTGATACCTTACCTGAAGAAATTGCTGTCGGAATAATTATAACTCTGCTATAGGTCTTAGAGGGAAGTCTCTCTTAAAACTATATTGATACTTAGAAGAAACTTTGAAATCCAAATGTTATGTATCACTCATTTAGATAGCTAATTTGGGAGGAAAAATATTCCAAATGTGCCTCACTCATTCATTACACTAAGACTGAGGTGAGATGTTAATTTTTTCAATATTTTTACCCAGCTAGGTCAGCCCTAGAAACAATCATGTTAAATTGTAAGACTATAATCCCCTCTACCATGCAGAGTTATTTCACAGACTGTGTCTTGTTTAATTTGGCAAATACATATTTTTGGACAGCCTTCTTGCCAAGCACGGGGAATGCAAATTTGAATAAATAATAGTCTCTAACTTCAGTGAATTTTCAGGTTAATGGACAAAAATATCATAGAAACATTTGTGATGAGCTCTAAAAATGTAAAGGAATAATTAATTCTCCTTGGTGACCAGGGATGAATAGAGAAAGGAACTGAAAGTGGAGCCAAGAGCCTTGAGGGATGGATGGGAGTGTATCAAAGCCCATTTTGAAGTGAAGGCTTGGTCAGAAGTAATGAACCATTAGGGAATGTGACACACAGCCCAGTGTGGCCAAAGGGTGGTGTTGGCAGTGTCCGGAGCAGACAGAGAGATGGTCAGGCCAGAACAAGAGCTACAGGAACTCTGCTAGTACCCATGGGTAATGACTACCCATATTTTATATATTGCTTCTGCCAAACTGTAGCAAGCTATAGAATGCCTTCTATTCCTTCACCAATGTGTTATTGAGTGCCCTACCATGTACCATCAGGATTCTAGGCCCTGGAAATACAACAGACTCCCTGATTTCATGAAGTTTACATCCTAATTAGGTAAGATAGCTAATAACCAAAATAGCAATAAATTAAAAAGAAAATATCAAGAAATAGTAAATACTATGTAGAGTACTAAAGCAGGGTAATATGACTGAAGACAATTGGTGGTACAATTAGGAAGAGTCAGGGAAGACCTTTCCAAAGAGGTTACATTTAAGCTGATACCTCAATCACAAAAAGAGAGCCAGACATGCAAAGATCTGAGGGAAGAGCGTTTGGGCACAAGTGCAAAGGTCTTGAGGCAAAAAGAAATTTAATGTGTTTGAGGAATAGAAAGGAGGCCAGGGTGACTGGAATATAGGGAGTTTTGTATGTATATATCAGGCAGCTATTGCTGCATAACAAACCATCCCTAAACTTATTGACTCAATGTGACAATGATTTATTCAGCTAACTATTCTGCACATCAATAATTCAGGCTGAGCTCAGCTAGGTGACTCCCTCATACATCTGTGGATACCTGTGTGTTATGTAGGCAACTTTACTGATCTTAGCCAGGATCCCTAACATGTATGGGGCCTCGGTTGGGACATTGGAGCTACTCAACTCTGCTCCTGTGGTGTCTCATCTTCCCATGGGCTAACCCCGCTTGGTGACTGCATAGGGTCCCAGGGAGAGCAAAGGCTGCCATGGCTCTTGAGACCTCAGAACGGGCACAGCATCACTTCTGCCAGATTCTGCTGCAGAATACATATCAAAGCAAGTGACAAGACCAGCCCACATTCAAGGAGAGGGGAAATAGACTTTACCTCTTGGTGAAAAGAGGGAAAAAATCACATTGCAAAGAGAGTGAGTGAAGCATACAGAGAGAAGTGAAGTGTCATGGCCAGTTTCGCACAGTCTCCCATAAAATTGCAGAGACTGGCCAGAGACAGACCACGAAGGGGTTAGCAACCTCTGCTGCTTAACTCATGACCAGAAGAGAACGGAAGGTATCTCTTCATACGATCATAAAATGATAGTTAGGACTATGGTAGCAAGGAGGAAATAAAAGCCTTAATGATGATCATTCTAGAATTGTCAAGCTGGAAGAGGCTTTGTTGATCCAAATGCTATCTTCTCCTCCTCACTGAGTTCCAGAGAGTTAACAGATGAGCTGATGTTTAAAAGCAGGTCTCCTAATTTCCATCCAAGAGTCATTCCATCCACCATGCTGACTGCTTGATTAAAGACACTGCAGCATTTGCTGCCACCTAAGAGGCTGAGAAATGCAAAAGCAGACATCTAAAGTTTGACCTCTTCCCCAGGCGCTATGTCTGGAAGTTTGGTTGCTATCATCAGGTGGAAAACTTTGATGATAATAAACAAGCATGATTATATTTCCTTTATGTGGACATTTTATCATCTAATATACCCACCCGTTTAAAAGAGCTAATAAAATAATAATATGATAATCACTAACACTGGTTGAGAACTTGCCTTGTTCATCTTACCTTGACCTCTGAAATGCCAAAAATAAATGTTGCCAATCAATGCATGTCAGGTTGTTCAAACTATATTTTCTTCTATTGAAACATAATTCTCAAAAGTGGTCTGTTTCCTCACTGCATCATAACTTCCTTGAGGTCAGGGACGAGGCCTCGTTCATCTTCGTGTACCCAGATGGTCACATAACACCCTGCACCAAGTGGGTCATCAGAAAATACTTGTGGAACAAATGAATGAAGTTTTCCTTGAGAATAGAGGAGATAAAAATAAAAAGCCATCTGCACCCCAATGTTCATAGCAACACTACTTACAATAACCAAGACATGGAAGCAACCTAAATGTCCATCAACAGATGAATGGATAAAGAAGATGTGGTACATATATATGATGAAATATTACTCAGCCATAAAAACAATGAAATAATGCCATATGCAGCAACATGGATGGACCTAGGGATTATCATACCAAGTGAAGTAAGTCAGAGAAAGACAAATATCATATAATATCACTTACATGTGGAATCTAAAAATGTGACACAAATAAACTTATTTTCAAAACAGAAATAGCCTCACAGACATAGAAAACAAACTTATGGTTACCAAAGGGGAAAGGTGGGGAGGGATAAATTTGGAATTTGGGATTAATAGATACAGAATGCTGTGTATAAAATAACAAGGACCTACTGTATAGCACAGGAACTATATTCAATATCTCGTAATAACCCATAGTGGAAAAGAATCTGAAAAAGATTCAATGAATCACTTTGCTGTACACCTGAAACACTGTAGATCAACTATACTTCAATTTAAAAAAATAAATGAAGAATTTAAAAGCCACCAGAAAGATTCAACAATCAGAGTAGTTTGAGGCCATTAAGTGCAGGGCAAATATCCTCTGAGAAACTCTGATTTCATCACTGTGTATTAACTGAGCATCTTAATGAAAATACTCTACCTTTAAGGAAAAACGTTAATTTCTATTCTGCATTCTAATAGATTTTGGAAAGATTTCCACTGAAAAATACCTACTTTTTAAATCCCGTTAGTGATAAGTAGATCAGTTTCAGTTCCTGGAAAATTCACTTATTTTGGAATAACTTATTTCCTGAAAAATATTGTAAGAATATCTCATGTATATATTTCTTTTTTCTTTTTTGGGGCTGTGTTGGGTGTTCGTTGCTGTGCGCGGGCTTTCTCTAGTTGCGGCCAGCAGGGGCTACTCTTCGTTGCGGTGCGTGGGCTTCTCATTGCAGTGGCTTCTCTTGTTGCGGATCATGGACTCTAGGCACGCGGGCTTCAGTAGTTGTGGCTCACGGGCTCTAGAGCGCAGGTTCCGTAGCTGTGGTGCATGGGCTTAGTTGCTCCATGGCATGTGGGATCTTCCCGGACCAGGGCTTGAACCTGTGTCCCCGGCATTGGCAGGCGGATTCTTAACCACTGTACCACCAGGGAATTCCTCTCATGTGTATATATTTCTTAAAGAGCTTAAACATGAATAGCCTGATTGTTATTCCAACAGGAGCAATGAAGGGCCGGGTGGTATCAGTACCATTGAACTGATGTTGTAGACTGCTGGACTTCCAAGGTGACCCAGAAAGTAGAAGACTGAATCTAAAAGTGGGTGATTTATCATTTCATTCTTGGGGAATGAGAAGAAGTTCTTGGCTTTTCAGAGGCAACTTGTGCCATTAAAGTACATGTTGACCATGATGGATGTGCCTTCATTATGTGGTTTAAAATGGATAGATCAGGCCTGGGACAAGAACCCACGTCTTCTGGCTCTGGTAAAGTGTCTTTACAGGAAGCATGACTCCCCTGGACGACCCTGCAAGGAATCTGGACTGGAGTGAAATAGGCTGTGAGTTTTACAAGGCATAAAACAATGGCTCCAAACCTGATTTTATAGGTTTAGTAATATCTCTAGAGAATAATTCTCTTTCTCTCTCCCTGCTTCTGTAATTGGCATATGCTCCAAATGTCATTAAAACCAGCTTGCTCCAAAGATCTGTGGAGATAGCACTTTTCCTGGTTCTTTATTCAGTAGGCACTCATGGCTAACTAAACAGAGGGACCCAGATAAATAAATAAAAGATATTTCACTTGGTATAACGTGACTGCTTTTCGCTGCAACCTCTTTTTATTGAGAATTATCTATTTCGGCTTCAAACACGTCATTTCAACAAAGCAGTTGACACTGAAAGGCACTCTCTCCTTTTTCCATTTTAGAGATTAGATTTTACGAACTTCAAAACTCAGATGTCAGCTCTCCAATCCAGCCCAGACCTCCGCCCAGGAGTAAATTCTGAAATCAGAGTGACAACAAATTCAGGGGCAGGGAAACAGGGGACTTCGGATTTCCTGTAATTTCTCAAGAAGTAAATCCTCTCTCTTCCTGGACCATCACGCTTTAAGAAACTTTAATACTTTCCAAAATGCTTCCAAACCCAGGAACTCCTTTGATCCAGATATCAATCTTATGAGGTTGGCAGGACAAATATTGACACTTTTAGTGAATGAGAAAGTGAGACACAGAGTGTTCAAGTGTTTAACCCAAAAGTGAACAGAAAACTGGAGCATCACCAGGACAACAAAATCTGACCTGATCCCTGACGGGGAGCTTTTCCACCCTCTTCCTCTGCACAGTTTCTCTTCAGGACTGTGAGGGCGGAGGTGCAGTCTTATCCAGCAGTGGGCTAGTGTGCAGTGTTTCCAGTACAGTGAGTCCTCTGCATGCAAATGAGTTCTGTTCCGAGAGCACGTTCGTAAGTCCAATAAAGTTAGCCTAGGTACCAACTAACACAATCGGCTATACAGTACTCTACTATAATAGGTTTAGAATACTTTTCACACAAATAATACATAAAAAACAAACAAACAAACAAACACAAAAAATAAAGAGAACTTTTTTTCTTTTTGCAGTACGCGGGCCTCTCACTGTTGTGGCCTCTCCCGTTGCGGAGCATAGGCTCTGGACGCGCAGGCTCAGCGGCCATGGCTCATGGGCCCAGCCGCTCCACGGCATGTGGGATCCTCCTGGACCGGGGCACGAACCCGTGTCCCCTGCATCAGCAGGCAGACTCCCAACCACTGCGCCACCAGGGAAGCCCAAGAGAACATTTTTAATCTTGCAGTACAGTACCTTGAAAAGTACAGTAGTCCAGTACAACAGCTGGCATACAGGGCCTGGCATCGAGTGAACAGGCAAGAAGAGTTACTGACTGGAGGAGGGAGAGGAGGTGGGAGGTGGTAGAGGTGAAGGATCGTCAGCAATAGGGCAAGCTGCAATGTCACTCGCGCCTGACGTTGATGGAATGCATGTTCGCATCTTTGAAAGTTCGCAACTTGAAGGTTCGTATGTAGGGGACTTACTGTAATGTCTTAGCACTGGCCACCAACCTGCTCTGAAGAATGGCCTCCAAACTAGGGAAGGGAGCCTGTACAACTGTGTGTCTGGAACTCTAACACCATTCGATTTATTTGTCCCCAATTCAGGGTTTCTCCCCCTCCTTCAGACTCTTCCCACAAGTACTAACTTTATTTCCTTAAAGGAGACTTTGGGTCACTTGCTCTAGTCAAAGTGTTTTCCCCCTCTGAATTCACCATCATGACAAACACTGTCCCCTAGAAATGTAAAGTGGGCCATGAAGGCCATCTTAAACTTCTAGCAAGCACATTTTAAAAGGGAGACAAAACAATTAAGATGTAATTTTAATAATAGATTTTATTAATCCAATATATCCAAAATGCTATCATTTCAACAGGTACTCAACCTTCTCAAATATGTTCATGAGCTCTTTACATTCTCATTTTCTCCCACGTCTTACTAAGCGTGTACTTTACGTGCACAGTGCACCCCAGTTCGGGCCATCGCCTCTCAAGTGCCCAGAGCCTCATGTGACATGGCCCGTGGTTGACAGCACAGCTCAAGGGCTCTCATGAGCCATGCCTCAGATCTCATAAAACCATCTCTTCAGGGCTGTGCCCACCCTGCCCTTCCCACCCCTGCTGCTCCCCCCATCACCAGAGGGGACCCCAAAAGGTCTCATACTATTGTTTCCAAGGAGGCCACAGGCAGCACTAAGGCCAGGGGTGGAGGACAGTTGGCATTAGACCTTAGAGTGGCGTCTTCGTGGGGAAAGCAAAAGGAATCACTGTCCCTCCTCCTCACCAACCTCGTCCCCAGCCTGTTTCCATCCTGGAGAGGGGAGAAGCCTGCATAGCCGCTTTCTGGGTCACTGCTGGTTGATTCAACCAACAATGGACCATAATTTATAAGGTTTCTTTCTGCAAGTCGACTTTGGCTAATGGTGGTTCAACATTAATGTTGATGCTGACAGACTGGAGAATAAAAGGGTGCATGTTTGTTCCGTTGAGAAACCCAGGCCCAAAGCCATTAACATTTCCTACTAGATAAATGAGACACAAATCATGTGTACTTGATTGTAAATGAATAGCTCGCATGCACAAGGTAAACTCTGAAAACTCCATTTTTCAGCCAAGGTAGCAGGGATGAATGACTCACTTGTGTTTTTACCAAAGACTGAGTGCTTCTCTCCAGTGGGAAACAGACCTGAACGCCCACCCCACTCCCAAAAGGCTGGATAACTCTGAGCATTAACATAGGTCACCAAACAAACATGCAGATGACCAAACACCGAACAAATGCAGCCATTTAAACTCTGTCTTAAAACAGCACCTCACCAGATAAATATACCTTCCACCAAGCAATTTCCAGGATTTCAAATCCTCTTTACTGTCCTTCCTATGTAGCTTTTTAATTTTGTGTTTCATCCAGCACCAACTTTGCAATATCAAGGGAAAACCAGGATTGAGAACATTGCCAGGACATTGAGATGCAAACCCCAAGCACAAGTGGGCAGAGGTTTCCAAATCTACAGTCAGTGAAATATCAATACTTCAGTTCTGGCAGTGTTTACCATCTGTGCAGAAACCGTGTTGGTTTGGCAGTTGTAGACTAAAAGAGTGTTTCTCTAGTTATGCTCTGAGCAACTTTCCGTCACTGCTTTGGGTGTGACCATGTTAGGGAAGGGACAGTGACCCAAAGGTGCAGGATGGTTTCTGGCTGGTCTACACAGGTGGGCTTGTTTTCTCGTACTGCACGTTAAACCAGATAAACTCAAAGATGCAGATTTTTGCTTTTTAAATGATTTTAAAAACAATATCTCTAGTAGAGGATGTTGATTTGCTCTATAGATTAAAAAAAAACCCTTTCCAATTCTCCAGTCTCTGCTAGTCATTGGTCTCAAGAATTAACTTTTCATAGGTTGCCTTTGTCACTAATGCTATCAGATGTTTCTTAAATATTTACTAATCTAAATGTGATTATTTTCATGTTTGTTGTGTCTAATGTTCTTTGTGGTCACAAATTTGTTCTCTGGGGATGTGCTGATTGTTAAATTGCAGCAATAGAGATTTAGAGTAGACATAAGGAAGGACTTCCTCACAAGAAGCTTCTCAAATCCTTTCTGAAATAAGCAATGGGACCACTCTAGTGAGGCTTCCCTGAAAAGTCCACATGGTGCTCCCTGTGTGTCCCCCAGTTTGGAATGCCAGCCTGATACCTGAGGGTACACCAAGGGGTAGTTCCTGACGTGAATTTGACGTAACTGCCTGACTCTCAGAATGCAGCCTGAGGGCGCTGGTGGTGTGTATCTGTGGATGTGATGGCTGGGGAGGGCGGGAGGGGCTGGGGAGAGGAGTTGAGTGGAGAAGTGGAGGAAGAAGAAGAGAAGTGGAAATTAGCTTTTTCAGAACCTAGAAAAGCACAATAAATGTTGGTCTTGGCGAAGTTATTTATGGAAATGAACTGTGAGCTTGGCTGACAGTTGACCCTTCTCCCCGCCGGGCAGATCCCTCTTGGAGAAGCAAGTTCCTGCCCCCAGACCGGCTGCTCCTCAGCGGCAATGCTGCAGGGTGCAGTCCCCACACGTCCCTGAGGCCAAAGCAGAGGTCCTGCCACCCCAGGCGACGCCAGCTGCCTTTTTCCTTCCCCTTCCCCTGTGTCTCCAACCTTGCCCCCTCCAGGCTCCAGACATGGCACCGTGGGCCCCAAACAGGCTAGAGAATCAGGGCAGGGCTTCTAGCCATGAACGTGCCCATCCTTCCTCACATAACTGTCCAGAGACACGTATATGGTGAATAATTGAGAAAAAGGAAAACCAAATGTTAAGGTGAAGCCGGACCTGGTGAATATAAATTGACCTCAAGGCCTCTCGTAGGGCCTCCCACTCCTCTGACCGTCCCACTCTCCTGTGGGTTCACCCCACGGCCATGCCCCACACCAGAGTGACTCCAAGCCTGCGGGGAGGGCAGGGCAAGGTAGCTGGGGGTTCCTGGGACACGACGGCCACGTCCATCTCCTAGAGTTAAAGATTAACCTCAGGGCTTCATCTCTGTTAACAACTCCAGCGTCCCTGCTGCCAGCACAGCCCTTCCGCCTCTTAGCCTCTCCCTGCCGCCCACCCCAGGAGCAGGTGCAGCTCGGCGGCCAAGGACTCAGCCTCTGGAGTCAGGTTGCCTGGGTGTCACCTCTAGACCTCATCCTCTTATGGCTGCTTCCTCAGCGATCAGGTGGGAATGGCAGTAGCCCTGACCTCACAGGCTTATTGAAGCACCCCAAACACCCGGCGCCGTGTGTGGGCAAGCTGCCCCTGCTTGGTAAATATTAGCCCCATCCCCACAGCCTTCTCTCTGCTGCACTGACACATTTCCAGACGCACCATTACTGGCCCAAAGCTAGGCTGATGGAAGCAAAACACACCAGGAGTGCAGAGTAACGTATCCCAGTCATTCAAGGGTTTTGAAATTATCGGGTATGTATGTGTGTATGTGTCTACACACACATAAACATGTATGTTTGTGTATATATATATATATATATATATATATATATAATGTCAGCCTCTGTGTTTCAGTCCCTTTACAAATGCGTGTATAAGTGAAATGCCATTTCAGCTAGGCTTTGTACAATTTTCTTCAGACATCAGGCTTGAAAACACACCCTCCACTGGTTTCCTTCCCTTCCCTGTGTCCCTTCCTTTCTCGCCTACCTGAGCTTTCTGACCACCTCCAGATAAGCTCCTTGCTCTCCAATCCTGTGTCAGGGTCTGACTGATTCCAGGGGAATCTGATTCCAGGGGAATCAGAGTGCTGGCACATAGCATCCCTTCCCAGAATTCAGGTGCTAGAAAACCTGCATCCTTATAAGAGAGTTAGGATCATAAAATAGCTTCAACTTGTGTTGATCATTAAAGGAAGAGTGGCCCCTCTCCACTCTCTCTGCATTTTCTGATGTTATGATTTGTGATGTGTGGTGTTGTGACGTGACAGCTGGGTCCTAAGAGTTGAACCAGGAGATTTTCTGTTACACAGGTAACTCCACCTAGTCCAGTCTCAGCCAGCACTGCATTCCCAGTCCAATTTAGATTCATTCTAGTCTTGCCCGACCTCTCGCAAAGAATGCTAATGGGAGCATTTCCTACAGACCTTTTCTATACGCTCTGCTTTTCTCCACTTTGTCGAGGGTGTCACACATCCTCTCTACTTGCCCTCACATCTCCCAGCACCCTGAATGTCAGGCCCCAAAGGCTTTTTTTCTCTCTCAACAAACTCCTTCCCCAGCCAGCTCGTAGGGGAATCACTTAGCGTCTCCACGTGCATTAATTTTTCTCTCAGTTTCCAAAGACTCCGTAATAATGGAGAGCTTGGGAGCCGGCTGGACTGATCCCCAGATGAAGGCGGTGAGCATGAAAAGGGAGAAATGTTAATATTTACACATTAATAATTTTAGCCCCTGTTAAACTTTCCTCCCTGGAGCATCCTTGTTGGTTCTGTACATCAGGGGTCCAGTATTTACTCAGGTTCTCCAGAAGCTCCTTCCATTCTTTTGACCTCTCTCTGACTTTTCTCGCCGGAGTGGGCACAGTTTCTCGCAGTTTCCTGGTGTGTTGGCCGGCTGATTCTGGCTGTGTCCATTAGCGCCCCTGTTGGCAAACTTGGGTTTGGAAAATGGGTAACTAAATATTCATTTATTAGAGGTGTTTTTCTTTCACTAGCAGCTGCCATCTGCTCCTCTCCACCTCAACATAATCCTCCTTTCCCTCCAACATCCTCTTGAGATATTTCTATTCACTGTTCTGTATTCATTTGTGCATTCAATTGACAGCCAATTTTTGAAAGAAGAGAAATAAGAAGTAACTCAAAATAGAACTACTAATAAAAATATTACCCCTAAATAAAAGAGACGTGGAAAGAGATTTTTAAAAAGAAAAAAAGAATATATAAACAACATGAGAAATATTGGGAAATAACAAAGAAAGTGAATTTTTTCAAAAAGATCTAGATGCAGGAAGGACAGTTAGGGTATGGCTGGAAAGATGAATAATAACTAAATAGCTGGAAGACAGCCTGCGACAAAGATGAAGGGTATAAATCAGAAGAGGAAAAAAATGTTTGCCTGATTCTGAGCTCCCGGCAGGGGCACAGTTCCGAATGCCAGAGAAAGCAGAGGACAGAACACGTCCAGTTCCATTCCATCCACAATGTGGAAAAATAAAAGCAGTCCTCAGAATGGCACTCCGATCTGTCATTTGCCATTCAGAGTTTCTGCAGGGACGTGGCTTCATGCCCGCCCTCTGTGAGAGATGAGAGATGTGCCTGGACCCTGGCGAATAGGTATTTAATATCCAAAATGGATTGAAGTTGCCGTGTTTGTCTTCATGTTTTTCATCTGCCCTGGTCCCATATAGACAGAAAACAACATTACCAGCCCATTTCAAAGGCAAAATGCATTCTTCATTGTATACGAGCTGGGTAATGTCAAGTGGCTATGATTGCAGCGTGGGAGTTGTTTTGTTTTGTTTTCATCTAAGTCAGGAAACAATGAGTATGTTTGTCATTTTCTAACCGTTATGGCCCCAAACCACTCGGGGCTGGTGGTCTTTCATCTCCACGGGGCATTCCACCCAACAACCACGTCCACAGGGACGCCTATACGAATGTCAGAGTTCCACTGGGTTTCTCTGAAGCCCGCCTCTGCTTTCAGAGCTTTGAATAAGCTACAGGGCCACAGTTTACTTCTATTGTCATTTCTTCAGAGAGACAGAGAGAAATACATCTGCTACTTTAGACGAGAAGCCCATGGGAACAGCACACACACAATCAGAACGGCCGGTGCAGGATCATCCAATTCAGCTGCAATCAAAAGAAGGGAGGGAAAAAAGAGAGAAAATCCCCATCTCATTATTTCTGCACCAGTGTTTGAGGAAGGAGCATGCTGCTAACTTTGTGAGAAAAATATATTTTCTTCTTTCATCAAACGGAGTATGGTCAACCAAGAATCGGTCATTAGAGTGGGCGGTTAAAGGGTCAGTCGTAAGGGGACGGGGCACTAATTTCTGATGATAAAAATGATTTTTTTATCCCCGTTGAAAATAACTACCAAGCCCTGTTTAAGAAGTTGTAATGGAGAATTAGAGGCAAAGAAGTCATATCAGATTGGCTTTTGCAGCCATCAAGGTGCCATAGCTTACAACCAGCTTGTATTAGCTCCTGATTCTCTGGGTCAGCAACTTAGGATGGGTTCAGCTGGGCAGAGCTGCTTGCCTTGTCTGGGGTTACTCAAGTGGGTGCCATCAAATGGTGGCGTGGTTGGGAGCTGATTGGTCTCAGATGACCTCACTCACATGTCTGGTGTTTAGCACTGGCTGTTGGCTGGGGTGGGAGGGGTGACTGGGCCCTGCACCTCCAAGAGGCCAGCTGAGTTTGTTCACATGTTGGTAGTCACACTGTTCCCGAGAGCAGCAAGAGAGGGCAAGCCCCAGGGCACAAGCACTTTTCAAGCCTCTGCTTGAGGCACTTTTGCTCTATCCCATTGGTTAGAGCAAGTTATGTAGTCAGACCCAGAGTCAAGGTGGGCAGGAGATGCTCAAAGGTGTGCTTACAGAGAGAGAGAGAGATGAATAAATTGGGACCATTACTTCGACAATCTACCAGGAAAGTATTCCTGGAAACATTTTTATCTGTATCTATCAGACTGAAATTAGGGGACTTTTAGAATCAGGTAGTTATGATTTAAGATGAGGCAACTTAAATTCACACAGGTCATTTTTTTGCCCAAGATCACATGACTAACTTGATAATCCATTAGTTATAAAGACTTTGGAAAGCATCTAGAATCACTGATATAGTAGTTTGATTTAGTGTTTAGGGTAGGTAAAATGATTTTTAGTTGGGGGGGGGAACCCTATCAGGACTAGACAGTGTGGAAAATATTTTAGGAAAGAAAAGACCCAGCTCAGGTAGGCAGGTGAATAAGTAGATGAATGAGGGAAAACCAATTGAAAGCTCAAGGTATATGTTCCTCTTATTTTTTTAGATTTATAAGGTAGTGCTTCTCAAATTGTATGCATATGAATCACCTGGGATCTTGTTAAAATGCAAATTCTGATTCAGGAGGCGGAGCCTGAGACTGCATCTCTAACAAGCTCCCAGGTGAGACCGATGCTGCTGGTATAAGGACCATGGCGGCAAAGCTCTAGAAGCTGGTCTTGTCTACCTAGTTCCTCATCTCTCATCTTTGTTTTCAAGCTTTATTCATCTCCCCTCACTGCCATCACCACTTCCCATATTTTTTTTTTTTTTGGCGGTACATGGGCCTGTCACTGTTGTGGCCTCTCCCATTGTGGAGCACAGGCTCCGGACGCGCAGGCTCAGTGGCCATGGCTCACGGGCCCAGCCGCTCCGCGGCATGTGGGATCTTCCCAGACCGGGGCACGAATCCGTGTCCCCTGCATCGGCAGGCGGACCCTCAACCACTGCGCCACCAGGGAAGCCCACCACTTCCCATATTAACACATCAGAAATCTGAGTGCAATGCCCTTCCTAGTGAGAGAGGTGAATGCCCAGGAGACCCTTAGTTCTCACTCAGGTTATGCCCCCAAATAACATAGAAGGCATAAGACGTATCCTGAAACCAAGATTCCTCCCCTCGCTACGTACCTCAGTGAGACTCCTTCCTCTCTCCCCACGTCCCCTCCTCCCGGAATCGGCATCCTCCCTTCATCACCGTATTTATGACCCACAGAAGAGGCAGAGGAAGCCTCAATTCTCATGGCCCCACTCCCTGTCCAGGCCAGTTTGTTTAAAAGGGTTTTGTACCCGGGGAAGAGCCTCAGGAAGCACCAGGAGGGGGTGGGGAAGTGAGACAGGGGAGGGACGGACTCCCATAAAGTGTGTGTTGTGAAGCAAATTCCCGCCGTGGCACAGGGGCTCAGGCCTGTGAGGACCTCTGGGAGACTGTGCTGAACATGCCCTGGGGTTACCCCGCTCTCAGGGAGGTGGTGAGGGTGTCTATACCAAATCCCTAGCAGGCACCGGTCAAGGGGGCTCCCAGTAGAAGTAATTCTCCAGCACATTTGGCTTCTTGAGGCAGGGGCCTAGCATTCGAGAAAGGCCTTCCGGTAGGGTCACTGGAGTTTGTTTACAGAGGCAGCTCTCGCCTGGTAGAGGACAGAGCAGAGGGCGTGTGGGTGAGCCCAGAGTCCTTCTGCCTTAACCGTCCTTGGAGAGCTAACCAGAAAGGCAGAAATAGATGTATAAAAGCTGGGAGTAAAACCAAGGGAAGCACAGGAAAAGCAAAACATTATTAAAATGAGCAAACCCTTATGACAACCACCCTTTTGGTTATTTTTTTTCCTCTTGAATTGACAGTTTGGTTGGTTTATTTTGTTGTTGTTGTCATTGTTTTATGCAAACTAAGAATGCCTTGGCTGCCTTAAATAATACATGCTTGGTTGACTTTCAAAGTTATCTACCTAAATCTCTCTACAGGAAAGCAAAGATTTTTTTTTTTAATTTATTTTTGGCTGCATTGGGTCTTCGTTGCTGCGTGTGGGCTTTCTCTAGTTGTGGCGAGCGGGGGCTACTCTTCGTTGCGGTGCATGGGCTTCTCATTGTGGTGGTTTCTCTTGTTGCGGAGCATGGACTCTAAGCACGTGGGCTCTAGTTGTGGTGCACGGGCTTAGTTGCTCTGGGGCATGTGGGATCTTCCCGGACCAGGGCTCAAACACGTGTCCCCTGCGTTGGCAGCCAGATTCTTAACCACTGAGCCACCAGGGAAGTCCCAAAGATTTTTTTTTTTTACTACTTTCCATTAGGAAGCAATAGTAGATCTGGACTTCTCTCTGCCCCTGTCATTTATCTCATTTGTGACCTTGGCCAGATTACCCTCTCCAAGCTTCAGTTTCCTCATCTATTAGAAGAGAAGAGCAATTCTGTTTGCCCAGGATCGTGGGTAAGGACTGAATGAAAAGAGGTATATTGAGCAGCTCACCCATGAGAGAGGCACACAAATGACCTTCTCCTTCACTCTCCAAGGCTCTCCTCATTACTGAAGACTAAATTCTATTCTATTCCATCAATTTGTATCGAAGCCTCACTGTGTGCGAAAAATCCATCTTAGATTATAAGGGAAGTATAGAGTTAGTTAAACATAACGCTTTCTTCCAGTCACTTTCTGCTTTGCAGAAAGGCAGACATATATAGAAGTAACTAATAAAATCAGGTAGCAGTAGGTATTGCTTTCAATATAAAGAGTGCTGTGTTCCGATCTTACAGGGAGAAATGATTCTCTATTTTCCTGTAATTTACATAACAGTAGTTGGTTCCATAATTCACACTCAACTGCTAGAGTCTGCAAAGTTCCCAGCAACTGCCATGTTCAAGGGAATCGTATTACACATGAAAAAACCTCTAAGCTCTAATTGATTCCGACATTCTGAAGATTATAAGAGTTGAAAATAACTTGGAAACTGTTGATTTGTATTAGGCACAGATTTATTCAAACCAAACAGAGAGAAAGTTTCTGAAGTGAGATTATCTTGTCAATTGGGCATGACCAAAAGAAGAAAATAAAAAAATTTTTTTCCGAGCTTTGAAAATCCTTTCTCTTGTGATGAGATCGGACCAGGAGAAAAAAAAATCTGACATTTATTGAGTACCTCTAAGTGCCAGGTATTATCATGGGGTCTTCCTTTATCATTTGATTTGATCCTGTCAAACTCCCCAAAGATCCCCAGAGGAAGCTGTTGATCAAGCAAAGCTACACTGACTAGATTGCTGCAGTAAGGAAGAATGCTCTCTTTTTTTTTTTTTTTTTTTTTTTGCGGTACGCGGGCCTCTCACTGTTATGGCCTCTCCCGTTGCGGAGCACAGGCTCCGGACGCGCAGGCTCAGCGGCCATGGCTCACGGGCCCAGCCGCTCCGCGGCATGTGGGATCCTCCCGAACCGAGGCACGAACCCGTGTCCCCTGCATCGGCAGGCAGACTCTCAACCACTGCGCCACCAGGGAAGCCCAAGAATGCTCTCTTGACAGAGAATGGTTTTAGAACTGAGTTAGGTGATTTGGAGGTGAATCCTGCAAGGCAAAGAGCTTGTTGGAATTGGGCAAAATGTATGACTTTATTATTATTGACTTCAGGTTGTTGAGCACATTGAGGGAATCTTGATAAGTAGGCTGTTTAGTTGGTGTTATGTGAGTCTCCTTCTAACTCCTAGTACCTCAGGATGAGACCATATTTGGAGATAGGGCCTCTAAAGAGGTTGTCAGGAGGTCAAATGAGGTCACACGGGTGAGACTTCATCCTCATAAAGAGGGAATATTGGGACACACACACACAAAGGGAAGTCCACAACTACTGAGGCCCATGTGCCTAGAGCCCGTGCTCTGCAACAAGATAAGCCACTGCAATGAGAAGGCTGCACACCACAACGAAGAGTAGCCCCACTCGCCACAACTAGAGAAAGCCCACGCGCATCAGTGAAGACCCAAATCAGCCAAAAATAAAAATAAATTAAAAAAAAAAAAGGAACTTCCCTGCTGGTGCAGTGGATTAGAATTCACCTGCCAATGCAGGGGACACGGGTTCTATCCTGTGATGGGCTTTGTTATACCTTTTATCGAATGGTTAGTTTTTCATGGGGCAGGGGACAGCACTGGACACCCATGGCGGTTTTTTCCCTATGGCCTCCAGGCTAGGTTAACATTTACAGTTTACAAGATATAAGCACCAGATGGTGAAAACATTCCTGTACCTCCTGCTCTCCCCCAACCCAGCCCCCAACACCCCTCCAGCACTGACCTTTTTTGAGGGTAGAGATTCTGAGACTTCCAACTGCCAACACCTGCAACTCTTCACCTGAGCGGGTTCCCTGGCCACTGTAGCCCATTTGACCCTTGCTCAGGGCAGACAGGAGGTTCTGGGCAGTGAATACCCTCCTCCCTGGAGCAGTTCTTAACCAATGACCCGTGGGAGTTGGTGGGTAGATACCCCAGTTCTGGCCTCCCTCAAGTAACATAACTCTGTTCCCACAGCTCCCAGTAGGACTGACCCCCAGTTGTCCACAGAGGTAACTGGCTTGTTAACATACTCTTTATGGCTGCCATCTGTCCCCTACTGGTTCTCACTGGGATCATTTCTCTAATAAGCTGTTTGCACTCAACTCCTTGTCTTAGGAACTCAACTGGAGACACGAAGCTCTAACTCCTGGCTCTAGCAGCTCTGTGGACCTCAAGTTCTCTTAGGCTAGAGGCATGTTCCTCAGTTTGACCTAGAAGACCCAGCATGATCTGCTCCTTGTCAGGGTTCTTAGTTTTAGCAACAGAAATAGAATCTGGGTAACTAAAGCAGAAAAGTACTTTATTAGAAAGGCCTCTCTTACAGAATCAGCTAGAAGGCAGGGAACCAGGCTAATTCAGAGGTTAGCAGTCAAGGTCCTGCTGGAAGAACCATCTGTGCAGGAAACCCCTGGACACCCTGTTTTCACCTTGTCCTGATCACTCTTCTGCTGCCAGAGTCCATGACTAGACACCCCCCACCACTGAATGCTCAGCCACCAGCAGCCCCCATGGGAAAGTCCCCAACCATCATGTGCCTTCTTGGCTCACCCTTGAGTTATAGCCTGAGAAAGAGCTGCAGGCCTGGCGTATTTAAAAAGCATGGCACCAATTCCATGTTTAGTTTTTTAAGGACCCTCCATACTGTTCTCCATAGTGGCTGTACCAGTTTACATTCCCACCCACAGTGCAAGAGGGCTCCCTTTTCTCCACACCCTCTCCAGCATTTACTGTTTGTAGATTTTTTGATGATGCCCATTCTGACTGGTGTGAGGGGATACCTCATTGTAGTTTTGATTTGCATTTCTCTAATAATTAGTGATGTTGAGCAGCTTTTCATGTGCCTCTTGGCCATCTGTACCCAGCAATCCCACTCCTGGGCATATACCCAGAGAAAACCATAATTCAAAAAGACACATGCACCCCAATGTTCACTGCAGCACTATTTACAATAGCCAGGTCATGGAAGCAACCTAAATGCCCACTGACAGACGAATGGATAAAGAAGATGTGGTACATATATACAATGGAATATTACTCAGCCATAAAAAGGAACAAAATTGGGTCATTTGTAGAGATGTGAATGGACCTAGAGACTGTCATACAGAATGAAGTAAGTCAGAAAGAGAAAAACAAATGTATATTAACGCATATATGTGGAATCTAGAAAAATAGTACAGATGAACCTAGTTGCAGGGCAGGAATAGAGACACAGAAGTAGAGAACAAATGTATGGGGGAAGCGGGGGGTGGGATGAATTGGGAGATTGGGATTGAAATATATACACTAAACTGTATAAAATAGATAACTAATGAAAACCTGCTGTATAGCACATGGAACTCTACTTCACATCGCTGTACAGTAGAAACTAACACAACATTATAAAACAACTATACCTCAATTAAAAAAAAAGAAAGCATGGTGCCAGGATGTGAGGAGAGGAAACTTCCCCACTCTGGCATGCACAGCGGGCAGTGGGGACACCCGAAACAGGCAGCGTGCACTGACCCTCCTGCCCCCGGGCCCTCCCTGCCCTGAAGTCCAGCCCACCCTTCCTCCTGCTGTAGAAAGTGTTGTTCCCTGCTTCCCTCTTTTGCCCAGTCAACTCCCGTTGATTCAGAATTCAGGTCACCGTCCTCAGGGAAGCTTTTCCTGAGACTGTAGACAGGTCAGATCCCCCTCAAATGCGTGCACAATAGCTTTCTTTGGAGAACCACACCCCTTGTCACTGCATTCTTACTCATCTCTCCCCTGAGGTCACCTCCCTGGGGACGGGGGCCATGTCTGTCCCCCTTTGCTCATCCCTGTGTGATCAGCACCAAGCAGAAGTCCCAGCACCTATTAGGCACCAAATAAATAGCTGTTGAAGGAATGAATGAACACATTCTTCAACAGTTCAATCTAGATTTTACCCAAATCAAGCTTGTCAGTAGCTGAAGACATTGTCCTTCGGGCTCAGAGGTGAGACAGCTCAGATTTTCAGTGAGAAGCCTGTCCTCTCGTGACAGACACTAAAATAACCCAATGAGGCCTGTGGTCCTCTTGATTATATGTTCTCAGAAAAAGATTTTTTTAAACTAACTTCTTAAAAAGTTTTTTATATCTTAAGTATATTCAGCCTCAGGGCATGTATCAGTTAACTATTGCTGCATAACAAATCTCTCCAGAGCTCAGAGGCTAAAAATAACAAACTTTGGATATTGTTCATTCATCCATGCATTGGGTGGGGTGAGCTGGTCTAAGCCCGGCACAGCTGAGGGCGAGTCTGCTCCCTCCAGCAGTGGACTAGCTCGGCCGCATTCTCCTCGTGGCCATGACAAAAGCAGAGGGGGTCAGTGAAATCACAGGGTCCTCTAAAAGTCTCGACTCAGTCCTGGCCCCCTGCCACTTTTGCCCACTTGCCTTTGGCCAGCACAACTTAGATGAGCAAACCCAAAGTCAAGTAGTGGGGAAATACAGGAAATACCTGCATTTAGGGGTGAAAAATCAAGGCCACCAATTCAATCGACCCCAAGGGCAGAGGTCAAGTAAAGGATCAGATGCGTTTAGAAAAACAAATGGTCAATGGACGATCATCTCCTCAGTTGGTATGTAGGTTTAAATTCCTGTGAAGAGCAGTACCCTTCAAAACTGTCAAAGTATCAGAAGTAAGAAAAGTCTATAAATGGTCACATCCAAGAAAGAATCAGGAAAAAAGAAGAAAAAAATATAATGTGGAACTCTAGATGAGATAATGGGACAGAAAAAGGAGATTAGGTAAAATCTAAGAAAATTCGAAGAATGTATGGGCTTTAGTTAACAACAATGTTTAGTTGTGAGAAATGTACCAAACTAATGTAAGATGATAATAATAGGAAACTGAGTGTGGGGAATATGCACGCTCTCTGTACTTTCAACTTCTCTGCAAATGTAAACTATTCTACTGAAACAAAAAAGCAGTCGGGTATGGAATATGGTTTATGATAGCAAGAATAATCTGCTGTCCAGACTCATCAGACACTTAACCTTATTACTGTCTTACAAAAGTCAGATTTGCTGCCTGACCGGGGGTTGGGGGAGGGGGGAGTGGTGGAGGTTGCGGAGGGGGAGGACCCCCTTTTCTGAGACTCTAGGACCAGTGATTACACTCACCTGAGAGGGGCTGGAAGTATGTGTGGAGGGCTCCTGTCAGCCAGGAGGAAACAGCTGCCTGCCTGGTCCCCAGCCCTAACCCTAACCCTAACCCCGGGCCTAAGTGCCTCCCCTTGGGTCCCTTCCAGCCTTGTGCCACTGCAGTCTCGTTCCTCTCAGCACCTAAACCCTCTACTCGTTCCTCTCCTTCTTGTTTCCCCAGCTCTACGTAAAGTAAGATTGGATAAGTTCCAGACTCAACACCAAACTTCTAAGATTTTGGAGTTACACAATGCAAACAGGCTAACTTAAAAATCCATAGCTACGATGGCATGAGGGTGGCCACTTCAGTTTCATTTATTCTTCAGGATCTAATTTAAATCCTACTTCCTTCTGAGAAAGCTTCCTTGACTGTCCTAGCCTTCCTCTGGACACATGAAGCCCTTACATCACATAATATACCTGTGTTAGGGCATCTCAGCCTAACTGTAAGTTCCTTGGAGGCAGGGGCCAACTTGAATGCATCCTGTGTCCACCAAAGATTAACGGAGAGCTAAGTCATATGCCCCACTTCCACCCTGCCAGCCCCAAGGAAGGGCCCGTACTCTGCGCCCCTTCCCTGGGGCAGAGCCGGCTGTCTGAGGCTGCAGGCCACTCACGGGCATCGCTGCTGCTATGGCAACTGGCATCCCTCAAGTCGACCACGCTCCATGGAGTCGTGGAGCAGCTGCTACCGCTGGTCTCTACCGGAGCCATTTCTGCTTCCCTGGATTTTATATTGGCTGGGATACTAACATAAATTAAGGTATTTGCCGGTTTCTGTTACCATTTTTTGATAAAGTACTTTTTCCATATTGATGCGTGGGAAAGAGATTGTCAGAAGACACACCATTTATTTTACTGAGAAAAAGCTTTAAATGCTCAGTCATGTTTTTCTCATGCAGTTCAGGGTTCCCAAATTTATTTAGTGCCGACTCAACAAATCCAAGTAAGTCATGCTTTTATACACGCTCGCCAGGCCCATGTGGGGAAGAGGTTTGTTAAGTGGCTGTGTATGTTGGGTCCTGAGTCTGACTATACACCTAGAGCAACTGTAATGAAATTCTAGTGGGTAGTGGAATGCATGCTAGCAAAGAACTCTTCATCCTTCAAGGAGCCCTAGTTTAGAGATGTCAGGGAAATGGAAAAACAAAGCAGCTTAAAGAGAATTTAAGCTTACCATCCATTCTCTAAAATTCAATTTCCAAACAACAGTTATGAAGCATTTTTAAACTTAGGTTTTATTACATATTTGGAAATATAATTACATAGTTTTTTTCTCTGACTTCTCCCAGAGAAATTTTTGCAGTCTGGGAGCTTATGTGTATGTTTTCCACAATGAAGTTTCTTCCCCGTGTATGTGTATTTATGTATATACATACATATATTTACATATGGTATATAATTAGATGTAATTATATATAATATATGATTTTATACATAATATAAAATATATGAAATATATTTTTAAATTAAAATTTTCTATTTTGTTTATATTTATATATAAATTTATGTTATTAAATATTTGATAAATCTTTATTAAAATATAATAAAATACATAAAGTGTATAAATTAAATGTATAATATTTTATATTGTACATACTTATATATAATTTTGATGTTAGTCTATAATTTAATATATAATATAAACATATAGTATATATAACTTAATATACAGTACATACAATTTAATATACATAAGGTATATATTTTAGTAGTAGGGACATCTGTAATGCAGATAATTAACCGTGGCTTTAAATGTCAGACGATGGGACTTCCCTGGTGGCACAGTGGTTAAGAATCTGCCTGCGAATGCAGGGGCCATAGGTTCAAGCCCTGGTCCGGGAAGATCCCACATGCCGTGGAGCAACTAAGCCCGTGTGCCACAACTATTGAGCTTGCGCTCTAGAGCCCATTAGCCACAACTACTGAGCCCACATGCCACAACTACTGAAGCCCGTGCGCCTAGAGCCCATGCTCCTCAACAAGAGAACCCACCGCAGTGAGAAACCCACGCACCGCAACAAAGAGTAGCCCCGCTCGCCGCAACTAGAGAAAGCCCGCACACAGCAACCAAGACCCAACACAGCCATAAATAAATAAATAAATAAATAAATTTATAAATGTCAGACGATGCACGTGTTTCTCTGATTACACTGAACATCTGGAGAGAGAGGGTGATGCAGAAGGGAAAAGAAGAGGAGGGCAGGATAAGACAAGTTCAAAGCTGGAAATGATTTTTGAGATTATCTGTTTTACTGGCCTGGAAGATGAGGTCTGAAGGGGAACATCACACAGCCAGCCTGTGGCTGAGCTGTGAGTAAAACGATGAAACAAGCAAAACCACTTGGATTTCTGCTTGAATTGTGGGAAATCATGAAAACACTCGAAGCCTCCACTGTATACACCTAGCGTCAATTATCAAACCTTTGCTGGAACCCAGCAAGCAGCAACTAGGCTGTCCTGCAGGGTCTCCTCCCTCCCCACAGCTGGGCCAGTGAATTGTCCACCCTTGGTTTCCAGGATCCTGTTATTTTCTTCTCCAGCTCCACGAGCAGGTTGAGAATTGTGTACTGACTTTTTAATTAAAAATAATAATAATTAAAGGACTAAACACAGTGCTGACTAGAAACAAACCATTATTCTTCCTTAATCACTTAGGCCGAGCAATTTATCTTTGTATTTGGCAAACTCTCAAAAGGAATAAATCAATGTTAAATCTGAAATTCAATGACTCAGAGGTTTTTGGAGAAAAATAAACCTCCCAAGGCATCACAAAAAGGCAAGAACCTGGATGAGTTCTACCAGTGAAAACAGTTATCATCAATATTGCTAGTTATATACGAGCTAACCCCAAAGCACCTTAACTTCTTTATGCCACATTTTCAGTTTTTTGATGTTGATTTCATGAAAATGTCCCCAATTCTTCAAAAGCAAGCTCACTTTATATATAAAGTTTTCTGATAAAAAACAGATACACTCTTTTTCATTACCATAAACATTACCTGAGTACTTCTCTGTATATGTGTTGTCTAAAAGTTGTAGAGAGTTAAAACGCCTGGTACCTATATTCAAGTGCAAATAATGTTCCAACATAGGTGATTATCAGGTTTAAAAGCTGTGTCCTTACAACTCACATGTGCATAACTTCACAATTGAAAAGGTAGGATTGCAAGTAAGTCATTTATTTTCATTTTGTCCTATATTCCTAAAACTCACAGAATTAACCTACGAAGATATGCACATTGTAGAAAATTCAAGAAATATATATAGAAAAACATCTCCCTCCATATCGAGCCCCTCTTTCACTTTTGCACTCCAGAGGTCACCATTGTCATTAGTTTGGTACCAATCCTTCTAAAACAGTGCTGTCCAGTAGAATATAACATGAGCCATAAATGGGTGCATGATATTAAATAACCACATTTTTTAAAGTAAAAGTGAAATTAATAATATATTTTATGTAATCCAGTATATCCCAAATATTATCATTCAACATGCAATCGATATAAAATTACAGTGAGATATTTTACATTCTTTGCTGGTACTAGGTCTTCAAAACCCAGTGTGTGCTTTATGCTTACAGCACATCTCAATTCACACTGACCAAATGCTCAGTAGCCACATGGGGCAGTGACTCTCTATTGGACCATGCAGCTCTAGAAGTTTCTTTCTATATGTATCGAGGGTACAGTGTATGTGTGCGGGTGTGTGTGAAACAGAAAGAGGGAGAGGTGTAGGATCGTATATCAGTTAAGAGTTCTTTTGCTGCCAGTAACAGAACTAATAATAGCTTAAATAATAAAAGCCATAATTAGCCCATGTAACAGAAATCTAGATTTCCAAGACGGCCATTTCCAAGGCTGGGCCAGCGACTAACAATCCCGGGTCTGGGCTGGTGTCTCTGCAATTCTCTCAACCTTACCTGTGGTTGCAAGACGGCTGCTGCCAGTCCAGAGAGCACATTTTCATCCATCAGCCTCCAAAGACAGGAAGCAGGTGGGCTGGGAAAGTGAGAACTGGCTCTCCCTCCATTCATGGAGGGAAAAACCTTTCCCAGATTCCCCCTTTATAGCTCATTGGCCAGAACAGATCACATAGCCTTCCCTAGTCACAGGAAAACTGGGTAAACAGGTGTCTGGCTACTTTAGTCTCTGCAGTGAGAAGCCGGAAAAGGAGAATGGACTCAGGAATGGGTAACGGGGAGGCACCCAGAGATCATGTACAGCTCTGGGAGTGGGGTTCCTGGCTCAAACAGCATGCTCACTTTAAAGTCAGATGGACTGAACACACACACCCACGTGGGCTATTTACACTTCCTCCAAAAATGGATTTTAAAAAAATTTGTTTCACCACATCTGCAGCAGCATTGACATGATTGGATTCTCAAACATCCCTATACAGGTTATACCTTTATGAGCATTGCCTTTGTTTTACCCAGAAGTTAAATGACTCCCCCAGGTCACAGACACGGAGAGCCTCTCCCACAAACCATCCCTTAAATCCAGGTCTTCTGTCGACAGACTCACTGCTTCTTCTGTTCTCAGCTGAGATCTGCCTGACCAGTAAAGAATCGTTCATGAAAACTGAATGCATAATTAAAGAATCTCAAACTTAATTTTATGACTGGTTTGAAAACACGGTGTAAGCTTCAGTCCTTTCCCGGCATAATCTCTGGTATTTGTGAAAACCCCTGTGTGCCCAGTCCTTGTCTGAGCACCAGGCAGAAAGATCCTGGGGCACTGAATGATCTTTCTACTGTGATCTGCTCAGGATATTTTTATTCTTGAAGAGAAGGTAAAAATCTCATGGTAAAAACCTAATGTTGAGTATGTCCATCATCTGACGTGATTTGAAAAGGAGAAGAAAAACCTATGAGGTTGGCGGAAGTGTCCAACTCTACTTAATTAATTATCACTGAGGCTTGGAGAAGTAAAGTGATTGGGTCAAGATCAAATATGTGAGCTAAGACCCAGGTTTTAGATTCCAGAACATAAAAGAAAGGTTTGGATGCTAGTGGTGAAGGGAGGATTCCATTTCTCCTACTATCAAAATCTTTCCAATGGTCTAGGCACTAGGTGTAATAATAATTAAAGCCCACACCTACAGAGCATTTATGATGTGCTCAACACTGTTCTGAGCCCTTTGCATTTGTTACTTATTTAATCTTCACAGTAGTTTTATAATGTTGTGTATCAGTCAGCTATTTCTGCATAACAAACAAACTTTCAGGGATCTACGACAGACGCTCAGTTCTCATTAATGTATATGTGGTTTGGCTGTGGTTCAATTGATCTAGGGTAGGCTCAGCTAGGCGTGGCTTTAAGCCAAGGGCTGGGTTCAAGTTTGTTCTGATTATCTTATCACTTAATGACCACTGGGTTATCTGACAGAAGTCAAAAATTCCCAAAGGAAAAATAGAAATACATGATTCCTTATACTTATATATTGGTTTTCTATAGCCCCCATACTTATACTCACATCCTATTGGCGGAAGCAAGTCACATGAGCAAGCCTCAAATCAATGGAATGGGAACTATGTTCCTCCCATGGAGGTTGAGGGGGAGAGGATGATTATCTGCTGTACCGTAATTTAATCTACCATAGGCGAATTGTATTATTATTCCTTTTTTAAAGATGAGGAAACTAAAATTAAGAGAGGTTAAGAAAGTTTCCCAAAGTTGCACAGCTACAAAGTGCTAGAGTTGAGATGTAGTGATTGAAAGATGCATAGGACTCACTCTGTCTAGAACATGCTTTGCTTCTTTAACATTGAATTCCTATGGCACAACAAAAAAATGGGGGGGTGGACTATCTCAATTTCCAGCTTTGCTTAATCTTTTCTTTTTTTGAATTTTATTTATTTTTTTATACAGCAGGTTCTTATTATCTATTTTATACATATGTCAATCCCAATCTCCCAATTCGTCCCACCACCACCACCCGCTGCCACTTTCCCCCCTTGGTGTCCATACGTCTGTTCTCTATGTCTGTGTCTCTATTTCTGCCCTGCAAACTGGTTCATCTGTGCCATTTTTCTAGGTTCCACATATATGCGTTAATATACGATATTTGTTTTTCTCTTTCTGACTTACTTCACTTACAGCCATCTCTATCGTCGTTTCAGGGAATTTACAGAGACCAGCCTACATCGTGTGTCTGTCTGTCTGATTAACACAAATAACATCTTGCCTGTAGGGTTCACAGTCAGTGGACCTCACACATAAATAGTATTTTCTCGGTACACCTGAATGGGAACTGGAGTCACTCCAGTGTCTGGGTACAAATGGGAGGCTGCCAGCACGTAGAGAAATTGCCCCATGTCTGCCTCTGTCACAGGATGGCATGGCATTGAGAATAGGTCACTGGATTTGATGAGGAGGTGGTCGTTGATTAAGCCAGCATATGAAATTGTGGTCCCCTGGATCAGCAACACCAGCATTACCTGGGAACTTGATAGAAATACAGATTCTCAGGCCCCACCCCAGACCTACAGAATCAGAAACTCTGGGGGTGGGAACTAGCAATTTGTGTTTTAACAAGCTTTCAGAGGCTTCTGATGCTGCTTCTAAATATAAGAACCACTGCTCTAAGGGATTCTGAGAACACAGACAAACACAGCTGTGTGCAGCGTTCACCACTGCTGACCCGCTAAAAGGTTAACAGTTTTCTACTGTGGCTTCCAGACTCTTGGTTCTGTGAGCTCTGCCTTTATTTTACTGTATACGCAGTGGATGGCTTTGCTTATAGTCTTCTTAGCCAGTGCCCTGCAAGGAGGACGCCACCTCGTATTATCTTTGGCTTTGGTTTCTCTAGAGATGGAAAGTTGGCAACATTTTCCCATTTGAAAATTATATAAATCATCCTGGATTGGATCTGAATCATTTTTTTTCTTTTGCCATAAAGAACATTCGTGGGATAACTGATGAGACTTGAATAAGGTGTGGAGATTAGATAATAGTAGTGTTTCAATGTTAATTTCCTGATTTTCACAATTGAAATGTAATTGTTTTTAGGGAACACATACTGACATATTTAAATGTAAGGGGGCATACTATTTACAACTTACTCTCAGATGGTTCAGAAAAAAAAATTGTGTGTGTGTGTGTGGTGAGAGAGAAAGAATGATAAAGCAAATGTGGTAAGTATTAGTATTTGGAAAGTCTAAGTGAAGAATAAGTGGGAATTCTATTCTGTTTTTCCAGTTTTTTGTAATAGTTCAAAATAAAAGTTCAAAAAGGAAAAGCAAATAGAATCACCATGACAGTATGCATGCAACTGATTTCACAGAATCTCACGTTGTTATTACCATATGTGTCTTCATTATAAGTCACTTCATATATTTATGCCTTCTAGTCCAGATAACTATGAATCCATAGGAAGTTCACAGCATGTTCGAGTTTATCTGGGTCACTCTCTCACTTTACACCTGATGAAAAGGAAACCCGAGAGGTTAAATCACTTGCCTGAAGGAACACAGCCTGTCAGGATTACTTACCAATTCAAGTCACCTGCGCCTGAAATCTCTCAGCCCGCCAACATACTGTCAAGGTTAGGGGTTTGGAAGAGAGTGGTGAGGGCGCTCTTTGCTTTTCCAGAGAAAGTTTTCAGGTAGGAGATAGCTTTGCCTTAAGGTACCAGGCACTCCTGAAGTGGAAATAATACTTCTCATCAGACTCATCAGAATGGGGAAGGGCCAGGTACCACAGGAGCACTGAACTGAATTCATTTTTTAACGTTTAGTATTTTGAGGACATTGAGAAGGAGCACAGTACAATGAGTCAGAAAACTGTGGGTTAAAATTTACCAATTAGGGCTTCCCTGGTGGCGCAGTGGTTGAGAGTCCGCCTGCCGATGCAGGGGACACGGGTTCGTGCCCCAGTCCGGGAAGATCCCACATGCCACAGAGCAGCTGGGCCCGTGAGCCATAGCCACTGAGCCTGTGCATCCGGAGCCTGTGCTCCGCAACGGGAGAGGCCACAACAGTGAGAGGCCCGTGTACCGCAAAAAAAACAAAACAAAACAAAACAAAACAAACTTACCAATTAACTTGAGAAAATCACTTAATTTCTCTAAGCCCCGATTTCTGCATCCACAAGTGGGTGGCAGTACTTCTCTCTCGGTGTGGTGACTAAGATCAAATGAAATGACTCCTGGGGGGATGTGTCTGGAGCCACGGTGGTCAGTGATGGTTGGTTCTTTGCCCCCAAAAAGGGGGATGGCTGACTTTTTTGGCAGAGAAGCTGATGGTAAATGTCCAGCTGGTGGAGTCAACAGGAAAGCACCAGTGTAGGGTGGAGCACAACACCTGGGAGAAGGCGTCCAAGGCTTCTGCCCTGAGAGAAGACCTAGGATCCTGTGACCATGACTTTTCATTCACACGCTCGTGGGCCTGGGATGTAGATCTTCACCACCAACTGGATCTTCAGGGAAGCATATAAAATAGCGAGATTTCATTTTTTATTCACACATTCTCAGTGGTGTTGTGTTTCCCCTGCAATTACCTGGCTAATTAGAAAGGCATTATGGTATAGAGTCAAGGGCA
Organism: Mesoplodon densirostris; assembly: GCF_025265405.1. Lineage (NCBI taxonomy): Eukaryota > Metazoa > Chordata > Mammalia > Artiodactyla > Ziphiidae > Mesoplodon > Mesoplodon densirostris. The sequence goes on from NC_082676.1 coordinate 67,607,580, forward strand.
TTGGTTTCAAACTAGAACAAATCTGGCAAAAAAAAAAAATGTGGCAACTTTGAAATTGTGTGATTTGGGGCAAGTTCCTGAAGCTTTGTGAGGCTGAATTTCTTCACTCGTAAAATGGTGGATAATTGTTCCAGTTAACATTGCTCTGTAATAAGTCACCCTCAAACTAGAGATGTGAAACAATCACAGTTTTACCCGGCTCATTGTTTTGTGGGTCAAGAATTTGGAAAGGGCTCAGCAGCTCCCGCGGGGTCTCACATGGTTGCAGTCTGATGGGCCACTCCCATGGCTACAGGACCTGAGGACTTGCGCATGACCTTCCAGCATGGCAGCCTCAGGTTGGTTGGACCTCCTTACATGCAACTGGCTTCCTTGGGTCAAAAGGACCAGGTGGACTTTCTGACCTGGTACTGGAAGTCAGACAACATCTCTTCTACCACGTTCTACTGGTCGAATCGGTCACAAGCCCACTCAGAGCACAGGGAGGGACATGGGTCCTTCCTGTTGATGAGATAGACCACTGAAGAATTTACAGACATGTTTTAAAGTTGCCACAATAATAACACCATGTTATAAGATTGCTGAAATGACTAGACATCTAGTAATTGTATTTTGCATCTAACGTTATTGTTGAGATTTGTATAATTATTGGCTTATAGCAGGATAATAGGGTGCTGCTTCTCATCAGTCAGAGAGGCACGTTATAAGAAAGAAACATGGGTAGATGGTATAGTTTCTTCAAGCCACAGTTTTATAAAATCCGAGTCTCTTGAATCCAGGCTAGCAACTAATCCATCGATCACTTAGATGAATTGACTGAATGCATTCTCCAGGTCCCTAGATCTCCTGCGTTCCTCCCCAGCACTCTGTGAATGTAGCTGAATGGTGAGAGGCTGTCTAAATGGGCAGAGATATTGATTTTCTTTTCTACCTTTTCTGAAAGCTCTTTGCTTACCAGGTGCTGAGCAAACATCAGGCAAATGGCAGACCATGTACAAATAGGTCAAGTAAGGAGCAACAAAGCCGTCTATGGCTTTCTGACCATGAAGCTGGTTACATTCAGGTGCTCCCCAACTTTGGTTTTAGATTGGAAGGTACACACCATGGTTCACACTTCATTATCTGCCAATTGATGATACAACCCACTAAGTGGCATCATGGAAAATATCCCCAACCAACCCATGGAAACAAAGCTCCAGCCCCATCTGGAATGACAGGTAGCGCTGTGCATTTCTGAGGATGGGGTATGCATCCCAGGTGTCAGTGCAAAATTGCTAATAACCTTGGAAATGATAAGGAAGGTCTGTCTTAGTCTATCTCAGTGGTGACAGATAAACCAGAATTTCTTTAATATAGAGGAAGTTCAAGAAACCACCCATAGACACTATGTTGCCATTGACACCCAGGGAAATTAAGGTGTGGTTATCTCTGCTCAGGAAAAAAAAGCCAGGGTTCCCCCCAGGCAGCCAAAGGAAGGCAGATTAGAAATCACCTGCAACTCACACCATTGTAAAGGAAATCAGTGACTAGGGGTGGAGAAGGGCCCTTCGGGATTCTAAATGGCTCTGCTTCCAATATCAATTCCTAGAGAACTTGCCTCAAGAAACAATAAAGGAGAATCTCCAAAAAGCAATACTTTGGAGACCAAAGTATCTGGTCTTTGGAATGACCATCTTTACACCTTAGGCAGCCCCAGCCCTTGAGTCACACCCAGTATCTGAGTCATTCCAGCCAAGACCCCCAAAATAATGTCACAGACACAAGCCATCCTTCTGTGCCCTCTCCAAATTCCTAAAACACAGAATCTATGAATGTAAGGAAATGGTTGCTTGAAGCCACGACACCTTGGGGCAATTTGTTATGCAGCAGCAGTAGCTGAAACACAAACACTGACCTCTTGAGCTGTCTACATTCCCTCCTTGGATTCTGGCATTTAGTGTTGCAGAGAAGGCCCAGCCTGGTTTGACTTTTTTATTCCTTTGTGGTTAATATGTATTTTTTTTTTCTGCTTGGATGCTTCTGAGATTTTGTCCCTATTGCTGCAATTCAAATATTCCCTGGAATATGGCTAAGTATAGATCTCACATTATGACTCTTGCCTTTCCATTTATATACTCAAGTGTTTTGCTTTGTGTCTCTGTCTCTTCCAATGGCTCTAAACGCTTTCTCCCCACAAGACTATTGTTAGCAACACTCCCAAGCTGAGGAGCTGGCTCCCTGGTGAACTGGGGACCTTCAGCTCAAGCCACCTCACTCTGCTGCCCACCTCCTGTTACTGCTCCAGGTCTAAGGACCAGCAGCAGAAAAGAGTCCAGCAGCTTCTAACTATGTGCAGACTACAGGCTCAGTTTACTTGTGATCACAGTGAATACCAGCAGTGGAAGGCTCTCCAGTTAACACTTTGGACCTCTTAGGACATGAGGCTCAACCTTTGTCCTTTATAACATCCGTGTAATCCACCCTACAGGACGCTGCCTGTTATGGAACACACTCCTCCCCTTAGATCTCAGAAACTATGGCTCTCTGGCCATAAATTCCTAAGCAAGATACCCACCCAAAAGGCTGGCACCAATAAACACAAATAAGACAAGAAAGCCCACCCTTATCTCCTCCTCTTGAGGCTTTTCAGTAAGGAGTTGAAGCTTCTGAAGTGAAAACACACAGGCACCTTAGAGATGGAGACTTCCAGGGCACCAGGAACTGGGTATTTGACCTTAAATTATTCCCACTAGAGGTCAGTAATATTTGTTACTGAGAAAGCATTCAGTAATATTCCCATCTCCCCAGTTAACTATAACTTTTATGTTGAATCTCTGTTTCTCTGTTCTATGTCCAACACATCGATAATTTTCTCTTCAACGTTTTTATCTCTTTCTAGTAAAACCATTAAAATTTACCTTTATCATTACTGATCTGTTTCTGCATTGTCAATTCTGCTCTTTGCTGCTTTCAAAACAAATTTTCATTTTGCTTTTGTGTATGGCACCCTCTTAGTTGTTCTATGTTTCAACAATTCACTTTTTGGTCTTGATGTGTTTTTTCCTCTCAGTCTTATGGATGTGGACTACCTATTTCATTAAAATCTCGATTTATGTCCTAATCAGTGTATCAAAGAATTTCCTTCTGGCGCTGATGCTGAGTCACTTTCTCGTGCAATCCTTTTCCCTAAGTCTTCAGCATTACCTTCTCCCTTTTCCTAGTATTTTTCTTTCCAGTTCTCCTATGTGGGTTACTTTTTTGGGTTTTTTTTTTCTTTTTTATGGCTATTTCCGAATGAAATAAGCTCTATCCAAACCCAGCATTTGCCAGCTGACTCACTGTTGGGTTGCCCTTGGCGCTATTAGTTAAACTGCCTTCCTAGATAAAGTGTTGGGAGCACAAAGTTTGCCAAATTTCCAATGTCTAAAGGATTTGCAGGATTGAGATGGAATCTTCTCTGACCCTCCCTGCATAGTTCTCTGACACTCTGAACAAATAAAGTGGTTACAAATTGCAATCCACATAAAAAATAAATTAAATTAAATTAAATTAAAAAAACAAAAACAAAAACAAAAAAATGGAAAATACATTTTTTAATGATTTTTCTCTGACATCTTATAATGGAATATACGTTTCTTCTCCATTTGAAACTGTCAGTGGTACACAAGTGATTTCATCCTGTGAACCCATGAGGAATGCAACTACATGCAAGCCTTCCAGCTGTTGTTCATCCAGAATTGTAATATTTATTCTGGAAGAAGCAAACAACAGATGCATTTGGAGAATGTGAGTTCACCTGGTTCCTATAGCATATGAGCTCAAATTCAATTTGCTAGTGAATAAACATCTTGTAAAAGAAAAAAAAAATGCAATCCACTGTATACACTGCCACCAGGGCTCTTCCTAGAAGATTTTACCCACACAGATGGCACTGGGCTTTCGTGATTTACAGCTCCCGAAGTACAATGGGCCATCCTGGGCATATCTTCTCATGGCCATGACAGAAAGGCAAGAAGTGCAGGAGTGGACACGTAGACTTCCTCCAGCATAAGTTCTGAGCAACTTACACAGCCAAACCCAGTATCAATGGAGCGGAGCAATACGCTCCTGTAAGTAAGGTGGGAGGTCAGAGGCGGGAAAATAGATACAAATAGTAGAGTTCAACTGGTAGAAGTTTCTGAAACAGGCCTTGGAAGATTGTGCCTGGTGGGGTCACCGTCTGGAACTCTCAGTAGCCCCCCATCTGAGTAACCCCACTTGCAGTCCACCCCATGAGCTGGGTTTGTATATTCATCTCCAGTTTCCTAGATGTGATGTTTCTCAGGTTTGTCATCACTGTAGTTCCTTCCTCTGGACACAAAATTTGCCAGTGCCCTCCTGAAAGTGGACTCCAGAGCTGGACGAGATGTCTCAAAAACATCTGCCCTGTCCTTCATCTGGGACTCTACCTCTCCTAAAGCACCCAGAGTTTGACTTTGCTTTTTCAGGTTTTTCCCATTAACTATTATTATTCTTTCATGTGAAGCTGGTCGTCGCTAAAACCCGACCGTCCCACCAAGACACCCTTCTCTTTCCTGTGACCGTACAGCTGATTATTTTTAACCTAAGAACAGCATCATACATCAGTTTGTGCTGTCAAATTTTGATTAGTTGATATAAGCCAATCAGTTCAACCTGCTAAGATCTCTTGGGGTGAAGATACTCATCCACAGACTGGCCATTCTTCTGAATTAGTATCATGCATCAGCTGTTGATAGAAACAGTTCCAGTTACCCCACTATTGTCTTTTCACCACTAGATAAGACACCTTCATCAGCACTTTGCCAACTGTGGTTCATCCAACAGTGTAGCTGCTTTGTTTCTTTTTCTGAAGAATTCTGGGTGCCCTGTATCTCCATCAAACTGCCTTCATCCCTGTATCTTCAGTAGAATTAGTCAACACTCAGCCTCACTTCCCCAGCATGAATATTAGCTCCCTTCCTGCATGTGGTAGGGAAAATAATGGCCCCCAAAGATGTCCAAGACCTAATCCTTAGAGTCCATGAATATATTGATACATGGCAAGGGATAAATAAAGTTCCTAACAGCTGCCTTTAAGATAGGGAGATTATCCTGGGTTATCCAGAGGCCCGGTCATCACAAAGATCTTATCAGATGGAGGCAGAAGAGGAGGTCAGAGTGATACCATGTAAGAATTTGACCCGCTGTTGCTTCCTTAGAAAGTGGAGGAAGGGGACCATGAACCAAAGAATGCAGGCAGCCTGTAGAAGCAAAAAAGGCAAGGAAATGGAGCCTCTAGAAGGAACATAGTTCTGCTGACAGCTTGATTTTAGACTTCTAGCCCCCAGAACTGTAAGAGAATAAATTCATGTTGCTTTAAGCCACTGAGTTTTGGTGATGTGTTACAGCAGCCATAGGAAACCAAGACACTGCAGAATGAAAAGCTATTCTCTCCTGGCATTTCTCAGAGGGAAGATCTAAGCACATGGTTGTTTCTCTACCTTCCAGGAGCACGACTGCAAAGTCAATTCATTACTTTCTTCATTTGTTCTGCATCACCGTTCTGGGACTCGTTAATGCTCCGCACTAGGTGCTCTGTGGCTAAGTAGAAGTGTTTTAAGAATCCATCACTCTAACCTTTATGCCTTGTTGCTGTTTTGTCATTCGTGGGCCACTTGGCTTGACGTATGAATTACTCTCCAGCCGCCTGGTGCGGGGGACGCACAGTAACCAGCCCCCTAATATTTCAGACATACGTCAATTGTAATTTCAACACACATCTACTTTTCCACTCTGTCAGTCCGGAATTTTTCCATTGGCAATTGATGAAATAGCGATAGGAGGAAAGAATTGACAAGGCATTGCTGTTGACAAAGAGGCTAACCTTTGAGGAAGATTAAAAATAGATGTCCTTTAGGAAGAGGAAGGGAATCTTCTCTCTTCCTGAACTCTTTTGTCTATGGTCCTAATCCAAAAATCAAACCTTCGGCATGTGTGAGTTTCAGAAAAGGAGATTGTGAATTTTCAAGAATCCATTTATACTCTCTAGCAGACAGCTTTTTGGTTTGTTCCCCCACTGAAAAAGTATGAAGAAAGAATACAACCTTTGTCATAGCGAATAAACAGTAAGGGTATCCTGCGCTGAAGACACGTCAGGCGTAAAAAATGTCCAGAGAAGCAAACAAGTCCAAGAGGATTTTCACTGCCCCCTCTCCTCCTTTATCTTTTTTTAAAATAAATTTTATTTATTTATTTATTTTTGCCTATGTTGGGTCTTCGTTGCTGTGCACAGGCTTTCTCTAGTTGTGGCGAGCAGGGGCTACTCTTCATTGCGGTGCGGGCTTCTCATTGCTGTGGTTTCTCTCATTGCGGAACACAGGCTCTAGGCATGCAGGCTTCTGTAGTTGTGGCACAGGCTCAGTAGTTGTGGCTCTTGGGCTCTAGAGTGCGGGCTCAGTAGTTGTGGTTCACGGGCTTAGTTGCCCCACGGCATGTGGGATCTTCCTGGACCAGGGCTTGAACCCGTGTCCCCTGCGTTGGCAGGCGGATTCTTAACCACTGTGCCACCAGGGAAGCCCTCCTCCTTTATCTTAATCCTCCCTCTTCCAGGGTCACCCAGTTCTAAGCCCTGGATCCTTTGTTTCTGCTTTCGGTAAGCACTTCTCCCTGGCTTGCAAGAAACTGCCTAAGAATTTCCACAAACGTCTCTGTAAACTCCCATTCTTTCCTTGCACCAATCTCAACCAGCATCATTGAGAAAAGCCGTCTAATTAATGAGTTCATGCACAAGTGCTGGTAAGTGGTAACACCTGGATGTGTTGCCTTTCCCAGAGGGCTTGTTTTCCAAATCTTTTCCATCCATAATCAACCTGGCTGATGAAGGCTTAACATTAAAGCTTAACTCTTCGTGGCTGGAACTGAGTCAGTGTGCCTGTGCTCAGGGTAGGTGATTTGAATCACCCCCAGAAGGTCTCTTTGTGCCCCTCACATCACACCATTTGCACCACTACTCAGAATTCTGCCCCTGCTTCTACCCTCATAGATGAGACAGATTCCGAAAACATATTATTCATCCTAGTTATAGAGAGTAACATTTATTGCATGCTTCGTAGTGTCCACCAAGGAAAGATTATTTTACATGATCCTCACCATTAGCCTGTCTGGTCAAGAATTCCATCATCTCCATGCTGTACATCGGGGGTCGACAGGCTTTCTGTAAAAGTCCAGAGAGCACTTACTTTAGGCTTGTGGGCTTTGTGATCTCAACTCTGCCATTGCAGTGAAAGCAGCCAGAGGCAGGGTGTAAACACCTGGGCACCACTGCATTTAACAAACTTTATTTACAAAAACATCTCTGCCTTAGATTAAGAAATCATGACTCGGAGACCTAGAGGGACCTACCTCAGAACACACACAAATAAGAAGCAAACCACCATGCCAGGACTGAACCCTGTTCTTTCTGGTTCTGAGTCTAGTGCTTGTTCACTGCACCACACTGCATGGTCTTTAGCACTTAGGTAGAGCCATGACTTTGTATCAAATCACCCACACTCCCCCCATCCCCTTTTCCCCACAAACATTTGTGGGGCAGCAGCTGGGCTGGGGTACCATTAGTACCCTGCGATCATGGAAGCAAAGTGAAGGTAACTAACCTACAGGTCTAAGCCAGGTGTCCTTGACATTGTAGCTCTGCCTAAAGAGGCTCACCGGCAGTAGACACGTGGTTAATGAAACTTGCATTGCATATGCAGTCAGATTCCCCCATTCCTTCCAGAAGCACACTCTTGAACCCTCAGTCCAGCAAAGAACAGGGACATCCTGGATACATCCTACCCAGTATCCTCTGTCTGGTCCACTAGCAGAACTGGACCAGGTACCAGCTTCACACTGGAGGCTTTGCATGGGATGTAGCCACTCACTCCCACCTGGGTGCCATGAGCACTTTCTCTGTGGGCCCTGCTGGCCTCTCTTCACCTCTTTCTCCCAGTGCCTTTCTAGGAAGTTGGAGCACTGAGTGGGCTGGTTGTGTGTGAGGACGCTCCGAGGGGGCCACACCTGGAGTGGACAGGGCAGAGCCTTTGCCTCACTCCTCCTCTTTCCCCCCTGTCTTCCTCCTCCTCCCCCCTTGTGACCTCCCAGGAGACTGCTCTGTTAGACTGAGGTCCTTCTGCCCACGTGCAACGGGAATCAGAGCCGTGCACCTGGCCAACAGGCTCTGGATCAATCCCTAAAGCTATTAATATATTAAAGCGACTTAGACTTGCTTTGCTTCTTTTCCACACTCACTTCTCAGGAGAACCTCATTGAAAGGGTCATGTCATTGTGGCCACAGACAGCATTTAGGGGTTTCCTGGCATCCTCTCAAGTGTACCCCAGTCTAACCATCCCTGTCCCAACATCTGGCACAGCACCTACTATCTGTTAATTTCCTTTTCCGTAATATAATCCCCTAAATCCAACTCGTGACATTCCCCACCACCGTGGAAACAGGAGCTAGAGGAAGATTGAGATCATGATGATACACACACATTCCAACTGGAATCTTACCTTCTACAGGCATCCCTGTCAGTGGCCTCTGCCTTTCACTCTTCTAGAAGCATCTTTCGATCCCTCCCTAATTACACTGACTTATCTCGTAGCATAGCTTGTATACACAGCTTTAGTTGTTAGATAGCAATTTGTTACTATCTTGTCACGGAGACGCAGTGGCTGGAACTGTGGCCAGAGGCACGAAGCCATATCCTCTCCCCTCAATTGATCGTCTTCGTTCTCTCAAGACGGGCAAACCTCTCTAAATGAGGGCAATCAATACGGTGCATTCAACCATAATTGTGGCTTAACTCCCTGTTCTTTGAAAAGTTAAGCCCTGTGATTTGCCTATAATTGGACTTTCAAAAAGTCACACCTGCCTGTCCAAGGAGAAAGTTAAGCAGCCAGACTCTCTGACTGTTCTCTGCCCACTCTCTCCCTCCTTGCCGGTGATGAACCTCCCTGGGTCAAGTCTTCCCTCCCCAAACCTCCGTCTCTAGATCCTGACAACCAAGGCCAGCGGTTCGTAGAAAGCGAGGAACTGGACTATCTGAGTTTAGCCATGGCCTCCTTCCTCCATAATCTCCCACATCACCCCAGCAATGAGGGCTTTTCTGGGTTTCTTGTTTGATGAGCTGTGTTCAGCTCCTCGGTTCAAACACTGAGCTAACATGCTGCCTTGGAAAGGTGAAGGCAAAGAAGTGGAGATGTGCTTTTCCTGCATGGGGTCTTCTGCTGTCAGGACACACATGGGAATGGACTCCAGCTGCTTTCTCTTGCCATGTTGAATTTGATTTGTCTTCCACTAGCTAAGAGCAAGAAGAATGAATCAGGGACTTCCCTGGTGGCGCAGTGGCTAAGAATCTACCCGCCAATGCAGGGAACACAGGTTCGAGCCCTGGTCCAGAAGATCCCACATGCCACGGAACAACTAAGCCCATGCTCCACAACTACTGAGCCCACGCACCTAGAGCCCATGCTCTGCAACAAGAGAAGGTACCGCCATGAGAAGCCCGCGCACCACAACGAAGACTAGCCCCCGCTCACCGCACCTAGAGAAAGCCTGCGCACAGCCACGAAGACCCAACACGGCCAAAAATAAAATATAATTTAAAAAAAAAAGAATGAATCAAAGACTCTCTGGGCTGCTTTGGGAAAAGACAACCCTGGCTTGAGGTAGGATGGAACAAGGGAAGGTGCCACCCTGCTATCCTTCCACAGGGCCCGAAATACGACAACGCTGGTAATAATTCCGGTAGCAATTGCTGGTGTTTTACTGAGTATATACCAGGGGCCAGATGCGTGTCTGCATTGTCTTATTTGAGCCTCACCCTCACCACAACCCAAATATGAGGCAGGAGCAAAGCAACCACCTGGGACAGTAGGGGTATATTCAGACTGTGCAACGGGTCTGCTGGGGCAACGTGTGAGTTTCCTAGGGCTGCCGTAACCCAGCACCACAGACCAGGCAGCTTAAACAACAGAAACTTATGTCTTACAGTTCTGGAGTCTGAAAGTCCAAGATCAAGGTATCAGCAGGGTTGGTTTCTTCTGAGAGCCATGAGAGAATGACCTATTCCAGGCCTTTCTCCATGGCTTGAAGGTGGCTCTCTTCACTCCGTGGACAGCAGCCATACGGGATTAAGGCTCACCTTAATGACCTCATTTTAACTGAATTATCTCTTTAAAGACACTTTCTCCAAAAACGATCACCTTCTGACATACTGGGGGTTCCAGCGTTAACGTATGAATTTTTTTAGGGGGACATAATTCAGCCTGTAACAGATCTGACTCATGGCTCCACCCTTGGCTAACTGTGTTGACTTTTCCAGCCACTTAACTTCTTCATGGCTTCCCTCCTAGACCCCCGCCCCCGCCCCTGCCCCAAGGTTGTTGTGAAAACTATCTGAGATGAGGTATGAAAAGGACTAAACACCACCTGGCACACAGTCAGCCCTCAATCATTGTGAGTCAGTATTAGGTCTCATCCCCATTTTACAGGTGAAAAAACTGAGCCTTTAAGAGTTTCTGTAGCTTGCTCGAGATGTCACAGCAGTGGACAGTAAGTACATCAGGGCCTCCATGCCCAAAGACCAACTCATCCACATTGCCACGCAGCCTCCTCTTCCACATTTTATACTAAATAGAAGTCAAGCTGTACTGTCCTGTCCGTGAGATGAAACCCAACCCAATCCATTTCAGTTCTCCCCAGCAGCTCAAATCTTAAAAGGACAGCCCCCCAGCACACCTCTGGCATCTCACAAGAGGAAGACAGATTCTCTCTAGGTTGGCTGACACACCAGAAAGGACGGGTCCTTTCCCCTCCTCCCCAGGAGGGTAACAACAGACAGGATGGCCAGGCCAGGGGCCAGAGGGCCGTCTACTCCAGCCTTAATCCTGCACCCCATGTGGACTCATCTTCAAGTCCACCCACGGATGTTCTAGCTGATGTATTGGGCAGGATGTTTCTGGAACAGCTATTTTTGTTTTGTTTGAACCTATCAGGGAAAGGAAGTCCTCGGCCCATAATAAACGCTAGGTAATTTACCTCACAAATTAAGAGGGTTTTAATTATTTTTTAAAGAACAATGTTCCTTGGAAACTTTGCTATATTCTTGATACTCCTCCCACCGCCCACCCCCCCACATTGCCCTCCCCCCACTCCCAGCAACTAGCCCGAGATGAATAAGGAGAGATGAATTTTTAGTGAGTAAATAGAATGTATTTTCTTATGGATTTGGGTTTGTTCTCCTCCAGAGAGCGCACTCTTGAAGTTGCTTAGTGTAGATGCACCTTGTCCCTCTCTCAGCTGTAGTTTAATTTGATTTCAGTTCTCTGTCCCTGTTGTGTCAGGACGGGGTCAAGAGAGAAGAAAGGGGAGCAGGAGTCCAGCACACTGTTTCTCAAGCCCGGGGGCTCTTCAGACTCACCTGGAAAGCTCGAGAAACCCAGAGGCCGTGACCCACCCGCAGGGACTCGTTTTACAACTCCCCAGACGATTGCTCTGTGAGGCCAGGCTCGGAACCTCTGCTTCCCCAGACAGAAGCATCACTGGATGCATCAGAGAACCAGAGGGGACCTCGGAGTTTGGAGCCTCCTGAAGTTCTCAGCCCTGGTCTATAGCCCAATCCCCTGGGAGCTCTTCAAAGTACAGGTGTCCGGGCAGCACCCCAGGCCCCTGGATCAGAATAGCCCCATTACAGTGTCTGAGATCTATAATTTTTTAAAGTTCCCACACTCTGATGCATTGTCAGTGAGCATGCAATGTGTTATAAACTTACTGGAGGGCATTTGGCAATAACTGCCTGATGAAAATTTAAAGTCGTACTCATCAACCCAGCGATTCCACTGTTTGTAATTTATCCTGATGACATACTTTAGAAACATCACCACTCTGTGTGTGTGTTTGTGTGTGTGTGTGTGTGTGTGTGTGTAGATATTCACTGCCGCACTCAGTGGAACTGCACAATAACAACGACAAAAGATGCAGCCAACCAGAGCATCCTTCGACAGGTGACGAGATAAAGAAATTTTCTTTAACCACATGATGAAATAATATGCATCTGTTAAAGGGAATGGAAGAGTTTTTGTTAAGAAGAGTATATATAATGCTGGAGAGGGTGTGGAGAAAAGGGAACCCTCCTGCACTGTTGGTGGGAATGTAAATTGTTACAGCCATTATGGAGAATGGTATGGAGGTTCCTTAAAAAAACTAAAAATAGATCTACCATATGACCCAGCAATCCCACTACTGGGCATATACCCTGAGAAAACCATAATTCAAAAGGACACATGGGCTTCCCTGGTGGCGCAGTGGTTGAGAGTCTGCCTGCCGATGCAGGGGATGCGGGTTCATGCCCCAGTCCGGGAAGATTGCATATGCCGTGGAGCAGTCCAGTGGTTAGGACTCCGTGCTTTCACTGCTGAGGGCCTGGGTTTGATTCATGGTTGGGGAGCTAAGATTCCAAAAGCCATGAGGCCCATAAGATAGATAGATGATAGATAGATAGATAGATAGTTAATAGATCGATAGATGATAGATATAGATAGATAAAATTCAAAAAAGTTTTTGAGGGATATATATTTTGAGGGAACATTCAACTCACTACACTGTAAATGGATCATGCTAAGTACACTGCTTTTAACAAAATTTCCCTCTTTCTGTATATATATGTTTTAGAACGTATGTATAAACATTTCCTGGAAGAGCTCCCAAGAAATTATTAGCAGCAGTTACCTGTGAGGGGAACTATTTGTGAAGAAGAGGAGGGAAGGATAAAATGTTCCCTTTCCATCATGTAACTTTCTGGACCTCTTTCATTTTCTAATCATGCACATGTGCTACCTTATTTTTTCTTTTTAGTGTCAACAGGAATTAGGGGGAGGTAGGGGGAAATCATGTTTTTTCTTTTCTTCTTTCCTACTTCTCTGTTTTAAAATAATTTTTAACTTAAGAAACAGCTCACCCTGGTGACTCAACTGTGCAGCCCAGTTAGAGAATAAATGATCCAATCTGACCCCATCCTTCCACAGAAAGAGAGGGAGGAAGAGTCAGGCCCGGCAGTGGCAGGGGTGCCGGCTGAGGGCAGTGGGCATCCCCCCGCCCCACCTTGGGGTGACACCTTCAGCAAGGTGATGGCACGAGTCCCATGTCTGCAGAGCTCTTTACCAAGTGAGGATTCCACAGCCTGCGTCCAGCCAGCGTCTTATCACAATTCCCAGAGGTGGAGGCAGGTCTTTTACGGAGGAAGAAAACCGGCCTCTAAGACAGAGTCAACCTTGGTGCAGGGCGGGGCCACCTGGAGAGTCTAAAGAACTTTGATGCTCGGCCCCAGCCCCAGAGGGTCTGCTTGGGTCCAGGTGTGGCCTGAGGGTGGGGATTGTTAAAGCTCCCAGGTGATTTGATGTGCACCCGGGTCCAGGACAGCCGACTAGAGGACCGACCAAGGGAACTGGCATTTGTGGGACCTGACCTGCCATGTGCTGGGTGTGTCACAGCGGTTGTCATGATTCATTTCTCAAAACAACCCTCAGAGGTAATTGATTCCCATTTTAGGGGTAAGGAAACTGAGTCTCAGAAAGATCACTATGATGCTCAAAGACACAGGGTTAGGGGCAGGTGCCGGTTTCAAACCCATGTCCGTGGCTACACCTCAGGCCTACCCCAGAGCTCCTGACCCTGATCCAGGGCTCTGCCCGCAAAACCTAATCTCTCCCACAGACGACTGTCTCCCAGTCGACTTCTCAGGGTCTCCAGTCCTGGGGTGAGGCAAACTGAGAGAAGTTCCACTGTGATTAACCCCTCAAAAGTGTACCATCAGGACTTCCCTGGTGGTGCAGTGGTTGAGAATTGACCTGCCAATGCAGGGGACATGGGTTTGATCCCTGGTCCAGGAAGATCCCACATGACGCAGAGCAACTAAGCCCGTGCACCAAAACTACTGAGCTTAGCTCTAGAGCCCACGAGCCACAACCACTGAGCCTGTGTGCTGCAACTCCTGAGCCCATGTGCCTAGAGCCTGTGCTCCACAACAAGAGAAGCCACCGCAATGAGAAGCCCGCGCACTACAACGAAGAGTAGCCTCTGCTCGCTGCAACTAGAGAAAGCTCGCGCGCAGCAGCAAAGACCTAAAGCAGGCAAAAATAAATAAATAAAATAAATTAAATTAAAAAGGAAAAGTTTACCATCAGAAAACCTAGAAAATCAAAAACTATCATACACCATCTATTCCTAAGAGCATCTTACAACTGCTCTCTGCAAATGCCAAGAGTGACAAAATGTTCATTGCCTCCCCTGGTGCAACAAAACATGCGGAATAGGTGTGGGCAGCTTGGAGGAAAATCCTGGAGACAAGAGTGAAGCATTTTCTCAAGAAAGGCTGATCACCAACGCTCTGGATGGCATGGAGCAAAACACAGACACGGACAACTCTGAGTTAGACACCGTCTGTGAAGGAGTTTAGGAATTTCTTAACCAATTTGTTTTACTAACATTTTCCTTTTGTTTGTTTGCAGAAGTGACATATGGTAAAAAGCAATCTTTGTCCAAATGAAACTACAAGAGCACTTTACGTACCAAATGAAGCTTACAAATAAGAAGGAGGTATTGGGACATAGTTTAATTCTTAGCTGTTGTAACAGTTTCCATAACCAAGTACCACAAACTGGGTGGCTTTAACACAACAGAAATTTACTCTCTCACAGTTCTGGCCAGCAGTTCAGACTTCAGATCAACGTGCTGGCAGGGCTGTGCTCCTGAGATCTCTCGTTGGGGCCCTTCCCTTGCCTCTCCTGGCTTCTGGTAGTCCCAGTGCTCCTTGGCTTCTAGTAGCAAAGTCTGCCCTGTGCCTCCTCCCTCCAGAGGTGGCTTCACTCTGTGTCTGTGTGGCTATGGGGATGGTGGTGTGTATGGGTGGGAGGGTGAGTGTGTCTTTCTGTGGCATTTTCCTCCTGTGTCTATCCATCCTCTTCTTATGAGGACACCGGCCGCACTGCATTAGGACCCACTGGGCCCCAGGCTGCCCTCACCTTAACTAATCACATCTGCACCGACCCTGTTCCCAAATCAGGTCACCTTCAGAGGTACTGGGGGTTAGGACTTCAACATATTTTGTTTTCCATATTTTTTTAAATTGAAGTATAGTTGATTGACAGTGCTGTGCCAATCTCTGCTGTACAGCAAATTGACTCAGTTTTACACATATAGACATTCTTTTTTAAATATTCCTTTCCATTATGGTTTATCCCAGGAGATTGGATATAGTTCCCTGTGCTACACAGTAGGACCTTGTTGTTTATTCATTCTTTTTTTTTTGCAATTAAAAAAATTGGTTTTCTTTTTTTAAATTGATTTGTTTTTTGGCTGCTTTGGGTCTTCATCGCTGTGTGCTGGCTTTCTCTAGTTGTGGCGAGCGGGGGCTACTCTTCGTTGTGGTGCATGGGTTTCTCATTGCGGTGGCTTCTCTTGTTGCGGAGCACGGGCTCGAGGCGTGGGGGCTTCAGTAGTTGTGGCACACGGGCTTAGTTGCTCCGTGGCATGTGGGATCCTCCCAGACCAGGGCTTGAGCCCGTGTCCCCTGCATTGGCAGGTGGATTCTTAATCACTGCACCACCGGGGAAGTCCCTGTCTATCAATTCTAAATGTAATAGTTTGCATCTACTAACCCCAAATTCCCAGTCCCTCCCTCTCCCACCCCCCTCCCCCTTGTCAACCACAAGTCTGATCTCTATGTCTATGAGTCTGTTTCTGTACAGTAGATAAGTTCATTTGTGTCATATTTTAGATTCCACATATAAGTGATATCATATAGTATTTGCCTTTCTCTGTCTGACTTACTTCACTTAGTATGATAATCTCTAGTTGCATCCATGTTGCTGCAAATGGCATTATTTTGTTCTTTTTATGACTGAGTAGTATTCCATTGTATACCACACGTTTATCCATTCATCTGTTGATGGACATCTAGGTTGTTTCCATGTTTTGGCTATTGTGAATAGTGCTGCTATGAACGTAGGGGTACTTGTATGTTTTTGAAATACAGTTTTGTCTGGGTATATGCCCAGGAGAGGAATTGCTGGATCATATGGTAATTCTATTTTTAGTTTTCTGAGTAACCTGCATACTGTGTTCCATAGTGGCTGCACCAACTTACATTCCCACCAACACTGTAGGAGGGTTCCCTTTTCTCCACACCCTCTCCAACATTTGTTATTTGTAGACTTTTTAATGATGGCCATTCTGACTGCTGTGAGTTGATACCACATTGTAGTTCTGATTTGCATTTCTCTAATAATTAGTGATGTAGAGCATCTTTTCATATGCCTGCTGCCCCTCTGTATGTCTTCTTTAGGTCTTCTGCCCTTTTTTTTTTTTTTTTGTGGTACGCGGGCCTCTTACTGTTGTGGCCTCTCCCTTTGCGGAGCACAGACTCCGGACGTGCAGGCTCAGCGACCGTGGCTCACGGGCCTAGCCGCTCCGCGGCATGTGGGATCTTCCCGGACCGGGGCACGAACCCGTGTCCCCTGCATCGGCAGGCGGACTCTCAACCACTGCGCCACCATGGAAGCCCGTGCCCATTTTTTTTTTCTTTTTTTTTTTTCTTTTTGCTTTATAACAAATTTAATCAGTTATACATATACATATGTTTCCATATCCCCTCCCTTTTGCGTCTCCCTCCCACCCTCCCTATCCCACCCCTCCAGGCCGTGCCCATTTTTTAATTGGGCTTTTTTGTTGTTGAGTTGTAGGAGCTGTTTATGTATTTTGGAGATTAGCCCTTGTTATTCGTATCATTTGCAAATGTTTTCTCCCAGTCCATAGGCTGTCTTTTCATTTTGGCTCATTTTGTTTTTTATGGTTTCCTTTGCTGTGCAAAAGCTTGTAAGCTTGACTAGTTCCCATTTGTTTATCTTTGTTTTTATTTCTATTGCCTTGGGAGAATGACCTAAGAAAAAATTGTTATGACTTGTGTTAGAGAATGTTTTGCTTATGTTCTCTTCTAGGAGTTTTATTGTGTCTTGTCTTATATTTAGGTCTTTAAGCCATTTTGAGTTTATTTTTGTGCATGGTGTGAGGGCATATTCTATCTTCATTGAATTTACGTGCAGCTAGGACTTCAATATATCTTTTAGGGGGACTAAGTCAACGCATAATAGTGGTAAACAAAATAATTCTGAGTAATACAGAACAAAATAGTGTGAAACAATCAACAGCATCATAGATTTCATAAACCAGTATTCTCAGCAACATATCCGTTCTGTGTTTTGTGGTTTTTCTTCTCATGCTCACTTCAAGCCAAGACGTTCTGCACGCCCTTTGGAGGCAACACCCTGGATTGCCCCCCCTTCTCCTGGCCCCTCCCTGGCCCTGCACAGTCGGTGCTAATTAGCAGCAGTTTAAATATCAGCCCAGCAGGGAAGTGATCCCAGCCCTGATCCTTAGAGAGTTTTATGAAGTTATGCTGTCCCAGATAGAGGAAGGTTGACTGTGTTCCGTGCCTTAGGGAGAGACTGCGTGCTTCAGTGGAAAGTTCATGGCATTTAGAACTGATCAACCTGGGCGACTGCTGTGTTTTCAGTTTTTGGACAATGGTCTCTGAACCTTCATTTCCTCAACTGTAACCATACCCTCCCACAGTTCTGCTGAGAAGGCTAAATGTAGGGAAAGTACCTTGTTAACATAAGTTATAAAATAGTATGCCAATATGCTGGGGTGGTGTCTTCCTCACCCTAGTATCATCTGTATCTAGCACACTGTAGATGCACAAAAACGTTTGTTGACTGAAAAATTCTTAATTAAGGAGAGACACCAGGAGAGCAAAGGCAGTGGGTGTTGTTCGGGTAAGATCTGTCAAATTCAGGTTTAAAATCTGAACCTGAATTGTAGAATATCCCTCTGTTCATTTTTAATAAAATAATGCCCAGTAACACACACACTTGCTTTCTTATATTTTTTATTTGTGTAAATGTTTAGGTCAGGGCATCCCTGGTGGCGCAGTGGTTGGAAGTCTGCCTGCCGATGCAGGGGACACGGGTTCGTGACCCAGTCTGCGAAGATCTCACATGCCGCGGAGCGGCTGGGCCCATGAGCCATGGCCGCTGAGCCTGCGCATCCGGAGCCTGTGCTCTGCAACGGGAGAGGCCACAACAGTGAGAGGCCCGTGTATCGCAAAAAAAAAAATTGTTTAGGTCAATGGGCCAACTTGGGGGAGAATTCTACTGAAGCTAGCTGTATGGTTTTTGTTTTTTGTTTTTTTTTTGAGAAGGCAAGAAGCTATGGTTAAGTTGTATGCATGTAATTGGTACTACATCTAAGTGGTAGTGAAAGGAATTGTCTGTGAAAGGTCACAATTCAGAGGAGGGAGAAAAGAGAATGAAAGTGGCCTTTTAGTTATAATGTGAGGGGAGGATTATAAATGCTTGGAAATACTTCTTTGACATTAAGAGCTTTATCACACATAGAACTGTAACACTGAAATCTTCCCCAGAGGTCTTTAAAACTAGTTTATAACCTCATCCCTCAGCTCATGGCAATTTCACTTATTATAGAAAAAAACCCAGATGACCAGTAAGAGGAAACTCATTGGGTAAGTTATGGTACATTCCTCTATGGAATATTTAGGTAGTCATTAAAAATTAAAAGATGAGAGGGACTTCCCTGGCAGTCCAGTGGTTAAGTCTCCTCACTTCCACTGCAAGAAGTGTGGGTTCTACCCCTGTTCAGGGAACTAAGACCTCACATGCTGCACAGCCAACAAAAATAAAATAAAAGATGAGAGCTATGTAGCAACATATTAAAATTTCTATGATTAGATACTTAATGAAGAAAGGATACACAATTTTATCTATAGTATGATTACTATTATGTAAAAATTAGGTTAAAATGCACGTTAGGGTTGGACAAGAACCCCCCAAAATGAAAACAACTGATGGCAGTACATGGCATCATTGTGGGGGGAGAACACTTCTCCAGTTTTTTGTAACAAGTAAAAATATGTGTCTTAAAGGTGTTCATCTCTCTTGGAATTGTAACTGTGATCTTCATTGAGGTCAGGATTCAGAAAGCCCTCTGCAGTGTCTTAGGATTCCTGATTTTTAATAACATGAGGTACAAAATGGCAGACCCTTCAGTCATGCTTTGGTGCTTTTGAGTTGCAAGAAGGGTGCTGTCCAGGGAGCACAACATCCCAAAGCATCACTGGTTTCCATTAAAACCTAATTTATGGAATTAAAGATTAATTTTATGGAAATGAATTTAAACAGCCTTTCGTTAGAATGCACTTGGTCTAATTGAGTTTGGAGTGGTATTGTCATAGCCATTCCTCCACTGTTATTGGAAAAGATGGAATCTGAGATGAGTCTTCCCGTCCTTACACTGCTGCGAACAACTTGCGGAGGAGTTTTCCAACATGAGTCCAATATAATGGGGAACCTTCAGGGGAAGTCAGGCAAGGCTCCCATCCGTGAGCAGAGGAGGTAAAGACTTGGTTGTGGGACTGAAACGGGAAGTTGCGAATTCAGGATGGACGGCCAGCTCCGGCTCCTTCTTTCCTAAGTTGTTTGAATACTTGCTTCCACAGTAACAGGAAGTTTTATGGGGGCATGTTGTGGTTCTTTACAGGTTGAGAATGTAGGGGTTGGGGAATCTCCCCCCTACCACTCCTGAGTTCTTATGGCTGGACTAATAATACACAGAAATGAGACAGATGAATGGGAGAAAAAGAAACACCATTTAATTCATGCACATGCAGGTCTCATAGAAGCTTTTATACTTTTTAGACAAAGAAACAATAAATTTGGGGAAAACTGACAGGACGAAGAAATTCAGGTTTTGGGTGCCCATTTAGTGAAGAATCTAAATAGAATTGGGGCTTGAGGTAGTGAATTAAAGAAGTAAGAAGGTTTGTTTATACAGGCTCCTTGGCTTCGAATTCCCTGTCTCTGGTGATAGGGTGTCCTTCTACCTCCAGTTGCAGGGAGTGCGCCTTTCATAGGAGAGATTTATTTCCTGCTTCAAGGGGGGCAGGAAGGAGGGTCAGAGTGTCCCTCTTGCGTTGGCCATTTCTTTAGTAACTTTAATAAATAATCAATATGCCATTGAGGCACAATTTGGGGTGGCCCCCCCAGGGCTCCAACAAAAGCTACATTTACTTAACATTTTAAATGTTGCACATTAATGAATGCACACACAGAGAAATGCATAGATAAGCATATATATATATATATAACATGTATACATGCACATATATATGGTGGCAGCTGTGAGACTACACCTTGTAGACCTGTGACCTCAGGGACCCTAGCTGCCATCCTCTGAAAGCCAGCACTGTGTTGACCACAGGCCACACTTTCCACGGCTGCTCCAGCCAAGGATGGAAGATGCAAGCGTGCTGACACAGTTCTACCCTGAGAGGCTCAGGGTTCCTCCAGCAGCCGCCTCTGATCCCTAGCAGCCTTGCCAAGCCTGCCTCAGACGATGGGGCAGTGGATGGGCAGTGGGGACACTTTGGCTCCGCCTGTTCACTCTCTTCTTTATGGGGTCCAACTTGCATCACTTTCTTGTGTTTCCTCTCCTAACAAAATCCTTACACATTTCATCTCCTCTTGGCATCTGCTTCTCAGAAGATACATGTGTATACACACTCACATACATATATGGATAGGTATATTTGAATCATAATTTATCTCCATTT
The DNA here is from genome assembly GCF_025265405.1 of Mesoplodon densirostris. Lineage (NCBI taxonomy): Eukaryota > Metazoa > Chordata > Mammalia > Artiodactyla > Ziphiidae > Mesoplodon > Mesoplodon densirostris. Next base: position 67,628,279 of record NC_082676.1, read on the forward strand.
GATGGACATTAGTTGTGTCCAGATTTGTGACATTATAAAAATAACCATCCATCCCATTTTTTTCCAATTATTTTGCTATTTCTTTCAGGGGGCAAGGGTTAACTCTGCCACAATGAATGTCTCTTGTTGGAATCCCCCTCAAAGAACTCACAGAGCACATGCCATACCCACTACTTCTCTAGAAGTAGAATTAGAGGTTTTCTGCAAATGAGTCCCGGGCCTTCCGGCATCTGCATGTAGAGCAGGGAAGTGAGGAACTACTCTCCCACAGCCTCCCCCGCCTTCCAGGGCAGCAAGGAAGGGGAGGGTTATCAGCCACATCCGTGGTCCCTTTGTTCCTGACTTGGAGTCTTCTATTTTCCCTCATCCCATGTCAGAGTTTGTGGGTGCAAACAACAGAAATTGATTCGGGGTCATGTGAACGAAAGTGAATCTGTTGGAAAGGGATGTGGAGCTCACAGTCTGTAGGAGGTTGATGGATTGGTCTTGGGGGAGCTCCAGGCTGGGCTGTGGGAATGAAGGCTAGGATCTTTTAAGGGGAGAGCCTGGTGAGTGAGCCTCTGAGACACATAGCCTCCAAGGGTCCCTTCTGCCTTCACATCACTTTCCCAAGGTTCATATCCTAGAAGGGAGATACCCATTGAGGCACCTCTGAGGCAGAGAGAGGCTTCAGATTCTTTTCAGGAGGCTGGTGCCTTGAATTTCACTCCCACCAGCACAGAACCCAGTGTGCTTGAGGTAATCTCCCAAATGCACTGGGGAGTCCTGGCAGAAGGAGAAATGGATGTTCAGAAGCAAAATATAACTTTAAAAAATTAAAAGCACCCAGCACACACCCTTTTATCCATTTGCATAGTCCTTGAGTGTGTAGATGCTCAGCCACAGCTATTGGATAATGAACTAGTTATTGCCCAAGTGAAAGAAAGGTTCCCGTTTGGGACAAAGCCCAGCTGTTGCCAGGGGCCTCCTAATTCAGCTCCTAAGTTTCATTTCCATCCAAGGGCTTGGGGTTCTGTCTGACTGTCCCAAAATGAAGTGTCATCATTGCAAGGACAGCATCAATTTATCTTCAAAGGTCCCTTACTTACCTTCTAGAACTTTGCTGTGGACTTGCTGGCCTGTCAGGCAGGTTTTTCTTGTTTTGTTTTTGGCTGATTCCCAAAATGGATGCTGGGAAGCCCTCCAGAAAAATAGTCTGTGCCAGTTCCACTGTTTCCCTTTATGAATCCACATTCCTTTCCTTAATAGAAGTGCTTCACTGTTTTATTTCACTAATGCCCCTACCGCCTTATCTCCCTTGAGAATACTTTTCTCCATCTTCTTCTTATTTTAAGGACACTCACTTTGAGCCATCCCCAAGGCCTCTTTGTTGAGCGCAAGCAGAGTAAATGATCTTGGAAAATAATCATAAAGTAAGAATGTGCATGAAATGAACTTGGTTTCTGCTGGGGAAAAAAAAAAAACACATTATATACAAATAGAATTTGAATTAGTAGAAATGAAGTCCAGAAGAGGGGTGTTCAGGTAACATGACTGTATTGTCATTCCAGGTAAAGAGGGCCTTGCAACAGGAAGGGTTCAACCGAAAAAAGCGAGGGTATAGAGATATCAACGAGATCTACATCAACATGAACGACCCTCTTTTTACGAAGCAGTGGTATCTGGTAAGCATCTCGGTATCATTCCTAATGTTTCTCAGCTTGGAACTTCAGATAGAAGATGGGTTTCTATTTCCTCATTATTCTGTGGGATGTCAGCTAACACCCCACTCGGTACGAGCTGATAGGTATTGATAGCACCCGACTCGGTGCTAGCAACTCAGTGTCCCCTCTGATAGGTATTGATTTTCTATCACCCTCCATGCATCTTGTCCTCTAATCTGCTTTGTTTCTGGAACGGCTTAAATGGCCATGACCTCCTAGGGTCAAAGCAACCACCAAGAGCTGATTAGATTCTCCCAGACCAGTGTATGACTGAAGACTTGCAAAACCATGTGAAAGCCAAGTCAAAATTCTGGGAGTAGTAATCCGGGGGTCTCAACGGACAGAGGAACTGGAGGACATGGTGGAACCACAGGCATAAGAAAAAGAATCAGGTGACTTCACAAGGGACAAGCAAGAGAGCTCAGAGGCTAAAGTAACAAAAGTAGCATCTATTAGTTCTTTCTAAAATAATGGCAAGAAATCAGTTCACTGGGGCTTAATTGATGCAGGATTCAAGGCATGGAAACCCCATCTGCCTCGTGAAGTGAATATTTTCTCACACACCAGCAGTCCTTCTTGACCTATTTGGGTGAGTTGGTTATGTTTAAAAGGGGCTCAGGGCTTCCCTGGTGGCGCAGTGGTTGAGAGTCCGCCTGCCGATGCAGGGAACACGGGTTCGTGCCCCGGTCCGGGAAGATCCCACATGACGCAGAGCAGCTAGGCCCGTGAGCCATGGCCACTGAGCCTGCACGTCCGGAGCCTGTGCTCCGCAGCGAGAGAGGCCACAACAGTGAGAGGCCCGCGTACTGCAAAAGAAAAAAAAAAAAAAAAAGAAAGGGGCTCAGTGTCTCCAAACCAACCCAAACTGCAGGGCATATTGAAGGAAAAGGAGTGACTAATTCATAAACGTTTATAATTTATAAACCGCCCATTGTAGGAATGCATCACAATTTCCCTCTTGGGGCTTCAGAGCTTGACTATGCTTTACGCTTTGGGGCATGGAATTCTACAAATCCAATCTGCATAACTGAATGAGCTTATGTGTATTAGGATCGGCTACGTTTCTTGCAATAACAAACAATCCCCAAATCACAGTGGATTAACAGAATCAAAGCTTGTTTCTCACTCATGTTTCACATCCAGTGCTTTGTAATCCCCAGGGACCCAAGCTCCATCTCAGCTGCATCCCAACCCCTGCTTTCATGGGCATCTCAACGAGGGGAAGGGGCAAATCACACTCTGGCTCTTAAAGCTCCTGCCTGGATGTGACAAATGGTTCATGAGCTCACATTCCAATGCCCCAAACCAGTCATGTGGTTCTAGCTTCCAAGGGGATGGAGAGGTGTCATCTTCTCATGTGCCTAGAAGGGGAAGAGCAGTCATTTTTATAAAGAGCACTAATGACATTCACACAACGTTTCAGCAACACCGTAACAGCCAGCTCATTACTATGGGCTTCTACCAGGACAAGCTCTGACTTCGCTATTGTTTTATGATTTATCTTTGAGAAAATCTGCACAGGACAAAAAAGCATAAAAAGAGGGTAGTGAGCATATTTGTATGGAATTTTTCTTTTTTTTTCCCTTTCTTTCTTTTTTGATTTTTTAGGGGGAAGGCATTTTTATTTTTTGCATTAGAACACGCGCCAAAGTTGAGCCAACTCTCTTTAATTCAGTTCAACAAATATTTTTAAGCAAGACTTGGTGTGGTGGTACTGCAATTACAGAGATAAATAGAACATGCTCCCTCTTGTAAAGAATATTGTTATTTAGTGAGGAAATCTCATTCAGATAAGAATAATCTGGGCTTCCCTGGTGGCGCAGTGGTTGAGAGTCCGCCTGCCGATGCAGGGGACATGGGTTCGTGCCCCGGTCCGGGAAGATCCCACATACTGCAGAGCAGCTGGGCCCGTGAGCCATGGCCGCTGAGCCTGCGCGTCCGGAGCCTGTGCTCCGCAGCGGGAGAGGCCACAACAGTGAGAGGCCCGCATACCACAAAAAAAAAAAAAAAAAAAAAGAATAATCTGAGACAATACGCACTAAATTCTGAAAGCGAGGGATAAATAAAGAGCTACAAGAACGAGCATTTAATTCTAAATCGGGGAGGGTTTCTTGCAATGTTGGCTCTAAGTTTAAAGATAATGATCTAGTCATAAGAGATAGGAAGATTGAAACTGTGTTTACATATTTCCGTAAAAGAGAAAACATCGATTTTGTGTATATCAAAAAAATGGAGGGAGAAGACTAGAAGAGGTGGATGGGAAAACACCCCAAAGCACTGTTTCATGGAAGATGTTGCCCTTTATCTGGCCCTGGAATACCGGGTGTCTGAGGAGTGTGGCAAGTAAACATTTACACAGGTGCTTTACCACCTACACCAAACTAATAAGATTCTCTGCTTTGGAATTCCTGAACCAGATCAATACCGGGCAAGCTGATGGTACTCCTGGCCTTGACTTGAATGTGGCAGAAGCCTGGGAGCTGGGATACACAGGGAAAGGTGTTACCATTGGAATTATGGATGATGGTGAGTATTTCAAAGGCTGTACATCACCTGGAAGCAAGTGTGTCTTTGCACACCTTTGGAACACAAAAGATTCATTGTTTTGGAGATGCAAATTAGAGGCAGAATGGCCAGATGCTGGGCATGGTCGTCTATACTGTGTCGACATCCTCACATTTCTCCACATCAGTAGTCCTCCAGCTCGAGGATGCCTTTCACAAATATTTATCAAATTAATAAGTTAAAAAAAGTTTAAATGAACTAATGAAAGTTGACCATCATTGAACTGTAATTTCTTATTTGGCCACTGCTTATACCTTACCTTAAAACGGCTTCTGGGCTTCCCTGGTGGCGCAGTGGTTGAGAATCCGCCTGCCGATGCAGGGGACACAGGTTCGCGCCCCGGTCCGGGAAGATCCCACATGCCGCAGAGCGGCTGGGCCCATGAGCCATGGCCACTGAGCCTGCGCGTCCAGAGCCTGTGCTCCACAACGGGAGAGGCCACAACAGTGAGACGCCCGTGTACTGCAAAAAACAAACAAAAAACAGGCTTCTGTTTATATTTACCATCTATTTCTCTAGATCTACAGTGTCCAGTGTGGTAGCCACTAGCAGTATGTGGCTATTTACATTTAAGTTTAAATTAGTTAGAGCTAAATACAGTTAAAAATTCAATTCCTCGATCACATTCGTTTAACTTCAAGGTCTCAGTAACCACATGGGGCTAGTGGCAATTCAATTGAACTTCATTTCTATCATTCCAGAAATTTCCATTAGGCAGTGTGGCTCTAGATCCCCGCAACAGCTTTTTAGTAACAGCATTGGGGTTTGGAGAATTTTGACTTTATTGCTACTTTCAGAATGAGTCCTTGTCAAGCAAACTGATGACAATTTATTATACATGCCCCCTGCAATGTATTATTCTATCCCATATGCCTGCCCAGCAAAGATTTAGCAGAGCTTTCTTTTCTATAGTTTGTGATATGAAAACAATGGGTTCGATGAATTGCTGTTTTTCTAACTACACATGCCCTTGGCTCTGCCAAGATTCTGGAGCATCTCTGCCCTGCCGTCGTCCCGTCGGGGGTGTATTCTTGCTCTTCGTTAGCTGTCTGGGTCCTCCGTAAAAGCTCCGCTGTGCACTATTGGTCCAATTACATATAAAGTCTATACAGAGATGAAACAATGGAGCCTTTCTCTTCTCAAGATCCTCAAAGAACACTATGTTCTCTAAAGCAAGCCTTTGAAGCAGGATTGATGGGAAAACAAGGAGAGCCAGCCGTGCTTAAAATCAGCACTGTCTCTGTGTGGGCTCATTAAATATTAACATAAAAACAATGCGCAGTGTTTTCTGAGGTGTGAGATGTTTTGAAATGATGTAAAAGCTTTCTCCAGTGGCCAGGGCTCTCACAAGTGTGTTTGTGTGTGTGTGTGTGTGTTTGCGCGCGTGTACCAATGTGGAGAGCTTACCTGTTTCTCCTTCCTAATGCTTTGGCTTAGAAACCACCGTGGATGAGCCCAGCTCACCCAGTAAAAAGATGCATGTAGGTTTGGGGAAAACCTGCCTGGGATACTTTGTCATCACCATGTCATCACACAGATGTGGGGGACCAGAGAAGCACCCTTAAAAGTGGCCACAGAGAGGCACGGTGCTTTCACAGAACCCCCAGCAGCCCCCAAGATGCCCGTTTCAGGATTCTTTAACTCCAGACCCCTTGATTGACCGTTCTTCGTCCCTTCTGAAGAGACCTAAGGAGAGGGCGTCACCTGCCTCTGGTCCACATTTCCTGGCCTGAGAAGCAGAGCCCGTAACAAAGTCTCAGCAGAATTTCCTATTTGATGTTATTTCTCCTGCTGATTTAGTAGCCTTTGAGATTCAAAAAGAAGTGCACCCTCTGCCCCTCAATTGTACTCCTAACTTCCCCGTTGTTTTTGGTCGTCCACTGCTGCAGAACAAGCCACCCCAAAACTGAGTGGCTTAAAACAAACACCCTGTTGCTAACTCTCACAATCCTGTGGGTTGACCAGACTCCGAGGGACAGTTTGGCTCTTGGTCTCTCTGGGGTCTCTCCTACAGTTGGGGTAAGAAGGCAGCTGGGGCCAGTGTCAGCTGGAGTCTCGACTGGGTGCTAAAATGGCTCAGCCTCCCTCCAGCTCCTCGTGGCCTCCCCAGCAAGGTGGCTGGATTTCTTTTTCTTTTTTTTCTTTTTTTTCTTTTTTGTGGTACGCGGGCCTCTCACTGCTGTGGCCTCTCCCATTGCGGAGCACAGGCTCCGGACGCACAGGCTCAGCGGCCATGGCTCACGGGCCCAGCCGCTCCGCGGCATATGGGATCTTCCCGGACCGGGGCACGAACCCGTGTCTCCTGCATCGGCAGGTGGACTCTCAACAAGTGCACCATCAGGGAAGACTGTGGCTGGATTTCTTACGGATGGCTCAGGGCTCCCAAGAACAGGCATCCTAAGAGACAAGAAACAGGAGCTGCCAGTCCTCTCAAAGGCTGAACCTGGGATGCGCAAGCGTTGCTTTGCCCCTTCCACTGGATAAACAGTCTGAGAGCCAGATTCCAGGGGAGGAGAGATATCAACAGATCCTGCCTCCTGCTGTGGAGAGAGACAAAGGATTTGTGGCTATCTTGAAATCGGCACATGCTTGTTCAATAGGATAACTGAAGAAAAGAAGACGACTAAGCCGTTCTCCAAACCCAGTGTTGAACAGCAAGATGAGAGCATCTGGGGCAAGAGCGGCCACAGCAAGGGCAAGTCCAGACGCACAGCCTCTCACCGTGTGGTGGGGCATCTCTGCCTAAACACCCACAGACGGGAGGCAGAGGTGATGAGCTGGGAGCATCAGGGCTGCATCTTCTCTCTCAGCTGCCTGCACACGTGGATGGTGTGGAATCGTTCCCCAGATAGTCTCTCAGCAAGACATCACCCCAAAACAAGGTCAAAGGCACACACGGAAGCTGACCCTGAGACCTAAGAGCAAAATTAATGTCAAATTTTATAAGCCTGCCTTGTGTGGGAAATAATTGGTGATCTGTGTGTGGAAGGTTCGATTTGTGGACAAGCACAGTTTTAATACTCGTTCACCCCTCTCTGGTTGCCCAGCTGAAAAACTCAGCCATCATGCCCTCTGCTACATCCAATGACTTGATAGATGCTCACTGCTTTCATGTAGGTGCTTTCGTTAGGTGCAACCCAATGTGACTGCCCTACCCTACATACCTCTGGGAAAGAACCTCCATGGCTAACGGTTAGGCAGAAAGAATTTCTTAAGGGTCTGCTCTGACATTCTGGGCATGTTGATGTCAGCAAGGACCCTGCTTAATGATGACGATTCATCCCTTTTGTTGTGATGGAATTGTTTGGTGTTGGGAACTTAACCTGGAAAGTAGGATGTGGCTGTAATGAGACTCGGCGATAGACAGGAGCCACCCAGCCCCAGGACGGGCGCTGGCTATCGAGGTCAAAGATGGTCAGCAAAGGCGTGAGTCAAGGCCTTTAGCTGATGGAGCCAAGGAAGTAAGATTGAAGGCCAGTGAAGCAGGGTCAGAGAGATCTTTCAAGCTGAAGTAAACATAAAAACTAGCGTTTCGTGAGTACCATGTGCTAGGCTCCACTTCACATTTTGGAAACAGTCATAATTATTCTCTGAAGTTTGTGTTATTCTTATCCACATTGTGCAGATGAAGAAATTATGGTTTAGGGAGAGAAGAAATTGCCCAAACTAATTTTCACCACCATCTTCAGTGCTTGAAACCCACCCTGTGGCTCTGCATCCCTGGTGAGACTTTGTGAAGGGGCCTCATCCTAATAAGCAAGTTTCAGGGCCAGACAGTCACCCACAGCCTTCCAGGAGATTTACAACTCTGTCATATGCTGAAAAGCGGTGTTTTCTCTCCTACCTTGGGCTCTGCAGGCCCCAGAAGTTCCAGCAGGGTGTCTGTCCCCGTTATTATTGCTGTGTAACAAGTGACTCCGATACTTAGCAGCTTAAAGTAACCATTTATCTTGCTCATAATATTTGTGGCACAGGAATTCAGAAAGTCTGGACAGTTCTCACTTGAGGCCTCTCATGCAGTTGAGGTCAGGTGTTGTCTGGGTGGGGGTCATCTGAAGGCTAGAGTAGGCTGGGCATCCAAGACGGCTCACTTCCATGGCCAGTGGTTGACTTTGGCTGCTGGAGCTCAGCTGAGGTTGTCAGAGCACCAGCAAGTGGGCGCCTTGCACGGCAGCTGGCTGCCTCAGAGCAAACGAACGTCCAAAGGCAACAGGGGGAAGATGCCTGGCCTTTTCTCACCTAGATTTGGAAGTCACACAGTGGTGTTCCACTATATCCTATTGGTAGAAGCAGCCCAGCCCACTCAGATTGAAGAGGAGGGAATAGACCGACCTCCAATAAGAGGCTCACATTGTCACATTGTAGAAGACCATATGGATGGGAGATATTGGACCACCATCTTTGAAAAATCCAATCCATCCACTGAGGCTACTCCTCATCAACATATAAATCATTCAGGGTGGTGCAAGGGCTAACTCTCTTGGGACAATGGAAGGAACTGGGCTTAGGACCAGAATCCAGAGATGTTATACATCTCAACTGAACTATTAGCATTATAACTAAGAATATGTACATGGAGCTCACTAATTCCTTGAAGTCTCCAGAACTGCCAGCGACTCTTGAGAATATGGACTGTTGTAGATTAGACCTTCAAACTAATGACAGGATACTAATGGTTTATGAACAAAAATATAACCAAGTATTTGTCATTTGTGTGCATTATGATTGGCTGATGATGAGTCAGTGCCCCCTGTAGACTGTGAGGCTTAGATGCTTGTACAGCTCAAGTTCTGAGTCTAAATTGTGTTTTTCCAGGACCTACGTAGCACCTGGCTTTCATTGCTGAAAATAAACCAGTGAATGAAAATAAGAGTGAATACATTAATAATACAAGAACTGAAAAATAAACAAACTGATTAAGAAGATGTATTCGGTGACTTCCACCTTCAAAGATAATCAAATATACAAAAATATTGAAATACTATTTAATTGCCAGGTTATTATTTTCATGCTTAGCTCATTATTATTTTTTCTGAGTCATGTCTATCATCCTTAATCTATCAATAATATGTTCTTCCTCAGACCAAAATCTGTATCTGTTCTAACTTCACATTCAGTCTTCCACTTAACCTAATTAAAGATCCTTTATTTTAATTAGGCTAAATTTATCTTATTTTCATTCTGGTTTCCTTCTGGTTTCAAATTATCTCTTTGCTTTAATATTTTCCCATCACAGAGAAGAGACTACTGACTCTTAGAAAATTCCTTTCCTAAATAACTTGCACTATCAGAACTTGAGGCCATGTTTTAAAAACTGACTCCCTGTTAAGAAAAAAAAAGTATTCTCTGTATCTTTTAAACTCATCTGTATGTTATAAAATGTTTTGCCCAATAATGAGTTCAAAAAACGTAACCAATTTCCACAAACATATAGGACAATTTAATTTCAACACAGCACTCCAAAACCAAGTAGATTTTTCAAATATTTCTGTTCATCTGCACCATCCACAGAACCCTAATAATGTGGTAGATGAAGGTACTAATGAGGATGCAAGAAATGTAATTTATGAAATGTTTATTGCAAGCTAAACACTTTCAATGAACTGGCTCCAACCTCGAAAACTGCTTTGCAAGGTAGACAATATTCCCATTTCAAAGATGAGGAAGCTGAGGTTCAGAGAAGCTATATGGGCAAAGCCACACAAATATTACAGTGTCTGAGCCTGGACAGAACTGATCTGTTGGTCTCGTAGCCTGTGCTTGTCCCTAACTCCACCCCACAGCCTACACTGACCATCTCTGAATCAGGATCCAGAGCAAAGGTCTGAAACTTTTATAATATTAGCCTTTAAATCTTCGGACCGCTGTCCTCCTGCAGCTTTGGGGAGGAGAGAGGAGGATGGTGGGGGGAAAGGGTCTGGCTCTAGTCTCACAAGCAGCGTGAGGACAGCAATTGCTTCTGATGTCAAAACATCAAAACATCAGCAGCACAGTGACTCCCAGTCCAGAAATTACTTGTGTAACCAGGAAAAACAAAGGAAAACTTCCTTTTAGAAATATACATTTGGGGCTTCCCTGGTGGCGCAGTGGTTGGGAGTCCGCCTGCCAATGCAGGGGACATGGGTTCGTGTCCCTCTCTGGGAGGATCCCGCATGCCGCGGAGCGGCTGGGCCCATGGGCCATGGCTGCTGAGCCTGCGCATCCGGGGCCTGTGCTCCGCAATGGGAGAGGCCACAGCAGTGAGGGGCCCGCATATGGCAAAAAAAAAAAAAAAAAGAAAGAAAAAGAAATATACATTTGGATACAAGTGTTTTTTCACAGGACAAAGCTATAATGTGGCCTGGCCTTGGTGTGCATGCAGTGAAGATGCACTATGATAGGGACTTAATGACTCTTCTGGCTTTCAAATATTGCAACCCAATAGAGTTACTAATGCCACTGGAATAATCGGACCACCCTGTTCTCACCCCTACCAGGTTGAGAAGAAAGCAAGCACAGAGAGGCCAAGCACCCTGCCTGAAGTCACGCAGCCAGTTGGCAGCGTGGTTGTGATTAAAACTCGAGTCTTTGACTCCAAAATCTACACTCATAACCATGATGCTAGGTAGTACAGGAAGCCAGCCTATTTCTGAGAGGGCTGGATTCTCTGATGTCACTGCTGCAATGATTATATGGCTCTGCAGACCTGGATGAGAGCTTTGCAATTTGCCCTTTGAAGTTTCACAGTGCTTTCTGAGATCCATGTGTTAATGGAACCCAGCAGTGCTCATGGACCAAAATTCTACCATTGCAACAACTCTTGGACAGCAAGACAGGCCATATCCAGGAGAAAGCGCAGGACTCCTGCTGGGAGGCTCCCTGGAAAGCCTTCTGCAGAGACAAGAACCAGCTCCCACCCGGGACACCTCGTGGGAAATCACTTGCCCTTTGCCTAATGGCTTTTCTCGCCAAGCCGTGTTCCTCTGGTTTCTGTGCCAGGCGATGCTCTCCTAATCCATTGCTGTCCGGGCTCTGTTAAATAATAATTGCTTTTCCTCCCCAGAACCAGTTTCATTTCAAAAGAAATGCCAGTTGATGCTTTAGAAATGTCAGGATTTCCACAGATCTCTCTTAGATCAGTTCTCTGTTGAGCCATCCGTCTTAGGGCCACCAAGCTGGCATTTATGTCAGAAGTGTTATCCTGGGGCCTCAAGCTCTAACTGGTTTCCCTCCTCTGACACATCTGGTGGCCACTGGCTCTCCACATGGGCGGGGCAGCACCCTCCCCTGGGGGTGGAAACTCGAAGCTGGGGCCCAGCGCTCACCCCCAGCACACACACATCTCCTGGTGCCAGCACATAAGGAGCTCGCCTTCTCGAGCAGCTTTCCTGAGGATACGTGGCAGGTATTAACCTATTGTTCCTGTGCTTTTGTCTTTTCACAGGGATCGACTATCTCCACCCGGACCTGGCCTCAAACTATGTAAGTACAAGCTGCCCTGTGTGGGGAAACGTGTGTGTCCTAAGTGTTCTGGTGCCCCTCATAGTGGGAACTCACACAGACGCACACACATGCCTGCATGCACATAGGCCATGCACACTGGCACATGGGCACACCTGCACATGCATGCACCCCAGACTGCCCGTCTTATAAGAGCCACAGCTCAGGCCAAAGACAGACGAGGCATGGGGCCTGGCGGCAGGCAGGGATGAGTGACTTCACCAGAAGAAAAGAAGGAAACTTGAGATCTGAAAGAACAAAGTGCCAAGAAAAAAGGTACAGGGAGAGGGAAGAGAGAGCCTTGGCAAGGTTTAAAATCAACTCCAGCTGAGGATGTTGAATGGTGGGTGGGAATGAGCCATTTGGGTTCTTGCTGGACAAAACCGATGGCAAAAGCCAAAAAGAGCAGCAACTCACATTGCACCCGTAGCTGTGAAATCAAGCATGCCGCCTTCTTCTTATTTTGGTGCTGATGAGCACTCCACACTGACTTTCCCCACAACTCTGAGTAGAGCATTTAGTATCCCTTGACAAATAACAAACATTAACAGGGAATCATAGTAAATGCTATTGGGCTGGAAGCCCATGCTCTGACTTTTGACCCAGCAAGTCACCTGCTGATTTCCCGATAAAATCTCCAAACCTTTTAAACATAAGCGATGGCTTTATTTTAACCCCAGGGAGTATACTATTCAAGCATTGGGGTAGTCACTTAAAATTACCCAAACTATTATTAAGTTATATTTCTCGTGTAACTTCCAGAGCTAAGTATTTTATAAAATGTTATTTATTTGCTGAAAAGACTCATATTTAGGAGAACATGAATTTAAATAGAGGAAAGATGGTTAACAAGCAGAAGTGTTTGGGGATCAAAATTCCAGGTCATTCTTCCTGGAAGGTGTGAGTGTCCACATCACAAAAAGAGAAGGGAGATTTTCCATGTGTGTAGTGGACTGGGAATCGGGAAGCAAAGCACCAAGGTGCTGGGTTTCTATTTCCTGCACGGGTCTTACAAACCTGGGAGAGTATACACTGGGTGTAGTCCAACCAATGTGCCTCCAGAGAGAAATGACAGAAATCAATCCAAATCTCTACTCCCCGAGATGAGAATCCACTCTGGTAGATAAGGCAGTGAAGAACCACCTAGGAGTTGCAGATTCTGCCTCAACGACCATCTGCAGAGTCTAGGGACAGCATTCTCTCTTCCTCTCTGACCCCCTGCCCCACAGCTGGCACACGGAGCTGCCTGCCTGGATGTTCCTTTGCTTCCTTAGAGGCACTGCCCCACACAGGGCCTTGTCTGTCCCCTCCAAAGCCCTGCCTTTCCCAGCCTCCCCAGTAACTGCAGGACCTTGGAGAGTTCTCCAATGGGGAGGTTGAGAGATGCATGTGCCTCATTTTCTCCAAGGTTCTGATACCAAGAGGCCCTTCCTCATGGAGAAATGGCAGGAGCAACAACCTGGAGGGGATAAGTTTGACCTCAGGGCTGCCCTGCACACGAGGCATTTCCAGTCTCCTTCCCAGCTGAGCTGCGGATGCGCAGGGTTCCCACCATCCCCCAGACCAGCGTCTCCTGGGGAAGCCAAATAAGGGTCTGCTCACTTTTGGAAACCAGCGTTGCTCCTCTTACAGCTTCTAAGACTTCAAGGTGGGGTGGCTGCCAGTCAGGCTGGAAGGTGGGCAGCGCACGGCCTCCCTCCTTCGAAGGCCACTTACATGGAGACTGACCTGGGCATCCCTGGCCAGCCCAGGTGTTTCCGTGACAGCTGCCCGCGACACCAGTCACTGGATTAAAAAGAGATAGTAATTCAAGTGGGAGAAAAATCCTCTGGGGCTCTGATGAACTGCAGGTACGATGCCAGTCGACAGTGTGATTCATCTGCTAGAAACTCTAATCTGAAATTGGAAAGGGAAAGATACCCATTGAGAGGTGCCAGCTCCACCCAATTCTGCAATATTAGAACATACCTGAAAACCCTGTGGGTTCTTTGAGTGTGGTTTTCTGCTTTCCTTTTTTCCCCCTTTGTTTCTTTCCAAAAAACTTTTTTCTAATTAAAAAATACCCAAGGGCTTCCCTGGTGGCGCAGTGGTTGGGAGTCTGCCTGCCGATGCAGGGGACACGGGTTCGTGCCCCAGTCCGGGAAGATCCCATGTGCCGCGGAGTGGCTGGGCCCGCTGAGCCATGGCCGCTGAGCCTGCGCGTCCGGAGCCTGTGCTCCACGACGGGAAGGCCCTCAAACCGCAAAAAAAAAAAAAAAAAAAAAAAACCCAAGAGGGAGGGGATATGTGTATACATATAGCTGATTCACTTTGCTGTACAGCAGAAACTAACACAACATTGTAAAGCAATTATACTCCAATAAAAACAAAATAAAATAAGTCACTGCTGACCAAAGTAAAATAAATAAATAAATAAATGTCCTCTATAGAAAATGTAGAAAAACATAAAACAGATTCAAAACTAGCTATATCACCATTCTTAATACTTTAACATATTTTGGACTTCATTTCTATGTATATATTTTTAATAAAATTGGGCTCTTGTTGCATATATAGTACCCCCGTTCCATGTGATACGTCATGAACATTTTTATATTATTAAATAATCTTCAAAACATGATTAAAAGGGCTATATAGTATTGCCTCATGTGGTAATTTACTTAAAGTTTCCAATCTCCAATTCTTGGACAACTAGGTTGCTTCCAATGGGAGTCTCACTCTTAGAGGGAGTGTGACAGACAGTGACAAGGGTGGTAGAGGTCTCCAAACCACAACATGCTTAGGAGAGTGGAAAGAACTGGAAAAAACACAACTTAAGAAGCACATTAAATATGTTTTCAAATATTTCCAGTTCTCCATGATAGATGAGACATTCAACTTGTTCAGTAATTTCTCCCATGAAAATTCCCACCAACGGCAGACCATTGCAGGAGGATTTTAGTTCAGTTAAAGGAAGAACTATCTAATGATTAAGGAATAAATAAAAAGAATTAGCTCTCCCAGGAAGTAATGGGTTCTCCTTATCTGAAAATGTTTATGAGGAGAGTTGATGGCCTTTTGGCAGGGATGTTGAGGAGATGACTTAAACTAGATGACATCTAAGACTTGACCAGAAAATGTGAGCTCTGGACAAAACTGCACAATTTGACAACTTCCATCCAAAGGAAGGTCTGAGTCTTCAGCAATTATTAAAACTCTTGGAACTTTACAAACCAATTGAATCTAATTGCACATGACTTTGAAAATGTCCTATGTCTTTGGTATAGGTAAGAAAACAACACCGAAATAGCTCATCCTGAATTCCTCAGCAGAGAACCTGAACCAGCTAGTTTTCACTAGTCACAGTTCTCCCTCATTCTGTGAAGAGCTGAGAGTGACAACTCTGAAGCCACTGACCAGATCTATCTTCTTTATTTTTAATTAAAATTTTTATACTATAATTAACAGAATGAGCATGACAAGTGGAGTAGACCTGCCCAGGAGGGCAATGAAATCAGTGGATGGTGATAAACTCGAAAATTGTTTGAGCAAAGGATTAACACGCAGCTTCACACCTTGTTAGGTGACTTAATGGCTTGGATGTGAGAGCTAGCCCCGTGCCCTTCCAGTGGAATGCACTTTGGGGAGGTCTGTGTCTGGGTTCTCGCAGAAGCAGACCGGAGACAAGGGTTTGAGGGCAACTAGTTTATTTGGGAGGAAGGTCAGAGGAAGGGAGAGCGAGATGGGGAAGGGAAGGCAGCCAGTAAGGGGTGCATTTCAAACAAGTCACTATGGTGAGTGGCTGGAATCCCACTGGGGCATCTCTGAGATGACGTAGAAGATGTGCACCAGAGTTATCCCACTAGATGGGATACCCGGGAAGCTGGGGTATTTATAGAGCAACTCCTATCAGTCATTGGTTGAGGGTTGGTCACAGGGGATGTTAACATCCCAGCTGCTCCTACCTTCCCACAGTCTTGGGAAATGCCCTCGGCAAACAGAAGTGGGTACAGGCAGCTGGAGCCCACCAAGAACGCAGAGATGACAGAAAGAGCCATAAGGCTGGGTCTAGGCAATGTCTGCCAGAGGGAGGATGCCTTGGAAATATATGAAAGATTAAAATAAACAGAAATGTGCTCTGTGAGAAGTAAAAAACCGTATCAGAGGTTCTTAGCCAAATACGACAAAAACTTCTTCATAATCAAACCAGGCGAAATGTTTCCCAAAACAGAATTATTTTCAAAGCTTGTTTATTCTGTACATTAAAAGAAAAGACTCAAGGTAGGCTGGTCGTCCAGAGTTCTTTCTATTTAAACTGAGAATTTTAATCCTCTGAAAGCTGTAAATCAATATATAAATGTAAGTCATTAGTGTTCATTTAATTCAACAAATCTACCCTGTATCAGTTGAGTGTTAGGGAGCAAAGGATAATAGTGGCCACTTTTATTGTTACTCTATTGTTCTATGATTGAATTTAACCTGAGGAACCCAGTCTCGCTGGTAAATTCTCACTATTCCAAATAAATACACTCACCTCTCTTCATCTCAATAGTAATAACATGAAATGAGTCTTGACCAAGACCCTATTTTAGACCAACTTGAAACTGGGATTCCTTTACCCCATCCTCTCTGGATATTTGCTCCAGCTCAGTCAGATGGCTGTGCATTGGGCCTGCCATGGCCGAGCCCCAGAGGAAGAGAAACCAGACCCAGGTGTTCTCCAGAGGAGCCTGAGGTCAGTAAGGACACAGGTGTGGGGCGTGGCTTGCAGGTGAGGGGTGGGCAGGCCGGGAGGTGGCCGTCTTTGTGCTGTGCGGCCCCCGTGCAGCAACGATCACGGGCCCATGTTCACGGTACAGGTCCAAGCCTGGGATCCTTTCAGGCCTGCCGAAGAGAGGGAGACTTCTGTTCAAGAACATGCAAGTGTGGGTGAGGTGGCCGCTTTCAGAGCATGGGGGCGGCTGAAGCTGAGCATCTCCTCGTCTGCTCCCAAAGCAGGAGCCTTTGAGATGCTTTGCTGCTGGAGCTAAGGAGGTGAAGAGGTGGCTAGTGGTTCTGTAAAATCCAGAGAGAGCCTTCCCACTGGGGTGAGGGTTTTCTCAGAGGCAAGTAGCTTACTCAGGAGGAGACCCCAGCAAGCACGAGCCGGCTCTCCTGGCCTGCCCGCCATACACGCAGAGTAGGGTCAGGCAGGGTGGCCGTGCTGACCCTTGGAAAGTGGTGAAACCTGAAACTCAGTGAAACCTGAGTGTGACTCCCGGCTGCCTGAGTCTAAGATGTGCAACCTTAGACTCACCTATTAAACCTCTTTGAACTTTTATCTCCTCATTTGTGAAATGGACCAAAAGAGTATCAGGTGTGTTGTGGGGTATCGCTGAGATACCGTGTGTACAGCACCTGGCAGATAATAGATGCTCCATAAAAATCCATTTCCTTCTCAAAAGAGTTGAGATGACACAAAGGCAGCCTGTCCCGATGGAGAAGCAGGGACACACCTCCAGAAAGCTATGCAATTGCTCAGGGCACGCCCAGCGAGCTCAGCGTTATCAAAAGAGAAAAAAGGGCACCTCCAGGCTAAGCGTAAGATTGTGAGACTAGGAAAAGCAGAGGGCAAAGGTGGAGGTTACCAAAGTCAATCTCAAAGATCTATTTGAAAAATAAAAGATTGATCTGAAAAGAGCAGCCAAGCAAACAGAAGGAACAGGGAGAGAGAACCAATTGCCTGCAGCCAGGATAGAAGGAAGGAGGAAGCCCAGAGAGAGAATTTCCGATCTGTTTTTCTCTGTCACAGATGTTTTAACTAAAAGGATATTCACGGGGCTTCCCTGGTGGCGCAGTGGTTAGGAGTCTGCCTGCCGATGCAGGGGACACGGGTTCGTTCCCCGGTCCGGGAAGACCCCACATGCCACGGAGCGGCTGGGCCCGTGAGCCATGGCCGCTGAGCCTGCACGTCCGGAGCCTGTGCTCCGCAACGGGAGAGGCCACAACAGTGAGAGGCCCGCGTACCGCAAAAAAAAAAAAAAAAAAAAAAAAAGGATATTCACGGATATTCATCCCCTAGGTGGGTGAGGAATTGTACAACAGTAATTTTTCCAAATGAGGTTTTCTCCAGGCCAGAGAAACGAACTCTCCTGACGCCTAAGTGGTCACAGTGTGGAGCCCAGGCTTCTGCCCTGACGCAGAGAGTCCTGGCCCTTCTCACACTCGGGCCTCCACCTTTTAGCTTGGAAACTGTGGGTCACCCTCTGAGCAGCTCCAAGATCCTGTGCTGAGAATCTGTGCAGGTTCACGTGCTCTTCCTGAAGTTTTTCCACAAATTCTTGAATGCAGCAAATGTGGAAGATTGCCTGGACTCCACTCCCCAGCCTTCTCTCAGCTTCTGCTATGGGGCTCCACAGAACCTCCCTCTAAAGGGTGAAGTGTCTTTCCCAGCCCTTGACTTTGGGCTGGGCCTTGTGACTTTTCTAAAGCAATAGAATAATACAGAAGTGTCAGTGGGCCAGGTCAGAGGCCGTAAGCAGCCTTGTGGGTCCTGCATGCCTTCCTAGGCTTCTACCATCACCATTAGAAGAGCAAGCCTGGGCTGGCCTGCAGGGATCCGGGGGAACGATGACAGGCTTAAGGAAAAGTGCTCCCCCAGGGCTTCCCTGGTGGCACAGTGGTTGAGAATCTGCCTGCTAATGCAGGGGACACGGGTTCGAGCCCTGGTCTGGGAGGATCCCACATGCCGCGGAGCAACTAGCCCTGTGAGCCACAACTACTGAGCCTGCGCGCGTCTGGAGCCTGTGCCCCGCAACAAGAGAGGCCGCAATAGTGAGAGGCCCACGCACCACGATGAAGCGTGGCCCCCGCTTGCCACAACTAGAGAAAGCCCTCGCGCAGAAACGAAGACCCAACACAGCAAAAATAAATAAATTAATTAATAAACTTCTACCCCCAACATCTTAAAAAAAAAAAAAGTGCCCCCCCAGCTGCCAGAGCCTAGAGCGCCACCACCCGCATCCACCTACAGAACAGCAGGAAGAAGCTGAGCAGTCTAGCCGAGCCCCCCCCAAATCAGCTGAACCCCAGGCAACCCCCAGTAGCAAGCAGGCACCGCCAAGATCCGCAGAGCTGCCCACCTGAGCCTAGCCTAGGTCACCTCACTCCCGGCTGAATGCAGACTCACGAGTGATACACATGCTTGCTGTTACATGGCGCTGACACATCATGATGGTTTGGATGTGGCAACTGTTACAGTCACCCACACTGGACCCTCTTCTGGGTCCTCTCACGGTAATTGAGGCCCATCCCAGCCTAAGGAGAATATAGATTTCTCTGGCCGCACCCCAGACCTACTGAAACAAAACCTCTAGGAATAGAGGTCATCACATGTATTTCTCTGACAACATTCCCAGATTCTGATGATTAACTTCATCATTCATTTCGGCACTTGTTCATTCAGTCGTTCATTTATTCATTCCACAATGCTATTCCCCTAAAATGTGTGACTCTATCACAACTAGATCACAAGCTCTGTGTAGGGAAGTGAGTAACTTTTTTTTTTTTTAAGAGTAAAGTTAAAATTTACAGTAATTTTTTTTCTATATACAAAGAATTACAGTACATGTTTATGGGGACTCCTAGAGCAGGGCTCCCCTCTTTTTCACTAAGAGTTCCACTTACCGCAGAAAATCTATCAGGGTGAAGGGGGGCAAAAAAAGTGATGGGCCTCAGCTGACACCCCCTCTGCCCCTTTCTTAAAAATGTAAAGACAGATCTCTATTGTCAGCTTGTTTTTTTGCCAAGACTTAGAAAGCTGCTCTTCCATCAGTTCCTGTGCGCTGCACTCGCCCATCTTCAACAGTGAGTAACTTTTACATTTTGTGTTCTTCTTAGCGTTGAGCACAGTGCCGAGCAGGCATTTAATAAATATTTGTTAAATTGCATTGCATATTAATTAATCATTCATACTTTGCAAATGAAATCAGGAGCTAAATCACATGATGGGCCTCTATCCGTGGTGATGGGAAATGCTGGCATACAGAGCTTCCTCTGACTCCCAGCTGTCACCCGCCTCCAGGTGGATGCCACCACCCCATTCCCCATAATGCGTGCTGCCAGTGAGGGGATAGAAGACCCCAGAACTAACTGAGGTCCCCATGGCTGAAGGCCTGAAGAGAATGTGATTCTCATTGTGGATAAACCACCTACAGATAACCAAGAGCTCTTTCTTTTCTGTAATGTCTAGAACTCCTCAGGTTGGGGGAAATACAATTAAGTTCCCAGATGGGAAAAGATGAATTATGCTCTTTGGTTCAGTTCAAAATTTGGAACATCATTTATGCTCCAGGGCTGTTATTTCACCAACAGAAGTTCTTGGAAAAGAAAAAAGCCTACCCCTAAGGACCCACACTTTTCCATTCTTTTGATGGGTTCCTGACTGGTGACTGGCTTTGAAGAGGGGCCTTTGAGCTCCATGTGGCAGACGGCCGCCATGATGAAAGGGTGGCTGCTGGACATGGGCCAGGCCTCAGCCCTGAGTGACTCAGATACTATGAAGTATTGATTGCATGCATCACTTCAGGCTTTTAGGCTGATTAATATTTAAATAAGTACATTAATATTGCATATGAAATTGAGGTTTAAACAACCTTTGTGTCTTGTTGAAAGGAGCTGGCATTTTTTGATGTACTCATTAATGCTGGCCAGATCACAGTGAGCACTTGATCACCAGGAGGCTAGACTGAACACCGGGGATAAGAAAGTTTTTTCAATCATTTGGACAGACCATCAGTCAAATGGCTATGATCTGACTCAACCCATGTACTAGAGGAATCTGTCCATTTTTATAGGAATGTACTTTGACATAGAAACAGGAGAAAATAGAATCTTGATGAATTGAAAAGAAGCTACTTATTTGGACCTAGACTTACAACTGCAGATGAAAGCAAAGAGGAAAAAAACCTTGTTAATAGATTTTTCCACATTGCTCAGTTGACTAGTTTTCTTCCATTGAACCTAGTCAAAAGTTAAGAGAACTGTATTGAGTTTCTACTGTGTTCAAGATATTGTGCTAGGGGCCCAGACTATAAAGTGTGAAAAATCTGGTCCCTGTCCTTGGGAAGCTCAGAGTTCAGTGGGGGAGGCACACAAGTAAGTATGACATGATGTCATTACATCATGACATGCCCAGTCCTGTCCTGGAAGGAAAAACACCGCCCACTATGGGAAAACAGCAACAAGATCAAGCAAGTTGGCCCTAAATGTTAGAGGTGGGAAGATACTTAAATGCATTTAAAGAATGTTTTCTTGGGTCGATACAGCATAGGAACTCATCTAGAAGCTTGATCTATATGATACTGAACAAAGGGTCATTGGATTATAATTGGTTTTTCATCTGGAGCTTTGTTTCTACCGACAAGCCTAGACTAAAAGTAACCCATTAAAATCATTTTCTTATCCCCAAATTCCCTAAAGGTCAGTGACAGAGTCTCTTCAACTAAATGTAAGTGTCTTAAAGACTAAGATAATGTCTTCCAATTCTTTTGTTCATGAGAAACTCAACCAAAGGCTTCATTCCCCAAGGAGATCATTAATAGAAATTCTTCTATAAATGAATGACTGAATTGTGGATGGATGGATGCATGCATGCATGCATGAATGGATGGATGGGGGATGGATGGATGGAAGGGGGGATGGATGGATGGATGGGAAGATGGATGGCAAGGGGAGTGGATGGATGGCGGGATAAATGTATGGCTAGATGGGGGATGGATGGATGGATAGTTGGATAGATGAGTGGATGGGGGATGGATGGATAGATGGATGGATGGGAGGATGGATGGATGGATGGGGGATAAATGGATGGATAGAAGTGGGGATGGATGGATGGGGGATAGACCGATGGATGGATGGATGGATGGGTAGGGGATGGATGGATGGATGGATGGATGGACAGTGGATGGATAGATGGGGGGATAGATGCTAATGAAACTATTAGGATTTGAGAGGTGCTTATGTCCAGTCCCTCACTCAATACACAGGTGGAAACGGAGGCCCAGGACAAATGTGAATGGCTGGAGGCCACACAGCAGGTTAGAGCAGAGCTTGTCCTGGACTTGGGTCTCCAGCATCTCCTGATCCTGAAGCATGGCTGCACCCACTCACAGTTCACACCACAGGGCAAAGGCACACATCAGGCCAAACCTGGCCCTGGCAGGGAAGCACCTGTGGGTCCCTCTGCAGGAGCTTCAAGTCCCTCAGCCCCTCTCAGCACAACCTTCCCCTGCTAAGTCCTCTCAACCCACCCTCTGCCACTACTACCCCGCATTCAGCCACCAAAGAGAGCCCTTGGGAGCAGCAGCACCTGCCTCTCCAACCCCTTGAACCGGATTTCCGTGCCCATCCTGGCACTGGTCTGGTTTTGCCTCTAGCCCCCAGCACCTGTTGCTCTTTTGGAGGGTTGCCCTAGGGCTCCTGGAAACGGCTCTGCCCCACACGCATGGAGACCTGATGAGACTGGGAATGTCCACCCGTTAACCCTTGGCTGGCTGTGGGAGCATGAAAGCCTTGTCTCAGGCTGGGAAACTTCTGGCCTGTAACCAGCCCTCCAGGGCCCCCTGCCGGACTCACCTGAAATCACACCCTGGCTTGGCTTCCTCCCTGTTCCGGGCTGCCTCCCTGGCTCCTTCACTGATTTCCCCTGGGAGCACACCTTTAATAAATCACTTGCCCACAAGTCTTCATCTCAGAGTCTGCACTGGGAATCCTGACCTCCTTACATTTGAGCAGTCTGGAGCTTCAGGCAAAACAGAATTTTCCATCCTGCGTGGCCAAGGCAGAGAGAATCTCTGACATAGAAATAAGATTAGCTTCTACCCCTGCTGGCTCCCAACCTACGGGAAATTATTTTTCACAAAGAAGGAACCCTTAATTACCCACCGATAATTAAAACCTGAAGCCAAGCACAGGAAGCAGGGGCTTGGGTCTGAGCAACGTTGCTCACCGTTGTCTCCAGGGGGGTGGGGAGGTCTGTACTCTGAATGTCAGGCACACACAGTCCCTCCACACTAAGTGTTCTGCTATGCAGAAGAATAAGATGTATTACAGTGTGTGGGAGATGTTTTCATTAAGCTATGGAAATAGCAGGCTTATGTTTTATAGCTCAAACGTGGCCAATTTTTTAAATAAGAGGTTTAGTGTAAATCTCAGCTATTCAGGGAGCACCAGCTTGAGGAGTCCCATTGAGTCACTGTGAGCAAAAATGCCGTGTTTGATCTTCGTGGTCCTCAGTTTCCCCATCTGTAAAACAGGGATGATCATCTTCCTACTTCAGAATCAAAGGAATATGATGACTGGCCATATGACTGATATGAACCGTGGGTCTTCGTTGATCTATCAAAAAATATACATGGAACTCCTCAGCATGCTAAAGGCATGGATGCCCATCTGGTACTGATCCTGGGCCTCTTCTCCACCATCCCCCACAAAGGCACACACACATGTCCTCTCTTGGACTTGTAGAGAATGTTCCAGAAGCCTCGGCAGGAAGGAGCCAGTCCCTGTGTGAGTGCCAGTGTGGTGACCAGGCAGGCACTGAGTCATTTGATACAGTCAGTACCTTTCTGGGATTCTTACCAGGCACCTTGCAAACAAGAAATATGTTCTCTGTGAATAAGACCATAGCCTAAGCTCATTAACTCTTCAAAAACTAGTCACTTGCTAGCAATTGCAATTGTTCTATCCTACACGATGGTTTGGTTTGGGAGTTTTCACTGTTTCTTGTTTGGTCTTAGCTCATAAATCCACCCCCCACCCCACATGGAGAGTTGACTGTTTGTAATGGAGTGTAAGATCCCTTTTTTTTCCCTGCCTTGGTCCTGATATTTTGATCACTTTGGTCTTGAGTGGCTTCTTTGGAAACGTGGAGATTCTCTACCTGGCAATTTTTTAGAAGGTGCTGTGTGCCTGGTTTTGTGTTTTGCATGTATTATTGCATTTAATCTGCATGTTAAACCAGCGAAGTAGGCGCTTTCTCATCCACCTCCCACAGAGAGGAAACTGAAGATCAGAGAGGTTAGTGATCTGCCCTAGCTCACACAGCCAGCGAGGGGTGAAATGTGAAGTTCACCATCTGTCAAGCAACTTTGTTCAACTTAGTCCCCCTCCAGGCTCCCACAGCTCAGCCAATGGCACCGCCGTGGACCCAGTGACAAAGCCTGGGACACAAGAGTGATCCTGGACTCTTCTCTTTACCTCTCTCCTCTCAGGCCCCAGATCTGCTAGTCCTAGCCCTGCTCTGCAACAAATCTGCTTCTCTGTTTCTGCCACTGGCATCCAGGACCAAGCTGTCATCACCTCCCCCCTGGACCCCATGAAAGCCCCAGCTTCCTGCTGCCACTTTTGCCCTCTGCAATGCCATCTCCCCAAAATAACCAGAGAGGGGGACTTCCCTGGTGGTCCAGTGGTTAAGATGCCATGCTTCCAATGCAGGGGGCGTGGGTTCGATCCCTGGTCAGGTAACTATGATCCCACATAGTAGCCGAAAAATAAAAAATAACCAGAGAGTTATTACAGAGGGAAAAAAGGACAAGAGGCCAGGTCACACCCCCAGTTAAACCCATCCGGGGGCTCCTTCTGCACCCAGAGTCATACCCCTCCCTCCCTGAGAAGGTCCACGTGTCCTGGCTCCGGCCACCCTTACAACCTACCTCCTGCTCCCTCGGTATTTATCAAGCTCTACAATTGCAGGATTTGTCCTAATTCAAGACTTAGAAGGCTCATATGCTGAGTCTGTTTCAACCTCTGGTTTAGTCCCTTCCTAGCTCTTAAAACAGTTTGTAGTTAAGTGTTTGGTTTTTGGGTTTTGTGCCTCCCATTGGAATATCAGCTCCAGGAGCATTCATTCACCTCTTCACCCTCAACAAAGCACGGTGGCCTTGACCAATATGCGTTGGACGACAGGCTGATGAAGAAATGCTTTCCGTTTCCCTTTCTTTAGCCTGCACCCCCTAATTCCTTCTGGTCATGGTTTGTCCTCACAAAACCCCTCTCCCTGGCTTTGTTATGCTCTTTTTGTTCTGTTCATAGAAGAAATTATTTATGTGCACCTCCATAAACACTATGAAAGGAAGCTTCTGGTCAGTGCACCAAGAGTATGGTCTGCACAGGAAATGAGCACTTGTTAGTACTTGCCGGCTTCTGGGGAGAACTGCTATATTTCTTCATAGCCACAACCCAAGGAACAGGAACCCCCCCTCTACCCCAGGCTGACTTGTGTTCCTCAAGTGAGGAACTAGAAAAAGCAACAGCCATGGTTGTCTTGATGTTTAACTCATTCATTTGTTTTAGGCAATTGACAATAGCCATTCAACTTCTCCAAACATGCGTTTTCAAGCTAAAAAAAATTAACCTAGGTTTTTTTATACTCTGTTAAGTATCTAAAAGATGTAGAAAATTGAAAAATAAAAAAGCTGTCCATGGACATGTTCTTAGCTGCTAAGCTTTGCTTATACACTATTCCACCAGAAGGGAATTCCCGACATACAAGACCTCTACTCACAGGACTCTCCTAAGAAACATGTGGTGTCCTGTGTTCTCATGATTAATTTTAAACTCAATGCACCATATATACAAATCCTTCCAAAGGAAAACAAACCTGCCCTGGAAACAAAGCTTATAATTATAATCACAGATGCTCTTTGTTCCTTACAGGGAATGCTTAAAATATCAATTTAAATGCAAATGAATCTTATCATTCCAAATTAGGCCCATTCCATTGTGTTGAAATTAATATAGAAAATAATTTCGAACACTAAATTATGAGTAATTAATGTTGACACTGTGAAAAAATGCACTCTTACTTTGAAATTCTGGGGAGGGGCAGACTTGTCTGTGTGTGTGCTGTAAGTAGTGCCTGGAAGGGCTAATTTGCAGGATTAACACAGCAGGAATAAGAGGAGGGAGACACATGGCAATGATACATCTTAGCTATTCTTTGGGTCTAAGGAAACACACTTACATGATATTTAAGAATAAATTATACCACGTATACTAAAGAGCTGAAGAATTAAAGGAGAGCTTGAAGAATTAAAATCTTTCCCTTAAATACCAAAACAAAAAGGACCTGTGTCTCCTCTATCAACTAATCTAGGAGTTGGCAAATTATGATCCATAGGCCGGCCACCTCTTTGGGTAAATAAACTTTTATCGGAACCCAGCCATGTCTATTTGTCGACTGATTGTCTAGGGCTGCTTTCACAGTACAATGGCCAAGTGGGGTAGTTGTAACAGAGACCATCAGACCTGCAAAGCCTGAAATTTTCACTATTTGATTCTTTAAGGAAAAGTCTGCTGAAATCCCCTGATGTAATCTGCTGTGCATCAAGACATAGGAAAATGGCTTATTTTAGAAACACGCGTCCAGAGAGTTGCAATGCGGGTCCAATCAGAGCTGTACCACTTGCTAGCTGTGGGGCATCTGACAAGATGCTCCACATATTGGGGGCACTGCATCCTCATTTGTAGGCTGAGAAAGTTGGACTCTTGTCTGCTGGAGCTCTAAAATCTTATGAAACTCTCCTCCCTTCCAGTAATATCACTGATTAAGAAACAAAAGCTGAATTAGTTTTCTAAGGAAATGAAATCGTCAAGTAGTTTGAATTTACTTAACTTGCTTTTGAGAATGACAGACGTAAAGTCAATGTTATACTCCTTTTCCACGCATAATGCTCTCTACATTAACCACTGTGGCTGAGTGATTTCAGAGAGTTTTGCATTTGTTTAGTGTCTCAGTTTGGATTCCTCCAGAAACCAACCCTGAGGCTTGGATAGTTTATTTGAGAGGTGGTGCCAGGAAGCAAGGGCAAGGGAAGGAGTCCAGACAGGGCATGTTTTAAGTAAGTTAGTGCCGTGGAGCTCAGGTCTGCTGGGAAACCCTGGGCTGTGGGTTAGACCAAGAGGGGGAAAGAGTTGGGGTACTAATACACCAACTCCCATCAGTAGTTGATTGAGGGCTGCTATCAGGATGAGGGGAGAGCAATTTCCTCTTCGTCTGGGCTGCCACGGTCACGGGCAGATTGGGCTCCTGAGATAGAGATGGAAATCTGGCAGAGGAAAGTTGAGTCAAAATCGAAAGGCTAAAAGCAAGAGGTCATGAATGGGATACCCAACAACATCTGCTAATTACAAGTCTCCAAACTTTCTAATCACACATCCCCATCCATAAAAATTTTTGAGCAGGCTCACCAAGTATATTCATAGTTATTTATTCACACGGTGTATGTACTACTGTAATAATGGACTGTGTACATTATAAAACACACTCGAGAAAGACAATTTTAAAGATAAGATAAAAATAAATATTTTAAAAGTATAATACACTCTCATGTTCATGGCAGCATTAGTCACAAGAGCCAAAAGGTAGAAGCAACACGAGTGTCCATCAAGAAAAGAATGAATAGACAAAATGTGGCCCATGCATACGATAGAATATCATTCAGCTTATTGCATGCAACACTGTGGATGAAACTTGAGGACATTACGCTAAGTGAAATAAGGCAGTCACAAAAAAGACAAATACTGTATGATTCCCCTTGCTTGAGGTACCTAGACTAGTCAAGTTCATAAAGATGGAAAGTAGAATGGTGGTTGCCAGCAGCTGAGGGAACTGGGGAATGAGGAATTATTGTTTAATAGGTAGAGCATTTCAGTTTTGGAAGATGAAAAGTTCTGAGATTAGTTGCCCAGCAATGTAAATATACTTCACACTGCTGAACTGCACATTTTATAAGGGTTAAGATGATTAATTTTATGCTGTGCCTTTTTTACCACAACTGAAAATAAATACATAATTTTAAAAATTAAGCTAAAACAAGGAAGCTGTAATGTTTTCTCCCCACACCCCAGTGGATCATCTTACACATCCCCTGGGGTGGGCATGCCCATTTTGAAGACCTTTGCACTCACTAGCCAGTGTGTAACCCTGTCCAGTGTGATCAGTAAGAGGTTCTGAATAGAAACTCTTTTGGCTAGCTAGATGTGACGATTTCTCTCTTCAAGGGATATAAAACAGTACAACAGAAATGGCACTGAGAAGGTCCATGCAAACAGGTGGCTCTGGGTCCAATCCCACTCTACTGACTTAGTTACTGAAACTTGAGGCAAGTTAATCAACCTCTCTGGGTTGTACATTCCTCAAATGTAAAAGAAAGATAGTAATATCTTTTCATTTAGTCATTCAACAACTATTTATTGAGTGCTATACTTTATAACAAGATCTATGGTATACTAGTTACCTAATGTAATATTTGGTATATAATATTTGGTATGTTAGTTACCTATATTATATTTGCTGCAGAAAAATTACTCCCAAAACTTGGACATACAGTATCTGTGGGTCAGGAATTCTGGAACAACTTGGCTGGATGGTTCTGGTTCAGGGCCTCTTGAGGTGTCACCAGGGCTGCATCATCTGAAGGCCTGACTGAGGCTGGACCTTCTGCTTCCAAGACGGATCACGTTGGGGTGGCTGTTGGCAGGAGGCCTCAGCTCCTCCCTGCCCACCGTGTGGGTCTTTGTCGACTGCTTGAGAATCCTCATGACTGGACAGCTGTGATCTGAGAGGTCTGTCTCTCACCATCTAGCTGTCGTGCAGCATCCTTTTGGTTGCATGTGTCAGCTTTGCTCACTGTGGGAGCCTCCTTGCAAGGTCATGAACGCCGGGAGGCCAGACTCACTGGGGACCGGGCTGCATACATTGATGAACAGAGGGGACATGGTCCCTACTCTCAAAAACCTTTTTTGCCTAGAAGGGTCTCTAGATGGACTCTAAATAAATAATTACAGAAACAATTGCTTATTTACAACTGTGGTGCTTTGCTGTGATGCAAGAGTACTGGTTCCTGTAAATGTGTTTTATGTGAAGAACTTGATCTCGTTTGCTGGGTGAGGGAAGATTTCCCTGGAGAAGAGACACTTATGCTGATGCTTTAAGTATGAGGAAGAGTTAGCCAGGTTTCTGGCAGCAGAGGGAACAGCTGTGCAAAGGCCTTGAGGCAGAAATATGCTCAGCCCTTTCAAGCATCTGAAGAGAGCTGCTGTGTGTGTTGGGGTTGGGATGGTGTGGATGCAGGAGCATATCAATATCAATCCAGGGAGAAAACAGCCTGAGCGACACTGGAGATGCAGATAGAGACCTGACTGTGTGGACTTTGTGGGCCATAAAGATTTTCTACTTCATCCTAGAAACAAAGGGAAATTTTTTCTTTTGGATGACAGTGTGGAGTGGGGGTGTGACATGAAATGATATGCCTGGGTTTGGTATTTTTCAAAGATCTGTCTGCTATGGAGATGGATCGGGGGTGGGCAAGAATGGAAGCAGGGAGACCTCATAGGGGGACTTTTCTAGGAGAAATTATTTTTAAAAGAGCTGTCTTTTTTTTTTTTTTTAAGAGAAAGCAAAAAAATGTAACACTGAACTTAGGAGATGCTACCTAAATATACTTCCCCCTTCCTCTCAAAAAACAAACAGCTCAGGAACATTTAAAATAAGGTGGTATCTGCAAACTAAATATTTCTAAATAGTAGGCAAAAATATTGTTAAATAATGCAGGCCTCACTAGGCACCGTGTAAGCTCAGGGTCCAGAAGGAGCCTCGTCCTGGAAACACGGAAGAGGATTCAGTAGCAATCTTAACACTTTGCTCCACTGTCAGCAGGAACCCGGACCAGCCCACAGAGAGCTCTGAATAGCATTTATGATCCTTAATCAGCAAGCATGCAGCGTTGATCAGGAAATTAATTGGATGCTCAGGTTTTTCACACACCATGGACAGTTAGATATTACGAAGATTTTGACAGGAATATATTTAGTAGCAGCATCACTGATGTTCCATCACAAGCAGAGACCTATATCCACTTTGGAGCTCATTATATCCTGAGTGACAATGGGTGCTTAGCAAATCTCTTTGATTATGATGATGATTAAACACATTGCTCAGTGTCTTTAACAGCTAGTGAGGAATTGGATC
The DNA here is from genome assembly GCF_025265405.1 of Mesoplodon densirostris. Lineage (NCBI taxonomy): Eukaryota > Metazoa > Chordata > Mammalia > Artiodactyla > Ziphiidae > Mesoplodon > Mesoplodon densirostris. The sequence goes on from NC_082676.1 coordinate 67,658,015, forward strand.
AGAGCTGGGGTTTTCTAAATATGATCCACTATACTATTATTTATTTAACCATCTTTACTTAATTGACTCACTCATTTATCAGATTGCTTTTAAGGGTAATTATATGTTTACCACCATAGTGGAAAACCTCACTTGCTATGCATATAGGACAATCTTTAAAAATAGATACAGTCCACCCCAAATCCCCTGTGCGTGTCCCCAAGAAATGCTGGGCTGAGATGTGCTTGTAGCAAAGATCTCAGAATGCATAGCTAGGGTCATGTGTTCCCACAGCTGTATGAGTCTGCAACGCACAGCAGGTGATGCAGGGAAAGGATGGAGGAGGAAAAGAGGATGGTTTCTCAGGTGAACAACAGTGAATATCTGCTGCAGCTACAGGGACCACCAGCTAAGAGACAGAGAGAGACTAGTCTTCTGGACTCACCTCCTGGGCCAGGGACCAAGACTCAATTATCTGGGGAGGGGCAGGGAATGAAATGGGTGGGAGCTCAGTACCGTGTTTACTGCTGCTGAAAGATTCCTTTAGCCTTTACTCTATGAAACAATATTTACAGATGTACCTAAAGGTAGGTGTTTTCAGGGGCAAAACCTACTTTCAACTTCATACATTGCTAGTGGGAACGTCAAATGGAACAATCCCTTTGGGAAAAGGCGTGGCAGTCTTACAAAGTTAAACACACACTTACTGTCCAACCAGCAATCCCACCCTAAGTATTTACCAAGGGAAAATGAAAACATATGTTCATTAAAAGACATATACAAGAATGTTCATAGCAGCCTTATTCATCTTTGTAAAAACTGGAAATAATTCAAATGCCCACTAACATGTGGAAGGACAAATAAAATTGTAACATCTTCATATAATGGATACTGTTTCACAACCAAAGGAATAAAGCTACTGATGCAAACAACAAAGTAAGTAAATCTCAAAAATGTTATGTTAGTTAAAGAAGACAAACACAAAAAGTACGTACTCTCTGGTTCCATTTACATCAAGTTCTAAAACAGGCAGAATTAACTTACAGTGATAAAAATCAGAAGAGGGGTTGACCAAGGTGGATGGAGGGCGTGAGAGAACTTTCCAAGGAGGTGAAAATGTTCTATATCTTGATTGCCGTGATGGCTACATGGGGGTGTATGTTGCCAAAACTCATAGAGCTGAACATTTAACATCACATATTTTGCTATAGGTAAAATATACTTCAATTTTTAAAAAATACAATAAAAAAATTACCTATTAGCAAAAGAGCTGATGTAGAAATGAGTTACTACTGAAAATGCCCTGTGAATGTGGGGAGAAGCAGAGGGGAAGTCCCCCATCTCCTGGGAGAGGCGCTTTCTCAGTGGCCCTGGGAGAAGACAGGTGCCTGCCCTCCTCCCTCCAATCTCTGGAGGGGGTGTAGTTTAATGATTCTGAAGTCTTAGAACTGCATCACTCTGTATAGAATACTACTCAGCTGTAAAAAAGAACAAAATGTTGCCATTTGCAGCAACATGGATGGATTTGAAGGGCATTTTGCTAAGTGAAATAAGTCAGACAGAGAAAGACAAATACTGTATGATATTTATATGGGGAATCTAAAAAATGCAACCAACTAGTGAATAAAAAAAGAAGCAGACTCACAGATCTAGAGAACAAACTACTGGTTACCGTAGGGAGACAGGGAGGGGCAATATAGGGGTGCGGGAGTGGGAGATACAAACTACTGGGTATAAGATAGGCTAAAGGATGTATTGTACAACACAGGGAATATAGCCAATAGTTTGTAGTAACTGTCAATGAAAAGTAACTTTTAAAATTGTATAAAATTTTTGAAAAAATTTAAAAAAGAACTGCATTACTCTTGCTTTTTTCCATATTTGCATTTTTAATATAGGAGGCTTGCTCATCATAAAAAAAAAGATTCAGACTGTATAGCAGTGTAAATAAAATTAAAACTACAATTTCTCTTCTCTCCCCTCTCCTACGCCGCCTCTACAAAACCTACTCACTTCTTAGTTTTCGTGATGTAGCTGTTTTGTGTGGATCCTTCCAGATTTTCTCCCCCAAAACTGGAATCATACAGTAGATCATATTGTGCAATCTGCTGTTATGTACCAACAATCTTCTCTCCCATAGAATGGATACACCATAATTTGTTTAATTGAACCCCTAAAAATTGTCTTTTTGATTCTCCCCCAGTGTTTTGCTATGATAAACTATGGAATGACTATATTGCCTTGAACATAGATCTGAATTCTTGTGTGAATATCCCTGTAGAATAAATTCCTAGAAGTAATATTTCTGGGTCAAGGAGTATATGCAATTTTAATTTTGATAAAGTTTATCAAATTGTTCTCTGAAAAGTTTGAATTAATTTACAGTCCTCCCAAGAGTATCACTTCTTGTTTTGATCTCAAAGAGAGGGACAGGGCTTCCCTGGTGGCGCAGTGGTTGAGAGTCCGCCTGCTGATGCAGGGGACACGGGTTTGTGTCCCGGTCCGGGAAGATCCCACATGCCGCAGAGCGGCTGGGCCCATGAGCCATGGCCGCTGGGCCTGCGCGTCCGGAGCCTGTTTTCCGCAACGGGAGAGGCCACAGCAGTGAGAGGCCCGTGTACTGCGAAAAAAAAAAAAAAAAAAAAAAGAGGGACAATAAAGTGAGGAGAATACTGCAATGTTGAAAGACTCTCCAATGCCCTTGAAAAACAAAAGTGATGCAGGAGCCAACACATCCCTATTTTCACTGCTGATCTGAAATTTCCAAAATGAGGAAATAAAACACATCATTTAAAAAAAAAACTCAGGCTATGAGATTAATGAGAGTTGAGAAGTATGACTTGAACATTTGCTGGTTAACAGAGTTGTAGAAACACTGTTACGTCAATTACAGTAATTAACCAGAGATGAAGATGAATCACAGGGACCCTCTTTGCCAGCCAAGTCTCAACCTAAGTGCTGAGTAATGAGCTGCTGGTGGGGACGGGACGGTGAGAACTGGCTAGACAGAGAAAAGGATGCAGCTCTCATCCTCCAAAATGTGTGCTGGGTTCTCAGAAACACAGAATTCCATCCTGCCTCGGCTTCCCAAAAAACCCCCTGCCTCATACAGCTTGCCCTTCAGGAAATAGGACACTTGCCAACAAACACATCTTGGCTGTATTCCCAAGGTATTTTTCTTCCTTAAGTGGAGTTAAACTCTTTCTGAACCTGAAAGAATATGACCCTGAAGGAAACAGAGCCTGTCCCTGAGATGAAATGCACAAACAGGAAAAAAAACCAGAGGCAGTGTTTCAGCATCTTGCCCACCAGGTCAGAGTGAATTCATGACCCACCTAGTAGTCAATTGTGTTGGAAATAGTTCTTTAAAATGGGGGAAAAAAAGATTTGAGAGAAACGGCGATATATTCCAAAGCTCTAACTAGAAATCATATTACATACTCCACCAGGATAAGAGCACTTCACTTATTATCGCTTAAAATCACTCTAGTGTGGGAGCCAATTGCTATTTTTTCAATTCACTTTTTATTTACAGAAAGTAAAATTTATTCTTTTTGGTGCACCATTCTATGAGTTTTGACAAATGCATAAAATCATGTAACCACCACCACAACTGATAGATGGAACACCTCCATCACCCCCACCCCTGCAAAATCCCCTTATGCTGTCCCTTTGTGGTCAACCCACTGCAGCCCCACCCTCAGTTCCTGGCAACCACAGATCTGTTTCCTGTCCCTGTAGTTTTGCCTTCTCTAGAGAATCTCATATACAGGGGATCCTACAGTAAGAAAAAAAAAAAAAGAAAGTAAAAGTCTTTTTTGAGTCTGGTTGTTTTTATGCATTTGTGATCCATCCATGCAGTTGTGTATATCAGCATTCATTCCTTTTTATTGCTGTGTAATATTCCATTGTGTGGATGTACTACAATTTGTTTATCCATCCTCCACTTGCAGGACATTTGGACGACTCCCAGTTTGGGCAATTATAAATCAAGTCACCATAGATGTTCACATACAGGTTTTTGTGAGAAAATAAGATTTCCTCTATCTTGGGATTGCTGTGTCATATGCTAACCCAACTGCTAGTTAATCTCCAGAAAATATAAATGTCCCGAGAGTGCAAGGAGCCTGGAAACATTTCTGTTGCCTCTAGGATGAGAATGCTCTTCTCCAGGAATATTGTTCTCACACAACATGGGTCTGGGGGTAAACGTCCATTCTAGCTGGGATTGGGAACTCAGGGTATGAACTCTGACGCCTTCAGTCCAGTGAGTTCAGAAAATCACTTGCCCATTTTTGTTTTAGGCGCTAAGTCAAGCTAAACCAAGACACTTCCATTTCCTTTCTTTTTCCCATCAACTTTTGTATCTTAAAAGTCTCATTAAGATTTACAGACAAATAGATATTGGGATTTTTAACTGAATGAAATAAATTTCAGTAGAAGTCTGATCATTTTTCCATTTGAATTTTTTAAATATATGCAGTCCCCAAATTTGAACATTAAATGTGAATTTATGTGATTATATTCCCAGAAAGCTAAAAAAAGTCTAAATCACCATAATTATACATTCCCTATTATGTCTCAACTCAAACATAAATTTTGATGATTTGTCTTCAAAAAGATAAATATTTTAAGTGTTTCCTCTTTTCTATCACAGTTGAACACTGCTGAGTTAAATCCAGTGACTGTTAGATTGAGGCTAAAGGTTCACTGTTTGTAGCACAGCTAATGATTTCTATCTTGCTTCAATTGAATTAAGTTTATGAGACCTCTATTTTTATCTCTAATATCAGCTTATTTTATTTTTCCATTTTCCACTTGTTTTTCTAAAATAATAAGGGCAAAATGCAATTAAAATATGCAAATAATGCTGCTGACAACACCGCCATTGCTAAACATGGTATAAATAAAGTGGTATGAGGCTGGTGCATATAAAAGGAGGCCTGGGAATATCAATACTTAATGTTCAAAAATACAAGTAATGAAAAGGTGAATAGTTAAAGGTTTGGAAACCCTTGGAAACATACGTGTGCTGTTTTGCCCAATTCCAAAAACAAACGATCTTATTTTAATCATTTTGTTAAGGTACAGAAAATGAGTACACTCCACCTGATTAGTCCCATAACATCACATGATACTGTAGTCAACAAAATAATTTAGACAATTCTTGTCACTAGTTCATTCACTCATTCAACGTGTAATGAAAGTCTGCTCTGTGCACTGTGGCATCAAAAGACACACTCCACACCCTTGAAGCGCGTACTGTGAACTGGAGGGGATGGAAAATGAGGTGAGGGCTGTGAAGGGACATCTACCCACAGCAGAGTGTCACCCGAAAAGAGGTGACATCTGAGCTGACTCAAGTGAGCCCAATTGAGGGAGGAGAGAGTTCCAGACAGACGCCACAGCATGGAGTTCAGACACATCTGGACGGAGCTGCATGCCGGGGAGGGGGGAAGATAACGGTAGAGCCGCATGTTAGCTCCTAGGGCTGCTGTAACACACACCACAAACTGGGAGGCTTAAGACAATAGAAGCGGGTTCTCTCACAGTTCTGGAGGCCAGAGAACAAAATCAAGGTATCAGCAGGGCTGGTCCTTTGGAGACTCTGAAGGAGAGTCTGCTCCTTGCCTCTCCTAGTTTCTGGTGGTTGTGGGCAGCCCTTGGTGTCCTCAGCTTAGAGACCCATCACTCCAATCTCTGTGTCCATCTACACCTGTCCCTCTCCTCCCTGTGTGTCTTTTTTTTTTTTTTTCCCCCCGGTATGCGGGCCTCTCACTGTTGTGGCCTCTCCCGTTGCGGAGCACAGGCTCCGGACGCGCAGGCTCACCGGCCATGGCTCATGGGCCCAGCCGCTCCGCGGCATGTGGGATCCTCCCAGACCGGGGCACGAACCCGTGTCCCCTGCATCGGTAGGCGGACTCTCAACCACTGCGCCACCAGGGAAGCCCCCCATGTGTGTCTTTGTGTCTCAGTCTCTTCATATGACTTTCTTATCAGGACACCAGTCATGGGACTTAGAATCCACCCTAATCTAGCAGGACCTCATTTAACTTGTTTACATCTGCAAAGACCTCATTTCCAGATAAAGTCACCTTCACGTGGGGTGTGGGCGTTAGGTTTTCCACACCCGAGTTATGACTTCAACATACCTTTTTGGGAGACGCATTTAACTCACAAGAAGAAGGGCTCTGCAAACCACAGCCCACCCACCCACCACCTTTTTGCTGTTGTTGTTTGTAAATAAGGTTTATAGGGACACAGCCACGCCCATCCGTTTACATGTCACTGAGGGCCGCTCTCCCACTTCAAAGGCAGAGGTGGGTCCTTGGGACAGAGACCACAAGGCCTAAAACACTTACCATCTGGGCCTTCCAGGAGAAGGCTGGTGACCCCTGAGCTAGAGAGAAACTGGTAAAAGGCTGATCGTGAACTGCCTTGGGAGTGAAGCTAAGGACTAAGAACTTGACCCCGAAAACTCTGGGGGATGCAGCCGGGTGTTGAGAGAAAGCGTGAAAATGGGATGGAGAAGTGGCAGTTAGAAAGTGGTGTGGGCGAGGGATTTGCCGGCCCCGATGAAACATCTCGGTGATCAGACAAGGGGAGAGGTTGGGGAGCAGGCAGTGGAGGGCGGAGAATGAAATAGGGAATTTTGTGATTTCAACAGAGTCACTGTTCTGGGTTATGAGAAGATGAAGGAAGATGCTGGGGTGAAATTGAAGGGGAATTGTTGGAGTGGCGGGGAGAGGGCCAGGGGGCCAGATGAGCATCGTCATGGTTCTTAGAAATGCCGGGAACAGCGATGGTGGTGAGGAACACCGTGAGTCAAGGGCACGTTGTCCCCAAAAGGTCTAGAGCAGAGTATTTTCCTTCCCGAGGGACTAGTGTCCATAATTCAACTGCTGCAACCCCTGTGCACAGATTGTGTGATCAGTGTGGATTCTGCTGTTCGATCCTTGTAGCAACTTAATAAGGTATGTGCACAGCCTCGGAATGCAGGCTGTAATCACTTTTTTCCATAGGTTATGAATTATGAAGTTGGCTTCCCATCACAAATGCTGTCAAAGTTTTTTGGCTTCAGAACCAATTAAAATGATGAATAGCTGTGAAAGGAACCAGAAATGCATTTAATCTTTCTCCAGAACAGTGGGGGATCAGTCCTTTTTTTGTGTCACATTTCACATAGGCTGGGAACATAAAATTGGTCTCGTTCAAAGGTAAGATTCAAACAACTTCTTCGTGAAAGGGAACTGATACACTTCACTTTTTTCCAGCCATAAACACTGAGATATTTACGTGCCTCATCATCCTCTTTGCTTATCTCCCAAGGTCACAGCACTCTCTTTCCCTTGTCTCCTCTTAGCAAGGTTATCCTAAAAAGAATCACCAAAGCAGAGATTAGCTCTTTGAAGCAAAAAGGGACAAGCGAGAAGGGTGCTGACAAGCTTTTGAGTTTGATTTATTATTGATTTGAAACTGCGTAACAATCCAAGGCCTTGGGGTCCCCACTCCCCATCTCTCTGCCATTTACTATATCTTAGGTCTTAATGCTCCCACTCAGTTCCAAGGGCGTTGGGACAACCAAAGTGCTCAGTCTCATAATTTTTTTCTTTACTTTTTATCATAGGAAAGAGCTGTAGATGCCATGCACTACAGAAAGGAGAGAATGAGTCTGAATCAGAAGTCCTCATTTTTAATGCTAACTCAACCACTTCTAGCTGAAAACCTTAAGCAAATTACATAACCTCCCTGAGCCTCGGTTTTCATATCTGTAAAATGGGGGTTACAATTCTCAATTCTCAAAACCATTGTGAGACAAAAACAAGGCCCTACTACAGAGCACAGGGAACTATATTCAATATCCTGTGATAAACCATAATGGAAAAGAATATGTATATATGTATAACTAAGTCACTTTGCTGTACAGCAGAAATTAACACAACACTGTAAATCAACTATACTTCAGTAATTATTTTTTAATTTTGAAAAGGAAGAGAAAAACTGTTGTGAGGCTCAACTGAACTCAATTTGTGTTGAATTATACACACACTTAGTTTATACATAAAACTGACATGTGTAGGTATAATAGACTCCTGTGTGATACAGTTATTATTCACAGAGCTATGCCTTTGACAGAAGGAAAACATTGTGTAAATGTGTTTAAGACAAAGTCTCCAATAAATAATATTTGGATAGAACAACTCCTTCAAAGAGGTGACTCAGCTATCAGTGAACTCATCTTTGCTATTTTTAGGGCTGGAAAAAAGAGAAGCAGGTGATGCTGAAGTTGTATAATCGGTCGCACGGGGAGGGTACTCAAAGGTAGTGGCCTTGACCTCGGCAACCATTCCAAGGCAAGCAGAGCCTTCAAAGAGGAAAGAGAGGAGCAGCCTTGGGCATCTCGGCAGCATCGTAGGGCCCCCAGTCACAGGAGATGGAAACACAAATTGACTTGTACCTGGCCCCCTTGACAGCGCAAATTTAGACCCCAGAACTGTGTCTCTGTCTCCTCGTGCTGATTTACAGGGTTTCTATCGCAGGGCCTTGACAGCACACTCAGTCTTCGTGGAACTGCGCGAATCAGGCTCGAACTGCCTTTAGCCAGCCGCTCCCGACCCCTTCAATCTCCCACCCGGGGAGGCCCGTAAGAGCAGCTACTTGAGCCCATTTGTTGGCTGCCCCCTTCTGTCCGGGGCCCTGGAGCGCGATCGCTCTCCTTACCATCTTATTACATCATTAAGGCTAAATTCAACTGCCTTTCTTAAACCCCCATCTTTCTTCTCCTCTGCTGGAGTGGTGGGCACTGACCTGATGAAGGTTCCCAGCACTGCCCAGAGCTGTTTTTATACAACTTGCTCAAGGTCACCTTTGTCACTGTGGGGGGTGGTGGTGCACAGAGAGACCTCAGCAGTAAAGGCTGTGGAGGAATGCAGCAGGGCTGGCCCAGAGCTGGGAGGACTGGCCAGTTCTAGGGTACTCGACTGAGTGAAACCGGTCAGGAGCTTGGATTGGCTCCAAGTTGAATCCATACGCAGATTCGGAGTGTGAGGCCAAGCAAAGACCGAGCACAGAATCTCAGCACCCCTGCGTTACCTGGGTGCACCCTCATTTTTACCAGATCCAAATTAGATCTTGCTATACGGTTCACTTTAGCTTGTCTGTACCATTTGTTAGGATCCAGGAAACATATCATTTCTTTTCAGGAATAGAGGCAAGGCATAGAAATAGGTATGCATCGTAACATAAACACATTGTTTAATGTTTTAACTCCTACTGCTGTTAAAACGGCTTGGCATTTAGTTTGATTATAATTGCGTGTATTTTTTTCATTATTATTATTATTTTTTTTTTTTGCGGTACGCGGGCCTCTCACTGTTGTGGCCTCTCCCATTGCGGAGCACAGGCTCCGGACGCGTAGGCTCAGCGGCCATGGCTCACAGGCCCAGCCGCTCTGCGGCATGTGGGATCTTCCCGGACCAGGGCACGAACCCACGTCCCCTGCATCGGCAGGTGGACTCTCAACCACTGCGCCACAAGCGAAGCCCCTGCGTGTATTTTTTAAGTTTTGACAGAAACTTTATTTTAAGCAGCAGAAGGCAAAATGAATTCAAACTTTAATATTCATCAAAATTTATCTAACAGCAGGAGACACTTCACTCTAAATTTTACTCTCCTTTCTTGCAGAATCAACTCCCCACCACCCCAAGAGCCCTCACCTGCCAGGAGCACAGGGAATCCAGTAATATTGTTCATAATAGCCACACTTTATCTTGCTTTCTTTTGTTTTCTTTGGTTCATCAGGCCTTCCCTTCCCAACCAAAGGAATTTATTGCAACAGCTCTGTTCTTAGAACTGAACTTCTCCGTAGAAAGAACTTCAGCCTCAGAGATGCCAAGAAGTTCCTGATGCTCCCAAAATACCACCCTTCAATCTCTGCTATTAGAGATTGAGAACTATAGCTTTTTCCAATGTCCATGCTCTTCAGTTAAAGCAAATACTATTGGGAAAGGCAGTGTACTGAACTTATCCAGGCTAAAGTATGAATGGCTTATCGAATTCAATTTCTTTCTGTTATAGAATTTAGGTAGAAGAGGGAGGAAGGAAAGTAAGAGATTAAGGGGAAGCGAACGGGCCAAAGGCAAACATGCACTCGTTTTATAAATAAAAGAATCAGTGCGCACACATGAATTCCCTGGGGATCCTGCTAAAACGCAGATTCAGATTCTGCCAGTCTCGGGTGCAGCCTGAAGTCCTGCAATTCTAACAAGTTCTCCGGTGATGTCAGTACTTCTGGTCCACAGACCACACTGTAAGCAGCAGGGGGGCCGGAACTTGAGCGGTGAACAGAGATGTCAGCTCAGTGGTTCTCGATCTTGTCTCGTCAGAACCACCTGAAGAGTTTTTGTGTCCTTTTTTAAACTACTGATGCCCAAGCCCCACCCCAGATGAATTAAATCAAAATCTAGGGGTCACTCAAGTATTCATATTTCTAAAAGCTCCCCAGTTTATTCTATTGAGCAGCCTGAGTTGAGAACCACTGTTAGCCAATAAATTCATTGGAACCTCAGGTGTCAGTCCCTGGCTGGCGTATTAGCTTGTGAGGGCTAAAGGCAAGATACCCCAGCCCAGGGCATCTTCTTCTCCAATGGGAACTTGCTATTGCACAATGCCTGGTAAATAGTTGGTATTCAATAAATATGTGTTCCATGAAAAAATAAATGATTGGCCGAATGCATGAATGATTGAACACCTTCGAAGGCCAACAGTCTACAGACTGTCAAGGATTGAATTCACAATGTTGAAATGACAACTGACAGGGCTGAAATTTGAAGACAGAAAGTTTTTTCCATTACTCTTACAAACCCCCCAAATAGACACTCAATTCTCGAGCCACTGTTAAGGGTGGATCTGCTGGTAACTAGAGGAGTCAAAGCCATAAACATCACCATCTCTTTATTCCAGTGTTTCCCAGTCATCCACCAGTCATAACACACTTTCACAATTTTTGCTATCAGTGCTATTACTTACCTAGCATGTTTCCTTAAATTGACTCGCTTTTTTCACATAGATGGATGTATTTTAAAGGGAAACTATAAATCACTGTTTCAAATAGAAAACAACCAATATCCCTCAACATATATAAAAGTACCTGTCAAAATAAATACAATGAAAGCAACTCAAGCTGGATGTTGCTGCCTGCCAACATTTGCCCCTGTCAGATAAGAAGATGGATTAGCAAGGAATAGGGAGGAATTAAAGACACGGGCACACTTAATGGAGGCTTGTCGTTGGCATGATAAGAAGGATCGGAGGGGTGCTTTGCAAGGAGCCACAGTCAAGTTCTGCAATGCCAGGTATTGAACGCACCACGTGCAAGCACCTCAGGGAACACCATTCCCAGCCAATGAAGTTCAAGCTGTACCCAGAAGCTGTACCCAGAAACCCAAGGGTCACCAACTAGTGCAGATGGGGCTCTGGAACAAAAAAGGAAGTATTTCCTAGATCTCAGTTCCTGGGGAATCCAGTCATCCATGTGATTTGTCTGTAAACGGGGTGATGTTTGTTTTCCTACTTCTAAGAGGAACAGCATCATCAACAGAGAAAATCAGAACCTTGCTGTCAAAAACAGGGGAATTAGCTTTCTCTTTGGAGGCATATTTGTTGGTTTAAGCCTTGGATAGAAAAGTCACTAAATAAAACCACGCTGTTATCAAATGAATGGATCAGACAAAGTAAGAGATGAGCTTCCCGGCCCTTTAGTGAGCTGTGTCCCGGGGTCGGGAGGTAAATTCTTATCTCAGTTCATATGCTTGGATTTGGACAGAATGACCCACTGACATTTCAGGGAATAAACCCACTGAATTATTCTTTTTTATTTGCTGGTTGCTTTTCTTTTAAACAACACACGCGGAATGTGACATTGTGATTCTAATGCAGAGGCAAGATTGAGGAGTTAGGGGAGAGGCCTCCGGGACCAGACTGCCTGGTCTAAGTCCCTGCTGTGCCCCCTTTTGATCTGTGTGACCTCAGGGGAAATAGTTAACCTCTCTGTGCCTCACTCAGTCTCCTTGCTCCTAGAATGAGAGTGACAATAAGAGTGCTACCACATAAGGACATCGCAGGGAGGAGCAAACGCAGACGAAGCATCTAAAAGAGCCCCTTGCACAGAATAAGCCCTCAATATGTATTAGCTGTTGTTAATTTTATGCCAGAAAAATACACAAAACAAAAGGCAATGCAATGAAATCTGTCTTCCTTCCGCCCCAGGCCCTGGGCCTCTCCCTAGACACAAAGCAGTATAAAAAGGCTCTTGTGTATGTTCCCAGAAATACTTTATGCATTTGCCATCAAGTGTACCCTTCTCTTTTATGCTAATGGTGGCTCACCATGCACTCTGTTCTACACGTTGTCATTTTGACTTAATATTTCTCGGGAAGGAGTACATTGCAGGCCATGTACCTTGTTCTTTGCTGGGACTGCAGTTTTGCATTGTGTGGCTGCACCATCATTGATTTACGTCATCCCCCATGTGGGACACAAGCCGTTTCTGGTCTTTCACTTTTACAGTCATGCTGCCGTGAACACATTTAAACACAAATCTTTCATATACGTACAAGTACACCTTTAGGAGAGATTCTTACAGGTGGGATCGCTTGGTCGAAGAGTCTGTGCATCTTTTATTCTGATAGATATTTCCGAATTTCTCTTTGAAGAGATTACACCAATGTGCACACCACCTACCTATGTACACAAGTATGTCTTTCTTCTCATACTCAGGATAATATTTTAAATTCCTGAAGCAAAATGCATAGGATAACCAAGGAAAAGCAATTATATTGAAACAGTTATCAAAAGATTAAAAATACACTTTTGCGAAACAGTAGTATGTATCCCTCTTTATAAATGCACTAAATAACACAATCTAGTCCAGGTAAGAGTGGGTAGAAAAGATATCTCAGCAAATCTGTAATAGTTTTAACGTGGTCTGAAAGTACGTATTGGTGACAAGCTCTCAGGTACTGCTAGTAATGTTGTGACCTGTAGTCCACATCCCTAATGGAAGGAAACACTAAATTTGAGTTGTCAGCTGATGAAAAAAAAAGATGTAAATTTTTTCCAAACAAGTGTTGGGCCCTGTCTCAGAGTCAGCGCTTAATCACATGAGTGGCAGCTTCTCCTCCATGCATCAGTTCAGCCCCAGGAATTCATGCTTTTAGGGCAGCTATTAAAATTCATGAGTGGGAACTGGCCTCAATCTAGCCTAAGACAGGCTTCGTTGGCCTTCCAAAGCAGTAAGACGGGCTAAGAAGACGCGAGCAGGCAGAAATAGCTCTAAAGCCATCCAGAGGGGCTGCCTTGACCGTGTCTTAGAGATAGTAAGTGCCCCCACTTCTGCCTTCAATGTATCTGCTCTCCTACCCACACAGGATTTTGGAGAATATTAAATAAAATAAGAGAACGTAACCTGCTTTGAAAAACTTAAAGGCACTCTGTTAACTTAGGGCACTGTGGTAACCGTTAGGGATTTATATTATTGTTATTATTACCTCCTGTTATGTTTAGTTCTTAGAAGCTCCCTCAGATCGGCTGATAAGAGTGACATTAGGGCCAAAGGATGGAGCTGCTCAGCTTTGGAAACTAAAAAGCACAGCGGTCCAGGATGTGGCTTAGGCTTGGTGGTACCTGCCCAGCCTGGCGATTACGCTCCTCTTACCTGGAGAGTAATCCAGTGACTAACAAAGTTGCTGGAATGTCTAGGAGCAAGAAAGAGGGGATGATAAGGGGTGTCAAATCCACAGAGAACACTCCGTCCCTGGAAAAACACATGACCCTGGAAATCTTAGGAGTATAGAAGAGAGATTTCAAACAATTTTCTGACTATGCATCTTTGTGTGTGTGTGTGTGCTGGAGAAATGCTAAATTTCATTAAGTTTTACAGCCAGACTTAAGATAGACATAAATCCCTTTAATGCTGGTTTTAGTCAAAAAATGAGCTGACCATTATCATTAAACCAGTGCATGTGGGAGAATTACTTGAGGAAAATCAAAGTAGGAACAGTCGGGAAATTTCCGCCGTGACCATATTAAATGCAAGTAGGTGCAAAGCAAAATTCTTTCGGCTCTAGTGGACTGGGCCCTTTTGCTGCTCAGTTTCCATACAGAGGAGCTTTGTTCTGGGGCAATATGGTTGCAGTCTGAGAGTCTATCTGGGGAAGCTCATTCCTGCTTCATTAGTCCGTGAGCACAGTGCAATTTCAGCTAATACCGTTACACAGCTCCTAGCTGGGTTATTTGATTAAATGCCTTTAGGAAAAGTAGCAAGTTGGAATAAAGGGACATATGCAATGTACTTTCTTGTTCTGAGTGCCTATAGCCGTGGAATTACATTGACAACGTATCCTATGCCATGCTGTACCCTTCGTCACAAACTCTTATTGCCTGAGATATTATGTGAGTCTGGTATTACCTGACATCTCACAGAGGCCACATTGTCTCCCTGGTTCAATTTCTCTGCGGTCTGAGCTTGTACACGACTGTAACTAGGAGACGCATTTCTTGCCGTGGCTCATAGACATGCTAGTACTTAAGTGCATTCTTGTGAAATTGAAAAAAGCACCCCTTTCCGGTGGGTGAATTGCAAAACAGCACCTTCTTCGGGCAAAGAGATTAGAAAATGTGCCCCCTTCTGTGCAGACAAATGAGAAAAGGGTGGTTCCTCCGGGCAGGCGGACCGATTAGTGTTTCAAGCCCCTCCCCAGGGCACAGGCTTGCGAGCCCAGTGCAGCCCCTCATTGCTCCCCTTGGGCGTGACTGTTTCTGAAGGCATGACCTGCACAGCTGTGCAAGGCAGCCCTGATTAAAGATGCCACTTGCCTCCTAGAGGGGTGGGATAGGGAGGATTGGAGGGAGACACAAGAGGGAGGAGATATGAGGATTTATGTATACGTATAGCTGATTCACTTTGTTATAGAGCAGAAATGAACACACCGTTGTAAAGCAATTATACTCCAATAAAGATGTTAAAAAAGGGGCTTCCCTGGTGGCGCAGTGGTTGAGAGTCCGCCTGCTGATGCAGGGGACACGGGTTCGTGCCCCCGTCCGGGAAGATCCCATATGCCGTGGAGTGGCTGGGCCCGTGAGCTATGGCCGCTGAGCCTGCACGTCCGGAGCCTGTGCTCCACAACGGGAGAGGCCACAACAGTGCGAGGCCCGCATACCACACACACACAAAAAAAGATGTTAAAAAAAAAATGCCACTTGCCTAATTTTATAGTCAGGCACAGAGTTTGCTCCTTAGTGCTCTAAAAAATTCAATCACACCAACGGACCTTTATATTAAATACATTGGTCTATTACGAGAGTCTGGCATTGTCAGAATGTCGAAGCAACATCAGTTTTAAAAATGAAAGATGGGTGAGCCCTTGTGTAGCAGACACCACATATGCCCATATCACCTGGGCACATGCTGTTTACTGCAAACACCTGCCAAGGGTGATGTTCTGACCGTGGGCACGGACAGGATAATTGTAGATGGAAAGACAGATGAACTAGAGGGTCGGTGCCCCTAGGACTAGCCTTCAACCCACGATGGGCAGAGGGGCGGTGGGGACAATGGTGGGGCTTCCCCGCCATCCCAGCGGGATGCCCTCATGGCCTCCACAAGCGCCCCAGTGGGCTGAGCCCCCATTTCTGACTACAGGAACACCCGATAACCTACTTTTGATTGGTGTGAGGCCCAGGACAGGTAAACTTGAAACTCTTAACAACATAGTGAGGTTAGTTTGTATCAGATTCCTTTTCGGCAGCTACAGCTCACCTAGAGAGAAGGGGCCATGGGACAGGTATGTCTCAGGGCAAAGGGGCCTCCTAGGAAGGCAGGACTGGGTGAGATGCTGTAGCGCAAGCCTCAGGCTATCAGCAGGCATCCTGGGCGCCCAAAGGCCTAGGATGCCAGTCAAGCGTTGATGAACACTTGCTATAAAATATAGTAAATATTTTAAGATTGGTAGGCTTCTGCCACAACTACTTAAGTCGGCTGTTATATTGTGAAAGCAGCACTAGGCAACCCATAAACAAATGGACATGACTATGTTCCAATAAAAACTTATTTACAAAAACAAGTGGTGGGCCAGATTTGGCCTTTGGGTCATATTTTGTGACTCTTGCCGTAGGTGATCAAAGAAAGTAGAGGACACAAAAGCAGAAGAAAGAGGTGAGACATCATCCACGGTGTGCTTGCTGGCCCACATCCCTTCCTTCCTTTTATCCTCACAGCAACCAAGCAGTTGCTGTTTTATCATCTGCATTTTAAAGAGGAGGAAAACCTCAGTTTCCAGAAAATAAGAATATTGCCAAGACCAAATAGCCTGGGTTCAAAACCAGATCTGTCTGATTTAATGCCGCTCTTCCTTCCCCTACTTTAAGCTGACACCTGCAGATACATCTGTCTTGTGCTACCCAGCAAGGAAAGTCCACTTGTCCCAGAGGCACTAAATTCCAGATTGGGGGGTTAAGGGTGGCAGTGCTAGAGTTGAGTTCAGTCTCAAGGGGCTCAAAAACTCCTCTGAAAATGTGAAAGCAACAAACATGATTGCTACTGGGTCCACAGCCAGCTTCCGAGGTGAGACCAGCCATGGCATCAGACAGGTGCCATTTGTCAGCCTGTGCCCTTGATGGCAGCACCTCAGATATAACGGAGTCAGAAGATTTCATGAAAATAAGTAAGTCCCTTGTCCTTACTTAGCCTAGTGTGCGGGCAGGCCACCTGATGGGAAAGTGTGCGGCGCAAAAAATAGCCAAAACCGTAATTATTAAACTTCTTTGCTGAGAGTTAATCTAGCCTTGCTTTCTGAGTATGCATTCAAGTGTTCAGACAGTAAGCCTTAGAAATACTAGTTGCTAGAGGGATGTTTTTCCCCTGCACTCAACTCTTAAAGAGAAAATGAACCATTATCAGAAGTTTCTTCTAGAAATAGCTTCCAGGGATGCCCTGAGGTCAGTTTGGATTCAGCCCAATCTTCCTACTTTCTCCACAAGGGTACAATGATAATTCAAGTTCTTAATGGTGACTCTGAATCATCTTGATACTGAATCATCAGTGATTAAATTATATTCACTAAACAGCTAGTATTTTCTAAAAGAAAATAGACTAATGCATTTTAGGACGAAGTTACAGAATTCAAACCAAAACAAACCTCTGGCTTAGCCTAGGATACCAGAGCATTAAATCTACAGAGACTCCACTTCCTCCCAAATGTCTATGTTAATGGATAGTTTAGAAAATTCCAGTATAATCCAAGACCAGTTTAATTTATTCCTGTACACAAACAGTTTTATGGACGACGACATTGTAATTCAGATCAATAAATGACTCGTCGGTTTGGGCTATAAAAGTATAAACAGAACCCTTGCAAAGAATTGCTCATTCTTCTTTCTTGCTATAAACCATTTGATTTTTTGCCAGAAAATATACAGCCAAAGAACACCTGTTTGCCTTCCTTAATACTCAGCCTCAGTCTAGACTATTACACAAGGAATTAGCATTAGTCATCAAATTAATTGTAAAGACAACAAATTAGAGTTCCTAAGTCCTCATCCGACTCAACATTGAGGTGAATTGGACTGCAGACAATACATGGTCTTTCTTCTTGCTGTAAAAGTGGTCTCAGAGCCCCGTGGATTCTCAGGAACAAATTCTGCTCTCTGAACTCTCCAGTTGCTCCCTCTGCCCCCACCCACCTCGCGGCAAGCCATTTTCTCCAGAACCAGAAATCAGAGCCAAAGACCTCGGCCCAGACCGCAGGTGACAGTTGTGGACAAGAAAGGTGAGCCAGGGCGGAAAGCTGGTGAAATAGGTCAATTGCTTAGGCAGCAAACACAAAGGCGCAGAAAATTCAGATTTTATTTTTCTCTAGTGGAATTTAATTTCTATCCAACAACCTACTGGCACTGATGGTAGAAATTTGACCTTGGCCGACACGGGTTTTGCTCCCACCCTCCTGCCTCCACCCTCAAGCTTCAAAGGACTAGCACAGCATCAAGAAGAGGGGGCGGGCTCCCGGAGCTCATGTCTCATCATCTGTCCACCGTGGAAACTACTGCTGCATCCCCACCCCAATGGCCTCGGTCATCGCTTCACGCAGGTCCTGCCTGAACCCTGGATCCTCACTGTGGTGACCCTTGGACTTCCTAGGGCACCTGGTTCTCTCTGTCGTGTTCTCACTAATCTCAGCCTCCCACACAATATTCTGCTGCTTCCTGTTCTGCAGTGAGCATCACAGGAACACGGAATGGGACGTCCCCGAGTCCCTCAGCTAAGACACCTAACGGAGCTACTTCTGGTCCTCAGCTCCACGCCCCTGTCCTAGGATGAGTCCCAGTCCTCTCTGAGGTTGGACATCCCAACACACTCCCTTTCCACTCCAAGAACACAGCTCAGAAGAGAGAGGTAGCACTCAGGGCTCCCTCTGAGGGCCCTACAAGTGCTACTCAATAAATTTTCTATTCAGTTCACCTTAGACTGGGCCATTTTAATTTCTTCTACAGAGAAACAAACCAGGCCTAGCAAATAGTCTTCCAGATGTATCACTTAACTTTCAACCTCAGCTTTGAAACCCTAAAAAAAAACTATTAACTTGTGTTCCTTTTAATATTCCAACCCCACCAGCTCTACCTAAGCATGCTCTTGTCCCAAAAATTCAGGGAAGATTGGGGTAATTGAACATTCTTAGGGAAGACGAATAAGTTACTTTCAAAATAGTATCCCTCATGGGCCTCCCTGGTGGCGCAAGTGGTTGAGAGTCCGCCTGCCGATGCAGGGGATACGGGTTCGTGCCCCGGTCTGGGAGGATCCCATATGCCGCGGGGCGGCTGGGCCCGTGGGCCATGGCCGCTGAGCCTGCGCATCCGGAGCCTGCGCGTCCGGAGCCTGTGCTCCGCAACGGGGGAGGCCACAGCAGTGAGAGGCCCGCATACCGCAAAAAAAAAAAAAAAATGAAAAAAAAAAAAAAAAAAAAAATAGTATCCCTCAAAAGAATTGAGATCCAAATAACTCAAGAAACATCAAGAAAAAAAAAATATGCCAAATCTGAGAGGGTCTCCAAAGACTGGGATTATAGCCCAGATAGAGAATTAAACTTTTAAAGGTGAATGAAGGTAGTTTGGGATCTAAGTGGAGGAGGAGCAGACCTGGGTATTTGCCAATGATTATGGCCAGTGGAGACAGGAACACATCCTCTCTAAAGACTAGGATTTGAAGGAAGACCTAGATTCTAGAACACAGGATAGCCATGTTCAATGCCCAAGATAAGTGACTGGTCCAAATTTTGAATAGAAAGGTCGGGGAGGGAAAAATGAGGAATTGTTTTTCAGTGGGTATGAAGTTTCTGTTATGCAAATGAATAAGTTCGAGACCTCTAACATGTAGCAGTCAACAATACGGTATTATACACTGTAAAATATGTTCAGAGGATAGATCTCATGTTAAATGTTCATACCAAAAAAAAAAAAAAAAAGAAGAAGAAGAAGAACACACAGACACAAAAGAACACAAGGAAATTTTGAAGGTGATGGGTATGTTTAGTACCTTGGTTGTGGTGATGGCATCATGAGTGTACACATATCAAGATGTAGACGTTAAATGTGTGGAATTTTTTGTATAAGGATTATACCTCAATAAAGCTAAAAACTTTTCAGTCAAGAAAATTTTAAACAAATTTCAAGGTGACTTCTGCCCCAAGCACATTTAAAAAAATAAATTAGTATTACAATTCTGGTCATTCCAGCTACTGACGGCCCTTTGCCATCCAACAAATGGAAACACAAACTTATGGAGCTAGTCAATTTGCTCTTAAAACCATTATGCCACTAATACATTAAGTTTACAAACTAAAGTGTTTTGACTCATAAAAGAGCACAATTCTCTAAAATGTCTCAGGTCCCATGGAATGGAGAAATTTCCCAGCTGGAATATGTATCTAACCCAGTGTTTTCCAGCCCAGTGTATACTGCGGACCACAAAACCATCCGGGGTCTTGGTTGCACACCTCAAAAACAAAGGAGGGAGGATGGGATGAGGAGAGAGGAGCTTCACGGAGCTCAGCATCCCTGGGCAACTGACAGGCAGAGAGGAAGGAAGGGATTAGCCATCAGATGGTGGGGGATCATCTCCCATCATGGACCAAAATAAAAGGCTGACCAACTGAAGACCTAAATGGGCAAAATTAAAGCATGAAATCAATTTAAGTGAATAGGTAATTGATTTCTGTGGGGAAAGACTCTCAATGGGAAAATTGGAGGTATTGGACTGAATAGAATTTAAACTTCTCATTGTATCTTGAAGCATTAAGAGGACTCCTGTTTGCAATTATCTATTTTTTGTGGGATTGATGTCTGTCCTCCCAACCAGGCTGTAATTTACATGTGGGCAGGGATGTCACCATTGTATTCCCATACTTGGGAAAGTCCCTGGCATATATTAGACTCAGTGATATTTGTTGAGTGAATAAATGAGGTTGATATCATGGCCAATGTTCGGGGCTTGGGTTTAACACCCATAAATGTAAAGGAAACAAGCCTCTGTCAGCCTGAAGCAGGGAGCTGGAGTGAGCTCTGCATAAAGTAAGAAAACTCTAGAGGCTGCCTCACTTGTGACATGAGAACTAGATCCTTCTGGCCATCAGAGCAAGGAAGCTTAACGAGAGTCCTGGCTTCCGGGGGAGCCCCACTGACCCACAAGTGTCACTCAGCTTAAAATGGAGACAGTCCTGGGTAGCACAGGACGCAAATTTGCTAACCCTTTGAGGTCCTGGAATAGGATGGGATGAGGGAGCCTGGAAAAGAGGATAACGGGAAGATAGAACCCTCCACAGATGCACGTCTGCTCGGTCACCTCTTCAAGGGCTGGTCCAGAGAGAACGTTAACACAGCCCTCCACGGAGGGACCGTCCACATAAGACGGTTGGATCTCTCGGATCCTCTCGTGCCCATGCCTCTGGCTTTATGACCTAATGACACACCTTGTGTTTTGCAGAACGCCGAAGCAAGCTACGACTTCAGCAGCAACGACCCCTATCCTTACCCTCGATACACAGATGACTGGTTTAACAGGTAAATGGGGCCTCCTGAGGTGTCTGGGACATCAGGTGTGGGGTTTTATTTTGCTCTGTTGTGTTTTTAAGGCTTAAATATCACCAGCAAAATGCTCTCAATGCCTTGCTAAATTATATGGTGATTGTTTTTCCTTCTTTGTGGCTACATTCTCTAAATTCTTGATTTTTTTTTAATATGGCAACACTCCTCTAGAATTATCTCTTGACTATTTTATTCTGTTGAACTAGGAATTATTTGCCACCTTATTAAAGATAAAAAGAAAATACAAATAATAAGAAATCCTTTCTCAACCCACCACAAGGTGATTGTAAACACATGGGTTTTACTTGATCTGTTGAAACTATTGCAGAGAGCTCCTTTGCCCCAGGGGTCTGTGTCTATACGTTTTTGAAAAGTGTTTTTGCTGTAGCCTTATAACAGCTCATGTAGTCCCTTTTGACAAAACAGTAAGCATAATTGGCAGAGGTTTGAGGTATTTTTTTAACTGAGGTATAATTAGTTTCAGCTGTACCACATAATGATTTCATATTTGTATATACTGCAAAAAGATCACCACTGTAAGTCTAGTTAATATCTGACACCACACATAGTCACATAAGAAAACTCTTTTCCTTGTGATGAGGACTTGTAAGATCAACTCTCTTAGCAACTTTCAAATATGCAGTACAGTATTGTTAACTCTAGGTTTGAAATACTTCTTGACATCCTATTATGCAACACTACCCAATGGATGGTTCATCCAAAAGTGTGGTTTTTCTTTGGCCTGTTTTGCTACAAAACATGTAAATGCAGTCTCTTTCTTCTCCAAGTAAAATTCTTGCCTAAGTTGTTGATCACATGTAAGAAATATCAAGAAATGAAGGCATGTGGCTTGTTCAATCAAAATTGACTCAGTTCTAAACCTAGTGCTTCCCCATTACGGATGTTTTTGAGTGAAGCTGATGAGAATGTATGAACTTCAATTAATGATATAAAAATATATTGTGTGTACAGCATTTTACTCGTTGCTTCTACTTCTCGTGACAAACTTAAGGTAGATGAAACAAATGCTGTCATCCTCAGTTTAGTGACAAGGAAACAGGCTCAGAAAAGTTGCCTGACTTCCCTGGACAAACAACCAGTAAATATCAAAGCCGACACTTGAACCCAAGCTCCATAAGTGTTTCTAAATCCAAATTGTACCCTTCTTTTATAAGCATCATCTTTATTATAAAAGACAGAAGGCATGATGACCAGAGAGTGGCCAGGGATGGGTCCCCACTGGACCAGGTAGCTTAGACTCTGTTCCTACAGTTAGCAAGTTGACCAGAGACTGTGTGGGGCACAGACAGTGCACACGGGGCTTGGTAATTACAGAAAATACAGAAAAGAATAAAGGGGAAAACACAATTCGAATTTGTAACATTTTTAAAAGATCATTTCTAATATCCAAGAGCACAGTTCACTCTCTATCAACCTCATCTGCAGCTTTAAAATCATCATGCAGGGTTTGGAAGTGTGCGTTTAGGGGGTGAGGGTGTATAAAAAAGGCCAGAGAACTTTTGACTTGAAGTGTCTCTTACTCACCTAGATCCTTGCATACCCTTAGCTAATAAACCATTTTCAGACACAGGGATGTGAAGTCATCAAATAGAAGTCACTAAGCCAGGGGCGAGACATAATTATGAACAGCAGCCTGGAACCTTGTGCTGAGAAGGACAATGAGGGTGGCTGTGGCTTCAGCACCATCGGTCACCAACTGTCCACATGCTATCTAAAAGGGCAGTAGCAACACATGTGCCAGCTACTAGCTTTCTCTCTGCGGCTAGTAGGCACTAAATTCATCTTCAATGGATGGACCCAGGCACAAAAATATAACCAACAGAATGGTTCCCCCATCCCATTTTCTGAACCCAAATACAACCCCCCAAAAGTAAGTCTTCCTGTGAGATGAGCTGTAAGAATATTCTTTAAACAAAAACAAAAGCAAAAACAGAGATATCCTCTATCTTAAATAATTTCATTTGCAAACTTGTTCTTGAAAGTTCAATTTTAAACTGGCTAAAATCCTCTAGGACTAATGAGCACTTAGGGCAATAAAATTCTTTTTTTTAAATTTATTTAGCTTATTTATTTTTGGCTGCATTGGGTCTTCGTTGCTGCGTGTGGGCTTTCTTTAGTTGCGGCGAGCGGGGAATACTCTTCATTGCAGTGCGTGGGCTTCTCATTGTGGTGGCTTCTCTTGTTGCGAAGCACGGGCTCTAGGCGTGAGGGCTCAGTAGTTGTGGCACGAGGGCTTCATTTCTCCGTGGCTTGTGGGATCTTCTGGCACCAGGTCCCAAACGCATGTTCCCTGCATTGGCAGGCAGATTCTTAACCACTGTGCCACCAGGGAAGCCCAGGGCACTAAAATTCTTCATTGCCAGAGGTGGAATCTCCAAGTGTCCAACTGCCTGAGACACAGTCATTGTGAGTCAGGCAAGTATGATCCTTGCCTCTTAAGGAACCAATGACTCAAGACACAGTGGCCACTTTGGCCCATAAATGGGGTTTGTCACAATTATCAAGTCATTTTCAAAGATCCTCATCCATCATGGCTTGTTATCACAAAGACTGGATGGTACCACGGTTCAAATCACGGCCTCTCAAAACAAAACTACTGTTGTAAGTGATTATGAGCGGAAGGCGGGTCAAAGTTCAGGCCACAGCCCTGGGAGGATCTGTCCCAGGCCCGAAAAGTCATGTCTGTCCTGGAGGTGGTCCCTGCTTGGCACAAAGAGAATGTGAAGATAGCATCCTTCCCTTGAGTGTAAGATAAGTTTACTAAAACTTCCCTCTTGGATGAATATTATGCCTAGTATTTCTTTCAGTTTAACTAGGGGCTTGTAGAAGAAGGAAAGAGAATAAAGGGGGGTTTAAAGGAAATATAATTGGCCATGAGTTAATAATTGTTAAAGCTGGATGATGGTTACATGAGATTTCACTCTACTTTTATCTATTCTGGTATTTTCTATAACAAAAAGTAAATTTTAAAAGCATAGAATGTAAAAAGATATAAACAGAACTGGGCCTTTAGCTTGGTACTCATGAAACGATTCATTTTGGTGGTTAAGCTTCTGAGGAACTTGCAATGTCCCATGAGGAGGTGACAACAGCCCGAATCACTACAGTGCCAAGTGTGGCCAGGGCTGAAATCATACAGGGAAAGCGAACGCCTATTAATTACTATGTTTAAGGCACTGTTTTAGTGCTTTGCACGTATTAATTCTCAACCTAACCCTCTGAAATAGGTGTGAACGTTATTATTCTTATTTTGGAAACCGAAGCACAGAAAGATTCAGTAACGTGTGCAAAGTCACACAGCGAACAAGTGGTGGAGACAGGATTCGACACCAGTGAGGGGCCATTACAAGCACTGCCTCATAATAAAAGTGCTTTGGAGAGAGAGCGTGGAGAAATGCAAAGTTATCTCTGGCTGGGGAAACTGGGACAGGTTTCCTTGAAGATGGGGCATTTGGTCCGGGATTTGAATGAAGGTACTAGGTAGAGTTGGGACGGGAGGGGAGTGTATTCTGGGGTGAGGGTACAATTTAGGCAAAGAAGCAGAGGCAGGAGGTACAGACGTGTTCAGGAGGTGTCCTGGATAACTGGTCCTGGAGTTAGAGACTGGTGCAGAAGGCAGCAATCTGAGAAGGCTTCATGGAGGAGGTGAGCATGAAAGGTCTGGACAGGTTGCTAGGAGAAAACCCTTGGCTGGAGCAGGGTTTACTGCCCAGGCAGCCTGAGCCTCCGGCCTGCCAGTTTCTTCAGGTGTTCTCTTCTGGGCTTGGGCACCAGTCCCAAGACCCCCATCTTTGCTCAGCAGACTCGGGGCTCTTGGATAAGCTGGTTTCGGCACCGAAACTCCAATGACGGGCTGCCCAATGCTGACCGGCAGTGGGCTTGCTGCTGCTGCTGCAGCCACACTACCTGCCACACAGGCCAGTTAGAACGCAGAGGCAATTCCTGCCCAGAAAAGGCCATGCTCTCCATCACTGGCTTCTCACTGCTGTGGAAAGTAGAAAATAAAACGCTCTACCAGGGGCGCTCCCAAGAGCAATCAAGGAGAATGTTCCCCTTGGTTGGGAAACTGAGTTTAATAGCCGCGTGTCTCCCCTGGGCTTTCCTCACACTTTAAACCATCATATCTCCTCTCTGTGCTTATAGGTTAACTTGTTTTCCTTCAAGTGTACATTTCTTTAAGAACATACTTAAAACTCCAAGCCAAGGACTCCTTATGAAGGCAAACTTCATACATATGCAGAACAGCTTTTAGGGGACCTGTATATTAGAATTCCTTGCCCTGTGCTTCATTTGATTTTGTAGGATTTTTCCTTTTTTGGCAGAGCAAGTGTATTTATTCTACTGTGAACCATTTGATAATTGTATGTGGTATCTGTGCTCCAGGTATGTATTTGAAACACAGTTGAGAAATTTGGAAAAGGAGTGTAATTTCCTCCTAGCTTGCAATCAGAGAAATACAGACGATCAAGCAAGATAATAACAGCCACAGTAGCAACAATAACCCAAACTGCAGAAAGGTAGAAAATAATACATATTTAATAAGCATCAATAATATGCAACACAGCTATAACTGATTTGCTATGAGGTATCAGGATCTAGTATCACATGTTTTTCCTGGCATTCAATAAATATTGATTGGCTGGTTGATGGATGGGTGGCATACTTTCTCAGCCATGCCAAGATGTTGAGTGCCCTTGACATCTGTCCATTTCAGAGCTTGCCTGCTTCTCCCAAGGTTTGCAGCACACACTTTGTCAATAATCTTGCAGCCTTGCTGGGTTTTAGGTCAATGTTTGGTGATGCACTGCAGATCTGTATTCCATTGCTGTGCTGCTGTCCATAAAACTCTCTCTTGCATAGCATTTCTTTGACAGGCACACACCACTGAAATGTCATCCCCACCATCGGCAATATTTACGGAGCATCACTGGGTGCAGCATGCTCTATCTATTACTCCCTAAAGAGTAAGAGATTCTGGATTAGATGCAATTCCTGGTCACAAAAAGTTTACTATAAATTCAGGAAGAGAGAAGACATTTATTATTCAAGCAACCAAAATGGATAAATGGATGCCAAGGATCGTCTGTCTCTTTGTGAGCACGTTTGATTGGTAGCATTAGTTAAAACTTCAAATAAGAAAGATTTTCAGTGATTAACTTTTTAAAATTAAAAGTCATATTTCATTCTGAAGAACCCAATAAACAGGCCTAAAAAGAACAGGGGGGAAAAATTGTTCTCTCTGGTTGGCTATTAGCACAGTGATGGAGACCAGTACTTTACCCTGGGGACATGTAATGGCTTAGAAATAGACAAACATCTTTCCCTTCTGTCTTTACAGACTAATTCTGAAATTGCCTCCTGAATAACAAAATCCAAACTGCCTTCAAAGACCTAATCTAAGTTTTTCTTTCATGTGAGCGTTGAGACTACCTCATAAGCCGATATCAGCTCAAAGGCTGCTCTTTGCAATCAACCCCCTCTCTCTAGCCAATCCAGAGTACAGTGAAATCCAACAGAGTTTAATTTTGTGAGCTCTTCTGAGCCACTGGAGAAATACCACAAAGTTGTGAGTTTTTAAAAAAATTTCTAGTCCGCTACCTGGATGACACAAGTTTTCATTATTTAAATTTTCCCCTTCAGCTAAAAGAAATAGACAAAACACAGATTTGGGGTTGTGGAGATAATCATATAGATTGCAAAAGAAATATCTGTATGTTGGTATAATAATTTCTACTTTGGAAACTAATGTTTGCCATATGGGGGGATTTTATGGTCCTCAGGTGGCAATTATTCTTTTCTTAAGAGACAAAAATACAGTAGATTATAATGGACAAAGGTAGTGGTATATTGATCGCTTGGTATGGAATAAGTGATCCCTGAATCAGTTTCCCCTATCTGTAAAATGGAACTAAAGCTCCACCTTGGAGGTTTACATGAGGGACTAGAGGGAAAGAACATGGACAATGGCTCTGGGGATTTTTATGAGCCGGGCCTGGAAGCAGCATACATCCTGTCACCCACATAACATCAGCTGAGATTCAGTCACTTGGCCACATGCACGTGTGGGGGAGGCTGGGAAACGGAGCCTAACTGGATCCCAGGAAGAAAAGAAAATGAGCTTGGTTACCAGTTAGTATGTTCTGTCACCAACAAAAATCACATGGCAAAGACAGACCAAAACCTAAGCCAATGACCCTAACCAGTGAGTGAGCCAAAGAACCAGTGAAAGTTGGTTAAACCACTAAGTTACTTTTTGAATTAGTCAGGACTCTGCAGAGAAAAAGAATGAATCAGATATGTATATAAAAAGAAAGAGATTTGTTATAAGGAAGTGGCTCATGCAATTATGGGGTCTGGCAAGTCCAAAATCTGCAGGGTGGGCTGGCAGGCTGGAGACCCAGGAGAGACGAGCTGGAGTCCAAAGGCAGTGCTGGAGGATTTTCTCTTACCCATAGAAGGCTGGTCTTTTTGTTCTATTCAGACCTTCAATGGATTGGATGAGGCCCACCCACACTACGGAGGACAATCTGCTTTACTCAGAGTCCACCAATTTAAATGTTAACCTCATCCAAAAAACACCTTCACAGGAACACCCAAAATAATGCTTAATCAAATATCTGAGCACACCATGTCCCAGCCAAATTGACACATAAATTTAACCATCACACATTTTTTTTGTTTGTTTGTTTTTGCAGTATGCGGGCCTCTCACTGTTGTGGCCTCTCCCATTGTGGAGCACAGGCTCCGGACGCACAGGCTCAGCAGCCATGGCTCACGGGCCCAGCCGCTCCAGGGCATGTGGGATCTTCCCGGACCGGGGCACGAACCTGTGTCCCCTGCATCGGCAGGCGGACTCTCAACCACTGTGCCACCAGGGAAGCCCCATCACGCTTTTTATCTGCACATTTCTGAGCATCAGGAATACATGATATATTTTTTTAAGATTTTATTTTTTAATTTGTTAT
Organism: Mesoplodon densirostris; assembly: GCF_025265405.1. Lineage (NCBI taxonomy): Eukaryota > Metazoa > Chordata > Mammalia > Artiodactyla > Ziphiidae > Mesoplodon > Mesoplodon densirostris. The sequence continues at coordinate 67,686,112 of NC_082676.1, forward strand.
CTATTTTATACATATTAGTGTATATATGTCAATCCCAATCTCCCAATTCATCCCACCACCACCACCACCCACCCCTCTGCCACTTTCCCCCCTTGGTGTCCATACGTTTGTTCTCTACATCTGTGTCTCTATTTCTGCTTTGCAAACCAGTTCATCTGTACCATTTTTCTAGATTCCACATATATGCATTAATATACTATATTTGTTTTTCCTTTTCTGACTTACGTCACTCTGTATGATAGTCTCTAGGTCCATCCACATCTCTGCAAATGACCCAATTTTGTTCCTTTTTATGGCTGAGTAATATTCCATTGTGTATATGTACCACATCTTCTTCTTCCATTTGTCTGTCGATGGGCATTTAGGTTGCTTCCATGACCTGGCTATTGTAAACAGTGCTGCAATGACCATTGGGGTGCATGTGTCTTTTTGAATTATGGTTTTCTCTGGGTATATGCCCAGTAGTGGGATTCCTAGTTCATATGGTAGTTCTGTTTTTAGATTTTTTAAGGAACCTCCATACTGTTCTCCATAGTGGCTGCATTAATTTACATTCCCACCAACAGTATAGGAGGGTTCCCTTTTCTCCACACCCTCTCCAGCATTTGTTGTTTGTAGATTTTCTGATGATGCCCATTCTAACCAGTGTGAGGTGTTATTTCATTGTACTTTTGATTTGCCTTTCTCTAATAATTAATGGTACTGAGCAGATTTTCATGTGCCTCTTGGCCATCTATGTCTTCTTTGGAGAAATGTCTATTTAGGCCTTCTCCCCATTTTTTGATTGGGTTGTCTGTTTTTTTAATATTGAGCTGCATGAGCTGTTTATATATTTTAGAGATTAACCCTTTGTCTGTAAATTCCTTTGCAAATATTTTCTCCCATTCTGAGGGTTGTCTTTTCATCTTGTTTATAAAGGTCATGCTTAAGAACAGGGGGTCGGAAGCAGCAAACCTGTATCTGAATTCTGGTTTTGCCTCTGAACTGAGAAGTGACTTAGTATCTTGATGCTCAACTCCCTCTTCTTTAAAATGGGGATAATGAGAGTTGTGAGAATTAAATAAAACAAAGCCTGCAGCACTCTCGGCATGGTGCCCACCCACGGTGGGTGTCAGTAAATGAGAGGTGCTGTATGCATGCTGCCCCGTCCATCTCTCCCTGAACGGAGTCACATAGAAATGCATGCTTTGGCTGGAAAGGACAAGAAGGGTGGCCAGTCACTCTAGTGAAAGGTCAGCAATGGGGAGGAAGGGGCACTGTCTCTCTGGAGATGTGCCCCCTCCTCGGGTCGGAGCAGGTCCTCAGGGTTTTCTTGGACATCTCAGCAGCCACCACGGCTGTAGGGGAAGCCCCAGTGCAGCCATCGTCAGGGTCCAGGCTTAAATCCCACCCTGCACAGGTTAACCTGGGATTGTCCCTCCAGCCTTCCTTGTCCAGCGTATCAGTTATCTATTGCCAAGTAATGCCACATAACAAATCATCCCAAAAGTAGTAGCTTAAAGCAATAAGCACTGATATCGCTCACAAGTCTGTAGGTCAGCTGGACAGTTCTGTTGATCTGACTCGTCCCTGCATCCAGGGTTGGTTGGCAGGGAGGCTGGGGGCTAGCTGGCTTAGGATGGCCTCTCTCACATGTCTGGGGGACAGCTGGCTGTCAGCTTGGGTGACAGGCATGAGGGGTTACAGTCTCTCACCATCCAGTGGGCCAGCCTGGGCTTGTCCACATGGCACCAGGGCAGTTTCAGGAGAAAGAGCAGCTGTGGTCCTCTTGAGGGCCAGGCCCATCACTTCCACCACATTCTTTTGTCCAAAGCAAGTCATGAGGCCAGCCAGACTCAAGGTAGGGGAAATGTGCTTCCCCTCTTCATGAAGGAACAAGAAAATCACACTGCCAAGGGCACAGGCCCAGGGGAACAGTAGATTGAGGCCGTTCTGGCAACATGATACCCCTGACTCCTGTTACTTGCCTCCCGATGACTTTTGTCAGAAGGAGACCATTAATTAGTTAAAGCACAAAATTACGGGCTTGGTTCTATAGAGTCAGAGAGTACTCACTAACCCTAGTCAGTGGTTCAGGTCTTCCAGGGGCCAGACGATGGGTCCACACAAGTGTTGGATCTTCATCAAAAATCAGTCTTCTACAAAGTGAAGGAGTGGCATGGACATATATACACTACCAAACGTAAGGTAGATAGCTAGTGGGAAGCAGCCGCATAGCACAGGGAGATCAGCTCGGTGCTTTGTGACCGCCTGGAGGGGTGGGATAGGGAGGGTGGGAGGGAGACGCAAAAGGGAGGGGATATGGGAACATATGTATATGTATAACTGATTAAATTTTTTATAAAGCAAAAAAATAAATTAAAAAAAAAATCAGTCTTCTTGCCCTTCCTGTGGAGCTCTGTTCAGTAATCTATTTTTTAAATTACTTTTGTTCTGAATATGTTGACGATGTTTGAAAAGATTATAACTTACTCAGATTTTGTTAGATAACATCTTTTTTTCCAAATCCCACTCTTTTATGAGCTAATCAGACTTCTCACCTGGACTGTTTTATTCAATCAGCCAATCAATAAACATTTACTGAATTTCAAAAAAAAAAAAAAGGAAGCCAATCAAGCCACCGAGATTTGTCCCTCCTCCCCACACCCACAGCTATTTCCACTTCTGATAGACTCATGTTCTACTCTAGAGACAAAGGGGAGCTACTGAATGTTCTTGAGAGAGCAAAGGGACCAGATGAATATGGACTTGGGAAAGGATTCTCCTGATATTCAGGGGAGCAAACTCGTTCTCTGAGATGATCAGGAAAACAGGACTGAAGGGAAGGCACTCAAGGCCGTGGCGACAGAGCTGCAGAGGCCCAGGGGTGCGAAGATGCCTGGTGTCACCAAGAATTACAGGGAGCCACTACCCGCTTATAATTAATGTCGCCTAATTTAGCCATGAAATGTTTTTTCCCATATGTTCCTCTGGAGGGACCACGACAGTCATCTCCCCACTTAAAGGCCAAAATTAAGGATTTGGAAGCGTTCAGTGTCTTTAATCTGCTCAAGGAAGTTCACACGATTTTGTCCTCCAGGCTTTTGTGAGCAGTTTTAGGGCAGAGAAGGTCTATCACACGGTGGGAGGGTGATGGGTGGTCCAGTAGCTGACCCTGGGTCTCAGACCTGGCCCAGATCCTCGGATACTCAGCTTTGACATCTGTGAAATGGAGCAGTACCTACTCCCACGAGGTGTAAAGGGGGTGCGACAAGAAAAGCACTGATTGTGCTCCCTGGTGAGGAACGACTGCCCCGTCCACAGCAGGTGCTGTTGGTTCTCCTCGCTCCTCAGAGCAAGGCTCCCCCTCCACCAGCATAATGTGTGCTTCACAGATGTCGGTCAAAGCATCGACTGTTCCAGGCAAGGCCTCGGAAAGGAGAGCCTGGCAGGGCTGATTATTAAATAATAAGGAAATTAGTGCTCACTCGAATTAGATGTGGCACTGCTTTTTAAACTTTATTCAAATATTTATTTGGGGCTTCCCTGGTGGTGCAGTGGTTGAGAGTCCGCCTGCCGATGCAGGGGACACAGGTTCGTGCCCGGGTCCGGGAAGATCCCACATGCCGCGGAGCGGCTGGGCCCATGAGCCATGGCCTCTGAGCCTGCGCGTCCGGAGCTTGTGCTCCACAGCGGGAGAGGCCACAACAGTGAGAGGCCCGCATACCGCAAAAAAAAAAAAAAAAAAAAAATCAAATATTTATTTGTTCAGCATGAACCAAACAGCAAGGGAGCCAGCCAAATTTAATCAGTATCCGCACAAGTTCCATTTTTAAATATATATGTGTGTATATATAAAGTATATGCATGTCCTCTTAACATGGTGTGTATTTTATATATTTAAATATCTAATATGTGGATTATATATAATGTATAAGTATATATATATAAGTATATATATATGAATATATATAAGTATATATATATGAATATATATAAGTGTATATATATATATATGAATATATATAAGTATATATATATGAATATATATAAGTGTATATATATATATGAATATATATAAGTATATATATATATGAATATAGAAGTATATAATTACAAACACATAAGTAGATATAAGTACAACTATATACTTAAATATATACATTTCAAGTCTACATACTAATCAATATAAAATGTGTATGTATATATTTCACTTCATATAGATACATGTGTGTATACTTCCATGCTGTTTTTCAGAATTTTATTTACCATTTTCTTCAGCACTGAGAATAAGATGGGGGCCATGAAAGCCACGTCCGTGGTAGTTTCTCCCATCAAGTTAAACCATAACTAAGTCCCTTCTCAAAAATCTCAAATGAGATCTACCAAAAACTTACAGGCAAGAAGACAGGGGTTTACTCAGTCAGCACGTGGGGTCTTCACAGAGCTTCGACCACAGGGCTGGCCTCTGCAGTCACGACGAGGTCTCCTCAGACACCATATACAGATTTCATTCTTGTTCCAAAGGGAATTTTGAGTCCGTGAGATGTGTAGCCTTCATGGAGGCAGGATTCACTTTTGCTCATATAGAGAAAGAAAATATGTGTGTATATTTTCAGTCCTCCAATGTGATTTTTTAAGGGCGGGTGTGAGTTTGCTTGCCCTAAGAGAATGTGGCAGAGAGTCTACACTGCAGAAATCAGGACTTCTTGGGCTACGCAGCCAATAAATCCCCTTCCCCACATCCCTTCCTGCACCTGCCGTGTGAATAGTGAGGGGGAAGCCAGCCCTCACCACCATCCCTCTGCAGGCCAAGCTGACACTTTTGCAGCCGACTTCGTATTTAGCTGCTTCATGGGCCATTAGGATGGACTTTCAGGTTGGGGCTGGCTGTTTCCAGTGATGTGTACATTGGACCACTCCTCCTCTTGAATGCTGTTTGGGGTTAAAACACGGCATTCTGATTGACTTCGAGCTTATGCGGGGTTCAGTTCCCTGTTGCCGTTTAACAAACGGCCCCGAAACCTAGTGGCTTAAAAGAGAACATCTAGCTCACAATCCTGCAACTTAGGTGGGCACCTGTCTCTCTCCATGTGCTGCTGACGGGGTAACCTGGCTGGGTCTGGGGGAGGGAGGCCTCCAGGGGCCTCACCTGAGGTGTTGGAACAACGGGGGCTGCCCGGCTGCACTCCCCGCGTGGCCTCAGCTGTAGCCCAAGCTCCTCTGTACGGACCCTGGCCCAGAGACTAGAGGGCATCCTCCCGCTGCCTCCCATGGGTCCAAGCCAGCCACCAGGCCGGCCCAGTTCAAGGGGAGAGCTGTTTGGATTCCTTTGGTGTAACGGAAAAGGGAGCAAAAGGGGAAAAGTTAATGAAATTCCAGTGTCTATTGCGGAGAACATTCTAGAACATAAGCCCTGAGAAGGCCTTGCTCAGAATTGTAAGGCCGGCAAACTTCAGAAAGATTATCTAATAGATGCCTGGGATTCTTAATCTGGTCGGCCTCAAAGTTTCTGTGGACCCCTCGAAATTGAATGCAAACAGTTGCCAGTGTGCGTGTATTTGGTTCCAGAGGAAGGTGGGGGATTTGTAGCATTCAGTATGTCCTAAAGGACGCTATAATCCAAAAAGGTAAATAACCTTCATCCCACAACTGGCAGGCAGCATTCATTACCTGCCTGTGGACAGAACCAGCCTTGAAAATAAACACCAGCCCACAATTCTAGCGCTTCAAAAAAAAAAAAAAAAATCAGCTGTTTTGACCAGCACCAACCTGTCTTAGATTGTGTCTCCTTTTCACAGAAAGCCTATAACTGCTTTCCGCAGTAAGACACTTCGAATTTTAAAGATCACCTCTCAAGGTTGAAAATGTTCTGAGAAGACTCTTCATGGTAGAAACAAACCAAGGTCAGGAAGGGTAGCTGGGAATTGGAAGGGGTCGAAAAGAGAGACACAGATGGAAAATCCGGGGGCCTGGGCTGGCTCCGGGTTAACTGAACCATTGAAAAGAACCATAGATAGAATTTAAGGGATCTTCTCCAAGTCGTTTGACCCTGTATCTGACTTGTCTTTACTGTTCTCTGCAGCCATGGGACCCGATGCGCTGGGGAAGTTTCTGCAGTCGCCAACAACAACATCTGCGGAGTCGGAGTGGCCTACGGCTCCAAGGTCGCAGGTAGGCTGTCCCTGCCAAAGAATCCCAGGAGGCATCACACTCGGGTCTCGGGCCTGGCCACGGCGCAGCAAAGATTCCCAGTGGAGCAGGAGAGTGGGGACTGGTACACTTAGCAAGAGTGAAAAACATTTTTTTAACTTAACCTGTATGGCAAGATCAATAAACTTAAAATTTTTTTAAGGTGCACAGATCATGAGCACACAGGTCAATGAAGTTTCACAAACTGACCACATCCATGTAACCATCAAGAAACAAAACACGACCAGCACCCCAAAGCCCTCCTTGTGTTCCCTCCCACTTACTGCCCATACACACAAGAACAGTCACGACCCTGATGTCTAACAGCAAATGTCAGTTATTCCCAGTTTTTAAACTTTATATAAATGGAATTGTACTGTCTGTACTCTTCGTGTGTCAGCATCCATAACATCTTTTTTTTTTATTATTGAAGTAGAGTTGATTTACAACGTCGTGTTAGTTTCTGGTGTACAGCAAAGTGATTCAGTTATACATATGTGTGTGTGTGTGTGTATAGATATTCCTTTTCATATTCTTTTCCATTACGGTTTATCACAGGATATTGAATAGAGTTCCCTGTGCTGTACAGTAGGACCTTGTTGTTTATCTATTCTATAGATACTAGTTTGCATCTGCTAATCCCAAACTCCCAATCCAACACTCCCTCACCTGCCCTCCCCCTTGGCAACCACAAGTCTGTTCTCTATGTCTGAGTCTGTTTCCATTTCTTAGATAAGTTCATTTGTGTCATATTTTAGATTCCACATATAAGTGATATCATATGGTATTTGTCTTTCTCTTTCTGACTTACCTCACTTAGTATAATACTCTCCAGGTCCATCCATGTTACTGCAAATGGCATTATTTCATTCTTTTCATGGCTGAGTAGTATTCCATTGTATATATGTACCACATCTTCTTTATCCATTCATCTGTCGATGGACATTTAGGTTGTTTCCATGTTTTGGCTATTGTGAATAGTGCTGCTATGAACGTAGGGGTGCATATGTCTTTTCAAATTATAGTTTTGTCTGGATATGTGTCCAGGAGTGGGATTTCTGGTTCATATGGCAACTCTATTTTTAGTTTTCTGAGGAACCTCCATACTGTTTCCATGATGGCTGCACCAATTTACATTCCCACCAACAGTTAAGAGGGTTCCCTATCTTTTCGAATTATAGTTTTGTCCAAGTAGCCATAGCATTTTAATAGGAATCAAATAAAGACAGTAGAATATAAGGAGGTGTGTACAGATTATTGTAAACATACTCAGAACTCTTCCAAATGTTTTTGGTGGGGTTTTTTGTATGTTTGTTTGTTTGCACAATGCATCTCATCTTGAAGGGAAAATATTCTACCTAGAACCTTTTTATTAAGTTCCACGGGAAAGACATTTAACAAATTCCTCTTTATGGGCCTTTAGAAAGAAGGGTGGCTGGTCACCAGAAATTTAGAAACCAACACCTCCCCCAGCCAAAAAAAAAAGAGAGAGAGACAGAAAGGGAGAGAGAAAATGAGAGAAAGGGGTTCATAAGCTTTCAACAATATGCTGGAGAATGGAGTGGCTCCTGGCTCATTCCAAGTTTTGCATCAAATTTGGTTCTTAATTTATTCAGGCTGAGTCATCCAACCTTGCTTTTCTTTTTTTTACAACTGTCTTGATATTTTTTTCCTGGTGATTTAATGGAACCATAAACATACTTTGTGCTGACACTTGCATTTCCAGGGACCTAAATAAAGCAAGAGCAACCTATACAAACCCACCATTAACCTCTTTCAACACTGTCTGCTAAGAGGTTTGCCTGAGCTGGGTGCTGAATTCCTCAAACGAATACATCCAGAGGGTTCTGAAATGTAACTGGGGCGGCTTTGCCCCTTGGTTTTCATCTCTCTGTATTCTGTGTGCCTCCAAAATGCTGGCATCAGAATATCAGAAGCCATTATGAGCTCAGGGGAAAGAATATCACCTGGTTAATATTTTACAAGCCAGGCTCACAGTCCGGGTGCTATCTGAGTGGGGGGGTTCCCTGTTCGCAGGGCAGAGTGGAGGCAACTGAAAATGTCAAACGTGGATTTCTCATTCACAATGACGGTCTTCAAAAGAGTTTTGAAGTTTCTGCATGCCCAAAGTAACTGGATTTTTGAACAAGGGATCCTTAGAACAACTGCCTGCAACAGTGAAGAGTTGGGATTAGCTCATGGCAATTGGAGGTCCACTGGGGTCTTTTTCTCCATCTGCTTCTTTTTTTTTTTTAATTTTTTCTCTTTATGCTTTTTTTTTTTTTTAGATGTTAGGGGTAGGAGTTTATTAATTTATTTTATTTATTTTTGCTGTGTTGGGTCTTCGTTTCTGTGCGAGGGCTTTCTCTAGTTGTGGCAAGCGGGGGCCACTCTTCATCGCGGTGAGCGGGCCTCTCACTATCGTGGCCTCTCTTGTTGCGGAGCACAGGCTCCAGACGCGCAGGCTCAGTAGTTGTGGCTCACAGGCCTAGTTGCTCCGCGGCATGTGGGATCCTCCCAGACCAGGGCTTGAACCCGTGTCCCCTGCATTAGCAGGCAGATTCTCAACCACTGCGCCACCAGGGAAACCCTGCTTCTTCTTTTTCTCTCTTGTAATTTGCACTCTGAAAACATCTAAGCTGCTTATCAAATGTACCTGATTCTCCTGCTCTCTTTGTTTGAATTCCCTAAAGGCAAACCTAAAGCAAGGATCTGGGTGCAAGGAGTTTCTTTGGGAGGTGACCCTGGGAAGCCAGTGAGGGAAAGAGAGGGAAAGATGGTGGGACGAGGGACCAACAGAGGGTGTGTAGATGAGCTGGGGCTCCCTAACTGGGGCTCTGGGGGGCTCTTGCCCCCCTAGAGGAGGAGGCTGGGAGTTTATCCACCAATTCCCATCCCTCATCGGTGGGTGGGGTCTGGTGGGGGGCGGGACCTCAGCCTCGAGCACCTGGCCTGTCCAGCCTGCCGCTCCACCCGCAAGGCAGAGGACACGCCCCAGGCAAGCCCCTGGTTCGGGTGGGCAGATCCAGGCAGAGTGTGACAGCCTCTGACTCGCCCCTGATGCCAAAGGCGAGCGGATGCAGCCCGGTACCCGAAAGACACGACCCGACCCGTGTCCGTGAACCCCGATAGCTCACAGGTCTCAAGGCAAGGCTCTGAGGATCCAGGAGCCGAGCCCAGAGCCGGGGGGGGGGGGGGGGGGGGCGGGGAGGCAGGCCCAGCCCCACAGAGGTTCTGAGCAAAGGGGCCGCCTTCTTGCGCTCCCTTAACCCCAGCTTGCTTCCTCTGTAGCCACTCTTACGGGTCCTAAGCGCTCAGGGACAGGAAGGTCCAGTCCCCACCCTGTGCCCGGCAGGACATCCAGTGACTCAGGGCTCCCCCAGGGGAGCGAAAGGAATTCTTCCTGAGAAAGCCCTGGAGAGGTACTCAGGAATCGCAACAGAAGCAGAATTCTACCTTACAGATTTGGGGGGAACATTTTGTTCATTCTGGCTGGCAATTTCAAAAGTTGGCTGATTTTCCTCATTCTACTAATAAATGGGCCGTACTCTCCGGAGAATCTTTCCTTTCCCGAGCTTTCTGAGCTGAGGAGGTCTGGAGCGCCATCTGGTGGCCGACCCATATCACTGCTCGTCTCGAGGTGTTCAGTCACAGGGTAGGGAGGCGATGTCCCAACTACCCCCTGGATCCCGGGTCTCTTGTCTTCAAAAAAAGGCTAAAGTTAAGGTGCTGCAGAATCTCAGTCCAGAAAAAGAAAGGAAAGTGGAGACGAGATGATAAAATGAGTCCTCTGAAGGGAAACAAGGAAAAAAATCATTGAGCATCTCTTCATCGGCCCGTGAGCCTTTTGGGTTTCTCTTCTAGTCATACACTTTCTCATTTTTCCATGGAGGTTCCTGTCTTTTTCCTGTTAATTTGCACATGTTCTTGGTATGTCCCACATATTAGCCCCTGATCAGTTTTAATCAGCACAAGGATCTTCTCCCAAACTTTCACATGAGGCCATTAGTCCACCTGGACTCCACCTCTGTATGTCATGCCAGCTGGGGATCAACTTTTATTTTTCTCCAAATAGTGAGCAAACATCCCCAATACCATCTATTTAATAATCCATCCCGTCCCTTTGATTTGTGGTGCCACCTTCATTGTATATTAAGTTCCCATACACATGTGGTTAGTCTCTGTGTAGATATAATTTAGAGGAAAATTCCTAGCAACTGTGAGTCAGGAAGTGTAGCCACGCTACTTCCTCTACTGGGCCTTTGTATGTGCTCTCCCTCTGCCCAGAACATCTGCCCGCTATGACCCACCTGGCCACCACCTCTTCATCCTGCAGCAAGCGGGTCCCCACAGCATCCTCCAACATCATTGCCCAGGCCAGTCCCCATCCACAGATAAAGATGCTGAATCTTCTCTTCCCAGCACTAATACTGTCAGTTATCACAAATTCTTGTGCCTGGTTCTTTGATCAGTATCATTCTCCGCAGGCAGACAACAGTGTCCACAAAGACAGGAGCCATGTCTGTTGTCTCTCACCTTTGCACCCACAGTAGGGTCTGGCACACAGAGGATGCTCAAACCCTATTTGCTGAGTGACAGAATGCAAGGAAGGAATAAAGAGAAGGAAGCGTCGGTGGATAAACCCATGATAATCAGTAGAGATTAATCACTGAATAAAAGAATCGGTGGATGAATGCAGTTAAGGGATTAAGGGCATAAAGTTCTAAGGACCCAAAGCTGATGGAATTTCTACCAGGTATCTCCCCTTCTACCAGCACCGTCTCAGCTTTGCTACTTTATCCCAATCAAATTAGTTCCAAGGAGACCTGGGCCTGCTCATCACCCACTTCCCCTCCCCAGCAAGGGCACACTGGGAATGTCCACCAGCAGTGAAGACAGGCAGGGGACCCCTTTGCATCAACAGCCTAGGCCACTCCAGGCCAACGAGCGTCACAGCCATCCATCCACTGTGTGTCATCTGGATGCTGGAAATAGAGCGTGTGAATTCCCAGTGGCTCATCTTTTCCATTTAACTGTCAGGATCTCAAAATTTTGGGCCCCAAAGAGGGTCTAAAGTTCCCTGAGTCTGAACACCCACTGACACTTGCATGATGATAACAACAATAAGAGTAGCAACAATAATAATAACATATGGTCTCTTCCAATGTGTCTGGCATGATGCAAAACCTTTTACTCACTTAACCCTCTTTACAGCCTTATCATACATTATTATATATTTTATAAAGAGAACATATTTATTATATATTATTATCCCTCTTTTACAGAGAACAAAACTGAACATGGGGCCACACAGCTAGTAAATTGTAAAACAGTTTAGCACCCAGTGCAGCCTGGGTCCCTGCACTAAAACACTTGAAGAGCTTCCCTTTTTTTTTTTTTTTTAAATTAATTAATTTATTTATTTTTGGTTGCGTTGGGTCTTCGTTGCTGTGTGTGGGCTTTCTCTAGTTGCAGTGAGCGGGGGCTACTCTTTGTTGTAGTGTGCAGGCTTCTCACTGCGGTGGCTTCTCTTGTTGCGGAGCACGGGCTCTGGGCACGCAGGCTTCAGTAGCTGTGGCACGCAGGTTCAGTAGTCGTGGCGTACGGGTTTAGTTGCTCTGCGGCACGTGGGATCTTCCCGGACCAGGGCTTGAAACTGTGTCCCCTGCACTGGCAGGCAGATTCTTAACCACTGTGCCACCAGGGAAGTCCCGAACAGCTTCTCTTTTCCTGCTCTCCTGATGTAGCCTGGACCCAGCCTGGAACTGCACGCCTCCAGTGACGGGAAACTCACTCTCTCACAACAAAGTCTGTTCTGCCTTTGGACATGGGTAACTCTAGAAACTTCTTCCTTAAGATGAGCTCTCTCTTTGACTTCTGCTGCCTGTTTCCATGAGCACAGCTGTTACCACTTCTTCTAGGTAACACATGGCAAGGAGAGAGGAAAATTCCAATTAGTCTGGCTCCCAAAGAGTAAATGCTCTGTACCACGCAGACCGGTACATCTGGGCTGTCCCAAAGTCTTGGTGCTGACTCAAAGCTTTAATAACTTCAAATTTATTTGAAGTTATAATAAATAAATAAATATAATAAATAAATAAACATAATATATTTATTTATTTATTTTTGGTGCGTTGGGCCTTCACTGCTGTGCGCAGGCTTTCTCCAGTTGCGGCAAGCGGGGTTACTCTTCATTGCGGTGTGCGGGCTTCTCACCGTGGTGCCCTCTCTCATTGCGGAGCATAGACTCTAGGCTTGCGGGCCTCATTAGTGGTGGCACGCAGGCTCAGCAGTTGCGGCACACAGGCCCAGTTGCTCCGTGGCATGTGGGATCTTCCTGGACCAGGGCTCGAACCGGTGTCCCCTGCATTGGCAGGCAGATTCCTAACCACTGCACCACCAGGGAAGCCAATATAAATAATGAACCCTTCAAATGATGTTTCTTGCAAGTTTGTCAGACTTATACCTCTGAGAGTATGAAAAAGGCTCGAAATGCATCACGCCTTTTGGGAGATGCTGTCTCTTGCCTTCAGTCCCTTCCAGGACTCAGGAGTTGCAGCTGGGTGCCCACCATGTGCCGGTCCTGCTGGGGGGCTGGGATGCAGCAGTGAGCCAGCAGACAAGACACCTGCCCTCACACAGCTTCGAGTCTAAAGGGAGACCCAGACAAGGAGCAAACAAGCACGACAATATCAGATCATGATTGCTGGTTGCCGGGGCACAGCAAGTGACTTGAGGGCAGGTTCTACAGCATCACGCCTGGGCTTCTGCAGAGCCCCTCAGAGCAGCCCCAGGCTGGGGCCAGGCCAGGTGGCATTGGCCTTACCTGCCTTCCTCTGAAGGCAGAGCAGATAGACGTATGCATCTGCTAACGAGTGCTCCTTTGAGCAAAGATTCTAAAAAGAGTTTGAAAACCACACTGTAGACCGTTATCAAAGTACCCTGAAATTTCTCTACCAGCGATGAATTGCTTCCACATATTTGGCCAATAAAACTCCTAATAGTCCAGTGAGTTTGTACATATTTTATCTGAGTTTTTAAATAAAGCAGTAAAAATCGCTTGTTGGCACAATGATTAACTTGTTTCCAGATCCTTAAGACCTAGACCAGCATGCATCGGCTCCTTAGCCTGCAGATGCATATTAGTGAACACAAAAGTGGCGATTATCGACACTGAGGTGTGGGGACAGACGTAGCACTTCCTGGTGTCCGTACAAGCTCACCTTTTGTAACAGGAGGAGAGGCAGAGGATTTAGCTCAAACCCCTGGGCTGTGCAGCCCCTAGAGCCCAGGGCTGCAAGCAAGCCGTGCAGCAGGCGTGAGGCTCAGGTTCTAAAAGGCAGGAGGGACTCACAGATTCACTGCTGGTCATGAATGCGGTGCTCAGGCTGGCGGGAGGGCAGGGGACAGAAATGGCTTGATGTGCAGGCTGTCCTGCCATCACCTCCCCGCAGCCAGCAGAGCATTGTGCAAACGTGAGGATGCTGAGTCCTGGCTCCCTGGGCTTCCCGCTCTCCTTCTGCCTCTCACTCTCACTCTCACTCTCTTGCCTTCCCCATCTTTCTCACTCTCTCTCCCCCTCCCCACCCCCCTAGACCATCCAGGGACAGAGTCCCTCCCTAAAAACCCTTGGGTCACCCGGAGCCTGGGTCTTGGCAGCTCATGGGGCAGTTGCCTGCAAAAATTAATACTGTATCTCATTCAATTCATGCATGCCTCATTCCCTCCGAGCTTAATGGGATTCAAAGAATGCCGGGGGCCTGGCCCCTGAATGTGAATGAGAGCCCTGCTCCCAGCCCGTGGCCTCCCTAGATGCTGAACAGTCAGAAGATTAATACACAACAGCTCTGATGTTCTGGGGGGCACAAAGGGAGCCAGGGCGGGATGAAGAGGGAGAGAGGCACAGAGACAGGACCTGCAAAGAGAGAGGGCAAAGGGCACCAGCTGGTGACAAAATGCAAAGTCGCCACTGTTTGGCATATGGGACAGTCCGGGTGCACTTTGGCCAGAGTTGAACTTCTCCCTCTTTCCAATGGAGGCAGGCTATTCAGTGCTGGTCATCTGGGCACTGGATGAGTTCAAGACCATCTGAGTTTCCTCCTTGTAGACAAGTGAATACCAGCCTCTCTGCGACATTTCCAGTCCACAAAGTGGACACGACGGGTGAGAAGAAGCTGTGCTCTTCAGTTTATTCTGTAAGCTGTTGGCCACCTTTGTTAAACAGACTTTTTTTTTTTTTTTTTTTTTTTTTTTTTTTTTTTTTTGCAGTATGCGGGCCTCTCACTGTTGTGGCCTCCCCCGTTGTGGAGCACAGGCTCCGGACGCGCAGGCTCCGGACGCGCAGGCTCAGCGGCCATGGCTCAAGGGCCCAGCCGCTCCGCGGCATATGGGATCCTCCCAGACCGGGGCACGAACCCGTATCCCCTGCATCGGCAGGCGGACTCTCAACCACTTGCGCCACCAGGGAGGCCCTAAACAGACTTTTTAAATGAGCAAAATATAGGTGGGCCAAAGGTGAAATGTGGAGTTTTAGATTTCCTATCCCTAATGAAGTGAACCATAAAACTTAGCTTCTGGAAAGTTGAAACCAAAGACTATGCTTATGCTGTAGGAGCTTTCTCCAGGAGAAAGGATATTAACTAATAATTAGACTCGTTGGCAAAAACAGTGACCTGATTTTTGAGTAGAGGATGGAAAGTCTGGACCTGTTATCCCTGCTATAGGGAGAAAATCAACTAAATTAGGTAATAATATCATGCATGTATTCACCAAATATTTATCAAGCTTAAGATAAATTCCAAGCGCCATGCTGACGCCCAGGGACATAGAAGTACACAGAATAGACACGTGCCCTGGACACAAAGACCTTGCTGTCTGGTGGTAAATGAAACACACAAATAAACAATTGTAAGAGGAGGCTGACAGTGCAGTGCTAACAGAGGACCTGCACAGCTGGACCCAGAAAGACTTCAGGGGAAAGGCCTACTGAGCTCATAGGTTAGACAGGAGGAGGGTGAGCACTGGGGAACACTGCAGTACAAGCGCAAGGGAGGGGCCATGAGACGTGGGAGGAGGAAAGAGAACCTTAAGAGAAAAGATAATTTTCTGTCAATTTCATGGGACCTGTAAGAGCCTGAATCTTCCTTCTTTATATTTTTTTCTGGAAAAATGTTTATCTCAGAATTAACAAAACATGCATGTAAAAGCATTAACTTTATACCCCCAGTGTCCCAATTACCGAAACAGTCATTCTCATGTCAGGTTGCACTTCAAAACCACCTTAGACCAATACCTGCTTAGGCCCTGTGCAAATATTCAGAAACTCCAGGGGCCGGGGAGAAGCGGCCCAGGCACAGTATTTAGGAAATGCTCTCCAAATGACCCTATAATTATGAACTGCTTTAAGATATACAAGCCTATTACCTGCAACTAGAAAAGGAAAATCAAGATGAGAAGGCAGTCCTATAACTTTATTCAACAATCAGCAGTTAGTTCTCATCCACATGAACTGTGTGTAGATTTTGGGCCTTTTTTTTTTTTTTTAATTTATTTTTGGCTGCGTTGGGTCTTCGTTGCTGGGCACAGGCTTTCTCTTGTTGTGGTGAGCGGGGGCTACTCTTCGTTGCAGTGTGTGGGCTTCTCATTGTGGTGGCTTCTCTTGTTGTGGAGCACAGGCTCTGGGCGCGCAGGCTTCAGTAGTTGTGGTGCGTGGGCTTAGTTGCTCCGTGGCATGTGGGATCTTCCCGGACCACGGCTTGAACCGGTGTCCCCTGCATCGGCAGGCGGATTCTTAACCACTGCGCCACCAGGGAAGTCCCTGTCTGTAGATTTTTGAAAGTGGTGACAGGTACATAGGTAACCAATGTATATGAATCTTCCTTCTTTAAGTTGGTGTGCACACCACATTAGGTGATGCTTGCCCTTTGACCACCGGGGACAAGTAAGAACGGTCAGAAGCCAGGCTCTATGTACAGACCAGCCCTTCGTTTCAAAACTCCCGTGGACGGAAACACTTAGGTCAGCTTCAGCAGCACTCTAGGTCCCTTGCTACGAAATAGCGTATCAAGCAGAGAACAATCTTGGCCCCAAACAGCAATGTTTAGAGGGTAATGATGAAGGAACAAATGCCCTTCCCATTGGCTGCTGCTGAGTGAACCCTGGACAGGCTTTTTCTAGACAGCCCAAGGGTGACGTGAACCGTGGGTGCCACAGGCCTGGGCTCCTCCTAAATCCCTGTACACACAGTCACACAAGCAGAGGAAAGTTCCCAGCGAGAAGTCACTCCTACAAGGCATCACAGAAGCACACACTTTACAAAGGTGGCCTAGGGGAGAAGGAGGAGGGGGTGTATCCTGCACCCCACTGCAAATATATTTTAGAATGATCCCTTCAACATTTCTGTTCCCCCCACCAAAGCCCCTTCCCAGCTACGATGCAACTGAGAGTTCCTTCCCTGCCCCTCCCCCTTGCACTGTCCTGCCCCTGCCCCCTGCCCTCTAGAATTGTTCCTTAAATATCTAAGAGCAATCGCCTCCCCACACTGTCATGCCCAGTAACTTTATTTCTCCTCTGAAACGTGTCCCCCATCAACCCCCCAGTCCCTGGAAGCCAAGCTTCCCCTCAGAAACAGACCACATTAGGAATTCTAGCAACTTTTGCGAGGGGGATAAAATTGTCTTCAAATAGTTGCATAAGGAAAGGAGTGGGTGGGGTCCAAAGGGATGGAGTGGATCGGTCAGTGCACCTGCCCTATCCTCTGATCACACACACAGCGTGAGGCTGGATTCAGGATCGCCCGGCTGAGCCCAGGGCACCAGGAAGGCAGACCTCCAGCCACACCCAGGACCCCAGCCCCCTACCCCACCTTGCCTCCTGTGAACCGGGGACCGGCACCCAGCGCTCCCCGGCCCTCACTGTCCACAGGGATCCGGATGCTGGACCAGCCCTTCATGACGGACATTATCGAGGCCTCCTCCATCAGCCACATGCCTCAGCTGATAGACATTTACAGCGCCAGTTGGGGCCCCACCGACAACGGGAAGACGGTGGACGGGCCCCGGGAGCTCACACTCCAGGCGATGGCGGACGGCGTGAACAAGGTAAGGTCGTTCCGGCGCCAGGAGGCCCTGGGCCACTCCCGGGGAGGAGGGGTACGGGGTGTGGGTGGGGGAGGGGGAGGGGTGAGGAGTGGGGGAGGGGCGGAGCGCTGGTGCCGATTGAGCGCAGCAAGGGCCAGGGCGGCGGCGGAGGTGGGGCTGTTACCCTGTGCCTTAGCTCAGGTCCTTCGAGAAATGGACCCCAAATTGGGTTAGAGGTCCAGACTTATTGGAGGGGGCGCCTGTGAAGGACAAAGGCGAGGGGGCGGGGGCCCTTCGGAGGGCGACTCTCTCCTGGCCCCTGCGAAGGGAGGGGGGAAGGAGGGTCCCACAGGGAGCTGCACTAGCACCCCACCGTGCAGGCGTGGCTGGGAGCAGCCCTGGGAGCGGGGTCTCCGCGCAAACCGGGTGTCTTCAGAGCACAGCAGGGGAGCTGCGTCCAGATGTTCCCGCGGGGGAATCAGCGCGCGTTTTCGTGGCTGCCCATCCCTGGGATTAGTCCGGGAATTCACAGAGCCAAGGAGCAGGGACCAAAGCAGCACCTCAAAGGGAGGCAGCCGGGAGCCGCGGGTCACTGTGCGGGGGAGCGGCCCGTGGGCAGCGGCAGGAGGTGGCCTCTGCGATCCCAGGGCAGAGTCCCCCTACAAGCCACAGCCAGGCCAGAGTTTCCCTGGGTTCAGGTCCCAGGTCCACTGTTCAGGGTCTGAGGGTCTATCCGCAGTGACCTGACCTCACTGCGCCTCCGTTTTCCTGCCTGTAAAATGGTGATAACGGTGCATTTCTCCTGGGGTCGCTGTGAGGTGTGCGATAGACATGCAAGTGCTGGCCCTGGGAGGCCCCACAAACGGCTGGTGTTTGCCTGGGTCGTTAGGGACTCTTAACGAGCCTCCCCAAAACTTTGAGTCGTAACGCACAGGGTTTCACTAGGCTTGTGGACTCTGTGGTCCAAGAACTCAGATGGGAACGGTGGGGATGGCCTGTCCCTGCTCCACAATTGCTGGGCCTCAGCTGGAAGGCTGGGGACTTGAATCACCAGGCTGGTGTGTGTTTGCAGCCCCTGCGAGGGGCTGGATTACTGGCCATTGGTGCCACGGCACTGTCTCCTCGGGGCCCTTAGTCACTTTGTCTTAGTCTTTTCCCAGGACTGGACTTTCCATCAGGTTGATGCGATGCCCTGTCCCTGCCCTCAGCCCGTCTGAGACAGCCGCAAAGATCCCTGACATTGTAATGGCACAGTGCAGTTTACGGGGGGTGGGGGGTGGGGGGTGGGGGGTGTCACCAATAGGATGGCGGGGGAGGGGCAGGAGGTAGTGCCGCTGCCCCATTTCAATGCCCAGACCCTTAGGAGTTTATAGGGTGAGACTTCTGACATACAGACAGCTCTTTCCTTATTGCATTGTTCACGGTGTGGCTGGAGAGAGACGACTGCACATCCAGGCCCGGCACCAGGTGACAGTGACAGCACATCACCCAGGGGAACACCTGGCAGAGGCCCCCCTTCCCCATCAGACACGGATTTTCACTGAGAAGCATTTTTTGACACCTGAGGCCAAAAGAGAGTCAGAGAGTAGGTGACATCTGGCCTCTGTCAGAGTTGACAGTGCAGATGGGCTCAGTGCAGTACATCCCCGGGCGAGTCCTGTCACTCTCCACGAGCGTCTGAACGGCTCCATCACATTTCAAGGCAGGGTACTTCTCTCTTTCCATCTGTAGCGTCCCCTGCTGCAACTAAAAAGGCTCTTTCAAGTATGATTGTTCTGCAAAGCATGCCAAGTACGCCAAAACTTAAGAGAATAATTTGTTATGACTTATCTTCAGCTGACAGCATGTAAATATTTTACAAAGTGGAGTATGGTGAAAAATACAGTTTCTCATTTGACTTTTCCCCAAGCTGTAGGAAGGATTCTTTCCTTGTTTCAAGGTGAAATTTTTTTGGACAGTGTTATAGAATTGTGTGAACAATGAGGTATTATACATGAGCAAAAAAGACTTCCTCTCAGTTATTTCAGCTGACTGGTCAGGTCTAAAGGAAAATGTACCCCTGAAAGGTTATCTCCACCTAAACAAAGGAGTCAGATGATTACCTGCTACACTAAGAAATTCTCATGCTTGTCTTTGAATTTTAGCATCTTGCAGATAGGTTTGGCTTGACTAACACTGTAATGATAAAAGGGAAGAGGAAGAGGAAACAGAGGATAAGAGAACTTTCCAGGGATGTACCATCTGCCACAGACCCCACCACTCCCAATTGGATGACATCTGCTTCTCATATAAACATCACCTACCTGGCTCCTTAGGGATTTGAGTTTGCATCTCCTAAATTTTCTCAATAAATACTTAACAGAGACAGCAAGCAGCTGGCATGAAGGAAGAGAAGAAGGAAACTTTTCCCCATTTGTTTATTTCAATTTTTTCCTCTTTATAGTCTACGTGTTGAATTTACAGTTAAGACATCCTTCACATTACATATGGGAGTAGATAACAGACAGAGACCCCTGAATTATGATATATCCTGGAATTGACTTCTTAGTTCAGGATCCTGCAGAAGCAGACCCTGAGGTGAGGGTTCAGTTCAGGTAGTTGATTTGGGAGGTAAAGGGAGTGAGTGGGGAGGTATAACAGGAAAGAAAGGGGCTATTAAAGGATTTGTTATCAAGTCAGCTACTACCGTCAACTGGAGCTTAATCCCACGGGGAAACTGGGAAACCATGCAGAACACACACTGAAGTTATCCCAGCCGGCGGCATGGGAGCTGGCGGAAAAGTCAGTGGTTCAGGTTGTTCCCAAGGGGCGTAAATGTCCCAGCACTTTCAGCCGGGAGGGAGGTGTGCAGGGCAGCCTTCAGCCTCTGGGGAGAAATCCCTTACACGAAGAGACACCTGTGCTGACATCTGGAAACCCCCAGCGCACAAGAAGCCACAAGCTCGAAGGAATACGGGTGACACCCACTACCATCTACCACAATCTCCAGAGTGCAATTTGGGCAAAGCCTAATCTGAACTTGGAGTCATCTCTCTCTGGGTAGTAAAGGACCAATACGGCGATGTGTGTGCTGGTCAGAAAAGGATGTAGCCCTTACAAAGAGACGGATGGAGAACAAAGCCCAGCTGGTACGGGATACGGCATCTTACATCACTCGACAACCAGAAGAGGAATTCAGAGACCACTAGAGGGTCTTGAGAGTGATGACTGATGCATGAACTTCTTTCCACATCTTAAGGAAATGCACCCAGGGCAGCTTTGGCACGTCTTTGGCTGGCTCTGATGACTACACCCCAACCTCTTATTAATCACACCTCAGGGTTGCTACCCGAGGGAACATCTTAGAAATATTTAAAGACAAGGGAGCAGAAAATCCTCTGAGGCACGGATGAGACAGAGTATTGACAGTTTATTTCCTGGGCGGGGCTGGGAGGGTGCAAAGGGCTCAAACACAGATCCCAGATCTTGGAGCTGGAATATATTGTACTAGGGGTCACTTGCAAGACTGACTCAAAAGCCACCATCCAGGAAGGGGGGCGGGGGTGGGGGAGGCTGCCCAAGGAGACAGTGATTAATCAGGACGGGCGAGGAGGAGCCTGGCGCCCTGCTGAAGTTTAACCAGAGCTGTGGGCCTGACACTGTGGTACAAGTGCCGGGGCCTCTGGCGGCAACGATGCTTCCTGCCAAGAAGCCCTCAGGACTCCTCCAGGAGCCCTGATTGATGCTCTGAAACCAAACGAAGGTTCCCAACTGCACAGGGGATGCTGCTGCTTGGAATCTGCGTTTCGGCCTCTGAGATGCCTTTCGCAGTTACAGTCCCTCCTTTCATTTCTGAGAAGGAGAAACGGGAGGAAAAGCTGGTGGGTTTCTGGTGACCCTTCCTAAGAGCTGGCCAGCCCCAGGTTGGGTGGCCAGGCGTCCTGGTTGCTCGAGACTTTCCCGGGTTTTGCGCTGAGAGCCTCACTTCCCGGGAACTACCCATCCCGGGCCAACCGAGGCAGTTGTCACTCACCTTTAAGCCTTCATGATGGTGGTGACCCATCTGCGCCCAGGGAGAAACCCAGCCACCAGGTTAAGGGACTGATGTGGATGTAAGCCTTCAACAACCCCTGTGACATCAGAAAGGTTCATCACGGCGTGTTTGGATCCTGCTAGAAAGAGACAGGATGGCACAGGAGCCTTACCTCCAAGGTGGATACACGGCAGGACAAGTCAGGGGCAACTGCAAGTGTGGTGAAACACGGGCTCCAGTGAAGGATTTAAGCAGAGGCTACGTAGTGCCACCCTCTGTTCGGCTTTCTTGGGGATGTGACACCCCACCCACTCCTGCTGAACTCCGTGGAACCCACGGGGGTGCGAGGCAGACGCTGCGGTCCCCTGGCCCGGGGGCGGCTTCCTGCGGGTCACCGGCCACCTCTCCCTGCGCCTCTGCCTGAGGACCTGCCGGCCCCACGGGAGGTGCTCCCAGGCCCAGGGCGCGCAGCCTGGACTGTGGGGCGGCCAACGCGCGCTGTCCTGGGGGCAGGTTCTCGGGGGTCTCCAGAGGCTGGGGGGAGGCTCCTCATCAGCTCACACCTGGTGGGCCCTTCTCCCTGCCCCCCACCCCATCCCCATCTCATGTTCACTTGTGCCTCCTGAGATCGACCCCCAAGTCCTGGTCTCAGCATCTGCTTTTGAAGGGGCATAAATTGGGACCAACCCCATCTCCCTGTAGGCGTGACCTGCTGGTCACCCTTCTCTGAGAGTGAGCCCCCGCTCCCAGGAGGGGTCCACTCATCTGTCACCCTTGTTTAAGGCTCTGTGTGACTTCACCACTACCCCCAACATTCCAAGTACAGAAAAGAAGGGAATAAAGAATGAGAACATAAAACAGCTACACAGAAATATAACGCAATCGCTGATACTGTGCCAGAGAGGGACTTTCTACCGTAAAAGAGGAAATATTTACCCCCCTAAAAAAGAGTAATAAATATTACTCATAAAACCTTTCCAAATTTCTACAACTCTGGTCATTGTTAAAGCTGATCCATGGATACAGGGAGATTCATTATACTATTCACTCTACTGTTTGTGACGCTTAACGTTTTTCAAATTAAAAGGTTTTTATTCACACTAAAAAAAAAAAAAAAAAAGCAATTCAGTAGGTGGTTAAGTTGTCAAGAGTCAGAATATACATTTAGAGAAAAGTGAAAACAGCAACTGTTCTAATATTATACAAATGGCTATTTATGGCTTGGGATAAAATTTTCAGGGACTATATTATATTCCCTGAATATATATATTTCAGGGACTATATTAAAAAGAGAGAGCTTTTTTTTAATGCTGTATCATTTTTTTTGTTTGTTTGGTTTTTTTTTGCGGTATGCGGGCCTCTCACTGCTGTGGCCTCTCCCTTTGCGGAGCACAAGCTCCGGATGCACAGGCTCAGCGGCCATGGCTCACGGGCCTAGCCACTCTGCGGCATGTGGGATCTTCCCGGACCGGGGCACGAACCCGCGTCCCCTGCATCGGCAGGCAGACTCTCAACCACTGAGCCACCAGGGAAGCCCTGTATCTTTTTTTAATGTTATATCTATATAAACTAAATGGAACCAAACGTGATGAACTTTATCAGTCAGGAGAGGCTACATTATGCTGCAGTAACCAGCAGCCCCCAAAGCTCAGGGGCTTGAAAGCACAAAGGTTTATTTCTCAATCAGCTGCTCAGCCATCATGGTCAGTAGAAGGCTCTGCTCACCACAGTCTCCTGGGGATCAGAGCCGACACCTGGAACATTGGTACTCACTGTGCAGAGAGAAAAAAAGAGCTCTGCATAGCTGGCACTGACCGGTAAATGGTTCAGCCAAGGAATGATACCATGTATCTGTCACTCCCACTCACAACTCACTGATTAAAACAGCTTACAAGACCCCACCCAAGCACAAGGGGGCATTATCATGGGCCTAGACAGTGGGCAGCTAGGAGTATTTGACAATCAGCACCAACAACCACTACAATGGGCCCAGAAAAACTGCTGGGTGACCAGTGATCTTGTGAGGACAAAAACACAAATGTCAAATGTGTTTGTGAATAGGTTGAATAAAATTGTTCCATGAACTGTGAGTACAGAAAAGCAGTGCTTGTAAATCAATACATAATTTTATATGGTATTTAAATATATATTTGTAAAAAATAACAGACATAAGTAATAAAGTGGAAATTTTTCTGCAAGTCAAAATACAAAAGAAAAAAGTGGGTAAATATATATATGCAATATAGATGACAAAAACTTGGTTAAGGTCTTTAATATAGAAAGAGTTCTAACAAATCAATAAAAAGGATATCATGAAAGAAAAAAATAGGTACAGGACATTATCTTTGGGGGCTTGGTGCTTTACTAAGGTATTCATAAAGCAAGAATACTAATGAGCAGTAAAGGTATAAAAAGATAAGCTCAACTGATAGTGGAAAATATATATATAACTCAAAACAATGAGGTACCAGTTTTGTCCACCAAGCTGGAAAAACTATTTTTTTTAATGATTCTAAATCTTGACCCAGATGGGCTGGATGTGGAGTTCTTGTGCACTGCTGGTGAAAATATAAATTATTAATAAGCCGTATAAAGAGCAATAATATGGATCAAGAATCTTCATTCATTCCTTTTCACCCAAAATTCCCTATTTTAAAAACTCTGCTTGAAGAAATAAACAGAGATACAAAGACATATATAAAATAATCATTTCAGCACTTTAAAACCTAGAAACAGCCTTCCACGTATGTCTAAGAAAAAGTAAATAAATTATGAAATGGCTATTTAAGAAGACTAATAAAAACTTATAACGTAGAGTAATATTTAATTATGTGAGGAAATGTTAATAATGTAATGGTAAGTGAGAAATACATTGTAAGCAGGGACACAAAGGTGGATGTACTTTATGATCCCAATTTCATTCTTAAACCTGTTCTTATACTTTGCATTTATATGTATAACTGGCAGGAATACACAAAATATCACCAGTGATTTTCTGTTCATGGGCGATCACATAGGATTTTTATTTTCTTCTTCATGCTCTAGATTCCAGTTCTTCCACAATGAATATGGTTTTCATTATAAAAATACAATGACTTTTTTAAAGAATGTCAATGTTGTATTAAGATGTCAAGGTGACTGGAAAATAAAAATGAGTGTAATTGAGTGTTTAGGAAATACAAACTTTATCAGGCTGGCCTCACCAGTTTCTGCAGGCAGATACCACCACTGGGCCAGGGCCTGGGGAGGGGGGTCTGGGTCACTAGGCACTGGGGAGGATGAAGGGACCGACTCACTTTAGCCTCAAGTCTCTCAAAGCGGGATCTTCACCTCCTGGGACAGGTGATGTGCCGAGGGTACACAGAGCCGCCACACTAGCCTCAAGCTGGAACTTTACTATAGCCGATGGTAAGCAATTTGTGCCATTATTTTATATTATAAGCAAAATATAAAATTGGCAAGAACTTTTAAGAAATGTGAGTCTGTGAAAGGCTGCTTTAGGCTATGCTTTTAAAATCGGCAAGTTCCAACTCACTGCCCTTTGCCAATAGGTTAGAGCAAAGACTCACCCTCAGCACTGTTGACACTTGGGCCAGATAATTCTTAGTTGGTAGCTGGTGGGGACAGGAGGCAGAGGGCTGCCCTATGCATTATGAAACTTTAGTAGCATCCCTGGCCTCCACCCACTGGATGCTAATAATACATACACCACACACATCTACCCAGTAGATGCTGGATGTGACACCAAAAATGTGTCCAACAGTGCCAAATGCCCCCGGGGCACAAAATCACCCCTGGTTGACAACATCGGTGGTTGAATACCACCAATAGTGCCTTGGCGAAAAATACTCTTTTTGTGAAAACTTTTGAGAGACATTAATCCTGCTATACTCCAGAAGACTAATACAAAGACAGGATTCAAAGTGGAATTACACCACATATTTAATTTCATCTAAATGCACTAAAAAAAAAAAAAAAAAAAAAAAAGCAGGAGTGGCAGGAGAGGCAGAGAAGGCAATTCCATCTTCAACCGGAATAACATGGAGGGCAAGTGTGCCCACCAATCTCCACTGAGCATGCGTTACAGAGTAAGGGCGGGAGACCCCCAGCAGGAAGCCCATGCCTGCGCAGTGCAGGCTCTGGGCCATCCACCCCCTCATCTCTGGGTGACCCTTCCACACCCCTTTTGGGGTTTTGCTCTTCTTTACCACTTGCTCCCTGGATAAAATTCCCTCTGTTGAACTGCCCAGCGTGGCAGTATCTCAATCAATGCAGTGTATCTGTCGGGATCAAGTTAAATTTGTAAGTTAACTTGGGGAAAACTGACATCTCTGTGATGCTGCCTTTCTATCCAAGAACATGACAGTGTTGATGTGTCTTTCCACCTGTGTCCCTCCACAGAATTTCAAAGTCCTATTTTTTTTTATTTTAGTTTGTTGAATTTCTTCCTAAGTATTTTATCCTTCGTGTGGCTGGTATGAATTGTGCTGCTGCATAGGATTGCTGTGAGGATGCAGTGAGTTACTATGTAAAGTGCTCAGAGCGGTCCCTGGCACACAGTAAGTGCTGCAGAAGTGCTTGCTGTGATTATCAGCTGTCATACCCTCCAGTGGATGATTGCTTGAATGTGGGTCGCAGTTGTTCTGTCTTGGTTTCAGCCTAGCTGCTGTTCAGGTGAAGCTGGGGGGCAGAAGTGGATCTTGGGGTGTCATTTCAACAGGAAAGTGTGGCATGCTGATAACAGGCCCATCCCACAGCCAGCTCTCAGCCTCTTATAGATGCCCCTCCCCACTCATCTGCCCCCAGAACTAGGGTCTGCTCCTCAGTGGCCCATCTTCCCCAGAATCCAGGGACTATTTGGTGCTGATACCCAATCATTAGAAGCAAGAATATAATTATTACTGCCTCATGTAAACACACACACACACACACACACACACACACACACACACACACATCTTAGGAAAATGAAGTTTAATATTCCCAGCAATCAAAGTATTCTTGTGGGCAAATCTTACATCCAAAACAAAACTAATGTTTGCTGCTTACTCTTCAGAAACACGCTGATAGTTATTCTCTGTGTATCAGTGAGCAAAGCCGCATAACAAACTTCCCCAAAACTCAGTAGTTTAAAATAACAACCATTTAAGTCTGATCATGGGTCTACAGGTCTGCTGACCTGGGGAATCCTTGGCTAATCTCAGGTGACCTCACTCATGCATCTGTGGTCAGCTGCAGGGTGAGCTACAGACTTTCTGGTCTGAGGTAGCCTCCCCTGTCTGGCAGCTGTTGGCTGTGACGGTGAACCTGACTGGACTGTCGGTCATCAACCAGCAGGCTGGTTCAGGTTGGTTCCCATGGTGCTCTGAGGGAGAGCGGAAGTGGGTAGGGCTCCTTGAAACCAATGCTTGGAACTGACACAGCACCACTTCCCACCACATCCTGTTTGCCGAAGCAAGACAGGAGGCCAGCCCTGATTCAAGCAGTGGGAAACAGACCTCTCCTCTTGATGGGCAGGGCTGCAAATCATACAGTAAAGGGGGCATGAATACAGAGAAAGCCTGACAAGTAGAGTCACAATCCATCTCCCTACACCAAACTGAGAAAGCTTTTAGCACTGGTTTCCTTTTAGTGAATGTTGCTTGTCTCACTAGCAGCCCACCTGTGGGCTGGTTCAGAGGAAGATTCCTCAGGTGGCAGCCTCACCCATTTACCCTGATTCACTTCTGTTTCACTTTCCGAGGGTGCCATTTCTTGACATTGAGCCCAAATCTGAGTCTGCTTGAGAGGGTGATCCCCTGCACAAGCTGTAAGGATGATACGTTTGTTTCCCTCTGTGTCCTGGTTTCTGAGAGCAGTTGCTCGTTTGGATAGAGGACAGATATACCAAGGTGCTGAAGACAGTTCTCAGCTGGTGGCTGAATCAACCTTTGTTGATGTATTGACTCAGTCAGCCACAGGCTAATTAACTCCAAGTCCTGTTAGAAGCAATCAGAATGTCACTTCTCATTGTCAGTAGGCAGAGAGACTTTGGCGGTGACCCAATTATCCTCTCTCCTCTGGCATCACCGCCCTTAAACCACTGAGTTAGGACCGGGGACCGCTGGTGGCCACGCAGGGACAGACTTTCTCTGCCATGATTTCTACTTTTGTCCTAGCCCTAGAGGGTTACCCAGAGTCCTGGACAGGCTGGACACCTACTGCTCACCTGCCACACGACATCCCTGCCCTCCTCACCGCCCACCCAGCCTGCGAGGCAAAGCAGGGTGGCCCGGCCCTCCTGCCCCTGGGGTGAGAAGGTAGGAAGCCAGAAGGAATGGCCACTCCAGGTTGTGGAGGCAGAGAGAATTCTCCTAGAAGACAGAGAACAGGAAAAGAAAAACAGAAGCACTAAGAAAGTGGTTTAAACAGAAAAGCAATGCAAACTGTAGGTACCTACAACTAAGCTTGCTGGTTATAACTAATTAGCATATGGTAGTAATCACTGTGCACATCATTATGTTTAAAATTATTATTGCTGTATGTTTTACTTGATCATATTAGACTTTCTTCTTATATTTATATATTTGGTATTCCCTTACACAGGTACAATATATAATATTTTGCTTAAAAGAATTCTAGTACAATCCAACTGAGTAAAAAAAAAAGTGTATTATATATATGTACACACACACACACCAACATATATATAATCTGTAAGTAAAATGTGTATTTTATACTTACAATATCTACATATATATGTAAACTTATATAAAATATATATAATATATAAAATAGAAGCTATAAATATCTTTTATATCTTATTTAGCTAAGTATTGATATAAATATACAAGTACATTTGCATTTTTGCTGAAAAATGCCTGAAAGAATATATAAGAATTACATGCAGGGGGATGTTTCTTTTCATTTTCCTTTCCATATACTTTGACTTTTTACCATGAGAATGTACTATGTTTAAAAGCAGTTCATTTGTCAGTTTTTCTCACTTTGTTATCCCCAGCTTAAATTGTAAATTCGGATGACTTTTCTATTGAATCCTTCCTGAAAAGAAAAATTCTCACGGTGCCCGGCCAGAAGGATAGTGGTTTTCAAGGGCAGATAGAAAGGAAGCCAGTCCTTGCGCTCAGCTGCTGAAGAAGTCCAGGTCCCCACCCGGACCCCGACCCCAGCCCCGGCGGGACCCCCTGCAGCCCGCGCATCTCTCCCTGTCGCCCCCCCACCCCAGGGCCGAGGGGGCAAAGGCAGCATCTACGTGTGGGCCTCAGGGGACGGCGGCAGCTACGACGACTGCAACTGCGACGGCTACGCCTCGAGCATGTGGACCATCTCCATCAACTCGGCCATCAACGACGGCAGGACCGCCCTGTACGATGAGAGCTGCTCCTCCACCCTGGCCTCCACCTTCAGCAACGGGCGCAAGCGAAACCCCGAAGCCGGAGTGGTGAGTGCAAGGCCGGGTGGGTGGACACTCCTGATGTCATGCGCAGACACAGTGACGTCATGGGAGGAGGAGCTCCCCACCCCCCTTCCCTCAAAGAGTCAGGGCCTATCCCCGTGGGAGATCCACCCTCTTCCAGGCTGATGATGCCTTGTTATCAAGGTAGAGACCTACGATAAACAAGAACGTGATGACCTCCTTCCCGCTCATGTTCCATCGATTTTCTTGTTCATTGTTTTGGCTTACAAATAATGATGAACCCTGGTTTGCCCCCAGCACGTCACTTATAAGGATAACTAATATTAAGAACTGGGGCATCACACCTGCACCCATCTGAGCCAAGAACTCATCCATTTATTACAGTAATTTAAAAATAGCATCCATGGACGGACTTTTCTGGGTCCATAAAACCCCCCAAATTGGGCACATGTGTGTTTCCTCAAAGGAAGAGTAGTGTGTTCCATCGTATTTTAAAATGGGTCCATGATTGAAAAAACAAAAAGGTTAAGAATCACAAACTTATTTATTGCACTTTGAGCAACTCTTCCTTCCTGGGCACCGAGGTTTAATAGTGAATTTTCCAAGGCCCCTAGAAATATATGTCTGTAGAGCATAATGAGCATTTTTGGATCTCTTCCTCTCTCTGGGTATTTCACTCACATAGGGGCCTTTCCTCAGTCTTCCAAGCCTGGAATTTAGTGGTTGGTTCAGGAGTCCTGCTGAGATACATCCTGCCCGGCCACTGCCTCCTCTGGGGTTGGGAGGAACACAGTCACCAATACCAGCTAGTCCTGCAGTCCCAAGTGCCTGCCTGGGCTCCACCTGACCAGCTGGCCAGGTTCTCACGTGACCCAGGAGAAGCCCTTTACCTACAGGAGACACAGACCTTAGCCTGACTCCCCTCCATGAGCCTGGGGCTCCCCCTGGTCTTGGGGAGGATGGAGATCGTGTCAGCTCCTCCCAAGCAGAAGGAGGTTTTGCCTCTCTCATCCTACAAGCTACATGGTCAGAAAGGGACAAGTGAAGAAGCTCCCCCTCGCTGCCCCAAGAGCCTCCCAATGGTGTCACTTTGTCCTCAACGCCTGTCTATGACTCTCTTTCTACTACGGCTGGGGAGGGGCCTTGAGTTCTCTTTGAATATTGTCATTTTCCACAAGTAGATGCTTTTAAACCTCCCTGGTACTTTGTCCCCCAAAATAATAGGCCCATTTGAGGAACCTACAGACAAACAGGAGGAAGGAGTATTCTCGTGGTTTATAAATGATCTTAATGAAAACCCTGGCTCTCGCAAACAATGCAAATGGGGACTTTCTCTTTGTAAAATCCTTTAAAACTCAGTTGATCAGCCTCCCGTGGGGTGATCACTCATGTATCAGATGTGTTGCTCAGTGTGTTCCAGACTCTCTCCGTGGATTTTAGATGTAGAGAATGTAACACTTCTCTTTAATGGCCTGTCTCTCTAGGCAAACTGTGGCTGAGCCTGTTTTGTCTTTCCTCTTTGGGAATGCCATCCTTTTTCCTGAAGGGAAAAGAAATTGCTGATGGACTGGCCCTGAGCTTTCCGAGCCAATCCCAATGCAACAAAACTCACCATTGCTTTGACTATGGTGGTGATATTGGCTTGTCACTTTCCACCTATGATGTTTCTTTTTAGGATCCAGAAGATAAATGTCTCCCTGGTCTCTAGAATAGCTGCAGATATACTTCTCTGAACAATTGACTTGCTTTTATCTTGTGGACACTGTAACTATAACTGATTGTGTTTCCCTTTTTGCACCGGCTACTAGGAAACTCAGATAAAATGCATGGCAAAATAGATACATGGGTGCTAAGCTTATCCTTACCTTCATCTTAATCTTCTTCAGAACAAGGCAGAGTTTAAGCAAAAGAACAGAAAATCCTCTGTTCCACGTTGTTTTGGGTTTAAAGCAGTGTGACTCACTCATTACTCACTATCTTCCCCTCCAGGCAACCACAGATTTGTACGGCAACTGCACCCTGAGGCATTCTGGGACATCCGCGGCTGCTCCCGAGGCAGCTGGAGTGTTTGCACTGGCTTTAGAGGCTAAGTATGTTTCCAGCTTGGGACCAAGGGCCGGTTCTGCAGGGTGGACTGAGACATGTCTCCCCACCCAATACCAGGTGTCCACAGAGGCAAAAGTGGGTGTAAGAGTCAGTAAATAGTCAGGGCCAATGAACTCTGGTGGGCATTGCTAAATGATACACACACACACATACACACACACACACACACCCCACAAAACTACATCCCTGAGAGAACACAAGAGCCCAACATCCAACCACACATAGGGGCACATAGATGTTTTCTTGGTGAAAACACCCTTTTATCTTCTATGGATCCCATGGCTGTTTTACTCTAATAATACTCCCAAACAGCTAAATGAAGGAAAACCATTGCCACGCTGGGTATCCAGCAAGGTTTTTAGAACATGTGTTAAACAGAAATCTCTTGCTCCAGATTTGTTAATTTATAAGGCTGAACTCATTTTAACACTGAGACAAGGTGGGCGAAGTCACACAACGTAGACCAAGAAATGGGCTTTGCTGGGAAACCATCCAGCTACCAGAGAGGGGAGACCATCCCCTCTGCTCTCACCACCTCCGCAGAGGCCACAGGTCAGTACAGCTGGACCCACCTTGGATTTGAGCATCAGCAGAGGTCCCTGCCCACCCACTCCCCTGTCTTCTCTTAGTGCAAACCAGAGGCTGGCCTTGGGTTTGAACAATGAACTTGTGGCTTCAGGCACAACCCACGTGGTGTAAGTGCGAATGCCCGCTAGGCAGGGAATTATCCAAGAATACAGGACCAGCAACTTATAAGGAGTTGAATTCAGGCTCCTGGGGAAGGGAAGTTGAGTTCCCGTCCCTGTCAGCCATTGCTAGGCAACCGGGGCTTCTAGCATCTACCTTCAGGCAGCCCTGCTTGACGCTCCACATATGCAGTGAATGTTTGACTTGCAAAGGAGGTAAGAGCTGATTCCTAGAATAGGAAAGGACTTCAAAAGATTATCTAGTCCAACCCCTCTGCCTTTAAGCAGAAAAGACATCATTATCCTCCTTTTACAGATAAGGCCCCAAATTGGGAGTGACTTCTCTTTTGGACCAGGCCAAGCTTCGATTCTTTTAACAAAAGTCAGTTGGAAATTTTCGGAAAGAAGAGATGGACACTGGTCAAAGCCCTCCTATTAAGCACAGAGACCAAAACTTACTCACATATTATGTGCATTTCCTGAAGATGAAGCTGTTCCTCGCAGGGCCTGTTGGGTCCTGGAGTCTGAGCCGGCCTCGCTCACTCCAGCTGGGAGCAGACAAGCAGAGGGAGGCTGCTGCCTGCCACAGAGCCTCGCAGAGGACAGGGAACAAGAAGGGCTTCCTGGTCTCCTCTTAAAGCTAAGAGGGCAGAACTTGACTCAAAGTCTCCTTAGATTCTGGCAAGCAAAAAGTCACTTTCCCAGGCCTATATGCCTACAAAGTGACTCCTTACATACATCAAGGTAATGGAGCAGGCTGCTGGAACTTTAAACAGGTTCATGGGCTCTGCACCAATTATTCTCCATTCTTTAGCACACTTGCAGATTTCCTTACAGAAAAGAATTCAATCACCACTTAGGCACACTTTGTTTTGGAGCAATGGTCATGAATTGAGTGCTCTCTGTTGCCATAAAGAGGGAAAAAACGATACCTGCCAGTAGGTGGTTCAAGCCCATCTTGGGAGCCAGTGCTCAAAAATTCCTCAGAACACCAATCACCTGAGTTGGAAACACACCCTGAGATTAGAGTTTGATGCAAGTGATTTATTAAGAGAGGGATTCCGGCAGAGACCACTGGGGAGGAGAGGAAGCAGGTTCGGGCTGGGGAAGAAGCTGAGCAAGGATGCGATTTCAGAAGTTCTGGCCTCAGCCTGATCCCAGGGAGAGCTCTGGAGGGTAAATTATGCCTCAGAGTTTGCTCCACAACAAGGCAAGGGAGCTGGGCTGCCATATTCTTGTGCTGTTTGGCTGTTGGCTAAGAGCCCCACCTGGGAAAGTAAACTCCAAGGATTCTCTGTGGACCAAAAGGCTCCAACAGCCAGGAGCAGAAACCACTGCTCAGCATGAAATAACCCCAGGAGAGAGCCCGGAGGGCGGAGGAGGGAAAGACTTTCCACGAACACTTCCTACAGCTCATCTCCTACAGCTCACCTCTCTTTATCTTCAGACGAGGCAGCTGGGAGTCCTTGGTGACATATGTGGCAGCAGCCGAGGGCTGTTTCCCACCCAGAGGTCCAGAAAGAAAGCTTTTCCAAAGCACCTTGAATACAGTAAACAAATTATCCCGTCTAAATGCATTCCCATCCGGACCATGGAAGAGGGAGAATGACCACCCCCATGGCTCCAGGGAATAAAGGGAAACCACGCCTCTGTTCTGACCAGTCATCACCTTGTTGTTTAATCTCATAAAACGCTTTTCTGCCAAATGCTTGAAAATGCCTTTCTGAGTTGTTGGGAACATTGCTCACATTTCCCAGTGAGACCAATATGAGAGAAATTCCGGAGAATTTCTTTAGTTGGGAGTTACTGCTGCCTTCAAATATTTGGGGTTCTCTCCATGACCCCAGGCTTTCTGGGTGGTTCAAGAGGGCTGAGCTGGGTTTGAGGGGTAGATGTCAAAAGAGGCAAACTTGTGACCCAGGAGAACCATCCATAGTAAAGCGACCCATATACTGGACTAGAACAGTGTTTCCAAAACTGACCTTCCAAGGGATGGATTTTTTCATGTGAGCTCTATCTAAGTCTCCTAGATGCAGAGAAAAGTGCACAAATATTAGGTACAGCTCAAAGACTTCTTGTAAAGTTAACAGATCCATGTAACCAGCACCCAAATCAGGAAACAGACCATTACCTAAGTCTCAGTATGTGCTCTTTGGTTCAAGATTATGTCTGAGAGATTCCTCCATGCTGCTGTGTGTGCTTATAGGTTGTTCATACTTGTTGTTGAATATTACTCCATTGTCTAAGTGGATATTTGGGTTGTTTCCACACTGGGGCTATTGTGAGTAGCATTGCTATGAGCATTCTTGTACATGTCTTTTGGTGAAGATGTGGACGCATTTCTGTTTGATGTATATTAGGGAGTCAAAAAGCTGGGTCGTGGGGTATACATAGGTGCAGGTCTAGCAGTTTTCCAGAGTTGGTGCACTTGCTGACACTCCCTCCAGCAGTGTATGAGAGTTACAGCTGTTCCACATCCTTGCCAACATTTGCTATTATCTGTCTTCTACACTTTAGCCATTCTTGTGGGCATTCTGTGGAATTGCACTGTAGTTTTAATTTTTATTTCCCTGATAACTAGTGAAGTTGAGCACTGGGGAGTTTTGAAAATGATAGATTCCCAAGACTCAGCCGAAAGTCACTGAATCACACCCTTAGGGATGAATGGCCCAGGAATCTGTCTTTTCAACGCCTCTTTCAGGGACTGCAAGAGCAGCCAGCCCCATGCTGGTCTGTGGCCTGGAGTGTGTGGCATCCAGGAGTACGGCAAGGGCTCTATGAACTTAGCACTCAGGTGCCGTTTGCGGAATACGAACATCGCACTCTGCCTCTGACTAGGTGCCCGTATTAGACTGAAAACAGGGAATCCAAAAACAACAGCTAAACTGAGACAGGAATTTCTTTTTCTTTTCTTTTTTTTTAATAGCATAATAACAATATATTTAAAATAGAATATTAATTTTATTTAATAAGTTTCTTATGAAGGAGTCTATTTTTCTGTCATGCAGAAGATAATACAGAGGTGAAGAGCCCGGGCAAGTGCAGGGTGGCCACCGAGAATCAGGGACTCTGTCTCTAGATTTCTGTTCTTCTACACCTTTGTGTTATCTAGATGCCATGGGAGCTCCAGCCATCATGTTTACATGTCAGGCAGGAAGAGGGGAAAAGCAAAGGGAAAAAAGAAATCCACCAGCTGAGTGATCCCTGTTTAAAAGTTTTTTGAAAAATCACCCAGGGACTTATTTCTTATTGTCCAGAACTGTCACATGGCCACCCCAGACTGCAAGGGAGGATGGGAAATGTAGTTTTGTATCTGTTTCTCTCCTTAAATTCCCTTTGCTGTCTTGATTATCAGGAGGAAAATGTGAATTGGGTTCCAGAGAATTTGATACCATAAATAGAAGAACTCTGAAAAACAATGGTCTTTCAGGGGTAATCCTCACAAATAGGGAACTCAAAAAAAAAAAAAAAAGGTCACTATTTTGCACCAGTGGGAAGTTAGTACACCAACCGTTAAGTGCAGGGCTCTGTAGGAGATATAGTTCTATGGATCATTCACAGGCAAAAACTCACTTGCCAGGACCAGCTTTAGAGGCTTAGGAAACATCCCATCCCGAGGTCTCCCTGGTGCAAGATTCCTCTTCCAGCCACGTGGGGCCAGTCTCTCCCTGGGCTTCACACTGGTTTTTTCAAGATCCCACATTCTCTTGCTCAAGATGGCTGCCACCTTGGCCAGGCCCTGAGTGACCTCTCTCCTTGGAGCCCTGGCCTGTCCTCACATCTTATCTAGAAGCCCTGGGTTTGGCTTTGACCTCTGGAGATATTCTGTCTGAACCGAGAGGCAGATGGCCCATCCCAAGTGGCCTAGGACCAGTCTGCTGACAGCTGAACGTTTACCCCGGAACAGCACAGGGTCCTATGAGTGATTGGACCCAGCCAATAGGTGCCCTGCCAGCTGCACAGATGTCACCATTTTCACTGATAGTTCACCGGGGGTTCCTCACACATGGCCTTGTTACAGCTCGCGGCTCATTCCTCGTGGTCACTTGTTCGTGGGCCAGGTTCCTGCAGCATCCGCTTTCCAGTCCCACGTCTTGATCCCTTCTCCCTGGTGATGTTTCTGGAGATTGGATCACGGGTCTCTCTGCCCTTCCTGTCTGTCTAAGATAAAGTCCCTACGTTCTACGGTGTCATCCTCTCCACCTCTGTTCCTGGCTCTACCTCCCTGACTCATGCAGGGCTCCCAACCTCCTGTGCTGATACGTGCCTTCTCCCGCCTCTAGATCCTTCCTTCCAGAACCTTCTCTCTCTAGGAACTCCCCTTCCTTGTGTTTACTCAGTCACTCCCACTCGTCCCTTTGACCTTAGCTAAAAATACCGTTTCCTGAGAGACCCTTGCTGACCCCCTGGACCAGAGTTTCTCAAATTTGCTGTTGCTGATCAGAATCCCTGGAGTGCTTGCTAAGAACAGATACCCAAGCCCACGCCAGGTCCACAGACTCAGAATCTCCAGAAGCTGCAGTTTTAACAAGCACCCCCAGTGCCGCCAGGAAGTTAGGAACCACCCCCCACCCCTGCCCCAAGCAGGTTTGCTGGAGCCTTTGGCAGATGCTTGGACAGGCCCATGGGATCAGCATCTCTGGGTCCTGTCTGACTTCGTCATTGTGTTCACGTTGGTTCACATGTGCAGACAAGGTTGTGAACCGCCATCTCAGACCCGTGTTCTCAAACCCCGTGTGCAGAAGCATCACATGCGCTTTGTCTTGAGTGCACATCCTCAGGCCCACAGCCTCCAGGAGGCCGATTCCAGAGACCTGAGGTTGAGGCCAGGAATCCATATCTGTCACGAGTCCCCATGCGGTTCTGAAGCAGGATCACAGTCTGTGAGACTCTCTGGCTGGGATAACTCAGGGTTCCACTGTTGGCTCCACTGGCATGACAGCCCCCCACCTTTTAAAATATTGAGTTGTCTGTCTGTCTCCCAGGCTGTAGGCTCTGAGAGGGCAGGGACCTTCCTACAACCTGCCTGGAACTAGTGCGGAGCCTGGACACGATACCTTTCCGAATATCTATCTGTCTTACTTTCCCAGCTATTATATAAAATATTTGAGAAAATGTCATGTTCCTTGTCCTGTAGCACTGAACACAGTGACTTTTATATTGTAGATATTCTGTAAATTTGTTTTTTATTATTTAATAGGTATCACCTACAATCCTTGAGCTGCTATGGTAGGATTAAAGCCTAAAGCACATTGATGAAATAATTATTTTACACAATAGTATCTTCGGTCAATTCAGAAGTTGCTCAGAATGGGGAAATAAGAGGGACTCTGTTTTACTTTTCAGACATAAGCAAATGGTTGTTCAAATGGTGTCACAAATTCAGTGACATTGGAGTATGGAACACGCTCTGATTTATTTTAGAAGAAGAACATCCTTGTTCTAACACATTCTTTCTCTCTTATGGACCCGATGAGAATAAATCTGCAGAGAAACGTCTAGTGGGCTTAGAAGCATGGCTCATTTTTGCAGGAGAACCCCTAGCAAAGATGAGAGATGCTCCACCTGTCAGCCAGCCCTTGGATCACCTTGAGGTCACCAGATCCTCATTAATCAACACTTTCGAGTTAAATGAATTCAGAATCCTATTCCAGGAAAACACTGAGCTTTCGGCCATAATCAACTTCAGGAAATTTCACACTGTTAACCTAGTCCATATGTCCAGGGGACCATATGTCCAAGATATGTTCTTAAATTTCTCAAATAAGCATTGACCTTCCTTGAAACTTTCCTTGAAAAGCTGAAGGTCTTCCTGGACTTCCCTCTGTTCAATATTATGTACAAACCTAAATGGGAAAAGAACTTGAAGGTCTGCATTTCAAGAGCATATGAATCACTATCATCTTTTGACTCTGTTTTGAAGCTTTGAACCAATGAATTCTGCCTGTGTTGAGATTTTATCAAATGAGTGATGGTGTTCTTTGAATCATTTGATTCTAAGGAGAACTGTAGTGCAGGGTTTTCCAACTTTTGTGACCGTGACGCTCAGTGAGAAATTAATTTTGCATTGCAACCAAAACACATACCACAATACCACACACGAGTGCATGCAAACACACACACACACACACACACACACACACACACAGTTTCCCATATTACATGTACACTGTTATTCTTTTCTGTTCTATTGCACTTGTGATAGCCCCATCCATTAAATCTCTGGTTCTCAACCTCAGCTGTCTACTGGAATGACCTGGGAAGTGTTAACAATTTCCAAAGCCTGGGTCCCCCTCCCAGAGATTCTGATTTAAATAGTCCGAGATGTGGCCTGAGCAGTGGGGTTTTAAATGTCCCCACCAGACAGTTTTACTGTGCAGCCCAGATACATAGCCTGTGCAATCAGTTGATCTGCCCACAAACGGGTCATGACTTACACTTTGAAAAGCACAGACATTGACACTAATGTCAATAGCACAGACTATTAGACATTAATTTCCAAAGACAAGTCTGCAAGCAAACTTGTCTATTTGCTGAACAAAGAGTGTGCCGAGGGCTGTCCTGGGCACTGGGAGACAAATATGCTGAAGCTGTTGTCTCTGTCCTTGAAGAACTGACAGCTTCATGTCCCCAGATGGAACACTCCCATGTAGCCAACACCCAGATCAAGAAACAGAACTCTGTCAGCACCCAGCAGCCCCCTGTGTCCCTTACAGGCACTGCCACCCCAAGACCAACCACTAACCTGGCTTCTGACAGCACAGATTCATTGTGCCTGTTTTTATACTTTAAACAAATGGAACCGTACTGTATGTTCTCCTCTGTGTCTGGCTTCTTTGGGTCAGAATTCTTATTGTGAGATTCACACAGTTGTGAGATCCCTGTTATTCTGAGTAGCTGTAGTTCATTCTCATTGCAGTGCAGTGTTCCACCTCCTATAAACACACCTCAATTGGTTTATTCACTTTACTGTGGATGGGCATTTGAGGACTTCATAGTTTAGGCCTATGAACATTCCAATACGTATATGTCTGGTGAATATATACACACATTTTTGTTGGATACATACCTAAAAATGGAACTTCTGGGCCATAGCTTAAGCACATGGGCAACATTTGAAGATAGAGCCAAACCATTTTCCAAAGTGTTTGCAATAACTTACACTTCCATCACCAAATACCCAGTTGCTCCACATCTTTGTCAACACTTGGTGTTGTCAGTCTTTTCATTTTAGCCATTCCAGTGTGTGTTAGATATCGCAATTGAAATGTATTTGAGTAAGAAAGGCAAGGTATTTTTAATTGATATATATCTATACCTATATTCTCAGTAGTGCATGGAAATCCTCCCTTGACTTGTGGGTTCATACATGTTTCAACATCTTACCAGGGGTCTGTGTCCTACCTTAGTCATTGTGTCTCTCTCCCTCTCTCTCTCCCCTCTTCCCCCACCCTTGCTCTCAAACACTCTGCCTCCGGTACCCAGCCTGGGTCTGACCTGGAGAGACATGCAGCATCTGACCGTGCTCACCTCCAAACGGAACCAGCTTCATGACGAGGTCCATCAGTGGCGGAGGAACGGGGTCGGCTTGGAGTTTAATCACCTCTTTGGCTACGGGGTGCTTGACGCAGGCGCCATGGTGAAAATGGCCAAAGACTGGAAAACTGTGCCTGAGAGGTTCCACTGTGTGGGAGGCTCCGTGCAGGACCCTGAGTAAGTGGGGGCAGCAGTTCTACTGCTGTTTGTGGAAAATACCCAGAGATGGCGCCACTGCACTGGTGACCATAACAGATTCCCTCTCTGCGTCATCCCGAGATGCACTGGATTTGATTCAGGGAC
The DNA here is from genome assembly GCF_025265405.1 of Mesoplodon densirostris. NCBI lineage: Eukaryota > Metazoa > Chordata > Mammalia > Artiodactyla > Ziphiidae > Mesoplodon > Mesoplodon densirostris. The sequence goes on from NC_082676.1 coordinate 67,725,421, forward strand.
AACCAGCTTCCAGGCAGAGCTGCAGTGTTGCACAACTCCAAAGTATCCAGTCTACAAAGCCCTGGGGCCTGGAACTTCTTTCCCTTATTGCAAAAAGGGCGAGATTTACAAAGAGGGATTGCCAAGGGGAAGACTTACAGCGTCTGTGCCTTTGCGGATGCTGGGCCACAGCAGGTAGGGACCATGGGCAGTGTGACCAGAGCAGGATGTACAGTTAGTTGCATCCTGGCTACATTTGAGATTAACAGAAAGGTGGCACGGTTGCAGTATTTAGGGGAACGGGCATTGGGGCCTGCTTAGTTGAGGTTCACCTTGATGTCAGACCTTGTTCTCCGCAATTGCCCTGGACAAGAAGGATGGGTCTCTGTTGATCCTCACGCTCTGTGCTTCTGGGGGGCGGAGGGGAGAGGGAGATGTGGAACGTATGCCGAGAAGAATGACCGTTTCTCTCCCAATTCCAAGTGCACTGAACTTTCTGTCATAATCCAGGTACAGGTTGGAATTTGGAGCCAGGGGCAACACTGGAAATAGGCTGTCTGACGCCTCATTTTAGTTAAGGAATCTGAGGCCCTGAGATGTGACCGTCCCAGTGGCTCACAACTAACTGGGAACTTATCCAATATCAGCAGCCTTATTTTTTCTTAATCTGGAAAAGTCTTTTATTATATTTCAGTTGATTCACTAGGTTAAATTTATTTCACAATATCTATAGATGTTCTTGTCTATATAGAAAACATATTTCTTACAGGTTTTTATGCAAATCCATTGAGAATTTACCTCCCACAAATGACCTTCTGTTAGTTGAGACAATTTTATTCCAAACAAAATACACATGTACACACATACTGTGACAGCAATTTTTAAATTTAAAGTATAGAGGAATTTCTTGGTTGGTGTGTGAAAATACGTATGTCAACGCCCCACCCCACAGAGGTTCTTATTTCTAAGGTTTGGGGTAAGGTCCAGAAGCCTGAGATTTGTGGGTGGTCTCAGCAGCATTATTTTAATGAAAGGAAACTCGAGAGCTATTTCAGCACTAACTCAGCTGGGCTCCAGGAGGATGGGGACCTCGTCTGTCTCGTTTGCTGGTGTGTCCTCAGGGCCTAGAACAGCGCCTGGAACTTAGTAGTCATGGGATCAATATTTGTGGAATAAATGAATGAATGAACATTTAGCCAGCATCCCCTGGGCACAAGGAAGATGTCTACACGGTGGCAATAGGACCACCAGACCAGCCAGGGAGATTCAGGGGCAGGGGGCAGGCAGCCTTGTTGGAAGGGCTCTGTGTCCCCTCGTCCACCCACACCTGAATTGTTCTCAGATGCAGGTGAGTGAGGCCTGGGGCAGATGTGCTCATGGAAGAACTCAGAGGCTGGGCAGGGGGGTCCTGAGGGCAACGCCCAGGCCAGCTTGTGCCTCTGGCAGAGGAAGCCCTATCACCAGGAATCCAACTTCTCAGGGGCTGGGACGGAGGGATCCGCAGGCTTGACAGCTGCCACTTTCTATGCAGGGCCGCACAGAAACGGCCTCTGAGCAGGTGAGTGGCAACCGTCAGGGTTATGAGTTTCCTCAGCACTCAGCTTCCCAGAGAAGCAGTCAATTCGAAAGCAATTTTCTAAAGAGACTTTATCAGGAGAGTCTGTAAAGGATGCTTGACTAAAATAAAAGGGAAAAATAGAACTAGCTGTGAGCATCTGTGCTGGACCAGCCAAGAGCCGTGAGCAGAGGAAGCCCAGGCCGCCCCATTGGCCAGCGTCCCCAGAGCATGCTGTCAGGCACAGGCCACTTCCACCCTCCCCTGTTCACTCAGCTCCTTGAAGACTGTGGCGAACTCTGGATTTTAAATGAATTTGGAGATCAACGTTAAAACCTGATCCGAACGCCTGAAGCAGCATAGTAGAGCAGAGGGTGTGCTCGGCCACACCATGCTGGCCGGGTGGCTGTGGACCGGTCCCTTCTGAGCTGCAGTGTCTTCTGTGTGGGTTAATGCCCACCTGACACTGTGACATGGGGAAGAGCAAAAAACATCAAGTGACCCCTGTTGAGTGTTCTTCAGTGACTACCACATGGCAGGTGTTTTAGATACTCGGGAAAGGGCAGCTGCCATTGTTACTATTATTATTCTAGCAAAACAACTACAGCTTCATACTGTTTTTATCATACAGCTGAGGATTGAGAACCCAAAGAGCATTCCAAGGGCCCCCTGGGAAGCAACGCCTATTTCTAGGCACAAAGTCACTGAGCCCTCATTTTGCACCAACGTGCAGTAAGACAAAGATATAAGCCATGTTTGTCTTTATAGGACTTGAGCACCAAGCTTCTGTACTTGTTTCTGAAAGTTCAGAGAGTAGCTCACACCTTCTGATGGGTGCCTCATTTTCCGCAGCGAGTGTATTCCCGAACGTGGCTGTGTGGCTAGATCAGGGTCTCTGAAGAGCCTCTTTGGTTCCACAAACAACCATCTCCTACTGCAACCTTCTGATAAACTGACTTTTCCTGAGCACCTGTCCCTGTTCTTTTAAAATAAGAATGAGTTGTATTCCTTTTCTTCTAAAAGCAATATATGGCACTGGAGGAAAGTCAGAACATACAAAGTAGCAAGAAGAGGGTAAGAAACATCCACGAGAGCTGCCCCCACCTCCCGACCAATGAACGCCTGGTCGCTTGTGAGATGGGGTGGTGTTCTCTTTTCTCTACCAAGCTTGCTGCCTCTAGAATTCACAATTCAAGTCAATTTCAAAGTGACTTAACATTCCAAGAAGAGTGCAGTTAAATGTCCTCTCCCCAGGCCCCCAGGCCCTCAGCGGTCAGGTGGGGATGGGGATTTGGGGAGCAGGCAAGTCCCCCAGGCGCTAAACAAGCCAGACTCCCAGGGGCCGAGGGGTCCCCGGAGGGGCCTCCGACCCTGGCACACACCCCAACCCCAAGGCTTCTAGGACAATTTGTGAATCCTAACAGGTGTGTGTGCTTGTTCCCATGCCAACCTGCCCAGGTGGATGGCAAAATTCCAATTACTTTCTCAACAATTAGATCTGTGCTATACAAAACAGAAGCAACTAGCCACATGTGGCTATTTAGTGAAATTAAATAAATTTAAGTTGATCACTAAAATTAAATTTACTTAATTAAAAATTCAGTTCCTTACTCATACTTGTCACATTCCGAGTGCCCAAAAGCCACATGTGGCCAGTGGCCACTGTATTAGCACAGATATAGAACATTTCCATCCTTGCAGGAATTGGTAGTGCTGTTGGCCAGCACTGGGCTAGACATTTGTAAATGTACAACGTATATGAGTGTGTGTCTATATTTATCTTCACAGCAACTCTTCAAGGTAGGAAGTCATATCCCCATTGTACAGGTAAGGAAAATGAGCTCAGAAAGTTCAAATTCCTTACCCACAACTGGACCTTTAGTCTACCCATGTAGCTTTCTGCCCAGGGGCTGGAGCCCATGTGATCATTAATCATTTATCAGCTCACCTGTTACGTTTCTGACCCTGTTCTGAGTAAGTACCATCTTCTTTGGGAGGTCCAGGTAGTGGCTTGCCATACTCACATCTCCAAAGCTGGCCTAATGCCTGCTTTCCACCAAACTGGGTGATTTCCCCAGAGCCTGCTGCTGGGGACCCTCCGCCCCCGCACCATCACTGGATCTCCATGGCCAGTGGATGCATGATTCAGCATCAGAGTCCACGCAGAGCACACACGGTCCAGGAGACTGTTCATGTGTATATTTTTAAGTTCCTTGGGAGAGTATTGCCTTTATCAATGAGCTGCAGGGGAACTCCAGCAAGCCCTCCCAGGTTCTTTGCCTTGGTTCCAAGGGCAACATAGAACCAAGACTTGGCTCTGAGCTGGGTGTATGACCAGCATCTTTTTGTAGATGTATTCTACAAGATGTGTGTTTAAAAATACACACCATGGGCTTCCCTGGTGGCGCAGTGTTTAAGAATCTGCTGCCAATGCAGGGGACATGGGTTCGAGCCCTGGCCCAGGAAGATCCCACGTGCCGCAGAGCAAAAAAGCCCGTGCGCCACAACTACTGAGCCTGCAGTCTATAGCCCGTGAGCCACAACTACCAAAGCCCATGTGCCCAGAGCCTGTGCTCCGCAACAAGAGAAGCCACCACAATGAGAAGCCCACACACCTCAACGAAGAGTAGCCCCTGCTCACCACAGCTAGAGAAAAGCCCACACGCAGCAACGAAGACCCAACGCAGCCAAAAATAAATAAATAAAATAAATAAAAATTTAAAAAAATACACACCATTTTATGCTCCAAAATAAAAGCCATGTCCAGGGAGAACATTAACATAGACAAAGGGAGCTATAGTATCATGGTCCAGGCACTGTGCTCGGTGTTTTCCTACATGGTCTTATTTAAACCCACCCACAACGACAATGAGACTTCAAGTATTTGAAAAATTTCCCCAAGCTCTCCTGACCGGTAAGCATAGAAGCAGAATTCTAACCCAAATAGGTTTATTCCCGAAGTCTAGAGTCCTTCCATTATACCAGGCACTCCTCAAATGTAGTTTCCTGTATTATGTTTCTAGTGCAAGAACCTTTGAGCATCTCATCTCCAAAGGAGGCCACTTCCAGAAAGCAGATCGGTTATATGGAAAGACAGCTGAGGAATCTTAGACTGACCATCCGTGGGACTCCAACTCTATGGCCGAAGAGACTCCCAAATTCCCCTGATCTGTCACAGGACTGTTCTTCACTAGGATTAATTAACCCAATTTCAGCTTTTTTATAATAGTGATAACAATCACATTAGCAATAATTTCTCCTTATCAAGGTAGTGAGTACTTTAAAAGAAAGTATATGAGCTCCTGTCTCAGTCTGGGTTGTCCCAAAAGTAGACCCTGATGGGAATTGGGTACTGACATTTTTTTGAGAGATGGTCTCAGGAAACAAGTGAGGAGGTGCAGCTGTGGGCAGGGAAGAGGAAGCAATCCAATAAAGATGCATTGATGCTCCATTGACTGACACCTTGCCACCCTGGGCAACACTGAGTTGTCCCCACCATGAATGAGGAAGCCAGGTGTATGTACTCACCACCTTCTGTCAATCGCTGGTAGGGGGCTTTCCCTGTGGGGTTAAATCCCTGACACTTTAGGGCCGGCCTGCACGCAGGCTGAGGACGCTCCCAGGAGGCAGGGAAAGGCGCCAGGAGAGAAGCTGGGAGATGCTGATACCCGTGGTGGATGCAGTCAGGGTCCACAGTAGCCTCAGCTGCAGGCAAACCCAGCAGTGACTTAGGAGAAGCGGGAACGGTGTCCACAGCATCTGCTGCCTGCCCCGTCCACACACAGTCGGTTCCGAGAGTGTGGGTGATGCGCTCAGGCTCACACAGCAAGTGTAAGAATTAACCCTGGATTTTGTTCCTTTTTATGGCTGAGTAATATTCCATTGTATATATGTGCCACATCTTTATCCATTCCTCCTATGATCTTATTTGCAAAGCAGAAATACAGAGACAGAGAGAACAAATGTATGGACACCAATAGGGGAGGAATTGGCAGATTGGGTTTGACACATATACACTACTGATACTATGTATAAGATAGGTAAATAATGCGAACCTACTGTATAGTTCTTTTTTATATATATATAAATTTATTTATTCATTTATTTTTGGCTGCATTGGGTCTTCGTTGCTGCGTGCAGGCTTTCTCTATTTGCAGCGAGCGGGGACTGCTCTTCCTTGCAGTGCGTGAGCTTCTCATTGTCGTGGCTACTCTTGTGGAGCACAGGCTCTAGGCACGAGGGCTTCCATAGTTGTGGCACATGGGCTCAGTAGTTGTGGCTCGTGGGCTCTGGAGCACAGGCTCAGTAGTTGTGGCGCATCGGCTTAGTTGCTCCGCGGCATGTGGGATCTTCCCGGACCAGGGCTCGAACCCGTGTCCCCTGCATTGGCAGGTGGATTCTTAACCACTGCACCACCAAGGAAGCCCCTACTGTAGAGTTCTACATTTGAATTTTCTAATAAAATTTTCAGCTACCTAAAAAATAATAATAATAATTCACCCCAGAGCCCCTGCTTTCCCCGCTCCCCGGAGCTGCCTCCAGAGCCCCTGGGAGAGTGTGCCCAGCCCTCACGGTCTCCTCCCCTCTGCCCTCAGGAAAATACCACCCACCGGCAAGCTGGTGCTGACGCTCACCACCGCCGCCTGCGAGGGGAAGGAGAACTTCGTCCGCTACCTGGAGCACGTGCAAGCTGTCGTCACGGTCAACGCGACCAGGCGAGGGGACCTGAACATCAACATGACGTCCCCCATGGGCACCAAGTCCATCCTGCTGAGCCGGCGGCCACGGGACGACGACGCCAAGGTGGGCTTCGACAAGTGGCCTTTCATGACCACCCACACCTGGGGGGAAGATGCCCGGGGGACCTGGACCCTGGAGCTGGGCTTCGTGGGGAGCGCGCCCCAGAAGGGGGTGCTGAAGGAGTGGACACTGATGCTCCACGGCACGCAGAGCGCCCCGTACATCGACCAGGTGGTGAGGGATTACCAGTCCAAGCTGGCCATGTCCAAGAAGGAGGAGCTGGAGGAAGAGCTGGACGAAGCGGTGGAGAGAAGCCTGAAGAGCATCCTGGGTGAGAACTAACCCCTTGGCGCCCGCTCCCCACCGCTGGCCCGCCGCCCCAGCCGGGCATCTAGCAGTTAACCTAACCCCACACAAGCGATTCCAACTTCTTGCTCCGAAGCTTCGCTCACTGTCAGTGGTTATTTTCATTACCATGGAAGCAACTTTTTTATTCTGTGCCCCAAATACAGTGTTCCCACCAACACCTCTGTCCTCTTTGTGACTCGAAGTTCTTTATTTCTGTCATTCAGATAGGTGATATCTTGCCAACAAACCTTGGACCGCTGTCCCCTCAGTTTCTTTCATAGAAGCGAATGCATTTAAAAAGCCAGGCACGGTGACTCCAAGGATGTTGATTCACGGTCTCAGCTGAGGACCTGTTACTTAAAAGGAGAATCCAAGATTATGACAGAGGTGAGCTCTGAGTCTCTTAAAGCACAGATGCTGTAAATCCTTTGGGGAAAGGTGTTTTGACTTTTAGCAAGAGTTTTCAGGGACGTAAATGGAGGTGGCGTGAATTGAAAGGTGCCCTAATTACCAGATGGGGAAGAGAGAGTCAGAAAGCATGAAGGCTGGAAATCCTGCCACCAGCGCCCACATCGTAGCTAGTCTCACTCGGCCAGCGTGATACATGTAAAATCTCAGTAGCCTGGCTGCCCTTTACCAGCTGCAGCTCTGAGTGATGGTAAACTCTGCTAGAGATGCCCAAATTACCCTGTGTGTGTAACCTTCATCCCAGCCCCAATTTTCTGGGGTTCCCCCCATAGTTACCCAAAAGAAGAAAGGCAAGGCAGGATGGCAACACGTCTGGGAAAGAGTCGCTTAGTGGTTTTTAACACAGGAATGTTCCTTTTCTGCAGTCACTCTGGGGCTTCCTAATCTGATGGAAGTGAGAGGTGAGCTGAGTGTTTTCGAGAGCTTTCTGCTTGGGCTTTGATTTCCAAAGCACATGACTAGAGGGAAACACCTTCCGCAGGTTGTGATTTCTCTGATGAGTTGGGGAAACGGCCTCTGTTCCAGAAGAGGTGTGTGAAGGGCGAGGGGGCAGCCGTCTCACATGGACCCTCCCTTTGTATGGAGCCCCTCTGCTGAAGAGGGGAAAAGCCAGCTCATCCCCCAGTAACCTGAGGCCGGAAGGAAGCAGGAGAAGACCTCTGTACGGAAGCACTCAGTTACCATCTCGGCAGCTAAGCTGTCAGGAGGGGCTTTTACATGTAATCCAAAGGTGACACACCCTCTTCCCCAGTCAACCCTCAAAGACTCCATCTCATCAGCAAATAGAAATGCTTTCTGAGCAGCTGTCACTTTGTTTTCCTATTCGAGGACTGGCTCCTCATCACCCATCTCAATGCCCACCCGCTCCCGAGAAATGATGTGTTAGTTTGATTTGATTCCAAAGAACTGATCAACCACTTCTGTTCACACTTCTCTCTTCCCATGGAAGCAGGTAGCTCAGCCTGGAGTTCCTTTCCTTAAAGCCAGCAACACAAGAGCAGGAGGTTCCATCCCCTGAAGGTGGCAACTTGAAGGGAAAAGTCTGGAAAACCCATTTTCTTTCTTTTTCCCCCCATGTTGGCATGAATTTCTGTCTTCTCTAACACCATATGACCTTCTCTATAGAATGCTTTACAATGTAATACTATTTATGATTTTTAAAAGAAATTTATTACATGTTGCAAAGGTCTTTTTAAACCAGTTTAGACTTAAAGAAAAAATAAATGGAAATCATCAAAATTTCATTTCACATTAACAGTCTGAAAATAAACCAAAGGACGTTATGTGTGCATGTGTGTATAAGTGCACACAGAAATATATATACATATGTAGACTATATACACGTGTGTGTATATGTGTATATAGCTTTATATACACTTGTATAACTGTATATACACACATATACATAAAATGTGTGTATGTGTATTTATTGAAGAAACAGACACCACATTCATCTCTAAAAGAATATTCAAAGGCTATCAAGATGATTCTGGCTGAAGAAAAAGGCTGGTGGAAATTCAGGTGAAATGTTTGTCAGCTCCCATTACTTCACCTCTGTAACCTTCCTCCTCTCTGTATAAACATTAAGTGTCTTATATAGCAGCACAGATATAAAATAGTTGTCCATATTTTCACAGTTATGGTATAATTTGTGAAATTAGAGAGTAACTTATCAGCTTCTTAATAGAAATGGCAAGTTTTGATATGAGTATACAGTACATAAAAATATATATAGTGCTATTTAAAAATATTTGGTCTCTATTTCATGTTTTACACCAGTATTAACACTAAAATATGTCTACCTAGTGAGGTTTTTATGACATCCTGATTCTAATGCAAGAGATAGTTATTTATAGTCATTTATTTTAAAAATGAAAATAAGTGAATAATAATTAATCAAGTTAACATTGTTATTCCCTGTGACAAAATTTTATAAGTAAATTTAAAAGTACATGATGTAAATTAGGAGATTCAACAATAAAACATTACCTTCCAGAAATTACGTGGGATGTGATATGTATTACATAAAAACACTTCCATCCATTCTGGGAGCAGATAATTAAAAGTTGCCAAAGAGAGATCTAAAAAACTTGCTTTCATAAATATTCATGAAAGATTTATAATTAGCAAATAAATCATACCCAAATTATGATCTATAGCAGCATTTTTCAAACTCAGGTTACACCCCATTAGTAGTTGTAAAATAAATTTAGGGAGTTAAAACCAGCATTTTGGAATAGAATAAAATAGAAAGGATCATGCATATTAATGATAACTATTGTTTCCTGAGATTTTTTTTTTCAGAAATGTGTGTGTGTGTGTGTGTGTGTGTGTCTGAGTGTGTGTATTGGCTCACAACATAAAATACATTTCTTACTGGGGTCACAGTCAAAGATCTTTCAGAAACACTACTCTAGAATATACTCACCAGGCTAGACTAAGTTATACTGCAATAATGAACAGCCCCCAGATCTCAGAGGTTTAACACAACAAAGGTTTATTTATGATTTACACAAATTTCATGGAGGATCTGGGCGACTCCCCAAGGCCAGAGATCTCCATTCAGTGACCCAGGGATTCAAGCTGCTTCAACCTTCAACCTTAGGTTTATCATCACAACGCGAGTCTGCGACAGTTGGCAGGCAGGAGAAAAGAACCCATGAAGATTTGTTCACTCTTCTACGTTCACTCTGAAGGAGACACACGTCACTTGACCTACCGTGCACTGGCCAGTACTGGTCAATGACCCTGCCTGCACGGGAAGCAACTGAGGGATTATAGGACAACTAGTGGAATACTTGGTGAGCACTGGGGTCCCTACCACAGAGAGAACTTGATGCCACTTTAAAATATATTCTTATGTAAAGAAAGTAAACTGAGTGGAAAATATAAGGGAAGAGTAACTGGGGATGTATTTATAACATAAACTATGTAATGACAGCATACCCCTGCATCAACATCACAGCTTGACCTCAGTGCCTGTTCAGTGTCAAGAGGGTACTTATTTTGCTATAACTTTCCTGATCCAGAACTGTTTTTAGTAGTCACAAAATTAAGCAAGCTTCCAGGTGAAATGGAAAATGGTATTTTACCAACATTGCAAATCCTGTGACTTGTGAAGGAGTTTATTAAAAAGAACTGATCTTGGGCTTCCCTGGGGATGCAGTGGTTGAGAGTCCGCCTGCCGATGCAGGGGACACGGGTTCGTGCCCTGGTCCAGGAAGATCCCACGTGCCGCAGAGCGGCTGGGCCCGTGAGCCATGGCCGCCGAGCCTGCGCGTCTGGAGCCTGTGCTCCGCAACGGGAGAGGTCACAGCAGTGAGAGGCCCGCGTACCACAAAAAAAAAAAAGAGAACTGATCTCTTTCAAAAAAGAAAAAACATATTCTTAGGTACTGATTCACATGGCAGCCTCTCCTCATAGGACGGTACCATGAAGAGTATCACAAACCAGCTCTACCCATGAGACCACATGCAGTTCTAGCAAATCTTGATAGTTATTAATAAAATACAGATATATTATATTTATCATAGTTCATTGTAAAAACAATTTTCAGTTTTATCCTGTGATACACTACTGTAAAATCTTAAGAGAGCCAAAGGCTGAAAACACATACTGAAAGGTGTAAAGTCCAGTCTGATCTTGTGACAGACTGAAGGCTTCTTTTCAATACTTAAGTTCAAAGAATGATTTACCAAAGATTAAGTTAAAAAACTGATCATTCTTATAGAGTTACTACTATGTGTTTTTTTGTTTTTTTGTTTTTTGTTTTTTGCTGTACGCGGGCCTCTCACTGTTGTGGCCTCTCCCGTTGCGGAGCACAGGCTCTGGACGCGCAGGCTCAGCAGCCATGGCTCACGGGCCCAGCCGCTCTGCGGCATGTGGGATCTTCCCGGACCGGGACACGAACCCGCGTCCCCTGCATCGGCAGGTGGACTCTCAACCACTGCGCCACCAGGGAAGCCCTATGTGTCAATTTTATTGTCACTTACAAATTAATGAGTGGTTTTCATGGGATCAATGCCTTCACTGGTTGGAGTCGAAAACCACACACTACAAAAGCTTTTGGAAACGTAGCCAAGCATTTTGTATTTAGAGAGAAAAATGCTGAATGCATTAAGAGAATTGGTGAACGCATAGCCAGAGTCAGTTTTTGGAGGCAGGGTCTAATTTGATAGAAATTTCTAAAAATCAGAATGCCAAGATTAGAGCAATGGTTGTGGGAGAGAATAAGGGGTTTGAAAACCACTGGGAGTTTGAAGTAACATGAGCAGAGGATGTGTCCTGTGCCAGTGAAGGGGGTTGGTTGTAGCTGCCAGGTGGTTCCCTGTCTCCAAAGAAGGAACAAGCTGCGGGGAAAGGGGGGCCGGTACTCAGCACGTGGGAGCTTAGGAAATGGAGGGTGGGGGACGGAAGTCAGGAATAGTATCTGGCGGTGCTCAGCGTAGGGAAACGCAGACGCTGGTATAAAGGGGGATTCCATCCTCTGAAGAGCTGAAGTCTCTTGAGGACACAGACCAGTGCACAGGGAGGCCACCCCCAGACGAGCGCCCTGAAACCCCACCCACTTGCCGGGGGGATTCTAAGCCCCCACACAGCCTCCTGATGCCTTCATCAGCTTCCCAAGGACATTGACACCAGGAGAGGGGGCGGCCAGCTCTTGGAGCTCTAGGAAAGGAGGCTCCCTCTTTGCGTTGCAAATTAATAAACTCGTACTTGAGTTGGTCCACTAGTCTCTTGTGCATTTAATTGTCCCTTTCCTTGGGTTTAAAGAACATTAGTTGAATTTGGTTTTGAGTTTATAAGGCGCCAGGAATCAAAATCTGACCCGAGGCAAATTCTCCAAGCCAGGCTGCTAGCTTCATTTTCCTCTCAGGACTTAGAGGAAACTCACTGTGAACCTGGGGATAGAATGAACTTGACCATGAGAAATGTGCTCGGCCCAGGAGATGCAGACTCTGCGTTGCTAAATTCCTAATATTCAGCCCTGCGCTGTGTGGGGTAGGATGGGGGCAATTAGAAATCTCAGCCCACAGAGTTTCAGATGCCTGAACAGCCAAACGAAGCTGGGAATTCCTTAGTTATAATGTGAACTGTCACCAGTTCCTACCATGGAGGCTTCAGGCCACCCCACCCTCACCTTCCCAGCGTGGAGGGGTCCCACATCACAGTGCCCTGAAAGATGTTCACCTGCACCCAAGAGGACGCCATTGGCCTACTCCAAGCTGGATGGAAGGTAGAGGCTGCAAACTATCTTTTTCTCTTTTGATCCCATGTCTTGGAGCCACTGGCCACAGGTGACAGGTAAGCCACCAGGTAACTCCTGGTCACAAGCACACAGGTGAAAGGGCAGGTATGACAGGTGAGCTACTGACCAGGGATATAATCTCCTGATAGATAGAATACACATCTCAACTCAAAAACCCCATGTCTCTGAATAAAACATAAGTCAACGTGGCTTTTTTGTGGCATTTATTTGCTTTTATCCAAGCACGAGAGATGGGAGTCGAGCATTTGCACTAATTGTGGGGCTTGAATAATGTTCTTCATCATCAATGTGCTAAATGCTGTGTGAGTTTTGAGGTGACTTCTCTCACCAGCAACATCCCATCTGCAAACCTGGGATACAACCGTTTCAGGATAAACTTGATTATGGTGGTTGCTTGAAGATCCTTTCTCAAAATATAAGTTTCAAGTCAAGGAGAGACCTAAATGGAATTTTCCAACATGAAAAGGGAAGGAGAAAACAAGCAGCAATGCCAGGTAAGACGTGTCCTCTGATATGCAAATTGGATTTTGTATTAGACCTTGTTGGTGCCTGCCCTACAGCAGGGATCGGCAAACTACAGCCCAAGGACCTGATCCAGCCCACTGCCTGTTTTGTAAATACAGTTTTATTGAAAGCAATCATGCCTATTTCCTTTTGTATTGTCTGTGGCTGTTTTCATGCTAATACGATGGAGTTGTGTAGTTATAACAGAGGCTGTACAACCTATAATCCTTTATAGAAAATGTTTGCCAACCTCTGTCCTGTATCTATCTCCTTGGGTGACCCCAGAGGTCACCTGTAGACAGTTTCTATACTTGCCAAGGATGCTCTCTCTGCCAGGGATGTTCTCTGGCTGCACACGAGACCTCGTGTACCACAAGCAGAAGGGCCAGGGAATCAGCGCCCCATGGCCGCCCTCACCTGAGGGAGGGTGGGAGCTGGTCCACAGATACCCCAGCTTCCTCCCCTCCTGTCAGGACAATTTGAAGATGTTCCACCTGGTCTCTTCCCTGTGGGTGCCTGTGCAGGCACCTCTCTTCCCAGTCTCACTCCCTGTCCTTCACCAGTCAGGGGAGGGAAACCCCACTGGTGATGTTCAAACAGAGAGAACTGAATATAAAGCACTAAAACTGAGTATAAAGATGTAATACCTTCTTAATTAGAAAAGCAAAAGAGAACATTAAAGCACCACATGGACCAAGGAGTCTAACACCTGCGTGAAGGTGAAGGCGGCTTGTCGAATGGTGGTGGGGTCCCGGGAAGGGGGCACCACCCACCCAACTCTCCTGCCTGCCCAGAGGTGGAGCGAGAGTGTCCCTGGTAGGCAGGCCCGACCTGGAAGACCCAGACCCCTGAGGAGACTGTAGCGAGGCTGCTTCTGCAAATGTTGGAAAAACTGAGAACTGGCTTCAGCTGCTCTGGGAAGGAACTGCCGCTGCCGGGGTGCGGTAGCGCTGCCAGGAGATGAGAACAAACAAGGAGCAGGGCCCTCCTCCCTCCTCCAGCCTTTCTCTCTTCTCCTATCAGGGAGACGCTGGCAGAGCAAGAACGAGGCCGCAGCGGCCAGCCCCAGCACTGGAGTGTAGAAAGGCCGGCTTGGAGCTGAGACTGGTGCTTACCAATGGCACGCTGAGCTCCTGGGATCACCGCTCTGATAAACCACCTGCACCTGAGACCTTGTTTAGGGTCTGCTTTGGGGGCAACCCAACCTAATCCAAACTTCCACAAGTTCCCCCTCGATACCAAACCTCCTTCACTAGCAGTTGTCTCTGGGATCTCTGGGGTTGCAAGCAACAGAAACCAACTCTGACTAGTGAAAACAAACAAGCAGCATGTCCGAAGCATGCAGCGTAGCTCTCAGAACTGAAGGGAAGCCTGAAGAGCCGGCACAAACCAGCCTGGAAAAGGGACAGGGATTGCAGCAAGACTGGGGACAGGGATGCACAGCGGGGAGCAGCGGGACCACGTCAGAACTCCTCCATCACGGGGCAGCTTCAGCACATTCAGTCTTGGCTTCGCTAGGCTCCGATCTCCTGTTCCAACAACGGGTCTGGTTTGGACACTTGCCCACCCACAGGCAGAGGAAGGCAGGATGTCTTGATGGTCCCATCAGGGCTGTAACCTGTGTGGGAGAAGCAGCTCCTCAAGACAAAATCAGGGCTGAGGGCCTCCTGAGCAGTGGGAGAGGTGGCTGGGAAGATGCCCACCAGTCGTCTTAGGTTGGTTCCTCCCAGAAGCTGACTCGGACACGAGGAGTCGAGGTCAAGTCATTTACTTGGAAGGAAGCATCTTTTTGTAGGGAAGCAGGACAGTGGGACACGGAAGGGAGGAGTCCCACTCAGGGCACATAGATGAGTGGGTTTCTCCATGGGCATCTGGGGCTGACACCCACCGGGGACTGTGTACAACATGCCTTGGAGTTATCCCAACAGAGAAGCGCGAGGGCTGGGGTGTTGATGCACCTGGGCCCCCCGGTCTTGGATGAGTGCTGCTCCCGGGAGGCCCTGCACTGCCCCCCTGCCCTGCGTGTGGACCAAGCTCACTCCTGGGGCCACAGGAGCCCGAGGCAGAGTCACACTTCCTGCCGTGCTTGCCTGGGGCGTGGGCCTGAACCAGAGCAGCAAGGGTTGGAGGGTCTGGGGGGTCAGCCCCAGGGCGGCTGATACGACAGCAGTTGCTGGTCACCGACTCAGACGCTTGGAGAATGGGGGTCTGGGGCTCTGGGTCACAGCTTCTTTATGGGGAAGGTGGCTTGGGAGAGTCTCGGTCCTGGGCTTGAGGCTGAGTCGGGGAAGAGGCCAGGACCCCGATATAGCAGTTAGGAGCAGCACTCGGGGCACCAGGACTTTGGGACCTCGGCACGTGGCAAAGCTCTGGCGTTCTCTTGTCTTTGATGCTACTGGGAGGCCTGCTCTGAGCCCCCGGGTTTACTTTTTATAAAAACTTGCTTGTTTTCAGAGACCTCAGGGAGAGGAAAAGCCAGGAAATGAACCCATTCTGCAGCTCTCCTGGGAAAAACAGAACCTAGAAGGAGAAAGAGAAAGAACCTAGAAAGAGAAAGTGGAGAGGAGTGCCAAGAAAATGAGCAAGTGGGGCTCTGGGGTGGGGGAAGCAGGGGGCAGACAAAGAGGCTGACTAGACGCCAAGGTGTCCACTGCAGGCAGCCCTGCATTTCACACGCAAGCCCGGCTTTCAGGCTGAGGTGAGCCTCCCGGAAATGCTGCTCACCTGGCCCCCGCCTCCCGCCCCAACCTCCCCTCCTTCCATTGTCCCCACCTCTTTCCATCATCCCCCCCCAGTCCCCTTTATTTCCCCTGCTTGAACAGGCCAGTCCATTCCTGCCCCAGGACCTTTGCACTGGCAGTTCTCACTGCCGGGAATGCTCTTCTCTCCAATCTGCACATGATGGGCCCATCTTGTCATCAGATCACACGTCACCTCATCCATGGGGTCTTCGCTTGACCATCCAACTCAAAGGAGACCCCTGGCACTCTAGCACATATCCCTGTAGTATCGTCTCTAGGTGGTTTTCTCCTATTTAGTTATCTGCCTGCTTGTGCAATTCCTTCCTCTCCCACCAGAAAGTCGTGACTTTGAGAGCAGAAGCACGTCCAGTGTTCCCTGCTCTCTCCCCAGAGCCATGCGTGGCACAGAACAGGCCCTCAATCCATTCTTGATCATTGATTGAATAAAATATAAAAATGACCTTTCTTTCCAAAAAGATAACTCCCGCCTTTTTAAATAGGAATATTAACAGAACACATGGTCCAAAAAAAATAAAAAGACTTCATGGGGAAAAGAAAAGGTTTGCAGTGGCTGTTATTGAATATAATATACACACTGGTCCAAATTCCTAGCACATTCTGTGCTCCACTAATGGTTTCTATTATTCTCTCTTAAGCTTTTAAATGATATGTCCCTCAAAACTGTGCCATGGAGCCAGTTCTCCACTCATCTTTTGGAAATAACAACAAAGGCGTATTTCTTTCTTGAAATTGAAACCTCAAATGAATTCAGAGAAAGATCTTTTTAAAACTCTAAACAGAAAGGAAAGGAGACTCCATTTAGTATTCTTTGTATTATTTCTAACAAAGAAATAATAGGATGTAATTTATGACACCATCAATTTTCTCTAATAATGTGTAGTTGTCTCGCCAGGTACTTTTGTTTAGGCAAACGCAATAATCCATTTCAGCACATTTATTCACTGTGCTTAATGTATTTTGGGGCATCTACATGGGGAAGGAGTCATTTCTTAATTGGATAAGTAAAAAAATTATTTTTGGACTGTTAGTAGAAAAAAAAGAGATATCTTACAGGCAACATAAAAATTTTTGTAAAGATTCTGGCTTCAAGTAATTCCTATTTCCTAGCATGTGACACTGTAAGTACCTGAGTGCATGTGTGTGCACAGGAGAACATGCACAAATGTGTAGTATGGTATATATATTACGGTAATTGAGATCATTAATAAACTTGAAAACTCTCCCCTTACCAGCATGCCACACTGCCTGGCACACAGAATATGTTTAATAAATGTTGGACCAGTTAATTAACTGCTAAACGAGGAACTACGTGATAACATTTGATTTTGCTTTCTGAAACCTGACCCAGGATTGCAATCTCTGAGTGACAAATTCTAAGTGACTCAGACAAAAGGACATTCAGCACATACTCTGTGGCAGGTGGCAATGGTCCCCCACTTACATCCCGTGACCCTTACCATTTCCATGTATTTCCATGCCTGACGTCCAAACGCCTGCACCTGTACTTCTCGGCCGAGGGCTTTCCTGGTCCCCAAAGTCAACGCCCTGGGGGCTTCCCTGGTGGCACAGTGGCTGAGAATCTGCCTGCCAATGCAAGGGACATGGGTTCGAGCCCTGGTCTGGGAAGATCCCACATGCCGTGGAGCAACTAGGCCCGTGAGCCACAACTACTGAGCCTGCGCGTCTGGAGCCTGTGTTCCGCAACAAGAGAGGCCGCGACAGTGAGAGGCCCGCGCACCGTGATGAAGAGTGGCCCCCGCTCGCCGCAACTAGAGAAAGCCCTCGCACAGAAACGAAGACCCAACACAGCCAAAAATAACAATAAATAATTAATTAATTAAGACCACATATTAATAAATAAATAAATAATAAAATCTTAAAAAAAAAAAAAAAAAAAAGTCAACGCCCTGGGAGCAGTGCTCCCTTCTGACTGACCGGCGTTGGTGGGTCAATACACCAGCTCCCTCACCCTTGGGCGGGGTAACTCGGAGGCACATGTTCTACCCCATCTCCCAGAGCCCCCAGGGGTGTGTGCCAAGCGCCAGCCGCCCACAGGACTGACCCATCTGGTAGCCCATCTCCTTGCTGTCCCTGCCGCCATCTCCCTGCCCTCCTGGCACCTCCTGAGACCACACCCCCCAGAAACTATATCAAATCCTTGCTGCGAGATCAGCTTCTGGGGGAACCCAAACCAAGACAGACACCTTTAATTGTGTTACTTCTAACAAAACACTCCTCATGTGATCAAATGTTTGTGCTTGAAATGCAGAGAAAACCAGCCAATCCATCATCTAATACGTTTCTATGTGAAATCCAGACTCTGAGCCTCTGACGAGTCTCTCAATGACCCATATGAAGGGCTTGTCTCTTTCCTAAACGAGCATGGCTTGGTGGCTGTTAACAGAGCACCCCTGAGCGAGGCTAACCCACCTAAAAGCCCAAAGCCCCTGTTAATTAGACAAAGGATGTGCAAGCAAAGAAAACACTTTAATTAAGGCTTCACTGGCAAGCCAGACAGGCCAACTATGGTCTAATGCAAACAAGAACCCTCAGTCTGGTATGGTTTGTCCTAAAATATCCAAGCACTTCCCAACAGTGGCCCAAAGGCACTTTCTCCCCTCGAGCCTAGGCATTGGAAGAGCACTTCTCCTCCAGCTTCTTGTTTGCCTTCGTCTTTTCGATCATGGTCTCCACAATTACAGCAGTCTCTTCGTATGTCTGGATGCTGTCGGTGGAAAACTTCTCAATGGATTCCATCACCTCCACCTTCTCATAGGCCAGCGTCCTGGGAGGGCTTCTCGCCGGCAGGCTGCTGCTCCAAGCTCCAGGCCTGTCGGACCCATCCTGAGTGACCTGAGGACCTTGAGACTGGGGTGTAGACGGCCCTTCTGGACCAGGCGAGACTGAGGGACAGGGCTCCCTGGCCCCCTCCTCCTCCTTCTGGCCATCCTGTTTCCCCTGAGGGCCCTTCAGTTCTTCGGCATTCATCTCATCCCCCTTGTCTACAGTGTGCGGGGTAGGCGGTTGTCCATCTTCTTTCCCCTGGGGAGGCCCCTGTCCATCCTCCAGACCATCTTCTTTCCCCTGGGGAGGCCCCTGTCCATCCTCCAGACCATCTTCTTTCCCCTGGGGAGGCCCTTCTCCGTCCTCCAGACCATCTTCTTTCCCCTGGGGAGGTTCCTGTCCATCCTCCAGACCATCTTCTTTCCCCTGGGGAGGCCCCTCTCCGTTCTCCAGAGGGGGCTCCGGCTGCTGGGGAGAGGGCTCCACGTGGCTGTCAGGATGCATAGAGTCGTCCCCCTTGGAAACCACCACGCCCCCTTTGGCCGGGACGGAGAAGGAACAGAAGCCTGGGTCCACAAAATTGGCATCTCCGGAGACCAGCACATACCGCCCCTTGGTGTACAGGTCAGCAGGGGGCTCGGGTTCTTTGGGGCCTTTCACCCTCTCCTTGACCATCTTGCCTAGTTTTTCAAAGGCTTTGCTTATCTTCCCTCCGTCTGGGACATCCTCTGGAGCCCCGTCCATGGTCGGGGGACTTGCTTCTCCATCCCCTGATTCAAGCTTAGATTCACCCTCTTCTTTAACTATCACCTGCCCTGGCTTCGGGTCTTCAGGACCTCTCAGTGGTGCCTCTTCCAGACTTTCATCTGCTTTGTCTTTCGCTATAATCTCCTTTTTCCTTGGAACATTCTTGGGGAGGCCTTTTTGTCTTGGTTTTGCTATTGTTATATCCTGCACAGCCCTGGTGAGATCTTTTTTAAAAAAAAAAAAAAAAAAAAAAAAGGACAATGAGGCAAGTATCATCACCAATGAAAGAGGAAGAAAATGTATTTGTTGAAAAATACACTAATTATCTTGGAGCCCCCTGCCTAGCGCTGGGGTGGGGTTTACTACGTATGATCAAAAGCAACAGGGAAAGATCCCTGGGTCTGAAGCATCCACAGCCCACACTGAGGACCCAGCTCTGCTGGCCACTGTGTGACTTTGGACAAGTCACTCGGCCCCTCTGGGCTTGCAGAGGGGAGGGAGGCGCCCACAGTTCCCATCACACTGGGTACAACAGACTGAGATCCGTGATCCTCCTGCAGTAACACTCTGTGCCCACCAAGCCCCCTGCCCCCCGAGTTCACAGGGGACACTGGGATCCACAGAGCAGACAGTGGAAACCCAGTCCATAGGGCACTCTCGCCTCAGGCTTCCCAAAGGAGCAACGCAGAGCTGCCTGGGCCTCTGATGGGTTCGGAATGGCCTCGGCCATGGGGAGTAGCTCCCTTGTCCCGCTCGCAACCCAGGCCAGATGAACACAGCCACACCTTGCTCAGCATCCCCTTCCTCCTGGGCAATAAGAGGAAGTGATGCTCTCAAACTCAGAACAGGAATCCCCTGTGCCCGAGGCCATATTCATTTCCTCAGATCAGCTAAGAGGAAAAACTGAAAGTTTAACCCCAAATCTCACCCTGCCTCACCCAGGAGGCTTTCCAGCTTTGCTCACAGTGATTTTTAAACTTTTTCATCCCGAAATCTTCTCCAGCCCCTCCCTCCCTTCGCTAACCAGAGGACTCAGTTGCACAGAGCAAGGGCCTCCCGTGGGGCTGGCCCTCATTGGCAGAGCAGAGTGAGCAGGCCGTGAAGCCATGATGGGGGGGACGCAGTAGGGACACGACAAAGCAGGTGGCTGGGAGCAGGTGTGGAGAAGGGCTTACTTGCAGGACCAGCTGCCGAATTTCAGGGCCCACTAATCAAAACTGTGAAGAATGTCCAGACAGCGACCGCACAGCACCAAGCCCAGCACCCTGCACACAGCCACCCACCCCTGGAGCTGGCCCTGGGTGTCTGGGGAACCCTGCCCCTGGCAGCAACGTTCTGACTCTGGCACCCCATCTCTGCAAAGCCCTCTGAGCTTTCTGAGACCCCTGGATTTGAAGGCACTATAAGCACAGGCTTCTCTTCTCCCAGGCACTGTTCTGTTCCTTCAGGACTGGGGAGACTGAGCTGTGAGCTGACATCTCACAGGTGCGTGAAACCATCCTCAAAGGACCAAATGTTGAAGGCAGAAGCTGCGCTCGCCCACCAAGCTACTTCTGCTCAGTTTTGAATGGGAGAGAGAACAAACAAAAAGTGAGCACCTACTCTGCTCCTGACACTAGATCAAGCACCTCTGCATAAAAGAGTTCATTTCACTGGGGGTGGGGGGCGGTGAATAGATACAATTCAGTATTCACTTCTTGCCAAAGTAAATGTTGAGCTGCACTTTTTCTCCCCAGTTAAATGCCTCGTGTTCACGGACAGCGGTCCTGAGGGGGCCTAACCCCCATCTGATTTTCTCCTTGTAAACTTTTTGACTCAGTCACTCAGCACCTGTTGGAGGACATCAGTGAGGGAGAGAAGGGACCTCACACAAAAGCACTGAATTTCCAGATGGACGGGGAGTATGAATGCTAAGTTTAGGGAGAAAGCCGCTTGATTTTTCCTTTATCCCAGGACAGAAAGTCGCAGAAGCCAGGGTTGGGGACTCACCTTTCCCACCGTGTCGAGGGCTGAGGGAGGCTCCATGTCTCACGGTGTACAGAGTGATGGGAGTGTCAATGAAGGCAGAGCTCAGCCTGGCAAAAAGAACCAGAAAGAGGGTGATCTCCAGCTTTAATTCACTGAGCCAAACAGATGGGGGGCGGGCAAGAGGGATGCTCTAATGTCCAGCAAAAATGAAAAAGGCTTTCTCCAGATCCAACTGCTCATGAGCCACAAACACATCTACACACTGGAGGACAACGGAAAGGAATAATCATCTCTTTGAGCTCAAGTCAAAGCTGTGAAACACACTTATAAAAAAAATTGTAATTCTTTTGTTTTGGAGTTTTTTTAAATAAGAGAATGGCCAGCCCAGGCTGAAGTATTTAGGGCAACCAGGGTATAATATCTCCAACTGTTGTTTTTTTTTTTTTTTTTTGCCGTACGCGGGCCTCTCACTGCTGTGGCCTCTCCCGTTGCAAAGCACAGGCTCTGGACGCGCAGGCTCAGCGGCCATGGCTCACGGGCCCAGCCGCTCCGCGGCATGTGGGATCTTTCCGGACCGGGGCACGAACCCGTGTCCCCTGCATCGGCAGGCGGACTCTCAACCACTGTGCCACCAGGGAAACCCCAACTGGTCTTTTAAAAAAAAATAGTTATATATAATCAGAGACAGCAGAAAGCTAAAGCAATTCAGACAAAACATAAATAGCTGGTGAATCTAAGAGGATTCAGAATTTCCTTGTTCTGTGCCTGCAACATTTCTATCAATTTGAAATTATATCAAAATTAAGAGTTATATATAAACCAGCAAAAGGGGTATCCAGTTACCTTTTGATGAAACCCTGCCTCCAAAACAAAAATTTTCACAAGGACACTTAAATACCCGTTCAAGACTTATTTTTGTATATGTGTGCATGCAGCATTTACTGTGACATAAATATAGAGTTCAGCACAATACGTTGACCAGAACTAGAGAAAACAAAAGAAAGTCTTGCTTTTCCTCCTACACATTAGAGCACTCACAGCCAAGACAGAGCCCCAGCGAGAGGGAAGGAAGTGCTCCTGCGTCTGGGTGCTTCTCTTTTAACCCAATCTAAACCCCCCCAAATCAGCAAGACTGAATTGAAGAACCTCAACTTAATAGAGATTCAGAGTCCATATAGGAAGGGGCTGGCCTCAATCTGTTCTCTGAATATCTACAGATACAGACATTGATGTAGCCATAGATGTACGTGTAGGTGTGGCTATAAATAATGGAGACATCGTTGTAGATGTGCATGTACATGATGATGTAGATACAGATGACTTAGGTATAGATGAAGTATAGGTGTAGGTGTAGATTTAGGTGATAAAGATGTAGGTGTAGCTATAGATAATGTAGATATAAGTGTATGTGTAGGGGACCCAGATGTAAATGATGTAGATGTGGATACAGATAATGCAGATGTAGGCGTAGGTGATGTAGATATAAATGTAGATGATGTAGAGGTAAGTGTAGGTGTAGGTATAGATGGAGATGTTGTAGGTGTAGCTACAGATGAGGTAGATAATGTAGATGCAGTGTAGATGTACACACATACAGATGATGAGGACATAGATGTAGACATACGTGTAGGTATAGGTGTACACACAGGTGATGTAGATGTATTTTTTTTAATACATTTATTTATTTATTTATTTTTGGCTGCATTGGGTCTTTGTTGCTGCGTGTGGCCTTTCTCTAGTTGCGGCAAGCCGGTGCTACTCTTCGTTGCAGTGCACGGGCTTCTCATTGTGCTGGTTTCTCTTGTTGTGGAGCACAGGCTCTAGGCACGCAGGCTTCAGTAGTTGTGGCACGTGGGCTCAGTAGTTGTGGCTCATGGGCTTAGTTGCTCCGCAGCATGTGGGATTTTCCCAGACCAGGGATCGAACCCATGTCCCCTGCTTTGGCAGGCGGATTCTTAACCACTGTGCCACCAGGGAAGTCCCGATATAGATGTATTAGTACATCTAGAAAATGGACAGTAGACGATGCAGGTGCAGCTGTGAATGATGATGAGATGGAGACAGAGATCTACTTCCCAGTGGAGTTCAAGTCAAAGTTCCATGACGTGGAGGAGACCAGACGGCCTGTCGACAGCCACGTTGCTGACCCAACCAGGTGGTCAGAGTCACGATGGCAGCAGCAGAAATAACACCGACACTGAGCACTGGTTGAGCTCCAGGCACCGTGCAGGCCCCTCACCTGCAGCACCTCAATAACCACGCCTGATCATCCTCTCTGTTAAGACACTCATGTCCCCAGAGGCCTGTGAGTTGAAGGAAGCCTTCACCGTGGGGGCTTTCTGACCCCCTGCTTGACATTCAAACACTTCCCCCGTCACCCCCGCCTCCTCTGCCCTCTCCCTGCTGCGATTCACTCCAGAGCACAGGTCACAGGCCACATACCCTCTGCTACAAACCCACTCATCCTGTCTCCCCGACTAATATTCAAGCTCTACGAGGTCACAGATTTGGGGGTTCCCTTCCTGGCCACATCCCCACTGTCTAGAACATGAACACAGGAAACACTCAGCAAAGATCTGTGGAAGAAGTAAGTGGCCAGAGAGGCCGGCGCTGTGCCCACGGGCTCTGCCCACCCCTGGCCCCACCTGTTGCCTTCATTCTCGATAATCCGGTGATACCGGTCCAGCTCGTTCCTCAGGGTCTGCTGGGCGACCACCAGCTGCCGGCAGTCGTAGGATGACCTCTCCAGGCTCCTCTCGGCCTCCTCAATCTCCTTCCGCAGGGTGTCAATCTGCTCGTTGTAGAGCTGAATCTCTTCATCGTAGCACTCGTGGGCATCTTTGATGGCCTGTTCTAGGGCCGCCGTCTGTGGGCAAAGACACAGATGTAAGGAAACCCAGCCCACCCTCTCCCTTAAGACACAGACCCGGCAGGGAGACCCTGGACGCGGCATATCCAGTTTTATTTGTTCTGTGGGTTTGTTTCTCTGTTTCTCTGTCAGCAGGGAACCCTTAAACCACAGAGGGATGTGAACCCCTTCTCCTTACGCTTGCCTCAGCACCCTCGGAAATCTGCCCTAGCAGAGTTTCCACCCCACAAAGGCAGTGGGAAGATGACAACCCCAGAAACTGAAACGAAAACTACCGTCCATGGAATAAACTGTACAACTCAAACAAAGTACATTCATAATTTACTGAGTTAGCATAAATCTGACAGCTGAAAAATTAGTAAAAAGAACATATACTAAATAGATAAGATGCTATTTTTACTGAAATAATTAAGGGAGGAAGTTTCCTTGATCTTATTCAATCACTATGGCACTTTAATTTTTTCCTGATTTCTGATCAGTAGAGTTACATATATGTTTTGGTAGCTAAAGGGTGTGTGTGTGTGTTTGTGCACAATCGCACATGTGTATAAATAAAATAACTTCAGGGAAACATTAATTACATATTAATGCAGGACAAATCAAAATTAAGGTAGGAAAATAAAAAGAGGTGGCCTCATATTCACTGTAAGAGCTGTGACAACCCCTAAAGGGCCACAGCGTACTGATTTACAAGCTTAGTACAACCTCATTTTCCCAAAGAGAAGAGATCTAATAGGCATGGCTGGTTCTCAAAAGCAAAATAGAACAAGCAAACCAAACCCACTTCTGGAAGAGTGCTTCTCAAACTTCATCGTGCATCTGAATCCTCCAAGGATACTGTTAATCTCAGATTCTGACTTAGCAGGTCCGGTGGGGCCGAAGGGGCTGCATTTCTCTTCTTTTTTTTTTTTCTTAAAGGATAGTTAATCTTTTTTTTTTTTTTTTTTTTTTGCTGCGTTGGGTCTTTTTTGCTGCACGCGGGCTTTCTCTAATTGCGGCGGCGGGACTACTCTTCCTTGCGGTGCGCAGTCTTCTCATTGAGGTGGCTTCTCTTGTTGTGGAGCACAGGTTCTAGGCTCCTGGGCTTCAGTAGTTGTGGCTCACAGGCTCAGTAGTTGTGGCTCACGGGCTCTAGAGCGCAGGCTCAGTAGTTGTAGCACACGAGCTTAGTTGCTCTGTGGCATGTGGGATCTTCCTGGACCAGGGCTCAAACCCATGTCCCCTGCATTGGCAGGCGGATTCTTAACCACTGCACCACCAGGGAAGCCCGGGAGGGCTGCATTTCTAAGCGGCTCCCACTCGATGCCCATGGCTCTGCTCTCCAGGTCACACTTTTTGAGTGACGGGGGACTAGACAGGTATCTGAATCCAACCTCATGTATGTCCACCACAAGATGCCTCACACGTGCAGCTAAACGAGCACATTGGACATGTAGAGGGTGATTATTCCTGCGACAGCCTGATTCCTCACTTTATGTACAGAGGTGGCCGTGGAACAGTGACGTCCCTAGTGAGGACACCGGCAGACTCAGCTGACAAAGGTTGTCAGGAATGGATCTGTTGCATCAGGAAGTGGGGGGGGGGGGGAGGGAAGGAGGGAGGAAGGGAGGAACAGAGGGAGAGGTACACGCACTAGACACTCTGGGAAGCCGTCCGCTGGCCTGTGTCGTCCCCATGTCTGATGACTGTCCCATCTCACACGTAGGAAGTGTCCGGGCAGCAGTGTGACCACACTCCACTGACCAGAGCCGCAGAACCAGGACTCAGGCTGGCCTGTCACGTGCTTCCTCCCCGGGCATCTGGGAAGGGATCTCAGAAATAGCAGTGACTTGGTGGTAGGTTCTAGACTCACTGGGACACATAAGCCCGGGGTCTGAGGCCGCCACCCTGGAGCAACAATCTTTCGTAAAGTGCGTGGAGAAACTGAGAAAGGCAATTCTTCAGAAAGACAGAGACAGGAAGCCAAAACGCAAAGGCAACAGAGATGAGAGAGCCGGCAAAAGAGAGAAAAGAGGGAGGAATCGGGGAGAGTGAGAAGCTCCCGCCGCCCACCCTGTTCCCAAACGTCATCAGCCCCTTTACATCTTGCTCCTTTGGGGGAAAATATCTTTACAGTCGAGAAAGCTGGAGACACCACCCAAGGTGACCCAAGTTGCACCCCCGGTACAAAGACACAGCCACATGGCGCTCCTGGTGAGAGGCACCAAGGAGCCATCACTTCTGTCGTGTTCCTGCCGCAAACGCAGAGCCTCAGCTCAGCCCCAAGAAAGCATCAGGGAAGCCCAGATGGGGGGACGTCCCACAGGAGGACTGGCCATCAAGGTCATGAGAAACAGAGATGGGAATTGTCCCAGATTGGAGGAGGCTGAGGAGACAGGACAGCTGAATGCAAGCAGGATCCAGGACCAGAAAACACGTGAGCAGGGTAACAGGTGAGATTTCAGGCAAATCTGTTACCAGGATGGCGTGCTCGACAATGTCCTGGTTCCAACCTTGGTGCTGTGCTATTAAGAGGTCGAATTTGAGGGAACTGGGTGGAGAGTACGAGAAACCTCTGGGCTATTTTTGCAGCTTCTTAGAAGTCTAAAATTATTTCAAAATAAACCAAGAGAGTTTGACCAGGTTTCTGTTCCTCATTAAAAATTATCTCCATTCAAACAGTCTCCTGGGACGTCAAATACTGAGGCACAGCCTCTGATTCTTGGTGTGGCCACATGCTCTTACCCACACCGGTGTTCACACACTCTAGGAAATGCTTCCATGAAGTAAGAAATTCAAAGGACCCCTTTGAGGCTCAAATCTCAGAGACAAGAAGCCATCCGGAGCGGATGAATCCCCACGTAAGACTCTCCATTTCCACGGAGCAGTCCTGAGAACGAAGCCTGCGGGTCACAGGTTGGCATGGCTGGGGTCCAGCGATCCCAGTGCCAACCGGGCAGCAGGAGGGCATGAAAGCTGATCACAACTGCCTTTCATCAAAGCTTAGCTTTCTCCCACATGAGCAGGAAAGGGCTGTGCCTGCAGCACCTGGTGTTATAGCTCAATAATTTAAACCATTCATCAGAGGGCGGGGTGTTCAGGAAAACCAATAAAAGCCCCACTTTCAGCAGCTCAAAGGGTGCTAACGCAACGTCTCTGATGGGAGTGATCTCGGCACGGGCTTCAGACGCCGTCCAGCCCCAGCCTGACTGTGGAAGAAAGAAACCCTCGTTCCAGGAGCCACAGCCCAGAGCGGGAGGCGGCTCGGTCACAGGAACAAGCCCAAGGTGTCACAGAGCCCACGGAGAGGCCCAGGGTGCTGGAGACATCACAGAAGTCTTCCAGGAGGAGGTGGGGCTGGTCCAGGTGCTGCAGAAGCAAAGCCACTGGCAGAGAGAAAAGTGGGGAGCAGAAGCGCCGGTGCCAGGATCCGCAGGAGGGGTCCAGAGAGGAGAGGAGGAGAGAGCAGCCCACAAACAGCCCTGGCGGGTGGAAAGAGGCAGGTGGAAGGTGTGGGCCTCTAGGCAGCCGGAACTTCATCTTGAGCTAGGTGACTGTGTGTTTCCGCTTGGACCACTTAGATCCAGCTGATAGCCATCTCCCCACCGGGCTTGGGCGGCCGGAGCAGGAGCCAGGCCAGGCTCTGCTCAGTGTTCCCCGGACCTCGTGTGGGGCTGGCCAGAAACGGCTGAAAGATGTGTTTCAGCACAGCTGCAGGGCTTGCCTCTGAACAGCATGGTCACCAGTGCCTCACGGTGAGCCCATGTGGAGAGGTGACCTCCTGCCTCAGTCCCTTTAGGCACCCAGACTCCTTTGGATCCAAGGTCATTTCAAAAAGGAAAAAGAAATCAAGTGTCCTTGGCCGATTACACACTGTCTTACCAAAACCTACCACCAGGTGGTGCTAATGGACTTTACTGAGAAATGACCCCTGGGAGGAGTATACTTTCCCAATAATCTGACTTTTTTCACTTTCTTGTCACAGAAACTCAGCAGATGCAATTTCGAGAACCAGAACGCCTGTCCCTTCTCATCTGCCTGGAAGAAGTGCCATCCCCAGGGGTCTCGTGTGTGGTCCACATTCAGCTCCAATCGTGGGTGCGGTCCTGGGCAACCTGTGGACCAACGTTCTCAAATTTGAGCCTGCGGAGCCACCTGGAGGGCTTGTTAAATGAGATGCTGGGCCCGCTCCGGAGCTCCTGGTTCCGTAGATCTGGGACGGGCCCGTGAACGAGCATTTCTGACAAGCCCCCAGGTGATGCTGACACTGATGCTGCTGGTTCAGGGACCTCCCCCTGAGGACCCTGCGACGGAGGGTTCCAGAAGCATCAGATGCCCTAACCATAGGCAGAACCAGCTGCCCCAGCCCTGCCGGCTGGAGCCCTCAGGCTGCAAGGAGCTCCCCCATCATGTCCCCAGTCATGGCCCTGGCCCTGCTGAGGGGCTAGGCTGACGAGTCTCCCCTGGAACGCTCAGCTCAGCTACTGCACTGGGAAGCCACGACAGCCTTTTAAAATCAGCAAAAAGCCAGCCGTGAACATCTTGTGAATAAGGCTATGGAGGGCCCGAGCCAGGAACCCGGGTGCCCGAGATGTAGAATATTCTGGCCCAACGTGGGACCCACCCCTACATCAATGTTCTCAAAGTGTGGTTCCTGGACCAGCAGCAGCATCTGGAATTTAGAAATAAAAATTCTTGGGCCACGTCGCAGACTCACTGAGTCAGAAGCTCTCAGGTGGGTCCTGCCACGTGCGTGTTTTGATTCAAGCTAATTAGGCAGACTTTCGGCCCCATGACCTTTGCCCCTTAGCTGTATGCCCATGAATATATTATGTTATTCAGCAAAGGGACTTCTTACTTAGCTGACCTTAAAAAACAGGGAGATTATTCTAGATTATTCCTAATTCCACGGGCCCTTAAGAGCAGAAATCAGGGAGATTAGATGCACGAGAAAGATTCGAAGCACCATTGCTGTCCTTGAAGATGGAGGGGCCACATGCCAAGGAAGGTGGACGGCGTCTGGAGTAAATCCTGACCGACAGCCAGCAAAGAAATAGGGTCCTTGGTCCCAGCGGCACACAGAAGGGAATTCTGCCAATGACAGGAATGGGACAGGAAGCAGATTCGGCCCACCACCCAACAAGAACCTCCAGATACAGGGGACCCAGGCCGGCCGACACCTTCATTTCAGGGTTGTGAGCCCCAGAGCAGAGAAACCAGCCAAGCCTGCCCCAACTTCTAACCTGCAGAACCGTAAGATCACAAGGAAGTGCTGTTTTAGGCCCTGACCTTTGTGAAAATTTATTATGACCGCAAGAGAAAACTAATATGACTCATGTTTCATCAGACCCCCTGCTAGGTTCTATTTATTATAAGCACATATATTATTATAGAGGACATGCTTTGGCAATATTTTGATAACTAATTCGGCAGATAATATTTTGTTTCAATATAATTGGTTTCCTTTTAATTCTATGTACTTTATTTTATGCCTTTGACATTTTTCTTTTTTTATGGAAAATGTCAGTATCTTATTTTACTATTATTAATGTAAGTATGTGATGCCAAAGAAATGAAGGTAATTTTACAAACTCAGAATTTTGGCAAAGACATGAAATTTCTGTTTTATTACAGTTTTATACCACATTAGTTCAAATGCATTTCTCTACAACTACTCCAACAGAGCTCCTCTGGAATTATTTCAGTCATCCTGAATATGTGACTTTACCAAAGACTTTGAATGTAAAATAAACATATAAAATTTCAAATTAGTAACTTTTAATTATGAATAGGATAAGAAATAAAGTCATCAGATGATGGCTGGGGCTATTAAGTTCCAACAAGACACTTTGTTGAAATGTTTCTTCTGATACCCCAGGTATAAATGAGAACCTTCAAAAAACAAGGGCAGGGCTTCCCTGGTGGCGCAGTGGTTGAGAGTCCGCCTGCCGATGCAGGGGATGTGGGTTCGTGCCCCAGTCCGGGAAGATCCCACATGCCACAGAGCGGCTGGGCCCATGAGCCATGGCCGCTGAGACTGAGCATCCGGAGCCTGTGCCCCACAATGGGAGAGGCCACAACAGTGAGAGGCCCGTGTACCACCCAAAAAATAAACAAAAAACAAGGGCAGAACCACAGTACAATAAAGGAGCCTCTTTAGCTTAAGCCTCCCATAGTCCTAAACCTCTGACAGAAGTTAATTCCTTTAACATTTTTCTCAGAAAGGGTCCAGAGGCTTCACCAGACTGCTGGGCAAGGGATTGGCGGGGGGATGGCACAGAAGAGACAGTGAAGCCCCCCCAGTTAGAGAGACAACGACCTCAGAGTTAGACAAGCCAGTCTTTCTGCAGCAGCTATGGGTGGGGACAGGCGGCCAAGCAGAGAGCTTTATCTCATATTCTCAGAAACTAGGCTAATCCTTTATGAAACGTCTTACTTTTATAGTCAATAAATGCATATGAGTTCACAGAGAGACAAGCATTCTTTTCGCCCTGGAACCGGGCTTCACCGGTTGATGTGCCACCACCTCAGGCTGGGCTCCCTCATCTCCTGAGAAGGAGACTGGGCAGAGGTTTTCAACCTCATCACCGTGGCCACTGGAAGAGCCACATTTTACATCACAAACCATCGACATCATACAAAGATATAAGTACATGTGTGTATTTGCACAAATCTATCTACTTAAACACACAGATATATTTAAAACAAAGGTTTCACAAAATAAATCCTGCCTCTACTCGCCATGCACCCTGTCATTTCCTCTTCGGTCTTAGGCTAGTGTTGTGAATTCCTTCTTTTCTCAAGCCAGTCGATTCTGCTGAGTTCATTTTACAACCCAGTAATGGGTTGTAACTGGTGGTTTGGAAAACACTGGTCTCTAGAACCGTGACTGGGTGTGCTTCCGCTTCCCCAAACACTCATTCACACACACACACACACACACACGTACACACACATACACACATACAGTTACATACACACATATACACATACACACATATACTTACATGCACACATGCACCCATATAAAAACAAGCACACACATTACACACGTACACACATAGTTACATACACACATTTTACACACACGCATACACTTACATACACACATATATACATACACTAACGCACAAATATATACACACACACCACATACACGTATACACACACATATACATATACACTTACATACAGACATATATACATATACACACGTGCACACATGCACACATATAAAAACGTGCACACACATCACACACACACACACACACCCTGACCCTCCCTCCATCCTCTCAGGACCTCAGAGGAAACCACACACTCACCAAGTCACCAAAACGGTGTGTCTGGTCCCCAAGCCGCAGTTTGTCAACAAGAGCAGAATGCGTTTTAAGGGCAGTACTCGCTTTCCTGAGCTGGAGTCTTTGCCTTGGGGGACCATCCCCAGGCCCCCGTTTGCTCTCCGTGGCCCCTGAGTTGCTGCACAGGGAGGGGCCGGGTGGTGGGTGGGGCAGGAATCAGGATTCTGGACTCAAGTCCTGAGATCTGGAGGACACCGTGTACCCACCAAAAGCACCACATCTCATGTGGCTTCAGCAGGGTTTGATCTTATCAGGCATTGGTGAGATAGAGACAAAGTAACACATAGCCTTTAATGGTCTAGGTTTTCTAGAGGGGCAGATTTTTAAATTTTTGTTCCCTTGTCCCTTATGTGTACTTGTCAAACCGAACGTCAATTTACTTTTGGATTTGGGAAATGTGGTTACACAGCATAAGAAGCGTATTCTAACCCAACGTCCCCATCAGAATGGCCCGGTGTAAGGTAACGAGAGAAAGAAAACTGGAGGAATCACAGGGTTGGCGGGGGTGGGGTGACCCACGAAGCTCGTTAACCGCGAAGGAAGGCCACAGAGACAGAACTGAGCTTTCCTGCAAAGTTTGCAAAAAGCTTTTCTGCTCGTTTGCAAACTAAGCTTCACCAAAAAAAGAAAAGGGGTGGGGGTGGAAATGCAAAGTTTCCGCTGACAAATTCTGAGCAGGAGCAAATCCCAACACAACCACTCTCTCTAGGGCTGCAGTCAAATTCCAAAGAAGAGAGTTTAGGTCATGAGAAGAGAAACAGGAAGCACAGATTCATGCGAGCGTAGGGTAAAAACCCCAACGTATGTCCATTTCTTATTTTCAAAAACAAGGTTAAACTGGGCAAAACATCTGTTATGCAGAAGTGGGGATAGCTTACCCTCGGTGGGGGAGGGGCGGCGACTCAAAGCAGGCCTGCGGGGGACCTCCGGGGGCCACGAATTAGTGGGACCCATTGCCCTCCTTGGCCCAGGGCTTTTCCAGTCTGGGCAGGAAGGCGTCCCGGGAAGTGGACGGCTGGTCACCCCACTGGGGATGCTGTTTGCGGCTCTGAGGGCTGAGGACCCAGGTGTGTTGAGTTTGTAGAATTCACAGCACTCAATGCACGAGTGCACACCTCTGCAGGCACGTGACACCTGAATGAGAGGAGCAGACAGGAGCGACGGGCATACCTGGGCCTGCAGCTCGGCTCTCTGGGACTGCAGGAGGCAGAGCACGTCTTGGCCGTCCTCCAGCTGGCTCTGCAGGGTGGCCACCTCCCTTTCTGTCAAGAGCTTCGCCTGCACAGAGAAGCCAGACTCAGCACGCTCACACTCGGAGGAGAGGGCCGCTGTGTTCTGCATGTTTACGTCCCCCCAGGTTCGCAGGCCGAGGCCCTAACCCCCAATGCATGGCATCTGGAGGTGGGACCTTTGGCAGGAGGGTTGGTTTAGATGAGGTCATTAGGGTGGGGCCCCCACGATGGGATTAGTGGCCTTATTAGAAGAGGACGAGACACCAGGGCCCCCTCCTCCATGCGGGCAGCAAGGAAAGGACAGGGAGAGGGTGGCGTCTACCAGCCGGGATGGGGTCCTCCCCAGGGGCCAAGTCTGCCAGCCCCCTGACCTCGGACTTCCAGCCTCCAGAACTGTAAGCAATAAGTGTCTGTTGGTGGAGCCACCTGGTCTACGGTATTTTGTCACAGCATCCAAGCTGACTCAGGCGGGCCCACCATGGCCACTCACTGCCTTTTCGCTTTGTTTTCTAAGTCTGAGCCCTGAGCCAGAGACACCAACTGTGCTGAGCCATCCCCACGGCACACAGCAGGGGCCATGGCGACAGGGGAAGCCCTGTCGGTGCTCCCGGAATGTTCCGGAAGGAGGTCCATCCTCAACCTCTCCACACTCTGCAGAGCAGCTGCCCTTTTCCCACCAGCCTCTCCACATTATTCAGAAACATCTAAACCCCTTCCTGAGAGCCTGGCCTCTCTAGAGCAGCACCTTCTGACACGGAGACCCTCCCCCCACCCCCTTCCGGGCAGAGTCACAGCCCAGCAGGTTCACGGCCACCCACTGAAGGTGCCCCTGCTCTGCAGCCTCCTGCAAAGTGGCCGGAGCAACGAGACACAGAGAAAGTGAGAGCGAGGGCGGAGGAGCGGGCCTGGGGACAGAGCTGCTGAAGGATGGTGTGTTTCTTTCGGAGTCTCTCCGTGGAGACGTGCCTTCTCTCAGTCTCTCTGTGTGTCCCTCCCTGTCTGTCTGTCTGTTTCTCTCTCTGTCTCTGTCCTCCCTGCTTCTCTGTGCCTTGGCTCCCACCTCCCTGCCCCAAAGACACAGACGTGGGGACAGCTGGGAGCAGAGGGGACTCACGCTCTGGGTACCACTACATGGAGGATGTGCCGACACGCCGACTGAGACCTGCAGTCTCAGCATGGACACAGACACAGTGCAAAGCCCTCACCCACCTCCCAGCCAGGGCCCGGCCTGCTTGTCTGGCCCCGCCTCTCCTCGCCGCCCAGCTCCTACTTATACTACATCCTCCTCATGTCCACCCACAGGTGCCCCCACAGTGCCTCGCACACAGGAGGCCCTTGGATACTTACTGTAGAGGAAGGAAGACAGCCGGCAGCTGTCAGCTGGAAGCCGGCACTAACCAACACCCCCCCCAGCATGATGCTCCTTCCTTATAAACTTACAGACGATGCCACCTCAACACCCAAAGATGTCACTCTGGGATCCCAGGGGAACAAGACAGAAACAAGGCCGGCTCTGCAATTGTGTCTGAGCTCAGACCAAGCGACCACCGTGTAACCACAGAAATGACCACTAACTCAAGTGATGATGCTTAGTTACCAAGCACGGCCTTAGCCTCACCCCATACCTCGGCCTCCAAGGTACAAACTAGGGGGCTTTTCAACCATAAGACCAGTCCCCCACCCCCCGACAGCACCCAGGCCAGCACAGGCCCCCATCCACGGCGTACATCCTCCCCTCCTGTGGGGAATAATAAACCCAGCTTGATTTGACCACAGGGGTGGCCCCAGGGACCTCTGGCTACAGGACACTGACTTTATGCTTTATGGACGCTCCTAGGAAGCAATGCTAATTATATCCTTTGTGGAAACTCAACCGGCATTTTCTAGGACAGTAACAAGAGTCAAAGGAGCAAACCTGAAAGCAACCACCTAGCTCGTATGTAGAGTTTTTCAGCTGAGATTAATAAAGAATGTGATTCTTTCTAAATCTGCTTTTTAACGTGCACACGAATCCCTGAGCATCTTGCTAAAATGCAGATTCTGACACGGTGAGTCTGCTGGGGGTCGGGCTGCAGAGGCTGCATTTGTCTCAAGCTCCCGGGCAACGACACTGAGGGTCTCTGATGATCACTGACACGATCAAACTAGGTCTAGACGGCTCTACATTAGTACAACACAGAAGAACAGGGTTACAAGGGAACAGATGATGTGATTTTAAAAGTGTGCTCTGATGTCAAACACCTATGAATTAAAGGAAAAATGTCTGCAAAACAGAAATAAAGTGTCTGGAAAGAAGTCTCAGACAAAGAAAAGTATGCTTTAGGAGAAGCTGTTTTTTAGGCCTTAGCAGCAACCCCAGTTCAGTTGGGGTCATTGGTGGGCAATGTGGACAAGAATATCCCCATCAAGGCCAATAAAAGTAACTCTCCTGCCTCTTAGATGTTACTTGGCAGGGTTCAAAAGTGTCTCTGAAAGCAAATTTGGGGATGTCTTTAGCTTTGATATAAAAAATTAGGTTCAAACAAACATCAAGCAGTCAGCTACCCTAACCCACTGGTTCTCCAGGGTGTAGGCCTGGGTAGACTTCTGTCCTAAGTCATCCTTGCAGAAAAACCCAGAGTCTTCTCAGCTGAACAGTCTACAAAACCCTGTCCCAGCGTCACACTCCTCTGAGGAAAGGACACATGACATTTTTGTTTTAATCTGCATCCTTTTCAGTTTATTTTTACAATATCATATCATGCATCACAAAATCCCATAAACCACATTAGGGGAAAAAATACATCAATATCCTGTTGCCCTGCTAGAGAGCTAAGTGAGGAAGGGATTTGGAACATTATATTGGGAATAAGGTTTTACATCCAAATCCCAGTTTTTTAAAAAATCGGCTTCAGTCACCTCTATCCTTTCCCAAGAGTTTTCATGCCCCAGACTAGCAGAGCCTGACCTTGAAAATAGAGTCACTAATTGTCTGAGGTTCTCTGTATTCAAAATTATGGTCAAATTGATAAGGGGAATAAGAAAACAAACAACCCAATAAAAAAATAGGGGCAAAAGTCTTGGGTAGATAGTCCAACAAAGAAGCTATACAAATGACAAATAGGCACATGAAAAGATGCTGAACATCATTAAGGCCTGAGGGGATGCAAGTTAAAAGCACAGAGAGATACACAACATACCTATTAGAGTAGCAAACGGCAAAACCAAAATAAAAACCCGACATACCCAGCGTTGACAAGGAAGCAAAGCAACAGAAACTCCCATCCGTCGCCAGTGGGGATGCAGCAGTGCTACAGTGTTTGGGAAACAGTCTGGAAGTTTCTTATAAACTAGACGAGGAAGGACAGCCCGTAATCCTCAAGAGGAAATACCTAAGAAGATGGGCAGGGGCACAGTTTATGTCCTCAGATGTCTAAATACCCACGTTCACCGTCTGTGTGAAAGAGCAGAAGAGTGCACTTCGAATGTGAACCCACTGTGGGGGTGACCTGACGCCTCTCCCTGGGTCTCTGGGCTCCCGGGGCTGCAGGACAAATCCCCACGTGCGGTTTCCCAGACGCCCAGGCTCCCGTTCTTACCTCCCTCATGCCACTGGTTATGGCGGCTGCTTGCGGGGTGGTCTGGATGATCTGCTGCAGGATGCTGACATAGGTCTGAATCTCCAGAAGATTCTGTTGGGAGAGAAAAGCGTTCTCATGAAAACTTGAGCTCCCCGGATTTTCCCCTCCCGTACCAGGTGACCCGCAGGATGAATGCCTTCACGTGTCCCACCGCCACAAATAGGACAGACCGTGATGGGTGCAGAGGACGCTTTATGCCTCCTTTAATCTGCATGAGAACACTGGGCTCGATGAATAAACCGAGGCTTAGTTCATGTCACATTCCCTTCAGTCCCGTGGCTGCCTTGCGGCTGTCTCCATAGCGCCCTGGATGCAGGGTTATCAGAAAAGCAGGGATGGGGGACAAAGAGTCCCCGGAGGGCACAAAGGACCTTGCTGACTGCAGCTCAGGCGGTGCTTCAGAGGACAGGCTGTGGCCAGTCCGGCGGGACTGCCTCGCTCACTAGCTGCATGTGGTCTCAGGCAAGGTAGTCAAACCTCCTAAACCTCCATTTCTTCCACAAAAGAGGGATTAACAACCTGAAGGCAATGCCTGGTCCCTTTCACCAGCAGATCACCTGGGCCTGCTCCCTGCACAGAACTGCCCTCGGCCACACAGTGGTCATCCTGCCAGGAAGCTATGCAACTGCCCCCAATGCCACACCATCCCCCACCCAGACCAGTGACTCCTGGCTCAGGACACAAGACCAACCCTCTTGCCTCAAGGTGGGACCAAGCTTATGGTGCGATTCATGCTCCAGAGCCCCCATGGGATCAGGCTGAGTCTGGACTCCAGCTCAGCCCCTTCCCCTGCACCTTCCTGCCCCCTGCCCCACCTATACGCACCTCAGGCTCGGCTGACAGGGAACCTAGGACACTGTCTCTTGAGTCTGTTTTTTGGGATTCAGTGAGACAATGCAGCAGGCACCCACAGAGGAAGGAAGGGACTCTGATGCTGCCTGAGCACTTGCCAAGTTCCAGGTTGTACCAGGTGCTTCACCCATATTACCTCACGTTGCCTCGGTGTGGGTTTCCCCAGAAGCAGACAGTTATAGATCGAAAGTTGTGTCCCTCCAAAATTCATGTGCTGAAGCCCTAACCCCCAGCAGGATGGTATTTGGAGGTGGGACCTTTGGGGAACAATTAGATTTAGATGAGGGCATGGAGGTGGGGCCCCCAGGGTGGGATTAGTGCCCTGATAAGAAAGGCAGTCACTCTCTCTATGGATACGGATCTAGGAAAGGCCAGGTGAGTGCATGGCAAAAAGGCAGCCATCTGCAAGCCAGGAAGAGGGTCCTCACCAGATCCCAACCCTGCCGGCACGCTGATCTCGGTGCTCCAGGCTCCAGAACTGAGAGGAATGAATTTCTGTTGCTCATAGGCCACCCAGTCTGTGGTACCTTGTTATAGCAGCTCCAGCTGAGTAAGTTACAGACCCTGGGGGAAGGATCTGGGTGCAAATAGTTTGCTTGGGCAAAGATGCCAGGAAACATGAGCAGTGGAGCGGGGAGGTGAGACACTGTGTTATCAGGTGAATTACCCCTGTGGGCACCAGTCCTAGCGGGCTCTCTGAGAGCCAGTGCAGAGGGAGCTGGGGTACGTGTCCACCAACTCCATCCGTCCCTGGCTGAGGCTGCTCCCGGGGCATTAACTCCCCAACGTTTCCTGTGAGGCAGACCTGCCCTCTGCTGCCTGGTGCACATCCGTCCCGAGGCAGAGACACAGATACTGCAGCTGGAGGGAGGCCAGGCGCCCTGGAGAGGTCAGCCCCGAGGGTTGAGGGTCATGGCCAGGCCCACAGGTGTCTATGCTCAGATAACACGGCTGTGCAGGAAGGAGAGTCTGGCGTTTGCATTTCGAAGATGAAGAAGCTCAGAGAGGTTAGGCCGCTGGCCCTTGGTTACACAGCTCCAGGACTGGACTTTTCCAGAACACCAAGGCCCCCCCCAACGTGAGGCCTGTGAGAAGCTGGTGGGGGTGGGGGCAGAGCACAGCGCTACACGCGAGGAGGCCCCTGCATGCCATGTGTTCCCTCAGAGACAGCGCTAAAAAATTACGATTTTTGCATTTTCTCCATTTTCTGAGCTGAACCAGTCAACAGGCTACAGCTTCATCAAGATGGATCTGTGTGCAATTACTCTGTGGACTGTGACGTCCTGCACAGATATTGGCTCCCCCCGACCTATAACCCCCCCACGCACACACACACACACACACACACACACTGCCACCCCTCCCACAGCCCCACAGATCTGGCTCACTAGGTGCCGTCCAGCGACCAGCCCAGCCCCGCTTGGTTCGGGGCACCGCACACAGGGCAGCCCACTCCAGCCACCCCATTTTTCAGCCACGGGTGCCCTGAACTGGTTTTCTGGGGGGAAGGGCTACAGAAGGGTCATGGTTACCTTTTTGTACCTGTCCTTGGCTGCACTGATGTCATCCTGCAGAAACTGGGCTTCGATCTGAAGGCGCAGGTTACTCAGCAGGGCTTCATCTGCCTCCTGCAATGAGGCATCGACTCTGAGGGGCCGCGGGGGGCGGGGGGCGGAGAGCACGGGCGTGGGTGTGACATCGGCCGGGGTCTTACCAAAATGCAGACTTGTTTGGTGGGTCTGGGAGGGCATCTGAGATTCTGCATTTCTAGCCAAGCACTGGGTTAGCCCATTGGACCTGGTCTAGAATAGTAGTTCTCAGCCAAGAGTGATTTTGCCCCCAAGGGGACATTTGGCACAATCTCGAGGCTTTTTTAATTGTCACCACTTGGGGGTGGGCGGGAGGGTGGGGTGGGGGGGTGTTACCACTGGCCTCTAGTGGGTAGCAGCCACCGATGCTGCTAAATATCCTACAATACTTAGGACAACCCCGCACAACAGAGAATTCTCCAGTCCGAAGTGTCAATAGGACCAGGGTTGAGAAGCCTTGATCTAGAAAGATCAGGGAGAAAGAGTATATTTATATACCGATAACCTTAAAATTTAAGTTACATCTATATTTGTTCTATATCCTATCATCAGTGAGTTGAGTTTCTAAGACTAAGAAACAGTTTTCCCTTAACACTGAAACCTTTATTTTAGAATGAAGCTAGACTAACACAACACTGTAAATCAACCATACTCCAATAAAAATTAAAAATAAACAAATACAATAGAATGAAGCTAGACCCCTATCTTACCATTCACAAAAATGAACTCTAAATGGATTAAATATTTAAATAATTTAATACTGAAACAAAAACTCCAAGAAGAAAACAGGAAAAAAGCTCCCTGACATGGGTGTTGGCAATGATTTTTTTGGACACGACACCTAAAGCACAAGCAACGAAATCAAACATTAACAAGTGAGACTACATCAAACCCAAAAAAGCTGTGCACAGAAACCATCAACGAAGTGAAAAGACAACCTATGGGATAGGAAACCTTAATTTTAATAGTTTTCTCCAAGGACTGTTGACATCTTGAGGCCATGTATCTTCAACATAAAATTCATGTTTTAGTATGATTGCTGTGGTGAATAGTGTTTGTTCCTTTCAGGTTGGAAATAACACTTAGGACAGAAGATTGAATGTTCTCACCAAACTTTTTGATAATTCACGAACTTTTATCTCATTGATTTCTTTTTCAATAAATTTATTTATTTATTTATTATTTTTGGCTGTGTTGGGTCTTCTTTGCTGCGTGTGGGCTTCTCTTGTTGCGGAGCACGGGCTCTAGGTGCATGGGCTCCAGTAGTTGTGGCTCTTGGGCTCTAGAGCGCAGGCTCAGTAGTTGTGGTGCACGGGCTTAGTTGCTCCACAGCATGTGGGATCTTCCCGGACCAGGGCTCAAACCCGTGTCCCCTGCATTGGCAGGTGGATTCTTAACCACTGCACCACCAGGGAAGCCCATATCTCATTGATCTTGTTTGGATCAACCAAATAGGTATGAGTAAGTATTTGTGCTCTTCATAAGATAGTGCTGTGATGTCTGGAACTGACTTAAATACTTCAACAATTCAGAGAGATGTTACAGGTCCAAGTTCCTTGCCCCCTCTGCCATGCCCACCTGCCAATACATGAGGGCTAAGTGAATTTTTACTGACTTCCTAATGACTTGTTAAAAAGCATGATGAACGTTAGCAATGCGCTCTCACTGACAAAGGTGGAAATGTGGTTTGCTAAAATATTTAAGATACTCCCTACCACTGCGTGAACAGAGTTAAGACAGTCAAGGCATGTGGACAGGCCAAGATATTTTGAGACATGTGCCATCCCGGTACTAATAGCGTTTAGGTTCCAGGGAGGCATTAGGTCTGCACTCTTAGGAAAGGCACTTGATTCCTTATAATCGTTCCTGTAAAAGACCGCTGGTGTAGGGAGATATGATTGTCTGATGCTGACAGCAAGGATACCAGAATCCTGACCCTATTGTGTCACCTGCCTTGAATGAGCTTTTCATGCAAAGTGTTGCCTTAGCACCTAAAACAGCAGAGATCTGGGACTTCGTGGAGCCTGGAGAAGAGGCTGTATGAACCTTAGGAGACTGCATCAGAAAAAAGGCTTATTTAATAAATATCCATTCACGTGAATTTGGTCTGAAACTTCAGCAAGATTGTCAGGGATCAGCTAACCCTCACCCAACTCAAACCTCTGAAACTATTTTATTTACCCAAGAGAACTTCAGAGTTTATCTTAAAGAACTTAAGAGTGGTGCTAGATCAGATTGGTCAATTTGCAATCGTTAGCAATGTACCTTCACACATGCCTTTTGTGTAGGTTTATGCAAGCAAAAATTAAATAAGCTGGGACTTCCCTGGTGGTGCAGTGGTTAAAAATCTGCCTGACAACGCAGGGGACACAGGTTCAATCCCTGGTCTGGGAAGATCCCATATGCCGCGGAGCAACTAAGCCCGCGAGCCACAACTACTGAGCCCACGTGCCACAACTACTGAAGCCTGCGCACCTAGAGCCCATGCTCCACAAGAGAAGCCACGGCAATGAGAAGCCCGCACACTACAACAAAGAGTAGCCCCCACTTGCCGCAACTAGAGAAAGCCCACGCGCAGCAACAAAGACCCAATGCAGCCAAAAAAATAATAATAAAAAAAAATTTTTTTAATTAAATGTTATTCTAATACAGAGTTGTCCAACCCTCAGGCATAATTTTAAATTTCTTAGTAGCCCCATCAAATAAAAGAAACAGGTGAAATTAATTTTAACAATATATTTTATTTCACCCAATATACCCCAAATCTTATCATTTTATCATGTCATCAACATTTTAAAAGCTATTGATGAGATATTTTCCTTTTTTCCAGGCTAGGTCTTTGAAACCTGGTGTGTATTTCACACTCACAACACATCACATCGATTTAAACTCTCTGCATTTTGACCCCTCCCCAGCCTCACATGGCTAGTGGCCCCTGCGCTGGACACAGAAGGTCTACAGGACTGATTTTAGACACGTGGACCATCTTGTCTTCCTCAGTGTCTCCTGCTCTAGGGTGAATCCCACACCCCTTTCAGCCTCTAATTTCCGGTTACCAAATCCTTTCCCCTGAAGACTCTGAAATCCCTTCATGGATACCAGGGATGCCAACACTGGGCAAACAGATGGGGTGGGAAGAAGGGAAGGACCCCAAGACCCAGAGCCGGTTCCTCACCCGCAGCCCCTGGACTCTCCTGCATGCTTTCCCCGAGGTGCCACCCACTTCTCAGCCCTGGAGCTGGGCCCCCGCTGTCCAAGCTCCGCTGCCCATCCAGAGAAGCAACAGCATGTGCGAAAATCACACCCTTTAAGGGACCCACCCATGGTCTGAATATTATTTTTAAATCAGAAGTAAAAGAATGAACCAAATTATTAAAAGGGATGCATGTCTCCCAGTACAAGGCTCTGAACTAAAATAATGTGAAATCTGTCTTTGGGTGTTTTAGCTTCTGGGCTCATTCTTTTGATAAATGAGTTAACCAGTCACTGACTTTTGATACGCTCTGCCTTCAGGAGTTTACCATCCTGGGGGCTTAATGATGGGTCCTCAAATCCTGTGTCACAGGGATGGTCACCCAGAGTACAATGAAAACACAACAGTATTGTCCTTGTTTCAAGACCTGTGCTGCCCGACTCCCCCCTCCCCAGCCCTCGGATTACTGATGCTCTTGTGCAAACGCCCCAGGGAAGGTGGGAGGCCCCTTGGAGGTCCTGGTGAATGGCTTTCTGAATTACTCAGGACTGTCACATAAGCCTGGGGAAGCCCCTTCATGAGAGACATGGTGAAGGAAAGAAAGCCTGGGTGTCTTTCCAGCGGTGGGAAAGGGCTGAGGAACCAGATGGATCCTGGGTAATTTACAGGCCTTGGGAAGGACAGAAACCAGGGCAGTCCCAGCAATCTAAGCAGCTGGGGTCCACGGCACAGCCCTTGGGATGACCCAGCTCCAAAGGCATTCATCTCTGCCCCCAGGAGTCACATCTCTGAGAGAGAGCTGCGATTGGCCCACATGGTCACATGACTGTCATCTTGCCGACAATCCTACTGGGACCACACTGACGGGAAGGAAAACCAGCCCCACCCCCTTGAGGCACAGTGGTTCTTTGTAAAAGTGATTCTCAGCTCTGGGGATGGGACACTGCTGAGTGGGTGTAGCTAAATCCGGGTCAGAGACGAGGCAGTGCTGGGTGGAGACCTGAGCTTCACCTTCACCTTTGGGATGCTTTTCTACTCTCCCCACCCTCGGCCCCTCAAGACTGCTGAGGATGGAATGGGGCAGGGAATTCTCAAACATCTTAATTTTTACCAAAAATTCATCCACAATTGATACACAATTACTGGAGCTGAAGAACTGAAAATGAAGTTTCAAGGACCTTTCGTGTTATTACCTATAAAGGGATCGGACACTCAAGATTTTAGAAATAGAAGGGACCCTGGGACTTCCCTGGTTGTGCGGTGGTTAAGACTCCAAGCTCCCAATGCAGGAGGCCCGGGTTCGATCCGTGGTCAGGGAACTAGATCCCACATGCATGCCGCAACTAAGAGTTCACATGCCACAACTAAGGAGCCCTCGAGCCACAGCTAAGACCCGGTGTAAGCAAATTAATTAATTAAAAAAAAAACAAATAGAAGGGACCCTAAAGGTCATTGGTCCTCACACTTTTTAAAGTCACATGTGTCATCCTTCAAACAAAATATCCCAGGGAAGCCAACATACAGAAGGAAAGCAGAGATGTGCTTCTTGAAGGACATGACGGGGGGACAGGAACCCTGATCGGCTGACAACCCTCTTCCCTCAGAAGCCCTTCAGCAAATCCATGGAACCCGAGGACTCTGACAAACGCAGCTCAGAAACCGGAGTCTCA
Source organism: Mesoplodon densirostris (assembly GCF_025265405.1). Classification (NCBI taxonomy): domain Eukaryota; kingdom Metazoa; phylum Chordata; class Mammalia; order Artiodactyla; family Ziphiidae; genus Mesoplodon; species Mesoplodon densirostris. Next base: position 67,768,907 of record NC_082676.1, read on the forward strand.
CCTTATGGACGGGGAGATATCGCACCAGTGGGCCATTCAGCTAGTTAACAGTGGTTAACTGGAGATAATGGGAATGCGATCTTCCCTCTACTAGTCAGGAGTTGAGGGCTGAGTCCTGACCCTGTCCTGCAAGGTGCTTGCTGTCCGTCCCCCACCTCCCTCTCAGGGTCAAGCCAAACAACCACTCTTAGGTCCCATCAGCCAACCTTTAAAAGAGTGATAGTAAAAGGCCAGCCCACATTCGTCCTTAAAAGAGAGAGTAACCAGATGCTCTGCAAGCACATTCTCTTGGTTTGAAGACAGTCATCTGATAAATTGCCCGGGAAAACTCCCAAAGGTGAGTAGCTGCCGCTGGAATGTGCAGTTGCTGATACGGGGAGAAGAATTTGTTTGGAAGTGTTTTCTTTTGTTTGCACCAGAACTCAGAAATGTGTAGACGCTTGTGTTTTTATTATGCTTTTGGATGCTGTCAGCTGCATTTTCAAAAGCTCCACCAGCCGAAGTGTCTAGATTTTTCTAATTCGAGACTCTGGGCCAATATTCTAATTTTAGAAAACACGCCAGCCCTGATACTGTGTATGTTTTCATCTAGGCCAGTGGTTCTCAAAGTGTGGTCCCTGGACCACACCATCTGGAAATGATTAGAAACATAAAAAATCTGGTGGATCCCAGACCTACCGGATCAGAATTTCTGGGGTACAGGCCCAGGAATCTGTGTTTTAACATGCCCTCCAGGTGATGCTGATGCACAGGAAGTTTCAGAACTGCTGGCCTAGATGATTTTTGAGAAAGAAACTGAAGAAATAACTAGAGTCCTATATACCCTTGAAAAATCAGCCTTGCCAACCCAGTCACAGAGATGCTAGAAATCCATTAAAAACCCAACTGTCTGTATCCACACGCAGCCCCAAATCCAGCCCAACTAAAAAAATAAACAAAACCCCCCAAAAAACCAACTGCTAAAGAATGGGTATTCAAATTCATTAAGATTTCTAGTTAATTAGGGTTTGATTTTAAAAAACACCTACTGGGCTTCCCTGGTGACGCAGTGGTTGAGAGTCCACCTGCCGATGCAGGGGACACGGGTTTGTGCCCCGGTCTGGGAAGATCCCACATGCCGCGGAGCGGCTGGGCCCGTGAGCCATGGCCGCTGAGCCTGCGTGTCCGGAGCCTGTGCTCCGCAACGAGAGAGGCCGCGGCAGTGAGAGGCCCGCATACCGCAAAAAAATAAAATAAAATAAAAATAAAAAAGCACCTACTTCAATCCTGGGCATCAAAAACCTTTCCAAAAATGTTAGAGCTGCTTTCCTTCCAGGGCTCACGCTGACCTGGAGGAGCTGGGCACGTCCCTCCACTCCCCACCCTCCCTCTTCCCACCACCTCGCCTTCCTCGACTCCACTCTCACCCTCTGCATCCTTCCTCACGCTTCCCCTGCCTTCTGTTCTTCCAGCCGCCCACCGCCAGCCTCCTCCTAAACTGTTCTTCCCCAGATGGCTCTCCTCTTCTCCAGAAGTTCATTTCCAGCCTCAGAGGAATTCCTGGATGTATGAAGGCTTGTAGCCCTGAAATCAAAAGCTTCGTGCCCCATCCTTTCACCCCCTGAACTCCCCTGCCTCTTGCTCCTTTCCAGACACGTTTAAGATACACGACTTACACGGAAAAGCACATACGGCAGCTTTAGGTATTTCCTAAAATTGTTTTCCGGTGAAAGCATTTGACTAGCACCTACATCATTTTCAAATTGGCGATATACATAATGAGTCCTAGAGATTAGCCAAACCCAAATATTTTAAAGTCATCAGTTCTAGGGACTTCCCTGGTGGTCCAGTGGTTAAGACTCTGTGCTCCCGATGCAGGGGACCTGGGTTCAATCCCTGGTCAGGGAACTAGATCCTGCATGCTGCAACTAAAGATCCCGCGTGCCACAAATAAAGACCTGGCTCGGCCAAAATAAATACTTTTTTAAAAAAAAAAGTCATCAGTTCTAACAACTTTTAATGGAGCATAATCTGTAAAAATACTGAATCACTATGTTGTACACCTAAAACTAATATAACAGTGGGAATCAACTATACTTCAATAAAAAATTAAGAATAAAAAACAAAAAGAAGTTAATGGACAAAGATAAAATAAAAGTCACCAGGAATGCTTACCACATCCAAAGGCTGAAAATCTGAATAACTTTGGCCCGAGTATGTACGTGGTATGTTGAGGAATTTATTTCATTTCAAAGTGCATAGCAAGGAGTGGCTTGCCTTAACTCATTTGGCTGTTAAAAATGCAGGCACTCTGTTCCAGAGGTTTAATTACCTGGGCAGTATACATAGATGGCAGCTTTATGAACATGGTGGCAACCAGTCCTGTCCATATGTGGTGATATTTTCCAAGCCAGACTCAAAGACTGGGTCAGAGATTCCTAGTGTACCCCATTTCACACAGCCACACCCAGGGATCAATCCCTTCCAAAGGGACCAAAGGAAATGGACATTAGGCTGCATTGACAGTAAAAACCCAGTTGATGTGATGTCTGTAGATATTCAAAGCTTTGTCAACTAAAATCAATGATATGACCGACAGCCAACAAGATGTGAATTCTACTGTACCATTTCACCTCCTTCTTCTCCAGTGACCATCTCAGTGGACAGAGAACCTGAAGGTCCAGCTGGCTGACCCTTGAGGGGCTGTCTTAATTTGAGTTTTCAGAAGCAGACCCCGAGGCAAGGACTGGGAAAGAGTCCCTTATTTGAGAGGTAATCCCAGGAGCACTGGAAGGGGTGGGGTAGTGACACAGGGAAAAGAACAAAGCCAATAAAGGTGTGGAATGAGCAGGTTCCCACTGTGGGCAATGGGCTCAGTCCTGCTGGGGACCCCCCAGGAGACTGGGAAACTCACCTCTGAACTGTCGGGATGAAGGGGGGGCCAGCCAGGGACTCAGCCACCCCCTCCTGTCCCCCAGTGGCTGAGGGTCACCCCTAGGGTGCTAATGCCCACACTTCTGGACTGTGCCCCCTGCAACTGCAGACGTTCCCAAGCCAGATAGATGCAGGAAGCTGCCAGCAGGCTTAGCATCTCTATGTGACATCGAGGGCGGCCTGGGGGGGTGGACAGGGCACCAACGTCTAGTGGGAAGTGGCCACCTTCACACAGAGACTCCGGCTCTGTGTCTGTCTCCTGAGAGACAGCGGTTCCCTGACTGTCCTTGGGAGGGAAAGAATGAGCCATGGACACAGAGCACCTCGCTCCTGCCCACACCTGCCGCGGGTGGGCTGTGGGTCTCTGAAGTCGTTTAGCCTCAGCAAGGGTGAGGTCCCCCATGACAGAGGGGCGATCGGACCGGGTTATCTGAGGGTAAAATAAACAAAATCCAAAAGGCTGTTCCGAGGCTCCCGTGAGCTAGTGCAGGGACCTCCCGATTCACTGTATTTTGCGTCCTGTGTCTGTGATTTCTGCTACATCCAAAACCTTCTACTATTACTCACCCCGTATTTTTTTCAAATTGATTCATGTTTATTGACACGCATTTAAAAGAAACTTTTTTTTAATATCACCTGCTATAGGGAAAAGGTAGTCACAAAAATAAATTCACAGCTATTAAAAAGCTGTTGCTCCATACACTCCCACTCCACCAGGGGTATGCAGCCACTTCCCGAGAAAACTAAGCTGGCGTCCGTCACATCACGTGACCTGTAATAACAACTGTAACAGGCAGGTCACGTGCATTATTATGTCATTTAACTCTCACCAGGCATGCAGACGGACACCTGCTCCTATGGTGGTGGGAACTGGCATTGCTCCCATTTTCCAGATGAAGAAGTTGAGTCTCAGAGAGATGAAGCCCACAGATACTGAGCGACAGCGTGAAGGGTCTTGCTAGCAGGCTACCCTCCTGTTCTGGATGAAACAGTTCTTGTGGGGAGAAGTGTCTTTCCCTGGACCTGGGAACAGCCACGTCCATGGCTGTGCCGCCCCCGCCCGCCCGCATGCTTGGTCCCATCTTTCCCCAGAACCTTCGTAACATTCTCACGGGACTCATACCCCAATTGTCCACACACTACATCACAGTATGACGGGGGGAAATGGTGGAATGCCTTTCCCTTATTTTTCATTTTCTTTCTACTGTCTTATTTTTCTACTGGGAATAGGCATTGCTTTTGTAATAAGGGAGAAAAACAAACAAACAAACAAACAGAAGATTTGAGCTTGTTTTTAAATCCAGTGTCACTTGCCACCAAAGGTAAAAAGAAGGACTAAGTTCTTTCTCTCTCTTCTTCAAGGAATGCCCAGGATGGCACCATGTAAGCAACAACCTTAGGGCTCAGTCCAGAGAGAGCCCTGCTTGCAGGGAGGACAAACAGTCACAAAGCAAAATGAGGTGGTGCTTCAGAGGGGCTGAACTGGCACCTAAAGGTGAAGGGTGTCAGGTGCCCCTGTTCCTGAAGGCCTCGGCCGATGGACAAGACGGCGGCCCCACCTGACAGCCTGGAATCGCCACTAAAAACACAAATGGGGGTGAGTCACAAGAGTCAGCTGAAAGCTGAGTGAGGTCAAATGCTAATAAGGCCCCAATCCACTCAGACTTCCAGCAGGCCTTGGGTCCTTGCAACCCAGCTCAGCACATGGCCAGTCATGAGCTGTGTGCTTAGGGCTCCCCTGCAGGACACCCTCCCCGCCACCTCTGTGCTCACTTCTGGGTGCCCATCTGTTCCATTGGCCTGAGACAGTCCAGCTTCTAACAGTCGACCTGTGTAATTACTGACAGCATCTCCTTCACACAGTGTCCCGAGTTGGACAATACATTAGATGCTCACACAGAGATGGTCACAGAAATATCATACAGTCAGTAACATACACAAAGCAAAACTCAGTGTCCCTAGAGTGTAGTTCTGACGTTCCCACCAACTAGCAGAATAATCCTAGACAACAGACGTTGGACGAAGCCAGGAAATTAGTGGCAAACACTCCGAGCTAACCCTGAGCTAACCCTGACTGTCTGAAGTTGCCTGGGGTTCCATGTGGAGAAGAATCTTATTTTTTTTCATTTATTTTATTGAAATATAGTTCATTTACAATGTTGCGTTAATTTCTGCTGTACAGCAAAGTGACTTGGTTATACACATATATACATTCTTTTTCACATTCTTTCATGGTTTATCACAGGATATTGAGTACAGTTCCCTGTGCTCTGCAGTAGGACCTTGTTGTCTATCCGTCCTATATACACTAGTTTGCATCTGCTAACCCCAAACTCCCAATCCATCCCTCCACCACCACCCCCCTCCCCCTTGGCAACCACAAATCAGTTCTCTATGTCTGTGAGTCTGTTTCTGTTTCATAGATAGGTTCATTTGTGTCATATTTTAGATTCCACATATAAGCAATATCATACGATATTTGTCTTTCTGTTTCTGACTTACTTCACTGAGTATGATAATCTCTAGGTCCATCTGTGTTGCTGCAAATGGCATTATTTCATTCTTTTTTATAGCTGAGTAGTATTCTGTTGTATATAAATACCACATTTTCTCTATCCATTCATCTGTCGATGGACACTTAGGTTGTTTCCATGTCTTGGTTACTGTAAATAGTGCTGCTATGAACACTGGGGTGCATGTATCTTTTTGAATTAGAGTTTTGTCTGGATGTATGCCCAGGAGTGGGATTGCTGGATCATACGGCAACCAGGTGGAGAAGAATCTTAAGGCCACATCTGGGCGCAGCAGGGAAGGGTGATCGATTTTATCAGCAATGAGGTTAGGGGTGGGGAACGGGGAAGGCGGAAGGCAGCCAGGTACCCTGAACAAGCAACCCTTCAAATAACCAGTTCCCATAGGTCCTTCCCCTCTGACATCTGAGCTCTGAAATAATCAGAAAAGGATAATGCTTACAGCTCTTTGCCATCCCTGGTTTTGTCCAACCTCTGTGGTCCACAGTTATTCTGCTATCTGGTAGTCAAGTTCTCCTGGCTACAGCAGAAAATCCAATCACTTAGGATGGGGATGGAGGATCCAAAGAAGGAAACTGCCCCTCCAAAGAACAACTCCACCCAACCTCTGCAGGAGGGTCTCCAGCAAGAGGCTAAGAATCCTGGTGCCTCGCACAGGGCGACTCTTCATGCTTCAAGAGTGCAGAGCTTGAGGGTAAAAGGAAATTTCGTCCTGTATTCTCTTGAGACTTTCCCTGGGGAGGAGTAATCTCAAGACTCTTAGCCAACAGGATAAGGTGGCATTGCATCCAAATAACCACTGCCCGGAGCAAGTTTCATCCTAAATTTGGTGCAAACAACAGCCAGTCTCTGTAACGCTGGCCCATTTTGATAGCCAAGCAAACCAATGAGCTTAACCGTCTAGGGATCTCTCACGAGCTCATTTAGCTTGTGGTAGAGGAGTGTGTGTGGGTGTGTGCACTCACTCAAAAAGATGTAGTTGAAATTACAAAGTCAAGAAGGAGAGTGACACACAGACATAGAGAACAGACTTCTGGTTGCCAAGGGGAAGGGTGGTGGGGGAGGGATGGATGGGGAGTTTGGGGTTAGCAGATGCAAACTAGTGTATATAGGATGGATAAACAACAAGGTCCTACTGTAGAGCACAGGGAACTATATTCAGTATCCTGGGATAAACCATAATGGAAAAGAATATGAAAAAGAATGTATATATGTGCATAACCGAATCACTTTGCTGTACAGCAGAAATTAACACAACATTGTAAGTCAACTATACCTCATTAAAATAAATTTTTTAAGAAAGAAGGAGAATGACAGCAAAAGAAATAGGGGAATCCTGAAAGAACACAAAGAGGCAGTGCGTGAAACAATCGTTCAGCCATTTAGCTCAGTCTGGTCGTGAATCTACTCAAACCCGAGGACGGGCTCAGCTCACCTTGTTTAGCCGTTTGAGCATGTCTTTCAGCAGCAGCTGACACTCACACTCATTTTCATACCTGCAGGTGGGACACAGAAGGGAGAGTTGCGCAGCTTCCGCGATCCGGCACGTGTGGTCACACAATCAGCATTCAGTTAACCTGAGTCCTACCCCCTCTCGTTAAGGGAAGCAGGAGCTGATGCTGCATTTTGGAGCCCACTTCTTCCCAAACTTCTGCACGTCTCGGCACACGCAGGAAGTGCCGCCAGTGGCACCATAGATGGACAGGAGTCTCCCAGCCCGGAGTCCCAGCCCCAACCCCCCAGTGCCCCCTCCCAGCCACCCGAAGACTCAGGAATCAGATCCCAGCACACCTGTACCCCAAGTGCGGCGGCAGCACAGAGACTGGGAGGCTGTACTAAAGATCTATTACATCAAACACCACTAACCTGACCTGGTCCGGATACCCTCTACTATTGTATTTATCATCATGTGTCAGCTTTTCTGGATTATGCCATTTAATCCTCACAAAACCCTGGAATACAGCAGTTCCTGTTACCCCCTTGGGAAAGATGAGGAAACCGAGGTTGAGAAACTGGCCCGAGGCCTCCGCAGGTGCTCCTGGCACTTCACCCGCATCTGTGCGGCCTTGCCCTGCAGAGCAAGGGCCTCCTGTGGGGTGGCAGGCAAGGCAGGCTGGACGGGTCAGAGAGTCAGTGCCCCTGGGAGCAGCCTGCAAGCTCTGACAGGGCGAGTGGGTACGTACACAGCCTGGCTCCCTGGCCCTCAGCTGGGACCACTGAGGTGTGCTCCCCGCCCCGCAGGTGGCCTCCGGTGGCCATGCAGGTAACTTGCCAGGTGATGCACTCAGTGTTGGCTCCTTCCCTTCCTGCCTATAACCTCCTCACTCTGCACTGGTGCTCCCTGATGCCACCTCCCAAATAAGCGACTTTCTCAGGCTCGGCTTCAAGGACTCCAAACTAAGAGAGGGGTGCAGGACTCAGATGTGAGCCTGACAACAAAACTGGGTCCTGACAGCCACACCGTGCTGCCTGGGTAGAGCAGGGACACCCTCAAAGTTAAACCTACACAAGATTAATAAAGCAGCAGATACTAGGAGCAGGTGTATTTTTTTCTCCTAGTCGACTTCTTCCCTGGACTTCTAAAAAGTGGTAAAGATCAAGGAAGCACAGAGACCCCAGAAATCATTCTGGTCAGAACGAGTTTCCTTTTAGGGGGAATTTCACCCCCTGAAGAAAAAGAGAAAGCCCCTTCCCAAATGACCCTCGACCTCGTTCCCTGCAAGCTGCCCCCAATATCCATTCTAATAGGACTTAGAGCCTGTCACGTTTGGTGGCCACAGGGCTGCCTAGAAGGGAGACTGCATTTCCCAGCCTTCCTTGCTGCTCAGTGTGGTCCTGACCAATGGGATGTAAGCATGTCTGTGGCCCCTTCCAGGTATCTGAGGTACGAGATGGTGTAGGTGTGTCCTTCTGCATCCCTTCCTCCTGCACCTGAAACATGGATGCCACCTTCTTGAAGACCACACAGAGCCTTCTGGGCCTTGAATACTGTAGGGTGCCATACAAAACTGTTAGTCCAGACCTTACACAAGAAAGAAACACACTTCTGTTTGGATAAGCCAATGTCAATTTGGAGTTTACTTGTAGTTGAAACTAATCCTAATTAGCACTCAGCCCAACCCACAAAACATCGCTTTCTGTGTCCCTGTACACCCATGCCACGGGTTCAAGTCAAGGACTTTATACTGTGACAGGTGCTGGGAAACCATGCCTCAGAATTAAAAGTCTTGACCTCAGGGAAGAACATGAGGTATAGGAACACTGTTCTAAGTGCTCCCGGTTCTAGAGCCACCTAAGTAGCTCAGCTATAACCAGGAAGCAAAATATATTTGCATCAGTTTTACTTTTCACACCAGGATGTCACATTTAACAGTTTCTTTTCTGTGTGGCTCTAATGGAGCCAGAAATAATGTTTTTTAATGTTTAATTAGCTTTAAGAATAAAACTGTTAACAAAATCTAATTTTCTCATTGCTTTTTCCTGCTAAAAACATCCGAGAATTTCTGTAGCTTAAAAACATATTTAATAAACTACATATTAATGTGATTTTCATGCTTAGACAAGCCTAGATATTTTATTACAGACAAGTGATTTCATTATAAAGAATTCATTGTAAGAATTCATGATGTATTCATATATTCATAGAAGTGAATATAAAAGTGAATTCATAAAGTGGAAAAAAACACTTTGGCTTCAATTACCTGATTGTTTTACAGGATTATTTTTGGTTTTCAGCAATTTGGATAATTGACTCTATTCATCACTGTATTTTGGTAATTTTGTTTTTATTTGTATTTAGTTTTTATTTTATTTAGCCTTTGTTTGATGTGCTGAAGACCTGATTTTGAAATTATTCAACTATCCAGGTAAAGAACATGACTAACAAAGCTGCATATACCTTCCTATTTCTGCATTAATTTCACCTGGTTCTGGCTAATCATCACCTCACCTCTGGAATTAAACCAAACTCGATGTGTGTACCCATGCATGTAGATGGGTATGATTTTTATAATGATTTTCAAGTCCCACTACTCAAGTTAAAACATCAAAACTTCCCCAAGGGGGCAATGGGAGGGAATAAATTAACGAGAATTATCAAATAAATCACAGAGCCTGAAGGGTCGGCTCCACGATGGACATACAACTCAGAACATACAACTCAGAGCCAAGTAAAATCAGGAGGACTCAACATGGCCACCCCTCCAACGAGGGCTCCTGGGAGTCATGCTGGCCCAGCCAAATCACAGCTGACTGTGGCCCAAGGACCAGTAAAGGCCATTTGGGGATCTCAAGTACTCTGATGACCCATGGAACTGCCCTGGGTGTCAACCAGCATTCACTTCCATTCTCTTTAGGGAACATGAGCTTAGTATGAATAAGTCCTACCTTTGGGCCTCACTCCACAGGAGTCCAAGAACAGCTTCTCTGTAAGACACAGTGTTCTGGAAAGGGTATGGGCCTAGGGTGAAAAACCCAAATTCAAGTCCTGCCACCCACAGGCCCTCTGCAAGCCTCAGTTTTCCCTTGAAGGGTCACAGGGATTTTCAGGTGCCTTCTTCCAGCTGCAAACCTACTTCTGTGGATCAAAACCAGAAACAAGGATTTCCCTGGTGGTCCAGTGGTTAAGACTCCATGCTTCCACTGCAGGGGGCACGGGTTCGATCCCTGGTCGGGGAAATAAGATCCCACGTGTGCAATTTGGCAAAAAAAAAAAAAAAAAAAAATGAAAACCAGAAACAGAAGGACTGATGGGAATGGAATCGATGCTTATGATCTGATAAATATGCTCAGTATCCAATGCTGAATACCCTGCCCACGACTGGGGTTGAGAATGTGGAACTCAAACACAAAGCACGTTTGAAGAAAACCCTCTGGCTACCCTAGACCAGAGGTCCTCAAACCTGGCTGTTCACTGCAATCACCAGTGGAGCTCATTTAATATAAAAAACCTGGGCCCCACTTGAGGTCCAGGATGGGGCCTGCACATCTGTATTTTTAAATTAATTTATATAATTTTTAAACAGATAAATCTCTTACATGGCTAGAGACTTTTTTTTTTTTTTTTTTTTGTGGTACACGGGCCTCTCACTCCAGACGCGCAGGCTCAGTGGCCATGGCTCACGCGGCCAGCCGCTCCGCGGTATGTGGGATTTTCCCGGACCGGGGAACGAACCCACGTCCCTTGCCTTGGCAGGCGGACTCTCAACCACTGCGCCACCAGGGAAGCCCTGGTTAGAGACTTTTTTAAATGATAGAAAAAGGTAAAAGTCTCACTCTCACCTCTGCTCCTACTTCCTTATTCCCATAGGTAACCAGTATTATCAGGTCTTTGTGTGTGTGCTTGTGTCTTCTTTTTTCTTATAAAAGCAAAAAATCTCTACTCTGACTCCCGTCTTTTTAAAATAGATGATAATAACACACTATTTTTTTCACAATTGCACAGTATTCCATTGCATGAATGAAGCACAATTTTAAACCTGACTCCTATTAACAGGGCTTCAGGTTGGTCCCAGGCCTTTGCTATTGCAGATCACACTGCAGTGAATATCCTGGTGGACATGCCCTTTGACACCTCCTGGGGTGAGTATCAGAGGGTAAATTCCCTGAAGTGCACAGCTGAATCAAAGCGCACACCCATTTATCACCTGGAAAGATGCTGACAAATTGCTGAGCATCTTTTTCCTTTGAATAGCTTTTTGGGTGATTTTAACACATTATTCAGTCTGTCAAAAGGGGGGACATTGCCCAGGAGCAGGACCTCTGAAACTTCAAGGTTGTTAACTTAAACGACGAATCACCTGGGGGTCTTTTTCAGAGTCTGATTCAGGAGCTCTGGGGTGGGCCCAAGAGTCTCCATTTTTAACAAGATCCTGGGTGATGGCAATGCTGCTGGTCCATGGATCACACTTTGAGGGGCCAGACACTAGCAGGCACACGCTGAAGCAATGTCCAGGTGTCCGCTGTGATGCAGTAAAGGCCGTTAGACTTAGCATGCTCAAGACTTGAATTCCAGTCCCAGTGCAGCGATCCACCAGCTGAGTGACCTTGCCCCCAATCTCTACATTGTCTGAACCTCAGTCTCCTCATCTGTAAACTAGGTGCAGTACCGTCTATAACAGGATGAGGCTGTGAGGATTAAATAACATCGACACATCTCAAAAACACTGTGCTGAGCAGAAGGAGCCAGACACGTAAGAATATGTCTAAAAGATTCCAGAACAGGCAATAGTAATCTATGGTGACAGAAATCAGAACGCTGGGTGCCTCTGCTTGGGGGGACTGGGGAGAGGGAACCAAAGGCTGGGAAAAGGCAGAAGATAACTTTCTGGGGTAGAGGAATATCTTGCTTGTTTTAGTAGTTACATGGGTATCTATTAATACATTCGTCAAACTCATTGAGCTGCACACTTAAAATCTGTGCATTTCATTGCATGTAACTTAGATCTAGACTCTAAAAGACATTAACAGCAAATTACACCATTTCATGCAAACCGTGACGTGCCACCAAAATGGAAGCTAGTCCTATCTTAGGGAGATGCAGCACGTGCGTGCCTCTGCTGGGATGAAGTCACCGGTCGCCTGGGCCCGGAGACGGTCCTCCCAACTCCGGGGGCAGCGCTCTCCCGGCCCGTTCGTTACTCCCATGGCTGCGCTTACTTGCTTTGGAACTCGCAGAGGGTGCGCTGCGCCTCTGCGCCCTGGCGCTCCAACCGGGTGCGCTCGGCAGCCAAATCCCGGGCGCGCTGGCGGTTGCCCTCGACGTGTCGGGCGAGGGCATCCTCGGGGCCGGCCAGCTCGTCCAGGCGCTGGAAGGCGTCCAGCTGCTTCCGCAGGACGGCGTGGCGCTGCTCGAGCGCCCGGGCCCGCTGGACGTGGGCGGCTACACGCTCGCCGAGCCCCTGAAGCTGCACCAGGCTCGGCGCGGCCGCCCGGCCCTCCACCAGGCTGTCCGGCGCGGCGGCGTGCGCCGCCTCCTCGGCGCGCTCATACTGCTCCTTGCGGGCCTGGAAGACGTAGCTGCGCCGGTACATGACTCCTCTGCGGGCGAGCGTGCAGCCGGCTCCCGGAGGCCCCTTGTCGAGACAGCAGCGCGCTAAATAAACATCGGAGGCCCCTGGCACGCCGCTGGGACGTTCCAGAGCCGACCAGCTGTTGCTCAGCGCTGCGCCCAGCCTCGGGGGAGAACAAAAGAGCGGTCGGCCTGCTTTTGTGCGCTGGATTAGCGGCCCATACAGCTCTGGGGGTTGAAAGGTTACATTGGGCAATGTGGTTTTTGTTCCGTGATTGTTAAAGCCCGCTGTTTTATGAGTAAATGGAGGGTCAGGAGGACAGGAGAGGCATGCCTTTCTTTTGACTGCTTCCACTGGGAATTGTGAAGGAAGCCCAAGGGAGCTTGTTAAACTTGGACTAGACGGAGAGCCCAAGGACCCCTGGCTTGGTCTCTTCTCTCTCTTTCAGTCAAGCTCTCAATGCCAGAACTTTTTAACAATACCATTTTCTTTTCTGATTACTTAAGCGATTCTTTTTCGTAATTGCAACATGACATTCAGGACCCCTACTTATATTAGGGGTTCTTAACCGTGGATGCAAAATCAAATGGCACCTCTGGGTAAATTGTGCGGTGTATTGCAAGTAAGTTCTTACTGATACTTGTGCATGTTTGTAACCAATCACTTCTTTGTACAATAACTCAGAAAAGTTGTCCTTATTATATTATCCTGACTCTCATGGATTCTGAAAACCTTTCCAGAGTAGGAGATACAAGCAGAGCTCCATCAGGACATTGACATAATAGATTATTTGAACCAAAGAAAAAAATCTTAAAGATTTGATAAATTGGCCAATTCTCAATTACATAATATGAAGGAATTTTTTTTGCCACTATGTTTCCTTTGAATTTGTATTATGGAAATAACAAAGCTAGGCTTTGAGAAACTTAAAAGTAAATTGTGGGTGTTGAAAGAAATGAATAGCATCTGATGAGAATGTTCCTAAATATAAATATTTTGTCCTATCTCCAGTTTTAAAAATCATTATCAAAAGCCTGTTTTCATAAAAATAAGGATTAGCAGTGCCATATAATTAACTCTATGGATTGCACATAGTATACTACAAATTAACGCCATAGTTATCAAAGATCAAGAAAATTACACAGAACTTTTTTGGTTTCTCAGAATTTATTTTTTTCTCCAAAAGGACTATAATAATGGATTCAGTCTGGGATGAATCTATGTAAGGGCCAAAGTTGTGCTGGCGGTGTGGTTATTATTCTATTTTGCTGTCTTAAGCCATTTAAAAATAGATTTTATGATCAAATCAAGGAGCACCCATGAGTATTTTCTATGGTATGGCACACATATACCATGCTGATTGCATGGTAAATTGGTTTCAGGCTTCCTAGAGAGCAAAACCAACGTAGGACAAGAATAAGTTATTTTAAAAAATCATTCATTCCCTCTGACATCACGTATCCGTCAGCTATTGCTACAGAACAAAATGGCCCCCAAACTAAGTAGCAGACAAGAAGTCTTTATCACTCTGTCCCAGGTCTGCAGCTCAGCTGGCTAGCTCTCCTGCAAGCTGCAGGTCTTCTGATCAGCTGGTGCAGCTGTGCTCCAAATGTCTGTCATCCTCCTAGAGCTAGCAGTGACAGAAGGACGAGAGCAAGCCCAGGCACACAAGATTGTCCCAAGCCCTTGTTGGCATCGCATCCGCTAACATCCCATTAGTCAAAGCAAAGCCCACAGCCACCGCCTCAGTCAAGAGGCATGGCTCACCGAAGGCCATGGCGAGGGTGTGGGTGTGGAACTCTGTCACAATGGAGTGAAGCATTGGGACCAGCAACCCAGTCTACCATTCATAGAAATCCCGTTTGAGAAAAATATAAACTTCCAGGAACATAACAAAAGAAAAAATATTATTTCCTTTTAATCCAGTGGAACAAACACTTAGAAAATATCTACTCACAAAGCATCCTCTGGAAGAGTTAAATATTGAACAAGGTCAAGTCCCTACCTTTAAGGGGCAGGAGACAAATTCCTACTCAATGAATGAAGACACAAGGAAATCTGGGAGAAGTTCTAAAATAGAGATGGTAATAAAACGCTGTGGTTGTATCAAGGCAGCAGCAGTGAGCGGTGTGTGGGCAGGTAGGGAAGTTGGAATTCCAGGCAGAACAGCATGAACGAGGTGTGAGCCCTGTGCTCCCCGAACGTCGTGCGGCTAAATCGAGACGGGCATGGCAAGAATGGTCCCACAAGGGTAAGTTCGAAGGCCTCCCGTTAGTGGTAGTGGATTGAACATGGGCATGATCTCTACTCCCTCCCCCAAGCCCCACCAAAACTGGCAGCAAAGAATGTTTTTAGATTAAAACTCCACAAAAATAAGGAAGAAAAGAATACAGTGGACAAGATATGTCAACAAATTTTCAGGAAACTGACTTAGCACAGTGGAGAAAGCTAGGAAACTTAAGTGTCTCGGGGGTATGGGAGAGGAAAACAGCTGGTTCATGCAAGAGAACCTCAGAAACCTTAGGAATTGGATGTACCAGATACGGCAGAAGATGGAGGTGAAGGGTAGCATTACCGAGTCCAAGCTCATACTGCTCGCCACACAACAGGCCAATAAGTGGAGAGGAGAGTTATTGGGGGAATGAATAGTGACTTTATTCAGAAAGCCAGCAGCCCGAGAAGATGGTGGACTCGTGTCCCAAAGAACCATCTTCCCGAGTTAGAATTCAGGCTTCTTTTATACTAAAAGGGGAGGGAGGGTGGCTGCTTGTTGCAATCCTCTTGGTGCAGGAATCCTTTGTTCTTGCAGCTGTCCAGGTAGGTCTGGTCACAATGCTCCTATAAACCTTCAAGAAGTATTATTCTCCGCCTGCAACTTTTTAATCTCTATATGAATGGAAAAGTGTTATACCTTTAAAGGTCAGAGCCTTGAGAATAGGTTCTCCTGTGTATTTCAGGCTATAGGCAACATTCTTTTACAAAAGGTGCAGAGCCTGCATGACTAAGCCCCAGCAACAGAGCACAAAGGTTAGAGCTAAAGGAATAGATTCAATATGGAGTCAGGTTTGTTCTCTGTTACAGTAGAGCTGAAACACAAGAGGGTTGCCTGAGAGTCTGCAGAGGAGCAGTTAGAATTTCAGATCTCCTACCCGACCCTGCACAGCCAGGCAACCACCCAACCCCCATCATGACAGGAGACTGGAAGTTATTCTCCAGTGAAATTGAACAAGACCAAGTTGCCAGGCACAGCCAAGGGTAGAATGATGGCCAGTTGAAGCCGGTGGGAAGGAGAGGCAGCTGCAGGCAGTGGGAAGTGGGCCAGCAGGTCCTTCTGGTCCCAGTATGGGCACTGGTAGAAGGGGGATAATCACTAACAGAACGAGGGCCACCATACCTCCTAGTTCACCTGAGACCATCCACGTTTACACCCTTTATCTCAGTGTAAGTGTAGGTGGCACCCAGTCTCAAGAGTATTGTGGTTTGTCTGAGAAGGACACAACAAACATCTCATCCTGGCCCTGGATGCATAGCCTGAATCTAACCATATAAGGAAACATCCAGACAAACCCAAAATAAGGAACATTATTAATAAAAATAGATGGGAACAATGTTCTTTAAAATGTTAATATCATAAAAGACAAAGAGAGACGTGGAAAGACTCCAGATTAAAGATGTGACATCCAGATGCAGTACTGATCCTAGACTGGATCCTGTGCTGGAGGAGAAAAGATGCTGTAAGATCATCACTAGATCCTTTGGCAAAATCGGAAGATGGACAATAGATTACACCTGTATCAATGTTAAATTTACTGAAGTTTATGCCTACGCCACTGTTAAGTAAAATAATATCTTTATTCTTAGAAAATAGCCTCTGGGCACTTCCCTGGTGATCCAGTGGTTAAGAATCTACCTTCCAATGCAGGGGACTCAGGTTCGATCCCTGGTTGGGAAACTAAGATCCCACGTGCCGCAGGGCAGCTAAGTCCCACGCACCACAACTACTGAGCCTGCGCGCTCTGGAGCCCATGTGCCACAACTAGAGAGAAGCCTGCGTGCTGCAACAAAAGATTCTGCGTGCCGCAACTAAGACCTGATGCAGCCAAATAAATAAATAAATATTTAAAAAGAAAAAGAAAAGAAAATATCCTCTGAACTATTTAGGAGTAAAATGCATGATGTATGTAACTTACCCTCAAATGATTTTTTTAAATTACATGCATAAATATATACATAAACATAAACATTAAAATGTATGGAAAGAGAAAGAGAAGGAAAATGGGGCATAATAATAACCATAGGTGAATCTGGGTAAAAGGTATGCGGGTGTTGTTTGTACCATTCTTACATAGTTTGAGATTATTTTCAAAAACATTTGTGAAAAGTGTGATCACCTTATACATTAAGCACTTTGCGGTGTAGACATTTAAGAATTATTACTTGCTTTACTTTATAGCCGACTAGCTACATAAAAGCAAAGAGAGGGAGAGGGACAGAGGGGAAATGGTTTAGTCAACTGTGCAAAAACAATAGGAGAAAATGGTCTATAACCATTGACCAATTTTAATCATGTGGAATATGTGATGACATAAGTGAAAGAGTTTATAACAAACATGAAGGGGAGCAGATAAAACAAAAAACCAGATGCACAGTGATTATAGTCATATAACAACATACATATAATTAGAAATTAGTGTAATATGCCAGGTTTTATGTTCATCACATCTTTTTATTTCCATTTCAAGTTGTTTCAATACATGACACTTAAAAATTTTTGTCCACTGAAAAAATAGGCATAGATGGCTTGCCTTTTAGTCAATTTCATACTCTAGAGGTTTAAGCCTTCCCTTTCAGTTCAGATACATTCTGAGTTGCTCTGGGCTTTTTATAGACATAAAGGGTAGTGGAGGGGTCCCTGCCGTCTACTAGCTGTGAGGCCTTGAACAATTCAGTTAACCCGCTTTCTGAAAAGATGGAATTGAGCTCAGGAATCACTACCATCTTGCTGCTCATTATGGGCTGAATTGTGTCCTCTAAAATTCATATGTTGCAGCCCTCACCCCCCAATTCCTCAGAATGTGACTGTATTTTGGAGACAGGGCCTTTGAAGAGGTAACTAAGATAAAATGAAGTCATGTGGTTTGGTCCTAATGAAATATGACTGGTGTCCTTATAAGAAGAGGAGATTAGGACACAGATAGGAGCAGAAGGGAAAACCACACGAAGACACAAGGAAAAGACAGCCGTCTACAAGCCAAGGAGAGAGGCCTCAGAAGAAACCACCCTGATGACACCTTGATCTCGGACTTCTAGCCTCCAGAATTGTGAGAAAATAGACTTCTATCGCTTGAGCCACCCAGTCTGTGGAACTTTGTTGTGGCAGCCCTAGCAATCTAGTGGACTGCCACAGGCATTCTGATCCTGCACCGTCTCCTATTAGGGTCCGTCCTTTCCCAGGACATACACATGTCTGCCACAAGAGGGCCACGCTGCCCTAAGAGTGCCTCCTGGCCCCAGGGCTACTGCAGATGGCAGAGGGGGCAGCTGGGTGCACAGATGCACAGCTTGAAGCCTTGCCACCAAACTGGATCAACTCAAAAGGAGAGTCACTCTGGAAAGGCTCGTGTTGAGTAAGGTGGCCAGCAACCCCAGAGTGAAAGGGCAAACCTCTGACCACCCCCAATGCCGGCTCCCTTAGACTGGACTCCCCATCAGCTGTAAAGCAGGCTTGGCTGCTCTGTAAGTGATGCATCGACACAAAGGAAGAAACACACTCAAAAGCAAGGCTCTCTCTCCAACTGCACACACGCTGTGGACGCTGAAGGCCTTCTGGAAAGTGAAGCCATAGATTCACTCACTATCAAAGCCAGGAGGGCACTGAGTATCCACTTGCTTTTCTCAGGGCCCAATACAGTAACTGAAGCAAATATCAAATTGGATGACAGACGTATTCCTTGTGGGTTTTGACTGATGGGACCAACAAAAGGCATAACAACTAAATGCAGTTCATGATCCTGAACAGGATTCTAGACCAGAAAAAACAAACAAAAAAAGCTATCCTGGAACATTATTGTGATGATTGATGAAATTTGAATAGATAGCAATATTATGTGTTAAAATGCCTAATTTTGATAATTGTTCAATGGCATATGAGAAGATGACCTTGTTCTCAGGAAACACATGATGGTTTAAGGGATGATTAGACACAATATCCAACTTACTTGAAGTGGTTCAGAAAATAAATAATATATATGCATATGTAATAGACACACATATAAATCAATGTGAATAATAAATAAAACATGGAATAATAAAGCAAGTAGAGAAAACAGCAAATAATTGGTAGATTTAGGTAAAGGGTATAATGGGAGTACCTTATACTATTCCTAAAACTTTTCTGTAAGCTTGAAATTATAACAAAAGAAAAAGCTACCCTCCAAAATCCCAAACACCTCTGGAAAATTTTTGCTGAGAGTAGATGCTTCTTAATGATAGCAAGAAAATGCAAAAATGCTCCTTTGATTCACCAGATGGTATCATGGTCTCGGCAACCAGGATTTCACTGATGACCAAGGCAGGAGTTTAACACACTAGTGATGAAGGGGTTTTGAGATGTATCTGGACTCACCTCCCCTGAGCACCAGACGATGGGGCACAGCCTTGGAATGTCGTTGAGACAAGGTCATACCTACTCATTCATCCTCACTCTGGTTATGCATGAAAAGTGGCCATGCCTGTGACCTCAGGGATGCAGCAATGAGTCATGATCCCAGCAGGCGCCATCCTCAGGACCAAGTTTGGAGAAGTCTCTCTCACAGTTATAATTTCTTGTGGCTTTCACTCTAGCCATGCTATTCATATTTCTGCTCTGTGCTTCTCTTTAAGATATCATTAAACAGACCTACTACCATGCTCAAGTTGGGTCAGCCTACATCTGAACCACCCACTTTTCTTTTGGAAATAGATTGTCAAGTGGTTTGATGTATCATCGAGCCACAGTTGGCCAACTAGCATGCTCATTTTGCCTAAAAGGAAGATGTTCCAGACCCCAGTTTTTACCAGTAGGAAATGGATTGCAAGGAATTAGGCACAAACATCCATGAAGGCATTTCTAATAGAACTACACAGTCACAGATTTAAACCTACATCTGGTATACCCACTGTTTTTATGGGTCCTTATCTACTTCCTTATTGCTATCAAGAGGAACTAATTTAACTATGTCACAAGAGAAGATGTTCTATCTTCTGAAGTTTACCAACTTCTCAGCTTTGACCTGAAATTGGGACAGCTGATATCCCAAGCTATTTTATCATCTATTTTCAGATTCTGCACTCAGGGATACTAAGACTATACATTTTAAGCCCTAACTTTCAACTCTCAGACCTAAATTCCACATAAAGTTTTCTAATGAAAGTTCTAATTATCTGGTTTGCAGAAGATTGCCATTGTTTGGAAGGCATATAGTGTTACTGAGTCCAAGCACATACTGCTTGCCGCACAACAGCCAATAAATTGACAGATGAGCTGTTAGGGCAAGGAATAGCGACTTTATTCAGAAAGCCAGCAGCCAGAGAAGATGGTTGCCTCATGTTCCAAAGAACTATCTACCCCAGTTAGAGTTCATGCTTTTATACTAAACGGGGAGGGGATGTGGCTGGTTGTTGCCCACTTCTTGGTGCCGGAATCATTTGTTCTTGCAGCTGTCCAGATAGGTCTGGTCACAATGTTCCTATAAACCTCCAACAAGACAATTATTTTCTTTTCAGCAACTTTTAAAATTCTAATATGAATGGAAAACTGTTAATACCTTTAAAGGTCAGAGCCTTGAGAATGGGCTCTCCTGTGTATTTCAGGCTATAGGCAACATTCTTTTACAAAAGGTGCAAAGCCTGCATGACTAAGCCCCGGCAACAAAGCACAAATGTTAGAGCTAAAGGAATAGATTCAATATGGGGTCAGGTTTGTTCCTCTCTGGTACAATTCCCCACTGTCAATGTCCATTCCACCATTTTGCAGGAAAAGGGGTGACAACCGCTCTGCTGAACGGGCGTGATGTGGGGGTGATTGTGGAATGGAACTGATCAACTTGGGTCAGGAAGTATTGCCAGGTTTGGGCAACCATGGCTCCCCTTTTTATGGCCCTTTCACAACACTTAGACAAGCACTTGAACATAAACATAAATTCCAGCACTTGGTATAAGGATACCCAGGATGCTCTGCTCTGTGCTATCTTTATATCCTGCCAAACATTTCAGAAAGGGGGATTATTTCCCCCCCTTGGTCCTTTCCAATGAGTGGCTGTCTCCAGTGTAGTGAAACAAAAGAGAAGACCAAAAGTCATCATTACTTATCTGGTAGGAGACTTGGCTCGAAACAGCAACTTAAGATATTCTAATGGCTCACAAAACCAAGTCCCCTTTTCTTTCTTCTGTCCAGTTTCTGGAGGAGCGAATTTTCCTCAGGTCTGGTGAATCCATAGCCTTACATCCTGGCTAACCTAACAGAGGAGGGAGTGTTTAGCAGGACCTCATACGGTCCTGTCCGCTTAGCCACAAGTTGATGTTTGGGTCCTTGTTCTCTCCAGGTTTTGAGGAGGACTCATCTCTGTGCTAGAAGGGATGCAGGAGCACCTCAGTTGAGTAGGCAGACCTACTGGAAGGAAACTTTTGAACAGAAGTTAGTATACGGCTAGAGTCTTAACATGATTGGCAACTGCCAGGTCCTTTAAGACGTCCTACAGATTCTCCCACACAGGCAGACACCTGGAATGGCCTAGCATACAATATTTCAAAAGGGCTTAATTTAAGCTTGCCTCTGGGAGCCACTCTGATCCGTCGCAGGGCAACTGGCAAGGTTTTATCCCAAGTTAAATTAGTCTCTTGACATATTTTAGCAATGTTCTTTTTTTTTTTTTTTGCGGTACGCGGGCCTCTCATTGTTGTGGCCTCTCCTGTTGCGGAGCACAGGCTCTGGATGCGCAGGCTCAGAGGCCATGACTCACAGGCTCAGCCGCTCCACGGCATGTGGGATCTTCCCAGACCGGGGCACGAACCCATGTCCCCTGCATCAGCAGGCGGACTCTCAACCACTGCACCACCGGGGAAGCCCAGCAATGATCTTTTTACTGGTTTTTTTTTTTTTTGGCTGCACCACATGGCTTGCGGGATCTTAGTTCCCCGACCAGGGATGGAACCCGTGCCCGCTGCAGTGGAAGCGTGGAGTGTTATCCACTGAACTGCCAGGAAATTCCCAGCAATGTTCTTTTTAAATGTATGATTCATTTTCTCAGTTTTTCCTGTTGATTGTGGTCTCCAGGATGAATGTAGTTTCCAATCAACATGCAGAGCTTTAGATACCTGTCAGGTTATAGTGCAGAGAAAAGCAGGCCCATGGTCACTTTGAAGGGTGCTGGGCCATGCAAATCGGGGGCTAATTACCTTAAGGAGAGCTTTCACTACTTCAGAGGTTTTTATTGTCTGGGTGGAACATGCTCCCACCCATCCTGAAAAAGTGTCCACAGACACTAACAAGTATCTGAAGTTTCCTGTAGCTCATCTACCTGCCAGTAGGTTCTCCGTGGGGCAGGTTCCTGTATACAGTACTGAGTTGCCATGGGGGGTGCTGTGTCTAGCAGCAGTCTTTGCATTACTTTTAGCACAAATCATGCAGTTCGGAGTGACTTGTTGGATGTCCCTCTGTACGTTAGGCCCCATGTTATACTTCTGAACCCATTGTAAGGTGGCATCTCTCCCGTAATGGGTACTATTATGAATGAGCCTCAGGACGGGGTCCAAGCCTCGGGATCAAAACAATTCCTCATGCACTACATTTCCAGCCTGGCGAGGTGTGATCAAGGGTGGATCCCCACTCCTTAGCCCTTTCTTTGTCCTCTTCTGAATACACCGGCGGGTATTTTGACAGATGGAGCTGAGGAAGAAGTGACTCTCTCACGGCTTGATAATCGCCTTCTTTGCAGCTTGGTCCGCTAATTGGTTTCCTTTTATTATATGAGTTTCGCCTCTTTGGTGGCCTGGGCGGTGCATTACGGCCTCTCGTGAGGGCTTCTGAACTGCTTCTAACAGCGACAGGATTTCAGAAGTGTGTTTTATGTCCTTATTATTTGAGGTAAGGAGGCCCCTCTCTTTCCAGATTGCCCCATGAGCGTGCACCATGGAGAATGCAGAGCGGGAGTCTGTGTATATACTCACCCACATTCCTTCAGCAATAAAGAGAGTTCTTGTCAGAGCAAAGATTTCTGCCTTTTGGGCTGAACTCCCCGGGGGCAAGGCTCTCCTCTCAGCAGTCTTCTCTGGGATTATTACTGCATACCCAGAGCATCGCCTACCTGGTCCGTGAAGCTGCTCCCCATCAGTGAACACTTCCAAATCTGGCTGGCCAAGCCTTGGTCTGCTAGAGCACACTGGGTCCATGATGTTCAGGCAGTCGTGCTCTGAGGATTGTGTGGCTTCAGTCGGGAGCAATGTGGCTGGATTGAGGGCTGAAGTGACCTGGAGTCTTACGTTGGGATTGTCCAAGAGAATGGCTTGGTACTTTCCCATTCTCCCAGAGGTCAGCCAATAGCCCCCTTTTTTGTTCCAGTAAAGAAAGGAAATAGTGAGGGACACACACAGTGGTAAGTTGCCCCGGGGTATATTTCTCAGCTTCCTGAAGTATGTCACAAGTAGCAGCTACAGCTGGAAGGCAAGGGGGCCACCCTTAATGATATGATCTAGCTGCTTTGAGTAGAGGGATGTTGCCCAGAGCTTGAAGTAACACCCAGAGACTTATGTCTTGTCCTTCATGGACATACAATTTTAAAAAAATTAATTAATTTATTTATTTTTGGCTGCTGTGCGCAGGCTTTCTCTAGTTGCAGCGAGAAGGGGCTACTCTTCGTTGAGGTGCGCGGGCTTCTCATTGTGGTGGCTTCTCTTGCTGTGGAGCATGGGCTCTAGGCACGCGGGCTTCAGTAGTTGTGGTACACGGGTTCAGTAGTTGTGGTGCACGGGCTTAGTTGCTCAGCGGCATGTGGCATCTTCCCGGGACAGGGTTCAAACCCGTGTCCCCTGCTTTAGCAGGCAGATTCCTAACCACTGCACCACCAGGGAAGTCCACATTATTTTTTCAAGGCAACCTGAGTTTGGGGGTAACACACACTGGATCTGAAGATGCTGCTTTGCCAGGATTTCTACGTGATGTCCGTGTGATGCTAAGAACAATTCTAGGGCATCTCAGAGCTAACAAGCCGATGTTCCCAAGGCTGCATTTGGGGCACTAGTTTGCTGAGTCACTTGCAGTGCTGTTCTGCAGCTGCCTCTTAGGACCTCATAAGACCCAGTTGTTAAATGTTCAGGAATCTGGGGAGCTGGTTGACACCGCACTGGTAGCTTGAAATCAGCCAGGTGGGAATATTTACACCACAGGAATTGACAAACACCATAAACACAGTTCAGGACATTTGCCCCTTGAAAGTCAGGTGTTCAACATCTACTGCCATCGCATTACCTGTGAAATAATATAGATCCATCTCTCCAGTGGCAGATGTTGACGGAGAGAAACTTTTGATGTCTTTTCTTCAGACTCTGCAAACTCAAAGAAGAGAATCAGGCTTCCCAAGTATGTTATGTAAAATGGTACCCTAAATTTAAATGCTCAGCTTAAAAAAAAAATTAGACTAGAATCAGAGTATATAGCCTGAGAAAATGGCTTGTTTTGATGTCCAGTTGGCTCAAGAAGTTTCTGAAAATTAATTTATGATAAATTGCCTTATAAAGTTAACATAGCTCCCAAAATGTTATGGAGCCATTTCAAAAACTGGGGAAGTCAGCCAGTAAATTAAAGTGTAGCTCTGTAAAGGAAGAAAGAGATTTATCTCAACAATAGTTGAGACCCAGCTGGAGGAATTGGTCTTTATTTTAGTGGAAAGGGAGATAGCAATCCCTAGCTGATCTCAAGATTTATTTTTCCCCCTGAAATAATAGCTGACCATTGGCTCTGTTGTTTTTGGCTAAGTTTTCTACAAACAAGAATTTTGCAGCTGCAATGACCTAACTTGGAAAACAATTTGATAACATTTTGTAGAAAACACAAAACATTTGTTTTACTCTTTCTGAAGACCAGCAGTGGGACTAGGGGGAGAGCATAATATTTTGCCTTGAAACAGAAAAAAAGTTAATAACATCAGGGACTGGAAGAATACTCAGTTCAAATAAAGGTCATCTAAAGCCCGTGAAATGTTGTCTTTCAAACCAGTAATGAACACGCCTCACACAACCAGCTAAAATCCTGGATCCATTCAGTTGGTTATTAGGGCATAAATGGAGACCTTTATCATACAACAAATAGTTAGCTCGGCAGCTAGTTTTGACAAAAACAGCAGGAACAGTGGTTAGCTGCAAAAACAGACATGTTTTAGAAGAACCAGGAGAACACTTCTTGATGTGGTTGGAAAAAAAGAAAAGCTGCTTGCAGTGACTCGGATTTCAGTTGGATGAGTGCAGACAATCCAAATTAGGCAACATTATTGCTGATAGTTTGTTAAAAAAAAACCAAAAAATTATATCAGCTCAGCTATCAGCAAAATGCCCTCCCAAAGCTGATTGAATATGTACCAGTAAAGTTATTTGAAGTAACTTGATACACTGTGTCATATCATAGGACATATAGATTAAGACATGGATGCTTGAGTTAAATAGTCCAGGTTTAAATCCTTCATGACCCATTAGCTATGTGATCTCAGCAAAGAGATGATCTCTCTCAGCCTCACGTGCTTCATCTGTAAGCTAGGGATGATATTAGTTCCCAAAACATGTTGTTAGGGTTAAATTATGTGCTTACAATGGTGAGTGCTTAATAAATATCAGTCATTATTTTTTGCCTGTAGCCTTACTTTAAGCACTTGTGTTGACTTGGAGTCCCCAGAAGCAGACCCTGAGGCAAGGGATCAATTACAAGTATCATTGGCGCTCTGCATCCGTGGGCTCCATCAACCGCAGATTAAAAATACTGGGGGGAAAAAATTGGGGGGACTTCCCTGGTGGTCCGGTGGTAAGGCTGTGTGCTCCCAATGCAGGCGGCCCCGGTTTGATCCCTGGTCAGGGAGCTAGATCCTGCATGCCACAGATAAGAGCCCACATGCTGCACCTAAGAGCCCACACTCTTCAACGAAGATCCTGTGTGCTGCAGCTAAGACCCAGCACAGCCAAGTAAAGAAATAAATATTTTTTTAATAATAATAATTTTTAAAAAAATTTTAATAAATAAATTTATTAAAAAATTAAAAAGGCTTCCCTGGTGGCAGAGTGGTTAAGAATCTGCCTGCCAATGCAGGGGACATGGGTTCAAGCCCTGGTCCAGGAAGATCCGACATGCCGCAGAGCAACTAAGCCCGTGTACCGCAACTACCGAGCCCACGTGCTGCAACTACTGAAGCCCATGTGCCATATTGAAGCCCACGTGCCTAGAGCCCCTGCTCCACAACAAGAGAAGCCACCGGAATGAGAAGCCCACGCACTGCAACAAAGACCCAACACAGCCAAAATAAATTTATTAAAAATATTAATAATAATTTTAAAAAAAATTTGTGAGAAAAAAATTGGGGGGGATTCCCTGGCAGTCCAGTGGTTAGGACTCCATGTTTTCACTGCTGAGGGTGCAAGTTTGATCCCTGGTCTGGGAACTAAGATCACACAAGCCTCACAGTGTGGCCAAAAAAAAAAAGGAAAAAAATTCCAGAAAGTTCCAAAAAGCAGAACTTGAATTTGCCCATGCTCAGGCAACAATCTACATTGTATTTACCACTATTACACAGCATTTACACACAGGTATTATAAGTAATCTGGGGATGATTGAAAGTGTAAGGGAGGATGTGCGTAGCTTACATGAAAACACCACACCATTTTATAGAAGGGACTTGAGCACCTGGGGAGGGGTCCTGGAGCCAATATCCCGTGTATACTGAGGGATGACTGCAGTGTATTTGGGAGAGGATCCAAGATAGCAGTAGATGGGTGGAGATGTGGGACGGGAAGGGAAGGCAGTGAATCATGGGCAACTGGGGCTCACTGCATCTGGGGCCTCTCGGAGACAAAGCAGGATGCCCCACAGAGACATCCCACCTGGGGCGAGGAAGATGGGTTCTTATTCACCAACTCCCTGTCCATCTCTGTTTGAAGGCGTGTCCGAGGGCAGCTTTCAGGGTTAGAGGAACGTGTTCAGGGGACACTGGAGGGGCACTGGTAGAGCTTCTAGAACCTGCATTGTTGTTTTCTGATCATTACATGAGCTGAAGTTCCTCTACATATTTAACAGGTCAACCCTACAGCGATAATAATGCAACAAAACAAAACAAAAAAACTGTATTCATTCTATGCTGGTTTTAATGGAGGTACTAAGAGAAGAAATAAATTATGTAACAAAAAAATTTGTAAGTTTCCCTCAGATCAACACAGCACTGGGAATAATACGTGGAGTTTAAACCCTAATTCTGCTTTGAATCACTTACTTCTTCCTCAGTATCTACCACCTGAAGCTAGAAATGTATCTAATGTTTTTCATAGTGCTGTGCAATAGCTAAGTTTTCACGAAAAAGGGAAAAAATCCCTCTTTTTCCAAAAATCACAAAGTTTTAACAGCTGCAATAACATGCCTCCCCAGTAACTGAAACCACTCAAGTTTTTAGGAAAAATAACGTATTAAGACTTTCCCATGCATCCAGTCGAAGGTTCAGATACTAAAGTGGTAATTAACACCTATAAACTCCATTCCTAAATTGAGAAATTTATCTGTTACATAATCTGATCATTTGTGTCTTTTTCATGTGAAAAGAGGAAAGTCCGTATATATGGCCAACATTTCCAAAATAAATAACTGCCTCAGAGAAAAAGATTGAATGATTTGACCACATATTATATAGACTTTTTTGTGCTACAAAAAAAGCCCCCAAAACAAAAAAACCTAACAGCAACAACAATCCCCAAACAATGTTAGATGTTAACCAAAAATGGAGGGAAAGCTTGCATATTGGATAAAAGACGAAGTACTACATAAAGATCACAAATCAATCCAAAGGGACAAATATCCGATAGAAAAGCGGACAAACAACAAAAGCAGCTGAGAATTTTATCTGTTACAGAGTCTGACCATGTGCGATATTTTCAAATGAAAAGAAAAAGCCGTATATAAGCAGCCCAGGTTTCTAAAGCAAATAATTATAGAGTTTGATATGAAATGTTAAGGAGGAAGTTGCATGGTCAAAAAACATGAAAAGATGTTCAAGCTCATTATTCATCAAATACTGCAAATATAAAATGAGAAAGTGGTACCTCCCAGCTAATTGGTGAAGGTTAAAAAGATCATTAAGTACCTACGTACCATTGATGTGGGTCCAGGACCTGGACAGCCATACACTATTCCTAGGAATGTAACATTTCTAGAAGGCAAACTGACAACATACTGCATATTTCTTTGCAGAGCTCAGGAGTTTCAACCTAGCAACTTTACTTACAGGAATTCAGCCTAAGACAATAATTGGACAAATGTCTGAACATGTTCTCAATGGATGCTGTATCAGTTTGGGTTTTCCAGAGAAACAGAACTAATATTATATATATATTGAGAGTGAGAGCGGGAGAGAGAGAGAGAGAGAGAGAGAGAGAGAGAGAGATGAATTGAGAGTGAGGAACTGGCTTATGCCATTGTTGGGGCTGGTAAGCCTGAAATCCGTAGAGCAGGCTGGCATTCAGGTAAGAGTTGATTTGCAGCTTCGAGTCTGAAATCCATCAGGGCAGGTCAGCACGCTGGCAATTCAGGCAGGATTTCTACTGTTACAGCCTTGAGGCAAAATCCCTCTCCAGGAAACCTCAGTTTTTGATGTTACAGCCTTTAGTTGATTGGACACAGCCCATTCACATTAGGGAGAGCAATCAACTCCTCGAGGAGTGTTTGACCAAGACACTGGGCACTGCAGCCGAGCCATGATGACCCATAAAATTAACCACCATGGATGGTCATGCCTGCTGCTTTACAGAGAAAACAGGAATCATCAAAAGACACTCTGAACTTCCACCTGGAGTTCCTAGTCCAACACCCCTTTTCCCTTCCCGGGTCTCCTCATCAACATTTGAGTCTGTTTACCCCATGCCCTTTCTTTCTTTTTTTCTTTAAAAAATTTTTTGGAGTATAGTTGATTTACAATGTTGTGTTAGTTTCAGGTATACAGCAAAGTGATTCAGTTATATGTATATATATATATTCACTCTTTTTTAGATTCTTTTCCCATATAGCCCATTACAGAGTATTGAGTAGAGTTCCCTGTGCTATACAGTAGGTCATTATTAGTTATTGATTTTATATATAGTGGTGTGTTTGTGTCAGTCCTGATCTCCCAGTTTATCCCTTCCTCCCCTTAACCCCCTGGTAACCAGAAGTTTGTTTTCTACATCTGTAGATAAGTTCATTTGTAGCCTTTTTTTAGATTCCACATATAAGCAATATCAAATGATTTTTGTCTTTCTCTATCTGACTTACTCTAGGTCTACCCATGTAGCTGCAAATGGCATTATTTCGTTCTTTTTTATGGCTGAGTAATATTCCATTGTATATGTGTACCACATCTTCTTTATTCATTCATCCGTCGATGGACACTTAGGTTGCTTCCATGTCACACATGTCCTTTCTTGAAGCATTTTCCTTAGCTCCAAGATTCCACTTGCTTCCGGGTTTTCCATTTCTTTACTCCTTCTTAGCCTCTTGAAGGGATCCTCTTCAAATTCACATCCTTGAATGAGTGGGGGTCCGCAGGTTCTGTCCTAAGCCCTCTTCTCTTTCCACCCTCTGGGCCACCTACAATCACATTCAGAGGCACATAGCAGGCACCTGCCAATAGCTTAAGCAAATATGATGGGGTCTAGAGATAGGAAGGTCAGGGCTGGTTGGTGGACCCTGACTCCTCCCCACTCTCATTCTGCCGACCTCAGTTTGTGGCTCTGGTGCCCCTGCTCACGCGATGCCTGCCGCTAGTGTCTCCCCACCAACTGTTTGGAATCTGATTCATTCATTTATTCAACAGCTATCTATTCACAACCTACTATGTGCCAACACTCTTCTGCACTGAGAATACAGAAGTGAAAATGTACATAAAAATCCTTGTTCTTGTGGCGCTTATAGTCAGATGGGGGAAAACTGAAGGTAAATAAGATAAACAAGTGAAAAATGCCCTGTGTCCGATTGGGTAATGGGTGCTACGGAGAAGAATAAAGCAGAGGGAACCATTGCTTCTTGCTGTGCATTTCTCCTATTACACATAGGTTTTGGGGTGGGGTGGACCATTTTTGTTTGGGGACTTATTTAGCAGTATTGCATTATAGCCCTACTCAGAAGCCTTCCATACTCTCTACTCTTTATATTTATTTCTGAATCTATAAAAGCCCCCAAACTGCATATAATATGAGCCTTTAAGCATGGGTAAAACTACCCCAATGAATGGTTTGGAAGGTGTGTTAGGGAATGGAGATGCTCCAGAGCTCAACATAGTTTTTTTAAGGAGCCATCCCCCCGCAATCCCCCCTACAATCCACCCTGCAATCCCCCTGCAATCCCTCCTACAACCCCCCTGCAATCCCCCCTACAATCCCCCTGCAATCCCCCCTACAGTCCACCCTGCAATCCCCCTTGCAACCCCCCTGCAATCCCTCCTACAACCCCCCTGCAATCCCCCCTACAATCCCCCTGCAATCCCTCCTACAATCCACCCTGCAATTCCCCTGCAATCCCCCCTACAGTCCACCCTGCAATCCCCCTTGCAACCCCCCTGCAACCCCTCCTACAACCCCCTGCAATCCCCCCTACAATCCCCCTGCAATCCCCCCTACAATCCACCCTGCAATTCCCCTGCAATCCCCCTGCAATCCCCCCTACAATCCCCCTGCAATCCCCCTTGCAATCCCCCTGCAATCCCTCCTACAACCCCCCTGCAATCCACCCTGCAATTCCCCCATACAATTCACCCTGCAATCCCCCTGCAATGCCCCCTACAATCCACCCTGCAATCCCCCCTACAATCCCCTTGCAATCCCCCTGCAATCCCTCCTACAACCCCCCCGCAATCCACCCTGCAATTCCCCCATACAATTCACCCTGCAATCCCCCTGCAATGCCCCCTACAATCCACCCTGCAATCCCCCCTACAATCCCCCTGCAATGCCCCCTACAATCCACCCTGCAATCCCCCCTACAATCCCCCTGCAATCCCCCTTGCAACCCCCTGCAATCCCTCCTACAACTCCCCTGCAATCCACCGTGCAATTCCCCCTGCAATCCCCCCTACAATCCCCCTGCAATCCCCCCTACAATCCCCCCTGCAATCCCTACAATCCACCCTGCAATCCCCCTAGCAACCCCCTGCAATCCCCCCTACAATCCCCCCTGCAATCCCCCCTACAATCCCCCTGCAATCCCCACTACAATCCACCCTGCAATCCCCCTGCAATCCCCCCTACAATCCCCCTGCAATCCCCCCTATAATCCACCCTGCAATCCCTACAATCCACCCTGCAATTCCCCTGCAATCCCCCTTGCAACACCCCTGCAATCCCTCCTACAACCTCCCTGCAATCCCCCTTACAATCCCCCTGCAATCCCCCTTGCAACCCCCCTGAAATCCCTCCTACAACCCCCGTGCAATCCCCCCTACAATCCCCCTGCAATCCCCCCTACAATGCCCCTGCAATCCCCCTTGCAACCCCCCTGCAGTCCCCCCTACAACACCCCCTGCAATCCTCTGAAGCTCTTTACCAGAGTCCTTTCTTGCCTCTCCAGTGCTTTTGCCCTTCAGCTGGACCGTAGGCATAATTTCTTGAACACTGCTAGAGAGACTTTGAGACAATAAGATCGGTATTGACCAGCTCTCACAGATGTTAGATCATGCTTGCTTGTACAGTGTTCCCCCATTTTAAAAAAGGAATGTCATAAAAAATTTTTTCCATAGAATTAAATAATATTAAGATGGAAAAAAATTAAAAAGTAGAGGGACTCGGAAGGCTGGGGTGTGTGTGGTAACCTTAGATAGGGTGGTCAGGAGAGGCTTCACAGAGGAGGTGACATCTGAGCAGAGAACCAAGAGAAGTGACGGGACAAGGATCTGGATGGCTTCCTGGCACAGGGGAGCATGCTGATGACGAAATACGATGCTAGCCATGGTTTTAAAAATCACAGGAATACAAAACTATATCTATTGATAGATCACTTGTGTGTGTGGGTGGTGGTGGTGTGTAAATGTACAAACTCTGGAAGGACACATTTCAAACCAATGATAGGGTTTCATTTTGGTGAGGGGCAAAGAACTGCAGGGGAGTGAAGTTGAAATTTTCTGTTTTGTTTTGTTGTTTCTAAATAAGAGAAAGTACTCCCAGGTAATCTGTGTAATTAAATTTTTTCAAGTCGCCTTTTAAAATCACTGGATTAAAAGGCAATGGGCAATGAGAGGGGAATACTTATTTTCTTTCTTATACATTTTCAGAATTAAAAAAACCCTGCATTTTTTAATAACCAGGAAAAAAATGCAACAAGGCGATTTCTGTTCTGTAACTATTTTTTACTGCTTTTTGAGTCAACCAGTAGATGACCCAGGGCCCACCTGTGTCACGGGCTGTGACCGGGGGCTCCCTCTCCCTTGGCCAGCGGCAGGGTGTTCTTGCTGGGGCCACCCCCGTGACTGCTGCCTTTGTGCTGCCAGCATCACCGTGGCTACCTGCAGACACACTCCTGCCACGGCCTCTGGGGGTGGGGAGAGCCCCCAGCAGGCTGCAATGCTTAATAATGTAAGATGAGCGAAGAAGCAAAGGGAGGAAAAGTACAGAAGGCTAAGCCTTCCAAAGGCAAAGTCCCGGGTCCTTGGCACCCACACCGGACCCCTGGCACACCCCCTGGTTAATCTCGCAGTTTCTCTCTCCAGGGAAGCTGGAGATAAGCTTCCCAGCAGCTGGGGCAAAGGGCAGTCGGATGCAGTGTTGGGTTGCACTTGTGTTCCAGGCCAGCTGGGCGGTGGCTTCTTTACAAGAGCATGGGGAGCGACTTCAGCTATTTCTCTGCCCTCCGACCTCCCCTGCAACGTGTTCCAGAGTCTCCGCCCTGGGGGTCTGCACCTATCCCAACATGGCCTCCTCTTCCAAAGGATGGATGCCTTCATCCCCTGAGACTGGTTGTAGGAGGGTCATCGGCCTGACCTGGCAGACTGACAGAAACATCTTTTCAGACTTGATGCCTCTTCTGGGTGCCTGGCCTGGGCCCCTCACAGGCTTCACAGTCCCTTAATCCATTTTATTTGAGGCATGGAACTGTGGTCTGAGCCTTTCTCACTTTATTTCCTTTTGGGGGGGGTGGGGGAGTGGGGGGGGGCATGCTGCGCAGCTTCACTTTATTTCTTTATTGGTCCTCCTCACCATGGATTTACTATGACTCCAGACTGTAAAGTGTGTGTGTGTGTGTGTGTGTGTGTGTGTGTGTGTGTGTGTTGGGAAAGCCAATCTTTTTTTTTTTTTTTCTTTTTGCGGTATGTGGGCCTCTCACTGCCGTGGCCTCTCCCATTGCGGAGCACAGGCTCCGGACGCGCAGGCCCAGCGGCCATGGCTCACGGGCCCAGCCGCTCCGCGGCACATGGGATCCTCCCAGACCGGGGCACGAACCCGTATCCCCTGCATCGGCAGGTGGACTCTCAACCACTGCGCCACCAGGGAGGCCCGGGAAAGCCAATCTTAACACTACTAGTAAGTAAAGCTGCTCTGTTAATAAGCCTACAATGGTTGCACAGGATAAAGCAGCTGCAAGGAAGATTTAAGCTACTCATTACTAGGTTTTGCTAAGTTGTTACACCAGCCTTTCCACTGGGTATGAATATTCGTATATATTTTTTTTTTTAGAAAATAAAATCAGCTGATGGAAGTTAAGGTAATGCTGACTTTGTTTCATGAGAAATAAAAACTCTACTCAGGAGAAGCCCAACCGTTATTTATGGCTCAGACTTTCTAAGTTTTCTCTGAAACAAGCTGATATTCTGGATTCCCAATATTCTCTGCAGAATGCCTAGTTTCACAGAGAGGTGGAGGAATTTTTACCAGGAAGGAAAATTTTTTTTTTCCCTAAGGGGAAAATATTTCTAAATGTACCCTCATGAAGTATTTTCATTATATTAGCCAAAAAGAGTCTGGACTAAATAAAGTATAAAGCCAAAGGCATTTGAAATGGCTTCCTAGCCAGGAAGATCCGGCAACCATCTCAGTTTCTGGACTCAGGAAAAACAAATGAGATCGCGGCTGGCCAGGAAGGCCACCGCGCAACATCCAGGAAGTGTTTTCTGCTCTTTTTTCTCTGAAAGCTTGGGAGTGGAGTCCCAGTTTATTTGTTGACTACACTGTTCTTGTTTCTTGTAACCATAGAGTCTGGTTTAGTTGAGTGTTTCTTATGTCAGGCTCTTGCCAAGCCAATATTTATCATTTTAGAAATTTCCATGAGTCATAAAATAAACCTGAACCCCACTCTACCTTCTATGGGCACTTCTTTCCTAGAGTTGTTTAACATAAAAAGAAAAAAATGCTGAATCTGGAATCCAACACAGCATTTATCAGACCATATGCATACTTTCTCCTGCATCAAGGGTCCTTCTCTGAGACTTGAAAGCCACTGAAGGTGTGCAGCCTGGTGCCTGACTCCTCCCTACCCCCCAGCCCAGACCCCTCTCCGGAGGGCCAGGCCGGGGCTGGGAAACAAAGGAAGCCGGAGAGGTCTGAAGCCAGGAAGTGACTCACTGGCTCATGGGGCGAGAAGGAAGGTTTCCCACAGGAGTGAGAAACATAAATGATCAAGTGATTCCTTCCAACCCCAGCGTGGAAAATCTTGCGAGTGGACCACCTCTTAATGACTGAGCCTGAATTTACTGACCAAAAAATAAAAATAAACAAATGACTGTAAGACGTGATATGTTAGCCTCTCACTGACATGAAGAGTATGTGACATGAATGCTATATTCTCCCTTTGTGCCAATCAGCTCCCTTCCCCCAGGTGTGGGTGGCTGAGAGAACCCCATCAGGCCACCACCTGGACAATTACAGCAACTTATTGATTTTGCTGTAAAAATAGGCCCTGTGTCAAGAGCCCAAGGCCTAGAGTTTATATAACAAAATTCGAGGGTCTGCCTTAGTATTACTAGAATAGGATACCCTACAAATTGCCAATACTGTGCTGGACACTCAATAAATCTTCCCTTTAGTGCATTTTTGAGCTAAAGGGGTTAAACTCATCAACACCTTCAGTTTGCAGGTGAGGACAGGAGGCCCAGAGAGTTATGTTGTACAAGAGGTTACACGGCCAGTCAAAGCTGGAACTGGTGACGGCGGTATCAAACACCGCATTGGAAGACTGATGATGGAAATACTGGCGTCTTAGAGGCAAAAGCAAAACAGTTATAGCAAAGGGCCCTGGATTTCACATCACAACCTCTGTCCCTTGGCTGTTCCTGGTCTAGCTGCCTTTGAGCCTGCTTTGAGATCCTCACTGGGCAGAGCTGGGTGTCTCTGTCTGGACCATCATTTGATACCCCTCCTCCCACCCCCAGAAGAAGGGAAAAGAGGAAAGGTAGGAAGCACAGCTGAGCAGCCCCTCAAAGCAAAAACAAACAAACAAACAAAATTCATTTATATCTACCTAGGTATCTTAGTCCACGGAGTCTAGTTTTTTGGTAGAAACATTTGGTGTGCTGTCCTTCCAACCATCAGTCTCTGAGGGAGCCCCTCTCACCACCTTTCCGTACTTGTGTTCACCAGCCTCAGTGAGAAATCATGTGGGGAATTTCCTCTCCTGATACCTCACCCATTAAGCTCCAGTAACATCTCCCTGCTGTGATCTGCCCCTCCAGTAGGAGTCTGAGAATTCCCAAGGGATCCTGGGCGGCGCTGTTCTTGGCATCGATCTGTTTGCACTCGTGATCTCCTTGTGGCAGGGCCCATGACTTATTCATCTTCGTGTTCCTGGTGGCAAACACAGCCACAGCTGGCACACAGTAGGGACCCAGCTGTCAAATCTAACTGAAAAAAATCTTGCAAAGTGGCGTCCCACTGTGAACGCAATGTTTCGCCTCCAAACACAAACTTTCATTTTTTTTTAACATTTACCTCCTCTTTTTCGTATGAGAAATTCGGTTGGTAAAAATAGATGGGATGACGCAAACATCCTTTAAAAGGGCCAGGCTGCTAAGACTCCTACTTGGTTAGTGTGTATTAGATTGAACCATAAGAAAGTCCTGTTTTTGTAAGTCAAAGATAGTTGAGTTGAGTGTTGCCCATTTTCTATGTTCAGACTAACATAAGTGAAAATAATGTAACTACAAATACACCGCTTTTTACTTTTCATCGGACTCTCGAAGGGAACGTTTGGCCCAAGAGGGATGAATAACCACTGGTCGGGGTTATTGTGAGACCACCTACTCCATTTTCTTAAGTATCAATAGTGCACTATTGTCTGAAAAACACGTCATAGTTGTTCAATTTTTAACATTATAAAATAGTGGTATATGACTTTAAGGATTAATAGAGAAATCAATAGTGTTACCATGTGGTACTACATTGTTCCCATGAATGTACTTAAATATATTTAGCCCTTTCCTAAAATAGATGCCCAGGCCCCTGGGGCTGCCTGATCCAGCAGGACTAGGCTACAGTAAAGGAATGTCCAGAATGTATTTCCTATGGTTTCCATTTGCCTCGTTTTGTATAACCGCCCATCCCCCGTGGTGTTAAGGAAGCAACAAGGGGTCCCTAGTTCTCTTGTTCAGCATCACTGTGAGAATAATAATAAGTAGATGGCTTACTCCTCTGGGCAAAGGAACATCTCTCCCCCTAACCTCATCTGTAGAATGGGACTAATACTAATGTCAAGCTATGGCCATCACCACTAGTTATCTCCCAATATCCATTTCCCCTTCTTCCTTGGTAAAGGAATCCCAGTTTCTTAGCTGAGCACGTGGCTACTCAGAGAAGAGACCACACTTCCCAGCCCCCCTTGCAGCCTTATGACCAAGTTCTGGTCAGTGAGATGAAAGGAGAAGCCTTGTCTAGAACTTCTGAGAAGTTTCTTTAAAAGGGAAAAGGCAGGGCCTCCCTGGTGGCGCAGTGGTTGGGAGTCCGCCTGCCGATGCAGGGGATGCGGGTTCGTGCCCCGGTCTGGGAGGATCCCGTGTGCCGCGGAGCGGCTGGGCCCGTGAGCCATGGCCGCTGGGCCTGTGCGTCCGGAGCCTGCGCGTCCGGAGCCTGTGCTCCGCAACGGGGGAGGCCACAGCAGTGGGAGGCCCGCATACCACAAAAAAAAAAAAAAAAAAAAAAAGGGAAAAGGCAGATGTCACATTTCTACTTCCACATTTAAGGAGTTTGCAGCTCTGTCCTAACAACAAGTAAGAAGCTAGACAGACAACTCTTCTTGGATCCATAAGAGAGAAGAGAACACAGGGCAAACCACCGCCCCCAAAGTGGAGACAGACAGGAGAATCCAGGGAGCTGTGGTTAGCCAGAGCAGTCTTACGAGGGGAAACCACCGGGGAACCAGTGCCGGGTGGGAAAACCTGAACTGTGATGGACAAGTTAGGGGAGGCTCAGTGTGGACAAGTCTGAGGGTGAAAAACTCCCGAGAGACTCAGTCACAGGGGGACCCTATGTTTTGCCTCCTGAAGCTTACCATGTTCCCACAGTAGATATCAGAGAAAAATCCCCTCCTGCTTCCTGCAGGGCAGGGCGACAGGAACCATTAGGAAATCCTCCAGAGCACTTTGTTCTTCTTAACAAAGGCTGCCGTCAGGGGAAACTAGTTAACTGGAGCCTAACCAGTCAGGATTTGATCAGAACCTAACTCATCGGAGTAAGGGAAATACCCACCTCCAGCCCACTCTATAGACAACTTGGGGGTGGGTGTAGGAGTGGCTGAGAAACACTTGTGCCGTCCACAGAGGCACGGGCTCAGTAAATGACTGAGACCAAAGCACAGGAATATAGAACACTTCCCCTCCCCTCACACCACACCACCATGTTACTAAAGGCCTATTCACCACAGTTCCTTTTACCTAGGACATCATGTCCAGCTACCAAGAAAAAATGACAAGGCATACCAAAAGGCAAAAAACAAACAAACAAACAAAAACCCACAAAGAAATAAAGAATGCCTTTGGTGGGCTTATTAGTAGACTGGACACAGCTGAGGAAAGAATCTCTGAGCTAGAGGACATATCAGTAAAATCCTCAAAATCAAAAAGCAAACAGAACTGAGACTGAAAAATACAGAACAGAAAATCCAAGAACTGTGGGACAGCTACAAAAGTGGTAACATACATGTAATGGGAATACCAGAAGAAGAAAAAGAGAAAGGAACAGAAGAAATATTTGAAAAAATAGTGACTGAGAATTTCCCCAAAGTATTGTCAGACACCAAACCACAGACCCAGAAAGCTAGGAGAACACCAAGCAGGATATGATTACCAAAAAACTACACCTAGACCTATCATTTCAAATTACATAATATCAAAGATAAAGAAAAAAAATCCTGAAAGAAAGGGAAAAAGACATCTTACCTATAGAGGAACAAAGATAAGAATTACTGACGTTTCCTCAAAAACCATCCAAGCAGGAAGAGAGTGAAGGGAAACACAGAGTGTTGAGAGAAAAAACCCACCAACCTCGAATTCTGTACCCTGCACAATTATCCTTCAAAAGTGAAGGAGAGGGACTTCCCTGGCAGTCCAGTGGTTAGGACTCGGTGCTTTCAATGCTGAGGGTCCGGGTTCAATCCCTGGTCAGGGAACTAAGATCCCACAAGCTGCGGGGCATGGCTGAAAAGGAAAAAAAGAACTTTTACTTTTCTTATTCTTAATTGACGGATTAATGGATAACAGTTTGTTTCAAATAACAGCAACAATGTATTCGATTATATATGCTTTTGTATATGTCATATATGCCTATCTGTGCTTAGATATAAATGAAATGAATCACAGGAATAATATAAGAGGAGGAGGGTATTAGGATTATTTTGTTACTGTAAGGTACTCACACTATCTGTCAAGTGGTGAAGCGTTATTTGAAAGCAGACTTGGATTAGTTGTAAATGTATACTGCAAACTCCAGGGCAACCACTAAAAAAAGTGAGAAAAGTATAACTGATATGCTAGGAAAGAACAGAAAATGAAATCATCTAAAATGCTCAGTTCAAACTACAAATGACAGAAAAAGAGTGGAAGGCAAACATAAGACCAAAGAACAAAGGCAACAAATAGAAAACAGTAGTGAATATTATAGGTGTTCATCCAGCTATATCAATAATAATGTTGAATGTCAATGGTCTAAATGCACCAATCAAAACAGAGATTTTCAGAGTGCCTAAAAAAAAAAAAAAAAAGAGCCAACTCTATGTTGTCTACCAGAAGCTCACTTTAAATATAAAGACACATACAGATTAAAAGTAAATGGAGAGGGGCTTCCCTGGTGGCGCAGTGGTTGAGAGTCCGCCTGCCGATGCAGGGGACACGGGTTCGTGCCCTGGTCCGGGAAGATCCCACATGCCGCGGGGCGGCTGGGCCCGTGAGCCATGGCCGCTGAGCCTGCGTGTCCGGAGCCTGTGCTCTGCAACAGGAGAGGCCACAGCAGTGAGAGGCCCGCATGCCGAAAAAAAAAAAAAAGGAAAATGGAGAAAAATATACCATGTTAACAGTAATCAAAACAAAGCAGGAGTAGCTACATTAATTTCAGACAGAGTCGACTTCAGAATCAGCAAAGTTCTTGGGAACAAACAAGGGGGTTACGTAATGTTAAGGGGTCAGTTCTCCTCTAAGACATAATCCTTTATGTGTATGTTCCCAACAACAGTGTCGACCTAAGTGAGGCAAGACCTGACAGAATTGCGAGGAGGAATGGGTGAATCCATTATCACAGCTGGAGACTTCAACACTGCTCTATCAGACATGGACGGATCCAGTAGGCAGGAAATCAAGAAAATCAGAAAGCAAGCTACGGGACACCACACACCCAGCACAAAACCATGACACAAAGCACCGACAAAAGCAAACCACAACACAAAACACCTGCACATGGCTTATTTCTCCATAAGGCCATTCACCGCATTGATAGCAGTGGTTACCTCTGAGGAGGAAGCTGACGCTGTGGGGATGGAGAGCAAAAGTGCTCTGGGGGCTTTTCTTATTGTATCTTGGAATCTTTCATAATGAGAACACACTCATATCTTACTTACATAATTCAAATTATTTTTAGAAAAGACCACAGACATAAATAAGGGTAGGGGAGAGAGAATAGGTGAATTTGTGAAGAGGCAGGAAAGAAGCTAAAAATAGTTTTTCTGCAATATATACTGGCAGGGTTATGTCCCCTCGCAGGCTTTTCCTGATCATTGATTAACACATCTCTCTTCAAGTGCCTCATTAATGTATATTCTCCCCTGCCACTCATATTTATGGTTTTAAATGAAAGTACCTATATGTTCACAGATGGTTACATATGCAAAATGTTTTCTAAATTAGAAATGGAACACACTCAGTCTCATATTCAAGGGGAGACCTTATGTTAAAACTTTTTCCCTCTGTGGGATGAGAAGGAATGAATATATCTAGGAAACTAATGTGTAAAGGAAGAGGTTAAAGTTCAATGGGGTCTTAAGAAAAATGGGGGCTCATTTTAGGTTAAAATGAACTGATTTAGAGGTTTGCCTGATGGATTGTAAAACATCTTCAGATACTTCACTGACCGAAACAAACATGTATTAAACACCTACTATACATCAGGGGCTATGCCAGTCCATATAAGATGCATCCTAGGGACTTCCCTGGTGGCACAGTGGTTAAGGATCCTCCTGCTAATGCAGGGGACACAGGTTCGATCCCTGGTCCGGGAAGATCCCAGGTGTCGCAGAGCAACTAAGCCCGTGTGCCACAGCTACTGAGCCTGCGCTCTAGAGCCCGTGAGCCACAAGTACTGAGCCCGCGTGCCACAACTACTGAAGTCCACACGCCTAGAGCCAGTGTTCTGCGACAAGAGAAGCCACAGCAATAAGAAGCCCGTGCACTGCAACTAAGAGTAGCCCCTGCTCGCCACAACTAGAGAAAGCCCACGCACAACAACAAAGACCCAATGCAGCCAAAAATAAATAAATTTTAAAAAATTGCATCCTAAACACCCTTTGACCTCAAGGAACTCTCAGTATAAAGTAGTGATGGTGGCAGCAAATGCATATATAAATTACAGCTATACTAACAGTAGGGAAAAACGTTAAGACCTCACTATGGAAGTGTGGTCTGAGGACCCGCAGCATCTGAATCTCCTGGGGCAACTGAGACCCACTTCTAAACCCTTGAATTTGCATTTTAACAAGATCCTCAGGTGGTGTGGATGCTTATCAAGGTTTGAGAAGTGATGAACTGTGGGACTATAGAAGGACCCACTCTTGATCCCTTGGGAAGTGGTCAAAAGTCTCCAGACTCTTGGGAACATTCCAGGATGAGAGACCAACAGGCCCGTGATGATGGCAGTTAGAGCAAGAAGGATTCTGGAATGAGAAGTTTAGTCTGGAAGGAAATTGGGAACTTTGGAAAGTGTGGGAGACAGGACAAAAAAGGCAGGCTGAGGCCAGAGGCAGAAGGGCCAGACTGAACTGCTGAGATTTCTGGAGGAAGCCGCAGGAAATTTTAAGCAGTAAAGTGACAGGATCAGATTCCTCTGTTTGGCCATAACTCTGGTTGCAGTGAGGAGGACAAAACGCATAAGAGAGGCTGGAGCAGGCCCGACTTACATCCTTACATGAGGACGATTCAGCTTTGAACAGAAAAGAAGTCTTTGAGGACTCAGAGATGGAG
Source organism: Mesoplodon densirostris (assembly GCF_025265405.1). Taxonomy (NCBI): domain Eukaryota; kingdom Metazoa; phylum Chordata; class Mammalia; order Artiodactyla; family Ziphiidae; genus Mesoplodon; species Mesoplodon densirostris. The sequence goes on from NC_082676.1 coordinate 67,810,247, forward strand.
GGTGGCACTGAGTCCCGGCCGACAGGGAAACACAGGGCTCCAGCTGCAGCTGGATACAGGTGGGTTCTTTCTTTTAAAAGTGCTGATACCCACCAGCCACATCAGCATCACCTGGGAATTGTTAGAAATGCAAATTCTTGGGTCTCACCTGAGATACATGGTCAGAAACTCTGGGGATGGGGCACACAAATCTGACTTGGAATAAGTTCTCTTTCACATTGCAAACCACTGCTCTAGCCTGCCAAAAATCTTGTAGTAGGTGGTAAGGCTTAGAATTGCCACAACTTTCTTTCTTTTTTTTTTTTTTTTTTTTTCTTTTTGCGGTATGCGGGCCTCTCACTGTTGTGGCCTCTCCCGTTGCGGAGCACAGGCTCCGGATGCGCAGGCCCAGCGGCCATGGCTCACGGGCCCAGCCGCTCCGCGGCATATGGGATCCTCCCAGACCGGGGCACGAACCCGTATCCCCTGCATCGGCAGGCGGACTCTTAACCACTGCGCCACCAGGGAGGCCCCACAACTTTCTTTCTTAAAAAGAAAACAAACACAAAACAGGAGAGTAACGAGAAATGAGTCTCTATGTCTAGGGGCCAGAAGAAAAGCCACATATAACCTAGATTTTATATAGTGCCCAGGAAAAGCAAAAGACATATTGACCATCTTGTCCAAAAGCCTCACATTTGGAGAATTAAAATAGTTCTGGTAGAGGCCTATTAAGTTCTAGGTAGCCTAAATTAAGTAAAACTTAATCATCACGGTTGTAAATTCTTTGTTGCCTTTATTCCCCAGAAAAACACCCTCAGAAAAAGCGCTGGGATTCCTTCTGGCCCTCTGAAAATTGTGTTTCTGATGCAACCGCCCATTAAAAAAAACGCAATCCCAAATTAAAAACCCCCAAAACGGAGCAGCGGGGCTGGCGCCACCATCCTGAGGCATCTCTGCCGTTTCCCAGCCACACTGCTGCGGACTGCAGTGCTCCTTTCCCAGGCTGTTCCCAAAGACAAATAAAACACTCCTTGTTTTTTCCAGACCTGAAATTAGCGGTGACTCAGAGCGCTCTGAATCGCCACAGTCGCCTCGGCAAAGAGGAAAAATGTGCAAACTTTTCCTCTCGCCCGAAGGCCCGACGTGCCGGGCTGGGCCAATCAGGCGAGGATGGTGGGAATCGCACCAAAGTAGGTAAAAAATGCGGGACGCGCGGCCCCCGCGACCGACCGCGCCCAGGCTCCCGCTGGTCCTTCCTTCGTCCCTCCCTCCCTCCCTCTCGTCCTCCCTCCTCCCTCCCTCCTCTCTCCAGTCTCCACCGCTGCGGGCCCCGCCCCTCTCACCCCTCCCCCTCCCAGGCCCCGCCCCTCGCGGCGGCGCACACCTGGCCAGGTGGCTACTTCCATGTAAGGGCAACGGCGGCGCAGTGGGCGGGGCTCCACGTGGCCCCGCCCAGGTGAAGGGGCCACCGCCCCTCGCCCGCAGGTGCCAGCTGAAGCTCCGCCCCCTCGTCCAGAGCTGCTGGGGGAGGACCTCGCCCCCACACCACAGGCCAGAGCTGGTGAGGGGTACCCGGTGCCCCTTCTCCGGAAGGCGAGGAAGACCCCGCCTCCGCGGAGTCGGGGTTGGGGGACCGCCGGGGCGGGGCGTTGCCAGGCCGGCCGGTTGCGTAGCAACGGTGGGCAGCGCGTGACGTGCGCCGCCGCGTCTGGGCCCGAGGCGCCCGCCAGTCCCTGGGAGGCTAGCGGGGCTTCTGTGAGGAGGTCGCTCCGCAGACTTGGTGCTCGCCGGCTCCCTCTCCGCTCTGCGGCCGCCGCGGCGAAGATGGTGAGCTGGGGACCCGGGGCGCCACGGGGTCGGGGCGGCGGCGGCGTGGGAGGACCCGGGCTTCGGCCGCCGCGGACCCGCTGGGCCCCGCGCCGGGGCGGCTCCCGGGCCGCTGCATTCTCGCCGTCGCCGCCGGCGCGAGGCCTCCGCCTGGCCTCGGTAGCCCAGCCGGGGTTGACCCCCCGCCCCGGCGACGCCGCCCGGGGTCCGCTCGTGCTCCCGGGTGGGGGCCTCTTTGGCGCACGTTTCGCCGAGGCCGGGCGCAGCCGGTCGGCGACTCGGGCGGTTTCGGCCCCTGAGGTCTGTGCGTCTCGAGGAGGGAACGAGGCCTTTATTGAGCCACCTGGGGGGCGGGATGGCCACCGAGCGTGACCCCTGCGATTCCGAACCGGGCCTGCGGTCCTTTGCTGCCGCCCCTGGTGGTCCGCGTCCCGCAGCTCCTCGTCCTGCGCGTCCGGCCGGGCGGTGGCCTGTCCGGCCTCCATGTACGGTCACAGATTTTCTTTTACCTGCAAACAGGTTGGCTCTGCCAGCATAGCGTGCAGGGGGTGGGCATGATGCTGGGATGCTAATTAAAGCAAATGAAAAAGCTTTTTAAAGTCCATTAAGCTATCCGAGTCGCTAAAAAGTAAACAGATGTTCCTCATATTCTAGGTGTTGGACTTCTTAATTCACGTATTTTCCCCTGTAAACTGTCACTCTCGTTTGCTGCAGAGCCGTGCTCTTAAGTGGACGATCAAGTAGAACATTTTGTCATTTTCTGTAGTCTGCGCATACTGTTACCATTTTTGGTCAATGATTTGCAGGCAAAGGCTTACCAGACTTTGCTGGAAATATTACACTGTTATTGCATCTGTCTGCCGGGAAACAGTTGGTACCAGTTTATCTTCCTACACAATGTTTTCACTGAATGACAATTTGGGTTTTCTTAAGGTATTGCACCTTTCAGGGCTATGCAGACTGGCTCAGTGATGGAAGAAAATTAGAGATTAGACAGTAGTTTCTGGATGACTGAGGATATGTAGTACGAATTTGATGTTGTTCAGTTTTTGGTTCTTCTTTGGTTTGATTTTGTAAGCTACAAAGAAGATCGGCATCTTACAACTTTCTAACTTCTTTAAGATTGTACTGCATTATATACTACTTTATGCTAAAAGACTTAATCTAAGGGCTTTGAGTTTTCATAAATTTAATACCATCCACTCAGACGAAAGTGCTTTGAATCAGGCTGGAGCCGGCTTTAGTGCCTTCTAATTTGACTTAACTTTATTTTCTGTTTGAAAATACGACCAAACCTTTTTACTTTAGCTAAATGCTTAAACTTTAAAGCTTAACTTTCTTATTTCTATACATTCAAATAAAATGAAGAGTCTGTTTTAAATATTTATAGTTCGGAAGGAGGAGGAGAAATAAAAATTAATCAAGATGGGTGATTCCAAGTACGTTTCAAACTTAGGGAGGTCGGAAGAACTTATGAACTACTCTTGTTAGGATGCTTGCAAAGAAAGAGAGTTTAGAATACAGGTGACCATTTTTATTTTATTTTTTTAATTGACACAGTTGACTTACAATGTTGTGTTCATTTCTGCTGTCCAGCAGAGTGCTTCAGTCATACATATATATACATTCTTTTTTAAATATTGTTTTCCAGTATGGTTTATCATAGGATGTTGAATATAGTTTTCTGTGCTATACAGTAGGATCTATATATAAAAGCTTACATCTGCTAACCCCAACTTCAGTCTATCCCTCCCCAACCCCCTCCCCCTTGGCAACCACAAGTCTGTTCTCTTTGTCTGTGAGTCTGTTTCGTTGATCAGTTCATTTGTGCAGATGACCATTTTTAGAGCTTACTCTTGTATTTAGCCTTATGAGCACAGAGCTTCTCCCTTCATTCCAGCTATTAGAGAATATTATGAAGATGTACGTTTATTCCCTGATTTTAGCACTTTACCTCTGTATTTGAAACTGTTTAGATCTGTTGGTTGGATACTTGGTTCCAAGTTTCTAAGCTTTTTTTTTTTTTCAGATTAAATTTTAACTGTTGATGGATTTGTTCTACATTAACAAAATCACTTCCTGGTACTCACCAAGTCTTCTCGAAGCACTTGGGAATAAAGCAATTTGAAACCAACTCAAAAGATCACCCTGAGCACTTTAAGATGAGATTTCATGTTTTTAGAGTCTCACTTTACAGTGCCAAAAAAAAAAAAGGAAAAAAGCCTACCCTCCACAGGACCCACATCTACACACTCCAAACAAAACTTTGGTGTGCGTGTGTACTGGGTGCGCCAGCTTCCTCATACAAAGATTATTTACCAGCCTACCATCAAATTCCTAGGGTTATCTGCTGAGTAGTTCTTCCTGTTGGGTATGGATTGAGACATCACAGGAGACTGGCCTATCTCCTCTTGTTACCAGTGGCTGTCTGGGAAGTCAGAGTGTAGTCTTGTCCCTGAAACAGTAAAGGTCTGCATGATAATCTAACCCTTAACCTTACCCTAATCAGAACTCGGCTCTAACAAACTGACCTGTTGGCTCAGACTGAATTACACGTGTATTCTTCCACTTGATGATTAGCAAAAACACTTTTACTTACAGCAATCTAGTGGAAGAGGTTGGGCATGTGTTCCTGTGCCCATTTAACATATTAGAAAACAGTCTGTAAAGGTTTAATTGACTTGTGGCCTTTTCTGACTCCACATCAGGTTTTAAAATAATTTAAAAATTAATTTTGAAACATTTTAAGCAGGAAGGTACACAGAATAATAAGTTCCTTTGTACAAAAAAAGGTTAACTTTTTGCCATATTTCAGGTTTTTATGTTACCATTACAGGTAAATACGCATCTTTTTCCTCATCCCGTTCCCTTCTCTCCCCAGAGGTAACCACTCCTGTGTCAAAGACGTAATGTACTGGCCAATTAAGGAGATGATTTTTGCAGGTTATTGCATTTGAGAGAACATTAATTAAAATGAGGAACATCTCAAAAACAAAAAAAAAGGGCTTCCCTGTTGGCTCAGTGGTTGAGAGTCCGCCTGCCGATGCAGGGGACACGGGTTCGTGCCCTGGTCCGGGAAGATCCCACATGCCGTGGAGCGGCTGGGCCCGTGAGCCATGGCCGTTGAGCCTGTGCGTCCGGAGCCTGTGCTCCGCAACGGGAGAGGCCACAACAGTGAGAGGCCCGCGTACCGCAAAAAAAAAACAAAACAAAAAACAAAAAAAAAAGGACAGAGACCTGGGGCTGGTAAACTGAGGAGTCTTGAGGAAGCCTGGGGACAGGTCTTAATCTGGAAGTAAGCAAGGGCAGGATCCTTTTGTTGCCCTGAACACAAAATGATGGGAGTGAATTTCTTAATCTTCACTGCTTTTCAGGAGCTCAGGGCTCAGGTAAAGTTCAACATAGTCACCTGAAACGAACACATTTCGTTGATGTTTCCATACTTTCAGTTGTACATGTATGCATCTGTAATAATATATGTTGCCTTGATGTATTTTAAGATTTTATATAAATGTTATCATGCTTCGTGTATCCTTTTGCAACTTTCAAAAAAAGAACTTGGTGAGGTTTAGTTCTGGTTTGCCTCCCATCAGCTACTTTCACAAGCCTGTTTCTCTATTTTCTCTACTTGGCATTATGAGACTTTGAAAACCAATCTGATAGGTGTGATATGGTTTCTCATTCTTTTAATTTGCATTTCTCTGATTAGTAGTAATTGAGTATCTTTTCATTCTTGTTGCAGCTTATGTTTTTACATGCATGGGCTTTCAGTGAACCTGACATTGTGTAAATATTCCTCACATCTTCATGTAGACTCATTTGTGGAGCCATAAAGTAAATCTAACCTTAAAAGAAAATCAGCGAGAATGTGCTTGTCAAAGCCAGACCTGCATAATGAAGACTAATATACCTTGCCTCCGGCACCTGCTTTTCTTTGCGTGCCTCTCAAGCTGCTAAGTAACAGAAGTTCAGTACTCTTAATTCTAGCCACCTGCCCTTGTGAGGCCCTGGTCGTGGTAGAATGCACAGTGATCCAGAATAGAGTTCCATCTTTGCCACAGGCCGTGGAGGTTAACATCCTCTATTCTATACTTATCCTTTTCTTTCTTTTTCCTAGGCGGTACCTCTAGCCAAAATGGTAAAAACAAACACACATGGGATATATGGGAAAACTGTACTTTCTGCTCAATTTTGCTGTGAACCTACAATGTCTCTAAAAAATAAAGGCTATTAAAAAAAATAAAACAACCATAATCGTTTTTCATAAACAGAATTGTTTTAAATCAAAATGGTGTTTATTGTATACAGGAAGATTCTAAACATTTGTGTTTTTATTTATGTTAATGTAACTTATATTTTCTTTCAGTAATAATTAAGATACTTTGAGCCGAACACCACATTTGAAATTTGAAAAAAAAATTGAAACTCTTTAAAAACTGTTGTTTTAACATGTACTTTTTTTTAATCTACAGAGTAATGCTCTAGTCCGATTAACTAGGCCTGGTCTCTGTTGTATTCTTTGCTCTTTGCATACCTAAACCACAGAAAATAATAAACCATAAACATGATGCTGGTTATTTAAGCATCTTGAGCTACGTTTCCACATAGCCTAATATTCCTGTCTATGTTTTCCATGAAAGACATACCCAGAGAATTGTATGTAACACTCAGAAATACTTTAATCAGTTTTTCTTCTGTCTCTGCCTGCTTGCCTTGGTGTTAGAAATGAGTTTTCACTTGGAGTTGTCCTGCTTCTGAAAGCTGTCTCCTGTTCATTTTGCTTGAAATTTTACATCGGGAGAAGCATAGAAAAATAAACATCAGATTGGTTCATCTCAGTAACGCTTTGACAAACTTGTTACTTAATTCATGGAATCTTGGAATTCATGTACAAAGAATCTTCTGTACAAGGGCCCCCAGAGAGTTGAGTACGTAGTCTTGAGTGATGCTTAACTCTTGTAAGATTGTCTTCTAGTAGCTGACATTGTAATGCTTATGTGCTGTTTACCCTATTTCATGATTTGTTTGCTGTGTTAAAGAATCAATTTTTGGTAGGTCTTTTAAAAGTAGCTCATTTCAGGAAAAATGCAGTCAGAATTCTTTAAATTCGTATTTTAATCTGTAGTGTGAAATGGTGGAGATTTTGGTTTTATTTTTTTTATTTTTTATTTTTTGCTTTTCTTTCTTTTTTATTTTTTTATTTTTTGCTTTATAACAAATTTAATCAGTTATACATATACATATGTTCCCATATCCCCTCCCTTTTGCGTCTCCCTCCCACCCTATCCCACCCCTCCAGGCGGTCACAAAGCACCGAGCTGATCTCCCTGTGCTATGCGGCTGCTTCCCACTAGCTATCTACCTTACGTTTGGTAGTGTATATGGTTTTATTTTTTTGACATGACAAGGGACCGTCAAAGAACTCTTACTCTGTTGCCACAAGGCTTAGGACGAGCACTTGAAAGGTAGAAACGTCAGTGCGTACTGTAGCAGGAAACCTATATTTAAAACTGATTTATCTCTGTGTTTGTGCTTTTGGATCACATTAGAGGAAGACTGTTTACTACTTTCAACATTTTTGCGTTACTTTATAGGTTGTTCCTCCTCTTTGCCTTATCACAGAAAAGAAGGATGAATTTTCTACCCATATTCCTATCTTGGCTTGTTTTCAGAAGATTGCCAACTTGTAAATTTTGAAATTCTTTCACAAAGCACATTTTTGTTGGCGGTAGTTTTTTTTTTTTTTTTTTTTTTAAGTAATAGAGCTAAAACTAAAGCATGGGCAGATATAGGTAAAACTTCTCCAGCTTGCTCTGGAGCTATCTTTTAAGTCAGTTATGGAAGCTCTGAAGCTCTGAGGAATTCTCAAATCGTTGAGGCCTTGTTTTAAGAACGTTGTAAGTCATCTTTAGACCAATGTTGTCGAATAGAAATAAAATGTGAGTTACATATGTATTTTTAAATTTTCTAGTAGCCCCATTAAAAAGGTAAAAAGAAAAGATGAAATTTGTTTAACCCAATATATCTGAAATATTGTATCAACATTTAATCAATTAAAAAATGAGACATTTTACATTCTTTTCTCATACAAATTGTTTGAAATCCACTGTATATTTTATACTCAGCACAGCTCAATTCAGATGCTCAATTTTCATTGGAAATATTTGGTATATATTTAGACATAAAATTTATAGTTGAAAAAGCAGAGTCATATACTTAAGTTGCTCCAAGCATACTTAGTTTTCCAGTAATGGAATTGATAATCAATTTTAAAATTTAAGTTAATTAAAGTGAAATAAAATTAAAAATGCAGTTCCTCGGCAGCACTGGCCATGTTTAATGGACTCTCTAAACCACATGTGGTTAGTGGCCACCTTAATGGACCAGCCTCAGACTTTGTGGATTGGCCTGTTTAATTTGTAAGGGGAAGTTAGTGTGGGTACCAACACTTTTGTTAATTCTTGGCATGTCTGCATATGACAAACAGTGCTGAGATAGCCTGTGAATCCCTTTTATGGAACTTATTAAGATGTTTTGTGGGACTAGACTGTTGAGCTCCATTGGCTAGGATTTGTATATTTCAACAGCACAATACGTCTCCTAGTAGGCCCACAACAGATGTTACCGAATGAACACGAATGAGTGAATGAGAGGGCATCCTTCATTATGATGGGGCCGGGTCCCATGGAGATGGATTACTTTAATTTTTATACTTTCTATTCCCACATACCTTTTTTTTTTAATACAGTGGGAATTGAGTTTTAAGTACTGAACTAATTGAATAGTACCTCCCCTTTGTATATTGTGTTATAATTTAGTTCGAGTCTTAACAGTGAAAATCCTTTGAGATAGATAAGGCAAGTATTATTAGAGTAGCACCTTTCAACTAATTCTGACACGCAAAAACTGCTCAGTAATGCCAATTCCCTTTCTTTCTTAAAAATGAAACTGAATGATATTTGATGCTCATTGAGGCATCCTGAACCATAGAAAAGCACTTGAAAGCGTAACAAATGAAAGAACAAGAAGTAATGCTATCTTAGATAACTTATAAGTATTTACTGTGTGTCAGGCATTGTGTTAACTTATCTCACTCAATCCTTATAGCAACCCAGTGAGGTAGGTATTGTTATCATTACTGTTAAACTATACTGAGAAGTGGTTAAGAGCTTGAGCCCAGAGTCTGGCTGCCTAGGTTTTTTGAATCTTGGCTCTGCCACTTACTGACTGTATAACCTTAGACACATTACTGACTGTTCTGTGCCTCAATTTCATCATTCCTCCAAGTGGGAATGATAATAGTACTTAACCATCACAACATTTTGTCGATGCATGTAAGTAAAGCAATGCCTGGCACATGGTAAAGTGCTTATCAGCACTGGCTAAAATAATAATATTAAACAACCTTAGATCCAAGTTTAACAGTCTCTTTTCTTTATATTCTGAGTACACCAGTGTATACTTCAGTAACTGCAGATAAAATGAAAACGGTGAAAGAGTGCATAAAAACATGTTTCTAATTGCTTATTATTTCTTTAAACTAATTTTATTTTACTTGGAGTCATTATATATGATCATTTTTTTATGATCAAGTTTTTAATTTGACTTTTCAGGTGATTTTGATCCTTGATGTAAAAATATCTTGTCTTCCACTCATAGTTATATTTTTCTTGAAGTAATTAATGGAGAATGAAACACAGTTGTTCATTGCCCTCAAGGTTTAGAATAGCAATCATCTATTCAATAAATATTTGAGAAGTTATTATATACCAGGAACTGACCCAGGTACTTGGCATACAGTACAGAAAAACAAAGTCCATTCCTTGTAGAAGTTATATTCTAATGGGGGTGGGCGGGTGGGAGGGACAACCAAAAAATTACAAGATCGTGTCAGGTAATGGCAACTGGTGTGAAAAAAATAGGGTGATCAATTAGGGAGTACTAGAAAAGTTGGCTACCTTGGGGTAGATTCTTAGGGAAGTCCTCTCGGGGTGACATTTGAGCTTAAGACTTGCATGGCAAGAAGGAGCTAGCTAGCCATGTTAAGAGCATTTCAGGGAGAAGGAACTCTAAGTAGAAAGGCCTTGAGAAGAGAATGAGCTTGACATGCCGGGGACAAAAAAGGTTTGTGTAGTTGGAATTCAGTGAAAAGCAGGGAGAAAATTAGGAAATGGACTATAGGCAGGAGCTAGAGCTGGGTGAGCCAAGGTGATTGCACCAGGAAGCTGTCGGGTGTCTGGTGGTAGGGAGGTGTTAGGGTGTTAAGTTGTGGAGTGAGATAGGATTTAGATGTACAAATGGGGACAAAACTGATTGAGTGTTGCTATTATTCAATCAGTCAGTGGTAGCTTGGATTAGGATTGTTAGTACTGGGATAGTGAGAAGTGATTGGATATTGTATAATTGGGGGAAGAGCTGACAGGACTTACTGATCATTTGGGTGTGTGGCATAGGGGAAAGAAAGACATCAAGGATAATTCCGAAGATTTAGACCTGAGCCACTAGGTAGTTGGTGCTGTCATTGTGCTGGGGTCCTATATAAAAGAAGCTAAAATAGTCTGGCAAAAATTGAGGTTCTTGGAACTTTGAGGAACAACAAATTGATCCAGAAGTATTACAGATCTTTAAAATATCTTCACATCTGATTGTAATAATAATGTATGTTCATTATAGAACATTAAGGAAAATTGAGTTGTAATGACAGTCCTATCCAAAGTGCGTTTGGTGCACTTTCTTTCAGGCCATTTTAAACATATGCTCATTCTTTCAATAAATAAGTGTTAGGTACCTTCTGGGAATCAAGTACTGTTGTAGGTTCTAGAGATTCAACAGTATACAAGACAAAGTCCCTTTTCCTATGGAATGTACATTGTCATGGGGGAGACAGGTAAGAAATCAGTAAATAAGATAATTGGAGATTGTAATAAGTACTATAATGGAAATAAGGGAGATAGTGAATATCTGGAGAATATCAGTGTAGATTTTTCTCAAACAGTTGAGTTCATCTGTAACAGTTTTATGTCCTTTATTTCTCACATCTCAGTGTAACAAGGGTGTCAAGCTAATTTAATGGGGAAACGAATAGCATCTTCAACAAATGATGCTGGGACAGCTGATGTCCGCATGAATGAATTTGGATCCCTGCTTCACACTATATACAAAATTTAACTCAAAATGGGTCATAGACCTAAATATAAGAGCTAAAGCTATAAAACTCCTAGAAGAAAACATAGGCATAAATCTTTGTGAACTTGGATTAGGCAGTGTTTTTTTGACAATTTTCTTGGTATTTTTAGGCAGTGACACCAGAAGCACAGGTGCCAAGAGAAAAATAGGTAAAGTGGACTTTATTAGAATTGAAAACTTTTTTGCATCAAAGAACAGCATTGAGAAAGTGGAAAAGACAACCCAGAGAATGGGAGAAAATATTTGCAAATCATATGTCTGACAAGGAACTTGCAGAATATATGAAGGACTCTTACAACTCAACAATAAAAAGACAACTGAATTATATGGGCAAAGGCTTTGAATAGATATTTTTCTAAAGAAAGATACACACATGGTCAATAAGCTCATGAAAATATGCTCAAAATCATTAGCTACTAGGAAATGCAGATCAAAACATAGTGAGATCCTATTTCATACCCACTAGGATGGCTGTAAAAAAACTAACAAATGTTGGCAAGGGCATGGGGAAGTTGGAACCCTCCCACATATGTTGCTGGTGGGAATGTAAAATGGTGCAGCCATTTTGGAAAATGGTTTGACATTTCCTTAAGAAGTTAAACTTAGGCGTTACCATATGACCCAGCAGTTTCACTCCTAGTTATATATCCAAGTGAAATGAAAACACATGTCCACATAAAAACTTGTACATGAATGCTCATAGTGTTATTCATAATAGCCTCAAAGTGGAAACAACCCAGATGTCCATCGACTGATGATTGGATAGATAAAATGTAGTATATGTGTACAATGGAGTATTATTTGTCAGTAAAATAAATGATGTACTGATACATGCTGTGACATGGATGAACCTTAATACATGTAAAGTGAAGGAAGCCAGTCAGAAAAAGACTGCATGTTGTATGATTCCATTTATATAGAATATCCAGGATTGGCAGAGACATAGAGACAGGAAGTAAATTTGTGGTTGGCTAGGTTTGGGGTGGGTAAGAATGGGAAAGAGGAGTGATTGTTCATGAGTACTGGGTTTCTTTTTGAGGTGTTCAGGATGTTCTAAAACTAGACTGTGATGGATGCACAAATGTGAATATACTAAAGCCCACTGAATTTACACTTTAACTGGGTCAATTTTATGGTATGTTAAATAGATCTGTAAAAACTATTTAAACTGTAATGGTATTATGCATATACAGTGATGGTATTAAATCATCTTCCTGTTAGATTTAAATCCGTATTGTAAGTAGTGCTCAGTCATCCTTGAGCATAAATCTTTGCCTTCATTGGCATTGTTTGTTCAAAATAGAGTCCTGGGTATGCAATTACTGAGTCAAAAGTTTTGTGTTTGTGTGTATATATTTCTGATTTTTAAAATTTGCTCATCATAGAAAACTTGGAAAATAGAGGAAACTAGGGAGTAGATAAAAGTCACTTATATTCCCACTGTTAGAGATGAAATTTCTTTTCCCTCTATGTATATTTTACTGTACATAAAGCTTTATATCCAGCTTATTTTTTCACTTAAACCAAATCATAAATATTTCCCCCATGTCATTCAAAGCTTAATGTAAACATAATTTTAACAGCTGTATCACAAGCTATCCTGCAGATATATTATGATTTTCTCAGTAATTCTCCTGTTTTTATTTGGACTGTCTCATTTTTAGTATTTTGCAGATTATTTCCCCAGAATAAATTTATTAAAGTAGGAATACTAGGTTAAAGGGTCAAAGAGTTTAGATTGTTTTAAGGCTCTTGGTATAAATGGCCAAATTGCTTCCTGAAAGGTAACAGTGAGTAATATCGTTGCCTGTGGTGGAAGATAAATCTGGAAGGGTAGCTTGGTTCAGATAATAAAGGGCCTCTTATGCTGTGTTAATGAATTTGGACTTTTGTGGGTGCTTGGGAATTGGTGAAGATTTTTAATCTTGGGCGTGACAGAAGATTTGAAGAGTAGATGAGAAGGAATAGATTTGAAATACACATTTAAGGAGGAATTGGTAGGGCTTAGAAACTGAGTGTGACCACGGAACAAAGGTAGATCAGTTAACCAACAGCATCAAGTCTGCTTCCTGTCTTCGGTTCACTGACATGCAAGCTCATCCTCCAGAGAAGCCAAGTTGTTAAGCTAAGACAACATCGTTTACCATTAGCTTATGGTGTGTTCAGTATTATCTTTCTCAAAAGGGACTAGAGTATTTTTTACATTGTTGCGCTTGAAGTAAAAACTAAAAGTAATGTATACTTTTTCCATTTAGGATAATTTACATAAAGTAAAATTCACCATTTTTAGTGTAAGTTCTGCAGATTTTGGCCATATACAGTGGTGTAACTACCACCACAATCAAAATATAGAATAGCTCCTTCACTCCAAAAAAGTGCCATATTAATACCTCCTCCAATCCCCAACAACCACTGATGTTCTTTTTTTCCTTAAAAAAATTTTTTTTAAATTTAATTTTATTTATTTTTTTATACAGCAGGTTCTTATTAGCCATCAATTTTATACACATCAGTGTATACATGTCAATCCCAATCGCCCAATTCAGCACACCACCACCACCACCCGCTGCTTTCCCCCCTTGGTGTCCATACGTTTGTTCTCTACATCTGTGTCTCATTTTCTGCCCTGCAGACTGGTTCATCTGTACCATTTTTCTAGGTTCCACATATATACGTTAATATACAATATTTGTTTTTCTCTTTCTGACTTATGTCACTCTGTATGACAGTCTCCAGATCCACCCACATCTCTACAAATGACCTAATTTCGTTCCTTTTTATGGCTGAGTAATATTCCATAGTGTATATGCACCACATCTTCTTTATCCATTCGTCTGTCGATGGACATTTAGGTTGCTTCCATGACCTGGCTATTGTAAATAGTGCTGAAATGAACATTGGGGTGCATGTGTCTTTTTGAATTATGGTTTTCTCTGGGTATATGCCCAGTAGTGGGATTGCTGGATCACATGGTAATTCTATTTTTAGTTTTTTAAGGAACCTCCATACTGTTCTCCATAGTGGCTGTATCAATTTACATTCCCACCAACAGTGCAAGAGGGTTCCCTTTTCTCCACACCCTCTCTAGCATTTGTTGTTTGTAGGTTTTCTGATGATGGCCATTCTAACTGGTGTGAAGTGATACTTCATTGTAGTTTTGATTTGCATTTCTCTAATAATTAGTGATGTTGAGCAGCTTTTCATGTGCTTCTTGGCCATCTGTATGTCTTCTTTGGAGAAATGTCTATTTAGGTCTTCTGCCCATTTTTGGCTTGGGTTCTTTGTTTTTTTAATATTGAGCTGCATGAGTTGTTTATATATTTTGGAGATTAATCCTTTGTCCATTGATTCATTTGCAAATATTTTCTCCCATTCTGAGGGTTGTCTTTTTGTCTTGTGTATGGTTTCCTTTGCTGTGTAAAAGCTTTGAAGTTCCATTAGGTCCCATTTGTTTATTTTTGTTTTTATTTCCATTACTCTAGGAGGTGAATCAAAAAAGATCTTGCTGTGATTTATGTCAAAGAGTGTTCTTCCTGTGTTTTCCTCTAAGAGTTTTATAGTGTCCGGTCTTACAGTTAGGTCTCGAGTCCATTTTGAGTTTATTTTTGTGTCTGGTGTTAGGGAGTGTTTTAATTTCATTCTTTTACATGTAGCTGTCCAGTTTTCCCAGCACCACTTATTGAAGAGACTGGCTTTTCTCCCTTGTATACCCTTGCCTCCTTTGTCATAGATTAGTTGACCATAGGTGTGTGGGTTTATCTGTGGGCGTTCTATCTTGTTCCATTGATCTGTGTTTCTGTTTTTGTGCCAGTACCATATTGTCTTGATTACTGTAGCTTTATAATATAGTCTGAAGTCAGGGAGTCTGATTCCTCCAGCTCCGTTTTTATCCCTCAAGATTGTTTTGGCTATTCGGGGTCTTTCGTGTGTCCATACAAATTTTAAGGTTTTTTGTTCTAGCTCTGTAAAAAATGCCATTGGTAATTTGATAGGGATTGCATTTAATCTGTAGATTGCTTTGGGTACTATGGTCATTTTCACAGTATTGATTCTTCCAATCCAAGAACATGGTATATCTCTCCATCTGTTGGTATCATCTTTAATTTCTTTCATCAGTGTCTTATAGTTTTCTGCATACAGGTCTTTTGTCTCCCTAGGTAGATTTATTCCTAGGTATTTTATTCTTTTTGTTGCAGTGGTGAATGGGATTGTTTCCTTAATTTCTCTTTCAGATTTTTCATCATTAGTGTATAGGAATGCAAGAGATTTCTGTGCATTAATTTTGTATCCTGCAACTTTACCAAATTCATTGATTAGCTCTAGTAGTTTTCTGATGGCATCTTTAGGATTCTCTATGTATATAGTATCATGTCATTTGCAGACAATGACAGTTTTACTTCTTCTTTTCCAATTTGTATTCCTTTTATTTCTTTTTCTTCTCTGATTGCCATGGCTAGGACTTCCAAAACTATGTTGAGTAATAGTGGTGAGAGTGGACATCCTTGTCTTGTTCCTGATCTTAGAGGAAATGCTTTCAGTTTTTCACCATTGAGAATGATGTTTGCTGTGGGTTTGTCATATATGGCCTTTATTATGTTGAGGTAGGTTCCCTCTGTGCCCACTTTCTGGAGAGTTTTTATCATAAATGGGTGTTGAATATTGTCAAAAGCTTTCTCTGCCATCTATTGAGATGATCATATGGTTTTTCTCCTTCAGTTTGTTAATGTGGTGTATCACATTGATTGATTTGTGTATATTGAAGAATCCTTGCATCCCTGGGATAAATCCCACTTGAACATGGTGTACGATCCTTTCAATGTGTTGTTGGATTCTGTGTGCTAGTATTTTGTTGAGGATTTTTGCATCTATATTCATCAGTGATATTGGTCTGTAATTTTCTTTTTTTGTAGTATCTTTGTCTGGTTTTGGTATCAGGGTGATGGTGGCCTCATAGAATGAGTTTGGGTGTGTTCCTTCCTCTGCAGTTTTTTGGAAGAGTTTGAGAAGGATGGGTGTTAGCTCTTCTCTAAATGTTTGATAGAATTCACCTGTGAAGCTATCTGGTCCTGGACTTTTGTTGGAAGATTGTTAATCACAGTTTCAATTTCAGTGCTTGTGATTGGTCTGTTGATATTTTCTGTTTCTTCCTGGTTCAGTCTTGGAAGGTTATACCTTTCTAAGAATTTGTCCATTTCTTCCAGGTTGTCCGCTTTATTGGCATAGAGTTGTCTGTAGTAGTCTCTCAGGATGCTTTGTAATTCTGTGGTGTCTGTTGTAACTTCTCCTGTTTCATTTCTAATTTTATTGATTTGAGTCATCTCCCTCTTTTTCTTGATGAGTCTGGCTAATGGTTTATCAATTTTGTTTATCTTCTCAAAGAACCAGCTTTTAGTTTTATTGATTTTTGCTGTTGTTTTCTTTGTTTCTATTTCATTTATTTCTGCTCTGATCTTTATGATTTCTTTCCTTCTGGTAACTTTGGGTTTTGTTTGTTCTTCTTTCTCTAGTTCCTTTAGGTGTAAGTTTAGATTGTTTATTTGAGATTTTTCTTGTTTCTTGAGGTAGGCTTGTATAGCTATAAACTTCCCTCTTAGAACTGCTTTTGCTGAATCCCATAGGTTTTGGATCATCGTGTTTTCATTGTCATTTGTCTCTAGGTATTTTTTGATTTCCTCTTTGATTTCTTCAGTGATCTCTTGGTTATTTAGTAACATATTGTTTAGCCTCCATTTGTTTGTGTTTTTTATGTTTTTTTCCCTGTAATTCATATCTAATCTCATAGCGTTGTGGTCAGAAAACATGCTTGATATGATTTCAGTTTTCTTAAATTTACTGAGGCTTGATTTGTGACCCAAGATGTGATCTATCCTGGAGAATGTTCCATGTGCACTTGAGAAGAAAGTGTAATCTGCTGTTTTTGGATGGAATGTCCTATAAATATCAATTAAATCTCTCTGGTCTGTTGTGTCATTTAAAGCTTCTCTTTCCTTATTTATTTTCATTTTGGATGATCTGTCCATTTGTGTAAGTGAGGTGTTAAAAGTCCCCCACTATTATTGTGTTACTGTTGATTTCCTTTTTTATAGCTCTTAGCAGTTGCCTTATGTATTGAGGTGCTCCTATGTTGGATGTATATATATTTATAATTGTTATATCTTCTTCTTGGATTGATCCCTTTATCATTATGTAGTGTCCTTCTTTGTCTCTTGTAACATTCTTTATTTTAAGGTCTGTTTTATCTGATATGAGTATTACTACTCCAGCTTTCTTTTGATTTCCATTTGCATGGAGTATCTTTTTCCAACCCCTAATTTTCAGTCTGAATGTGTCCCTACGTCTGAAGTGGTTCTCTTGTAGACAGCATATATATGGGTCTTGTTTTTGTATCCATTCAGCAAGCCTGTGTCTTTTGGTTGGAGCATTTAATCCATTCACGTTTAAGGTAATTATCAATATGTATGTTCCTATGACCATTTTCTTAATTGTTTGGGGTTTGTTTTTATAGGTCCTTTTCTTCTCTTGTGTTTCCCACTTAGAGAAGTTCCTTTAGCATTTGTTGTGGAGCTGGTTTGGTGATGCTGAATTCTCTTAGCTTTTGCTTGTCCGTAAAGCTTTTGATTTCTCCATTGAATCTGAATGAGTCTTTGCCAGGTAGAGTAATCTTGGTTGTAGGTTCTTCCCTTTCATCACTTTCAGTGTATCATGCCACTCCCTTCTGGCTTGTAGAGTTTCTGCTGAGAAATCAGCTGTTAACCTTATGGGAGTTCCCTTGTATGTTATTTGTCATTTTTCCCTTGCTGCTTTCAATAATTTCTCTTTGTCTTTAATTTTTGCCAATTTGATTACTGTGTGTCTTGGTGTGTTTCTCCTTGGGTTTATCCTGTATGGGACTCTCTGCGTTTCCTGGACTTGGGTGGCTATTTCCTTTCCCATGTTAGGAAAGTTTTCGACTATAATCTCTTGAACTATTTTCTCCGGTCCTTTCTCTCTCTCTTCTCCTTCTGGGACCCCTATAATGTGAATGTTGTTGAGTTTAATGTTGTCCTAGAGGTCTCTTAGGCTGTCTTCATTTCTTTTCATTCGTTTTTCTTTATTCTGTTCCGTAGCAGTGAATTCCACCGTTCTGTCTTCCAGGCCACTTATCCGTTCTTCTGCCTCAGTTATTCTGCTATTGATTCCTTCTAGTGTAGTTTTCATTTCAGTTATTGTATTGTTCATCTCTGTTTGTTTTTAATTCTTCTAGGTCTTTGTTAAACATTTCTTGCATCTTCTCAGTCTTTGCCTCCATTCTTTTTCCGAGGTCCTGGATCATCTTCACTATCATTATTCTGAAATCTTTTTCTGGAAGGTTGCCTATCTCTATTTCATTTAGTTGTTTTTCTGGGGTTTTATCTTGTTCCTTCATCTGGTACATAGCTCTCTGCCTTTTCATCTTGTCTCTCTTTCTGTGAATGTGGTTTTTGTTCCACAGGCTGCAGGATTATAGTTCTTCTTGCTTCTGCTGTCTGCCCTCTGGTGGATGAGGCTATCTAAGAGGCTTATGCAAGTTTCCTGATGGGAGGGACTGGTGGTGTGTAGAGCTGACTCACTGATCTGTTCTTTGTCCCTGTAGTTTCTTTCACCTTTGCACGAATATCATATAAATGGAATTGTGCAGTCATAACCTTTGAGTCTGGGTTCTTTTCAGTTAGGATAAGGTATTTGTGCATCAGCAGTTTGTTCCTTTTGTTGCAAACAGTATTCCATTCCCCAGTTTAGGAATATATTCTTTGTTTCTTATCTTAGTGAAAGATGAGGCAAAATATTGTGGAGATCTTTTTTCCCCCTAATATTAATAAGTGCTTGAAACAGTCATTCTCTCCACCTTGGATAAAACCACTAATAGGCATTATCTTATTATTAAGTATTGCTTTTTAAATTTTTTCAACTGCAGAATCAAATGGCTATTTAACAAGGGAGGGGATTGCAGAAATTTTGAAATGTGTCCGTTTGTTTTATGGGATATTGACTTCCTAAAGGTCATACACTTTGCATATTGAATGCTGTATACATTAATGTCTCTTATCTAGCATTTATTCTGAAATTAAGTGATGCTTACATATCAGTTTTAGAAATAAAATGTATGTACTTGTGACCTTTAGAACAGAATATTAAGTAGAAAACTTACATTGATTAAGTAAACATTTATTAAACAGCTTCAGTTCCTGGTAGATGGGGGATTGTGTGTATGTGTTAGGCAGAGGGCATTGATAAAGATACCAAGAGTTGAGGTGATGTCTTATGGTGGTTTCGATTTTTTCCCTGGTGATTAGTGATGTTGAGCACCTTTTCATGTACTTCCTGGCCATCTTTATGTCTTTGGAAAAATGTGTATTCAGAGCCTCTGCTCATTTTTTAATTGAATTTTTTTTGTTGTTACTGAGTTGTATGTGAGTGAGTTCTTTACATATTTTGGATATGTACCTTATCACCTACCTGATTTGCAAACATTTTCTCCCATTCAATAGATTGCCTTTTCATTTTGTTGATGGCTTCCTTTGCTGTGCAGAAGTGTTTTCATTTGATGTAGTTCCACTTACTTATTTTTGCTTTTGTTGCTTTTGTTTTTTGGAGTCAGATCCAAAAAATCATCACCAAGACCTATGTTGAAGAGCTTACCATCTGTGTTTTCTTTTAGGAGATTTGCGATTTCATATCTTCCATTCAAGTCTTTAATCCATTTTTTGAGTTAATTTCCTTATGCTATAAGATAGTGGTCCAGTGTCATTCTTCTGTACGTGGCTGTCCACTTTTCCCAAAACCATTTATTAAAAGAGATTGTCCTTTCCCATTGTACAGTTGACCCTTGAATAGCATGGGTTTGAACTGCACAGGTCCACTTAGGGGTGGATTTTTTCAGTAAATATGTGCTATAGTACTACACGATCCATGGTTGGTTGAATCCACCAATGCAGAACTGTGGATTTGGAGGGCTGACTATAAAATTATATGCAGATTTTCCATTGTGCAGAGGGTCAGCACCCCTAACCCCCAAGGTGTTCAAGGGTCAACTTTTTATTCTTGGCTCCTTTGACATAAATTAATTGACCATATATGCATTAGAATGTCAATTATCCAAAAGACAGAAATAACAAGTGTTGGTGAGGACATGAAGAAAAGGGAACCCTTGTGCACTATTGGGGGGAATGTAAATTGGTTCAGCCATTATGGAAATCAGTATGAAGATTCCTCATACTGATTTTTTAATTTAATTAAAAATTAAAGAACTACCATATGATCCATCAGTTCCACTTCTGGGTATTTATCCAAAGGAATAAAAGATGTATGCAACCCCTTGTTCATTGCAGCATTATTTACAATAGCCAAGGCATAGAAGGAACCTAAGTGTTCATTGATGGATAAGTGAATAAAGAAAATGTGCACACATATATAAATACATAAATGGAATATTATTTAGCCATAAAAAGGGGGATTTTGCCACTTGCAACAACATGGATGGAGCGTGAAGGCATTAAGCTAAGTGAAATAAGTCAAACAGAGGAAGACAAATACCTTATGATCTCAATTATATGTGGAATCTAAAGAAAAAAACCCAAACTCATAGATAAAGAGAACAAATTGGTGGTTGCCAGAGGCAGGGTGGTGGGCAAAATGGGTGAAGGTGGTCAAAAGGTACAAACTTCTAGTTATAAAATAAATAAGTCCTGGGGATGTGATGTACAGCATGGTGACTATAATATTGTAATAGTACTTACTGCATATTTGAAAGTTGCTAAAAGAGTAGATCTTAAAAGTTCTCATCACAAAGGAAAATTGTAATGACGTGTGATGGATGTTAACTAGACTTATTATGGTGATCATCTCACAGTATATACAAATACTGAATCATTATGTTGTACACTTGAAACAACAGGTATGTTGTGACATAACAATGCTGTGTCAGTTATAGCTCAAAAAAAATGTCTTTCAGTTTCACCATCATCACAAGTACATTCATGGTTCCATGATGTGATATGCAATGAGTTGTCCTTATAAAATCAAATGATGTAAAAATTTTCCTTCTTTACAAGTTGTTTTTGTCAATCAGTTATGAGGAGTCTAAAAAATAAACATTATAAATATATGCAAACAGTATGTCAGAGGTCTAAAGTTCTGTATCTTTAGGAAAAAGAAAATAATAGCAGATCTGATCAGGACCAAAATATTCTATGGAGATCAATAAAAATTGCTTAGAAGTTTTTTGCTTGCTTCTTTCAGAAAACCCTAAAGTTTTGAGATGTAGTATTTTCCTTGGAGAATTGTACCATAAAGAATGGGGAAAAAAATACAACATTTCATAAAAATTTTAAGGGATAATCATTTTTCAAAACCTGATAAAGTAGGTGATATTTCTTAGGTAGAATAGGGTTGGAGAAAAAATGATACTGTTAGTCCTTGCTCTTAAGGAGCACAGTCTAGAGAATCAGACACCCAATAGAAAGTTCATCACAGTCGTGATGATGCTGTGATGGAAATAATCATCCTCTGTGGTAGCATATGGTGGTTGAGAGACCAAGTAAGCATTTCCTTCCCAGAGGGGAGGCCTGAGCTGAGCCCTGAAGGACTTGGCCGGGGGGAGAGGAGGAGGGTGAAGCATCACTAGAGAATGTGGTGTATTCAGGGAATCCCAGAGGTCGTGCACGACTGGAATTACGGGGTACACGTCAGGGAGAAGTGGGAAAGGAAGCTGGAAAGATAGGGCATAAAGGGCTTGGCATGGATTTTATGCTGAAGGAAACTGGGCGCTTGAAAGAAAACAGGAAAGACCTAGGACTTTTTGCCAGTGTGCTTACTATCCCTTGGTTGCTCTTACCCCCTCCCATTATTCTATCTAGATTTGAGGCGGGTGGGGGGAGAAATGGGGGCTGTTACTTTCTCCGTCAGGTTTATGAAACTTCTTATTGTTCCTGCCCTCCCTTTCTGACTCCCTGCCTCTCAGCCTCCCAGCCGGTGGGGAACCTGTTACACCTAGTAAGATTGTCTGTAAATAAGATTGCATACAATCTGAGTGAGAGAGATGATGTTCAGCAACTGGGCCTTTATTATATCTAATCTACTTTGGCTGTTGAGATGATTTTTCTGTAAGTTTTTTTTCTTTTGGTGGCGGTATGGGTGGGGTTCCTAGAATTTAGGTTATTGAGTGAGTTTTTTTCCCTACTAAGTAAGGTGTAACCATAAAATTGTTTTTGTGGAACTCGAAACTAACATACAGCTAGTAGAGAGTTGCTGTTTGGTCTACATAGGCTGTCTCAAGGACATTGTACTTTGCTATGAGGCGAATGAAGGACTTCTACAAGTGGAAATTGGCTGTAAATTTAACAGTTTAGTCACCCTGGCTTTGGGGGATGAGCCAGTGTATGAGGGCAGAGGGTTAACTTGGAACATTTTCTGGCTCGCTGCTGGCCCGTGTAGTGACTCTGCGCAAACGACAGAACGGCGCTTCCCCCGGTGGCGCGGCCCCAGGAGGCCGGCAGATGGCGCTGCTGCCAGCTTCGCAGCCCTGCAGAGGCGCCTCTCTTGGCTAGTGGAGCAGGGGCTTAATTTAGCTCTTTCTCGGCCCCCTTGGCCAGGCACGGTCTAGAAAACTGTACTCAGCAGCTCTGGACGTTTTGGGCTTATCGAGGGATGGAGGATTTGCTGTGTGCTTGCCTGACTGATCTTTGCTTACTGGGCAGGAACAGATTTTAAGGCAGAGCCTGTCAGCTCGCCCCACAGCAGGCCCCAGTTTTCATCATTGTGAACTTTGCTGCACACCTGTAGCTGATAGTTGTGCGGAGGATAATGGTAAGAGGTGGTGTGGCTCAATCTTGACTGTTAAGACCGTTCTCATCCTCTATGTTCTTCATGTCTTTGCTGTTCATCCATTTAGTCGTCACGGGAAGAAAGGACAGAGATACATCAGATGTCAGTATGATTTTTAAATCTGTAGTTGTGGTCGTCAGAGAACAGGTAGAGATTACTGTTTCAACTAAAAGTTTTAAGCTGTCTGGTTGTTCTGACTCTTCCAAATTAACACTCAGAATATCCCCGCACCAAAAAAAGAGTCTCTTATAAGTCTCTTATCCCCCCAAGATTGCTTCCTTACCTCCAGAAATAGTTGGCCATAATTATTACAGTAAACTGGAGTTGAAATCCTTGCCCTTGGGGGCATTATTTTAGTGCATAGGATAGTAACCGTGGTTCCTGAGGACAGGAGGCATCCATAAAGCTAAATAGTATAGTGTTTTTCCAAGGTAGAAAACTACGTAATATGTTTTATAGATTTGTCTACCCAATATGTACTATTTTGGTACATATTGAGTTAATTTTATGTGTTATTTTATGTTAAACTATTTTAAATCCTCAGTTGCATTAGCCGTATTTCATGTGCTCAGTAGCCATGTGTGGTAGTGGCTGCCATATTGGACAGTGCAGACAGAGACCATTTGTATCATCACAGAAAGTTCTGTTGCTCAGTGCGGCTTCAAGGTGGTGTTGGAGGTGGAGTGTCTTAGCATCATTTGCATATGGCCACCTATTTTCCTGTTTTCAGTATGATAACTAAGCCAGAAAGACATACTGTTTACCTCCTCCAGAGAATAACCTCCAGAATTCCAGGGAGTGGGGTGGCGGCAGAGTGGAGTTTAGGAGGGGATCTAGGGACCTAAATGCTTCTCAAACTAATTTCATTCATTCTTATTTGAACTCTCAGTAGCGTTTTGGTAGGGAGAGAAATTAAATGTATGTATTCTGCCTCCCATCTTGACACAGGATCTGTGAGGTTCTTAAACCTTACATGTAAAAATGTCCCTGAAGTACTTGTCACTCTCATTTTACTTGTTGTGTGAACATTATTGCTCAGAGGCACCAGTTGTAGTAGCCAAAAGCCTAAATATTCTGTAGTCAGTAATGGTGTAAATAAAGAATAATTGTGAACCCATTTTTAAACTCCCTAACTCCTTTGATTAGCAGTTATGGTGGGTGTTTAAGAGTTGGTAGGTTGAGAAAGGACCTAATTAATGCCATTTTTTTCTGCCAGGTGTTTGTAAATTTGAAACTATTTGTCTGCTATGCAGTATTCTACTTTCAAATGTTTCACTCTCAGCTTAGAAAAATAATTTTTTAAAAATTAATAATTTTCTGAGGCAAAACAATAGCTTTCATTCCTGTTTTCTCCAATGAGGATTGGGTTAAGTGTAGCTGGCATCAGTTATGGAGCCAGTCAGGCGTCCTGCTTGAGTTTGGTAGTGTAGATATAGACCACTGTTTCTGAAGTTTTGTTGAAAGGTGGGCTGCTGTAAGCCATCACATTTCGTTTTTGGCCTGGTTCCGTTGTCTACAATAACTGAATCAGAAAACTTGAGCTTCTTTCAAAGATTACCACCCTTACTCTAGAAATGGAGAGAGTTGATGTTTTAACTTTAAAATACCCAGTGTTTCCTAGTCTTTGTAGCTTTTACTTCCCCCTCTGTGAGTAGTAACTTTATTTAAAGAAGCGTACACTGGTTGAATGTTGAATATAAAGACAGTGCCTCTGTGTACAGTATGCATTTAATCTCTGAATCAGTGTTTTACACAAGCTCTGCCAGAGGAGACTCAGGTTTGAGATCCATTATGCTTCAAGAAGAAGTTAAAACTGGTAGTCACCAGGGGCCTTCCCTGGTGGCGCAGTGGTTGAGAGTCCGCCTGCCGATGCAGGGGACGCCGGTTCGTGCCCCGGTCCGGGAAGATCCCACATGCCCCGGAGCGGCTGGGCCCGTGAGCCATGGCCGCTGAGCCTGCGCGTTCAGAGTCTGTGCTCCGCAACGGGAGAGGCCACAGCAGTGAGAGGCCCACGTACCGCAAACAAAACAAAACAAAACAAAAACAGGTAGTAACGTAATCATTTAACAGCAACTATTTTAACATGGGGGTGGAGTTCTAAAAGCAACTGTTATTCTCCAGTGGTCACTGCTACAGAACAGAGAGAAACTGAAGTCGTGGATAACATATCTTTTTAAGGTAATCACAAGGCTCTTGTAATAGCAATCTATTTTTGCTCTCAAGATTTTCTTTCCCAACAGTGCAGCAGATCTTGGTCCTATGTCAGAGTATCCTTTAATGGTCTTTATTGTTAAAACTTTGCAGTTGAATATAAATAACTCTTTAGAAATAAATTTAAAATTGCAACTGAATTTGGTTTTGCTTTAAAAAACTAAACTTTGGATTTCTTGACAGCTGAGCAGTTAAAATGTTGATAATTAACATTTTAGAGAAATACTAAAAACTGAGACTTATGGGAGGGGACCTTTTCTATTAGGTAAAAAACACAGTAAACAAATGATTCTGAATATTAGTGTTACAACTGTTTTTAAGAGATTCATTGAAATGTCTCTGTGATAACAAATCCACAGAATTTAATACTCACAGGAATTCTTAACCATCATGATAGATGAACTGTATTTCAATATAATTGGCTTCTGTTTTTATGCTGTATCTTTTATTTTGATTGAAATACCATGTTGAGAAAGGACCCATAGGCTTTACCAGGAGTCTGTGGCCCAAAAAATGCTTTGACTTTGGGCCTATTCGTTTTTATAATGTACCCTATCACTACTGCTTCATTATAAAGGTTAAACTTGTAGGCAAAGAAGTAAAATAGCAATGAGCTCAGATTTTAATGCTTCTTGAAATCTTAGAGCAACAGTTTAGTGATTGTCACCTGGAGCTGATTGGAAATGCAGAATCTCAGACTCTACCCCAGATATTCTGAACCAGAATCTGCAAAATCTGCAGTTTAACAGGATCCCCAGGTGATCCTACTGAGCTGGTGCATGCCCCTAAGTAAACCAGTTGAAGGAACTCATTTACTCAGATGTTCAATGACACGCCCGAGGTGACACAGCTGTGGGGAAGCTTGGGCGGAGCTGTTGCTCGCATAATTCTGGTGCTTTAATTTCAAGTTACCTGCTTTTAGCCTCTAAAAGGTTAATAAACTGTAGTTACTTAAGGATTAGTTTATCTTTTTTCCATCCCACTAGTCCGTACCCCAGGTTTTCCTGTTCACCCCCCAGAGTCAAAGGTGGAAGAAGAGCCCTGCTGGTGCCCGTGAGCCGGTGGAGGGGCAGTGGCAGAGGCGCCGGGCTGGAGGAGCCGTGTCCCCTGCCTTCCCAGTCTGCCCTCGCGGTTTTATGTTAGTCCAGCATTATAAAAATCACTACCAAGAGTCTAGGCACCAGTTGTTTAATCTTCTATATCAAGTGTATTCCAAGTATATACTAAGTAAATCAAGGTCTAACAAATTCAAGCATATTTTATTCACTACAATTGAATCTAATGTACATGTTGCCTCGTGCATGTTTTAAATCACTTTCAAGGGCAAAAGTTAGTATTACAGGGTTACTAGTCATAAAGAAATCGTACTTGTTTAACATCGAAGCCCCTAAAGCCACCACAGTGGGAAGATGAGAGAAAATGAGCATTGGGTGATATCAATCAGCCTCCTGGTCACTGACCTGAACACTTGATTCTGTCTGCTTCCTCGCTGTCTTCCCTTCGCAGCCAGCGGCTGTGGAGCACAGGGGATGTCCTCACCACCTCCTCCTTGTACTGTGCCTGCCACGCCGGTGGAGGCCTCATGGCCCCGGCCTTGCTGACCGCAGTGGCCTCTAGGTGGTCTCCTTGCCCCAGTCTCCTCCTGTCCTGGCTCTCTCATGCATGGCTTCGTGTATTTTCCAAAAAATACCCAGTGCCTCCAGACTCCTGGGCCTGCCGTTGGTGGCCTCTCCCCCGAACCCAGTCCACATCCTGGTTTCCTCCTCTCATACTGGACGAACTGCGTTCTGTTTGTCAGGAACTGTCTTTTCATCCTTTCAGCCCCCTTATTTTGGAGTGCTTTAAGTCACCTTCCAGGCGAAACTCTCCTTGGTTTACCCGCGTCCCCTCCCTGCCCCCAGTTTGATCTCTACCTTCTTTAAACGCCCTTCTGTTGGAGTTTATCAGGGAATAATGAATGTCTTACCAAGTATTGAAGCACCATATGTGCTCTTTATCTTCTCCACTAATCAGTACACTTCCTTGAGGGTCTGATTTATCCTTGATTTCCTCAAGGCAACACAAAAGTGAACAAGACAGACATAATAGTCTTAAGGAGCTTACTGCCCCTTTGGGGAGACAGTCACGTAATCTTGAAGGTAGGACATCGAGACTGTAGTCAGTGCTATGGGCTAGAGGCATGTGATCTCATGGAAGCGCGTGATAGTGGTTTTGACCCAAACAACTTGTTTTCCAAGTGAGAGTTGACCTGAGGTGTAAAGAGTGGATGAGGCACAGTGAGCAGAGGCCCCGAGCCGGGAGGGAGCCTGAATGCAGACGACTGACACAAGGCCGGTAGTGGGCTTCCTGAACTTCCGAGCGCAGGTGCTGGAAGGTAGGGCTGCAGAGGTGGGCGGGGCGGGATCTCGCCTGCGCAGATCAGTGGAAAGCCGCCACTGAAGTGTTTTACGCACGGTGATGGGATTCCTGTTCCAGATCTGTGGCTGCAGTGCAGAGGATGAACTGGGCGGAGTGGAGGGGATCACAGGGCGCGTGAGCAGTCTGTTGTGTTTGGGATGACAAATTAAACGCCAAATATCAGTGGCCTAATAATAGAGTAAAGGTTTATCTCTATCGTGCAGTGCAGTGGGGTTGGGCAGCCCTCTTCTGTCTTGAGGTGTGTCTGCCACGGTCATCTTTGCAGGGGAAGGCAGAGCTTGAAGATCAGCTTTAAAGGGCCAGGCCTGGCAGTGCTTTCTGTCACGGTGCCCACCCCTCACCGAGCAGGGCTCAGTCTTGTGGCCCCAGCTGAGCTTGGGAGGAAGGCTGGAGAATGTGGTCTTCCTGGGTGCACGCATGTCCTCGACTCCCTCCCCTGCAGTGACTTGAGAGGTTACCGGCACAGTTCCGGTAATAGGCAGTGGTAGCTCGGGCTGGGAGAATGGCAACAGAAATGGGGAGAAATGAATATCTTGGAGAAAAACTTGGAAATTCAAAGGGCTAAGTGAGGTGAAGGTAGAGGATTGTTGAGGATATGTCTTAGGTTTGGGGCTTATATGAAACTGGGATGGTGGTGTGTACTGGGAAAGGAAAACTGCTGAGAAGGAGACCAACCTGCATATGATTTTGGACATGCTGAGCATCAGATCCCTTTGAAACATCCAGCTGCAGATGTTAGATAGGCAATTGGGTGTAAAGGCTGTGAGCTCAGGAAGGCAGAAGTCTGAACGATGTGCAAGTCATTTGGATTAGGTGATGGAAACCTCGAGCGTGGATACCTCGGGAGAATGCAGAGTCCTTCCTTTCCACCAACGCCGCCATCAGCATCTGCTTTCTGCCAGATTGCTCAACCGTTGCCTCTCTGACCTCACTGAACCTGTGGGGTCCTCGGATCCCTTTGCTGGTCCTTAGGGGATTCCCTTTGGAACTCCCCATCCTAGCTATTCTAAATCTTTACCCTCCCTCTTCCTATTTTAGATAGTCTTTCCTAAGACTGACTCCCCCGTCTGTGCCCTGCATCTCATCAGTCTCATTAGGATTCTGACTGTTGTTTGAGTGGTTAAGTATCCTCTGGAGCCAAATCGCCTGAGTTCAAACCTCAGTTCTTCTGTCAGTTTCTGTGTGACCCTGGCCAAGTTACTTAATCTTTCTTTGCCTCAATTTCCCCATCTGTAGGACGCAAACAGTAATAGTAGCTAGCTCATAGAATGGTGATTTAGAAGCGTGTGACAATAGAAGTACTCAATATTAGTATTTTTTCTTTTTCTTTAGGGTTTGGCTTTCTTTCTCATGTTCCTTCAAGCTCTTAAACTGTTAGTGTGGCCGCATCTCCCCAGTGGAAGACAACTTCCATGCATTGGAAGTCAGCGTTCAGTCCTCCCCTTCGCCATCAGCTGTCCCGTCTGCTGTACCTCAGTTCCCTGTGCATCCCCAGCCCACTGCCCTGGACTCCTGCCCATCCCTCTGTCTCCTGAAATGCTCAGAGGCCCAGTCGTCAAGCCCAGTGGTCCGTTTCCAGTCATTCTCGAGCTTTACAGTTTCTGGTATTGCTGACCTCCCTTCTGGAAATATTTTCCCTTGGCTTCCAGGATGGGCTTTTCCCCCTTCTTACTTTTTCTTCTTAGCCTTCTGATAATTTCTTCTTAATTCCACTGACTTGTTTCTCTTTTGCTACTTAATGTTGATATGCCTCCGTGGTATTGACTTTGGTCCAAAATACCGATTAAGTGGAGCCTTCCTATTAGACTTGTGCTGTTTCCAGTTACTAACTGGTCATCTCCACCTAGATGTCTTGCACATTCTTCAAGATTAACGTGTTAAACTGTGCCCCTCCTCTCCCTTCTGTTTATCCATCAGTCTTTCTAGTCACCAGTCTGGAGAATCCATGCAGGGTCGTCTTTGATGCTCTTCCTTCCTGTTTCACTCAGCTGTATTGGCTCTGCTTTGAAATGTCCTTGGATTTGTTTTTGTTTTCAGCAGCACTGCTGTAGTTCAGAGCTTTCTCTGGATATTGGCAGTTGCCTCCGAAGTGGTCTTCCTGCTTCCAGTGTCTTTGCCAGTTTCTCCTTCACAGTCTTCGGTGTTAGTTTCCTCAAGCATAAATGTCTCTAGTATTCCCCTCATCAGAAACCTCCATATTCCTCATTTCAGATAGAAAAAAGCCAAAATTCCTCCTTACTGAGGCTTCTAAGGTGCCTGTAAGTTACAGCCAGATTTGGCTGAGGTTACTTGCATTATGATTGCAGGATACACATTTACTTTGTTTTCAATTACTGATACATAATTAATTTAATTTCCAAGTCGGAATTGAGTGTTGTTTGAAATACTTCACTTAGATGTTGACAGATACATTCAAATATTAATTGGTTGGATTCAGGGCTTCAAATGTTTCCTTCATGCTTTTAAAGATGGATTAGTCAAATGTGATTTACAAATCACCGTTATGGACTAGGGAGTTAGAGGAATTAGGGTCTGTTTCTAATTCCTTGTTAATTTTTGTCACTTTGAACATTTTATTCATCTCTATTCAAAAAATCAAAATAAAGATTCTTAACTTGCTTTCCATAGATGAACTGTGAAGATCAGAGAACAGTACTACTCCTAAAGCAGTAAAAGAAGGTTTAAGGTAGTATTTTTTAAAAATGGGAAAGCGGTAAGATTGTGTAACTTTGGAGGTAGTTTTCTAGCCTTAATTTTCTATACATTCCTCTTTGTTAGAGTAAAATGTTCATTTAGGATTAGATTAGGTAGGATTGAAGTGGATTATGATTAGATGTAGATTAGATTAGATGGGATTGAGGTGAGGTCTTTTAATGAATGAGATGATTAAGTGGCCCAGTTACCTTAATACTAGGTAACTGCTAGGATCTTTGTGTATTTTAAACCCCAGAATTCTTACATGCATTTTTTTTTTTTTTTTTTTTTTTTTTTTGCGGTACACGGGCCTCTCACTGTCGCGGCCTCTCCCCGTTGCGGAGCACAGGCTCTGGACGCGCAAGCTCAGCGGCCATGGCTCGCGGGCCCAGCCGCTCCGCGGCATGTGGGACCTTCCCGGACCGGGGCACGAACCCGCGTCCCCTGCATCGGCAGGCGGACTCCCACCCACTGCGCCACAAGGGAAGCCCCTTACATGCACTTTAAAGTAACAACTTATTGAGATATAATTCACATATCATAAAGTACAGTTCGCTGATTTTCAGTATGTTTCCAGAGTTTTGCATCCATCACCACTGTCAAATTCCAGAACATTCCATCACTCCAAAAAGATGCCCGTCCCATTAGTAGTCACTCTGCATTCCCTCTCCCACTCGACACTGGAAACCACTAATCTGCTTCCTGTCCACGTATTTGACTGTTTTGAACATTTCAGGGAATAGACTTGTGAGCAATGTGGCCTCGTATGTCTGGGCCTTTACTTAGCATGGTGCTTTTCAAGGTTCATGTGTCGTGTAGCGGGTATCAGCACCTCATTCTGTTATGGCTGAATAATATTCCATTGTATGGATATGCCACATTTTGTTATTCATCAGCTGATAAACATTGGGTTCTTTCTACTTTTTGGCGGTTAGAAATAATGCTGCTATGAACTTTCACGCACAGGTTTTTGTATGGACACACGTTTTCATTTCTCCTGTGTCTACACTGAGGAGTGGTGTTGCTGTGTGTTAACTCCATGTTTAATGTTTTGAGGAGCTGCAGGATGGTTTCCTGAAGCTGCTGCACCATTGTTGCAGTTCTTTCAGCAACGTTTAAGGACCCTAGTTTCTCAACAGCCTCACCAACATTAGTTTCTGTCCACAGCCATCCTGGTGGGTGTGAAGTAGTTTTTCATTGTGGTGTTGATGTGCACTTACCTAATGACTAATGGTGTTGAGCGTTTTTTC
The DNA here is from genome assembly GCF_025265405.1 of Mesoplodon densirostris. Lineage (NCBI taxonomy): Eukaryota > Metazoa > Chordata > Mammalia > Artiodactyla > Ziphiidae > Mesoplodon > Mesoplodon densirostris. The sequence goes on from NC_082676.1 coordinate 67,841,656, forward strand.
CAAGTGCTTCTTGACCGTATTTTTAAAATCTTCTTTGGATAAATGTCTATTCAAATTGCTTGCCCATTTTTAAATTGGGTTGTCTTTTTTATTGTTGTTATAAGGTTTCTTTATATATTCTGGATACAAGTTTCTTATTGGATATACGATTTGCAAATATTTTTTCCTAGTGTGCAGGTTATTTTTTCATCTCACAGGCATTTATATTTAATCAAATGATGTGATGTTAATTTTGGTTATCATTAACATTTAGGCATTGTTTAGTATTTAAATTCTATTAAGTTTATAATTCTTGCTTTAGAAAAGCTAACATGCAAACCAAAGTAGTTAATGAAGCATAAAAAATTATAAAGTTAATGGAAAGTTAATGGAAATGGCACATTCCTTAAAGAAGATGAAAAGATCAAAAAGTGATTTTAGATCTTTGGTTATCAAGATCTTATGTAACCACTTCTTCATTTTGGAATAACAAGTATAACATGGTAAAAGGTTATTTTCTGTAGTCAGTATAATGCTAAATTAAGCTATCCTCTTTGTTATAGCAGTAAAAATTTATTTATTTATTTTTAATCGAGATATAATCGACATATAACATTATGTAAGCTTAGGGTTTACAAGGTGTTGATTTTTGATTCATTTATATATGGCAATATGATTACCATCGTAGGTTGGCTAACACTTCTATCACATCACATAATTATCATTTCTTTTCTTGTGGTGGGAACGATTAAGATCTAGTTTCCTAGCAATCTCATTTATTCTAATTTTAATTTAAAACTTGGAGATTTTATAAATGAAATTTTACAGGTATGTGACTGATATGTTACTGGATATTAATCATATAATTTTGACATGTGAGTAGAACAAAGACCTTTCAATTGTTTTATCAGTGAAGGATGTGCTGTAGGAGTGGAATTTTCCCAACCCAGCCACTCTGACCATCTATTATTTGTTATGAAAAGAATTTCGGGTATTATTGACACCCAAACTGGGCAGATGACTGCCCTAGTCAGGGCTCTGAGCAACCTGTATAAGAAGAAGCTAATCCAGCACCCCAGGAAGCACTGTTTTCCAGGTTTCAGGGCTGGAGGAGCTCCTGTAGCTGAATCTTCCCTTACTCCGGCATAATAGTGATGAATGGCTTAGATATGTAATCTTTTTAAAAGTTTAATGACTGAAATTAGTGTTTGCAGCTCAAATTTTCTAGTCTTCCTATTAGATGGTAAATATACCTTAAAAAATTGAAGTGTATGCCAGTCTGTAAACCAGAAGTTACGTAGTGTTTTGTATTTGGCATGATAAAAACTGTAAGCCTCCTTATGATTTTTTTCCCCTTCTCATTCTAGGCCTCAGGAGTGCAAGTTGCTGATGAAGTATGTCGCATTTTTTATGACATGAAAGTTCGGAAGTGCTCCACACCAGAAGAAATCAAGAAAAGAAAGAAAGCTGTCATTTTTTGTCTCAGTGCAGACAAAAAGTGCATCATTGTAGAAGAAGGCAAAGAGATCTTGGTTGGAGATATCGGTGTAACCATAACTGATCCTTTCAAGCATTTTGTGGGAATGCTTCCTGAAAAAGATTGTCGCTATGCTTTGTATGATGCAAGCTTCGAAACAAAGGAATCCAGAAAAGAGGAGTTGATGTTTTTTTTGTGGTAAGCATTGTTAGAAATATTGAACCTTTGTAAATCTCAGGGTTAATCTCTTATTGTTAGTTTAGCACCTCACCAGATTCTTCTCCAACACGCCCTGCCAGGAGCCAGCCTCCCGCTTCACTTGTGCCTCTGTGGCTGCCTTTGAAGTTGGTGCTGCCGTGGCCTCCAGCTGGAATTTGCTCTGCATTCACACTGTCCAGTAGGGTAGCTGCTAGCCTCTTGGGGCTGTTGAAGTTAAAGTCTGAAGTTCAGTTTCTCAGTTGAATCACCATATTTCAAACGCTCAGTAGCCACATGTGACTAGTGTATAGGTAGCACAGCACCTATAAAGAACATTTCCTTCACTGCAGAAAGCTCTATTTATTGGACAGCGTTGTTGTAAATAGTGAAACTGTGCTATGAAGTGATTTACATGGCCTTAAAAGGCTGTTTAAATTAGTTATTCTGGTCTTTTCAAGTAAGTTCATAGTTGAGATTAAGCTTAATTTAGAAGTCACCCTATATTCGTCATTTAATTGTATTGTATGTAGTACATTCCTTGATACGGAATTCTTACACAGTGAGAATCTTCTTTGGCTTCCAAGGGGAAGGGGGAAGCGGTAACGGCCTCTGATGTGGGGGGAGTGAGTGTCCTCTGGGCTCTGGCCTGAGCCGGGCAAGGCAAGGAGGGGCTTAACTCTCAGCTGTGTGCCACCAACAACGTGGGACCATGGGGCTGGGAAGTCAAAAGAGTTCAGGTCTCAGGGAGTGTAACCCTAGGCCACGGCTCAGTCCCTTGCAGCCCTGGCTGCACCTGGTGAGGTCAGATGCGCGTATTGGGCGCTCACTGTGGAAGGAGCCTGGCAGCCACAGACACAAGTGCATAAAGATAGTAGTGAGACTTAAAACCAAGCATGTTGAATGAAGGTGCATCGTTTAAACTTTTATTTCTGCTACATGCCAGGCATTGTGTTAGGGCTGGGAAAATAGCTGTGAAAAAAACAGCTAAAGCCCTGGCTCTTCTGGGCTTTACTCTTGAGTGGCAGATATGGCAGGTAAAGGTTTAAGCTTTTCAGTTGGTTAATATTTCCTTCATTTGCACTATTTTTTATCCTGGATTTTTATCCTTTTTTTTTCCACTATGAAAATGATACATCCTTATTAAAGAACATTTGGAAAATAAAAGTAGAATGAAGAAGAGAAGATTCAGTGTTAGTGCAGTGTTTTATTTTTGCATTATTACTTTTTAAAAGAAAGATAAAACCTTATAGGAGTTTTCCATAACAGGCTCTGTTTAGGGCCCAGGGAACGGCTCTTACTTCAAGTATTTTGAAGAGCTGGTTAGAGTAAAATCAGAACAGCTAAAGCTTTTTTTGTCCCTGACCTATTTTGCATAAGAAAAGCACCCACTTAATTTTGTAGCTGGTGCATCTGAGGTCCTTGTTGTGGCTTTGCCTCCCTCCTTGCACCTCAGAGTTGTGAGGAATGTGCGCTGAGAGACCGAGAAACTGTCCTTCGCCTATCCCAAGAATAGACTCAGCCCGCTGTGTGGGCGGCAGACTAGGTGAGGGCCCCACCGGGCCACGGTGTTCATGACCGTGGAACATCCTGGAAATACGGCAGCTAAATGGAATCGTGGTGGTGTGGAGTGCAGGCAGGCCTGAGGTTTGGTGTATAGTGAGAGATGATGCCTTCGTAGATGTGCAGTTTGAGTAGATGAGATTTTTCTGTGCATTGTTAGTATTTCTCTTACTTTCAGCGTTGCAGGTAAAGAACATGGTAAAGCGTATGCTGTGCTTCCAGTATTCATTCAAGACGGGGAGGCACTAAAAATTTTGTAAATATAAGATGATAGTTATATGAACAATTAAGGCATAACGATTGCTGAATTGCCATTAAGCTTAGAAAAAGAAATCCTTGTGACATGTTTCATTATGTTAGACTGAGATGGAAAACAAGTGCCTGAGGTCAGAATTTGCTGCTGGAACAGACGTGAATGAAGGGACCGGGTGGGCAGGGCCAGTAAGGGGACTTGGACTTTATATGCGTTCTTTTCCAGAAAACAACCTGAAGCAAAAATTGCTAGCATTTCTTAATTCTGGGTGACAGATACTTGACTTACAGATTATTCTCTGTACTTTTCTGTATTTTGAAACTTTTCCACCAGAAAGTATTTAAAAACCGCATACAAAGATGGTGGTTATTAGCCTGAACTCAAGCCTTTATTGATACAAATGAAAAACAGTTATTTTCAAGAAAACAGTTGGGTCATATACAGTGAATTATCCAGTGTTGTTTCTTTTATTCTAGCGCCATTAACTGATTTCTAATCATTGGTCCTCCACTTTTTTCCCACCTTGGTCAACCTGAGTTATTCGGTATACACTCAGCCACCACGGTCCGAGGAGCGGAAATGGAAAAACTCTGTATTTAGAGAAGCTCTCCCAGAAGATTCTGAGGACCCTCCCTGCCCACTGCTGCAGATGTTTAACAAGATGTAAATTGAACTTTCTCTAAACCACTGTTTTTCTTCTTTGGCGCTTCTGTATCTAGGGCTCCAGAACTAGCACCTCTGAAAAGTAAAATGATCTATGCGAGCTCCAAGGATGCAATCAAAAAGAAATTTCAAGGTAAGATCTAGTTGACTTCCAGGTATTCGGCGGTGTCGTGAGCCCTGGCATGGGGACCACCTTTTCTAAGAAGCACCTTACTCTCCTTGGAGGGCCCCAGCCACAGAGGAGGGCATCACTGCTTGTTTAGAGGAAAACCGTGGAGGCTGACCCGGCTTTCTGCACGTCTCTGCCTTGCGCAGGCCACCCTGGGCCGAAAGGCCTGTGTTCGATATTCTGTTCCCTCGACGCTGTGTGTGTACTCCTGTTCAGTCTGGTGTGAAACTAGTTTGAGATGCTGTCAAGTTTCTCACGTAGCAGGTGGGGACCAAGTGGTCATTCTAAGTAATAAATTTGCTGTTGCCTCTGACTGTAGTTGACAGAACAAAGTTGCACAAAGGAAATGTTCATGAATGGGAAGGGCTGCTCTTGTCACTGGCTTTTCTTTGGAATGGTATGATTTTAGGTTATAGACTCATCTGTGTCCAAAGGAAAGTGGCCTCAGTCCTTGGGCTGGCCAGTTATATTTGACTTGCCGCTGGGTGATTGGGATCCCGATGAGATGGCCTGGATGCACGTACCGTCTCCAGCCAGGAGGAGACGTTGGTATGATGGACGGAGCATGGGGCAAGTGCCCTTAGCCCGCTGAGAGCTAAGCTTGTCGTCTGAGTGCTGTGTGACCTGCACGGGCCGGGTTCTCCCAGCTGTGAACGGGAGGCGCGCAGTAGAAGAGGTGGCCCCCTACCTTCCTGCTGTGGCCGCTCCAGACAGCTGGGAGAGCCGCGGTCACAAGGGCTTGGCCTAGGGTCATTTTCATTTTGTTTGTTTTACTGTGACTGATTTTTATATTCTTGTAGTAGATCAGGTTTGCCCTAGGTTGTTTTACTTGGGAAAACAGAATTCTCGCTTCCTTTCCTGCGTCCTGCAGTCCTTGTCAGGCTCCTCGTGTGCTTGGTTTGGTGTCGGGCTGCCCCCTAGAAGTGTGTGCACTGGCCGGGGAACTGGTGTTTTGACATGACCCCTTAGCTTCAGCACTGGCACAGGCACCCCAGAGGGCGTCGGAGTGGATTCCTCCTCCTCACTCTGTGGTGTGTTCCAGTAAAGGAGCTGCTCCGTGGACTTGATCTGCTGACCTGAAAGACCGTGTCCCTGGTGCCTTTTTTTTTTTTTTTTTTTTGCAGTACGCGGGCCTCTCACTGTTGTGGCCTCTCCCATTGCAGAGCACAGGCTCCGGACGCGCAAGCTCAGCGGCCATGGCTCACGGGCCCAGCCGCTCCGTGGCACGTGGGATCTTCCCGGACCGGGGCACGAACCCGTGTCGCCTGCATTGGCAGGTGGACTCTCAACCACTGCACCACCAGGGAAGCCCCCTGGTGCCTTTTTTCCTGGTGAAACCATCGCTGGCTTTCTCCAGTCAGTCCTGAGTGGTCCAAAAGCTGACCTGCTGTGCTTTCAGCAGCTTAAGAAATGGTCTTAAAATTATGGAAAATCAGAAAATGCAGCTGTTTAAAAGAGAGCAGCTGTTTACAGAGAAGCTACTGTATATGATTCCATAATTGAGCTCCTTTTGTGCAGTGTGGTGTTGTAATTTTTATGAGAAGGCGATCAGTAAAACATTTTACATAGTCTTCGTTGTGATAGATTTCTTAGATGTATGGTGTGGTGCCGCTGGAGACCTGTTTTCTAGAGCAGAAGTGATCCCATTTGTAAGTGCTCTTACTCCTCAATTCAGTTGACTAAATCAATTATACTATCAAAACATCAAATTCATATGTTTATTTCAAAAACCAAGAAAAATTATTCCTAGACCTGCTTTTTAACTTGTTGAAATACAGCACATCTGTAGAAAAGCGTACGTGAATTACGGTTGTTTCCTGGTTTAATGACCAGCGCCCCGAAGCCTTCCTGGTGCCCCTCCTCACACCACTGCCCCTACTTCTTCCCCCCAGGGACACCAGTCCCCTGGCTCCTAACAGCATAAGGTAGCTCTGGCTGATTTTGTGTTATACGAGTGGAACCGTCTAGAGCATACGCTATTAAGTCTGGCTTCGTTTTGTCAGCATTAGTCTGTGAGTCATTCGTGATGACGCATGTGATTACAGATTACTCGTCACTGTGTGGTATTCCGTGGTTTGTATATGCCACGGCTTTCCCACCCACCTTTGAACTGGTCTTTTAAAACAGTTTGATATCTTAGAGAAGTACGTAAGCTACTGCCATAATTCTAAATAGAATTGTTGTTTTTCCTCCCTAGGCATAAAACATGAATGTCAAGCAAATGGGCCAGAAGACCTCAATCGGGCTTGTATTGCTGAAAAGCTAGGTGGATCCTTAATTGTAGCTTTTGAAGGATGCCCTGTGTAGACCATCACTCGGTGCCACAAACTGAAAGCTTCCGTGTTTAATGTTATCCTTTTGCTATGTAAGTAAAGCTGATACGTTTAGGCCAGGGACTCGCTGAGGGGAGCTGTCTTGTCATTTGCTAGGGTAAACTATTCCATGCACTTGTGCAAATGGCCCTAAATAAATCTAAACTCTAAAGTTGTATTGGTGTGAAATTAAATTCTTACTGGCCAAATGCCTGTTTTGGTTAGTTGACTTGTAAAGATTTTTGCTAAGCTCATGATGTTTAATAGTGCCGTTCACAGAACAGTCCAAGGCCACATGAAAAGAATGACTGCATCTTCACTAACCTCAGCAGTTACTTTGTTTCTTTTGCTTAGAGAATTGGTCATAATCTGGTTATAATTTTGGCCCAAATTCTTTTTTCTCTGTTGAGCTAAACTGAGTAATGGAAAATAATTCTCCTCACAACATGTAACAGCACTAATGTACTTACTAACTACGTACTAAGATTCCACCAGACGTGTGGAGACCGCTTAGAACTAGCACCGATCTTGCACAGCACTACCGTATGCGCATAGTTGGCACACAGGAAGCGGCTCCTGCACCTGCAGCTGCTCGCTGGTCTAGGCGGGAGGCTGTTCTGAGAGTGACCTTGCATCTTGGAAATCTGGAGAGTGTGCACCGTCTTGTAACAGCGAATTATAATGCAAATTCGGGCTCCAGTGTAATCCACTTTGTTGATGAAAATGGTGAGGTGGTGTATTGAGACTGGGATACCGGGATGTCTTTAATTGTCTCCTTCAGAACTGTGTTGCTTCTGGTACAGTAAGGTTTGGAAGAACATGATGTTTACTCTGGGGCCTGGGCAAGCTTCTTAATTTCCTAGAGTAGTTTGCTGACTGTCTGAAGCGGGGAGCAGCGGGTGTGACGGCCAACAGCCACGGGAAGCCACGCTGAGGACACCTGGAAGTGACTGTCTTTCACGTCACAGGCGTAACACTGAACAACACAGAGATGCACAAACAGTGGAATTTAGAAGTAGCAGTACTGGCTTTATGTAATAAAGGAAGCATTTTTAATTTCTCTCTCGTGTAATTATTCATGGCTGAATTGGGGATAAAGGACTTTGCCTTCCATGTGTGGGGTTAGGTGTGGAGGTTCGGGTATTTCGGACAATTAGCGTTGAGGCCACAGCTCCCTCCTCCTCTGATTGAATGAAAAAGTTGGTATAAAAATTGGGAGTCTTTCTCTTATTCCAAATGTTTATCCAAACGCCAGGATTTTGTCTCCTCTCTGATTTATTTGGGAGCCAAAAAAGGATATGCTTTGATCAAAGTACTTCTTTCAAAATTAGCTAGAAAATAGTGCTGGCTACTGGTTTACCGATAAGCTGCTTGTCATTCTTTCATCCTGAATTTGTTTTCTCTTCTGCAAAGCAGTGCTTTTAGTGAGTGTACATTAACAGGCCTCCGAGAAGCGCTGCGGGCCCAAGACTGCCCTTTTCAAGAATCAGCTTTGTAGGTAGAGCCAGGAGTCTAGAAGGAGGTCTTTTCTGTGGCTTCATCTTGTGATGTGTGGCCCCACCCGTATGAGTACCACCGCTCCTCCGTGCAGGTATGTCGGGGCAGGGGTGCTGCCGTGGGGAGGGTTTCGAGCACAGGGATGTGATGTGATGTAAACAGCTCCCAGCGCTCCGCTTGACTCCAGAAATTGGGAAATGCTAATAGTCACTTATATCTCTGCCTAGGGGAACTTTTGGATTCCTGAGGTTGGGGCCCAAGAATCCTGCTAACCAGCACTCCGGGTAATTCTGCTGCAAAATTAGAGCTTTGAGACCTCAGCTGACATTGGTGAGGAATAAAACCACAGGTATTGTCTGCTTTCAACACATTTACACTTTTATAAGTGTTAACACATTGCAGAAGTGTGTGTGGAAAGCTGACTTAGGGTTCATTTAAAGGGTTCTCTTTTGTTCCGAGGAAGAAGCAATTAAAGCCACTGCTGACAGAAGTGCAGAGCTTGACTGAAGTTTGTTACTCAGAGAATATTAATCTCTAAGAAAACTGAACACAGTGACTCAATAAGATTAGGCTTAGTTGAGTGGTTTCCTTTTTTTTAGAACTCCTCAGAGTGCTGGCTGGTCCACACACAGAAGTGCAGCTTCTGTTTCTTCACCAGTTTGTGCCCTTTGGACTATCAGAGCCTGGATATGCCCAAGGCAGACTCATCACTTTGTCATGACCTGGAGCACTTCTGAAATGTGCAAACAGTCTTTAGCCCAAGTTCCAGCCAGGCTGCAGCTGGAAGAAGGGTCACTGCATGGTTGGCTGGAGGGGCAGCAGGAGGGGACTTACTGAGCTTGCAGCCAGTGCCTCAGTAGCCAATCCAGAGAGGTAAAGTAACTTGTCTAAGGTCACACAGCTCATGGGCGGCACAGCTGGACAGCTCAGGTCTCATTTTCTGGTCCTAAGCTATTCCCATCACACCCCTGGCGAGTTCTTCACTTCTAAAATCTGGAGTTCTGAGATTTTGTTCGATTCGGGGCGGGAAGGAAAACAACACTGTTCTTTTGGGTTTTGAGTCCTGTTGGCTCCAAACCTGCAGGAAGCTCAAAGAGAAGGCGTTTGTGGAGTGTCTGGTGGCTTCTAGGATCTTGTGTCTTTGCTGCCTGCAGGCCAGGCATCCCGGTGTTTGTGCATTTTATTGACCGTCACGCGGAGGTGACTGGAGGAAGCTAGTCCAGAAAGCCGCCACCAGCGTGACGGGGCTTCTGGGTCTGGAGGGGATGTTGATGGGCCTCGTGACCCTGAGCCTCAGGTCAACCCGGGAGCCTCTGCAGGGGGACTTTGGACCAGATGCTGTCAGAGCTCCCAGCTCTCCTGTCGGGGCCTGAGACACGGGCCGGGTCTGTGAGGGCAGCTGCCTACCCACCTCCCCAGCCTGAGGGTGGGACATGGCCCAAGGACAGTGAGGCCCGTGGGCTCCCTCTGCCGGCCAGCCGGGAGCCGCTGCTGCTGCTGCTGCTGCTGCTGCTGCTGCTGCTGGGCCTCAGGGCGGCGGGGGGCGGGGTGCTCACCCTGCCCTGGGCCGCCTCGTCCCTACAGGTGGACGCTGGGCCCCACCAGGCAGTCTGAGGACGGAGCCCAAAGGCAGCAGCTCCCCCAGGGTCTCCTGTGCCTTCTTTCCCGGAAGTGACCCATTCCTGTGCCTTCAGGGGGCTTCTGCCCAGCGTCAGGGTCCTCAGTTCTGCAGCTGGTGTGGTGAGGGAGGGGAGCTTAGTGGAAACGCAGGCTCCTGGGCCCACGGTGGCCACTCTGATGCCAGAGACCTGGTTTGGGGCACGAGGCTGGCCTGCTTCCCACCAGAAAACGGCCCCAAACCCCTACCCTTTCGTGAAGATCCCTGTGTGCCAGAAGGTGAGTTGTGAGTCGTGAGCCGGGCGTGGGCTCCATGCTCACAAACCTCCCCAGGCATCCTGACCTTGGCTGGTGTAAGAGGCGGGCCTGAAGCCTGCCCAGCCTTTCACCAGGTGAGCCACTCTCACTTCTGCAGGGTTCTTTGCAGGATGGGGGAGGTTCCTCTCCTACAGGCACTGAAAGATGTCACGTGAGAACTGAGCCTGTGGGCAGGCCCATGGCCGGGTCAGGTGTCATCAGTCACTTCCGCTCGGGCTCCTGGCCAGACCTGTGTCCTGCGTCCCGCGGGCTCCCTCTGCACTTTAGCCCCCTGCAGAGTTCCAGGACAGGTATGACTGTCCCCCTCAGTGGCTCTCGGTGCCCTCCTGTCTAGACCCCTTGACTTCATGACCCAGCTACACAGGGTCCTCCCAGACACTCACCCTGTGTGCCTCTGCACCACTGTCCCCTTGGCCTTGACCCCTCCTCCCTGACAACGCCTCTGTGCTGAACTCCAGCTTCCGCTCACATCTATGGGGAACCATCCCAGAATGTCCAGCACCCTGATCCCAACACAGGTGCAACATACAAGTGCCACACAGCAGGGGCAGGTGGCCCGTGTACCAAGTGCCCCTGAAAGCCAGGCCCAGGTCTTGGTTGTGCAGACTGAGATCAGCACTGCCCGGCCTCTGGCAGTGGCTCGCATGGGGCCTTGGGCAGCACCCTGATCTTTCCCTCCCCAAGGTGACAACCACCCCAGAGAGGAGTCAAACCCCCCACTGCGATGCACGGGATGCAGAGCTTCTCAAGCAGGTGGTGAGACCCCTAGCACTCAGCTGCTTTCCCTGGGAGCACCACCCTCCCTTCCATCTGGCTGTATCTGCAGTCTAAGTTCAGCCCATCAGCCCCCTCTCCTAGGATTATGGGCCCTGGAATTGAGCTGAAAGTACCAGCGAGACCCCCAGGGTTGCTCCGATTCACCTTCTGTTCCTAGGTTGGTGCAGCTGCTCCTGCCACCCTGCCTCTAAATCCATTTTTTTTTTTGCTTGAGCTCCAGGTTCCTTACAAAGCCCCTGACACACCTCCTGACCAAAGAAAGATTCTGTGGGCCCCTCAGAACACAGTGGGTCCGAGGATCACCCCAAGTTCAGCTGCCTGCCCCCCACCCTGGGCCAGCCCTCCTGCGGCGTGGATGCTTGCCCAGGTCCGTGTTCATTCCTGGGACTCGCTTCACATGACAGCCTAGGCTGCCCACAGCCCTGCTAGGGAACCGCCTCAGTTCCTCAGGGTGGCGCCCACAGGGCATCTGGCCACCAGGTGTCACAGGCCCTGCTCCCTCATCCTGCCCGGTGGGCACGGCCCGGGTGAGGAAAGCGCGGGGGGACCAGAAACCACACTCACTCTCTCCCGAAGTGCCGGGCGACACGCAGGTTTTAATGGCATCAACATCCAGGAGGTCACACATCAGTTGTGGTGGCAACGTCTTCCAGGGGTGAGAACTGCTGCCTTGCTGGGCTGTGACCCTACAGTCTGCGCTGCAGCCTTCAGGACTCACCACCCGGACCGCCCATCGCCCGACCAACCCCACAAAAGACACAACAATTGCACTGATTGATTGACATACACACCCCAAGGTCCCAGCCCCCTAGCACACACCCGGGTCTGTCACACAGCTGCTGAGGGCTTTGGCGTCTGCTGGCCGGTGGTCCGGGGCCGGTCCTAGGGAATAGTGTTTATCGAATGTGACAAAGATGCTTTTACAAACTGGGGTCTGGAAGAGCTACGTCTGGTGCTAAGAGACTCTCGTCTCTATGGCTTCTCAGAGCTACCCAAGTTGGGCCCAGATAACGCTGTGTTGGTTTGTTTATTGGTCAGGAATGTGTAAGGCATTTTGGTAAGTTGAACAGTGACGTCTTTTTCTGCAGGAAGCTCAGACAGAGGTTCCCTCCTTCGAGCTGCTGCTGCCGGCCTCCTGTGAACAGAGGGCAGGGGAGGGGCAGGCTGGGCCTAGGGTCCTCGTCCCTACACCACCCTACCTACCACCTTCCACCTTGAGAGGCCCCTGGGGCTGGAGGAGGCGCCCGAGGGCTTGGTGGGGCAGAGGACAGCGTCCAGGCATCCCGGGGCGCCCAGCCCTGCCCAACCCCCGAGGGATGGCCGGCGGCACTCACTGGTCTGTCCAGCTGCTCCTGCAGCTTCTTCACCGTGTCTTTCTCCTTTGCCAGCTGCTCCTGGGTCGTCTTCAAAAGCTCCTGTAGTTTGGTGGCCGCGCGTCCCAGGTCACTGGTTAACTTCTTCTCCTTTTCTAGTCTCTCCTGCGGGTCAGAGTGTTGAAGGGGATCAGCCTTCACGTGACGCACAGCAGGAAGGCCACCTGGCTGCGCCCGTGGGGCCGAGGGTGTGAGGACGAGGCCTCCGGGTCACAGGGCTGTGCTTCAGGGTCGGGCACTGGCTGCTGAGCACCTGCCCTGTGGCCAGGGTGACGGAGAAGCTCAGTTTCAGTTCTACTTGATTTAAATCGTCACACTGACTGGTGGCCTCCAGCTGTGACACTGGAGACTTAGGGATCCCCCTGACCTCGCCAACCTCCAAATTAGGCTGGACGCTGCCCGAGGGGCCTCCGGGGGTGACAAGGGGGAACCTTGTACCTTGAGCCGCGTGGCCTCCTCCGCCTCTGAGGACCCGAGGGCGCTGGTGCAGCGGAGCTTCTCCAACTCTCCCTGCAGACGACTCGACAAGAGCTGAGCCTGGACAGGGCGGGGCGGCGGGTCAGGCCCCATGCGGACAGGAGGCGGGTGACGATGGCGCAGCGACACCCCCTGGGATGGGACGCGGCTCGACCCCCCAGACCCGCCGCCCTGACCCAGAGAAGCCCCGACAGCGCGGGGCAGCCTGACCTCCTCGAACTCGGCCGTTAGCTTCTGCCGCTGCATCTGCTCGTCCTCCAGGATGGCTTCCGTCCGCTCCAGCTGCATCTTCAGCTGCGTGCAAACACCGCAAATATGCTCGAACCTGGGGCGGACCCTCCTGGGCACCCAGGGCTCCGGGCCGCCTGAGACCTGGGGCCACATCTTCTGGCTGGGCCCAGGGCCCTCTGGGCAGCCGCCGCCCAAATCAGGGGTCTGGAGGGCAAGGGCCACAAGTGATGCCCCAGCCCCCCGCCCCCCTCCCACTCTGGCGTCCTGAGGAGTCAGGCGTCTGGGCAGTGGGGCCGGGAGCTGCGAGTGGCCAGAGCAGAGGCTGCTGTCCCTGCCCTCCAACACGGCGGTCAGTGACGGACACCTGGGGACGGGCTCACCACCCTAACCTCGATGGGGTCCTGCTCTGCTGAGGGGGCCTCTGAGGGGGCAGCCGGGGACCCGGCTGCGTCACCATCTTCTACGTGGCTCTTCATCTCACTCAACTGCTGCCTGACCTGGAACAGGGAGGGTGGGTTTGTGCCTGATGTAGCTGGATGCACGCCCGTCTCGCACGCCCGCAGGAGGACGGGAGGTGTTCTCAGCAGCCGAAGCCCACGGGGGACCTGCTCTGAAAACTGTGGCCCGTGTTGGCTCCCATGCAGGTTCCCTGGGGCAGGAGAGCTCGTACCCCGAGCCCTCACCCGAGCCAGACTGCGGCCAAGGGGCCGGGCTGACCCCACATGCATGCTCCGTGGCAAGGCCAGCGGCACGGAGCCCCCAGCGCTGGAAGCCAGATGACCCCCAAAGGATGCGGTACGCACGGGGCTACGGAACCTGAAGAACGGCAGGCGGCCGGTGGGCTTGGTGCGGATACCGCCGCCTACCTCCCGCTGCCCTCCTGGATGCGGTCCCCCATCAGGGCCTTTTGTGGGGTCCCCGATGAGCTGACACTCTTACCTCTTAAGGTCCCCTCACCCCTGAGCTCCACTGCCGGGGGCCCTAAGCCCCAGACCACTGAGCCTCAAATCTGAAGGGGTAGCAGTGTCACCCACAAAGCTTGGGTGAAGGTTCCCAGCGGAGATCTGGGGGGGCCTGACAGCCGCCCCGTAAGGGGCGCCCCAAGTGTGTGGGGCCTGACCCTCCAAGTCCTTTCCTCCTGCCAACAGCCCCGAAGGTCAACACCAGACCGCAGAGGCCAGTGACGAGGAGAAACTCGGGGCGTGTCCTCTGCATGTGGCCCAGGCCCGGCTGGGACACGGCTTTGGAGAGTGGCCCTCAGACTCGGCACCTGCCCTCGGGGGCGATGGTCCCTGGTCAGGCCTGAACGACCGGAGGGGGCACCCGCGGAGCCAGAGCGTGTGCCCAGCAAGGGGGCTGCTCGGTGGATGCTGCTTTGGGAACGCCAGCCCCCCGGACCAGACCTTGGGTCTCCTCGCAGAAAGCCAGACACGTACGTTTTTCACACACACACACCCCGCTACCCCCGCCGGTGGCTCAGTGTTAACAGCCAACTCGTTATTTAATGAAAGACCGTGCAGATCACACGGACTGTGTCTGTGGCCTCATGGGCTGGTACTGGAACCAGTGCCCCCCCCCCCACAAGGCCAGGCTGACCTGGCCAAGGAGCGGGGACCAGAGACACATCAAGGCTGAAAACCGTAAGAACCAGAGGCCCCTGCGTGGCTGGGAGCTCCGCGCGGCTGCGGACAGGTCACCTGGTACCGCCCAGTGTGCAGCAGGCCGCCCCGCACACCGCAGATCTGACTGACCTGACCTGAGCCACCGCTGGGTGAGGAAGGACCCTAGTCCCAGAAGAAGGACCCTAGTCCCACAGAAGGCCACGGGGCATAAGGACTCCTCCCCCCCCCCAGAGCTCCCAGTGCAGACCCGGAGCCCCGTGGTCCCAGCAGCCACAGGCCCAGTGTGCAGCATGGAGCAAACGTGTGAGGGGCCGTCCACACCGGGCCCAGCACAGACCGGCGCACGCCCCCTTTGACGGGACACAGAAACACACACACCCGACCCCAGGGCACACGCCGGCCGCACCAGTTCGCTCACCAGGGCAAGCTCGTCGCTTTGTTTCTGGGCTTCACTCTTGGCTGCATCCAGCTGAGACTGAGATTCTAATAAAAGCTGCCTCAACTTGGACAGAAAACAGACCCGGGTGGTGGGAGAAAAGAAGAGAGAGCCAGTTCCGGTGAGTCAGCACCTCACACCCAACCAAGCACATCCACATACGCCACCCGGAGAGCCTGCGGGGCGTGGGGGAGGGGTGGGTGCAGGCCCCCGGGAGCTTCTGCTCTTTTTTGAAGACAGAGGAAGGATCGTGTTCAGTACACGCTAGTCTCAGGCCTTCACAAACGTTTGTGGATTGTCTTTTGCAAAGCGAGGCCAGAAGTCAGAGATCGAACCAGGATCGGGGGTGCCAGGCTTGTGCTCTCTGCTCCCCGAATCAGAAAGCACTGTCAGATTTAAATGCCTTCCCCACAGAGATGGTGTCTCCACACCGGGTAGAGAGATCCTCTCGCTGCCAGGCTGACCTGGCTGCCCCCTGCCCTGGCCACGGGGCCCCCACCAGGCCCACCCACGCTGGGACACTCACCCCTGCCACCTCCGTGGCGTAGTTCTGGCACTCGGCGCTCGCAGCCGCCATGTGCTTCTCCAGCTCGGCCTCCAGATGTGACGTGTGCTCCCTCACCTGGACACGACACACATCAGGAGCCTCAAGCCGGCCAGCAGGACGGCCCGGGCCATGGGGACAGGGCGCTGGGGCCACCAGGCCCTGGGTCAAGGGCTGAGAGGGGCCCTCGTGGCCTGAGGGCTACGAGCCAACTGAGGCCAGGCAGGGGGTGCCCCCCAGGCCAAACACCTCCTGAAGAGGCACCCTTGGGCCGCACGTGTTCTCAGACCTCAGCAGCTTTTAGATTTACTTGCAAGGAGGGTGCGGAGTGCGGCGGGGCCACCCGGCAACCCTCCCACGGTTCATGAGGCCACGGCAGAAGCCATGGTGCACCGGGGCCCAGCCACCCCGAGGTCGTAACGGCTCATTAAGGACAAGCAGGGACGCGCGGTCGGGGAAGGAAAGCTGCTAGAGGAGTCTCTGCAGCAGGACGGCAGCCCCCTGGACAGCGCCCGCACGCACCTGGTCGGCACTTTCAAGTTCCCCTTTCAGCTTCCCCACAGTCTCTTCGAGGTGCTTCACTGTGACCCGCGACTACAGAGCAAGAAGGGGGAGCGCCGTCAAGCACGAGCCCCGGGGGTCCGTCCCGGGATGCACCCCACCACCCTGTGGTGCCCCCCCCACCCCCAGGTGTGACCAGCAGCCTCTTCCTTGGGAGTGGGGCTGGTCGGTGGGGGGGGTCCTCCTTGAAACCATTCCTCAGCTGTCGGTCATTCCGCAATGACACTGTATGTGGCATCACCAAAACCCAGCAAACGTGACTCCCAAGTGACCCCGATAACCCCGTGGGCGTTCCCCCTGGATTGTATGGCATTCTGAGGGAGTGGAGTTTGGGTTCCGAGGGAAGGGGGGCCCTGGGGAGACTGGGGGCCGTCCCGTACCTTCTGGAGCTCCTCCTCCGTGGCGCTCACCCGGGCCTTCCACACCTGTTCCTCCTCCTCCACGCTCTTCTGCAAGGCTTTGAGCATGGCCTCCTGCGGGGACGGCACTGAGCAGGGCCTGGAGGCCCCCCCCGCCACACACAAACCCGTGGCTCCCCCCAACCCCCTGCAACCACCCGGCTCGGATCCCAGTGCGGCCGGCGCACTGGGGAGGAGGGGGTACAGTTCTGGAGGGGGGCCCCCGGCCGGTGTGCAAACAAGGCTGTCAGGACTCTCATCTCCGGTGGGTTTGCACCAGGTGGGCCTCAGCGGCCCAGGACAGGGGACCCAGGACCGGCCATCGCAGCGGGAGGCTGAGCGAGCGTGGCCCCTGGAGTCGCAGGAAAGCGGATTCAAGCCGAACGCTGCCCTATCCCTTCCCAGACTGGGACCCAGACCTTTAACCTGAGCTCACACCCTTCACCGTTCAGCCAAAGAAACTGGGCCCAGAGAGGGGCAGTGACTCGCCCAAGGTCACAGAGCCCTGGCCTCACCGTCTCGGCCAGGATGCTGCGGTACTGGTCGCACTCGGCCTGAAGGCTGCTCTGTGTCTCCTCTGCCTCCCTCAGCTTGGCAGCCAGGTCCTGAGGGCGGAGGGCAGGACAGGGGCCTGCTGAGCCAAAACCCGATGGCTGGCTCCAGGCACCCTCCATCCCGCGGACAGGGCAGGGTGCGAGTGACAGCGGCCGCACTCACCGAGGGCTCCGTGTTCCCTGGTGGCTGCTTCAGCAGCTCTGGGCCTTTCTCTTTGAGCTCCTGCAGCCACTCGGCGTAATTCTGCGACAAAAACGTTCAAGGTCAGGCGGGACATGCCCCCTACCCGCACAGGGGTTCCCCGGGAGCTGCCTCCCCTCCTACCTGGTGGGTGGGGGCAGAGAGGCCCGGGAGCAGGGCCAGCAGGGCCTCCCTGGTCTGGGCCTCCGTCAGGCTGAGCTGCTTCTCGGACTCCTCCTGGGGGCAGGGCAGGTGGGGCATGAGGGTGGTCAGCCACGGAGCTTAGGGCAGCCCCGGGGGTTTCACCCCAGGACCATGTCCTCAGCCCTTCAGGGGAGGGACAAGGATCGGAGGAGACCAATGGTGGCTCCGTGGGGCCGGCTGGGCGGGGGTGTGTCTAACCTTAGCAGTCAAGTTCCAGCCACCCCACCCCAGGCCTGGACAACTTAAAACAAACTCAGCTCTAAGGAAGGGGGACGGCAGCACCCCCTACGGGACGTGCAGGTTCGCGGACGCCTCCCAGCAGACACTCAGACTCAGGTTTTCTTTCTGAGTGTGTGCATATGGGGGGCGGGGAGCACAGAGGAGACGTGCATATGGGGGGCGGGGAGCACAGAGGAGACGTGCATATGGGGGGCGGGGAGCACAGAGGAGACGTGCATATGGGGGGCGGGGAGCACAGAGGAGACGTGCATATGGGGGGCGGGGAGCACAGAGGAGACGTGCGGCCACCAGGGTCAGGAGCTTCTGCAACCTGGGGGCGGGAGGATCAGGGCTCCCACGTGCTGAGGGGATGAGGCAGGTCGGGGTCTCGGCTCTCCGAAAGCTCCTGGGCCCCCTGCTGCAGCCGCGCTGGCCAGAACCCCCGCCACCCTCCCTGATGCTCCCACTCAACGCAAGAAAAAGGAGCCCAAGAAAGAGGGAAGGAGCCATAAGCAAAGGCGAGAAGGACTGCACTGTCCCTGGGGACAGATAACCCCTCCCCACACCCTGGGGGCGGCAGGGCGGTGCAAGAGATTTCTGGCTGAAAGTCCCATCTGGTCACCCGTCCCCAGCAGGCTGAGCCTGCTGCCTGCCCCTCAGGGCCCGAGACCTGGAGCAGCACTAGGAGCTCCCGGACTCGAGCCGGGAGTGAGGCTCTTGTATTGTGATTTGGGGCCCGCGGGGGGATGGATGGCCGGCAGATGGATGCCCAGCCTGACCACAACACCACATGCCTGGACTTGAGTCTCAGAAGCCGACCCTTCTCGCTCACCCGCTGATCCATGGCCTGCTGTGGGCCCCCGACCTCGTGACCACCATTCAGGTGCCGGGGTCATGGGAGTCCAAACAAGGGCCGAGGACCCAGTGGCCAGCTCCCTGTCTTTATCTGGCTGTGTGACCACAAACAAGTCAGGTGACACCTCTGGTCACAGCTTCTGCATTTGCCACAGAAAGGCCAGACAGGCGCCCTGGTCACTTCTGGGGAGTCTAAGTGTAGCTCCACACGGCTCCCCAGCTCCGCCTCTCGGAGGCCTCATCTGACACACCCTCAGGCTTCCTGGGGGGCTTGTGAAAGTTGCTGCAAAGCTCATGATAATAGGACAGACATTAATTCTGCATTGGGGTGGGGGAGGGAGAGGGAGGGCAGGCCTGGCCAAAGCTGGTGGTGAGGCCCCGCCTGCTCGTGCTGCAGCTGCAGACCATGTCCCGGCCAGGGCCCTGGACACTGACCCACCTGAGCTCCCCCGACCTGGGCCTGAGTGCTTGCTACTAAAGACTGTCCTTCCCCCAAAGCTCAATCACAGAGCCCCTGGGCCAGGACCGCAGGGGGCCTGAGAAAGCAGACAAACACCAGGGGAGAATAACATGAGCAAGTCCATGAACAGACCCATCTCGGGGCCCCCATGGCCTCCGAGGGCAAAAGGCCCAGCTGAGAAGCAGGAGACAAGGGCTCACCACTCCCCGCATCTCGGGGAGAAATGCGCAGCGGGAGGGCAGGAGGGCGGGCAGGAAGATGCAGTGGCCGGGCCCTGGGTGGACTTCTGAGACGCCCTGAGGCTGGGGCTGCCCTGCACGCAGTCTGTGTGGTCTGCTGAGCTGCTAGACCGAGGCGAGCCCGAGGCCAACGCTGACCTTGGCCTGGGTCAGGGACCGCAGCTTCTCCTCGCAGCCCCTCTCGGCCGAGGCTAAAGCCTCCATCGCCTTCCAGTTCTTCTCTCGGAGGTCCTGGGAGGAGAAGGGAGACGGTCAACAGCCAGGCTGGTCTCCGCCGGGCGGGTGAGCCCTCTCCGACCCATCTCTGGACTTCACAGGCCACCCCGGGCAGCACTGGAGCCAGGCTGCTCTCGGGTAGCTGGGGCCCCCGGGCGCCTTTCAGGGAGACTCATCTGCGGGCAGCGGGGATCTGCCGGCTCTTCAGTGGGAAAAGGGTCCGCCACCAAACGGCCGGCTCTGGCCCAGCCAGGCCCAGGGAGGCACGGCGTGTGTGTGTGTGTGTGTGTGTGTGTGCGCGCGCGTGCGTGTGTGTGTGTGCGCGTGCGTGTGTGTGCGCGCGTGTGTGTGCGCGCGCGCGCGCGCGTCAGGGGTGGGGGTGGGGTCTGGGGGCACAGCCCGGGTCGGGGGGACGCAGCCGAGGCTCCCATGCGCCCACCGCAGAGGAGGCGCCCTACAGCCCCCCTCCTCACACCAGGTGACCACATGACCAAGGTGACCACGTGACCAAGCCAACCCAGTGGGAGTCAGGACCCCTGAGCCCCACCACGGGGAGCAGCCGGAAGGGACAAGGAGAGGCCCCGAGGCCCCTCCCCATCCACACGGCAGGCAGCCCCTCGACACTCACATTGTTCTTCACTTTCTGCTGCTCAACTGCCTCCTTGAGCTCCGTGGCCTCCTTCTCCAGACACCACACCTGCGACTCCAGCTCCATGAGGCTGAGGGGGGATGGCGGCGTCACTGCCGGGCTCCAAGGGCCCGCGGCCGCCACAGGCCCTGTCTCGGGGCCCCTTCCTCTGCCCCAGAACACCCGTGGGGCCTGGGGCTGCAGTCAGTCCCCTCCCGAAGCCGGCACAGGCTTCAGGGGAGCCTCAGCAGCCACCGTGGCCCCTCCTCTGAGGGCTGGGGGCCCAGAGACCAGCGGAGTCCCACTTGGTGACACTGGCTGCGGGGATGGCAGCGGTCAGAGCTGCCACAACGGCCAGCGCGGGGACGTGCCCTGGACAGTCAGGTTTTCAGATGCTCTTTCTTCTGGTGAACTGAGCCTGGCCCCACTCTGTCCCGCAGCACGCGTCGGCTGGCCCTTCCCTGCGGCCACAGCTGCCCTCGAGACTGGGCTGGGCCTCCTCGGAGGACGCCGGGGCCGGAGGCTCGGGTGGCACCGTGGCCTGCACTCCCATCAAGTGCATCCCTGCTCTTGGCGCTGGGACCGTCCTGTGTCCAAAACCTAACTCTGCTGAGACCCGAAGGCTCCCCCTCAGTCCTGCGCCCGGGCTCCAGGGAATGAGCCCGAGACGACCCCGGATGCGTGCAGCTGGCAGGCCGGGGGGGCCATCTTTTCACATTTCTCTCCGGACTCTAGGCCCTGCGGCTCCGTCCACCCCATCACCCGGAAAGCGAGGGGTGGACGCTCTGGAACTTCTCTGGCTGTTCCGAGGAAGACGCTTCAAATGGACACTTAATACGTCACCTTCTGCGTTAAGATTTAGGACAGGGAAGCCCCGGGGTCGCATAAAAGCTGACATCCAGAAGCCGCCAATGCCGACTTGAAGCAGCACAGCAGGGCCCCTCTGGGAGCAGGAGGAAGCCCGTCTGAGGATGCCCCCGGGGGGGACAGGTTCGTATTTCTCACCGTGGGCCGGCAGTACACCACGCTAAGGAGGAGCATGAGGACCAAACCACCTCAGCGAGGCTGTGCGTGCTGCCCACCCTGACGCCCCCGAGCACCATCTCATTTTCGTTCTAAGTACCGGTTGCACGTGGCCTTGAAGACGGCTGTCGACTTCTTAGATGTTGGTTTCAGGCCACAGAACCTGACCCCACCCTCAAAGCTCCACTGGGACCCCTCACAGCTTCTCCTCAAGCCGCCGGCATTCTGCACCAGCGCTGGCCCCCTGCACACCCCTGCAAGAGCATCCCCAAAGGCACGAGGCCCTGAGGAAGAAGGCACAGCAGGCCGGCGGCAAGGACACGCTGACAGTCACCCCCCTTGGTAGCTACTGACCGAGTTCCAGAACATCTGGGGCTGGATCACTCATCTCCACCCCAGAACACGATGGCCTGGCCTAGACACAACTTCCAGATAAACAGTCTGAGAAAGAAAATTTTTAAAAACCCTAATTCTGCCAAACATCTACATGATGCAAAAAGCTAGAATCAACCCTGCTTGCAACATGACTTAGGTAACTAATAATTAGCTACGCCGTCCAAGAATCTGATCGTAAAATATAAGGAGCAAAACGCTAAACAAACACACCCTCTCTACCCTGGCAAGTACCATGAGAAACAAAGTTTGCCCAAAGCTTTCTGGAAAGGTGCATGGAGAGGGTTTGCTTCTGAGTCTCCAGCAAGGTGCTTTGGGGCCTCCGTGAGGCCGGCTTCCTTCCCCAAACCCGAGCCGAACGCCATGGAACATGGGCCGTGGCCTGGGGAAGCGCTGGGGAGGGGACTCACTGGCAGCAACAGCCGGAACAAGGGAGGTTGGTCAGTGGACAACCCGGGACATGACCGACCACCGGCACGCTTCATTCCACGTGGCTGCCCTGGAGACCCCCAGCCACGGCAGCCAGGACCACCCCCCGAGCTCATGGGCATCTGCTGAGGGACACACACCCGGAGCCAACGGTCCTAGGACTTCCAGGCCCCTGGCTTGAGGAGCCCACCGGATCTTAGCAACAACAAACACACAGTCCGAGCAGGCCTGGGGCTGGGCCACTGAAGTTACCCAGCATCAACCCTGTGACCTGATCAGCTGTGAACCACACCGCATCCCAGATCCGTGCAAAAGCCCGGGCAGCCTCCCGGGTTCTCCACTCTGGGCACGTAACCACTTTCCCGTTTGGGTTACGACTTCAGCCCCTAAATTCCCTCGCCCTGTGGACGTGGAGAGAACACCCTGACCAGCTGGTCCTTCCTGGGCAGAGAAGAATGGATGGATGCATAGATGGACGGATGGACAGCAAGAGGCCCATCCCCCTGCCGAGGCACAGCCACTCTCCCCACAGCCTCGCTCCTCGAGGCAGGAGCTCCCTGCAAGGTGCCCTCTTCCCTGCCCAGCCTGTCCTGGTCCTCGAGGTCACTGGAGGGATAGGGAAAGGCAGGGCCTCTCAGAGGGCTCCTCCCTGGGACCCCCACACCCAGGCCACGGCCCCTGCCTCCTCTTACCGGGCCTGCTGCTGGTCGGCCTCCTCTCGGCTGGCCTGGAACGAGAGACAGAGCCCTGCGGTCACCACGAGACCACCTCGCGTGACAAGTCATCAGGGCAGGGCCCCTGTGGGGTGGGGGGGGGCACCCCCAGGAGGAGGTGCAGCTGACCTGGGCGTCCCGGGCCTGGCTCGCCTCCAGCAGGGCCTCGATGGAGCGGATCCTCTCCGTGAGCTGTGAGTTTTGCGCCTTGGCCTCGTCCAGCTGCCCGTGGACACTGCTCAGCTCCTCACACCTGCTCCTCACCTCAGCCTCGGAGGACTGCAGCTTGCCGTGCAGCTCTGCGGGGAGGGAGGCCGGCGGGTAGCAGGGTGTGGGGAAGGCCCGCACAGGCACCCCATGCTGCCCAGTGCATGCCCGCGGGCTTCCAGGCTCTCCCCTGACCCCTGGGTGTCCCGTTAGCTGGTGGAGAAAGTCACAGCCTGGCTTCCTTCTCAAGGACTCACTAGGGTAGAACAGAACGCCCCTGGATCACTCAGGAAAAGATGGAAAACTGAATGGGCTCCTGTTGCAGTTTCTAAAGCCTTGCTCTCTGGGAGATGGGCTCACGTCGCTGAGACCAGGGCCAGGGGGGCGCCTCAGCGTGTCCTCCCTCGGTGACCGCCGCTAAGCCCCACCACGGCTCTGAAAGTCCTCCACGTGTGTCTGACTCCGAACGGCGGCCCGGCCCGGGTCTCCTCCCCGAGCCCGGGCTCAGACGCCGGCCACGTCCACACGCAGCTCTGCTCAGGCCTCCTGGTCCCCTCGCTGTGGCTGTTCTGCTTTCCTGTGCCCCCGCCTCTCACTCATCTACCAGGCCTGTGGATCCAACGTCCATTGCCTGCCGAATCCACCAGCGCCTCCATGGCTGCCTGGGCCTGGCCCAGGTGCCTTTGGTCCGACAACTGCAAGGCCCCATCCCTGGTCCCCACCCGGAGCCAGAGCATCCAGAAGTGCAGATGGGATCCCGCCAGCCCTGCCCACGCTCCCAGCCCCCTCATCACTCCACACGGCCCCTGAACTCTTCAAAGGAGGGTCACCCGGCCCTGCCCGTCTACCCCACACTAGCCACTGCCTTCTTCTCCAGTCTCGCTTGCTGACCTGCGTCTGTTTCTTGTACAGGCCAAGTTCAAGTTCACTCCCATTCTCAGGGGCCCCTTCGCGGTGTCTGTGAGGCTGGCCTCTTCCCATCGTCCAGACCTCGGGCTTAAACACCCCCTTCTCCCCAGAGAGGCCTCCCCTGACCACTCAAAGCCACACCTGGCCCGTCATAGCAGGGGTCAGCAAACTAGGCCCTTGGGCCAACCCAGCCCACCACCTGTTCTTGAAAATAAAGCTTTACTGGCACGCAGCCAGGCCTGTCTGTTTAGGGTGACCTTGGCACTGTGGCAGCAGAGCTGAGCAGTTGTGACAAACACCGTTTGGCCTCAAAGCCCAAAGGACTTACTGCCTGGCCCTTCACAGACACAGCCTGCCGTTTCTAGGACCTGCTCTCGGTCACGCTGCCTACTTGAAGTCTGTCGACATGGATCCATCTACTGTGCCCGTCTCTCCTGCTGGAACACGGCCCCAAGCCCGCTGCTTCACTCCCGGCCAAGCCCCGGGCACCCACATGGGTGCTCAGCCCCCAGCAGTGGCTCCAGAAGTACCGGTGAGCCCTCACCGGCACGGTCTGCCCTGCTCCTCTAGGGGCCCTTGGTGCCCTGGGTTTCGTCACCACCTCCCGTTTGAGAAGGTGACTTGTGAGCACACGAGGACCATAAACCCACCTTCCAAATCTGGCTGGCCTCTAGGCCTGACTGGGTTGGAAGAGAAGGCCGGCAGCAGCCCCAGGAGCATCACAGCCCCAGGTGGGCCCCACAGCAAGTGAGGCCGAAGCGGCAGCATCTTCCACCTCGAGCCCGCCCCCGTATCCCGCCCCACAGGCTACGCCCCACCCCATATCCCGCCCCCACAGGCCACACCCCCACAGGCCCCGCCCCCCACGTCCAGTCCTCCGCAGCCCAGGCCTGACCCCGGGCACCCCCGGCGCGTCCCCTGACGGGTGGGGAGTCGGGGGTCCCGGTTGCCCTCGCCCCCCGCCACCACGGAGCCGGCCCCTACGCCGCCCTCACCAGCCATCTGCTGCTGCTGCTCCCGGGCCTTCTCGGCGTCCGCCCGGAGGCTGGCGTGGCTGGTCTGCGAGCGGCACAGCTCCCGGCTGACCTCATCCAGGCGCTTCTGCAGGGCCTCCTCGCTCTCCTTGTGAGACGCCTGGGGGCCGGCAGAGGGAGGAGGGCCGGGAGGACGCGGCAGGAGGTGGGCCCTCAGCCGGCTCTGCCATCTAGAGTTCCTCACACCCTGCCATCCTGTGCCGGTGACTTATATAAGCCTCCTGGATTTCCAGGTCAGTTCACCTGCTAGAAAAGGCCAAGAGGCCACCCTGGACCCTGAAGAGCGGGTTCCTGGGGAAGAGGCCTCAGGTGAATGCAGGACAGTCCCAGAAAGGCAAAGGCCCATTTTCACCTGAGTGTGGCGCAGGGAGAGGCTTCCTACACGCTAAACATCCAGCCTGAGCTGGAGATTTCCCGAGGGGGCCTGGTAAAGGTCATATGGTTGTTAAGCAGTTCTGGGCAAGGCATCCATGTGTGTCAGTGTGGTTAATCCCCAGCCACCCCAAGACACAGGTACCACCACCACACCCACATTACAGGTGGGGAAGCTGCCGCTCTGAAATCCGGGCCTCACGATCAATACCACGGGGACTCTGTGACCTCAGAGGGAGGAGATGCTCGCGGCCTGGGGCTTCCTGGCTACAGTGATGGTGACAACCCGGGCGCCACAGTGAAGGCTCCAGCCTCAGAAGCACCAGGACCACCCGACAGCCTTCAGAACATAACCGCCAGGCCCTCCCCAGGGGCTCTGATCTCACTGCTCAGGGTGGACCTACTTTACACCAAATTATCCATCTCAATTCCAGCCAAACAATCCGAACTTTGTTTCTCTGTGCCTGTTCTTAGGTACACACACATCAGTCTTACAACTTCGTGTCTGTCGTTCTAGTCCCTTCCATAAAACAACCCCACTGCCCCACATGCTACAGCCGAGAGCTTCAGTGACTGAGCAGAAACAGGTGCAAAGCTGCGTGGGTCTCCAGGGCTTCCTTGTCCTCCAGAGAAGTTACACACACAGAGGTATGACAACTGCCCCACGCCCGGTCACCCTACCCCGAAACAGGCCAGCTGGGGGACGCAGCACTCGTCAGGCCAATGAGCAGAGAGGCCCTGAGACTGAGGGGCCCCACTGGTTGCTGCCCAGCGCCTATGGGGCAGGGAGGGGACAGTCTTCCTCCCTCTGGACAACAGGCGTCCCCCTGGGAAAATACGAGCTTCCGGGCCACATCCAGAGGCTGAGGAGAAAGAACACCCACTGGGCCTTGAAGCCAGAGGCTGTGCCTGCTGGCCTGGCTGCGGCCGGAGCTGTGACCCCACAGGTGTGGCAAGTGTGGGACGGTGACTGCTCTGGGGCTGCCCTGGGGCTCAAACCCTGGCTGTGGGTGAACTGGCAGAGTTGCTTAACTTTGTGCCTCCAATTTCCTTCTGGGTAAATTACAGATAATAACAGTATCTACCCCATAAGGTTACAATGAGAATTACCTGAGTTAAGCTTGTAAATGTTCAGAACAACGCTTAGCACACAGAAAGCACCCACTCGATGCTGACCAGGTATCACTACTAACAAGGCCAAGGTCGAGGGTTCCAGCCCCAGCCCTGCCTGGGTCCACTGCGGTCACAGTCACAGCTGAGAAGGGAGGCCCCAGGGTGGCCGTGCGTAGAGCTTGGTGGGCAGGATGCACGGGCACTGAGGCAGCTGCACCCCAACTCACCTGCAGCTGCAAGACCTGCTTCTCGAAGGCGCCTGCCTTGGCCTCCAGGGCCTTCCGCTGCTGCTCCTCCTGCCGTGCGGCCTCCGACTTCTCCACCAGCTCCTTGCTGACCTTGCCCAGCTCCTGCCGGAGCTTGGCCAGCTCTGCATTCTGCCTGCAAGACAGTCAGGAGGCCCCGCATGACGGACAGAAGAGGGCTCAAGTCAGCTCTCGCCAGCCCCGAGAGCCGCCCGGGGAGATGGGACCGGAGGTCTGAGCCCTTCCTCTGGGGCACCTGCTGTTTCTTAAGTAGATGCCCAAGTCCTGGAGCCCTTCTGAGGCTCTCTATATAATCAGCCACGTGGGTGTGACGTGTTTTGTTGAAGATGCTGTTTTACAACAAGCACGGTGGAGGGACCAGCAAAAGCCTAGGGCAAAATGTGCACTAAAGCAGCCCACGGAGCCCCTGACAGAAGTGGCTGATTCCTCACGGCTGGTCTGGGCCCAAATGAGCCCTGGGATGCTGCCCTGCAGGGCCGGGGCCAGCGGCCCGCTCGAGTCCACACGCTGGATTCACTGGCCAACTGGACCACAGCCAGGCAGGGAAAGAGGCTGGAGCATTTTACACGAGACCCCTCAACGCTGCACAAGAGCTGGGTCTCAGGACCGGCGAGGAGCTTCAGGAGGGAAGGAAGGAGATGTGACTGACAGCAAACAGGGGCAGCTCTGGACCCGCCTTTCCCAGCATGAGGAGGTCGTCAGCGTCCGGCCTCCTTCACAGCACAAAAGACACCGCTTTACAGCAGGACTGACCGTCCAGCCAAGGGACAGTACCAGACCAGGCGAAGGCGACAGAGGAGACGGTCCGCAGCCCTGGGAGGCAGGAAACCTGGCCAAGACCAGCTCTGCCCTGCTGCCTGGGGAGGGGAGATGTGGGCTCCCCGTCTGCACGGGGGAGGCCGCCCCAAAGCCCTCTGCGGGGCCCTCAGTGCACGCTTTCCAGGGCCAAGATTCGAGACTGGGGAGCCCACGCGAGGCTGGACTCCGGTACCAGGGATGGGGATGGGGATGGGGGTGGGAGGCCAGATGGGTGGCCCCTTGGGACCAACATGAAGCTCTGGGAGGGATGTGGGGACACCCGTCCCCCACGGCAGAGTGTCCGCAAGCTGATGGAGTCAGCAGCCGCAACTCAGGGCCAGGCTTTAGAGCTGTCCCCAGGATGGAGCCTGTAGTGGACCCTACATGAGAAGGAAGCCAGTGTCCCTCCGTCCCCACGGTCACCTTCTGCCTTGACTGCTGAGGAAACCGCAGCCCCAGACCATCAACCTGCCAGCAGGTCAGGACGGAGGTGAAGACAGGGACCCCTGAGAAAAGGGACCAGCGAGGAGGGTGGCCGTCAACCTCACTCCGAGTCAGCGGGGCCGCCAGGAAAAGCAGCCTTGTGAGCACAGGCTTCGCTCCTGGTGCTGCTCGTGGGCGACTCTTCCCACCTGCCCTCCCGCTACGGGCGCCTGCTCTCTCTGCTCCCGTCAGCCTCCTCTGGGGGAGAGGGGATGCTCTGGGGATAACAAGCACCCCAGAAATCCCTACAGGACACCCCGGACGAGAGAAGGCAAAGAAACAGGAACCAAGAGAAAATGCAGTGGGGCTTCCTGCTGGCCAGCCTGCTGGGATGGTGATGCTCAAACCAGGGACACAGAAGACAGTGTCCCTAACAGGGTGAGGCTGAGCCCTGCCCCCTGGGGAGTGGCCTCTGCCAGCTCACGGAGGCCTCCCGGCTTCAGCTCCTGAGCGGCAGACGTCCCCTCCTGCACAGGAGACCCGACCAGGGGGATCAGGGCACTCAGGCCCACGGCAGGGCCCACACCACACCAGACCCTCATCTTGGATGGTCAGCCTGGCTCTGATACTCTGGGCCAGAAGCAAGACACTGTGATAATAGACATGAAAAAGTATCTGCTCTCCCAGCAAAGCCAGGACCTGAGGGGATCTGGTGACACGGACGCTGGGCACGGGCTGGAGCTCACTCGCCCTCCCAGGGCCTGACCACACGAGAGGTCGCCGGCCACGTGCTGAAGGCTCACAGAGGGACCCTGCCCACTCCGGGCCCTCGGGGAGGTGCCGGGGTCCGGCCAGGGAGGAAAGGCTTACTTGCTCTCCACCTGGCTCGTGGCCTGGTTCAAAGCGTCCCTCAGGATGGAGTTCTCCTGCTGCAGGCGGGCCAGCTGCGTGTTGGGGCCATTCTCCAGCTGCTCCTGGAGCGTCCGGATCTGAAAGGTCATCCAAGGGGCATCAGAGGCCGCTCGGCCTGACAAACAGAGCCACGTCGGAGCAAGGCCGGCAAGATCCCAGCCCGCAGACAAAAGCCCGGAGGGCTCCGCCTTCTCTACCCGAGGTGGGGAGGCCCCCTCAGAACAGGGGCCGGAAAAGAGCAGAGCCAAGCACTCAGCCCAAAGCCCCCGACGGTGCTGGTGCGCTCTGCCCGACCGAGGCTCTGAGACCCAGCGAAGGGCCGCAAGCCACAGCCCACGGTTACCCCGAAGATGCCCGTTTCCTGCCCTCTGACCCACCGTGGCGCAGCCCGCTGGGAGCGGAGTGCAGGGCTCTGACTGTGCAGGCCAGGGCTGGCCCGGCCCTCCGCTGGGGCTGTGCGGTTTTTCGGGCCTCTTGTTTTACAGCGTTCTCCCAACCTCGAGTGGAGGAGGTGGAGCCGGCATGACTCCAGGGTCATGGAGAGGCTGTGAACTTGACCCATGGGCCCCCAGGGAAAAGGATGCAGTGCTGACCACTTGGGACCAGAGTGCTTTCAGACAATCCTCTTTAAAATGTACATACATCTTCCTGGTTATTAACGTTAAACACACACACCATCTGGCCAGGTAAAACAACCCTCCCCCAAACAAACCCGATGGTGAGGGCCCCCCCGCGGGCACCCGTGCCCGCCCTGCTGCCCACCTTGCCCTGCAGCTGCTGCACCTCCTGCACATGTTCCCGGTAGCTGGCCTGCATGCGCGCCTGCACGGCTGTGATCTCCTGCTCCCGGGCCACCAGCTGCCTTTTCACTTTGGCCTCCCCGGCTGCTGCCTTGGCCTTTTCCGCTGCCAGCTCCTGGGAGAAAGCAGAGGGCAGAGAGGCCGGTGATGCGGGCGGGGGCAGCTTACGAGATGAAACCAAGACCATCATGACCCGGAGCATGACCTGGGGCCAGGAGAAGCCTGACCGCAGAGCCACAAGACCCCCGTCCTGAGCTCTCGGACAGACCCAAGCAGCCACAGCCCAGAACGAGCAGGGGATGAGGAGGGACCCCCGGAATCCCTGCTGGCCTGACTGGTGGAGGGCTGGCCATCAGGCCTTGAACACAGTGGGCGCAGTGGATACAGGTAGGAGCTGGGGAACGTGGCACCCTGTCCCTGGGCTCTCCAGGGGCACTGGCTGAACCCTGCTGGGATTACAACACCCTGGTTTGGCTCAGTCCCCGACAGCCAGGCCCCGGAACGCCCTCTTCTACTTGAGTACCTCTGTCAGGACTGACAAGGCAGCAAGGCTTGATGGCCGAGGGGTCAGCCCACTCCTGGAGGGCCTAGGTCCCCGTGGACAGCCGCTCGGTCCACCGTCCTATCCCTGGAATGTCTGCTCCGGTCAGTGCCAGATGCCCACAATGAACACGGGACACGGGGCCTGGGGACCCAGAGCCTCAGGCAGGGGCAGAGAGCAGGGTGGGAAGGGCTGGCCGAAGGACGGGGTCTCCATCATCACAGAAGGAATGGCAGTGGACGGAAACCATGGGGGAGCAGGAAGTGACAGTGTGAGGAGCGGCCCGTGCACTGGCCCCCGGGTGGGGGTGCTCTCTGTCGAGGGGGCCTCCAGCCAGACTGGCGCCAAGTCCCACGAGATTCAAGGCCCCTCCCCGTCCTGGGCAGTGGACCAGAGAAGCGGGAGAGCCTCCTCTTCTCCAGGCCGGGATGCTAGGGAGGTCTATCCCAAAGGGCCAGACGGTCCCTCCCGTCTGAGATGGGACAGAACCGGAGGCCAGGGAAGGGCCCGGCTGAGCGGGTGGCCACTGGGTGCCAGGGCAGCTCTGCATGCCTGGCGTTCCCTGGGACCATCCAGGACCCCTGGCCCCGCTCTTCAAAGACAATCCTCTTCCTGGCTGTGCCCAGGGTGAGGGCCCACAGGGGCAGAGGCCACTCTGGGACACGCATGTGCCTCGTTCCTTCAATCCTCTCAGTAAGGCGAGGCTCCCCATCTCTGGTTTGAAGCTGAGCTCACAGAGCCTCGGGGAGGACACGCTTTCGAAGGCCGAGAGCAGCCCTAAGTGACAGGATGGGCAGGAACCTGGGGCCTTGTGGGCCCACGAGGGTCCCAGAAGGGATGGTATGCGAGGCGCCCCTCCTCTGGCTGAACTGGCTGCTCGGCGGGGACTCAGGGCTCCGGCAGGCTTCCTCTGACCCATGCCTAACACCCCACCCCAAGCAGAATGGAGGGCCCTAAGTACACGGTCCAGCCCCTGATGAAGAATCACGGCCACACAGAGGTGGCCCTCCGCCCACCATGCCAGACGCCCGGAGGCTGAGCATTGGTCTGGGGATGGCCTTCCCCACCCTGAGCAGGCCTTGGGCAGTTCTGGGCATCCACCTGGCTCAGGGTGTAAAGGTCCCAGTCTCCTGGGACAGGGTCCCAAGGCCACCAGGATTCAATGGGATTTCCCTTCCTTTTGCCCCTGGGGCTTTTTAATGGCAAAGAAAGGCCAGATTTTCCTCGGGGCATCTGTTTCATCCTCCACAGCTTCTCTTTCTTCTAGGAGCTCAGAATCCCAGGACTCCTCCTGTCTGTCAAATTCTTAATTCACTTGCAATGGTCGGAATTATTTTCTTGAAAGACAGGCCTGCTGCTGGGGACCGGAGCCCCACTTCTTCTGACTGAGCTGGGAGGCACCGTCACGACGCCACCAGCCCAGAAACTCACTCTGCTCCCCAGGCCAAGCGGGCCCCTGCACCGAGAATCTCCCGAGGCGGCTGAGGCGTGGACTGGAGCACCTGGCCCTGAGGGTCTCCTTGTCCATGGAGGATTCGGAGCCCAGCCTCTCGGGCCCGAGCGAGGACAGGATGGGGTCCAGCCCAGAGTGTCACCTCGGGACAGAGGCCCCGGTGCCCAAGCAGATGACAGCTGGAAAGACGGTTTTCCAGAAGGACGGCTCCGGAGCCACGTGTGGTTCCTCAAATCCCTGAACACGTCCCCGAAAACGCTCAGAAACCAGGAAGGAGGTCTCAGGACGCCCGAGCCCGTGAACTGGTGCCCGGAATGGTCTTTGAACCCAACTCTGTTGACTTCACCCACTTGCAAGGTGCCCACTTGATCTGGCAGACAGTCCACACGGCCTTTGTGTCCTTTAGCCACAGATCACGAGAAAAGGAATTCACCAAAACCCTCTTTTGCAACCATAAAAACTTCTGTACAAGGACAAAGAAATCGTGACGGGAACTAAACATGAAACGCGGATCCTATCCACCCGCCCCAGCTCCTGGGAAGATCAAGTTAATCGGAACTTCTACATTCTCAGAAGTTTCTCATATAACTTTACTCAACGGTGCTAGGCTGGGAGACGTGCCACAGCAGTGGAATCCCCTCCGCTCTGTTTGAAACTCTCAACAGAGAAATGCAGGGACTCAGCATCCATGGACTCCAGGGCACAGAAGGACAGATGGCGATGCCTGGGCCTCAGTGGCCCCTGCCAGGCAAGGTGACCTCTGAGCTGAGACAGGAAAATGGGGGCCCCGCCCTGGAGGGCTTCCTGAAGGAGGGGGCTCTTTCCAGTGAGCCAAGCAGTGAAGGGCACTCGAGGCTAATGCAGGAGCACGAGAGGCCCCGGGGAGGCAGTGAGGAGCAGGCGCGTCGGGGAGCAGACTCGGGTCTGAAGGTCGGGAGCCAGCTGCACGTGAAGAGGCGGCCCTCCCGGGACCGTGTACGCGCTGAGAGCCCGCGAAGACCCCCTGCGGCTCAGGGAGGAGGATGCCGTGGGGGAGGCAGGGCCCTGGCTGGACGCACCGTCAGACGTCTTGCCTCAGAGCCAAGGCCTGGAGCCCCAGGGGCTGCGCCTGTGTCCCACAGCAGGGAGACCGTGCCGTGCCTGGGCAGGGCTGGAAATGCGTCCGGTTGGGGAGGGGGAGGGGGTGGGGGTCTGTGGGTCAGCTGCGCTAGGGTTTGGAACTCAAGTGGCCGCCCCGGAGGGGAGCAGCAAGTGTCCTGCACAGGCAGCAGCACCTAAGGGGCCTCCTGTTGCAGGGTGCACCCCCAACCCCAAACCTGCTGTCCGGCCCGAGGTGGCCGGAGACCCCAGCAATGGCCACCATCACCGTCAGAGGCTGCACCTGCTCACTCATGACACGTCCAGTCCACCCTAACCTCAGGGGCCGGCACGAGGAACTGGCCGGGGAGCCACACAGCCACCAGCCACAAAAACAGTCACTCCCCTTTCCTCTCACGTGAGCTTTATTTTGGAGGTCAACACATCTTCTCAGGTGGTCCAGAAAGAGGATACGGAAGAACGGCCCCCAGAACCACAGACTCCACAGTGGCTGCTGGCCGTGGGCCCTTGGGGCAGGAGGCCTGTGACTCACGGCCCACTTCCATGGGGCAGAGGCTCCTGGCCTGGGACGCGCCAGCAGCCGGGCGGGAAGGGAAGCGCAGTCGGCTCCTGGGAGCAGGGTGAGTGGCTCCGGCCGCCCTGCATCCAACCAGCAACCCGAGGCCGCGGGGGACACTCCCGAGAGAGAGGACGAAGGCCACCGGGCAGGAGGCTGCACTAGGGGAGGCCTCGGAGACCGGCCTTCCCCTTCTACCTCCCGGGCGGAGCCTGACCAGGAGCGACCACGGCAAAGCCTTCCGCTCCCGCCGCCTGTCCATCCCTCACTGAACAAACCTTCCCGTCTGGCCTGGAGCCGCGGCCGTCGCTCAGGACAAACTCTGACGCCTCGTGAGCGAGCGACGCAGGCGCCCAGACGTGTGGGACGTTCCGAGGCCCCGGCCGCCTCCCTGCGCCCACTGGCCCGCAGAGGAGGCGGGGACAGGGCTAGGGCCACACAGGGCGCGATGCTGGGAAGGACAGCTTAAACGGGGAGGGACCAGCCCCGCTGCAGGGGACCCGGACCCCCTCCTCACAAGGAGCGGCCGCGTGCTGACCCCTCCTGAATGAGGCCCCCAGCCCGTCGGGGCAGCACGGGCCCTCTAGACCAGTGTTCACTGGGTACACACGTGTCACGTGCTGAACCACCACGGGACCGCTCCCCAGACAGCGGAGAAGGGGCGGCAGCCCCGCTAAGCCCTCCCCACAGTTTTCTGCTCCAATTCTCAAGAAAAGACCCTGGGACCCACTGTGCCCGCCCTCCTCTCAGGGCATCACCCTAAAAGACGGGGCCACAACCGCGGGGCCGACTGTCCCCTCCCACCCGTGCGTTCCCAGTCCCGAGAGGGACCCCGCTGTGCAGGGGTCCTCACGCAGCCGGCGCCGGCCCTACCTTATTGAGCTCCCTCAGTTTGCTCTTGGCGGCGGCCGCGTCCTCCTGCTCCGTGGCCAGCAGCTTCTCCTTCTCTTCCAGCTGGCGTTTCAGAATCGCCACGGGGTCACCCTTCTGAGTGGCCTAGAGATGCCCACAGAGTCGCGTTAATGGGGTGGGCAGAAGCCTGGTTTGAGACTCACCCCAACCATCAGACCCCGACCCAAAAGCAGAGCAGTGGCCTGATGGCGCATGAGCGGTGCCATCCCGATGGCACACACTTCTGGGGGTGGCCCCTGCCTCTGCCGCCCAGTTAGCCAGGCCTCGGGCCCAAAGCTCTGGACCCCTGGGGTAGTTGTGGGAGCATGGTGCTTCCCTAACCCCAGTCGATGGTGGCCAGGGCCTCTTCCCGGCCTGCTGGGGGCCACCGGCCATCGTCCCTGGCTTGGTGCCCATCCCTCAGCTGCTGGGGCCGGCCTGAAGGCTGCCAGCTGAAGCGTGGAGGTCCAGGCACGGGGTGGGAGTGGGGGGTAGGTATCTGGGGACAGTGGCCTGAGCTGAGTTCAGGCCTCTCTTGTTGGAGGGGAGTGGCCGGCCACCTTGACCTCCGGCCACTTCAGGCCCAGAAGACGGCCCAACGTTCACTGAGCGAGGAGCTCCTGTGACCGCAGGACCCGTCACTACTCAGCAAGGGCTGGGGCGGGGCGGGGGGTGGTGACCCAGTGGCCCCAGGACACTCCCAACATCTCTCACCACTGAGGTGCCACAAAATCCTCCAGCAAAATTACCTACAATTCCAGCTGTTTAAGGAACAAACACGCCCCGCGGCACCTCCTGGGGCAGCTCGTGGCCACAAGCACCAGACAGAGAGAAACCAGAGAGACAAACACCCTCCTTCCTGAGCCCGAGCCCCGGCCACAAACCAGTGGGTCCCAGTTCCTGGCCCCCCAGACGCCCCATCCCGGCCCTTAACAGCCCTCCTGCTGCAGCGGCTGGGCTGCAGCTGAAGCAGAAGTGTCTGCGGGTGATTCACGCAGCCCGACCTGGGGAGGGGGACAGAGTTCTGCCGAGAGGCAAGCGGAGGTGTTCCAGGAACACTCCGTGAAGCTTGTCAAGTCGGGTGCGGCCGGCCTGCGAGGCACCATCCAGGGGAGGCCAGGGCCCAAGACCAGGAAACCACTGCCACGCGCTGGCCCCTGGGGTTGGGGGAGGGCGCACCTTGTGCCACGTGTCCTGGACGACACCTGCTTTCTCGGACAGGATCTCGATGAGCCGCTGGGCCTCGCCCTCGCTGAGCACCATGCTTCCGACCGTGGAGACCAGCGTCTTGTAGGGGAGGCAGAGTGGGCTGTCGCTCTCCGGGGGCCCTGCACAGAAGGGAGGGGGCAGGGACTCACACTCGGGCACCAGCCACCAAGCCCGTCACACCCCAGAGCAGCAGAGGCCAGTCAGAGCCGAGGCCTCTGTCCGGCTGCCCAGGGTCCGCAGGCCGAGTGCAGCGAGCCCGCCCTGGGGTCTCGACTGGACTCAACTCAGGTCCTGCTCAAGAACAGCAGTGGGGAAGGTCCCCAGGAAAAAGAAAGGCCGAGTATTCCTGGGTTGGAGGAGATGTGCCCCTACTTTTTCACCATCAAAGTGAGCAGACTTGGGCAAGGCATACTTTCCCATAGGTGCTTTTTTCCTTCCTTCTTTTCCCAGCAAACTGCCTGGGCGAGCTCTGGCCGTGCGCCACCCAGCGAGGCTCACGCCCCTGCCAAGACCGAGCCCCACCGGCGGGGAGCAGGAGGCCGCCTCCCCGACGTCCTGGTTCAGACCCTCTATTTCCAGCTCTCCCTGGGCGAAGCTTAAGGCAGGTTTCAGGACAGGGATGGCTGGGTTCGTCCAGAACAGGGCTGCCCGCTCGCCGGTCCAT
This sequence comes from Mesoplodon densirostris, assembly GCF_025265405.1. Taxonomy (NCBI): domain Eukaryota; kingdom Metazoa; phylum Chordata; class Mammalia; order Artiodactyla; family Ziphiidae; genus Mesoplodon; species Mesoplodon densirostris. Next base: position 67,877,478 of record NC_082676.1, read on the forward strand.
GAGCGCGTGACCTGCTGGAGGACACAGAGCCATGTGCCGACAGCCAGCTGTCACTCCTGGACGCCCGACGCCCCCGCGAAAGCTTCACTCTCACGCAGCCCCTCGCACAGCCCCAAAGACACGAAAGGGTGAACAGAGACGCCCCCCCGTCTGGCAGCTCCTTGCGCTGAGGCCCCAAACTGCCCACGAGCTGCGGAACGACAGGGCCCCAAACGAGCTGAAACAAAGCCAAGCGGCCGCCTGCAGCGACACCTGCAGCCAAGCCCACCTCACTGAGGACAGCCAGGGGAAGGTTTCCATGGCAACCTGAAATTCTCTGGCTTGTCACAATATTTTCACTCCCTAGTTACAATATTGTCATTACAAGTCAAAGCACTTAGCAGGATCCCCTAATAAAGGGGACGTGGCACGTGGCGAGCTGGTTGCTACGAGCACCTTCACTTTAGAACTTTTTACCCCGCGAAGCTCGGGAGTAAAAACAACCGTGTTGACGTTAAAGGCCTAGGAGGTTGAGGGTGTCATGAAAACTGGGAGGTGGGGGGAGGCCCCCTTCAGCCTTCATTCTTTTCACTGAAATATGTACGTAAAATAATTTTAACGGTAAACTTCTGCACCCTAGAGAAAATTCAAGTACAGCTAAGCCAAAATAGAAGGAACCACTCGGACGAAAACCTCACGGTCAGCATTTTGGTCTCTGGGCTTCCTGCTCCGCCCCGTCGGCCTGCAGACCGACGTTTCTGCCAGGGTTTCTCAGAAGAGGGAGGTCGGCCGGAGTCAGACTGGACAGGATGGCCTCTCTGAAGCTGGACACTCAGATGTTTTCCTCTGCGGACTCAGAGAGGCCTGCTCCTGCGCTGCCCCCAGCCATGCCGGCTGCCAGGCACCTGCCACGTGGCTGGTGGTGGGAACTGGGGTGGCTCCCAGGGGAGCGCACACCAGATTCTGAAAACTTGGTATGGAAAAACAAAAGAATGTAAAATACCTGCAATAACTTTTTTATATTGATTGCATATTGAAATGATAGCATTTGGGGTAACTGGGTTAAATGAAATATATTAAAATGAATTCCATGTGTCTCTCATTTGCCTTTTTTTTTTTTTTTTTTTGCGGTACGCGGGCCTCTCACTGCTGTGGCCTCTCCCGTTGCGGAGCACAGGCTCCGGACATGCAGGCTCAGTGGCCATGGCCCACGGGCCCAGCCACTCCGTGGCATGTGGGATCCTCCCAGACCGGGGCACAAACCCACGTCCCCTGCATCGGCAGGCGGACTCTCAACCACTGCGCCACCAGGGAAGCCCCTCATTTGCCTTTTTTAGTGTGGCTCACAGTGTACTTCTGTGGGGCAGGCTGGCTACTCCTTTCCAGCCCTGGGGCCCCAAAGCACCGCCTACTGAAGCCCTGGCAGTCTGGTCCCTGCAGAGGTCCCCGAGTGACCATCCTCCTAGGCCCCAGGGCCCCTGCTGCACTGCCCCCCACCCACCTGGGGGAGGGGACACAGACCTGGATGACACAGATACGCTTCCCTGTGGAACACCGCATCCTTCACGCCACTACCCCAGTGGTCTCACAGATGCATTCCCTCCAGGAGGGCCCTGTGCACAGAACGTTCCTGAGAGTATTCTGGGAGTGTCATTCTAACATACGTTGGTTAAAACTTTCTCATGTAATTATACTAAATTGTATTAGATGTTCCAGTGAACAAAGTCATGAAAACTTGTAACGAGTGGAACACCCCAAAGCTATGTAAGAGCAGAACTTAACTCTCCTCGCCCACCCCCCACAGAAACTTCCACAGCCTTCTCCATCCTCATTCAAACACTTCAGAATGATTTTTACAGAGATATGACTTTACATTTTTCATTAAGGTAAGAATGGTGCCATCTTTATTCACCCCAAATCGGGGAAAGTAAAACTGAAAGAAAGGAAGGTACTGGGAACCAGAACTCTGGGCCTCACGTGAGTGGCATTTATTTCTGGGTTTCAAGGCCCACGAGGTGGGCACGCTGACCCATACACAAAGGACTAACGTGTCCTCCGGCAAAGGATCGAAGGCTAGAAATAATCCTTGGGGTTGTGAAATCTTAAGGCCCTAAGAGAAATTTGTCAGAGACTCAACACCTATTCTGTGAAGCCACAGGCTTCACAAGGACCACGTGGCAGTGAACTCCCGTGAGACAGGAGCAGCCAAGGCTTCGCCCATGTTAGTGAGCCTGAAATTCCAGATACGGACGGGCCCGGAGGCCTGGGGGAGGAACCAGGCAGCAGAAGGGCACAGTGGCCGGGGAGGGCCGGCGTCTCACTGCTCTGGAGTAACCCAGGCTCCTGCCTGGCCGGGGACACAGCGAGCACCCCAAACACTGTGCCCTGCAGGGATGGGGCAGCCTCCCCTGAGCGGGTGGCCTTGGCCATGGTCCTTTCCCTCCAGGCGACAGCTCCCACGGGGTCCAGGCCAGAACCCGCAGAGCTGCGGACGCATCGAGGAGAGCTAGAAACGAGATTGCTGTGTGCCATCTCCTGACCTTCAGTGCTGACAGCTAACTCAGTGAAAAATAAATAAAACCACCCCGGAGCTGAACACATTCATGGGCCAATTCCGGTCTGCAGGTCATCCCTGCCCTTGGGCTGTGGGCACCCTGGTCAGAGCAAGGCCCCTGGAGCCAGGTGGTCTGGGCTTGAATCTTGGCTCAGCTCCCTCCCCCCTGTGCATCCTCGGGCAAGCGACTTCACCTCTCTGAGCCTGTTTCCTCGTCTGTGAAATGCGGGCAACAGCAATGTACTGGGCACAGGGTAAAGCACGGCAGAACCGATCAACAGGGCCAGGAGCACCCCACACCCTGACCCCTCCTTGGGCGGACAGCGCCCCAGTGAGGAACTTGGGTGGGGAGGCAGGGGTGAAGCAACTCTGCCTTCCTCTGCTCCCCCAGCTGGCACCCACGCCCCCGTGGACAGAGCAGTGGGGCCCACGGCCCCTGCTCGCACCACTGTCTTTGCACATGAGGTCAAGCGGGCAGCGCATTTAGGGAAACGAGGGGCCCTCTGCCTCCCTGGGCTCTGAGCTGAGAAGCACTCAGCGCTTGGATAACGTGCCTCAAATTCCAAAACTACGCTTCCTTTCGTGACCACGCCGGGAGGCTTAATCACCTAAAATTAGACCTGTCCTGCAAAAAGGGCTTAGGAGTCTCCCCTCTCACCGCTGACCGTGGGGTCTCACCCACCAGGGACCTGGCGCTGTTTCAGCAGCAGCCCCTCCAGGTCTGGGCCCTGGAAGCCCTGCCTGCTTGTGCCCGGCTCAGCCAAGCAACAGGGGGCGTCAGAATAGCTGCAGGAACTGCGCGCACACAGCTGTGATCGAGGGAGTTACTGCCAGGCCCTGGCACGGGCATCAAGAGCTCCAGCTCCACTCCAGCTGCTGCTGCAGGTGCCTGGCAGCCCTGTGCAGATGGTCTCCAGACATGAAGTATGCACCTACTGTGTACCCTGCAGTCTTCAAAATCCTGGAAGGGCCTGTGGGACTCCCAGCTAGGAGAGGGGAGGAGACCCTGGACGTGGAATCAGGCAGCAGAGCCACAGGGCACCTGAGGACGCAGCCATGGCAGCAACACCGGCGAGGCTTTTAACGCAGGAGATGCTTGCGCCAAACACTACCGGGTGGAGAGCAGGAAGGGGAGGGAGTGGCAGGGATGACCCGAGGCTGGTGGAGCAGAGGCAGGTGGCACTGGCGTGGGTCCCAGGGATCCAGGCTTCACCGCGTGGGCAAAGGGGCAGTGCCTCGGAGTGAGCAACGTTTGCACTTGAGGACACCCAGGGGCCAAGGCTGGAGGCAGGTCAGGGAGGAGCCCAGGGCCGGGGCTGAGCGCACTCAGGAAGTGGGGTGGCGGTGACAACCCAGGGCTCTGACAGCACACACGGGTCGGGTACTGGAGGCCGGAGGAGAACTCCAACGGCAAAGACGCTCACGTCCCAGGGAACATCCAGACCGGTTCTGAAGGCCTCCGCTCACACACGCAGGTGCAGGCCGAATGGCAGCTGCTGGCTCGGGACCCTGCAGGGGCGTCACCCCAACAGTGTGGGTGGGGGACCTGCATGCTCCCCCCAACAGGAAGCCAGACCCCAGCCTCAGGAAGCCCCCCAGGACATCCCCAATCACCTGAGCCAAACTCAGGTCAAAGGCCAGGGCCCCAGGAAGGGCCCCTGTGCCTCCTGGAAGCCCAGCACTTCCCAAGCAATCGTCAGATTCAGAAACAGAACCAAGCCCCCGACTCCCGCTGACCCCAAGTCCAGAGGGCGGCCACCATGTCCAGAAACAAGGAACCTGGGCCACCCCCCCGCCAGCTGCATGTTCACGGACAGTGGCCGTGAAGGGTCCTTCTGAGCCTTCGGGAAAGAGACCCTTCGAGGCCCTCAATGGAAGATCCACCAAATGCTTCAAGAGACAGAGCTGCAGCTCCTGCCGCCCTCACAACTGCTGGTCTGCACCATGGCAGTCAAGGGCAGCACGCACGCGGCCGACCCCAAGCCCGGCTCAGGCTGAAGCCCGGCACTGCCCAGGGCTTCTGCCTCCCGACAGGGCGCAGGCCTCAGATCAGCAGCTGCACTGGACCCTGGCAATGGCGTTTTAAGTGCACTGGAGCAAAGGACAAATAATGTCAAGAGCAACCCTACTTGGGGCCTTTGAATCAGGCCTTTTCATTTGGCTGGAGAAAAAAGTGATCTCTTGACTAACTGCGAGATTGTACACATAATGATGGCTAATGGAGTTTTTAAAAAATCCTATAAATTGAATGACTGTATTTTTCTCTTTATACTTTTGCTTTTCCCCCCCAATTTTAACAAAATTAATTTTAAATCTGAAAAAAGAACTAAAACACATCACAGTATTTCTTAAAGAAATACAACCCCTGGAGGGCCTTTGCGCAAGCTCCTTCCTCGGGCCTGAGGGGACCAGGAGGTCTGACCTACTGCCTGCAGGAAGGACGGGGGACGTACAACCTCAGCCTCCTGCCCGGCAGTGACGGGAGCCACAGCGCCACCCCGTTTAAGAGAAGTGAACGGAGAGCCCTGGAAGAACGTCTTCCAGCAGCTTCTCTGAGACGTGACACCAGACTCGCTTCCCCAGGGGATGTTTTGTTCTTTCAAAAAGAAGAAAGGGAAAAGTTGAGTTTGAAGAACTTACACAGAAAGTGAAAAAAGCTCAGGAGCTCTGCAGTTTTCTTCAGAGCTTCAGACCCTGAGAAACTGAGTTAAGTTCAAAAGAGAGGCTCAAACGTAATCTCCACACCCCCCGCTCTGTGCCTCGGCCTGTGCCGGAGGGGCAGCTGCTGGTAGCTGAGCCTGGGCGGGCGCAGGCGGAGACCCAGGCCCGGCGTCCCAACTCTCCCTTCTGGGAAGTCTTGAAACAGAGCTGAGCTTTGGTTTCTGCTGTCCTAAAACAGGTAAAAATACAAACCCACCTTAAAGGAAGTTGGGGGATAAATGCACAGAAAGAGCCCCTCCCCACACACCAGGCTGGAGCGCAGTGGGGCCGGTTCCCCGGGACCCCAGCCTCAGGCACAGCAGCCCACAGGGCACAAAGGATGCGGGGGGGGGGGGCGGGGGGGGACAGCAGGAGGCAGGGGTACAGCTACTGTCCAGTCACACGGCTCAAGATGAGGCCCTGCAGGCCACAGACACCCCGACTGAAGGTCTCCTGGTGGGTCTGGCCCCTGCCCTGTTACGTTACAGGACACGACCCTATTCCTGCATCTCCCGGGGTCCGGCAGTGGCAGGAGGCCTCTCACAGCATGGAGCTGACACCCCTAGGATGCTGCCAGGTCCCGGATGTAGGAACTACCTTTATCTCTCACCTGACCTCAGTCACCACCATCTGCTGGGTGCCCAGGGGCTGGGGCAGCCCAAGAAGCACTGGCCACTTCCCTTCCTCAACTTGCGCCCCCGAAGGAGCAGTTCTCTCTGCGGCTCAGAGGACGCTCGGGGCCCTGAGGTCAGGGCTGGGCCCCCTCCTGGCGCCCGAAGGGGTGGGACCTCCACTTTGGTACAAGGAGGGCCTGTTTCTTCAACTCACAGACAAAGAATGGAGTTTTGGTTTCTCTTCCATTAACAAGAATACGTGTTACAGAAAAACTGGAAAATGCAGAAGGGTGAAGGGAAGAAAATAAAATTCACCTACAGTCCTCCCCGCAAAGATGGCCTTTCTGCCCCGTGGACCTGTGAGCGCATCGGACTCAGCCGTCGTGGGGTCGTGCGGGCCGGTCTGAGGGTACCTCCACCTCCTGGAGGCTGGCTGGGCCCTAACGTGATGGCCTCTGGCCCCTGGTAGATGGCCCGCGTCCGCGTTAAGGGCCAGGGTCTGGCATGATGCCAGGCACAGAGTCCAAGAGGAGGGCCCCCCGGCCTCAGCCTCGCTCGGCAGTGATGCCCGCAAACCAAGCCCCCGTGGCAGCACGAGTCCCAGGGCTCGGGCCCAACTCGGTTTCCAGAAGGTGCCTCCTGTCCAGCCCAAGTCTGGGCATCCAGTTCCCCAGGCCTGGCCCACACTGTGTTTGCGTGGACTCCCTTCCAGGAGCTGAGGAACGGCCCTGCCGAGAGGGCCCCAAACCACCCCCACATCCGCTTGCTTCCTGGGCAAGAAGCGTGCTTTCCTGATGAACACGAATACTCGCCGCGGTGGCTCTTAGAAAACAAACCAGCAGAGGCCTGGACGGTGCGGCCGACTCGGAAGCTTCCGTTCTGGAAGTTTCCACTTCGTGATGATTCCGTGAATCCTCTCTTTTCCAGACACTGGGAAAAGAATCCGTGCTTCTGTTTCAAAACCAAGTGTTTTCTCGTAGTCCACACCTGGGCTCCTGATGGCCCTGAAATCGCCCCCATCTCCACGGAGCCATGTGAGCACCGAGGTCAGGTTGGGGGGGGCGCTCACGTGGGCCCATCACCGCGGGAACCGTCCACTGCGCCAGGCCTCCAGAGGGTAAGGCGGATAGAGCTTGTCGTCCTAAATTAAAAATGCACCTGCCTTTTGACTTAGCAGTTACCTATCTAGGAATTTACATTACAGAGATACCCAGCGATACGTGTAAGCCACTGTAGCATTAATTTCAGCAGCAAAAGAACAGCACACTGCTTCATGGCATTTAAATAAATGACGTTATGGCCACGCCGTGGGCTACGATGCAGCTGAAAGCGGCAGCCCCAGGGTGTGCTGAGGAACGAAGGAGGCAAGTCCGTCCCTGCAACGCAGGCCTGCTGCGTGTGCCATGGGATGAGCGGGGCATCTCCGGGGGCCCCCCAGGAGGTCGGTGGTGGCTGCGATGGAGTGGAGGGGAGGACTCTCAATTCTCACCTTCCACGCTTCCACACTGTTTGAATTTTGTTTGCTGGAAGCACGCATTTACACAATAAATTTAAAAAAGGATTAGGAAGGTGGGTGTCCACTGTCAAGTCTGGTCAGGGACAAGGGGTGAAAACCTGTCACACAGCCTCGATTTGCTCCTGTACGAAGATCAGATCAGAAGTTCCGGAATAGCTCCAACTCGGGCCTGCGGAAGCGTGTCCTGTGCCCGCTCTCCTCTGGGGCTCCTGTCAGCGGAGGCCCTGCCGGGACAACCGGGTGTCAGGTAAGGCCTGGACAACTGAGGGAGCCACCCCAGCTCCAGGGCTGCTCTTGCTGCTGACGTGCCACGTGTGTGGGCCAGCCACAGGCTCTGGGAGCTCACTCACGGCTTGGGTGACGCGCGGGGCGACAGGGAGCTCACTCCCACCCCACTCAGGACACAGACAGAACAAAGACGGAGGAAGTCCTGACGCCACCACAGGGCTTCAAAGACAAGTCCATTTTCACGGGGCCTCCTGCAAGGTGACCCAAGAGGCTCCCTCATTCCCAATGGCTCTTGTTTAGAAAAGCTTTGTCCAATAGAACCTTCTGTGCTGATGGAGATGGTCTTCATCTGCACTGTCCAAACGGGTAGCCACTGGCCCTGTGGAACTACTGAGACCTTGAGTGCGGTTTTCACTCTGACTTTTGACTGATTTGAATGTTAACTGGCCCCACGTGACCAGCAGTTCCTGTACCGGTCAGCGCAGCCCCAGAACCTAGCTCTCTGGTGCCAACGGTTAAACGTCGTGGCCCTGGATCCTTCCCTGCCCGAGCCCGGGTCCCCTCCCCCAAGCTCCCTCCCCAGCCTGCTCCGCACCAGCGACACAGACCACCCCCCCCAACCATCTCCCTCATCCCCGTGGCATGGTCATCAGGACACCTCACCCCCCAAGGCATTCACACCTCCAGGCCCCTGAGTTTCTGGATGCCCAGGGCCAGCCAGCCAGCGGGGATCTGTCCACAGTTCCCTCGAGGGGGTACCCGTGGCCCTGAAGAAATGGACTGGGCGGCCCCCAAACCGACTGAGTCCCGGCTGGCAGGCAAGGAGATCAAGGGCAGGCAGCCAGGGGTGACCTCAGCCTTTCAGGTCAAGGGAGGAGCACAGAACATGAGGTGTAACTAAGTGAAGGGAATGCGGCCTGCTTCTCACTGGGCAACACGGCCACAGGGCCAAAAGCTCGATGTGAGTCAGATGAACTGGACCCCAAGCTCCACAAACAAGCTCTGACCGCGAGGGCAGTGTCAGCCGGTTCCATGAGCCACGGGAAAAGCCGAGCGGCCCGTCCACACCCGTCCTCGTATCCTCAACCACCAGACATGGCTCAGCGGGGAACGCGGGGCAAGTCGGAGCGACGGGCGCACGCTGCCCTCGGGAAGCGGTCCTCCACAGGCGCAGCTGCAAAGCTGCTCGAAGCCAAGCCCTTACCGCAAGAGCCCACCTCCCTTTCCTGCCCCCACCCCCAGCAGACTCGGGGCCCTGACCACCACTGCAACAGCACCGGCATCTCCGGGGAGCTGCTTAGAAACGCAGCACCTCGGGCCCCGCTGGGAACCACTGAGTCTTTATCTTAACAAGACCCTGCACGTCAAAGCCTGAGAAGCCCTGCCCTGGGGGGATCTCCACGGAGACGGTGGGGAGGGGTGGGGGGGGCAGCAGCGGACAGGGGCCTGCATCCACTTTGAGGGCCCCCCAACCGTGGGAAAACGGGGGAAAGCACACGGGGCACGTCCAGGAAAATGAAAAACCGCAAGCGTGTCCCCCACGTTTCCGACTCTTCCGAGTTGAAGACTGAAGCAACTGACCGCTCAGGTGTCACATCACCCGCCGGCCACCCGGTGTGGCTGTGCTCTCTTTGGGGCCTGTCCGCATGCTACGTGGCTGGCCGTGTGGCCCAGCGCCCCGCCCTTCGTGATTTTCCCCCTGCCACCTCGGAGTCACGGCCCCCTGCCACCTGAGTTGATCGGTACTAATTTCGGCCATCTTTCCTATTTTCTAGGGTTTGATTTCTTTTTACGTTAACTCCAATATGATACACACCTGACATTTTCACAGGGGCTAAGCAGACCCTTCCAAACCGTAAACATCCTGCCCAGGATCACTGCCTTGACCTGTCCCCTCCCCGCCCTGAAGTGCAGGTGAGATGCAGTCTAGTTAGGACCACTCTCTTCCCTGACCTGCTGGCCTCGGTCCAGCACCCTACTGTAATTACAATAGTTTGGGACTGTGTTCACACATCAGACAGAACCGGTCTTCCGATAGCCACTTGAAAATCTATTCAGTATTCTTACTTATTTTTCCCTCCAAAGGGGACTTTTAAGCCCACTGAAATTTTGGCAGGAAGAATAGTAAACTACTAAGTTAACTTGGGAGTGACTATCATTTTATCTGCAATATTTAATCTTTCTTATCCTGAACCATGGTATTTTTTCTGTTCAAATTTCCTCTTATACCTCCTCAGGTGAGCTGCTCTGTGGGTTCACACAGGTCGTTAAGTTAGGTCTTCCTCCCAACAAGGTTCTTTATTACCTGCAAATTAGGACAATTTTGCCTTCCTTTCTAATATTATCATGTTTCTGTTTCATACCTTACTTCAATGGCCAAAGCCATACACAGTAACGATGACCACAGGAAGCTCTAGTCTGAACACACCTGATGCGCGAGAAGCCAGAGAACAGGCGGCTCTCACCTGCATCCCCGTCTTCTGCCTCGAATGCCCTCCTCCCAGGGTCAAGTGGAGCATCCCCGTGAAGACAGGGCAGTGTGCTCTCCCTCCGCCACGGAGTCAGGGCTGAGGCTGAGCGCCTGGGTTTTCAAAGGGCCTGAGAGGCTGACATGGCCTGTGGGGCAAGGTGGGCCGGTCCCTGACCCTCACATGGGACAAGTGTTGCCTGAGTAAATGTCCCCCCAGAAGTTGGGGCGGAGGAAACAGCAAAGCGGATACAGCTCCACAGAGGGAAAAAACGTAGGGCCCTGCCTACCTGGCACAGGTCCAAATGTTTCAAAGCCCGTAATGTACCTCACCACGACAAATGCAATTAATTTTCCAAATCAACTAATGGCTAATCTAAGAAAGCAAGAAAGAAATCTAGAGAGAAAGAGAAGAAGAGAGAGAGAGAGAAACGGAGGGAGGGAGCAAGAAAACATCAGACTACTGTATCAAGTGAGAGATGAATATGAAACAGGAACTCACGGGCCCAATTTCTACAGTAATCCGTACTAAAAAGATAACAGAAATTCATGTTCTACATTATCTAATATATGTATCTGATACATTATATCTATTTTAATGTTCTATTAATGCTCCATTACATGATGGGGGTGGGGGGGTAGCGAAGAGCGAAAACTGGGAGGCAGGGGTGTGGATGCCATTGTTTCTCAGAAACGTCATCCTACTGCTATTCATGCAACGAACATCTAGAAGAGAACAAAGCTATGCTAAAGCACCAGGTGAGGTAAGAATGCAGAACAGGCTGACAGAACGCAGCCAGACATTTGAGAAAGACTGCAAGACACGGAACTGTCCTAGACTGGGTGTGGATGGAGTCACTGCTCCTAATTCCTCACCTCTCCTCAACTCACACCTTTTCCCAGGTCACTCCGCAGCCCCTCCCACTGGGGACAGTAGACTTCCTGCCCTTTGACTCAGGCTCAGTCTCATGGCCTGCTCTAGCCAACAGGATGCTGGTTTGAACAGTGCCCTTTCACAGCTCTGCCACAACCGTGGGAGGGCCTCTGCCCTCGAGAGTCACTGATGCCTCGGCCAGGGCCCCAGAAGAAACACGTAGAAGAGACCTATGTTCAACCTGCAGCAGGAGCTGAACCAATTAAACTGCAGCACGAAGCAGAGCCACCAGCCGAGATAACCCCGACCAGTCAACCTCCAGCCAAGTCAACAGAAACATGAACAGGAATAAACGACTGACACTGTAAGACCCTGAATTCTGGGATGTTTGTTATGCAGCCATGTGGCGACAGCTGACTGATACAGACGGCTTCCCCAAAGGGAATCCATAAGCCACTTAAAGACAGCTTTTCCCTCCAAATTCATAAAGAAATCAAAGCTACTCACCAGGCTCACCTTTCTTCTTAGACCCAGACTTCTTCTTCGCAGGAGCCTCTTGCTTTGGTGCCTCCTGGCTCTGGACCAAATCTGCATTTTTGCCCTGGATAGGAGCTGACTCTGCCTTTTTACCCTGGTTGGCAGATGCATCCACCTTTTTGCCCTGGTTGGGGGACCCTTCTGACTTTCTGCCCTGGTTCAAGGTTCCCTCTGCCTTTTTGCCTTGATTGGGGGCCCCTTCTGCTTTCTTCCCCTGGTTTTCTGCCTTTGTGCCCTGATTAGCAACCGAATCTGCCTTTTTGCCCTGATTCTGGCCCCCCTCCGCTTTCCTGCCCTGGTTGGAGGTCCCCTCTGCCTTCTTCCCCTGGTTGGAGGTCCCCTCTGCCTTCTTCCCCTGGTTGGGAGCCCCCTCTGCCTTCTTCCCCTGGTTGGGAGCCCCCTCTGCCTTCTTGCCCTGGTTGGGGGTTCCCTCTGCCTTTTTACTCTGGTTCTGAACCACTTCTACTTTTTTGCCCTGATTGGGGCTCCCCTCTACCTTTTTGCCCTGGTTTGGGGTACCTTCCTCTTTTTTGCCCTGATTCTGGGCCCCCTCTGCCTTCTTGCCCTGGTTGGAGGCCCCCTCTGCCTTCTTTCCCTGGTTGGAGGCCCCTTCTGCCTTCTTGCCCTGGTTGGGGGTCCCCTCTGCCTTCTTGCCCTGGTTCTGGGCCCCCTCTGCCTTCTTGCCCTGGTTGGAGGCCCCTTCTGCCTTCTTGCCCTGGTTCTGGGCCCCCTGTGTCTTCTTGCCTTGGTTGGGGGTCCCTTCTGCCTTCTTGCCCTGATTCTGGATCCCTTCTGCCTTCTTGCCCTGATTCTGGGTCCCTTCTGCCTTCTTTCCCTGATTCTGTGTCCCCTCTGCCTTCTTACCCTGATTCTGTGCCCCCTCTGCCTTCTTGCCCTGATTCTGGGCCCCCTCTGCCTTCTTGCCCTGATTCTGGGCCCCCTCTGCCTTCTTGCCCTGATTCTGGGCCCCCTCTGCCTTCTTGCCCTGATTCTGGGCCCCCTCTGCCTTCTTGCCCTGGTTGGGGGCCCCCTCTGCCTTCTTGCCCTGATTCTGGGCCCCCTCTGCCTTCTTGCCCTGATTCTGGGCCCCCTCTGCCTTCTTGCCCTGATTCTGGGCCCCCTCTGCCTTCTTGCCCTGATTCTGGGCCCCCTCTGCCTTCTTGCCCTGGTTGGGGGCCCCCTCTGCCTTCTTGCCCTGGTTCTGGGCCCCCTCTCCCTTCTTGCCCTGGTTCTGGGCCCCCTCTGCCTTCTTGCCCTGGTTGGGGGCCCCGTCTGCCTTCCTGCCCTGGTTGGGGGCCCCCTCTGCCTTCTTGCCCTGGTTCTGGGCCCCGTCTGCCTTCTTGCCCTGGTTGGGGGCCCCCTCTCCCTTCTTGCCCTGGTTCTGGGCCCCCTCTCCCTTCTTGCCCTGGTTCTGGGCCCCCTCTGCCTTCTTGCCCTGGTTGGGGGCCCCCTCTCCCTTCTTGCCCTGGTTCTGGGCCCCCTCTCCCTTCTTGCCCTGGTTCTGGGCCCCCTCTCCCTTCTTGCCCTGGTTCTGGGCCCCCTCTGCCTTCTTGCCCTGCATAGCACTGGTGGCAGAGGCACTGCCCTTGGCACCCACTGGGGACACCACCACCATAGGGACCTCCTTGGGAGCGGCTTCCAAAATGGCAGCCTTTGAGGCAAGAACCTGGATGGAATTTACTACTGAACTGACTGCTGGTTCCACCTTTGCCACTTTTTTCTCCTTCTTCTTTTTGTCCTTAGGGGAAGAAGCCGGCTTCTCCTGGGGCATGGCTGGTACTGTGGCTACAGGGGGAATGACCACGGGGGACTGGACTGGGGTTGGAGCCACCGCCACTGCGGGCGCCCGCACTGGGTCCTTGGGGAGGATGGTCACGTTGGGGCCTGGCTCATGGTCAGGTATCTTCCCGTTGGGTTTCTCGTCCTTTTTCTTGGTCTTTCCTTTCTTCTCCACTGTTTTCTCCTTCTTCTTCTTCTCCACTTTCTGGTGGTGAGTCTTCGCCATCTCCTTGCGCTGGTTGGCTAGAGCTTCTTCATACGACGTCTCCTTCATGGAGAACGTCGACACCAGGAAGATGCCGATGGCGGAAACAACCATGAATCCACCAAAGACCACAACCCCCAAGGTCTGGGTGTCGTAAATATCCATCCTGGCTTGCTTTCCTTTCACCTGCCGAATACATACATGTCAATTACTTTTTGTAGAAACTGAGGTATTCAACAAGCGCCAACCCCACCCCCAACACCTGACTTACAGTTTCACTAACTCTTCATAATGATAAAGTGAAGGAAGAAACAAACTCAGGCCATCTCTGACGTCACCCATTCTCCCCGCCCCCTGCAGAAGTGAGCAACTCTTACATAAGATATTCCATTGGTGCCAGGATAGACGAAGCCATGGAGAGAGAGCAGCGAGGAGCTCTATAACCAGGGCACATCACACCCAGGAGACTCAGATGCCGTGCTCCCAGTTCACGATGTTCCCCACCACAGGGGTCAAAGATGCACATGTGCACAAGCACCCGCCAGGTGTGAGACAACTGGGGGTAGTGAGGACTGTAGCAAACTGCCCCACTACATTAGGGCCAGGTGACGTCCAGCCACAGCTGATGACTGTAGACATGCGGGCACTGTGTTGAGAGATCTTTTGCTTTCTCACATTAGGACAGAAATTTTTTTTTTTGCTTAACGTGAAGTTGACTGATTTTAAAAATACCACGTGGGCTTCCCTGGTGGTGCAGTGGTAAAGAGCCCGCCTGCCGATGCAGGGGACACGGGTGCGTGCCCCAGTCCGGGAAGATCCCGCATGCCGCAGAGCGGCTGGGCCCGTGAGCCATGGCCGCTGAGCCTGCGCGTCCGGAGCCTGTGCTCCGCAACGGGAGAGGCCACGACAGTGACAGGCCCGCATACCGCAAAAAAAAAACAAACATGTGAGTCAAACCAAACACAGCTGCGGGCTCTCAGCCACAGCGTCCAGGCCAGCAGGCCCTCGCGAGCCATCTGACTCTCTGCTGCCTCCACTTCCTCCAGTGCTGATAAACACAATTACCCAGGGCCCAAGATGAGAACTTATGTGTTACAATCCGGAAAGGTGATCAAAATTTGGTGAGGAAAAATGACCTTTAACCAGTGATAGCTCCGAAGAGCTATGCAACCTGCAAACGTGCACGTTAGGAAACAGGAAATATCAGTCTTGGGACGCCGACCAAGTAAGACTCCAGGTTTGGAATTTCACATCCAGAGGCTGCCAAGAGGGAGGAGGGCAGTGTCACCAGGTCCACTCCTCGCCCTGGGGAGGGGACCCTTTGCCTGATGACAAACTCCCCATCAAGAGGATGAACCACCACTTCTTGCTGGCCGGGGACCAAAGTCCATAGGGTCAGAGGTGGCCAGGTCCACACCCATCAGCTGTCAGCCGGGCTAAATCTGACTTCAGTGAGAAACTCCAACAGGTTCATTTCTTGGATACGTTCAACTTTTATCAACTAATTTTGATGCTACTACAATCACATTCCAGTCCCCTGAACTGGGGAGTGAGAAACAGCTCCCCCAGGAGGACCAGCAGTGGACCTGAGCAGGGAACGCAATGGTGAGAGGTAGGGGAGGAAGGCAGAAAGGGGGAGAGCCGAACGGCCCCCAGGTCCCCAGAGCACAGTTTCGCCGTCTTTCTACAGAACCCTTGCGGGAAGAGGGTGGAACGCGCTCCCTGCTCTCCACAGTGCTAAGTCCCGCAGCTGCGGCTGTGACACTTACTTCACCCAGACTGTCGCCGGGCCTGCAGCTCCAGGACAAGCTCCACAGTCCACTCCTCAGGCCCAAGGTGGACTCCTGGGGCAGCGGGTTCTGACCCCGGGTCATGGGTTCTGGCAGCGAGATGCACAGCCAGGGCCCCTCACGCATGACAGTCGGGAGAGGCCACCACACACGAGCCCTTCGGGATCCTCGCAGCCAAGTGTGCAAAAGGCCTGGAGGGGGGTCCCGTGGGCGGGAGGACAGGGACAAGAAGCTGGAACGTTCCAGGCCCCGTTCTAACCCTGCTGCTTGGAGGGCGTCCACCAACTGAAACTCCGGGTCCTCACAAGCACGCCTCAGAACTTCGCCAACACGGACACGTTTCAGGTACAAAGCAACACCATAATCACTATATCCATCCTATTCAGATGACAAAAACCTTTTGACCTTCTGTGCAGCACAGGGAACTCTACTCAATGCTCTGTAATGACCTACATGGGAAAAGAATCTGAAAAAGAACGGATACAGAACTCCTTTGAAACACCCCTTCTCCAGAGGGAGCACCACGCCTGGGGCCCGGGTCACCCCGGCTGAGGGTCCCTAAGCCCCGGGTGGCGTCCCCAACAAGCCCTGGAAGGCGGGTCCCCTGGAGCCCCAGGGCCACCAGCCCCCACGATGGGCGCCTGCCCCCACCGTGGGCTCTGCAGATGTGTGGTTTGGTTAGAAAAGCCACGGTTGAAAAGTCAGCTTTGACTCTCAAGTTAGGCAAACACAGGATACAAAAAATATATTCTCTGTCAGGGGCAGAGTGGAGAAAAGCCAGCTGGGAGAGCACTTCCCTCCGCAGTGGACAGTCGGATATCTGAGTCCATCACAGATGTGCCTTCCCAACTCTGCAGGACCGCTGCTCCAGAAAGAAATTGCATCCCCACCACTAACTCCTGAGTAAGAGTTTCTTTGAAAGGACGCTTTCACAGGAAAATGAAAAGCCCCAGATTTATGGTAACTCAGTGAAACAGTGAAGGCTCAGGACACATCACCATCACCACGGACAGCCAAGAAGTCGAGGTGGAAGCCGCCTTCCCGCTGCCCCGCAGAGTCGGCTCCTGCTCGAGGGACGGGAGTACCACCCGTGCTCACAGGCACAGCAAAGACGGGGATGCCTCAAGGACGCTCTCAAGGTCAGCCTTCAAGGTCAGCCTTCCGGCGCTTCGCTTCTGAAATCCCCACCATGGTAAAAGGCCCCCAGCGGGAATATCCCGCAGGGTTTTCCCAAGGGCCGTGCCCAGGAGGGCAAAGAATCCGGCCAACCGTGCCACTGCATCCTGTGTGGGCTGACCACAAAGAACCTGCACTCTGTCAATCCCGGAAACCTCTGAAATGTGCACTCTTATTTACTATGGCCAGTCCGCTTAGAATGCAAAGCAGAAAGGTGAAGGCCTGCCAGGGCAGGGGGCAGGAGACTGCCCAGAGGCTCGGGGACCGCTCCCAGGCTTGGCCGGCTGACACGCCCTGGGCCACCTCGGGGCTCCTCAGAGAATGGCTTTCCTCTGCTCCTGGGAGTAAGGACTCGGGAACAGAAGTTAAGTGGACGCCCCAGGCACGGACTACATTTGCTGATCCGTGTGGCCTGACCTGGCTTGTCCAGTCTGGCCAGTTCAGTCCAACTTGGCAATGGGGATCTGGGGGCGTTTTGCGAAAAGGGCCCTCAACAGCACCCCTGGCGCGGGGTCTCATCACTCTCCAGCTGCTCCTCGGGGGCCACACGTGGGCACTTGGAGAAGCCACGGCAGGGGTGCGAGATGAAGCCTCCCGACTGAGCCCAAGCCCCATTTCCTGGGCGTTCGGTGACTTACCGGGAAGGCACGATCTAAAACACGACGACAGTGACCTGGAGACAGTAGCAGATACGGCTGCATCAGGATCACTGTCTCCTTGTGTTTGTAAATAGTGTGAAACACTTCAAATATACGGAAGACGAAGGAAAACATCGTGAACGTCCATTTACCTACCACCCAGGTTTAGCAAATCCAAACCTCTTTCCCCATTTACTTGAGATACATTTATGCAGTAGCTCACCCTTCTCTCCAGAGAGAACCAACACTCAGAATGCCACCACTTCCACACGCGTGCGTGTGTGCTTACACATGTCCAGCACCGCTACGGTGAGGGCTGCGGGGGACACCACTGCGGGCATCACCGGGCAGCACTTCATCCTCTAGGACACACCGCCGGGCCCAGGGCTGCTCCCCCAGGGCAGTGCCGCGAGCCCCGCCCTCTGCGTCCCCACCATCTCCTCCTGCGCTCACCCCCGGATGCGTCCCCACGTGCCTCCCATGGTGAGCAGCCCTTCACGCTGCTTCCACGACGTTGTCTGCTCATACCCTTGGCCCATTTTCTGAAGGGCTGTCTTTTCCCCTCATTTGTAGGTGTCCTTTTACACATTTGGATATTAACCATTTGTATCCAAGTCTGTGGTTTCTTTTTCAACCAATTTTGTTTGAAAAACTGTTACACTGTTTTGTTTTACAGTGTTTTCTTGTTTCATTGCTACCACCCCAGAGTCAAAGAGAACCTGTTTCCTTTTTCTTTTTTTAAGGAAAAATCTGTTGCTATCCTTTAAATCTAAATAATTACTCAGTTGTGTTGGAGAAAGGCAACGCATTCCTAGGGGTCACAACGCAAAAGGAACAAAGGGGTTGATACAGAGTGAAAACCTCCCTTACACCCCTGACTCTCAGCCACCCAGGTTCCAACCACTGGGAGACAAGTCCTTTCACTGTTTATTTTCTTCTACAAACTTCAGAACACTTTTCACAGTTGGGTTTCTAATCACCTGGGATCTACTCTGGCATAGGACAGGAAATAGGGTCAGCTTCCCCCACGGCTTAAGTTACCCAGCGCCCCTTCTGGACTGGTCCATCCCCCCTACCCCCTGACTTTCACAGCCGCCTCTGTCCCATCTGGTGTGCAGTACACGTGGATCCCTCACCGGACTCACACTTTGTTCCACCTAAATGTTATTTACGCCCTGCATCAATACTACATTTTGGTCTATGCATCCCTTCCAAAAATTCTACTGGAACTTTTATTTGAAACACACTGAATTTACAGGTGAACATGGGGAGAGCCGATGCTGTATACTATGGGAGCTGTCGGTGAATGGAGTGTTTAGCACTCCACTTATTTCAACCTTCTTTTATACTTGCAGGGAGCTTTTATGATCTTCTCTATAGAAGTCTTACACATCTGTTGTTAAGGTTATTGCTATTTTTAAATGTACTAGAAAAAGATTTCTTTTTCTTTTTCTAGCTACAGACAACCAGCAAAGTTATTCATTTTTGCATGTGTGTCATTTACCCAAATATTATGCTAAACTCTCATCAAATCCAGGAGTTTGTGGATTCTCTTCAAGAAAAATCACCTATGAAAAGAGTAATTTCTTGCTTTCTAAGCCACACCATCGCTTCTCTCTCGTCTCACAGGGCCAGCTCCAGGCTCGCTGGTCTCACAGCCGAGTCTCCACTTCTGATCCTTCACTGTTAGATGCTGTGTTGACTGTAGGCTTTTGGTAGAAACCTTTGATCAGGTTAAGCTATCTTATATTCCTAGTTACCTTTCCTTTTTTAATAGGGTATTTTAGCAAATGCTTTCTCTTTACCACTTGACATTTAATCTGAATTGGATTGAATTAAAAGAATATATTCTAATGTTAACTCACAGATGGTTCTGATGGTGTAAACACTCCTTGACGGTGGGTCTTTTCTTTTCTAATCCCTCACTAGCTTTGGTCTGTTCACATTTTTATGTGGGATTCGGGTGGCTGTGCTGTCAAGTGGGGGAAGTCAGAGCTCATTCTCAGACTGTTCTTACACAGTCTTGGTAGCAAGGTCACTTGAGTCCTGTTAAGATGAGCTACAGAGCATCCCTTTTCCTCCATCCTTTGTAGGTTCACAAGAACTTGCCTGTAAAACTGTCAGAATCTGGTTTTTTGAGATCTGTTCTTGGAGGGGGTAGAGTGGGTAGAGAGCTGATTTTTCTTTAACTGAAGTATAGTTGCTGTATATGATATAAGTTACAGGTATACAATTCAGTGATTCACAATTTTGAAAGGTTTTTAAAGTATAAACCTACTCCATTTATAGTTATTATAAAATATTGGCTATACTCCCCATGTTGTACAATAGACCCTTGTAGCTTATTTTATATCTAATAGTTTGTGCCTCTTAATCTCCTACCCCTCTCTTGCCCCTCCCCGCTTCCCTCTCCCCAATGGCAACCACTAATTTGTTCTCTATACTGTGAATCTGCTTCTTTTTTGTTATATTCACTAGTTTGTTGTATTTTTTAGATTCCACATATAAGTGACATCATATGGTATTTTTCTTTCTCTGTCTGACTTATTTCACTTAGCACAATACCTTCTAGGTTCACCCATGTTGTCGCAAATGGCAAAATTTCATTCTTTTTTATGGCTGAGTAGTATTCCATCATATACGTGTATATACAAATATATATGCCATATATATATCCTATCTTCTTTTATCCATTCATCTGTCGATGGACATTTAGGTTGTTTCCATGTCTTGGCTATTGTAAATAGTGCTGCTATGAACACTGGGGTGCATGTATATTTCTGAATTAGTGTTTTTGTTTTTTTCAGATATATACTTGGGAGTAGGAGTGCTGGGTCACATGGTAGTTCTATTTTTAGTTTTTTGAGGAACCTCCACACTGTTCTGTTTTCCACAGTGGCTGCACCAATTTACATTCCCACCAACAGTGTATGAAGGTTCCCTTTGGCAGAGAGCTCATTTTTAATTGCTATTTCAATTTCAATGATGATTCCAGAACCAGCTTTTGGGTTTGTGATCCAATCTATATAATTAATTTTCATTATTCCTTCCTCCAACTTCCATTGGTTTATACTGTTCTAACTTCTTGACATGAACACTCCACGATCACGGATTTATCAGTTTCTCCTGGGAATCTGTCATTTGTGCTTTATTTGGAGGGCATCTTATTAGGTGAATATAAGATCAGAATTGTTACATCTTTCTGATAAAGTGCCTACTATTTTTTCATTTATTATAAAGTGATCCTCTTTTTTTTTTTTTTTTTTTTTTTGCGGTACGTGGGCCTCTCACTGTTGTGGCCTCTCCCGTTGTGGAGCACAGGCTCCGGACGCGCAGACTCTGCGGCCATGGCTCACGAGCACAGCCGCTCCACAGCATGTGGGGTCTTCCTGGACCGGGGCACAAACCCGTGTCCCCTGCATCGGCAGGCAGATTCCCAACCACTGCACCACCAGGGAAGCCCCTAAAGTGATCCTCTTTATCCCTAATAATGATCTTTTTTCCACTTCATTCCAATTGTATGTCTGATTTGACATGAATACACTACTATGTGTAAAATAGACAGCTAGTGGGAACCTGCTGCATAGCACAGGGAGCTCAGCTCGGTGCTCTGTGATGACCTAGATGGATGGGATGGGGGGGACATATGTATACATATAGCTGATTCACTTCATTGTACAGCAGAAACTAACACAACATTGTAAGGCAATTATACTCCAGTTAAAAAAAAAAAGTTACGCCAACTTTTGGGGGGTTAATATTGGCCTAGAATCATTTTCTGTTCTCCACATGCAACCTTTCTGGGTTCATATGTTTTAAGTGGAGCTCTTAAAAATAGCATATAGCTGGATTTTATTTTCAGACCAGCATGGCAATTTGTTTTTTTAACTGGTACGGTTAGTTCACCAACATCTACTGTGATTGCCTATGTATCTGGACTCATTTATACCCTTGTTTTGTTACTCCTATTTACAATACTTTTTCTTTGCTTATTCCCATTTTATCTGTTTGTTTGTTTGCATTCCACTGGACATCTTTTCTTCTGTGTTTGAAAGTTACACTTTTCTGTTCTTCTGTGTGTCTGTGTGCAAGCGCTCTTTTAAAAAACTGTAATTAAAATGTCTTTTCCCCTTACGTTCTCCTAACATACACACCTGACACTTCCCAGGAGCCTTGGTGCTCCACCCGCTTCTCTCTCACACATACCTGGGTGACCTGCAGGTGCTTGGAGTTCCAGACACTCATGTTAAATTACCCAAATGGTTCCCAATCTGTTGCTGGCCACTGCTTCGTCCACCTCATGCCTTCTTTTGAGTCTCCCCAAAGTACATCCTCGACTACTTGTTTCAGCAAGAATCTCCTCTTGATAAACATCCTCAGTCCTCACAGCCCCGGAAGGATTTCTTTCCTTCACCCTCGCTCTTCATGAATGGATTAACTGGGTACAGAATTCCGTGCTGACAGTTATTTTCTCTCACCACTCTGAAGATATTATTTTATCTGTCTTCTGGCTTTTTTGGTGGCAGGGTGTGTGCCTACTATGGAAAAACATGTTGTTGAGCTGTCATTCCTTTGTAATACCTTTTAAAAATACCTCCTCACTTTTAAGATCCATGTTTCGGGTTCTAAGCCTTTACCAGTGCCTTGAGATGTGTATTTATCTTTATTATCTTAGGCTCACTGTGCTTTCTCATGTTTTTCACCAGTCCTGGAAAGCCCTTGGCCACTTAGTTCTTTTGAGATTTCCTTGCTCCTGTTTCTTGGTGGTAGAAGTCCTAACTAGACCTCAATCTCTCTGTGCTACCACTCAGACATATGTTCCACTTCGCCAATTGTCTCTTCAGTTGAATCTAACCAGCTCTATAATCAGTCCTTTGAGTTATTCTATTTTTTTTCAAGTTCGCCTTGTTTTTTCCCGGTGTTATTTTTTCCCATTAATGTTTTCCACTACCTACTTTTATACCTCTGACAGTGACTCTGGCAGGACTTTATTAAGTTGCAACCCTGTCCGGGCTGAATTTCAGGCTTGTCTCTAAAGAGCTATTTTATCTTTGCTTCAACGAGGCCTTCAGAGAAGGCAGCAGGTAAGGACACATTTTTTTCTTTTTTTTTTTTTTTTGCAGTATGCGGGCCTCTCACTGTTGTGGCCTCTCCCGTTGCGGAGCACAGGCTCCGGACGCGCAGGCCCAGCGGCCACGGCTCACGGGCCCAGCCGCTCCACGGCACGTGGGATCCTCCCGGACCGGGGCATGAACCCGCGTCCCCTGCATCGGCAGGCGGACTCTCAATCACTGCGCCACCAGGGAAGCCCAGGACACATTTTCAGATGCAGCAGCTCCTGTTAAATATTCCCAGGAGACTCTGCCTCCCCCGCCTCAGGACAAAACAGATAAGCTCCCATGCCATCTCCCCTGGCCACTAGTCTGTCCCTTCGGTGCAGGTTTTACATGGGAGTGTGAGTGGGGTTCCCACTCCCCCCACCCAGCTCCCACCTGGACATAAAAACCAAAGACCCAAGACCCAGATTTTGGAAGACTACACCACACCCACACTGCAGGGTCAGCTCACTTCTGGACCCAGACAGTCCCCGCCCTTGGCATACGGGATTTGGTAAACTCTTTTACTACCTTGTAAACTCAGCTATGCTTTTTAGAGAATGCTTATTAGCTCCATCTAACATTTCTAAATGTTTATAGAGAAGAGAGTTTTCAGGTCATCTCATCTCATCTCTAAAATTTTAAGTGTGACCTCTAATTCTTCTCTCTTTTTCTTTTTTTTTTTTTAACCTAAAACTAAGAGAAAATCTGGTAACTAAAAGATATAACTGACTTCTTACTTCAAAGAAACAATGCCATTCATTTTAAAGAAAGATAAAACACTAAAAATAGAAATGTATCCTACTCTAAGCCTTGGCTTATTCATCGGCCATTTCAGATTCAATTTCTTTGCTAAGGAAAAAAAACAAAGCATTGACATGTTTTTGTGTTTCTCCAATATAACAGTCTTTGGAAAAGTAGGTACTTGAATGGACCTAAATCTGAGCGCTTACGAGGAGCCTACAGGGCTCACTACACGCCCCTGAGGTAGGGGTCAGGAATCCTGAGTCCTCAAATCGCCCACGAGCAGTTCAGATGTGCAGAGTTCTTCCTGCAGTGGACATGAAGCTCCCAGGAAGCAGGATCAGTGGTCTCCCCACCGTGTCCAATCAAACCTCAGCACATCCACGCTCCAAGCGTCTGCTGTGTGAAGGCTCCACTAAATACCAATCAGGCAGGGGCCACTCATTTACACGGTCACATGGTTATGAGAACCACCTTGAAATAGAAAAGCACAGGCATCCTAGTGGAGGAAGAGAACACACACTGTGGGGTCTCACACGCTTTGGGAAAGAGTTATTTTCTTCTTGGTTTTTTTGTTTTTACACTATTGCAAATGAGGTCTCTCTTAAGTTTCATTTTCTGTTTGTTGCTGGTAATACTGACATGTAATTGATTTCTGTAGGGTGGTTCCCCCCTACCCACAGCAGCCTTGCCTAATTCTACTAACACTTTCTTCCCAATCTTTCTGTCTTCCGCTTCACTCCTCTTGAATTTCTGCACAGGGCAGGACCGCCAACACCGTGCTCAAGAGAACGTGTGTCAGCTGGCATCCTGTTCTTCCTGATCGCAAAGCAAAACTTTTGGGCGTCTTGCTATGCAGTGTGATGTTTGCTGTAGACTTTCCTGTAGGTGTCCCTTCATTAGGTTCTTGGTTCTCTTCTTAGCTTAGTGTTGTTAAGTTATATGTTCCCAGAAATTCACTGTTAAAACTTGCAAAATTATCACCATGTTGATATAAAAAATGAAGGCTCATACATACAATGTGTGGTAGAGCCCCCTCCTCTGGTGGTTAATAAACACCTATGACACTGCTTTGTTTTTATTTATTAGCACAAGTTGTTCATGATAACCACTCATCTTTTTAATTTCACCGCATCTGTAGTGAAGTCCCATTTTACACTCGATATTATCTGTGCCTTTTTCTTGACCAATTTTGCTTGATATTTGTCAACATTATTCATCTTTTGCAAGAATGAACTTCTCCACTGTATATTTACTTGTTTTCTGTTTCAATAATCCCTTCTCATTGTCACTTCCTTCTGAGTGGTTTATTTTGACTTTGTCACTTCTGGAGACAGATGCTTACTTAGCTCATTAATTTTCATCTTCTTTCTTAATATATGTATTTAAAGTTATCAATTTCCCTATAAATAATATTTTAGCTACATCCTACAAGTTTTGATGTGCAGTATCTTCATCATTCATTTCAAAACATTTTCTATTTTCCTTTTTTTTTTGACCTACAAATACATGCTAGAAGTGTTTTATTTTAATATACACATACATGGAGATTCTCTATTTATCTTTTTATTCATATTTCTAGTTTAACTGACCTCTGGTCGGACTACCTGCTCTACATAATTTCAATCCTTTCATTTGTTGAGATTGACTTTAAGGCCCTGGATACAGCCAATCTTTGAAAATTCTGAAGTCAAATATGTATTAGCTGGCTACAGTGTTTTGTTGTATTTTACAGAGTCATAGATCACATTCCTAATTTTGTTCAAAGTTCTAATCCTTAGTGATTTTTGTCTGCTTAGCTGTCAATTACTGAGAGGATATTGGAAAATTCTCTACTCTGCTTATAGATTTGACCATTTCCTGTAGTTCTGTCAATTTTTGTTTTATACATTCTTTCATTTTCACCCTGTCTCTTGTAAACACGAGTTGGATTTTTAAAATCCAGTAAGATATTTTTATGTTTTAACTGGAGTATTTAGTCAATTTACAATTTAGAAAGTTTTTTTTTTCTTTTTTTAATTTATTTGGTTGCACCGGGTCTTAGTTGCGGCAGGTGGGATCCTTAGCTGCGGCCTGCGAACTCTTAGTTGCAGCATGCATGTGGGATCTAGTTCCCTGACCAGGGATTGAACCCAGGCCCCCTGCATTGGGAGCACGGAGTCTTAACCACTGCGCCATGAGCTAAGTCCCCAATTTACATTTTAAATGCTTATATAGTTGAGTTTAACTCTATAATCTTATTTTGTGTTATTTCCCCACCTGTCCTGGAGTTCTTTGTGTCTCCTTTCTTATCTCTTTTTGGATTGTTTTTAAATCCCTCCATTTTTTCCCCTCTACTATTGCAGAATACAGTTTCTATTCTTTAGTGACAACCTTTAAAACACAATAATACGTGAGGTTCGCAAAGTGCAAAATTAAACAAAACTTTACTCCCTCTGCTAATTCTAACACCCCCCTAACTCAGGTGTTATTAACCATATCCTTTTTCCAGTGGCCCCCCCAAACATTATTATTATTCTTTCACATTTGTTTAGAGTTGCCCAAATGTTCCCACCTTCTTCATTCTTCTTTCCTTTTGGCACTATTTTCCTTCCAAGAACATCCTGGAGAGTTTCCTTTAGTCAAGATGTCACTAATTAACGGTCTTGGTTTTTGCCTTAAAAGTTACCTTCATTTCACCCTCACTCTGGAATTTTTTCCTTTGGTTGCTGTAGCACTACACTTTATACCTGTGGGTGTTTTTTCCTTGTTTGGATGGGTGTCTCCTCCATTCTGTACAATTCTCAGTCATTATTTCATCCAACACGGGCTCTGGCACACCACCTCTTCTCCCTGATTCTGTTGGTCTTACAAGTTACTGTCCTATTTGGTTCTAAAGTGAAATCTGTACATTCTGCTCTATCTTCCAGTTCAGTCACGCACTTCAAGCTGTTGGGTTTTTAACTATAGTGGTTGAGCTGCCCGTGGCTAGAAACTGCACCTGATTCCTTTATCAAATTTGTTAGGTCACTTAACAGTTTCCTTTCTTTGTAGGTATTTTCCACCTTGTCTATTACTTTAAGCACTTAAAAGAAGTGCTTTTAAACACTGTGTCAACCACTCACTGTCTGTTTTCACAGACGTTCCTGCTGGTCCTCATTCACTGAACGCCTGGCATTCTGTGTTTGGTTATTCTCAACCAGGGATGCTTGTTTGCCTTGAAAATTACACGTGGGGATTCTCTGAGCCGAGGATAAAGGCACAGTCCTTCAAAGACCTGCTTGCTTGTGGACTGGCCGTGGAGCACTCTCTACAAAGAATCAGAATTGGCTTGAAAATGTCCTACCACTGAGGTCACAGGATCTGCATGAAGGACAACACCTCAGGAGGGGACGGGCTTACTTCTGACTCACCTTCACCCTGGAGGTGCAGGAGTCCTCGGTGGGCACAGCTTCCATCATCCTGCCCACCTTGGTTTCTGCCCCCTGCACCCAGAGGTGCCATCAGAACTCACAGTTTGCCCAGCTCACCGAATGCCCTCAGGACTGTGCTCACCATCCGGGGTTATTCTTTGCACTGAGACTCTGGTGTCCTCACTACCTTCCTCAGGATCTTCCAAGCCATTCAGTGCTTTCCACAGGTGTTGTTTTCATCTGTTCTGTAGCACTTGCCCCACCCGAGTGAGAAGACTGGTCCAGCCCACCAGTCCACCCTGTCACCGGAACACAGCCCGCCCTTACTTCTTCAAGCTACTGACATTTGGCACCACAGCCACTCGTGGCCAAACCAAATCCCAGCCAGGCAAGCTCTTAAAAGGAAAGAGGTCATTCCTGCGATGTGACCGGAGGGCTGCTGTGTAGGGTGACTCCCAGATCCAAGCCTGGATGCACATCTGTCCCAGGAGGAGGGGAGCCTGCCCGGTGCCCTTGCCTCCTGGCCCTGGGCTCTAAGCAGGGTCCCGGCAGGTGGGCAGAGGCTTAGGAGAGTGACCTCTGGTACCCAACGGCCGGCTCCTTTGTTTTGAAGAAATCCACTTAACACTCCAACAGTCACTACGTCTACCTTGTTGGAACCGGGGTGAGGTGGGGGATCTGATGAAGAATCTCCCCGCAGATCAAAGCTCTGTGAGCCCTCTCTCATGTACTGCGAGGGGCTGCCTTTCTGCTTGGACAGCATCTGCTCACCGGCAGTAAAACCTGACCCTTTTCCACAAGCCCTATGCAAAGGCTCATCTTTGATGAACCATTTCCAGGACACGGGGAGGGCAGCACGAGGGGGTGCTTCTTAGCAGTAGCAGTGGTAACTCAGCTTCACCCTGGTTCCTTGCTGAAGTCATGTTCCAAGATCCTAGGCTGCTGGTGGGAGTACAAATGAGGACCAGCGCTCTGGGGAGTCCGCACTGTTGTCCACAGCTGAGCATACGCCTCCCGTGGCCACAGCCCCACGCCTGGGAACAGACCCAGTGGAAAAGTGGACACGCGGTCGCCAAAGTCAGGGGCAAGACTGTATTTTACAGTATCGTGTAATTTAGAGTACATCAAAACAGAAGCCCCAGAGGGGAAACTATCCAAGTGCCCCTGCACAGTGATGTGCAGAGTATATACAATAGGGGGATGAACTACAATAGCCCAAGACCACGGATGGACCTCATGCTCACACGTAACGTCGAATGGGAGGCCACGATGAGCACGGGCCGTGTGTCCACTTGCCCCGAGTTCACGCGCAGGTGGGAGGGACCTGTGAGCTACAAGTCAGGGGTGTGGTTACCCCCGGGCATGGGCAGCAACCCGAGGGGCACGAAATGAGCTGCTGGGGGACAATGTTTCTTGGCTGGCTGGTCACACGGGGCACTGCTCCGTGAGCTGTAGACGGGACAGTGCATTTTTCTATATTTGTTCTACTTTAGTAAAGAGTTAAAATATGTATATACACACATGCCAACTTTGGTAGGAAAATGAACCCACACGGCTCTCAAAGGAGGAGCATCTCTGATGCCAGGCGGGTCTGTCACGGCACGTACACCCCTGCCACCCCCAGGCCCCTCACGTGCGCTCACCACGCAGCTCCCAAGAGAGGGGAAGTGGGGACCGAGGTCACGGTGGGCACCGCCTCCAAGCCCCACAGACCTCGCTGTCCCCGCGGCTTCCGAAACCAGACTGTTTAGAACAAACCTCAGGGCCTCCCTCTGAGGTTGGAGGCGACAACATAGGCTGCAGTGGCCAGCTCAGCTGTGGCTAAAGGCCCGTCCATGCCCCTAACGACATGTCACTAACGAGGCCGCTGTTGATGGTGTCGTCACCACTCACTCTTGCACACTGACCCCTTCCCCGAGTCACTGCAGTTACTACGAAATTCCCCAACTACAACGATCTAGAACTCACCAAGAAATGAAAACGTGTTCAACAGAAATAAAGCTGCATCTAATTCCTATGTAGGATGAGCCTTAATTAAAAAGGAAATAGTTTTTGCTACAGCTGAGTTGTGCATTTCAACCACTGAATGAAAAGTTCCAACAGAACATACTGCCTGGGCTGAGGGCCAGAACCCGGTCTCTCACGCTTCTGCGTGAAATGCGTAGGCCAGATCCTCCCGTCAGGAGGGGCCAGGAATCTATGATCTACTTTTCCATTTCTTTGCCTAAAAGCAAAGGCAGGCAGACAGGAGGCAACGAGGGATGTGGGCTCGGCCTGGAAGGGGCTGTGACCAGCCAGCCTGCCTGGCTCCAGTATCCCACACCTGCCCAGCGTCCACGCCCAGTCCTCGAGGAAACGCCATCTGGGAGGCGGGAGGTTCACCTCATCCAGCCCTCTTAGTCCGACAAAGTCTGACTAAAAGAAGGGAGAATGGAATGCCAACTACCAGAAAAGAATTTCCCCTCCTACCACGAAGGAACACGCTGGCTCACGAAACACAAAACCCACCTCTTTTCAGAGGCAGTGCACTGTTCAAACCAAAAATAACGTTTTGTTTCCTGGTGAGGGCGGCGTCACCGATACGCCTGGCTGCTCTGCAAACCCATCTAGCTCATCCGCTCCGCCGGGAAATCAAGGATGCTTGCTGCGAATTCTCCTCCTAGAACCAGCGCAGGCACCTGGGAAGGGCCCGGTCTGGTGAGGCCCCCGCGTGGGTGACGGTCAGCGGAGAACAGGCAGTGCTGAGACCAATCTAACCGGCCGTGAGTGTGCCGGAAGGGCACCTGGGAGAGAGCGAACGCCCAAGCCTTCTGCCAAGGGTCACTTCAGAGACTTGGCTTCTGCTGGCGGAGCAGGATGGGCCCCATGTGGCAGCAGTGCCGTGAGTGTGACGGCCAGTCTCCCAACTGGAGCCAGGCTGGGGGGGTCCAAAAGCCACTTGGCTTTGGAATATGTTTTTTATGTTTGTATCTGATGCTCTAGGAATCCAGGCTACTTGGGGCTAAATGATAAGGGACTCACCGAATACAGGCACTAGAAAATCACCTGTTAGCTCGGCAAAGATGGGCACCTACTGTGTGCCACTGTCCAGACACTAGGGACACCTCGGGGCAACAGGGTGGCCACATCCCTGCACTGGGAGAGCTTACAATCCAGTGTCAGAAATGACAAAGTCAGTCACACATGCGACACATGAGGTGGTCATAATGAAAACAAAGCCACGCACAGAAGTGGGACAGGGGTCACCGGGCCTGTCACTTTAAATAGGGTGGTCAGGGAGGTCACAATGCACAGACCTGAGGATGGTGGGGGAGCAAGCCACGTGGCCGTCTGGGAAAAAGCTCCCCAGGGAGAGCAAGAGCATGTACAAAGGCCCTGCGGCAGAAGGGCCTGCCCGGGAAAGAGAGGGAGGCTAGTGTGACCAGAGCAGGGGGTGGGGGTGGGGGTGGCAGCAGTGAAGCCTGAGGGAAAAGCGGGGCCTTGGAGGCCACTGGACAGACTCTGGCCAAGGAGGGTCCTGAACACAGGGTGACACGATCTGCTCTGGGAACAGACGAGAAGGCACGGGGTGAGGGCAAAAGCAGGCAGACCACTTCAGACCTAGTGAAATAACCCGGGGGATGAGGGGTCTGCAACAGGCTGGCACCAGGGGATGCGGTGAGAGTGGATGGAGCTGATAGGTTTGCCGTCATAAAGGATACAAGTGTGAGAAGGCATGGAGTGAAGGATAAACCACGATGTGTGTCCTGAAAGATGGAGCCAACTGGCCTGGTTTCATATTACACGAGGAGGAAACTGAAGCCAAGGGAGGAGAACAGTCACATCCAAGGTCACACCACTTACTCTAGGGACTAGAACCCAGACCAGTGCTCCCCCCGCTGCCCCAAGCTGCAGCCGGTGGGGGACGCTGGTGACTACTCAGGTCACATGTGGACGCCCTCCGACTCCTCTTTGCTCTCAGATGCTGGGGTAGACAGTGTCCCTCGGGGACCGCCAGCACCCAAGCACGTACTGTGAGTGAGCCTGGGAGGAGAGCACAGCCCCTGCCCAGGGAAGACAACCACAGTCCACGGCTGCCACCCGAGAAAGCAGAACTGGTGTGCCCAGAAACTCCCACTTTCCCCAAGAGAAGCCCCAAATCTAGATTTTAACAACAACAACTTCTCCAATTTTAAAAGGTGGCTTAGTTCTTTAGCAACCCGGGCCTGAACAAACCTCACGTGCCAGCCAAGTTCCATCCACGCAGGGCTCCAGCTGGGAACCAGTCTCAAGACAACCTGAAACACACCTGGTTCACTCACACCTCAACCAGGGTCAGGGCACAGAATTAAAGCTTTGGGTCTAAGATGGTCTTCTATTCCAACTTTGGAGCCAGCAGATGATATTCACTATCACTATAAATAGCTGATCACCTCTGGCACAACCTTAGGGGCCTCCTGTCTGACCAACAAGAAGGTAGCTGTCTATCAATCTGGGTTCTTTGTTAACTGGTTTGACGTTACTCTACACAACGTACTAAGATGAGGCCACTAGTACAGCCAAGAATTCAGAAATTCTCCCCAGTGATCCTTTCAAAGTTCTATGGAATATAACAAAGTTATATTCTATGGAATATAAAAAAATATAACAAAGCCCTGCAAACAGTCAGGAAACAACTGCTGCCAGCCAAACAGGAAAACGCCTGGACCCTGGACAGTGTAAGGTTAGGAGACCGGCAGCTGTTCCAGCCTTGCCAAAATAATCAAACGTAGAAATTACAGAACTTTCTTTATAAATTAAAGTTGCCCTGCGTTGCTAGGCAGGTGGGAGATGCATGTCATTTACGGCTCTTAAAGGAAACACGCTACATGTGTCTCGCCTTCAGTCGTGGGAGTCGGCCTGCCTGTTTCAGGAGACTCATCAGAACTTGTGTGCCTAAGAAAACAGCCTCCTACGAAGTCCCCAGGTTAATTTTCCATAATGCTAAGTGGCCCTCTTGCCCAGGCTCTCTCACTTAGATGTAAATATTTACTTTCCCTACAAGCCATATGTTTTCTGCCCAATACCTATTTTCCGTGTCTGTTACATTTGACCACTTTGATGCCCTTGGTGTTAGGTAAGAAGCTCTCCAGGGCAGGACCACTGTCTGTGCTGCACCCCTGCTCCCCCGCCTTCTTTCCCTTAACATGCAGTTTATAATGCACACCAAGAGTCAGGAACAACTGCTTTCTACAGGTGACATCTTATTAGGTGGAAGCGCATGAACTGCCACTAGTTTAATTTTATTTAACTTTAATTAAGTTGAAATACCTCCGCGTGGCTACCGTACTGGACAACACAGTTCTAGATGGAGTGTCTTCAGACACGAACGAGGTTCCTTTGTGGTGTCTGAAGGCCTGGCACACAGGAGACGCTTGACAAAGACATGAAATGAAAGCACTGTCTTGGTACTGCCACACCCCATACTGACTCCCCGCCTTCGTTTCCATCTTCCAATTCCAGGTGTTCCCTGGGGTACTTACTGTCCCAACGAGTGTGGAATTATACGGCCTGTAGGTGTTGGTGAACATTCAGAAGGCCGTGCCCACATCGCCCAGCAGCTGGGCAACAGGAACTGACCTGCTGGGTCTCTACGTTCTCATTCACAGGATGGGAACAAACCACATCTACGCTACGGAATCGGGCTGCTGTGAGGCCGAGGTGTACACCAAAGCTGTGAATCTGACTCTAAACAGTAAACCTTAAAAATCAAGTTGGGCTGAGCTTCAGTTGTCCAATAGCTGGAGAAAATTTAACAGGTGTGCTGGTCTACCTCATTTCATCCGCAATTACTGTGTTATGGGCCAGGCCTTAACCGTCGCCGGGCCAGGACGTACAGATGGACAGCACTGTCTCCACCATCATCATTCTCACTGACCATATTTTTTCTCCCAAAACAAGATTTTAGCACAGAAAAAATCTGGATTCTCGAAAGAACGGTTGACTCCCTGCCTATATGTCCCTCACCTCCTCATTACAACTCCTTGGGATAAAAGAACAAGTAAGAAAAGTCTGGGGTCCTGACATTTTTAAAAGGCGTCCCTGCTACATAATAAACCAGTATGCCCATCAAATGGTTTGCGTTCAGCCACTTACGTGGAATTTGGTGCTGTATCATCACTACAGCCTACTGACTTAGGGCTCGTTTCAGCAAAGAGCGTAATTGCTCAAATGTGACTCAGTGGCTTGGGATTTATTTAAAATTCTCCCATCACCAAAAACTATTCATGCACCAAGGTACCAAACTAACGTCTTAATCTCTGTAGAGATGTTCAGAGGCCGACTCCTAACTGTGAAAGTGAAGAGTTTTGATCCAGCACAGTGCCTGCGGCTCGACTCCCTGGCGGCTGTTTCCAGTCCCCGAGACGCCTTTCTCTCCCTATCTGGCCACCCACCCCACCACGCTGCAGCTCAACGGGTCCAGAAGCCCTGAACGTGCAAGCCCTGCTCCGCCTCCTGCCTCCAGCTTTCCTCCTTCGCTTCATCAGAGAGGGAAGTGGCATCTCCAGGCCCTCAGAACCGGAAGCTTCTTTCTGGAAGGGAAACAAGTTGGCAGCCCACAGTGGGACTGACCTTTGGAGAGTTCATAAAGGAACAGAGACGTCACCACAGCCCGCTGCGGGATCACCGAGCCTTCTCTGGGGTTGGATCAGGGGCAAGTCAAGACAGCCAAGCACAGAGGAAAGCGTAGGGGGAGGCAGAGTGCTTCCCAGCCCCGCGGGAACAGCCAAAGCTCTGAAGAGACCTCCTCCCCAAAGTCCAGAAAACGCCACGCAGACGCCCCCGCTCTGAAGGTTCCAGCACACCAGGCAAACAGTGACCTGCGAGGCTCCCAAGAGCCTGCAAAGTTTCATTTTCTAGATGCTTCCTAGACTCTGCTGACCTCTGACCTCCAGGAGTTATTGCCAAACTTCCTTCTGCTGGCACAAGGTCCCAGGGTTTCCCAGCACTTACCTGGGAGGCTGCCCGACCCTACAGTGAGTGGGTGGTTCTATCTCCAGGCTACAGATAAGGAAACCCGGGTTCAGAGAGGTTAAGCACCCTGAGCAGAGGGTCTGCAGCGTGGCAGGGGTGGGATCCAGACGACAGGACGTGGCAAGGCTGCATCCGCAGCGGGCGGGCCGGAGCCAAACCCAGACCCCACCTCCCTCCCGGCCCGAACACCCTAGAAACTCATACAAAAACAGTAACAGTCAACACCTGTGGACTACTCCCTACACGTGCTGGGTCTTCACGGTTCTCTCTCCGGCAGCCCGGCTGTTCCGACGTGGAAGCGGACCCCGGAGTGAAACAGCCTGACCGACTCCCCACGGTGCCGGCTTTTGGAAGCCCACCCCTTAGCCATGACCACCCGAGCTACCGTTTGTGATCTGCAATGTGGGGAGGGTTCCCCGAGGCTTCCCAGATGCTGCCCAGGGAAGCGCGGACCCCAGCCCGCCCTCCCCTGCCCGGCGCCAGGCCGGGAGCCCGGGACCCGGGGCGGGAGCCAGGCGGGGTGCCAGCGCGCTTGACGGCCGGGCCGGAGGTGCCACTTCCGCCGGCCTGGCACTGCCGGCCCATTCATCGTCCCCGCGCCGGGCGCCCTCGCACCGGGTCCGCGCGGCCGGCCGGGCAAACAGCGCCCCCGGCCCCGCCGCCAGGGGGAGCAGGGAGCCGCCTCCCGCACTCCGGGAAGTTGCCACCGCGGCCGCCGGGCGTCCGGACCCGGACGGTCCGGGTCCCCGCACGGCGGCCCCCGCGGCCCCGAATCCGGCCCGCACCGTCGGCGCCGCCCGGCCCCGCCGCGCCCCCGGCCACAGCCTCAGGCGGGCGCGCTCGGCCCGGGCCCCCATTCAATCCCGCCCCCTCCCCCGCCGGCCCCCGCCGCCTTCCGCCCGCCCCCACCCCCCCCCAGCCCGGACTCCAGCCCGGCAACGTCATCCAGCCGCTTCCCGAAGCTTAACCCCTTCCTCCGCCAGCTGTGCGCCGCCCCGCCCCGCCGCCAACTTTCTTCGCCCAACTTCGGAGCGCGCCGGCCGGCCCGACGGCCCGGCTGGGAAGCACAGAGAGAGGTGGGGGGGCGGCCACGTCGCACGGCGGGGCCGCCACAGGTCCCGCAGACGGCGAGGGCGTGGGGTCCACACCTCGGGCACGCTCAGCCAACGCCCCTGCACCGGGTTCGGCCCGGCACACGCCCCCGGGGCCTGCCCGGACCCCCAGGGTCCGCCGCCGCGGCGACAGCCGGGGGCGCCGCCGGGGGAGGGGCCACCAGGGAGACGTGTCACTCCCGGTGCGGCCCGCCCGGCCCGGCCCCGGCGCCCCGACGGCCCGGCCCGCGCGCCGCCGCCGCCG
This sequence comes from Mesoplodon densirostris, assembly GCF_025265405.1. Classification (NCBI taxonomy): domain Eukaryota; kingdom Metazoa; phylum Chordata; class Mammalia; order Artiodactyla; family Ziphiidae; genus Mesoplodon; species Mesoplodon densirostris. The sequence goes on from NC_082676.1 coordinate 67,912,116, forward strand.
CTGCAGGGCCCGGCCAAGTTTCTTACCTGCAGCCGGAGACGCGGGAGGGAGAGCGAGAGGGCAGGAGACGCCGCCGCCGCCGAACCGGCAGAGAGGAGCCGGCCGAGCCTCCGCCGAGAAGCCGCCCCCGAGCAACTGCAGGCGTCGCAACCCCGACGCCACCCGCCCCGTCCGCCGTCCGCTCCGGCCGCTCGCTGGCTGCGTGCGCGCGTGTGGAGTCGTGGCACTTTCTGCCTCGGAGCTGGCAAACGGCCCCCTCCGCCGGGATCGCCGCCTCCTGCCTTCCCCACCCGGGCCAGCCATTCATCGAGCTGCCTCTCCCCATTGGCCCGTGCCCCGCCACTCCGCCGGCCGCTGACCAGTCAGAGCGCCGGCGGCCGAGCCGCGGCGGCGGCCATTGGGCGGAGAGGCGGGTCTCCGCTTCGGCCAATGGGAGAGGGGAGGAGCTGCGGGGAGCCTCGGGGGCGGAGCCGGGGAGGGGCGGAGCCGCGCGGCGCGGCGCTCGGCCCTGCGCGGGGGCGGGGCGGGGCCGGAACGCGCGGCCGAACGGGGGAGGGGGCGCCGGCCGGCCCCGCCCACCCCGGGCCAGCGACCCTGCTTGCCGGCGCTGATTCCGGGAAGGCTGTGGCCCGGCGGGTCGCGAAGGTTCGAATCCCAGCGGCGCCGCGCCTGCGCCCCTGGCCCCTCAGGGCTGAGATGGCGGTGGGTGTCACCCTGAGCAGGGTTGCGCAACATGCGAACAGTAGGGAGAAATGCTTCGTTTAAAACCAACTGACTTCCCCTGCAGCAGCGCCCCCTCCGGGCCCTAGATGTGAGGACAAGTTATGCTGGGGGTCAGTCCAGAAAGGGCACGTCACTATCTTCAAAGAGATTGCAATCAGCACCAGAAAGAATTTTCTTGAGTAAACTGGGGCGGAAAGGCCAGACGGTGCAGGAGGAATGGAGGGTGGACGTCATTTACACCCATTTTTAGGGAGGTTACAACTGAGTCACTGTCCAAACCTCAACTGGCAGCAGGGCAATGACTGCAGTTGACCTTCCGGCATTTTACTCTGCAATGGGATGGGTGAGAGGGTCTGACCCACATAAACTCACCCACTTAGCAGAAAACTGAGCAAACGGTGCTTCATGACAGGACTTCCTTCCCGACCCCTACTCCACCACTCCCATATAACCTAGCACTCTCTCTTCATAACCAAATAAGTCTTTCAATTAAGATAATTTTAGGCCTGGTTTTTAACCATTATATCAGTGTCTCTTAAAGCTAACTCTTTGAACTTGAGTCAAAGCCAGTTTCTTTGAAATTAAGGTTTCTGGGAGGCCAAAAGGGCTGCTGCTGCAGGCTGATCTGCCCTGTACCACTTCCCCCACCCCCGTGGCTGCAGAATCCTGTTCCTAATAGCTGTTTCTTGGACAGTTTCACATACCCCCTCCCTCTTTGTCACTGGTACCGTACAAGTCGTTAGATGTGGAAATACAAGCCATCATGAGGGAATAAAGAGGGGCTGGGTTGAAATTAAACCGTTCATTCATATTTTTAATCTCAGCAGTTCCCTAGCATATTAATGATTAATCCGCGGGAATTAACCTGGATTAGCTTTCCACACTCAGTCTTTTTCCAGTGGTGAGCCCCGGCTTGACATAAAAGTCAAGAATCCCAGCTTCTTGCTGGCATATGCTACCAACTAGTTCTAATTGGCCGTGGGTAAACCAGTTAGCCTCTCTGAACATGGATGTACTCTTTTAGGACAATCGCTCCCCTCTCTGGGTTTTGGAGAGTCATTCTTCCATCCACCCATCCATCCCATCCATCCATCCACCCATCCATCCACCCATCCATCCCATCCATCCACACATCCATCCACCCATCCACCCATCCATCCCATCCATCCACCCATCCACCCATCCACCCATCCATCCCATCCATCCACCCATCCACCCATCCATCCACCCATTCACCCATCCACCCATCCATCCCATCCATCCACCCATCCATCCCATCCATCCACCCATCCACCCATCCATCCCATCCATCCACCCATCCATCCCATCCATCCACGCATCCATCCACCCATCCACCCATCCATCCACCCATCCACCCATCCACCCATCCATCCCATCCATCCACCCATCCACCCATCCACCCATCCATCCCATCCATCCACCCATCCATCCCATCCATCCACCCATCCACCCATCCATCCCATCCATCCACCCATCCATCCCATCCATCCACGCATCCATCCACCCATCCACCCATCCATCCCATCCATCCACCCATCTATCCCATCCATCCACCCATCCATCCACCCATCCATCCCATCCATCCACCCATCCATCCCATCCATTCACCCATCCATCCCATCCATCCATCCATCCACCCATCCACCCATCCACCCATCCATCCCATCCATCCACCCATCCATCCATTCATTGGTGTCTGTGGAGTGCCCGGAAATCACTACAGGCTGGGCAAGCCAGTAAAGACCCAACTGCCCTCAGAGGCCTTGCTGTGGCACAGACCTCCTTCATCTTATTCACACTGGTTTTCCCAGAAGCAGATCCTGACCAGGAGGGTTTGGGTGCAAGTGACTCATTTGAGGGATGACCACAGGAAACACTGGTAGGAAAGTGGGATGGGAAGGGGCTGGTTAAGAGCACAATGTCAAGCAAGTGGCCTCTGCGGGCAGCCAAGGCTCAGCATCGCTGGGCACTAGGGAACCATGTGGAGCCCGCCCCAGAGGTGTCCCACCCGCGGTGCGGGACTCCCAATCCTCATGGTGGAAGGCTTCTTCTGGGGGGTTTTAACTCACCCTGATGCTCTGTCAGCCAGAGAAAGCCTTCCAGCAGAGAGAAGCAGCTGTTTGCAGCAAGAAGCCCTTGGCAGAAGACTGAGCACCTGGGGCGTCTGGGGACCACGATAGCATCTTCTACCGACCCCACACCTGCACAGAGTAGGGGCTCCGTAAATGCACATTCCATAAATGTTGTTAAACGAATCATAGGATTACAAAGTCCCTACGAGTGAAGGGTGTTTACAAAAAAGGGGCTCTCTGTCTGCTCCCTCCCATGATTGACATTTTGTTTGGCCTCAACACAACACAGGGATCAGTATGGACAAGTGGCCTGGCCTGAGCCTTTGCCTTTGCTCAGTCCCTGCCCCTTGTCCAGCCTCCTCGAGGAGGTCAGCCCCTGCCCCACCCCACCCCCACCTCCAAGCTGGCCTGACTCACAGCCACTGCTGTGCCTGCAGACCGCCCCCTGCCTTCTCAGCGTGTCTCAGCCTTGGTCTCTCCCAAGGCGTGTCTGGGAAAAATGGGAACCACCCCCAGGACTAGATGGACAGGGGGTGCCTGTGGGGGAGTGAGGGGCTTCCCCCAGGCTCAGAGCCCCTGGCCCTGCCGCAGGCCTGTAACCATCAGGCCACCCAGCACGTGAGGGATCCCATTGCCCAGTGCAGCCTCCAGATCCTATCTGCTCAGTGCCAGACACAGGCTGGAGCCTGGGAATCAGGTCCCTGCCGCCCCTTGGACGACAGGCCAGTGAGGGCTGTCACATGAAAACAGGCCAGAGAGAGGCTGAGGCAAGCTCAGACTGCGGAGAGCAGAGGGGTGAGAGCAGAAACTTGAAAGAGAAGGGGGATTAGCCAGGCCAGGAGGTGAGAGAACGGGGGATGGAGGCCTGGGATCTAGGTAGCCTGGTGCACGAGGGGCCTGCCGATTTGTGGTGTTTTGCCAAAGCTTGAAGGGTGAAGGAGAGGGTAAGAGGAGCCGAGTCTCAAAAGGCGAGCCTCACGGGCACGAGGGAACCATTTAGAGGTGATGTAAACGCTCCACACCTTGGTGATAGTGACAGTTACACGATCAAATTATGCGCTCTTGAAAAGGGCGAATTTGGTTTGTAAGCAAATTATTCTTCAATCAACCTGACTCAAGAAAAAAAAAAGGATATGTCCTTTTTGGGTTTTAGTTGTATATTAAAAACAAATAAAGCATTCTTATTGGGAAAAACTAAACATACAAGAGTAATTACCTAGAACAGCCCATTAACTCATGACAGGGCTTTGCTCTCTATTACTAACTTGCAAATATTATTTTTAAAGAGTAGGCCGAAAGAGAAGATATCTTACAGTGTGAAAAGAGGTTTTACTTTATTATCAACAACTAAAAAAGGATGATACATGACAAACAGAAGAAAAATATCATGTGAAAAAAAGGACATAACCTTTTTAGGTCTTATCATGTGCCAGGCACTATTGGAGGTGCCTTATAAGTAAAATTATTTAACCCTCAGAACAACCCAGTAAAGGAGGCACAGTTATTATCTCCACTTTAGAGATGAGGAAACGGAGGCACAGAAAGGTTGAGTACCCTGCCCTTTGTCACAGGGGTGGTCAGAGGGGTGGGGGTGGGCACCAGGGTCCATGAGCATAACCACTGCATTCGGTGCCAGATCCCAGAAGGTGTGCTGTACCTGTGTGGGTTGCAGTGGTGGTTCAGGGAAGGCTTTGTGGTCAGTGACAGTCAAGGCCGCTCCCATGGCCCCTTATTTCGGCTGACTGTGATGCTCAGCTAGGTTGGGGACCCACTGGGTTGGAGGCCATTGCAATAGTTCTGGTGGTGAGGGCTTGGAAAAGATCACCTTAGCAGTGGTGGGCAGAATTGTTAAGACGTGGAATGGAGGCTCCCAGGACCAGGTAGGAGGCTTTTGTAAGATTCCAGGCAAAATATGGTTGGTGTGCTGGTAAATATGTAGCTATTGGCTACTGGAGGTGGGGGCAGGGATCATTCCTAATTTATAGCATTTGCCAATTTCTGGGGTGTGAATACTCCCATCGGAGCTGATTTCAAGTAACCAAACACAAAGATGGGAAGAAATTCGCAGTAACATACCATTATAAACCGTACAGGTAACCTCATGAATAATCTCAAAGGCAGATATAATAGTAAAATGTAGTCAAATAATTAGGAAGTGATGAGAATGAGTATTTATTACTTTTGTGTTTACTATAATCTATGTCATTGTAAGTTTATATCATAAAATGTTTAATAATGGCTGTGTTTAATGAACTGCTTGAAAAATTCCTGAAAATGCAACAATCAGCTCTTATGAGGTGGCTGGTTCCTTCACAGCACTGAATATAACAGTCACCTGGACTGGAGTGGAGGGTGAGTGTGTGTGTGTGTGTGTGTGTGTGTGTGTGTGAAAGAGACTCAACAGGATTTGAAAATGTTAGAAAATGAAATCCTGTTCACGCTCATGTTGACATTTCTGCACACATCTCACGCCATGTCTGAGCTGTGGACTCGTTGGGGGCAGTGGCTGGAACTGATGCATCATTCTGTTCCCTGAAGACCTACCCAATGCCTTGATTCTGGTAAAAACTCACCTTAGGTTGGCTCTCCTTAGAGGAAGACCTTGAGAAAAAGATTTGAGTGAAAGCATTTTATATGGAAGGTGATCCCAGGAGTCACCAGGAAGGGAGTGAAGAAGTGAGCCAGGGAAGGAAGACAGCCAGTAAACAGTGCATCACCAGCAAGTTTCCACCGTGAGCAGTTGAAGCTTAATCCCGCTGAGGAACCCTGGGACGCGGGGGTGTATGCCCCAGAGGTACCACCCTGAGAACCGAGGAAGCCAGAGTACTTACTCACCAACACCTACCCATCACTGGTTGAAGGCTGCTCCTGGCATTTCCAGCCCACACCCCAGAGAAAGACCTGAGGAAGGGTGCTGGTGTTTGCAGTCAGCGGCTGTGGAGATGCCCAGGAATGGCAGAGGGGATGTGAACAGGGCACCAACTGGGCTGATCCAAAACTGATAAATATTTCTTCAATGAATGAACAAACGAATGAATGTAGGGCCCTCTGAGCTTCTATAAACACAAATTTAGGGTTTAAAAGCTTTGAAACACAATGCAGATCCTTCCACTCCACAGTCAGCACATTTATCTTATACTTTTGCAAAATCTAGAGCAGGGGACCTATGACATCCCAGACGATTTAAGTTCTGCAGCAGTGTTACTCGAAATCAGAGTAATGTTATACACTTAAAGAAAAATCTCTGTAGATAGACGATACTAACCATCAAAAGAAAAATAAGGGGCTTCCCTGGTGGCGCAGTGGTTGAGATGCAGGGGACACGGGTTCATGCCCCAGTCCGGGAGGATCCCACATGCCGCGGAGCGGCTGGGCCCATGAGCCATGGCCGCTGAGCCTGCGCGTCCGGAGCCTGTGCTCCGCAGTGGGAGAGGCCACAGCAGTGAGAGGCCCACATACTGCAAAAAAAAAAAAAAAAAAAAAAAAAAAACTTACACAAAGAAAATAGATGGTAAGAATGATCCCAAATTACAAATTTCTATGGTTGCTCGTGGTAGTAAAATACACCTTGGCCAAAACTGTTTGGTTTGTTGTGTGGGTGATGTTGGAAGTGAGCTTAGAGATAGGAGCTTTTGCAAAATTGAGGGCTGACCTGGGGCAGGCTGGGTCCCCAAAGAAAATACAGGGGAAAAAAATAGATGGATGATGTTTGCCTGGTACTTTCCTATTTCTAAAGTGCTTTGCAAATGATCCTTACTAGAACCCTGAGAGAGAAGTATTATTATCATTACCTCAGTTTACAGGCGAGGCAGCTGGTGTTCAGAGAAGTGCAGTAGCTTGCTCAAGACCCCACACTTATAAATGACAAAGTTAAATAAATCTAGAGACTCCAAAAATGGCATCTTTCCATGATACAACCCTCTGCTTTTGCCATGGAAAAAAACAGTGGGGAAACGAGCAGGTATAACAGACCCTACATGAGTTACTGAAACCTTTCTCCTTTCTACTGTCCTTCCAGGACTCCATGTGTTTCCCCTTCAGCCTGCTCCTCAGATAACAGTGAGCACGTGGTAAGCTGTCAGAAATATTTTAATTGAACTGAATGTGGTCGGCCTGGCTTGGTTAGATGCCTCACACTGGGCATTCAGATTCAAAATCTGAGGGCCATCAAGTTAAAAGGCTTTCCCTGAGCAGAAAGCCTCCTTTACTAGTCTAGCTAGTTAGACGTCTTGACTCTTTTGAAAGATTACCAGCAAGGAAGAACTCAGGACTCCCGAACTTTGTCCCTCCTGCCCGGTTTACTTTATTCGTTCATTCGATGAATGTATCTGGAGCCCTGCTACACACTAGGGTCTATGCTAGGTGCTAAGAACTCAGTGGAGAACAAGAAAAACAGGACCCTGTGCTCGGGGAGTTTGCGGTGTAGTAGGGATGGGTACAGGCAATCACTAATTCATCAGCCTAACGTTCAGTTTGTGGTAAACGCTCCAGTGTAAATAGAGTGAAGTGGTGTACAGAGCTGTGAAAGACCCAACTGTCTTTCTTCTCTCGCTCTTTCCAATCCATCCACTCGCTTTTAGCAAACTCAACCTTCCAAAACCGGTGCTTCCATCTTGTCTTGTCCCCGCTTCAGGAGCCTCAGATGGTCCCCTCTACGTCAAATCTTTCTCTGCCTGACTTGTGTGGACTCCCGTCGCCTGGTCCCCCCGACATTCGCCAAGCTCTACCCATTCCCGCCCGTGCCCATGCGGTGCCTCGGCCCAAAGCATGCTCTCCCAGCCTCTTGCCGACCCCTCCTGCCCCAGCTCTCAAGGACTGCCTTTGCTCATTCATCCTGGAATAGGGCATTACGTTCGCCAAGCCCCCGCTTCTTGTTGTGATGCAGAGCTGCATCGAACTTGGTTTCTCTCTGCCCTTGAAGAGCTCTCAGAACTGCTTCCTCCACAAAATCTCTGAACACATTTTTCCCCCATCGCTGGCTCCACGTAGAAGCTGCCCCAACACAACCGGGCACTAGTTTGCTGGCAGATTCTGTGAACAGGAATTAGAACTCTTCAACCAACGTTAAAAGTTATAAAAGGCCTGAGTTGTACGTTTTTCCTTCTGAATCCACTGTGATTTCTGGTTGTGCAATGAGATGCTTTTAGCTTTGGGGAAGTCCTTTCTTGTGTCTATCTTAAATCCCTCCTACCTCCTTCGTACTTCTTTCTTAAAGTCTTATTCTTCTTGGCTTTAGGGCACAGATAAGGCATCCCCACGCAATGTCCATTCAGTGTTCACAGAGTGCGTCTCAGTTGACTAAGTGCCTGGCACTTAAAAATCAAAAAATCATTATTCTATCCCCTCTTCTGGGTTCTTTTCTCCAAACTGCAGCTCCTTAAACCTTTTTTCCACGTCTTTTCCCGAACCACTTAATCATCATGTGGCTCTTCTCAACGCTGTTAATCAGCTTTTTTTTTTTTAAATCATTAGTGAGAGTTTTGAAGAAGGTCTTTAAACCAGAAGCAAAAAAGAAAATAAAATCCAGAAAGGGCCTGCAAGGGCGATTGAGCTCAGCTCTCTGCCTTTGGCCTGGCAGCCCCTTCAACCAGCTAACAGATCAAGCAGACTGTCTCAGTTCGGCACAAGCGTCCAGCCTCCAATCTGAACGTGCACTGAAGACAAATTAGATTTGGTGGGATGAAAACATAGCCTGTGGCCGCACTGACACCTTCTTTAGATTGCTGCTGGCCACTGCAGTCAGAAAAATCCAGGCCTGGGCAGAATTTAGTTAGCTGGTTTAATTTAGGCAACTTTTATTCCTTCTTCCATTGTGAGTCCACAGACTCTCACAGAGTTCTGGGTGCCACCTGTGGGGTGTGTGTGTCTGTGTGCATGTGTGTGTTGGGCAGGGGGAGATGAACTCTGGCTAATTCACACTAAAGTATTACTGGCTTACCATGCAATGCCTCTAAAGGCAGGGGAGGGTGAAGGCAGCCATTGGGGATGGGGCTCCAGCCTCTAAACCATCTGTACCAGGAAGGCATTAAGGTTTACATTAAAGATCCATGAGATTTTTGCATTCTTCTCCACAATATATCCACAAAGGCAGTTTTTCTAAAAACGGAAATCATTTTATCATTATTTTTATGACACAAGGGTAACGTATATGAATACATAATGCAGATAATACAGGAAAAGCTATCAAGAAAAACGTGGAAAATCACCTGAAGTCCCAACCCCTGCCATGTGACATTTTTTAGTTTTCCCTTCTATACTATTTTCTATTAATAAATACAGTTTAATATATATTAAATATTTAACATTACAATATAATATATTTAAGATGTGTATAATATAATATAAAGTTTTAAATTATTTACTACTGCGTAAAAAGATCCTGGCAATTTACCTGGTAGTGTCAGGTCCAGGCAGTGAGGATGGCTCGTCTGACCTCAGGAGTGACCCCTCCAGGAATCATGCACATTTCAAAAGAGGAAGAAAGAGAGAGCAGAAGAACTTTCTAGAAATGTGCTGGGTGGGCACTTTAGGGAGAGGGGGCGTGCATCCCGGCCTCTGCCCAAGTCTCCTAGGCCCTGCCCGGCCCTCAGCCCATGGCAGCAGGCAGCCGCTGGCATGGACAACTCCAGGGCCTGGCAGGTCTGTGAGCGCTGTCGGTGCGCTGGGTCTTCCCTGAATGACCCACCTACAAACCTAGATTCATCTTCCTTGCAGAGAGGCCTCACTCTCCTCCAGGAGAAAGAGAAACACGCCCATTCCTAAAGAAGTGTTTTCTTTCTTTCAGGCAGGAAAATTAATGAGCTCCATCTTTGGCATGGATTAGAAAATTCCACCGTGGCCTTGTCAGGGCTCATGCCAACACCAGAACTTTAAAGAAGCCCCACATTGAGAGCTGCGAGGAACAAAGGTAAGGCTGGCTGACCTGATTTCCTTGCTCACAGTTGGGAAGAGAAAGGGGAGAGGAACAAAGCACCTGGCTGGAGAGGTGCGCCGGGTTGAGGGAGGTGCTTCCCACCCCTTCCCCGAGCTGTTCTCGGAACTAGCAGCACAATGCCCTCCTTATTCCCTGGTCCTCACCACACGGACTGACGTAGAGCCTTCCCCGGCAAACGTTCAGACTGTGGCTGCCAGCACGTCTCGGGCAGATTCCTTCAGCCACTGGGGTGGGTGCCCGGTCTCAGCAGAGGAGGAAAAAGCCGTGTTTGCTTCACAGTCTCTGGTTTTTGGAAAACAGTTGGCAGACTGAATAAATACAACATGTTGCCTAGTTATCAATAAGTATCTGTTCACTCTCAGTACATGAGTTTTGAGCACCAACTTTGCTCCAGGGGCTGGAGACATAGCAGTGAACAAAACAGACAGAGACCCTCTAACGCAAGGAGGTTTGGGATGGGAGGTGGACAATCAGCATTTAACAAACAAAATAACTTCAAGTACTAATAACACCAGATGATGAGGTAGAACATGGTAGTGGGGAGGAGGCTATCTCAGGACGCTCAGGAGAAGCCTCCAGTGACGTTGTTGCTGAAATCTGCATCACCTGAAGGATCCGGCGGAAGCAAGATATGGGCACAATAGTCTTCTAGGCAGCAGGCACAACACGTGCAAAGGCCCTGAGGGGGGAACGTTGTTGGACAGTTTCAGGGAACTGAGTGGAAGCTGATGAGGAAGGGGTGGTAATGAGCAAGGCATAAGGAAAAGCAGAGACCAGGTTTATTACAGGAATCATCACATCTAACATTGTAGAGTGTGTTACAGTTTGCAGAGAGCTTTGAACACACACTATCTCAATTCAATCATTTTCCTTAACAATATTCCTTACCCAATAGATGAAGAAACTGAGGCTCAGGAGGTAACTTCCTCAAGGTCACAAAACTAGGAAGTAATGGGACAGGACTCTGACCAAGGAGTCTGTTTGCATAACTCCAGAGGGCTCTATCCACGTGGGAGGGGAAGATATTTGTATCATTGCTTGGCGTTTGTGCAGCACATGGCCTGTGCCACTGTACATAGTGACCCTGTGCCAGCTCAGGTCTATTTTCTCCAAATTTCTGGGGTTTTTTTCTGTGCTGGGCGATTGGAAACACAAAGAATAAAAATATTGTTTCAGTCCTTGGTGAGCACATGATGTGGTTAAAGAGAAACAATATAAGAAAAGATGGTGGATGATAACAGTGTTTGTGTCCAGCAAAGACATTATGGATGATTTGGTAGGGGCTGCGAGATTTGCGCCCGGTTTGAAAACTTAGATTGGTGGGCATACAGGAAAAAAATCATAGGACTTCATGACACAAACATGCAATTAAAACCTGGTGAGTCTTCGACCACCATAAGTGCTTGTTTTCAGTGGCTGCAGAATTTTTTAAAAATGAACGTTTATTTTTCTATCATATAAAAAATAAGATCATACAGGTAAAATTTTGGCAAATCTGAGAAGAGAAAAAAGATCATCTATAATCCTATTCATGAAACACAACTGCTTTTCACATTTTAGTGTAGTTCCTTCTGGTTTTTTCCCCAGGGAAGCAATGTGTGTATGTGTGTGTGTATTTATACATACATACATATATATATGTATCTGAACATATATATATGTAATACACATCATATATATACACACCGCAAGTACACACACACATTCTCACCCTTATTGCAGTATAATTTACATGCTTTAAAATTCACACATTTTAAGTGTGATGGTTGACAAGTTTTTTTTTTTTTTTTTTGCGGTATGCGGGCCTCTCACTGCTGTGGCCTCTCCCGTTGCGGAGCACAGGCTCCGGATGCGCAGGCCCAGAGGCCATGGCTCACGGGCCCAGCCGCTCCGCGGCACATGGGATCCTCCCAGATCGGGGCACGAACCCGTGTCCCCTGCATCGGCAGGTGGACTCTCAACCACTGCGCCACCAGGGAGGCCCGGTTGACAAGTTTTGACAAATGTATGCACCCGAGTAACCACCACTATACTAAAGATTAGAACATTTTCTTTTCCCCAAAAGATCCCTCATCCCTTTACCCCATGCGCCCCAGGCCCTTCCTTCAGGCAATCACTGACTCACGTCTGTAGCCTTGGACTAGTTTTGCCCGTTCCAAAACTTCACATAAACGCAATCAAGTGTGTACTCTTTTGTCTCTGGCCTCTGTTGCTCAAGGTATTTTTGAGGTTTATCATGTTAGCTTGTATGTACCAGTGGTTTATTCCTTTTTATATCTGATTAACATTCTATTATAAGAATATACAAGAATTTGTTTATTCAGTCACCTGTTAATGAACATTTGGGTTGTGACTGGTTTCTGGTTTGCGGATATTGTGAATAAAGCAGCTATGAAATTCCTGTACCAGTCTTTTTGTGATGTTTTCATTCCTCTTTGGTAAACACCTGGAAGTGGAGTTACTGGGTCATAGGGTAGGTCTCACTCTATGGAAAACTACCAAACAATTTTCCAAAGTGCTGTAGCGTTTACAACGTACAGAATTCAATTGCTCCACATCCTTGTCAACACTTAGTATTGCTGCTTTTTTTTTTTTCTGTGATGGGGCACCCGCAGGTCCCCACAGCATGCCTCCCCCGCAGGGTGTTGTTCTGGGGCCCACGGTTTTGAGCAGCTCCTGGCTTTACCCGAGTGTGTCAGGCAGTAAGCGAGATGGGTGCGCAGAGAAACCTTTTATCCTGAGGCTTCACCATCACTCCTCCGTCTTCTTGGGATGCCTGACCCCTACCCCGACTCCTCACACGTGAGTCCCTGGTGTCGGTGGTCTCCAAGTCCGCTGAGAACTCTGGCTCCACCCAGGTCCACTGACCGAGACGAACAGTCTAGGGGCCAGAGATAGAGGGCCCCTGCGCCAGCCCCCATTTGGAGAGGGGGGAGGGAACACATGTGAAGCACCTACTGTGTGTCAGACCTGCTACCTGTGCCATTGCTCTTAACTCCTGCCACCCGGAAGGTGAAGCTTATAGACACAGAAGCCAAGAACTGTGTTTCAAGAGGGGCATTAACCTAGAATTTATATATACTCTGTGTTCAGACTGGCTCTCCAACATGAGAGCGCTCTGAAAATAGAACAAGCTGTTTTGCCAGGCAGCCAGGGTGCACCTTTGGAAGCGTCCAGGCAAGCCAGGTGCCTCCGCCAGCAGGGCTGGGACGCGACCCTTTTGATCAGTCAGGAGATGGACCAAACGATCTTTAAAGGCTGCTCTGGATCCCAGATTGCAGGATCTGGTTCTCAACACTTTTGCTAATCTTCCACGTTTGAGTCCAACTGGGTCAGGCCTCCCAGGGCGGCTACAAACTTTGTCAGGAGGGGAGAGCCGAAGGAACCACAGAGATCAGCTCTGTGGACCTGCAGGGCCCCAGGTAGGAAACAGGGGTCCAGGCTGGAAAAGGGTGTGGTCCAAGGCCACAGCCAATCCGCAGAATGAATGTTTGTTGAGTGAATGAAGGAGGGAGTGACAGCGCCGGGGTTGGAAGCAGCCTGGGTGTGAATCAGACAACCCTTCACTCATCTCTCCTCCTGTCCTAAGACTGTTCCCGATCAAATGATGCTTCGGCTAACACATGCTGAGCACCTGCTGTCTGCCAAGCGTTCACAGAGACTATTTCATGCAGTCCTGCCCTAACCCATCAGGTGGGTGTCCACGCCCCCATTTCTCAGATGAGGATGGTCAGGTACCTGCCCCAGAGGTTGGTGAACTTGCGGAGGGGTCACAAACGCTAAACAACAGCGCAGTCCTGCTAACTCCAGGAAGGGCGTGCGTCTCCACCTTCGGCCTCCTGGCTTGAGGGAGGAAGCACTGCTCTTCCTAACGCAAACTGCCCACGACTTGACCGGTCCCTCAGGGGCTGTCTTAGCCCCGCCCCCAGACTTTGGCCTGGCTGACATCGGGCTCCCCGTGGACCCTCCTGGTTCTCTGCCCGTGTGTCTCACTCTGACAGGACACCAACAGATGTTATGTGCCAAGGAAGAAAATATGCTAATCGAAATCAGCTTCAGCTAATTGTAGCAATTTCCCTTCTGCGAGTTGCCCTGAAATAGTAGCCACGCTCTGTTCTTTTTCACATCAGGGAGCCCCAAATTGGCAGCTTAAATGAGGTTGCAAAGAAGGCAACTAAACAGCCTCTTTGCTGCCAGTTACTGTGAATGAGGCCTTGAACATGCTCTCTGGGCAAGACCCCAGCTCCGCTCTCTGTGCACTTGGCATCTCGCTGGGGATTACAGGGACCCGCTCTTGGGCCGGAAGAGCCTCACTGAATCCTGGGGAAAACCAGAACCTCAAGGGATGTAATGAAGTACCAAGCCCAAGAGCACACAGTCTGACCTTGAACCCTGGCTTACTTCTGATTTGTTCTATAGCCAGCACCGGCCAGCAGGGCTTTCTGCATTGACAGAAACGTTCCCGTCGGCGCTGCCCCATATGGTAGCCACGAGCCACGTGTGGCTGTTGAGCTCTTGAAATGTGGCTCGTGGGACTGAGAAACTGCATTTTCAATTGTACGTAACCTTCGTGTAAGTTTAAGTTTAAAGTAAGATAGCCTTGTGTGGCCAGTGGCCGCCGAACGGGATGGTGCCTCTGTAGCCCTGCCAACTTCTGTGACTTCATCCCCATCCCACAGACCAGCCGCCCGTGCCTCAAGTAGGCAAACGTGTCCCCCGTCCCTTGGCTGCACCCCTTTTCCTCTGGCTCAACATCAGGACCTCAGGTCAAGTGTGTCTCCTCAGAGGGACCTTCCCCACCCCCACTCCAAATCGGTCCTTATCCCTCTGAAGTCATCGTGTGTCTTAGTTCAGGCTGCCGTAACTAAATACCATCGACTGGGTGCCTTCTAAACAACACAAGTGTATTGCTTCCCGTTCTGGAGGCTGGTTGTCTGAGACCAGGGTGCCGGTAGGGTCGGGTGGCAGACGGCCACATTTTCACTGATCCTCATGTGGTGGAAAGAGAGGGAGAGAGCTCTCTGGAGTCCCCTTGATGTGGGCACTCACACCATTCACAAGGGCTCCACCCTAATCAGCCCCCAAAGGCTTCATGTCCTAACACCATTACTCCAGGGGTTAGGATTTCCACCTGTGAATTTGGGGAGACACAAACATCCAGGCCACTGCATTGTGGTTGCGTGGTCTCCTGTCCATTGCTGTCTCCCTGGACAAGAGCGTCAGTCCTGTGAGAGCAGGGGCGCTGTCTATGCTTGCACCTCCACCCGTGCCTGGAACAGCATTTGGAACAGCGCCTGGCAGGGGGCAAGTGCTCAGCACAGAGTCTGGAGTGAGTGAACACCCTGCAGATGGGCCGGTTGCCATTCCTCAGCTAAATAACAAAATGACTCCAAACTTAGTGGCTTCAAACACCAATGATGAGCTATTTCCCCTGATTCTGTGGGTGAGATACTTGGGCAGGGCTCAGGTCCATGTGATATCAGCGAGGGTCACATGCTCAGCTGCATTCATTTGGGGGCTGTGCTGGATGAGGCGGCCCGAGAAGGAAGGCCCTCCTCACTCATCTGGAGCTCACAGGTCCCCAGGCGGCATCCCCACAGGGTTAGCCTAGGGTCAGACTTGTTATACGGCAGCTGGCTTCTGCGGGAAGAAGCAGAGCCTCCAGGCCACTTGAGGGCCCAGCAGGGAACAGAAGCACCACTTCCAGCACACTCCTGGGCCCAAGCAAGTCAGGGGGCAGCCCAGATAAAAGGGGAGGGGAAACTGTCCACCGCTGATGGCCAAGGCAGCAGTACACGCAGGGAGGACCAGCTGATGTGGCCACAGTCACCACAAGGTGTTTCTCAGGCTGGAATGTGCACCAGACCACCTGGGGTCTTGTTAAAATGCAGATCCTGGGACTTCCCTCGTGGTCCAGTGGCGGTCCCTACACTCCCAACGCAGGGGGCACGGGTTCAATCCCTGGTCGGGGAATTAAGATCCCACATGCCACACCACGTGGCCAAAAAAAAAAAAGTGCAGATCCTGATCCAGTGTGGGATGTGGCCTGAGCCTCCGCATTCCTAACAAGCTCCCAGGAGACGCCAAGCCTGCGGGCCCCCACCCACACATGCTGGCGCAAGGCTCTCTTAGAGCACAGTCCATCAGCACTGGCCCTCTGTTTAGGTTCGGCCTCACAGAGCCCCAAATACCACCACAACTGCATCCCTCCACTGGGCTGAGCCTTGTGCCCTATTGCTGGGGTCTGTGTGATCTGTCCCTTATCCTGGCACCCAGGCTTGCGCCCACACTGTCATGGGGAGCCATCCCACTCCACGTCCTGAACAACCCCCTGCACTTCACCCTTCCTCCTCCCATTTAACATTTCTTTTTTCGATACGTGGGCCTCTCACTGTTGTGGCCTCTCCCGTTGCAGAGCACAGGCTCCGGATGTGCAGGCTCAGCGGCCATGGCTCACGGGCCCAGCCGCTCCGCGGCATGTGGGATCTTCCCGGACCGGGGCACGAACCTGCGTCCCCTGCATCGGCAGGCGGACTCTCAACCACTGCGCCACCAGGGAAGCCCCCCATTTAATATTTGATGCTGCCCATGCCCCTGGCAAAACTGGTTGGGGCTCTTTCGGTTACAGGATTAGAACCAAACTCAAACTAGTTTAAGGGAAAAGGATTGATGAGCATGCAAGGGCTTCAGGAATGGCTGGATCCAGGGCCTCAGTGATTCCAGAAAAGTATTTGTCACCATCTTCTCCGCTTTCTCCTGGGGTCTTGCTGGCAGACTCTCCAAAGTGAGGAAGAGACGCCCCTCTGCTTTGCACTTTCCAGCAAATGTGCCAGAGTTCTCTCTGGTTGGCCTCGTGGGGTCCCCTGCCCACAGTGAAGCAATCGCTGTGGCCAGGAGGATGTGTTACCTCACGGCCAGGCCTGAGTTCAGTGTAGGCCCTTGGAGCCAGGCGGTGAGGCCAGCCCCCCTGAGTCACATGGAATGAGGGCAGGAAAGGTGGGATTCTCCATGGAAAACTGGACAGAAGGAAGAACTGCTGGGACGTCAGGAAACTAGCACGGTCGACATGAGACAGGTGCTCTATCATGGTGGGGGAAGCAGAGGGCAGGGGCCCTATCAGTTCCAGGGGGCTACCTGGGCCTCCTGTCTCCCAGCACAGACTCAGAGGGACTGCTGAGCTAAAGAAGAACTTTAGCACCAGAGGAGACCTGAAAATTAGCCAAGGCATGTTCCACAGAACGCTGGCCCAGGGATGTGAACTGATGTTATTTCAAAGGTCGTGTGGTCCAGGAAGGTCAGGAGACAGTGGGTTAGGCCACGTCAGCAGTTCCCTCTCTGTGCAGGACTTGTCAGGGCCTTGAATAAGCCGGCGGACACTGAATTGACAGGAACTGGGGGGAAATTAGAGGCTATTGTTCTGCTGAGCACACTTTGGGAAATTATTAACCTAATTCCACCCCACTCATTTTATGGACGAAGCAACCAAGAAAGGGAAATGACTTGGACAAGGTCATGCAGCTCTTTAGTTTCAGGCTGAGCCCCACCTGCTGCTACGGTGACATATGTGACGCTGCATGGAAGCATCACCTTGTGCCTCAGGGGGCCCTGTCCCAGGGTTTTTCTTCCTCTGAAGGGTGTTCTCTTTTCTCTTAGACATTCCTGCACAAAGGCCCTGTGAGGGGCTGCCGGCACCCAGAGGGCTGCCCAGACCTGAAGGGACTATGGAAAGTGCAGGAAGCGCGTGGGTCTGCACTTAGGAAGTCGCGGCCTCCTGACGGGCAAGGTGCCTGCATTGTGAGGTTGAAGAGGCTCGATGCCTGCACAGACATGGAAGAGTCAGCAACAGCCAGGGGTGCCAAGCCCGTCAGGCAGGAGGGGCCAGAAAGAAGGTCGTGTTCCTGGAACCAAGCACGCACTCGAAATCCAGACAGAGGTGGTGCGTCAGGACCACAGCGAGCTGACGTGCATGACGGCTATAACAACATGGTGTTTGCGGACCTGGTCTGGGCACTTCTCAGCCACTCCAAGACCCACATTTATAAAGAGAAAGCGGCTGTCAGTGAGTCGGTGGGACTCACAAGTATTAGCTACACACGGAGGATTCAGGCTCTTCTCCTTGCTGAGTTCACCATCTTGGCTCTGTTATTAAACTCTCTAAGCCTCAGTTTCTTCATCTGTTAAATAGAGCTAAAACGCATTCCTGCCTCATGGCTCTGTTAGGAGGATTAAATAAGCCTGTAGCAAGGGCTCCTGAAGCGGCAGTGGGAATGGAGAGGTGGGATCAGGGCCAGGTTCCCGGCTGCTAAGGAGCCTCTGCACGGCTACCCCCGGCCCCTACACTGCCACTCAGAGAGAAGCAGCCTCCGTGAGCAGACAGCAGCGGCCCGGAGCCCAGAGAGGTGCAAAGGGCTTCTCCATATCGGGCAGGGGGTGTGTGGCATATGTGTCCCTGGTCACTTCGAGGTGACTCTATCCAAAGGCCAGGCGGAGCAGCAGATGTCGTGAGCAGAGTGGGGTGTGTGTACCTAACCCTTGAGAGCAGAGTCAGCGCCAAGCGTGGTTTGGTGGACTTTGGCCATCAGCACTCAAGGCCACCCAGAGGGAAGGGACTGGAGTCCACACCTTGGCATTTTGGGCCCGGTTTGCACACACAGGAAGTCAAGCCTTCACCAGCAGATGCTTTGACAGTTGAAAGTCCCAGTGGGGACTGAAGGGGAGATGCTGGGACCATCTGGCCACTGAGTGGGGGATGGGAGCAGAGGCGGGAACGGTGGTTACCTGCTTGTAGATACACTTCGTGGGGAAGGTCAAACCACGTCCCCAGGAAACCCTGTCCGAGGTTGAAGATGAGAACCACTCTCGTAAGAGCTGAGAGTGGCAGCAGAGGTTCCTAATCTGGGGCACTGGTCCACAACCCCCAAAAACAGATGTCAAATTTTATTTATATGTGCGGGTGCAGCGTTTTTCTGGAAGGAGAGTCTATAGCAGGAGAGGCAAACTGGTGGCGTGGCTTGGTTTTGTTGGGTCCACACTGTGTTTCAGGTATTTGAATTTTTGCCCAACATTTAAAAATTGGGAACTTGCATATAAAAATCAAAACTTTTATGGGGCTTCCCTGGTGGTGCAGTGGTTAAGACTCTGCGCTCCCAATGCAGGAGAGCCCAGGTTTGATCCCTGGTCAGGGAACTAGATCCCACATGCACACTGCAACTAAGCGTTTGCATGACACAACTAAGGAGCACATGTGCCACAACTAAGGAGCTGGCGAGCTGCAACTAAGGAGCACACCTGCTGCAACTAACACCTGGTGCAACCAAATAAATAAATAATTTTTTTTAAGTTAATAAATAAAAATAAAAAATGTTGGTGTCTCTCGAAATAACTCACAAGATCTGGCCACCTGGGACCCACACCCCTGAGGGGGGCTACCTCATTAAGGTGGGGTGTGGGGCCCCAGACGGCCACATCCACACCACCTGTGGCCTCCTTAATGAACCCCAAATGCTAGTCCACACTAACCATTGCCCTTGCACTGTTATTCCTCATGGATTTATTTTGTTCACTTGCCTGGATCCTCTGGCTTTTGCGTTTGTAACCCCTAATCTGAACTTCGAACAGAGGCTCAAAATGGTGTGTTTTCAACAAAGGCCATTGAAACTGAGATCCCTTCCAGCCTAAACTCTTCCCTGACAATCCAGGGTGGAGACTGATGCTTAGTAGGGGCAGATCACAGCCCTGCCAACGCCAGGGAATGCAGAATCTCTTCCCCGGAAGGAACGTAGTTATGCTCTGGGTCCAGGAGCGTGTTTACAAACGGGCAAGCTTATCTCGTGATGGCTACAGAACACCCAAAGGTCTCCAGAAATAACTGAAACTCCTTTGTATAGTCTCTGCAAGGGTCCTCTTTACAAAACACATAGTTTGTGTTCTGCTCAGATGATAATGTAATGAGTGAAACCAATGGCAATCTTTGGGGAAACCTTTCTTTATGGCCTCGAGAACCTGGCTTTTGAAAGCGGACAAATCAGAAAGAGAACAGAACTCTGGGTGAGACCTCCTCTCTGAAGCCAGAGCTAATAAGACTCTGAGTCTTAAGAAGGACTTTGCATTTGGGAAGATGGGGCAAGTCACTGAGAGCTGCTTTCTGAGCTGAGATTCACAGGTGCATAGACGCCTACTCTCACAACCCTTAGAAGGTACTGGACCTGCTGCGCTGAGGACCCAGACAAGGGCAGGCACACAAGTGAGAGCAAAGGGATAAAGGAAAGTGGAGTCTTGGACTAGAATTTGGACTAGAATCTTGGAATCTTGCCAAAGAGCAAGTAGAAGACACATACGTACGGGCCTTGCATGTCTTAGAATGGACTGAATACACGACTTAAAATGTGGCGCTATGGCAGGTCTCCTCCCGTACAATGGCCGCCAGCTGCAGCCCTTGCTCGTATCTGCACCAGAGCAGAGAAATTCGGTCCAGAGCTGGAAGGAGAGAACGTGATTGTCCAGAAATCCAGCAGAAGACTTTCTTGATGACTCAGTGTTTGGGAACCAGATGTTAGTCCGAGCACAGTCGGGTTTGAGGCCTGGTGATGCCCCAGGCCAGTTAATGTGTCGTATCTGTAAAGGGGGCCATCGTAGACCCCGCTCCCTTGCACTGCCAGGGAGATTAAATGAGATGATACACAAGAAGAGCTTCTCATGACCCTGGAAGCCGGACCAGCGCTAACTGCTCTCTCGGGCTGGATTTCCCAGTCACCGACCCTGAGAAACTGATTTGAGCACAAGAAATAATTTGCAAGGGGATCCGGGTCACACCAAGGGAGGCAGGGAAGGGACGGCGGTGCGGTGCTCAGAGCAGGTCGCCACCTGGGGCCATCCACCTGCGGGTCCCCACCCGAGCTGTGCAGGGACTGGGTGTTTATCCACCTGCAGGTCCCTGCAGTGGGAACTGCGAGCCCCGCCCGAGGGGACGTGGGCGGGCAGGGACAGCCTCTGAGAAAACTGCCCTCCTTGTTCTGATTCTTCGAATTCCGACCTGGGAGAGGCAGGAGCCACGCAGACCTCAGCACACATCCATCCCTGCCCTTTACTGGCTGCGTGACCCTCTCTGCCTCTCCGGGCCTCGGTTTCCCCATCACTCAGAATGGGAACAATTCCCCACTGCTGCCCAGTTAATTCTGAGAATTAAGTGTGACCACAGCCACGGACAGGGAGAGGCGGTCGGTACCCTGCAGACGTGAGGCCCTTGATTGCGTTTCCCTCACTTCCCCGCAGTGGACGTTCCGTTCTTGCCCCAGGGTGGGCCCAGCCAGCAAAGACGGTCCATCCAGAGGAGCAGGACACGCTGAATCCAAACTAGTGTTTGCCTCCGAGGCGACTTGTGAGTGATGCGCTGTCCTACAGCAATTATCTCCCCGGCCGTGTATTATCAGGCTGTTTCCCCTCTCTAGCTCCGTGGGTCTGTAGCTTTCATATCCAGAGAGGGAGGCGAGGGGCTGGCCTGAAAGGGGCCAAGCCAGGAGAGAAATCTCAACAGGAAGGTTTTCTGGCCCTGCAGCTCACGGGGCAGCCCAGGGGCCAGAGTGTGGGCGGACCTAGGGGCTTCTGCTGAACCAGAGGTGGGGAGAGAGCTGCCGGGAGAAATGCAGGATGCCCAGCAGAAATTGAATTTCAGATAAACTACAAATAACTTCTTTAGAATAAGTATGCCTTGTGAAATATTTAGGTCAGACTTACATTAACAGGTTACTTGTTTATCTGAAATACAAATTTAACTGGGCATCTTGTATTTTTATTTCCTAAACCTGGCCACCATAGTCTGGAAGAACAAACCCTCACAGGAGGTTTGGGTTAGAAATCAGCCCAGCGACCATCCAGCCGGCCCTGCAGGCCAAGAGGAGCGGAAAAGGGTCACCCGACCCCGGACTGGGCCTCCGGGGGCTTCACCCCAGGGCCTGTAACCGCCCCCTCAATTGAATCGCTGTTACCATAAAGCATCGTTAACCGTGCAGTGGAGTCGGTCACAAATGCACTCGCGCTGCACCCCATGTGCAAAGAAAATACACTTCTTTGTTCTTACGCAGTGGGGTCCAGGCAAACATAGGCTAGCCGGTCAGTTCCGGGAAGCAGACCTGAGACCAGGATGCAGGTGCACGTGGCCCGGAGAGGGGGAGGGGGAGGGGAGCAGGATGGGGAGGAGCGAGCAAAGGTGTTGCCGCTCGGGGCCCCTCCCGCTGGATCTCACAGGAGCCCGGCAGCAGCAGTGGTGCCAGAGAGAGGGTCCCGCCCCAGATGAGGGGACCGGGCTTTGTACTCAGTGTCAGGGTCACAGGCGTCTCCAGGGGTGGCCGCTTCCACTGCAGGGCCGGGAGAGCCGCCGCTGAGTGTGGGAGTGTGGGTGGCTGCACTTTTAGCAGCTGGGCCATAGGTGCTCCAGCTGGTCCAGGGGATCTGGGCGTGCGCCAACCGCACCTAGTACACGCTCTGTCTTCAGTTTCACGCTGTGTCCTTTCAGTGTGAGCAGTCAGCTATCCAGGCTGATTTAAAGAGTGTCTTTTGGGAGATGGTCTCCTTAGCAACCGCTCTCCCCCTCCCCAGCCTCCCTAAGGAGTTCTGTGGCTGTGGGGCTGGGCAGCGATGCTTATGCGTCTTTAAGGTGGGGGCGGGGGGCAGGGCTTTGAGAACTCGTGGTGTCTGCAGGATGATGGCCTGAACCCTGAAGCAGCGGCTGCTCTGGGGGTCATCAGCCCCTTCTGGTCTTGTAGTGATATTTTGGCACCCGGTGCTGGAGTCTATGGCTCGGCCATTGCCCTGGTTGTAAGGTCCCCATTCCTGGGACCGCTTCATCCAGATGCCAGACTCTGGCTCATCCATCAGCCCTCAAAACATCTTCTGCCTGGTGCTCAGGCTCATGTATCCAAAAGTTGCTCACGGCCGCTGCACCACTGACCCAAACACCTTGGAAGCAGCCTGTTCTTGTCATCTCTTGATAAGCCCAGTGAAGCAGGCCACTGGGTCTCATGCACCATTCCCAGGGCCTGGCCAGGGAGCCAGAACTTTCCCTCTGGAATCTTAGGTGTCTGCCCACTATGGGATTTTTGTCCCAGAGAGGGAGCTCCCTGCCCCTATTACCTGCTTCCCAAACAACCTGTTCTCTCTTGTGGGTAATGGGGTGAGCTTTCTCCTTCCTCTTTCTAGAATCTGCGGGCAGAAAAGGAAGATTCTGTCTTCTTTTTTCTTTCTTCTGGGGAAGCTCCTTCTCCTTGTCTCTGGGGCTATAATGGCAGAGAGAGGAGGAATCTAAAGCTCTACCCAAAAGGGGGTATAAATCAAGAGGTTAACAAAATTGATCTGTTACAGCACACCCGTGTTCATAGCAGAATTATCCACAACAGCTAAAAGGTGGAAGCAGGGCTTCCCTGGTGGCGCAGTGGTTGAGAATCTGCCTGCTAATGCAGGGGACACGGGTTTGAGCCCTGGTCTGGGAAGATCCCACATGCCGCAGAGCAACTAGGCCCGTGAGCCACAACTACTGAGCCTGCGCGTCTGGAGCCTGTGCTCCGCAACAAGAGAGGCCGCGATAGTGAGAGGCCCGTGCCCCACGATGAAGAGTGGCCCCCGCTTGCCACAACTAGAGAAAGCCCTCGCACAGAAATGAAGACCCACCACAGCCAAAAATAAATAAATAAACAAATGTGGGGTTTAAAGGAAAAAGAATATTATTTAAAAAAAAAAAAGGTGGAAGCAACCCAAATGTCCATCGATGGGTGAATAATGATAAAATGTGGCCTGTGCATAAAATGGGATATTATTATTCAACCTTAAAATTCTAACACATGATGCAATATAGATGAACCTTAAGGACAGTATGCTAAGTGAAATAAGCCAGTCACAAATAGACAAATACTGTACGATTCCACTTATATGAGGTCCTTAGGGGAGTCACATTCATAGAGACAGAAAGTAGCATGGTGGTTGCCAGGGGCCAGGGGGGGTGTTGTTTAACTCCAGTATGAAAAAGTTCTGGGAATGGGTCATACAACAATGTGAATATACGTAATACTACTGAACTGTACACTTTTAAAATGGCTAAGATGGTAAATTTTACATTACGCATATTTTTTCCACAATTGAAAATAAAAAGTGAGGGAAAAAATATCTGTTACAAAAGCCGATGTCCATGGAGGGTAGCTAATACACTCATCCGTTCCTTAGGTGACGTATTTTATTAAATCAGCCCTGGATCCTTTGCAGAGAACAGGGCCCCAAAGAAGAGGAAATACTTTCATGAAAGAAAAATGCAGCCAGGAACAGTCCCAGCTAGAACCACCACCCAGACAAAGGCTATCCAGCAGAGACAGGATTTTAGAGACAGGGCAATTATATTTAGGGAAAGGGGGTTAGGAGACTGAGAATCATGAGACAGGAGAGGTGACAGCTGGAGAAGCTGTGGCTTCTTCAGGGGACCGTTGCAGGTGGTCTCAGCTCAGCACCGCTGGGGCCACAAGTTTTGGGGGACTCAGATTTTTTTTGGATTTTAGAAAAGCAATGTGGTGCCTATTCTGTGCATCCGAGACCATTCCCAGCAGAGTCCGGCTCGGCCCCCTGTAAACAAAGCCATTAATATGCCTGTGGTATAATGTATAAATATTCACACTAAGTGGGATAATAAAGACTATAAATAGCCTCACGTCAGTTCAGACTAGGTTTTGCTGCCAAAGAAGTTTCCAAAAAAAAAAAAATCTTCTGGTTTCCAGAGCTTTTTGGATTTTGGATTTGAAAATGGCAGAATAGGGATTGGGGATGTGTGTGAAGTTTCCACCATCTACAGACGATAAATTAGCAAAGACACACGATGCTGGGAGGGACCAGAATGATGAGTTCCTGTGAACCCAACGTTCTGATTTTATAACAAAAGCTTCTCGCCCAAGGTCACACTGCTGGTTGTGGGCAGAGCTGGGATCAGACTCAGGTCTCCTATGCCCAACCAGCACACCCAGTAGGGGTCTAGCCGAGGTCTTCACACCCAGATTGCGCTTTGAGTGGAGTCTGGAATCCGTGATGCCAACCCTCCCTCTCCTTTCTAGTTCCCTGAAGAGGGGACCTCTTGACTCCAGGCATGTCCTCCCACATAGGTGAGTTCACCTTGTTAAGTTTTCTCTGGGCAAGGCACCCACAGAAGGACTTGTCCTCCAGGTTCATAGACAACTCAATGCCTTGCCTATAGATGGTGCTCAGTAAAGATCTGCAGAATCAGTTAATTTATTTGGGTATTCATCACTTGTAGACCCATCTAGGGAAAGAGCTATCATTAAAAAGCCATGGGTAAGACAGCCACCAAAGATCTTGTTTGCCATTGTAGAACTGGAACTAAGGGGAAGGAAGGCAAATATTACCTTTATTTTTGAATGATGCACATTAATGGTCATTGAAAATTGATTTTTCCACCCCTGATGCCTAAGCCATGGGACTGATCCTGCCCCGGATCTCTGGGCAGAGTGAAGATGCTTTTGTGCCTAGAATAGTACCTATAGCATATAGTAGGTGCACCACCTCAAATGTTGAATGAGTGAGTGAAGGAATGAACGTCGGGGGTGTATTAGTTAGGACTCTTTGTTACAAACAGCACAATCTCAACTTAAACTGATTAAACAGAAGTAGAAACTATTGCCTGACGTAATTGAAGTGTCTAGGGGTAGATGCCTTCAGGCGTGGCTAGATCCAGGCCTGCAAATGATTACGGGGGAACCTCTCTCTTTCCTTATCTCAGATCTGGCTTTCCTATATGTTGTTTTCCGTCTTAAGCAGGCTCTTGGGAGCAGATGATGGCAAAGATGGTTACAGCAGGTCTGGTCTCACATTCTACCAAGCTGAGTAATCCTTGCAGAGAAAGACATCCTAGACTTGGCCTGGGCTAGGGAATGCACCCATTTCTGAACCAATCACTGAAACCAAAGTGATCCGCTAGTTTCATTGGCCAGGCCTGCATATGGTTGCCGCCTGGAGCCAGGGTGTTGGGATGACAAAGACTGAGGTTTGGGGAAGAGAGGTCAGCAAAGGGAAGTGGACGTGATGGTCCCAGAAGCAGAAGGAGCAGGCACTGAGCAGGGGTGGACAGCTGACGTCTCTTACAGAGCTGGATGCCAAAGCGTCTTCCCATGGCATGTGAAGGATGCAGCAAGCTCATGTTTTAGAAGATGATAGTGCTTAGAAACAACAGACACCAACTTGATCCTATACCCACAGAGAGTTGGCTTGAAGAATAATGATTAAACACAACCCCAGTGAGTCAGCTCACCTGGACTGGGGCTTACTCTATTCCCGACTGTGCACCAGGAGTTGACATTCTTGTTTGATCTGAACAGTCATCCTGGGGACACTCATTATGCCCACTTTACAGATGAGGAGACTAAGTCTTCGGTTCAGGAATCCTCTTGAGCTCTCCCAGCTAGTAAGCAAAAGGGCAGATAATCCCACCCTCTTCTTTCTGACTCCCTAGCCTGGGCACTTCTTGGGCCCATCTGTGTTGCTGGGCCTGCCATCTCTCAGATCTGCTTTTCCCCGTGATGCTTGTCCCCCTCGCCCCGGGGGTGGCACGGATGGCCGCCTGCAGGCTTGCGTCCCCCCAGCCGAGCACTCCTCACAGAGAGGCATTCATGGGTGCGCCAGGATGTGGCCTGGGAAGGTGAGGGGGAGGTCCCACGCCAGCCAGCCCCAGGCCATTGTAGAGAGTATGGTGTGGCCTGAAGAGTAATTCTTGAATTGACTAAACAAAACGGAGCCCTGGTCTTGAGCCCATGAACTTCCATCCTAAAAGGGAGGCGAACTTACAGTGGCTCCTCGGACCCTCAGCGGATTAAAGGAGAAGGAGTCAGACCTCAACGCCACAGGAACATCACCACCCTTCCGAGGCGGAAGGGCCAGACCCGGTCATCTGAAGGGAGAAGACTTGCTCTGAGGAGTGAGGCAGTTACCAAGAGCCTGGGGTGGTATTTGACAGACAACGTATCCTTGGATCCTGATGGGTGAGATTACTCCCTCCTGGTCCAAGTCCATCAGAACTGAGTTGAGTGCACTTGGGTGCAAACGTCCATCCGTCCTCTCACTGGAGGCCCAGGGTCTCTGTGGAGACCAGCCTGAGGTCACTCTCACCCTCGCTCTCTTGGTGCTACACAGCTGCCATGTTTTGAGGACACAGGGAAGGATCCTGAATTTTCCCATAAATCTGCTTAGTTTAGGAGCTATTTATATTCTCCATAGCTTTCAGGCATTGGGCAACTTTTTAATCAAGGGTGTGAGGACTTTGAACACATGAATTTAAGTTTTAAAATAAAGGGAGAAAGAGAAAATGAAGACATTGAGTTAAAGAAGCAAACATGATAACTAGGAAGGGAGAGAGGTTTTAATCCACGCTAGTTTCTCTATATGGTTGTCAAATTTAGCTCAAAGATTCCTAGTAAAAAGGGAAATAGGATGTTTGCAAGTCCTTTCTGTCATAAAGGTAGAAATATGCCAATTTTGAAAGGTATACTTTTTTCTTCACATTAAATTCCAAAAAATGTATCTTGTGGGACATTTTATAGAACAAGATGTAAGCAGAAGAATGCTCCCCTGTACCCCCTGTTACCACCCCAATAAAGGGTGAGGGCAAAACACAAAGTCTAAGTATTAAATATACCGTAGTTTCCTGGGGAAGGCAATACCATAAATGCCTGAATAGAAAGCAAACACGAAAATAAGATAATCTTTCATTTGCTCAAAATGCTTTTTGGCTCTTTGAATATATAAACTCTCAGGGATATAGATAAAATAGTCTACATATACTATTTGATTTTATAATTTAATTACACACATTTAAAGTCACATATTATATAAAATGGCATATTTAGAAATATATTATGTTTCCCTTTCCATTTCAGGAAAACAATAGTATTCTAATTATACTCCTGTACAGTCCACTTCAGTGTCTTCCTCACTGGGGTTACATTTCGTGTCATTTCCCATGGTTTTCAGTGAATAATGACTTTGCTTCCCGCTAATGGGTGTTGAGCGGCATCACCTTTCGAATTCACATATTATGTCCCCGCTGGAAACGGCATCCCAAGCCCCACATGCCCATTTGTCTGGTATCAGAGTCCTGCACCCACACCCCATTTATCTAATGGGGCGGATAAATTTGTGATCACCTCCTCAAAAGACCGATTGTGTAGATTTTATAAATGATCTTTAAATGTCGTCAAACATTTGCAACTAGAAGGTCTTCCTTTGAGAATCGTGATCAAATTCCCTTGACTTGTATTCTTTATTTAAACAGGTGACTCCTCTAAGCATCTAAACCCGGACTTGACCGAGGTCATTTCCTGCCATGTGTCTTCCCCAAACACTACTTTGAGGTTGAAAACGATGTAATTGAGAAGAACACCCTGTAACACAGGAGTCTTTAGCGGGACGACACTACGTTAAAGCATTGCAGTCGTTTTGTCATATGGCCCTCAAGCAAGTGCTTAATCTGACCCTACTGCAGCGCCCCATCCTGAAGCCACCCCCCCACTGGGAAGTGCCACTGACTCAGAAGGGGGTGCCCTTATGGGAAGCACAGCTGGCCGTGCTTTGCTAGCTGCATGGTCTTGAGCAGGTCACGTAAACTTTGGGGCTTCCGTGTTCTCATGTGTGACATGAGGGGTTTAGGCTGGATCACAGAGGGGCCGGGGAAGCACCAGGGACCACCCGACAGCTCCGTGTTTGGGGCAGGGGTTGGTGCTCTCACCTCGTTCCCAAGTCAACAGAGTAATTCTGCTTTGATCTACTTTATATAAAGGGATTCCAGGTAAAATTTCCTTTGAAGTAAAGATCCCTTTTTAAAAGATTTTAAAAACAGGGGGATAGGCCGTTATTGAGGTCTGCCTGCTCTGAAGTTGTCTGACCTCAAAGCCGTCAGGGTCATAGTTAAATCTTCCTGTTGATGTCTAATGAGGGTATGACGTGCCTGGTGATCGGGGTGGGAGTGTAGACTATGCCTGAGGGTTGGTGAGCTTATGCCATCTGGCAACACAGACAGTGGAGTCTCCACCGTAAAGTGCCCACTTAGCTGGAACCCCATCATCCTAGAAAACCAGCTCATAATTTTATGAGAAAGAAGCAAATGACAAAGCAGCAATGGTTCTCAAACTTTGCAGCATATTGGAATCACCTGGGGAGTTTTTAAAAATTCCAATGTTCAGGGAATACTCCATGTTAATTAAAGCAAACTCTGGAGGAGGGACCTAAACATCAGTAATTTGTAAATTTCCCAATGTGAGTCTAATGTGCTGTCAAGTTTAAGAATAAGTGGCATTGGTACAGCCACTATGTGACACAGTATGGTGGTTCTTCAAAAGAGTAGACATAGAATTACCATGTGATCCAGCAATCCCACTTCTGGGTACATACCCAAAAGAACTAAAAGCATGGTCTCAAAGAGATGTTTGTACACCCATATTCATAGCAGCATTATTCACAATAGCCAAAAGGTGGAAACAACCCAAGTGCCCATCAATGGATGAATGGATAAACAAGATGTGATATATATGTACAAGGTGAGCTTCCTTAAAAAGGAAGAAATTCTAACACATGATGCAGCATGGTTGAACCTGAAGGACATTACCCTAAGTGAAAGAAGCCAGTCGCAAAAGGACAAATACTGTATGATTCCACTTACATGAGGTCCCTAGAGCAGTCACGTTCATAGAGACGGAAAGCAGAATGGTGGTTGCCCGGAGCTGAGGGTAGAGCAGGGTGAGGTGTGGAATGAGGACTTGTTTAATGGGTTTAAGAGTTTCAGTTTTGCAAGATGAGAGACTTCTGGAGATCAGTCGCACAATAATGTGAATATACTTAACACTACTGTACACTTAAAAATGGTTAAGGTGGGCTTCCCTGGTGGCGCAGTGGTTAAGAATCTGCCTGCCAATGCAGGGGACACGGGTTCGAGCCCTGGTCTGGGAGGATCCCACATGCCGCGGAGCAACTAGGCCCGTGAGCCACAACTACTGAGCCTGCGCATCTGGAGCCCATGCTCTGCAACAAAAGAGGCCGTGATTGTGAGAGGCCCGCGCACCGCGATGAAGAGTGGCCCCCACTTGCCGCAACTAGAGAGAGCCCTCGCACAGAAACGAAGACCCAACACAGCCAAAAATAAATATAAAAAAAAAAAAAAAAATAAATTAAAAAAAAAAATGGTTAAGGTGGTAAATTTTACGCTACATGTATTTTACCACAATGAAATATAAAATAACATGAAAAGAATAAGTGGCATCAAGTAATGCCTTGCTACTCAAAGTGCAATCCACAGGCTGGGAACGTCAACATCTTCCAGGAACTCATTAGAAATGCAGCGTCTCAGGTCCACTCCAGACCTGCTGCATCTGAACGTGCATTTTTCTTTTTCTTTCTTTCTTTTTTTTTTTTATTTTTTAGAAAGACAGTTCCATTCTCACAGTGGGAATTTTATTTATTTTTTTAAATTTATTTATTTAATTAATTTATTTTTCGTGATGTTGAATCTTCGTTGCTGTACGAGTGGGGGCTTCTCTTGTTGTGCAGCACGGGCTCTAGGCACGCGGGCCTCAGTACTTGGGGCACATGGGCTCAGTATAGTTGTGGCTCGCGGGCTCTAGAGTGCAGGCTCAGTAGTTGTGGTGCACGGGCTTAGTTGCTCTGCGGCATGTGGGATCTTCCTGGACCAGGGCTTGAACCCGTGTCCGTTGCATCGGCAGGCAGATTCTTAACCACTGCGCCACCAGGGAAGTCCCTGAACCTGCATTTTTCAACAAGACCCCCCGTGTGGTTGGTGCATACGTTAGTCTTTGAGAAGCACTAGTTGCAATGGACCGAATATTAGTCCAAGGTTTAGAAGATGGAGCAGACAAGGTCATTCGTCCACCCGGCACCCACCTCCTCCCTTCCTACTTCCTGAAGACCCCAGCATTCTCCAAGCAGCCATGTGCTCAGGAGGATGACCTCATACACTCCCCCGCACCACCCCGTGGTCTTACTCCCCTGGCCAGTGACTTGTGTAGGACTGGGCATGTGGCCTGGTTTTGGCCAGTAGAAGGAAGGGAAGTTCTGCCGTAGAGGTTCTGCTGCCAAAGCAGAAATGACCTCTCCTTCCTTTCGAAGTTCTCACGTCAGGATGGGACCCGAGAAAATCCTATAGCCATCTCGGGACCTTGGGGGCAGCTAGACTGGTACTTGAAAAACAGAGCCACTGACTGACAAAATCCTGGGTCCACCTCACCAATGGATTTCTGATTATGTGAGATTAGAAATGTATTTATTGTTTAAGACCGTTTGAGTCAGGGTTCTCCATTCCTTGTAGCCCAGGGTTCCTCAGCCTTGACGCTCTGGATGTTTGGGACAGGATAATTCTTTGCTGTGGAAGGGCTGCTGTGTGCATTACAGGATGCGTGGCAGCAACCCTGACCTCTGCCCATCAGACGCCAGTGGCATTCCTGCTCCCCCAGTTGTGACATCGTGTCTCCAGACACATTGCCCCATGTTTGGAGGGGGTGACAACTGGCCCCCAGTTGAGGACCCCTGTCGCAAAGGCACCCTAATAAATGCAAAGACCTTTCCTCGGTGTTCCGTGAGGAGGGTAAAAATCACCGTCTGTGCTCCAGAATGTCTCAAGGATCCAGCTGTGTGAGAAAAGCAAACACACAAGGTGCTGCTAATGACTGGCTGCCTTTAATGCTGCTGGTGCTTTGATAACAATGTGGTACTTTCCATTTATTCTTTGAATAGGCAGAGATGTTTAACTTAACAGATGGCCAGTGTGGATAGGGAGTGGAATTTTCCCTGGGCAAAGTTGGTGACCCGGCCAGCACTCTCTCAGGCTCTTCCTCCCGCTCAGAAATCCTGATCTCTTACCGCCAGGCCCTGAGCTGGGCCACCAACCCCGACTCACCGTCCCACGAGGTGATGGGTGCTGCAGACTCACGCAGTATGGCATTTTCACAGATTGAGAGATGTTCATATTTAACTGCTGAAGAGAGAGATCTGTGTCCTCCATGTAATGTTGTATTCGCAGCTCACACAGCCGTGGATTTGAAACTCGCAGAGTCGGTGGCTCCTGGACAAGAATCAGTCGACACACCAAGACCACTTTCCTTAGGAGCCCCCTGGCCCCGACAATCAGTGCATTTGGATTCATCACTCCTTGGAGAGTTTAGTTTCATCCAAAATGTTCCCTGGGGCAGGAAGGCTTACAAGGGGAGCTGGGCTTTACAGGAAGGACTGGAGGAGAGCTGGGAGCATGGGGACGGGTTGGGGGACCAGTGCTGCGAAAGCCACAGATGCTTCTGTGGTTGAGGTCAAGTGTTTCCCGTGGGCCAGCGCAGTACTCAGCACTGGGGCTGGGGTGCAGAGCAAAGGCCGTTTGGGAGGCGCTGCGGCCCTCGGGGGCCTCACAACCTACTGGGGAGCATGTGGAGGGTGCTGGGTTGCTCTCCTACCCTCAGTCCGTATGGTGGTCATTTCCCCAGGTAAGTGCCCCCAGGAACATGGCGACTACCCTGATTTTGTGTCCCAACCCCGCCCCTGCAGCCTGTGTGCTTTGCAGGTCACTAACCTGCTTTCTGAACCAGAGGGAAGACACATGTATCAGGCCGTAGTCAATGTCTTAGGCCTGGCGTACGGTGATTTGACTGGAGAAGGCACACATTTACAGCTTCTGGAGGAAAAGCAGTGTTTTCCTTTGGGGGAGGGGGCGTGGCTTGCAGGCCCTGCAGCAGCCCGATTATTTCCAAACAGGAGTGGAGCTGAGGGTTGAGCCAACGAACAAAGGGAGGCAGTCGAGAGTCATAGGGAAATCAAGTGGGAGCCTTGATCAGACCACACGTGACCCACCTCGGGACATTTAGGTGGCACATGTTAGTGAACCTCCGTTAAGTGTAAGCCAGCTGGAACTGGATTTTCTGTTGCTTGCATCATAAACTAAGGAGCAAACCTCCAGTGGGGACTGGCTGAGAGGAGGCATCCAGGCAGAGAGGAGTGAGGGTGTCTTCACACAAACGAAGAGGACAGTGACCCTCGTGTAGAGAAATGGCTGGTTCTGGTGGGCCCGCTTCACCCGGGGACACAGACCTTATGTGTATGGAGACGACATCTGGAGATCTGACGGGATGTTCGGTATGCTGTGCACCTCTGCATCCTCATTAAGGCCCTAGGAGACTCACATCCAGGGGGAAGGTGGCCCATTGGTGGGGTGAGAGGGGTGAAAATACAGCTTTGCTAAGAGAGGGCGTTTCTGCCTGTGGCTCGAGCAAGTCCTGCTGGGTTGGAAAAGCTGACTTTTCTGGCTGAATTTAGAACACAGGCGACCAGTCAGGTGACTTAACAGGAGAAAGGATTAGGGCCCCGGAAGAACACTGCCCCCGTTCCCAGGTGTCTCCCGAGCCTCTTGTCTGAAGGATGTCACGCTTGATAAAGGGGACAATTGCCTTACTGTGAAGATGCAGCTGGGATGCAGTGGGGCAAGGAGCAGACCTGGGGCACCTCCCCACCTCGGAGATGTAGTTAGATGCCCCCAGTCTGAGGAGCAGGGCAGCAGGCAAGGCATAGATCAAGGATACAGACCTGTGAAGATCTCCACTCAACCACCAGCCCATGGACTTGGAACAGAAGAAACCCAGTAAATTCTGAAGGAGGTTGAGATGCCAAGGAAACTGGCCAAGTAGTGGCCTGAGATTGCCCATCCCTCAGGGAGATCCATGAGCTTGTGCCCACAAGAAGTGGGGTGCTACAACAGTGAATCTTCTTGGGAGGCATCAACACCAAGCCCCTCAGATGTTAACAAGGCAGTGGATGGGGACCCACCCAAACCTAGAACTGGGGGCCACCATCTTGTCTGCTGGAGGAGCTGGCTTTACCACAAGGGCAAGGAATCCTCAATATTTCCTCAATACCGTATGTGCTATCGACCAATGGCAACTGAGTGTGTTTCCCACCTTCTCCTTCTCCAAATGGAGAATTCCCCTTCTGGAAATTCTTACTGCAGATATCCTGGTTTTTCCCAACGTTGCTGGCTATGTTGATGATGATGGACTTCAGAATTTAGTTCATAGGTTACCATCCCTTGAGTAGCTACTTCCAGACATGATGGGGAGTATTATGCATCTCACAGAAAATATGAACTCGAGTCTGAATCCAGTAACTGGATGAATCATAGAGCTCCACCCTTTGGGGGAGGGGTGAGTCTATTTCAGCCAACTGTGGGTATTTCTGATGGTTACATAAGGGAAGGAGAGCGTACCTATGTTAGTTCATCAAAGGGGTGGACCATAGTGGGACGTTATGGTTAGTGCCTTCACACCCACCTGCCCTTCTCTGGATAATCATCCTGATTTTGTGCAGGTAACTGTACTTGAACTCACAGCTTGTACAACTTAGAGAAAGCTGACTCCACTCCCAGATCCAGGACTGGACATACGGCTGGATGAGGCTCTGCTTGGAACTCCTCAGAAATAGTTTCTCTCTCTTTAGAAACTTCTTCCTTTGGGGTTGAGATGTTGGGGGGGGGGCATGAGTGCTGGAGCAGCCATTTCATCACCATGAGGGGAACCAACCCCAACCGAAGCCAACACAGGGAAGAAAAGTTGAAAGAATCAGAGAAAAGGATCTGCAACCCTGATGGGACCAGACCCACCCTCACTCTTGGGCTTCTGACTTATATCATGTCTTCTTTAATATTTGAGCCAGTTAGAGTTTTCTGTTCTTGCAACCAAACAACCAGCTATTACAGAATGAGATAAAAGCTAAAATAAAAATATGAAAAAAACGCTGGAGAAGGTAGGTTCACTGGCTAAGAGAAGCAGGCTGTTTCTTTAAGCATTTAGGGTGGGAAGGTTGGCAAGGAACCCATCAGAGCTCTTAGCATCAATCCCACCCTTTTCACAGGGATTTATTGGGCTTATCTGAGACCATCACTAACGTCCCCACCTAACCTGTGCAGGTGGGAATGCGTATGTAAAGGTTTCAGAGCAGGGCGTTGCACCTGGCATCTAAAAGTCCCCAATAAACGCTGGGCGGTGGCAGGATGCTCGCCGTCTGTTGGCCACAGCTCCCCGCCCCGGGAAGGCCGAGGGAGTTCCCCAGCTTCCTAACCATCTCCCTCCCCATGGCTGTTGCAGAGCATGGACCACATGTCTCCCAGGCTGAGAGCCTTCCTCTCTGAACCCATTGGAGAAAAGGATGTTGCCTGGGTAGATGGGGTCAGCCGTGAGCTTGCAATCAATCTGTGCACCAAAGGTTTCAACAAGGTAATTCCTCTTTTCTTGTTTCTCCAACTTCTCTTTCAACCTGTATTCCCCTAATCCTGCCAGATGGCAGCCAGTGCCACGTGTCCCTGCCAGTGGCTGTCAGAGAGCAAAGCTGCCACTTGGCCGGGTGCCACATGCTTGGCTGGAGGCTACTGACCCCGCATGCTTGGGCAGCCGCCAGGGTCCACAGATAATGGGCAAATCGAATCACTGTGGTTCAGAGCAGCTGGGCTGTGCATGACTCACTTGGTGTTCAAACACCCAGGGGTCGACAGAAGTGAGCCGGCCGCCCGAGTCTGGGGCCGAGCTGTCAGGATGGATGGTTTGGGTGCACTCCCCACCCCCATGAAGAGACATGGGGGTCTCTTGTCCTATCAGGCCATGGCAGGTGGAGTCATAGCAGCCTGGTGTCTACACCAGAGTACGAGGAAGTGAGTTATTCTAAGATGTCACTAGCAGTCCGAGAACAGCCTCGATGATGGCCGATGGAATCAGAACGTTCTCTTCTATGCAACTGTTTCTATGGTGCTATTATATAAGGCTGCGTGAACCTTAGGAGAGGATGGGAGATATTCCCAAA
This sequence comes from Mesoplodon densirostris, assembly GCF_025265405.1. Classification (NCBI taxonomy): domain Eukaryota; kingdom Metazoa; phylum Chordata; class Mammalia; order Artiodactyla; family Ziphiidae; genus Mesoplodon; species Mesoplodon densirostris. The sequence continues at coordinate 67,947,738 of NC_082676.1, forward strand.
GAGAACCCAGAGAAAGTGAGCGGGTGGGAATTCACAGGAGCATTGCACACTCGGTCGAGAGAGGCATCACCAGCAGAGGTACTGCTGCTCGTTCCCTTCGGCTTTAAAGTCAGCCCTCACCCCTGGGCGGGAAGGGGCTGCAGAGACGCCCAGGGAGGCGGGGAACCGCTGAGTGCGCAGCTGATGGTGAGATTGGTTTGCATTGGCCCAGCGCACGGCTGTGTCCAGGGGGCAGCTGCACGACTGGGCCTGTGGTTTTCTGATTGACATGCTGCCCTGCACCACTTGTTAAACATTCTGAACATCACCCGAATCTACCACAATCTAATACCCGATAGGTGGGATTGTCAGGAAGACAGATTGAGGTAGATTTGCTTCTTTCCTCCCAGATAAAGCAGAGAGGACCATTCCCAAGCAGAGAGTACAGCAGGCAAGCCTGATTAGGGAAGACATTTTAAATTAAAAATTATTTTTTAGGGCTTCCCTGGTGGAGCAGTGGTTAAGAGTCCGCCTGCCAATGCAGGGGACACGGGTTCGAGCCCTGGTCCGGGAGGATCCCACATGCTGCGGAGCAGCTAGGTCCGTGTGCCACAACTACTGAGCTTGCACACTGGAGCCCATGAGCCACAACTGCTGAGCCCACGTGCCTGGAGCCCGTGCTCCGCAACAAGAGAGGCCACTGCAGTGAGAGGCCCACGTACTGCAATGAAGAGTGGCCCCTGCTTGCCACAGCTGGAGAGAGCCCACGTGCAGCAACGAAGACCCAGTGCAGCCAAAAATAAATAAAGTAAATAAATTTTAAAAAGATATATTTTTTAGAAGAAATGATCGTCCCTTTTACTTTTCTATTGTGGTGTAACATATCCACACTGATGTGATGGGTTCAGCTCAGTGAGTTTTTACATAGATATACATGCATAGACCCACCACCTGGATCCGGTGAGCAGGATCCTCGAGAATTCCAGAAGGTTCCCCTGTGTCTCTTGCCAGTCAACTCCACCCCCCACTCCCAGAAGTCACCGCCATTCTGGCTTCTACCACCATTGGTTTAGTGTCTCCATAGTTGTGAGGTTTTGTTGTTGTTCAGCCATACTCATCGTTCAAAAAATATTTTAATCTACATACAGTAAATTTCACCTTTTTTTAGTCCACAGTTCTGCAAGTTTTGACAAATGCATGTAGTCATGTAGCCACTACCACAATCAAGGCCTAGGACAACCCCATCATGCCAAAATGTTCCCCTTACCCTTCACATTTCCCACCTTCAGCCCCTGGCAACTACTGATTTGTTTTCTGTCCCTATAGTTTTGCTTTTTCCAACTTGTTTCAAGTGACTATAGGTAGGATGAGAGGCATATTAAAGATAAAGGAGTGAATGAATAACGGGAAATTTTCAGGCATCCGAGAACTTGCTACACAGAGTCAGGGCTATAGGGAAGGAGGACCTGGCCAGGTCCCTGGAGATCTGCTCCTCTGTGTTTCCCACCTCCTGGCTAGCTGTGACCAGCCCTCCCCTTTGAGGCTCTACTCATTCCAAGGGCCACTAATTCCAGGCACTGATGCCAGGGGTTCACCTTCTTCCTTTGCTTTGAGCCCCTCACTCACCTGTGAATGAGATGAGAGGTCGCTGTCTCCACTTGACAAACAAGGAGACAGAGGCTCTGGAAAGTGAGTGCCTTGATCGAGGTCCTGAGTGAGGACAAGAATGGCCATGGAGTATATGGTCACAAACCACCCAAGAAGATCAGGACCAGGAGGTCACCCTGGCAGGGAGGGGGCTTACACTGAGATTTGGTGATGAGACCCTGAATCGAGTGCTGGAGCCTGGCTGGGCCTATAAGAGGATCCAGGAGGAGACCCCAGTGTCGTGCACCTACAAGATGAGCAGGTGCTTCTGGGGGGGCCGGGGCCATGGGCGGGGCCAGCAGTAAGAGGCAGGCAGATCCCGGCAGGGCGGCCGGCTCAGATGTATCAAAAAAAAAACGCAGGTTTTGGGCTTCCCTGGTGGCGCAGTGGTTGAGAGTCCGCCTGCCAATGCAGGGGCCACGGGTTCGTGCCCTGGTCCGGGAAGATCCCACATGCCACGGAGCGGCTGGGCCCATGAGCCATGGCTGCTGAGCCTGCACGTCCAGAGCCTGTGCTCCGCAACGGGAGAGGCCACAACAGTGAGAGGCCTGCGTACCGCAAAAAAAAAAAAAAAACCAATGGAGGGGGGTGAATTTCCAGGCACTCAGTAGATTCAGAGTCATGCGCAGTGCCCTATGGGGTTACTCCAACAGCGTGGAAGTAAGTTTCACATCCCACAGAATCTGGTTTGGCTCAGTAGCCTTTGAAGACTCTACAGAGTCATAGCCACGAGCCTAAATCTTCCTTCTGAAACATACTTGGAAGATGAGGGAGCAGCAAATGTTCTGGATGCCCACCTGCTCCCCGAGTCTCTCTCACCTAATAGAACCAGCACCTGATGTTTGCTCCATGTCAGGCACTGATCTGAGTACATTACATGTACTTATTTCATTTAATTACCAAAAAATCCCATAAAGTATACTCTTTCGTCTCTATTTTACCGATGAGAAAACAGGCACAAAGCAGCCAAGTGCATCACTCAAAGTCACTCAAGGTTAGAGAAACGAAATCTGAATCTGGCAGACAGGCTCTGGGGTGGGCAGTAGGGCAAGGGACCACCCCCCCACAGCCCTGCCTGATGCCCGGACCCTACAAGGAGTCAGTCACAGAAGCTTGGGGTTACCCTATGCAGGGCTGCCAGGTAAAATACAGCACGCTCAAATTAAATTTGAGTTTCAGTTAAACAATGTCTTAGTGTAAGTGTGTCCTAGGGAGACAGGCAGGAGGAAGAAAACACAGTGGATTGAACATTCACACTTCAGACAAGGAGTTTTACGCTGGAAAGACTGACCCAGGCTGGATTTGAGAGGTTGTCTTTGGCACTCAGTGGCCCTGAAGGCTGAAGAGCCAACGTCCAGTTAGAGAAAAAGAAAGTTGTTCATCACACAACAAAGCCTGGTGGTGCTGTAAAGTCCATTCACCACAGGTGCTGAGGGGCTGGGAACTGGCAGGGGGTAAGCTTGACAGTGAGGGGCCGAGACTATGTGTCTCTGTTTGAAAGGCCAGGTGTCGTAATGGAGATGGAAATTTTTTTTTTTTTTGGCCGCTCCATGGGGGATCTTAGTTCCCTGACCAGGGATCGAACCTGTGCAGCCTGCAGTGGAAGCACGACGTCTTAACCACTGGACCGCCAGGGAAGTCCCTGAAATTTTTAATGAGCGTGGACCAGGACCTAATCTGCGGGCCCAGTGCAAGATGAAGATGGGCGGCCCCTTGTTGAAATTCATCAGGAATTTCAAGATGGTGGCAGCACAGAAGCAAACCAAGTGGGGCTCTGAGCTCAGGGCCTGTGTGACGGCATGGGTCACTCACCAGGGACCCCGGACTCAAATATCGCTACTGTTTCGCAAGGAACAGGCACGGCACACTGGAGGCTGGTCCAGACCTGCTCACGATTGGGATGTGGAGTTGACAGAAGTCTTCCCTCGAGCTGCCATCCTGCCACACGGGCAAAGGCTGCTTTGGGAAGGAATGAACATCCCTGGCCAGGGTGGCAGGAGGTGGCGACGTCTGTCAGGGTATCTGCGTCACTCTCCCTGCAGCCAGGTTTTTCTGAGCTTTGGCCCAAGGAGGCAGAGGGTGGCTCCTCTTCCCCCAGGTTAGGGGCTCGCTCTCCAGAGCCCGCAGAGAAACCCAGAGGGCTTCCTTCCATCGGGGCCATGATGGGAGCCTACGACTCCTGCTTCCCTGGGGAGCAGGGAGAAGCAGGCCGACTTCCCAAGAGAAAGGGCAGAAGGGAGCATCAAGTTGCCACTTGGGTCTGGAGGCCAAAAGATGAGGCCCTCTTGCCTGTGGCTTTCCTGGAAAGTTTGCCTCTGGTCCTGCGAGCCACGAGGTCCCTGGCGTCCTGGCTGCTGGGCGTGGAGGGACATGGAAGCTCTGGTTACCAGAGCAGCCGATGCCAGGCCTCAGGATGGCGGAGGTGCCAGGCCAGGCCACGGATGGGTGGGGTGTGCTGGAATGGGGCCGAGGACAGGAGTCTTACCTCCAGGGTTCTCAGTGACCCATCTGGAGAATGGATGGGGTGCATGTCAGGATCCGAAGCAGGAAAACGTATCAGGGGTCTGAGCCTGCCCATGGTGCTCAAAAGCGTCACTTACTACTATTATCATCAATGTTCTCTCTCCTGGGACAAAGCTCTGCACCTCCCATACCTACTGCAGCAACGGGCTCAATCAACATTCAGTAAATGTTCATTTTTTAAAACGTTGAATTAAAAAACATCTCAGGGACTTCTCTGGTGGCGCAGTGGTTAAGAATCTGCCTGCCAATGCAGGGGAGATGGGTTCGAGCCCTGGTCTGGGATGATCCCACATGTCGTGGAGCAAATGCGCCCATATGCCACAACTACTGAGCCCGCATTCCACAACTACTGAAGCTTGCGCGCCTACAGCCCATGCTCCACAACAAGAAAAGCCACTGCAATGAGAAGCCCGCACTCTGCAATGAAGAGTAGCCCCAACTCGCTACAACTAGAGAAAGCCTGCGTGCAGCAACGAAGACCCAGCGCAGCCAAAAATAAATAAATTACTTAATTAATTAATTAAAAAAAAAAACCTCAGTAAAATCACCCCTGAAAAGACAAGGATGCTGACAAAGTAAAGTGAGATCATTCTAATCAATTACACTGCTTTTTCAAAAAAGATGATTAAAGTAGCAATTTAAAATGACCATGAAATCCTAGCTTTTGTCTCTTTTCAACAACTGGATATGGACTAAAAATTTTTTTAAAACCCCAAACTCCAATGCTTGGGTATATTTTATGACTGGAATTCAGCTTTTATTCAATTTGTCTTTTAAAAAATGCATTCATTTTGGTTAAGATGAAGTTTGCTTGGTTTCATGTAAGTGAAATACATAGACGCCAGTGGGTTTTCCTGGAGGGGGCCCAGGACTCAAGGCCTGGACACTGGTTCCCATTCATTCCAGGCCGGAGAGCCGGGCACTGAACGTGGCCTTCCCCGTTCATGTCCCGGCCAGTCTGTGGCCTTGGATGTCTCTTTCTCCTTGTGGCCCTTGCCCCTCATGACTATCAGTGATGAAACAGCATGAGAGGAATGAAAAGCTGTGGGGCCAGGACTCAGAAAACCAGAGAACACCATACAACTTTGACTTGTGGGGCACTTAATCTTTACATGTGTTTTTCATCCACAGAGACCCTTCAGAAGAGGAAAAGGGGCAAGGTTCAGTGTGCTTGATACCTTGTCTGCTCCTCCCACAGGGCTGCGTCTTCCAGGACAAAAAAGGAATTTGCATTTCTCCACTGGTCTCACACTGAATTCACTTAATCCAATTTGCAGGGTGGGGCGGGGCAGGTGAAGGACCTTCAGAAGATGCAGAAACTGAACCCCAGGCTCCGCGGGTTCTCACTTCAAGTTAAGTGAGTTGCCTGGAGTCACGCGGCGGGTTTGCAAAAACAAACTGATACTAAGGTGCCCTTCACCTGCCAGTCCCAGGTGCAGTGGTTCTCAGTTGAGGGAGATTCTGTCCCCTGGGGGACACCTGGCAATGTCTGGAGATGGTCATGATTGTCACAATTCAAGGTAGGGGGTGTACTGCTGGCATCTAGTGGGTACAGGCCAGGGATGCTGCTAAACTTCCAACAATGCACCTGAACACAGAATTATCCCAAATGCAACAGTGTCAAGGGTTAGAAACCCTGTGCTTGAACCATTGAGAAAGTGGCAGGGTAGGGAGCACCTCTAATTCCTGTGTGTGTTTCAAAGAGAGAAATATCAGATCCGAGGCCTGAAGGGAGCATCAGAGGTACACGAGGCTCTTGCTACTCAAAGCATTGTTCCAGGACCAGCATTAGAAATGCAGAGTTTCAGGCCTTACCCCAGACTTACTGAGTCAGATCCTGCCTTTTTAACAAGATCTCAAGGACATGTTCAGGTTCCTTCCAAGCTAGAGGGCCCCCAAAGCCACCTGTAGAGATGAACATTTTAACTTGACCTCACATCTCACCCAGGCCAGTGTCCGAATCCACTTCGCCAGGGACAGCCCTTCTCCCTTGAATCTGACCTGTGTCCCCTCCTTTGATTTGTCAGGGGAGGAAGAGCACAGCTGAGTATGTTTCCCGTGTTCCTCCATGCAGGCCTACATCCTGTTGGGACAGTTCCTTCTGATGCACAAGAACGAAGCTGAGTTTCAGAAGTGGCTCATTTGCTGCTGCGGTGCCACCGAGTGTGAGGCCCAGGAGAGCTCGAACTGCCTGAAGGAGTGGTGCTCCTGCTTCCTGTAGACCCTCCCCCCATACTGCCACTAGGAAATGATACCTCTGCACTGACTCTGGACTCCAAGGCGTTATTTTTCTTTTCCACTTTGATACACATTTGTTATAAAAAGTAGTTCAAGAATGTAAAGAAGAAAGATAGATCAATGGAACAGGATAGAAAGCCCAGAGATAAACCCAAGCACATATGGTCACCTTATCTTTGATAAAGGAGGCAGGAATATACAGTGGAGAAAGGACAGCCTCTTCAATAAGTGGTGCTGGGAAAACTGGACAGCTACATGTAAAAGTATGAGATTAGATCACTCCCTAACACCATACACAAAAATAAGCTCAAAATGGATTAAAGACCTAAATGTAAGGCCAGAAACTATCAAACTCTTAGAGGAAAACATAGGCAGAACACTCTATGACATAAATCACAGCAAGATCCTTTTTGACCCACCTCCTAGAGAAATGGAAATAAAGACAAAAATAAACACATGGGACCTAATGAAACTTAAAAGCTTTTGCGCAGCAAAGGAAACCATAAACAAGACCAAAAGACAACCCTCAGAATGGGAGAAAATATTTGCAAATGAAGCAACTGACAAGGGATTAATCTCCAAAATTTATAAGCAGCTCATGCAGCTCAATTTAAAAAAAAACAAAAACCCAATCCAAAAATGGGCAGAAGACCTTAAATAGACATTTCTCCAAAGAAGATATACAGACTGCCAACAAACACATGAAAGAATGCTCAACATCATTAATCATTAGAGAAATGCAAATCAAAACTACAATGAGATATCATCTCACACCAGTCAGAATGGCCATCATCAAAAACTCTAGAAACAATAAATGCTGGAGAGGGTGTGGAGAAAAGGGAACACTCTTGCACTGCTGGTGGGAATGTGAATTGGTACAGCCACTATGGAGAACAGTATGGAGGTTCCTTAAAAAACTACAAATAGAACTACCCTATGACCCAGCAATCCCACTTCTGGGCATATACCCTGAGAAAACCATAATTCAAAAAGAGTCATGTACCAAAATGTTCATTGCAGCTCTATTTACAATAGCCCAGAGATGGAAACAACCTAAGTGTCCATCATCGGATGAATGGATAAAGAAGATGTGGCACATATATACAATGGAATATTACTCAGCCATAAAAAGAAATGGAATTGATCTATTTGTAATAAGGTGGATGGACCTAGAGTCTGTCATCCAGAGTGAAGTAGGTCAGAAAGAGAAAGACAAATACCGTATGCTAACACATATATATGGAATTTAAGGGAAAAAAATGTCATGAAGAACCTAGGGGTAAGACAGGAATAAAGACACAGACCTACTAGAAAATGGACTTGAGGATATGGGGAGGGGGAAGGGTAAGCTGTGACAAAGCGAGAGAGAGGCATGGACATATATACACTACCAAACGTAAAATAGATAGCTAGTGGGAAGCAGCCGCATAACACAGGGAGGTCAGCTTGGTGCTTTGTGACCACCTAGAGGGATGGGATGGGGAGGGTGGGAGGGAGGGAGATGCAAGAGGGAAGAGATATGGGAACATATGTATATGTATAACTGATTCACTTTGTTATAAAGCAGAAACTAACACACCATTGTAAAGCAATTATACTCCAATAAAGATGTAAAAAAAAAAAAAAGTGATTTCCAAGAGGGTGGTAAAAAAAAAAAAAAAGAATGTAAAGAAGGACAAACAAGAAAAATGACCCCCAGATTCTACCACCCAGAAGTGGCCATCATTCACCTTATTCACCAGTATCATGCCAACTGTCTCTTAGCATAAATTTATCTAAAGGAATGGATAATTTTATTTAAAAATGGGAATTAAATGTTAAGTCAGCATAGCAGTTATCTATTGCATAACAAATGAACCCAAAACGTAGCTGCTTCACGCACACAATCATTTTGTCTCGCTCAGTTTCTGAGGGTCAGGAACTGAGAGATACTTAGTTGGGTGGGTCTGTCTCAGGGTCCCCTGTGAGGTTACAAACTGTGGGCCGGGGAGCAGGTTGGTGGGGGCTAGGGGACCCACTTCCAAGAAGGCTCCTCACGTGGCTGGTGGCCCAAGGCCACAGCTGGTCTCCAAGTGGGCCTCCCTCGGGCTGTAATGACCTGGCATCTAGCTTCCCCCAGAGCGGGTGACCCAGGAGGGAATAAGAGAGCAGGAAGCTGCAGTCTTTTATGACCTAGACTCTGATTCACACAACATCGCTTCTGCCTTGTTCTAGTTTTAGAACCAAGTGCCTACATCCTCAAGGGAGAATTAAACTTTCTTGAAATAGCAAATAGTATGCAAACATTTTTAAGAGCATCACAGACAGATTTTTGAGTTATAATTTACATATGGTAAAACTTGCCCTTTTTAGGTGCATAGTTCTATGAACTTTGACAAATGCATTGTCCTGTAACCGCCACCATCATGGAGATAAACAGCATCTTCGTCACCCCAGCGAGTTCCCTGGAGCCTCCCTGTAGTCATCCCTCACTGCTCCCCAGCCCTTGGCAACCAAGGGTCTGTTTTCTGTCCTTAGACTTTGGACTTTTCCAGAAAACTGTATAAATGGAATCACACAACATGTAGCTCTTTGAGGTACATTGTCTTCTTTTACTTGGTATAATTCAGTTGGGATGAATCCACGATACAGGCTTCTTAAACTTAAGAAACGTAGCAGGTGTTGTTGGTGTCCAGCCCATATCCTGGTGGCATTCACTGTTCTAGGAGAGTCCGTTACTTCGCTCAAAAGCACCTGAATCTCCTCAGCCTGAGGGGTTCTCTGGCTGCAGGAGTGGGGTCAGCCCATGCACAGGGCAGGGAGGAAGTGCCTGGGAGTTAACACCCAGAGGAGCCGTTAATCATGGGTGGAAGTTGATGGCCAAATGCCCCAGGTCCTCTCCCTGTGGGTGGGACAGCTCGGAGGCAGTTTTCCCCAGCTCTCCACTGGAGCTAAGCTGAGCTTCTCATAGAGTGGCCCCTGCTCTTTAACACCCGGCCTAGCTTCCTTCCCCTCCCTGCCTTGAATTCCCCCTCCCCTACCAGGGCTTCCTGGGACCACCCTCTATACACAATGAAATACTCAAATTTTAGAGCCTGTTTCCAGAAGAACCTAACCTAAGACCACAGTGTTAAGATTTAATTTTATTTTAACAGAAGAAAAAAGTGGAACTGCACTGAAAGAACTGCTGAACTTCACTGAATTTTTTTCTCCATCACTAGTTATAGTAATTTCTAAATCAATTTCTTCTGAGTTTAAAGAATAATGTGGAGAAAACAGTAAGAGAGAAGTTAGAATCATTAGGTTTATTTTAAACTTTGTTTTTCAATATTAGATGGTACAAACTCCTACCAAAGAAAGAAAGAAAAGTAAAAAGAAATTAACACTTTTACTTCGTCCCTCTCATTTCTTAGTTGGTTTTATTGTTACTTTTAATTTGTGAAGGTTTAGATAGCGTATGCGTTCTTCCCATAAGCATACCCCCTGCAGTTACTTAGTTTTAGTTGTATATTTAAGAGCTTATCATTAATCTTTGTACCATTATTTTAAAAATCATAGCTTTGTCATTCCTGAATTCTTTATTTTGATACATCTCTTTGTTCGTCGAGTTGGATCACTGTATCAGTCAGAATAGGCCACAGAATGCTGCTATAACAAACAAACCCCCAAATCTCAGTGATTTAGCCAACCAAGGTTGATTTCTCTCTCATGGTACATGTCCAGTATATGTCATCAGGAGAGCTCAGGAAATGAAACGTCTGTGAGGAAGAGGGGTCGACACTGACTCTTGGCCCAATATCTGTAGTTTGGGGGCATCCATGACTCAGTACATGATTCCAATGGGTATTTATGGAGTGGATAAGGTTCTGAGCATGGTTAGACACTGTGGGAAAAGCAAGGGAAATAAGTATGAGTTTCTGTGGTTTCCAGGAGCTTACAGCCCAGAAGTGATGGGAGAGGGGAGGGCAGAACAGCCCAGAGGTGGTGGGGGAGGTGCAGGTGGGGGTAGGGGCTGTGGCCAGGGGACAAACAGCCAGTAAAGGGGTCTCTGTGTCAGGTGCGGGTCACGCTTTATCACCGTGGGCAGCTGACCTCAACCCTGCTGGAGTTGAGGCGTAGGAGTTGAGGTTCAGGAGTCAGTGTAGACACGTGTTAATTCACCCCACCCTGGGGTGTCCATCACACCTTCTCTGTCGTTTGTTGAGGACTACTCCCCTGGGGAGTTAATCACTCAGCTCCCAAGCCAGCCTCGTGGTGAAAGTGAACCCCACTGAGAAGGTGTTCAGGCTCAGAGCGCAGGCACAGGCAGCCAGGTGTCGGCCAGCCACGTGCACCCAGGCAGTGATGGCAGGGCACACGGCAGGGCAGGACACTGACAGCTCTGCCGCAGGCGGGGTCTGGAGTGGCCCTGGCTTTGAGAACAGAATCCACCCCTCACCACTAGTTCTAAGACCTTTGGAAAGTCAACCTCTCAGCCCAGCTCCCCAGCTGTAAAATGGTGATAATAACAGTATCTACTCAAGCGTCCAGAAGATTAAAATTCCTGCACCTGGTAAGAGCTTCATGTGTGGTAGCTCTAAAAACCTAAGTTTTAAAATGTGCAGCACTGACTGTGTATCGTTATTAAAAGAAAGGGGAGGTGGGTATGGATGAGTGTGGCCAGGGAAGGCTGCTAGGAGGAGGTGTTAAAAGGGGAGGTCAGGGTTGAGTGAGCTGAGGATGGAGAAGAGGGAGGAGAGGAAGCAGGGGGACCGGGAGGTGGGGAGAGAAGGAGCTATGAGGGGAAAGACAAGCCCAACTGGTCCAGAGAGTGAGCTGAGGACCCTGCAGGAGAGGTAAGGGGTGGGGCTGTGGGCTGCCGAGAGCGAGGCTCCCCCGCCCCTACCGTTTCCCCCAGACAGAGGCTGAATGTGAGCTGCTAACTGGCCCCATTTCAGAAGCCTCTGTCTTGAGGAAGGCTAGTGCTCTCAGCAGTTGACAGGACCGGGACACATCTGGGCCGATAACCCAGGATAGTGGGCCCTGCTCCCATCCCTAAGAAAGACGCTGTAGCAACTGATGTGAAAAATATCCACAACCCTCCTCTCCTCCTGGTACACACACCCTTCACAAAGACTCTGCAGCTCCAACCGTCAAGAGTCCATATCCCTGGGCTTCCCTGATGGCGCAGTGGTTGGGAGTCCGCCTGCCGATGCAGGGGACATGGGTTCGTGCCCTGGTCCGGGAAGATCCCACATGCCGCGGAGGATCCCACAGCGGCTGGGCCCGTGAGCCATGGCCGCTGAGCCTGTGTGTCTGGAGCCTGTGCTCCGCAACGGGAGAGGCCACAACAGTGAGAGAGGTCCGTGTACCGCAAAAAAAAAAAGACTCCATCTCCCTTCCTGCTGCATCTGGACTGACCCTGAGACTTGCTTTGGCCAAAGGCACATGGCAGAGGTGATACCGTGACAGGTGTGAACCCCCTGTGACCACCACGCAAACGAGCCTGGGTTCGCTCACTGGAGGACAAGAGACACGTGGCCACTGCCTCGGCCAACGGCCAGCCAACCTCCAGACATGCAGGTGAGGGCTTCTGGGACCAGCCCGCCCATCAGCTGACCTCAGACCCATGAGTGAGTCCAGCTGAGGTCAGAAGTGCTTGGCCCAGATGAGAAAAACCACCCAACTAACCCAGAGACACGTACAAATACATCTCACTGTTTTAAGCCACTGTGTTTTGGGGGCAGTTTGTAGGGCAGCTGTAGCTAACTGATAAATTCCTATGTGAGGCCTGGAAGGGTGGAGTATCTCCAGGTATAAACTGAGAACCTCCTACTTTACCTATAGTTTAGAAAGCCTCCGGATGGCATCCTGGTGGGCGGTGGTAAGGAGAGGGGTCACCACGGGTCACACACAGAAGCCAAGCAACTGTGATGGGGGTGGAGAAGGAGAACAAAATATATATTTTTTAAGTGTGTCTTGGGGTGGGAGGAGGTGGGACAAAGCTGTGACAATCTCAGGGCAAGACCGGAGTGTCCATTGTGTGACCAGCTGTGGGTGGTCTGGGGTGACTGATTCCTGGAAAGCTCTGAAAGGAAGCTGGAGACAAACCCTTAAGCAAGTGTTTCTGGAAATATATGTATAAATTTTAACCGATAGCTGCTCTAAATCTTTACGAGTAGGAATACAAGGGGTTGATTCGGCACACACTGCACCAGCACTTCACTCGCATTCCCCAAATCCTCCTGGGGTGAGAAGGCGGCATTTTCCCTGTCTTACAGGTGGGGACTCTGAACAGCAAAGAGGTTAAGTAAGCCGGTCACACTGATTTACTGGTGGTTTCAATCCCGGTCTGTCTGAAGCTGTGCCTGCTGCCTGCAGAGCCGCCGTGGGGGTGGGAGAGGGAGTGTATCTGGTGATTTCAAAGTGCTCTCAGGGACTCCAAGGTGGCATCTACCAGGTACAGACAGGCATTGGAAGGAGTGAGGGAGACCTTTTCGAACGGCCATGCAAAGATGACTGTGAGATAGTGGGGGAAACAGGTCACTGAGAAAGAACCACTCAACAGATGTTTGCTGGGCACCTACTCTGTGCCAGGTGGTTCTTGGTACAGGAGAAAACACAGCAGATGAGACTATCTTCCCTCAGAAGCTGGCATTCTAATGGAAGAAGGAGGGAAACAAAGGTGAATAAGTAAAATATATATTAATCTGAGTGGTATGAAATTGACATGGTAGGGGTCAAAAGTGGCCAAATATGGACAATTTTACGTGGTTCAGCCTTATAAATTAGTTTCAGGATGAGTGAAGAAAAGAAAGCAAGGGGGACTTCCCTGGCGGTCCAGTGGTTAAGACTTTGCCTTCCAATGCAGGGGGTGTGGGTTCGATCCCTGGTCAGGGAGTTAAGGTCCCACATGCCTCGTGGCCAATAAAACCAAAACATAAAATAGAAGCAATATTGTAACAAATTCAATAAAGACTTTAGAAATGGTCTACATCAAAAAAATCTTAAAAATAAAAAACAGAAAGAAAAGAAAGCAGGGGAAGGGGGTCAAGACTGTTAGGGAGATGGGAGATTTTAAACAGGGCAGCCAGGCCAGGTAAAGGCCTGGAAGGGATGAGCTGAGAGCTGTGGGAAGCCTGGGAGGAGATACTCCAGGCGGAGGGAAGAGCCGGTGCAAAGGCCCTGAGGTGGGGTGCGCCTGCTGACTTCAGGGAGAGGAGCGAGCCAGGTCGGGCGCAGCAGAAAATGAGGTCAGATCATGTGGGCCTTGTGGGTCATCAAGAGGACTTTGGCTTTAAACTAGGATAGAGATGGGACCCCACTGGAGAACCATGTGATCAGACACACAATTGAGAAGATCATCCTGCTGTGTTTGGAAGAGTCTCAAGGGGCCAGTTAGGAAGCTATGCGGGAACCCAGGTGGGAGGTGATGGTGGGTCACCAGATCTATCCTGAAGGTAGAGCTGACAGGGGTGAGCGTCGATAGAAAACGGGAGTGGATCAAGGGCTGAGAAGGCAGAGGGATGAGAGAGAGCTACGAAGAGATGGGGCGGGATCACCCCAGAGGTTGGAGGTTCCTGATGCTGCGGGAAGGCAGTGTTTCCGAGAATGGGGGGGGCGGGCACCTGTGTCAGATGCTGCCAACAGGTCAGGTGGGTGAGGACTGGGAATCAGGGCTGGAGAGAATTTTTGCATGCTGTGCAAAAGACTCCAGAGATGGGAGCCCTGGGGATGCGGAAGAGAGAGGGAAGCGTTGCTGGCACTGCGTCTTCGAGCAGGTGCCCAGTGGAATCCAGGGCACAGGAGGAAGGACTGGCCTTGGCTGGGAGCACACAGGCTCCTCCGCAGAGGACCACAGGAGGGGAGGAAGAGCAGGGGCCTGACGCAGGGAGGTGGGAGATATGGAATCTCTCTTCCCACAGCCTCTCTTTTCTCAGTGCAATAGGAACAAGGTGGCAGGCTGCAGACGCAGACGGGGTGGAGTTAGTTGTCTAGGACAGTGGAAGGATGGGTGGGTTTTAGAGAGGGATTCTTTTGTGTACATAATGTAGATAGATAGATGGATAGGAGATCAGATAGATAGATAGAGAGATAGATAGATAGATAATCACTTGAGCTTTTTATCAGTAAGTGTTACTTTTGTAATCAGAAAAAAAACAATAGAAGACATTCCATTTTGGAACACAAAGAACAAGAACTCTAGAGACAGGTGGACGAGGCCCTTGGGACAGCCATCCCGTGCATCCAACACCCCGTCCTTCCCCTGGACTCTCCCATATGGCTGGTCTCACATCCCGAACTCTGTCCTTCTGGGCAGAGAGAAAGCTCCACTTAGAATTCTCCAACTTGGAGACTTTGGGACCTTCTTTTTCACTCTCTAGTTCCCACTTAATTTTCTAAGGTCAAGGTTACCTTGGAGAACTGGAAGAGGGTAGTTTGTCTTTCTGGATCCATTTCTACCAGATTCTCCACAGCTATGCATTGTTTTCCCCTCTGGTTTATTTTAAGGACAAACCTTCCTGCACAAACTATGCTCTTTGATTGCTTGGCCTAGTCCAGTGACTGGATCTTCTTGGACCAGACTGAGGGTCTGCTGTGGCCAGGACACTGGGCAGAGATTCAGAAGACCTGGATAATGCCACAAGCGGGCCTGAAACCACAGCCAAACCCCTTGACTTGTCTGTGAAATGAGGAAAATATCTGATTCTCCTATCTCTCAGCTTTGCTTTAAAGAGAATGCAAAAATAGACAGAAAGCCATCTGAAGTGGAAAAGGAGCTGGGGTGCCCTCCAGCAGTGCAGTGTGCAGCCACGGCATTATTTTACTGTGGCAGCAGCTGCAGGCTGGCGGCAGCGACAGCTCAGCTCTCCTTGTTTACGCACATTGGTCAGTACCTGCTAGGTTGTGCTGTGATAACAGCAACAACAAACAAGTGCTCAGTGGCTGAAAACAATCAAGCCTTGTATCTCAGCAACATCACAGGCCCATTTCAGGTCTGCTGGGGACGGTTCTGGACGGCCCTCCCTCCAGGACCCGGGCTGATGGAGCAGCTCCTTGTAGAGCATTTGAAGGCTGCTGCAGCAGAAAGAGAGTCCTGGGGGTGTCTCACACCGGCAATTACATGGGCTGGCTCAGAGCTGACAGGTCACTTTCACGAACAAATCATTGGCCAGAACACGTCATATAGTTTCACCCAATGCCCAAGGGGACCAGGCAGTGCTGTCTGCTGGCAGAGGGGAGCGTGGAAAATTGGAGCAAACATCTCAATTCACTGCCACGGAGTCCTTCTTGGGAGGGAGTAAGAGTCACAGAAAGTCCCCGCGAAACCTCTGCTCCATGCCATATATGTCCCTTTTCTTTGTTTTTTTTTTGAAAATGTACCACCATTACTCAAATATAGGAGAATTTATAGAAGAAAGTTCATAACTCTCCCCAAAAAACTATCAATACCATCCAATATTTTACTGTATTCCTTTCCACTCTTTCTTCACTTGCATAGGTATACATTTGTTAATAACAGCTTTATTGAAATATCTTTCACACATCATAAAATTCACCTTCCCAAAGTGTACAGTTCAGTGGTTTTTTAGTGTATTCACAGAGTTGTGCAGCCACCACTGCTATTTAATTTCAGGATATTTTCATCACCCCCAAAAGAATCCCCATTAGCAGTTCCATTAGCGGTCACCCCCCACCCCCCAGTCCAGCCCCTGGAAACCACTAATCTACCTTCTGTCTCTATGGATTTGCCTATTCTGGACATTTCATAAAAATAGAATTGTACACTCTGCGGGCCTTTCTGACTGGCTCCTTTCACTGAGCATAACGTTTTCAAAGATCATCATGGGAGGGTAAGTACATGTGTCCATTTAAATCAACAGATGGAGATTCTATCAAACATCAGTTGTCCTGTTTCCTTCATTTATATGTTTTAAACATTTTCCCTCATTATGAAACCTTTGAAAAATAGTCTTTCCTGGTTATACAACAATTCATCAAATGTATGTGCAATCATGTATTGAACAGTGCCCCTAGTTTTGGACTTTTAGGTGGTTTCTATGAGCAGGTAACCATGTGTTATTGAATGAATGAATGAATGAATGGAGGCTTAAATATAAATCTTTGCAGCATTCCCCATCTTTCCTTTAGGAAGATGCCTAGAAATGGATCTACAGTGGGAAAACGGACATCTTCAAAGCTTTTGATTCTCACTGCAACTGCTTTTCTACAAAGGTCGACCCAATCTGCTGAATGTGGTTTTGAGTGGGTCTGACCACATCTCACTCCGTTTCACTCAGGGCAAAACCAGGTTCCCTATGTGGGCCAGAATGCCCTGCAGTCTGGCCTGTCCCTCCCTCAGCCCTCTGTCTCTGCCTCACTGGCTCTCACCGCCCGGACAGGCCAGCCTCCCTGTTGGTCCTGAAACACATCACACCCTCTTGCTGGCAGGGACCTCTGCACGGCTGTTCCCTGAGCCCGGAGCCCCTTCCCCAGTCCCCGCCCGGCTCACTGCTACGGTTCAAGGCTCTGCTTTCGAGACCCTTTCTAAGCAAGGCCCTCCTGTTAGAAACGTCACCCCCAGCATCTCCTCTCCCAGCTTTATTTTTATGTTTCCCCAGAGCATTTATCACCTTGTAATATACTGTATAATTTGCTTATTTTGTTTATTGTTTCAACCCCCTAAAACGAACAATTAGGGCCTGGCCCAGGGCCTGGCATGGGGGAGGCGCTCAATAACCAAGTGTTGAATGGAGTTGGCGGCCAGCACGGGGACCCCGACCTCCTCCTCTGGATGTGAGTGCAGGCTCTGGTCTCCCCTCAGGTCCTAGTCAGTGTTCTTTCTTGATTCAGCTCGGGAGCCAGGTGGACAGGCGGCTGGCTTGAGGGCTGTTGGATCTGCCCTGTAGTGAAACTGGAAGGGGTGGTCCCCGACAGACTAGCCCCCGTGACTGGAGAGCACAAAGGCATGTTTGGGGAAGGAGCCCACATCTTCCTGGGGCCCACACAGAGCAAGCCCACCAGTGACCCACCCAGCCCCCAGCCCTGGAGCTTTGGCCTCACCAGGCCTCCAGGGAGCAGGCTCCCAGCCTGGACACAGATGGCAGCCCCTGGTCTCTGCAGAGCAGGCAGTCTCCTGCGCAGGCACCAGGCACAGCACAGTGAGGGGGGAGAGGAAGCTCCCGCGGGAAGCTGGGACTCCCCTCTCGGCCAGGCTGGCAAAGCAGCAGGGCGTCCCTAGGAGCCTCCCATTTTGGGCTACTTCTGGCCAGGTTCCTGGGGCTTCCAGGGTGGGCGGAGGATCAGAAATGGCCCCAATCCCAGAGCTGCTCCCAGGTCACCTCCACCAGCAGGCTGGGCCACCTCAAGGGCCAAAGGGCTTCCCTCCTGATCTGCCCCATGAATCCATTGCCCACCCAGACCCCTGGGACCCAGCCACTGTGGGGGGAGACACCCAATCCTAGCCGGGAACATTTCTGGAGTTCTGCCTTCAGAATGACTATTAACACTTAAAATGTTCTCTTAAATATTCTCAATACGTCAAATCTGCATCTTCTGAAGGTCCATTTAAATTTTGGGAAAAGTAAAGTTACTTAAAGTCTTATGAATATGATGGGTGATTGAGTTATGG
Organism: Mesoplodon densirostris; assembly: GCF_025265405.1. NCBI lineage: Eukaryota > Metazoa > Chordata > Mammalia > Artiodactyla > Ziphiidae > Mesoplodon > Mesoplodon densirostris. The sequence continues at coordinate 67,965,715 of NC_082676.1, forward strand.
AACATGGTCTTTTAAAATTTTTTTATTGATGTGTAGTATACACGCAGAAAGGCGCACAAATCATAAATAAGCAGCTTGGTGAGTTTTCAGGAATGGAATACCGGCCCAGGTGGAGAACAGGGCACTACCAGCAGCCAGGAGGCCCCTAAAGCCCCTTCAGACAGGTCCACCTCCCCAAGGCTATCCTGACATCTAGCAGCAGAGGCAGCGTATCCTGTTCTTGAACTTGATATAACGGGAGCATGTAATGTGCACACTTCTGTGTCTGGCTCTTTCCATTATGTTTGTAGGATTCATGCATGATATTGCAGGCACAGTTCTTTCTTTTTCGTGACTGTATACTATTCTGTTAAACAATTGGACTAATTTGTTTATTGACAAATAGTGCTGCAGAGAACATTCTTGTACTTGTCTTTTGGTGAATGTATTATCGTTTATCTTGGGCATATACCTCAGAGCAGAATTGCTGGCTCATAGGTATATGTATATTTAGCTTTCCCAGATACTACAAAACATTTTGATGTGGGATAAAGTAATTTAAGTGTTTCTCAAGGGGCTGGGACCTTGGGAGGAGCATGAGTTCCTCTCATGCTGGCATTTCAGGATCCCTACAAATAGTTTCAAACTCCCTCTCTCTCCCTAAACCCTGAGATTCCTGAGAGCCCATCCAGGGAACCCTGACCCCTGGTTGAGAAAGTCTGTCTGATGGTGGGGGGTGAGGGGTGGGGGTGCATCTTTCCTCCAGAGGGTGTGAGCTGCTGTCCTAACATCCCAGGCAGGCTGGAGAGGGTGACAAGGGACAGCCCCTTTTAGGGGCATTGCCAACGGCTCAGCCCAGATGCGATCACCACTGCTGGACCCCAAAGGAGTGGTCTCCCCTTCCTCACATCCCTGTCCAGTTCATCACTTTGTGCTGTCAACCCCAAGTTCAAAATGCATGCATGACCTGCCCAGTTCCTTAGCTCCACGCCACCCGGTACTGCTCTTCTCTGGAAGATGACACTCCCTTCCCTCCTGAGCCTCCTGCTTCCACATCTGCCCCCTGTGGCTCATTCTCTGCCCAGAAAGATCATTTAAAAACAAGTTTAAAGACCTAAATGTAAAACCAAACACTATAAAACTCTTAGAGGAAAACATAGGCAGAACATTTTATGACATAAATCACAGCAAGATCCTTTTTGACCCACCTCCTAGAGTAATGAAAATAAAAACAAAAATAAACAAATGGGGCCTAATTAAACTTCAAAGCTTTTGCACAGGAAAAGAAACCATAAACAAGAAGAAAAGACAGCGCTCAGATGGGAGAAAATATTTGCAAGTGAAACAACGGACAAAGGATTAATCTCCAAAATATACAAACAGCTCATGGAACTCAATATCAAAAAAACAAACAACCCAATTAAAAAATGGGTGGAAGACCTAGATAGACATTTCACCAAAGAAGACATACAGATGGCCAAGAGGCACATGAAAAGCTGCTCAACATCACTAATTACTAGAGAAATGCAAATCAAAACTACAATGAGTCTCACTGGTCAGAAAGGCCATTATCAAAAAATCGAGAAACAGTAAATTCTGGAGAGGGTGTGGTGAAAAGGGAACCCTCCTGCCCTGTTGGTGGGAATGTAAATTGATACAGCCACTATGGAGAACAGTACGGAGGTTCCTTAAAAAACTAAAAATAGAACTACCCTATGACCCAGCAATCCCACTACTGGGCATATACCCTGAGAAAACCATAATTCAAAAGGAGACATGTACCACAATGTTCATTGCAGCATTATTTACAATAGCCAGGACATGGAAGCAACCTAAATGTCATTGACAGATGAATGGATAAAGAAGATGTGGCACATATATACAATGGAATATTACTCAGCCATAAAAAGAAACAAAATCGAGTTATTTGTAGTGAGGTGGATGGACCTAGAGTCTGTCACACAGAGTGAAGTAAGTCAGAAAGAGAAAAACAAATACCGTATGCTAACGCATATATATGGAATCTAAAAAAAATGGTACTGATGAACCTAGTTGCAGGGCAGGAATAAAGACGCAGATGTAGAGAATGGACGTAAGGACATGGGGGTGGCGGGGGGAAGCTGGGAAGAAGTGAGAGTAGCATCGACATATATACACTAACAAACGTAAAATAGATAGCTAGTGGGAAGCAACTGCATAGCACAGGGAGATCAGCTCCGTGCTTTGCGACAACTTAGAGGGGTGGGATAGGGAGGGTGGGAGGGAGACTCAAGAGGGGGTGGATATGGGGACATATGTATGCCTATGGCTGATTCACTTTGTTGTACAACAGAAACTAACACAGCACTGTGAAGCAATTATAATCCAATAAAGATGTATTAGAAAAACAAACAAACTAGTTATGGCCGCACCTCCTTAAAGTTACAGTGCCCTTTCACTGCACTTATAAAACATCCAGACACCCCCAGACTGCCCCCCCCCCGCCCGCCCCATGTGACCTGCTCCCGTTTCCTTCTGGGACTTTGTACTTCTCTCCCTGTGTCCTCATCAAAACTTTTCTGTTCCTTAAGTTAGACCAGTAAGCTCCTGCCTCAGGGTTTTTGCACATTCTGTTCCCACCTCCTGCTATGCCTTTCCCGCTGATATTTGCATTGAGCTCTAAGTCACCTCTTCAAAAAGGCCTTCCCTGATCATTTACCCTAAAGTCCTCTCCTCTCCGTTACTCCCTGTCACATCACCCTGTTTATTTTCTTCCTAGTGCTTGTTTCCTCTAGAGAGATGGTCCTTTACCCTGAATGCCTGGCTCCCAGCACCAACCTGTCAAGTGGCGCATCCCAGCACTTCCACGCATATCTGCTGAGTGAAGCGGAACACACTTCCAGCGCAGCAGGCGTGGTCCTCTGGGTTCCCTCACCTCATGGGCTCACAAAACCCGTGGTGGCATCCCCACCACTGCTCGCAGGCTGCCTCACTCAGGGGCCCATAAGGGCACACGGGTGCATTGGTCCTTCCCCCTGGGCCTTGGCCACCCCTGGGAGGTGAGCTGTCCCTGCTCACGTGTTTGGGCGGCAAGTCTGTGACTCTGGGGCACCACTCCCCTCCTGCGGACAGTGCCGTGTCTGTCAGAGAGCTGGAACTGCCCCCTCTGATAACTGGGAAGCCGAAGCAACAGGCAACGTTTAATGAGACATCTCTGAGTACCTGTGTGCCAGGTGCAGAGCTGGGCACTGGAGTTAGCAGCTAAAGTTCACAGGCCCTGTCCTCGGGAAGCTTACAATTCAGGTGGGGAAGAGAGGGAACCAGACAAGTGCAATGCTATTGGTTCAGAGGTTGCAAACATCTCACTGTGCAAAGATGCTGTGAGATGCCTTGCCCGGATGCCCTTGGCCTGCCTCGGGGTCCCCGGCAGGTGCAGTGGACCACGCCCACCCACCCAGGCACGCCGCGGGCCACTGCTTCTGTTGGCACTTGTTTTGCTTGAGCGCTTGCAAGCTGAGCATGTGGCCTTGCAAGCTGAGCTTGCAAGCTGAGGGTGGCCTGCAACTGGGGAGCACAACAGCTGGTGGGTAAATACCCCGGCTTCCCCACCCTTGAGGGACCATCCTGAGGCAGGTTCTACAGTGTTTCCTGGAGCAGCCCAGTGGGACAGAGCCCATTTATCCACAGGCAACCCGGCCATCGACAGACTCCTTATTGGCTTCCGTTTTCCCCACCTCACTCCTCCAGCCACTCCCTGTGCTGCTTGGATTCCCCTCCCAAATGAACTACCTGCATCCAAGTTCTCATCTCAGAGCCCGGTTTGGGAGGAACTAAGACAGTGAGAAGCAGCTGGGTGTCATACAATAGGGAGCAGCGGGGAGTGTGGCAAACTGCAGTGTCCACGCCCCTGAAAGGGAGCAACTGACACTCAGCCATATTGCTAACCCCTTCAGGTATTCAAGAGTTACAGAAATCCAGGTTGTCATGTGAAGGCTCCCAACTTTTTAATGTTAAAACAAATGCCAGAAGATTGAAAAATACAGTAAAGAGCAAAGCACTTCAGTGGCTGTAATCTGCCTTCCAGCCAGCAGTTTGCTGGCCCTGGAGAGCTAAACGAAGATGTGTCCAGGGAGCCCAGGGACCCAGCCCAGAGGGTGCAGGAAGGGGAGAAAGCTTTCTGAACGTGGGATCCCTGGGTGGGGTCTTAAGGAGACAGCAAGGGGACGAAGGTGAGAAAGAAGAGGAAGAGGAGGTCAGGCAAAGGGAGAGGTAATGGGCTGGTCCACACGTGAATAAAAACGGAGCCTTGGAGCTTTGGGAGTGTGTGTGTCTGGAGAGCAGGGTACATGTGGGGATGGGGAGAGGGACCCTAGATTGTCCATAAAGGCGAGAGTCCACTATATGCCAGACCCAGTATTAAACACTTGTGTGCAGTTTTCATTGCATCTTCAAAAGTTGGAATTACTGTTTGCTTATTTATGGAGAAAACGAGGCACAGAGAGGTTAAGTTATTTGCCTAAAGTCACACAGCCAGTGTGTAGAGAAGTCTGGACTCAGTTGGAGCCTTGCTACTAGGTGGGTGGGGCCAGGTCTGTCAACACCTCGTGTGTGATTCTTGGATCTTTAAATTTTGTCCCAACCACAATAAAATGATCCCAAAGTGCCCGTGAGCTTTGGTGGTAAGGATGCAGCCTTCGTGAGGACCCTGCAGTGGGGACAGAGCAGACTGGGGTGCGCGGGGGAGTGAACAGGAGGTAGGGGCTGGGGGACAGTGAGTGCAGAAATGATGCCTCACCCAGGGCCCCTGGGCGACCTGAGAAGCTGGAGGCCTCTCAGCTTTCAGGTCGGTGCCATGTGTGATGGGCTCACAGGCCCTGGGTAGCAAAGGCAGAGGTGATGACCTTTCACCTTTCAAGGGCTGCTCCAGGAGAGGGTATGGTGAGGAAGAGTCAGGCTGGGGGAAGTGGCAACCGGATGAGCTGGAGCCAGAGAGAGAAGCAGGGAGACGGCCTCCCTTCCCTCTCTGTGCAGAGACTTCTTAGAACTCAGGACCACCCCGAGGGGCGTCTGGGAGGGTTTGCATGCCCTTGCCAGAGGGCCTAACCATCGCTCCAGCAGATTTCAGCCTGGAGTTTTAAACGCTCCTGGGAGGGTGGGTGGGCAGCGGCCAATCCCTGCCAGCTTTTCACTTCATGTGATGGAATCTAGAACAGCATGTGCCCGCTGATAATCAATACCCACTTGCTGGGGTCAGAGGAGCCACGGGTTGTCCGTCCATCGTGGGCTGTGTTACCAAGATCGCTGGGACACCCCTCGCCTGGCCTGGGAAGGCCCCCACGTGCTGCACCGTTCACAGGTGGTCCAGCGTCTGCTGTCAGTGGCTTGAGCAGGAAGCCAAGGTGTTAGAAAATTCAGTGTCTCCACTCACTGGTTCGTGTCTGCAGCCAGGGGAGCAAGCACCAGAGCAGACAGCAAGAAGGACCGTCCGGTCCAGCTGGCCTGGAGGAAAAGCACGTTTATCTAAGTGCCAGCCTTTGGAGAGACTCTTCAGGATTAGCTTTGACTCTAGTAACTGATACCTGAGACCAATCACTTAAGAGACACCTTAATATAGATTCATCCATTTATCCATCCAACCAAGAAATATTTACTGAGAACTACTGCAGATTTTTTAATGGCCACAAATTATTTTATATTCCTCTCATCAAGAATTGGGGTGTAGATTCCCTAGTAACTACTTTTCCAACAGAGTAGAGTGGAAGCTCTTCTTTGTAACTTCCGAGGCTGTGCAGCTCTGGTCTAGTTCACTGAAAGGCTAATCCGCCATGTAAACAATCTGATGACCCCCGAGGTGGCCAGGCTGAGCCCCGGCTCCAGCCATTCCAGCCTAGGCACCAGACCTGGGAGTGAGGAAGACCTGTTGGACATGGACCCGCCAGCCCCAGCCAGTGCTTTGAGTCACCTCCAACCACTCAGTCTTCCCAGCTGAGGCCCCAGACAGTGTGAAACAGAAACAAGCCACCCTGCTGGGCCCTGTCCAAACCTGTGGGCATAATCAAATGGTGGTTGTTCTATGTCTCTATGTTCGGGGTTGCCATTATGCACAATAGCTGAGATTATGCTACTGTGTATGAGAAACTGCTATGTATTCGGTGCTATTCCAGGCACTGCAGATAAGCCATAAGCAAGATAGGCCAAGTCTTATCCCATGTGGGGCTAACACTCCATCTGGGGAAGACGGATAGTGCAAACAAACGCTCAGGCAGTGACTCAACGATTCAGAAAAATAAAACCAGAGGATGTGATAGGGACTGTCAGGCTATCTGAGGTGGTGGTGGGGTCAGGGGAGATCTATCTAAGGAGGTGATATTTGGGCTGAAACCTGAATGATAACAGGAGGATCAGGGGAACAACAAGCACAAAGGGGCTGAGGATGTTGGAGGAGCAGACCAGCCCGTGAGGGTGGAAAGTGGTGGGGAAGGGCAGGATTGGAGGAGACAAGGCCAAAGTGGCAGGCCCGTCACTCCCGCAGGGCTGTGTGGGTCATGGCGAGGAGGCTGGATTGTATCCTAAGAGCAATGGCAAGTGACATGGTCTGGACATTAAAAAGATGGCTCTGGCTGCTATGCAGGGAGTGAATTGCAAGGAAAAGGGAGGAAGCAGGGACTCCAGGGAGGAACCTTGTGTATAATCCAGGTCTGAGCTGGTGTGGGGAACAAGGAGGTCATGGTGGAGATGACCAGAAGCAGATGGAGTGAGACTTTGTTTCTGAGTTGGGCTAACAGCTCTCATGAATGGATTCATTGTAGAAAGAAAGGGAGAGGGAAGACTCAAGGATGACTCCTAGGTTTCCCTATGTCAAATAATTTTGGCTTGTATTCTAGGCATTGTCAATGCTATTTTATAGAGCCTCTGGATTCTGTTATATTCCTCTGAAGAGTATTGATGCTTGTTTGTCTGTTTGTTTACTTGTTTTATGAAGCAATAAACTTGGCTAGACTCAAACTGCAGATTCTGCCTTTTGGGCAGCAGTTCAAACCTCAGTTCAGTTCTCTTAGCCTCAGCTGGGCTGTTGGACATCTTCCCCATATGTGCATGGTGCACAGTCAGCTGGAGATTTGGACAGAGTCAATACACAGGATAGGGGGATTTTCTTCTCTAGGCCTCACCTTTCGGAGGTTCTCCTCTCACTTTCCAATAGCTGTGGGTGCCCAGACTCTTCTCTTCCAGTTCTTCAAGGCAAGAAGACTGCAGGTTTCCTATTGGAGTTTTAGCTGCTCTGCATAGTTTAGTCTGGGAACTGCCCTTGGGCTAAAAGCCAGAAAAATAAAGAATGGGAAACTCTTCCTGTGCCACTCCTTTACGGCCAAGAGCAGAGCCCTTCCAGTTTCTGCCTGCTTTTGTTCACTCTCCAGTGCATTCAGACAGTTTTTTAGTTTGTAAATTAAACTTTTAATTTTGAGATAATTCATTGGTAAGAAATAATACAGACCCTTTTACTCCCAATGTTTCCCCCAATGGTAACATCTTGCAAAACTGTAGTACAATATCACAATCAGGATGTCGACATTGATATAATCAAGATACAGAACCACCTCAGGGATCCCCCTTGCTGTCTTTGGATAGCCACACCCACTGCCCTCCCATCTTCACCCCTTCCTTAACTCCATCACCACTGTTGTCCATTTCTAAACTTTTGTCATTTCAAAAATATTAATATAAAAGAAATCGTACAGTGTGTAACTTTTAAGGGATTGTTTTTTGTTTTGTTTTGTTTCAGTTTTGCTTAACATAATATCCTCGAGATTCGTCCAAGTTGCACGTATCAGTAGTTCATTCTTTTACTCCATGGCATTCCTTACTCCAGGGTTTTTTAACCAGTCACCTGTTGAAGAACAGCTGGGCTGATTCCAGCTTTTGTCTATTACAAATAAAGGCTGTTATGAACATTTGTATACAGATTTTTGTGTGGACATAGCCTCCATTTTCTGGAATAAATGCCTAGGCATACAGTTTCTGATTTGTACGGTAGTTGCATGTTTAGTTTTTTAAGGAAACTGCCAAACTCTTTTCCAGCATGGCTGTACCACTTCACATCCCATTGGCCATGAATGAGTGATCCAGTTTCTCTGCCTCCCCACCAGTATTTGGTGTTGTCACTCTTTCTTATTTTAGCCATTCTGATAGGTGTATAATGATACCTCGTTGCGGTCTTAATTTGAATTTCCCCACTGGCTAGAAATACTGAGTATCTTTTCATGTGTTTATGTTTGCCATCTGTATATCCTCTTTGGCTAAATGTCTGTTCATTTCTGAGCTTTGTCTTTTGGAAAGCAAAACAACACATGTAGTTCTAAGAGCTGTGTTCCCCACAAGGCTCCACATTTGCAAGCTCCCCACCTTCCACCAGCTGATGCCTCCACAGTCAGGGCATTGCTGCTCTAGGGTTCCGGAGATCATCGTGGGTCTAAATCACCCACTGGATGATCAGTGTGGAGGCCAGGGACAGAAGGGAGAGCAGCCCAACTCTGCGGTGCCCTTAAACAGACAGCCATGGATGGGACGCCTCCTCTCTCTCTCCGCCTCATTCCCACTTTTCAGATCCAAGCAGAGGCTCCTGACCCAGTTGTCGGGGTCCCATCTCTTCAGTCTTCCTGAGGCATCCTCTCCCACAGCCCTTCTCAAAGGCACAAAACCTGACCACACTGTGTAGCACATAGTAAGTGCTCCAAAAATATTTGGGTTTGGTGGATTGGGTTTCATTGGAATCCTTGGTGTGCACATGGCAGAAACCCACTTAGAGCTTGCAGGGCCCAGAGCAGGAGTTTGGTGGAAGGAGCCGTTTCTGAGATACCGCCAGTTAGTGGGGTAAGGGCAGGAGCCAGCCTGGGTCTCGGGTGGCTGGAATCCTTAATCCAACCTTGTCACTACCCTCTCTCTGCCTCTCTCTCTGCCTGACTGCTTTATTCTCTTCAACCACAGACTGCAACTTCCCAAGGCAGAGCACACAGTCACCACCAGCCCTGGGGCCTCACATCCACAGCACCCAGAAACAGGGGGCCTAGTCTTTGGTTGCAGGTTTTAAAGTTCTGGGGGAGGGCAATGATCCATCCACATCGTGGTGGCCAGGGCCACAGGGATTGGCAGTCAGAGGGGACAGTTCCTCATGGTGGGCAGCCTTGCAGACCCAACCATAGGTGTCCCCGCCAAGTTTACCGCTAGCTTCAGAGGTCCGGACGAGACAGCTGGAAGGCACACAAAGACACACCTTCTTTGTTCTTCTCACACTCAGTCTGGAAGTTCTGCTCCACTCCAGCCCAAACCCCATCCAAGCATGACAGACCATTCAGGCCAGCCTTCCTGAGGTTCCTCTAGCTCCTGATGAGTTCCTCTGTGAGTCAGAGCAAAGCTAGCTGCTGTAACAAATAAGCCCCTGCATCACAGTGGGCCACACAGTACAAGTTTTCTTCTGGCTCACTTAAGAGGCCCGTGTGTGTGTTTGAAGTTGAGGTGGCCTTCCACATGTGGGGATCTAAGTTCTTCCATCCCCAGCCTCAGAGTCCTTTGCGTTCAGCCAGGAAGATGGGGAGAGATGGGATGGGAAGACACACCCATCACTTTTATTTGCATTCCCATTGGTGGGAATTGGTCACGTGACCCTTCTGGGATGCAAGCGCTGATGGGAAATGTAGTTACTGGCTGGACAGCTCCTTCCCAGCCACCAGTTTACACTAGGGAAGGAGGAGCACGCATTTTTTGTGGTCTGCTGGCCATCTTGCCATCCCTCCTCCTGCCCGTGCACCGGCCGCCCACAGATGAGTCCCTCATTGTCCTCTGTTTCCTGTCTGCCAATCCCAATGTCCATAATACCTGGAACTCTTGTCTCTGCTGCTCCCAGGGACCCAGCAGGCTTCATGAAAGATGGTCAGCCTCCCCCAGTAGTTATAGATGCCAGCTCGCCCAGCTCCAGTCTGCAGACCAGCTGCCTGCTTCTATGAATTAGGTTTTATGGGCACCAGGGCCGTGAGCAGAGTGAGGAAACGCAGGGTCAGGCAAGGGCAGGACTGGATCTTGCTTTCAGTTAAACTTTTGACACTTTGTTCACCTTGGATTTTTTGTATTACATTTGATTTTTTAAAAAATCATGTTAAGGTGTTATTTATCCTGATTCCTGAGTCTCTTGGTGGCCCCTTAAACGTGGTGCCCCAAGCAAGCGTCTCCTTGCTTCACTGTAGCCCCAGCCCTGGCCTCGCCTTCCAGTCAAGGTCCTTCCCTCCAAGAGCCTGGCCCGGGGGAGGCGCCCCATCCTGAGTGAGGCTGAGGCAGAGAGGAGAGGAGGGGAGGGGTCTTATCATTGTGTCCCAGAGAAGAACTCCAGTCTGTTCCCTCTACCCCCACCAGGCCCACAGGATGGGGAGGCCGGCTGTCTGAGGAACGGGGCCAAGGGCAGGTGGCGGGAGGGTCCCCGTTCGTCCCCAGGAGGCCGCCCGCCTCCAGCCAAGGCTCCTGCCGCCTCTGAAGTCGGCCCAGGGACCCAGCTTATCTCACTCCCCTCGAATCATTCTGAGTTGAGTCCTATGAACCTTCCAAACTGAAGCCACATTTCACAACAGTTTGGTAGAAAAACACAATTGTCACCTGTTTGAAGCTACAGAATTTTCCCCAGAGCTGTTTGGTTTCACTTCACAGTCCCCAGGTTTCATTCCTTTAGGCTTTGCAGCTGGTGGTCTCTCTGCCTCTGCCTCTGTCTCTCTCTCTCTCTCTGGGCAGGTGTTGCTGCTTGGGGCTCAGTTAGGAGGGGCTCTGGCAGTTTCTTTGGAGGTCAAGGTGTTGGGGCAGGCAGCAGCTTCCTTTAAAATGAAAATCAGAATATTTCCCAGCCAAGTAGGGCACTTTGCATCCTCGTGAGAAAGACCAAATGCCTCAGAAAACCGTACGCTGCTCCTGCCCCCAAGAAAACAAGCCCTGTTCTATGAATTAACGGAGGTTGACTTACCCCTTCACCCCCTCACCCCACATCCCACAGTTCCCTCCCAGATGTACGCTGAAGGGAAAAGCAAAAGAAGGTTCACAGCAGCATGGATCACAATCCCCCAAACTGGAAACCACCCAAATGTCCATCAACGGTAAAATGGATAAACTGAATCAATAATAACCAATAATAATCATAACGAATAAATAAATGGATAAATGAATGTCATCCAGTGGAATAGCCTACAGCGACGAGATAAACAATCTATAACTATATACACAGAACATCACATTGAACAAAAGAAGCTGGACACGGAGCACATGCTGGATGATTCCATGCATGTGAGGCTCTGCTGTCCACCCCCAGCAGCTGCCTCGCAGGGTACAGGCTGGAGGGAGCGTGGGGCTCTGGGGCTGGTGTTATAGTGGTTCTTGATCTGGGCCTTTTCCATGTGTGAAAACATGGCAAGCTGTACACTTATGCCCGTGCACATTTTATTTATTTTTTTGGTCGTGCCACACGGCTTGTGGGATCTCAGTTCCCCGACCAGGGATTGAACCCAGGTCCTCAGCAGTGAAAGCCCAGAATCCTAACCACTAGGCCACCAGGGAATTCCCACACATGCACGTTTCTATGTATCTGTTACATTTAAATGAGTCAAGAGCAAAAAGCAGCTCTCCCCCCTCCTGACTGTCCTCTTGGACTTGATGAGCCGTGAGGAGGCGTGGGGAGTGGAGAGGGTGCCCCTAGGCCCCTGAATGCTCCCCTTTGAGGGGAGAGCCCTCCCAGCCGCCCCACCTCCCCGACCTGTCCCACCCCAGAGTAGCTAAGCGAGGCTGGCCACATGGACCAGGACGCCCTTCTTGCTTCTGGGACTCCAGTCCAGCCGGAGCCCAGTGCAGGCCAGTAGATGCTGGGGGGCGGGGGCAAGCCCGCCTCTCCAGGGGGGAGGGCCTGAGCCCTTTGAAGCAGAGCTGAGACAGGGCCGCCGTCACCTGCCTACAGGGCTGTAGGGCTCCAAGGCCAACGGCACTCTTCAGCCGGGTCAGCTCAGCCCCCTGTGGCCACCCATGTTCCTCGCAGCCTCTCCAGAGGCCAGAGGGTCAGGGGGCAGCTTTCCTCGATACAGTCAGCACGTGTGTCTTGAGAACCTCTTGCTGGCCAGACACTGTGCTAGATGCTGGCAATCCACCCCTGTCCGCACAGCACCAGCACATGAAGAGCAAACAAGAAAACAAACAAGACGATCAATTCAACAGGACAGTGGACAGCAGACCGTCCCCTAATATCTGTGAGCCCCAGACAAGAGCTCACATGGAGGTCACTGGCCTAGAGCCCACCCTGCTTCTCTCCCTACACTGTGCTCTTCCTGCGGCTGAAGGGCCCTCATAGGTGTGAGCAACCCCAGTGCACACCCCCCTTCCGCCCTACCTCTGCACAGGTGCACACACCTGTGCTGTGATCTACCCGCGGGCGAACAGACCCAGAGACGAGGGAAGCGGGGCGAACAGCATCGCAGGAAGAGGGAAACAGCATCACAGGAGGAGGGAACAGTATCACAGGAGGAGGGAACAGTGGCGCCAAAGCCCTGAGGCAGGATGGAGTTCACAAAAAGAGGGCCAGCATGGCTGAAGCAGAGGGACTGGGCAGGGCAGACCACACATTTCTTAGAGAGACGAGTGTTTTACTCTCAGGGCTGTGGGGACCCAGTGGAGCAGTTTTTCTTTCTTTTGTGTCATATCTATGTAACTGACACACAGTAAATTGCACCAATTTTAAGTGTAGGCATCAATAAATTTTACATACGCATACACCCGGAAACTACCACCAGTGCAGGACAGAGAACATTCTAGAGCCCTAGAGGTCTCCCGCGTGCCCCTCCCCTTTATATCACCAAAGATTTGCTCTGCCTGGTTTTGACCTTCATGTGAACGGAACCATATGACCATGTACTCATTGATGTCTGGTTTCTCCCACTCAACGTTCCATCTGGGAGAGTCACCCGTTTCGCCGCATGTAGGAGCAGGTCATACTTTTTCACTGCTTTGTAGTATTTATGCTTTTGTGTAAATTTACCATAAAATGTTTATCTATTCTCCTATGGTTGGACACTTAAGCGGCTGTGAATGTTCTTGGCTAAGTCTTCAGGGGTCGTGGGTGCCCCTCTCTGTTGGATGGAGATTCAGGCGTGGAACTGCTGGGTCTAAATCCTGCCAATGGGTTTTCCAAAGTGATCTGAGAGTCTGATGAGGGCCTGGCGTGACCTGATCTCTGTGGATGAAAGACCAAGTCTGCCGCTTTGTGGAGGAGAGCTGTGAGGGTCTGAGTGGAGGCGAGGCGACCAGTTGAGTAGGTGATGGAGTGGTCCAGGTGAGCAGGGACAGAGTCGCAGGTAAGGCTGGTAGCAGCGGGAATGAAGCAGCGTCATCCCGCTTCAATGAGAAGGACGCAGTGAGCCGACTCGCCTAAGCCCCATGAGCACAGAACCATCCCTGCCACCCGGGGTTCACTTAGCCCAGCAGTCTACCTCCGGGGCCTCTCCTGGGCTCAGGGCCCCATCCCCTCTCCAAAGCCCATTGAACTGTGGTTCTGCAGCCCCGAGGGCTAACAAAGCTGGCACAGGAAGCCTCAGAGAGAAAACAGGCCTGCTGGGGACAAGCAAACAACTGCCCTCCCTCCCAGCCGGGAAGTCACTTGAAATCCAGTTGTTTTGCACATTTGTTTATGGCCCCCGCTCAGCTCCCCAAACACCCCATCTCCTGGGCTGCTCCCTAGGTTTTCTCTGGGGTTGGGACCCCAGTAGCAAACACCCAGCAGTTTCTCAAGCCTTGTTCACGCTCCACCCCAAGCTGCCCACTGCAGTGGGGGACAGGGGGCACAGGCGTCCCCAGCTCACCCACCTGGCACCTTTGGGCAGAGTTGGTGGTCACTGCATCCATGCCTCCCAGCATGGAGTGTGGGGCATGACAAGCCTCCTCCACCTCTAAAAAACATATCTGGAAACCCAACCACATATGTGTTTCCTGTAGGGACCAGTCAAAATTGGCCAACCACCTAGTCAGCAGGCTAATTGGAAATGAGCCACCTTTATTACTCACTAGGTGGGGGTGAGGGCTGCCTACGTGTGGTTGGGTCCTCTGGGAGTGTCAACACAGCATATCACCAGGACTATTTGAGGTAGGAACAGAAATCCAGTTCCAACTGGGTTGAACAGCAACACAACAAATTCATTGGATTATGCGCCTGAGAGTTCTTGGGGTTTGGCTTCAGGAATAGCAGGCTCCAGGTGCTCAAAAATATCTTAGGCTCAGAATCCTCAACACAGCACTCCAGATGAAACTAATCATCATCCTTTTCCTATACACCACCTCCCCCCAGAACCTGCCCACTTCCCCAGTACTGCTCAGCAGAAGTGTGTTGACATGGACTAGGTATCTCCCATGGGCTACCCCTGCACTGGGCACATTTGAACAATCAGGTTTTAATGAAGGCCATCTGCTGCTGTTCCCCTTCCCTCTGCCTAAGCTCTGAGAAATGTTGAGAGCAATCTGTTTCCAGAGTGCATCCACAGACATTTAAGATGGAAGGTCCACGTTCTTGAGGCCATCCCAAGACAGAGACCCTACAGCAGTGGCCCAAATTTGCCACCCCAAAATGTGTCTTTCTGGCGTATTATTTTAAGCTGGTTATTTTCTAAAAAACAGCAGGCGTGGGAAAAACTGAAAATCAAGTAGGAGTTACCCTTTTGTAAGAAACAAAAATCTCCATTGTAAGGATATCTCCCTAACTGTACCAGGAGTAGGAGGATGACCAAAGGTCTAGAAACTCTTATCAATGGAGGAGACGCCGACTTAAATCCACATAACGTCCATACCCCTGTTCACTGTGCCTCTCCTGGGAACCTCTCCGAACTGACTTGCCCCATCTTCAACATCCTCTTTTGCCTTTAGCTGAGGATGGTATTTAAGGTGAGCGCTTTGGCCATTTTGGTGAGGTACTCAGTTTTCCCAGGTCTCTCCCATGTATACACGTCATTAAACTTTTGCTTGTTTTTTCTCCTGTTAATTTGTCTCACATTAATTTGATTGGTAGTCCAGCCAGAAGGACCTAGAAGGGTAGAGGAAAAATCCCAGTCGGTAGCATTGGCCAACTTCCATGTTGTAAATCTCCCACTGTAGCCGATTTCAAGCTTCCAGCCTGATGTTGCTGAAAACAAGAGTTGGGAAAAGATGCACACGATCTGCCCTCCAGAGCGGCTCCAGCACCCCAGTCTTGGAGTACATCATGCTTCCCATGCGATGCTAGAAACACATCAGATTTTTCTTTGAGGCTAAGATTCACCAACAGTCACTCAAGAACTCTTGCTTACAATCCAGGACAGAAACCTAAATTCTTTTCTGCAACTTAGAGCTACTTCCAAAATGGCAGTTAATGTTACTTTAGGTTCTAGAATGAAACATGCAGGGAGAGGCCTTAGCTGACCGTCTGTCTGCAGAGCCTCCTCTGGGCACGGGGTCCTTCAGTCACTGGGTTCTGCTCTCGTCTGGGATGGTCACATTTAATTCCCTAGTTCACTGACAAAAGTAATACCTTGGTAAATTGTCCCACAAAATTTCACTCTGGAAAATGCTAAACATGCGCAAAAATCGTACATGAGCATTGTGACCCAACTTGAATTATGATGAATTTGTGACCCATCTTGTTGCATCTCCCCGACCCATTCTCCACCTCCTGCGTTACTTTGAAACAAACCCCAAACAACCTATCATTTTACCTAGAAAGAGTTCAGTCAAAAGCAATACCCTTTTAACCTGGGAAACTCATTTAAAAGAGGGTGTAAGTAACTGAGAGGTCTAAATTGTCAGCCTTCACTTAGTGGAATTTTTAACTAGGCCAAAGGTGAAGAATGATGCAGGGATGGTGGCGCCCGGAGCATTATTTCCCTAGTGGGGAGGTGGGGGAGGGGAGGCCTCGGAGGGGGCTGCTATTGGTGGGCTGTGAACCTCCACCTGTACACAGCCAGTCCCCCTCATCCCCGCACTACTCTCAAGGCCATTCTTGTTACTACCCTCCATCAGATTCTTGTGCAAAAGGGTATTTGAGTTCAATTCAAAGAATGCTCCAATTTTGTTCCATTCCCCTAAGTTTCAAGTATATAGATCTGGATCAGATGGATTCATTAGGATTTTTTACCTGTGGGTGGAGCCAGGGGGAAGCACCGGCTGCTGCTCTGAGCTCTCTGGCTCTGCAGACCCCTCGTGCTGTTGGGAGGCCTCCCCTCCTGGACACCTGGGCGGCAGCCCCTTGGAGGGAGGGCGGCCGGGTCTTGCCCTCCACCCAGCGATCTAGAGTCCGCACGCTGCATCTCAGGGCTTCAGCTTGTTCTGTTTGGCTCTTGTTGCATTTAGAAAATGTGGGGGTCATTTGCAGACCCTAATCAGTTAGGAGGTTTTGCGTAAAAATCCCTTGGGGACCACCCAGCAGCTTCTCTATCCAGCCTCCAGCAGTGAAGGTGGGGGCCTCACTTCCTCCCGAGGAGTCTTCAACCAGTGACAGGATGTTGGTGGAATAAAGCCCCAGCATCCTTGCCCTGGGCTGGGTAACTCTGAAGTATGGTCCAGCGAGGTTCCCTGGGCCCCAGCACTGCCTGTTTACACTCTGCTCACCTCCTTCCCATCCCACCTCCTTCCCACTCCCCTATTTGTGCTTCCAGGAATCTCCTCCAAATCCTCAAATCCTCTGCTGGCAGGCAGTACCGTCTGCATCTAGGAGATTTCATCCCAACCCTCAGCCCAGTCTTCCCAGTGATGGCTTCTGGGCCCGGCTGGGCAGATTCCTGTGGAGCCCGCTGTGACCCATCCTTGCACAAGAGCTGCTACACAGACCTCCAAAAGGCCTCTGCATGTGGGAAAATACTGGGCCAACAGCCTGTCATTTCAGAGAAGCTCGAGTACAGCCTTCCCCAGCTCTGCAAGCCCAGCCTCTCTCTACATTCGCTTTAAAGGCCCTGCAAGCAGCTGTTTACTCTCCAGCCTGGGCAGCACTGAAGGGCTCACTCTAAATATAGCTGACAAACTCACAACCCTCCGCGGCCCAGATGTGTGTTTGTCAGTCACCCCTGAGCCTGCGGTCAAGTGGCGCCTAGGATGCTGCCGGGCAGAGGCTGCGGTTCAAAGCGCTGCACCCTCCTCTGCGCCCACCCTCCCTGGGAGGAGTTTCTCGGGGAAGAAAAACGGCAGGATGTTAAGATTCATTGTGAGGCTGGCTCCAAGGGCTTTGTAGAGTTTAACAAGAGGCCTGGCCCTTAAAATATGCACCAATAGGGCTTCCCTGGTGGCGCAGTGGTTGAGAGTCCGCCTGCCGATGCAGGGGACGCGGGTTCGTGCCCCAGTCCGGGAGGATCCCACATGCCGCGGAGCGGCTGGGCCCGTGAGTCATGGGCGCTGAGCCTGCGTGTCCGGAGCCTGTGCTCCGTAACGGCAGAGGCCACAGCAGTGAGAGGCCCGCGTACCGCAAAAAAAAAAAAAAAAAGCACCAATAAATATTTGTTAAATAAATTCTGAAGCCATATGGGTGGCTTTCTGTCTCTCTCTCCCTCAGCACAAAGTCTACACATGATGTCATTGCTTGTAACAGGTAACAACTAAAACCGACCTTTGCATCCAGGGAGTGGGAGGATTAATTCCTATGCTCTCTCCACCTAATGGAATATTCAACGCCTTGTCATGGGGAGAGTGTCAAGCTCTGAGCTGGAAGGACCTCCAAGAGGCCCAATTGTTAAGTGGAAGAGGAGCAGGCCGAAGACTGCTTGTGAGCAAAGGGAAAAAATGCTCTTCACTGCGTGAAACACCTCTGGAAAGATAAACACTGAAATCAGCGGGTGCTGGTGGGGAGAAGTGGAATACAGTGGGTCGAGGTGAGAAAGAAACTTCACTTTGTATATTTTATCATGCATATATTATAAAAAATACACACACACGCATATATATATTAATGCAACAGCACTAAAAACAAAAAGAAGGCTGTTTTCTAGTCTGAATACACGAAGCACGGCGTGTGTCCCAAGGTGGCTTTCAGGATCCCAGATCTGCCCGCCCAGCACTGACTCAGAGCAAACAGCCCCCAGTCTGCCTTGATAAGGCCAGGGTGGCCCATGTGTGGCCCCCTCGGAATCAGACCTGCCACCTTGGCCTCCTCCAGGCAGAAACAACAACCAGAAGAAAGGGTTCTAACAAGGACAAGGCAGACGCTGCTTCATTCATTCTGGACCCATTTGCTGAGCACCTGCCGGGTGCCAGGCAGTGTCTCAGGCTCTGGAGACACAGCAGAACAAGACAGAAAAACCCCTGCCCTCCCGGGGCTGGCACTCTAGCCGGGAAGGAGGGTGGACAGATGACGGAGAAGTTAAATAGTGACCGAGGCAGGGGGGTAAGTCGTGGCGAGGGCTAAGCGGGGGGAACAGCAGGAAAGTGGAGCAGAAGGGGGGGTTGCTATTTTAGGGGGGCGGGGAGCCCCCACTGAGAGGCCAAGGCCTGAGAAGGTGGGGGCTGGACTCTGAGACACGGGCGGGGGAAGCCAGCGGGACCAGCGGGTGCAAAGACCCCACAGAGCTCCACAGGGGACCAGGCCCCTCCCCCATTTGGGTAAGGGTCTGTGTGCCCTGGAGCTCCTGGAACGCCCTGGCTGCATCCCCACTGCTTTGTAGGATTTGGGCAAGTCAACCCACTGCTCAGAGCTGGGTGGAGCCAAAGCAGGAGCAGGGGCTGATGGAGGGCTGCTGTGCTAAAGAGAGAGAGAGAGAGAGAGGGAGAGGGAGAGGTGGGGCCCGATTTGGAGAAAACAGGCCCCAGGGCCCAAAACAAAAATAAATATTCCAAGGATACTTCATCCTAAATCTTCCTCTACACAGACTTTCCCAGCATGGGTTCTTCAGATCATTTGTCCTACAAAAGGATCCACTGAGAGAAAGAGGGCCTAGGGGTCCCTTGGAGATTCACGGGGTAAGAAAACCTGTCTCGCTTTGTCCAACTTGGGGAGCATCTGGGCTCACCAGACAGGCAAGCACCCTGGTATCGGGGCGACCACCCACCTGTGGGAGCACATGCAGCGTAAGGGAGTCCCACCTCCTGCCGCCCCAAAACCTTCTCTTTCGGGATGGGGATGAGGGGTGGAGGGAGGCGGAAGAGGACTTCCAGAAAGTGCAGCCTGGAAGCCCTGCTGGGGGGGCGGCGCCCACGTTGCTGCATGTGAGCACCTGTGCTTGCGTGGGGACAGTCAGGCAGCACTGTTCACGGTGGCCCCAGACTGGAACCAGCCCAGCCCCCCATCAGCAGGATACATGGAAGATGCAAGTGTGTTCACAGGATGGAACACGACACAGCAAGAGAAAGAATCAACTACACGACACACAGCAACAGGGACGAACCTCAGACGTCTCACCGAGCAAAGGAA
The DNA here is from genome assembly GCF_025265405.1 of Mesoplodon densirostris. Taxonomy (NCBI): domain Eukaryota; kingdom Metazoa; phylum Chordata; class Mammalia; order Artiodactyla; family Ziphiidae; genus Mesoplodon; species Mesoplodon densirostris. The sequence goes on from NC_082676.1 coordinate 67,985,096, forward strand.
GCACGTCCTGTACGATTCCATTTACGTGAAGGTCGAGGATGGCGACAGACAGGTCAGAGTGTGGCTAATGCGGGGGTGACTGACTTGAAGGGGGCGTGAGGGATGCTGCTGGGAGCCAGGGCCGTCCCGCATCTCGATCTGGGCCGTACAGCCGGGCACACCTGGAATGTCTGCCCACTTACAATTCCTTCATTTCACCCTCTATGAGTTATATGCCGATAAAGAAGTAAACAAAGTGAAAAGTAAAAACATAAAAATAAGGGCTGGAAAAGGGGGAAGAGGTAGCCTAGAGCCATCCACTTTTCCAGTCCTATTAGGGATTCCCTGGGTGCAAAACTCCAGACACAGCCAAGGAAGAACCTCTACATGAGCCACTTGCTAGAGCAGAAGGACCCAGCTCCTGTCTGAAAGCCAGGTGCCAGAGTGGTGCCTGGCAGATAGTAGCTGCTCAATAAATATACAGCAAATAAAGGAATAGATTCCAGGCCCGTTCTAAGAGCTGGCCTCACAGTGAGCACGTGCTTTTTGGGAGGAGATCGCAACAAGATGATTTAGACACTAAGTGCATTGAAGAAAATGAGAGAATGAGAGGGGCTGTGTGCCGGCGGGGACGGGCTGTGGTGTGGGGGTCAGGAAGCCCCTCTGCACTGAGACCTGAAGGATGAAAACATGCCAGCTTTGGGCAGGTGAGGAGCTGTGTCCCTTACAGAGGGGATGGCCAACACACACACACACACACACACACACACACACACACACACACAGAACAAGCCTCGCTTATTCCAGGGTAAGGCAAATAAAACAAATAATGAGTGATAGCATGGAATAAAGGGTAGAACATATGGATAGGGGTCCAGCTTTGCCACTAACTTCCCGTGTGACCCTGACGGTCATTTCTCTCTGGGCCTCCGTCCTTCTCGCTGTGAAACGAGGGAGTTGGCTGGAATGGGGAGCGGTGTTTGCTAGCGCCGCTCACACCCGCCTGTGACAACAGACCATGCACAGCTCTCCCCGGCTCCATGGGCAGTGACGTCACATGGGTGGGATGAAATGGGCCATTGAGGGACCATGTACACCATGATGTCAGCAAACTGCTGCAAATCAGGCCTTTTTTTTTTTTGAGAGCTTGTTGTTAAATATTTACCAGCACACACTGGACTAGATGGGTGCTTCTTACCCTCTTGCTAAAGTCTCCTGGTGCAGAGGAGAGCTTGTCATACCCCAGAGGCCTGGGAGCTCAGCATCTTAGGAGAGCTTTCCTTAATCTCCTCTTGTCGTTTTTAAATTCACAATTTTACATTCTATGCCTCAATGTAGCTCTGCTTCTTGCTTCCTCACACGCTCGAAAGTATAAAATTTTATTTTCCTAACCTCAGGGAGACACTTTTCTCTATTCCTTCCAAACCCCAGGCCCCGGACTTGAACTTGGGCCCTGGGGGGCTGGGGGGCTAGCGAGCCAGCCCTGTCAGCCCACTGGCGAGCGCACGCGTGGCCTGCGGCTCAGAACACAGGCTGGCAGGGTCCGCCCTGGATGGTGGCCCAGGTTGGCTGGCAGACACCCACACCTCTCGTGAAGGAGCAGCCGCCCTGCTCCTTGCAGGTGGCCCCACAGACGCTGCCAGCACCACGGGCATTTCCCCGCGGACAGAAAGGAACGAGGACTCCCTTTTCCTCCCCTGGCCCTCTGCAAGTGTGTGGGCTCAGCTTCTCAGGCTGCGGCTGGGCCAGGAGATCTGGTTTCTGCGTCCCAGACCCGAGGCTGCCACCGGCTTCCTGGTTGACCTTGGACAGATGGCTGTGTTTTGTCTGTGACTCTTTTTCCACCATCAGCTGCCCTTACCTCACTGCTGGGGACACTGGGGGCGTATCTGGGGTGGCCTCAAGAAGCAGACAATAGTTCCACGCACAGAGCTGGGCGCGTGGGCTGAGGGTCCATATCACTGAGAGGAGGGCCCAGACCCCCCTCCAGGGATGCAGCCCCTGGGGTGCTAGAACGTTCATCACAGAAAATTCCAGAAAAACTGTTCCAAAGCAATGCCACCCCCCAAAGGGTACCAGAGACCTCTGTGGAGGGGCGCAGAGTGCAGTAGGAAGTTGGGGGGACACAGTGAAGGCACCCTGTCCTTTCTCCTTCTCTAAGCTTCTCAGAACCACCGCCTCCCGCCTGCATTCTCCTCCCCCTACCCCGGACCTCGGGAACCCCTGCCCCCCACTCCACCTAACTGGTGCCCAGGAGGTCACCTCGTCATTGCAGATCCAAGGGCCACTCCCCAGAATGCAGCTCATCACCCTCATCCTGCCGCTTGGACAACCTTTGACCTCTTTCACTTAAACGCTCTACCCCCCTGGGGTCTTAGTTGGGGTTCAGCCAAGGCAGAGCCCAGGACCGGAACGGGGGGCAGGTAGTTCACGTGGGAGGAGGTCCAGGAGGCAGAAGGGAGACGGTTGGAGCAAGGAAAGAGCGCATGTTCTCGGGCACCTGGGGCTCACTCCCCCTGCATCCCTCCGAGCAACGTGCAGGATGTGCCCTAGGGTGACCTCTGCAAAGGACAAAAGCTGGGGCATGAGCTGTGCCCCCACTGTCGCTTCTCCAGAGCAGGAGTACGGAGAGCCGCAGCGTGTGCTTGCCGGGGGGAACCCGCCTGCGTGCACGGGAAGCGTCCACGCTGCAGCCACGGTCAGTGGTGGACCAAGGGATGACTCGGGGGACACCAGGGTGTCCCCTGGCCTTGGCCTCCCTGACAGCTCGCCCCCCGTGGCCCTCCTCCTGCCCTGCGACACGCCTCTCCACCTGTTTCCAGGGCCTCTGAGCCCTGCCCCTCACAGGCTCCCTGACCCACCCTGCTCCCAGTGGACTCCCGCCCTCCTGCCTGTCTATCCAATGCCCTTGGCTTGTTTCCTTGGCTGCACTAAGCACACTGTGTGAACACTCTTCTGTTTGAGCTTCTTCCTCCCCCAAGAAACTTCTTAAAAGCAGGGACAGGCCTTCCTCTGGTGGTCTGTTACCTAACACAGTGCTGGGCACATAGCAGGAGCAGCTCCAGGCAGCATCGACTGAGGGCACCAGGCAGCGTGTGCAGAAAGCTGGGCAGGTCTGTAGCTCAAGGCACTCACTGATACATCTAGCATTTTGATGGGGGCTCAGCTGAGGCCATCAACCAGAGCGTCCACGGGGAACCCCTCTAGCATGGTGGTCTCAGGGCAGCTGGACTTGCCACACAGAGGCTCAGAGGTCCAGCCAACCAGGAGGAGGCTGCGGGAAGTCACAGAGCATCCCTTTCGTCACACTCCACTGGTGGAAGCAGACACGAGCCCACGCAGATTCAGGGAGAAGGACACAGACACTGCTCCTTCATGGAAGGAGTTTGTGGTCTTGTTTTTAAACCTCTCCCGTTCTGTGTGGTGGGGAAGGAATACAGGAATGGAGAATTGGGACTAAAATAAAATAAATAAGAAATTCTATGTTGAATGGTAGCTCCATTCAACATGACTAATCCCAGGAACCTATGACCATGAGCTTATCTGGCAAAAAAAAAATCTTTGCAGAGGAAATTAACTTGAGGCTCTTAACACGAGATCATCCTGGATTAACCGGGTGGGTCCTAAATCCAACGGCAGGTGACCCCATAAGAGTGAGGCAGAGGGAGATTAGACAGAAGAGGACGACACACAGGAAGGGCCACACAAGGACGAGGCAAGCATGGAGTCATGCAGCCACCAGTCAAGGAGCGCAGGGAGCTGCCCAAAGCCGTGTGAAGCAGGGTGGCTTCTCCCCAGAGCCTCCAGAGGGAGCGAGGCCCGGCAACACCTTGGCTTTGGGCTTCTAGTCTGAGGATCTGCGAGATGATAAACTTCCGATGTTTAAAAATTATATTTTATTCAAGTATAGTTGATCTACAGTGTTGTGTAAATTTCTGCTGTTCAACAAAGTGACTCAGTTATACATATATATAGTCTTTGCCGTATTGTTTTCCATTATGGTTTATCCCAGGATATTGACTATTGTTCCCTGTGCTCTACAGCAGGACCTTGTAGTTTATCCATCCTATATACACTAGTTTGCATCTGCTAATACCAAACTCCTAATCCTTCCCTTCCCCACTCCCTCTCCCTGTTTGCAACCACAAGCCTGTTTTCTCTGTCTGTGAGTCCGTTTTGTAGATAAGTTCATTTGTGTCATTTTTAGATTCCACACGTAAGTGATATCATGTGGTATTTGTCTTTCTCTTTCTGACTTACTTCACTTAGTATGATAATCTCTAGGTCCGTCCATGTTGCTGCAAATAGCATTATTTCATTCTTTTTTATGGCTGAGTAGTATTCCATTGTGTGTGTATATATATATATATATATATATATATATATATATATATATATATATATATATATTTATCTCACATCTTCTTTATCCATTCATCTGTTGATGGACATTTAGGTTGCTTCCATGTCTTGGCTATTGTGAATAGTGCTGCTGAGAACATAGGGGTGCATGTATCTTTTTGAATCAGAGTTTTGTCTGGATATGTGCCCAGGAGTGGGATTGCTGGATCATATGGCAACTCTATTTTTAAGCTTCCAATGTTTGAAGTCACTGGTTTGTGGTAGCTTGTCACGGCAGCCCCAGGAGACTAATACAAACTGAAACATAATAATGTAACAGGATTTTTTTAAAGGGACCCTTTCCATCTTCGTTTTGACTGAGGCCCAAAAGCCAAGGCCGACCAAATAGGTGGTAAGATGCCAGCACAGCAAGGGGCCCCGGACCAGATGCACAGAAACCAGGTGCACGATCCTCTGTCTCCCAACCACCTCAAGGTCACGAAGGGCTGAATCTCAAGAGGCCAGAGGGGCGGAGAGTCCTCTGAAGAAAGTGGCCAGTGAGGGGGAGGCCTGCCCCCCGGGAATGAGTGGGGATGCAGCCGCCTCGCCCCATGCCTGGGAATCTGAAGGCAGGAGGCTGTGGCCATTGGCCCACCGTGAGGGTGAGAGAGGCTGGGACCAGAGCCACTTCAGCTCCTGTCGGGACCCGGCCCTTCCCTGGCCTTCACCTCTCCCCTCTGGGCTTTCCACATGGAAGCTCCAGGGACAGCCGGGTGAGTGGTGAGGAGGGTGGGAGCTCAGGTCTGAGAAACAGCGAAAGAGCCGACCCTACCCGCTCACCCACTGCTGGCAGTGCCCACCTGAGCTGGGCGGGACCGCCACATGCAGAGTTTGGGTGATTACACTGCACTGGGCATATCAGGTGTTAAAATGAGTCAATTCTTCCATCTGAAAAGGGGCCAGAGGACATTTTGTCACCTAAAACTGAGCAGATGAGTAGACACTAGCTAGAGGTTTCTTCCTGGGGTCCCATAAGGCACATGGGAATGGTCCCGGGGCCAAGAAAAAGGCGTGGGGAACACGACGGCTCCAGTTACGGGGACGGGAATATTGACAGCTCCCGGCAGGTCACAGCACACCTGGCTGGCGTGCTCCCTGGCTGGGGTACTAGCATCTACCTGTGTGTTCTCTCTTTTTTTAATTTTTTTTTAATTGAGGCAAAGTTCACATAACACAAAATTAACCATTTTAAAGCAAACAATTCAGTAGCATTTAGTATTTTCACAATGTTGTGTAACCACCACCTCTGACTCCAAAACATTTTCATCACCCCAAAAAGAAACCCCGTACCTATTAAGCATTTGTCCCCTATTCACCCTACCCCCAGCCCCTTTATGTTTCATATAAATGGAATCATACATTGAGTGACCTTCTGTGTATGGGATCCCCACCAGATAAACCACCTGCACCAAGTCCAAGCTCAGCTGTGCTTTCAAGGAACCCAACAAAGACTCCCATCAGCATCGTAGCAGGGGCCTCGGTTCAGGCACTCCAGGCCCAGGGCACTGCCCCGCTGACACGATATCTGACCTGGAGGCCAGGAGGGGCCTCTTACCTCTGCTCCGAGCACGTCACAAGAGAAAGCAAACCACCCAGTTCATCCTGATGTTGCCAAAACCCAAGACAAGAATTCCACCTCAAGGCGCTTCCTTTACCAAGAACACGTGGGCAGCTGAGCTTCCACGAAATCACGGTCTCCAGTTCCGGACACCCAAGGCTTTCTGCCCCCCGCACCTTCCCTGTGCACAGACATCACTGGAGGAGGAACCCGGCCTGCACTCTGCCTGCTCCAGGGTTCCGTTTACTCACATTTGTCCAGATGTGCATGACTCAGACCAAGGGACTGCCCTGTACTCCGCCTCCAGAAACCAGGAGTGTCCCGACAGCCGGGATATGTGAGCGGCTACAGCCTAAAACCCCCGCAGGCCCCAGCTGGCTGCCCGCCCCGCCCCCTCCCTCAGCCTCCTCCCCCTCAGGATCCTGACTGCCTCCCAGCCCTGCCCCCACCCGCTTTCCAGCTGGAGGGTCTCCCAAACTGCAAGGGTTCAGGGCAGTGTGATTGTGTCACGTCTGGCTTCGCGGTTTGGGGTCTTCCAGGCATTTACTGGGCCCACCGCCCATCCCAGGGCCAGGCTGATGGAGGGCCCGGGCCTGAGGGTGCTGACCTCACAAAAGTGGTCACTCCCCACTTCTTTAAGGAACCTGTCCTGGTCTCCTTTGCCCACCCGCCCCATCCCTTCTCGCCTCCACTCGCAAGGGAACACCCCCCCGCAAGCCCCCCCTTTACCTGCTGTCACCCCTGCTAGACCCCAGCTCTCCATCCCCAGCGACCACCTAACACGGGCGGGGCCCAGCAAATGTCTGTTGGCTGCATTGCATGCGCGCCATACACACAACACACACGGCCCACATCACACACAGCAGCCCTCTGTCTCGGCTATACGGTGGAGGCACCTGAGGAGCTTAACAAGGCACTGAAGCCGGCTCATCCCCGGGGATCCTGATTCGGTGGGCCTGGGCTGGCTGGGCTTTCCGAATCCCCCAGGTGAGCCCAGTGTGCGGCCCCGGTGGTTCTCAAGCATGGGGATCACCTGGCAGACTTGTTAGAGCACAGGCTTCCGGGCCCCCGGCAGGCCTGCAGTGGGGCCCTAGGACCTGCGCTTCTCACGGCAGGGGCAGGGGGTGGGGGACCCTCAGGACACGGAGTAAGTGTCTTCTCAGGGCAGAGCTGGGAGCAGAGGGACAGGGACCAGGGACATGGAGGGGCCTGGGGAGGCGAGGGGCCGGCGGAAGGCAGAGGACAGGGGAGGGGGGTGGCGGGGCAGTAAGCGCAGACCCCACGGGATTTGAGAAGACAGATTAGAGGAGGCGGCCGACTTCGCTGCTGTGAGGCAGTGAGTGAGCCCAGGGGTCCTGCGCCCTCGCTCCCGGGTGTCCCCTGAGGCCTGGAGTGGGCTGAGTCAGCCACCAGCATCTTCCCCAGACAAGGCACAGCCTCCCCACCGGCCTCCCCGCCGGCCTGCCTGCCTCCTCTCTGCCCCACCACCGTCCCTTCTCCACTCGGCAGTTCCAGTGATTATCCCATAAATGTCAGCCAGGCTGTGTCACTCCCCTTGCTTAAAATCCTCCCAAGAGGTCCCCCGGGCACCTGAACTCAGTTCAAACCCTACGTCCGTTGGCCGTGCCCTTCTGCAGAGGCCTCGAGACGTCCGCACAACGGAGGGGGCCCCAGATGTGGGCTCTGAAGCCACCGCCACTTGTTGTGCAGAGTCAGTGCCCCCCGAGGGCTGCCCCCAGCCCATTCCTGCGGCACATGGGACCCTCTTGCGGGCCATGTTGGCACCAGGGCTTGCTGAAGGCCTTGCTGAACCTTCCAGAGATGCACGGCACCTAGGACACACCCACCCTGCCTTCCCTCTCTTGGGGTTGGACTTACATAAACCCTGGGGAACTTCAGCCAGCCTTCGCCTTCGTTAGCTGATCTTAATATAAGGGGATTCCCTAGTTATAATGCTACACAGGAGCAAAAGGACACCAGTTCTATTACCCTGCTAAGTACCCCCTTTCCACCCACGGAGAGACCCACTGAGGGCAGCTTCCCCTGTGCCAAAGATGTGGGACAAGTGACTTAATAGGGAAGAATTCCCAGGGAAAACTGGCCAGGCATGAGGAGTAGGACAGGGAAAGGGAGGAACTGGCAGGGATGCACGTCAGCTCGACGTCATCTGGGTGTGTGGATCTTCCTTGAGGCACCCTGACGACCTCGCACGTATCCAAGCGCCATGGAGGCAGAGGCTTGAACCACAGCTGATCTGAACGTGGTGGGAAGGCAGAATAACGCCCCCAAAGATGTCCACACCCCAATCCATGGAACCCGTGGATATGCTGCCTTCTACAGCAAAAAGCACGTTTCAGGTGGGATTAGATAAAGATTCTGAGATGGGAAGACATCCTGGATTATCTGGGTGGCCCAACGTGATACAAGGGTCCTTGTGAGAAGGAGAAAGATTCCACCATGAAGACAGGTTGCAGTGGCCTGATTGCCATGGGGCCGCGGGCCGGGGGAACGCAGGTGGGCTCCAGATGTGGGAAAAGGCAGGAGAAGGATCCTCCCCCTGAGACTTTAGAAGGAGTGAGGCCCTGCACCATCTCGATTTTAGCCCAGAGGAACCCACGGCAGACTTCTGGCCTCCAGAGCTGTGCGGTAATAAATTTGTATTAAGCCACCAAGTCTGCGATAATTCGTGAGAACAGCAACAGGAATCTAACCCTGAGCCTAGGGAACACCTTGATCCTCAGAGCAGGAGAGGGCGGGGCCTGGGAGGAGGCTGTCCTGAGGCCAGTCCTCCTGGGGTCCTGGCTCTGCAGCCTAGGACTGGCTCCTCAGCAAGTCGCATCGTGGTCAGCCGGCCTCTGATGTTGATGTCCTCCTTTTCTGGGGTGTGGGACGAGGGCCTGGGAGGCTGACACCTTTGGCTTCTCTTCTCACTGTCTATGTGTGTAATAAACCGTCGAATCTAAAAGTGGGTGGTTGTGTATTCCTTAACCCAGTCCCTGAGGGCTTGGTGCTGGCCGGACCTGTGTGTTTGAGAGCGTGACCCAGGCCCAGCCTCAGCAGACCCGCGGGGGGCTGGGCAGGAATTACACCTGAAGGGAGGGGAGCTGCCCAGCAGGAAGACTTAGACCCCCAGGTCCTCCAGGCTCTAAGCGGGGGAGGTGTGGCCGCAGTGCCCAAGGGCAGGCGCCTGAAGCTGCAGGTATGAGCATTAGCAGCAAAGCACACAGGTGCTGGAAAAGGGATCCCAAAGGCCTGGGAGGGGGGAAAAGAGATGAGGCTGTAGAGTTTACTTCACCCACCGAGAATTACGGAAGACTTGCCTCGGTGATGGACTCGGACCCCACGGACTGAAAGTGGACATGCAGCCCGTGCTGTGTAGCTGTAGGAGCACCACCGAGGTCCCTGCTCCTGGGCGGTTGTCAAGGGTGCCATTAATACTCCTGCCAACGGCCAGGCAGGCGACGGGGGTTGTCCACAGACCAGGAAAGGTGGTTGTTTCCTTCAGGAAACAATACAAGGGCCCAAGCTGCACTTTTCATGCCAAACTACTCCTGGAAGCCAGTGGGCAGCCGGCCACCCCAGGATTCTCAGAGCCCAGAGCCTCAGAAGGTGGCTCCACCTGGATGCCTGGCCAAGCTGACAAGGGCGGCTCTTCAGTGACAGCACAAAGGGGAAACCTCTGCTCTCTTGTCTGGATGCACCTTTATCTTTTCTTTCACTAAACCCAGCTCCCCCCCACCTCCGTTCACCACCCGCCCCTATCCCCCCGCCCCCTGGGAGGTTTCCATCCCCTGTATCTTCCCTCTGGCTTCTTCTCCTTCTCTCCTTCCAACTTAGGGATGTCAAAGCCCCCAGGCACCTGGAGCACGCTCAGCCACAAACCCTCAGGGACAATGACGAGTTTCACTCATGATCTGGAAGAAAGACTGGAGGGAAGGAGGTGGGTTTAAATCAGAAGGTGGCGAAACTTTTTTTGCAAAGGACCGATGGGAACTCTTAGACTTCACAGGCCCTAGAGTCTATCACAACCAGCCAACTTTGCTGCTCGCTGTAGCACAAAAGCAGCCACAGACAATATGTAAATAAGTGGGCCTGGCTGGGTTCTAGAAAACTAATTACGAAAACAGCCAACAGGCTGATTTGGCCTGCGGGCAGTTTGCCAGCCCGTGGTTTACATGTTCACAGAATCCAACAAGTTAAAATTAGAAGGAGCTTAGCCATTCAGTACAGGGATGGCAGATGGGCTTCAGCCCACCTACTGACTCTGATTCTCAGTAGTGGTTCCTGGCACACTTGTGTTGAGAAGGATTCTGAGGCCAACACTCAGCTCAGAGGTAAAGGGTCATAACTGAATAGCATCCTATGCCATGGGCAGGGAGGGGGCAGTGGCAGCCCCAGTGCCTTGTATTGACCACTTGATTAACTAAACTGCATTTTATATATGAATAGCTAAACCCAGAGAGGTCAAGTGACTTGCTCAAGGCTGCACAGCTAAACCCAAGAGAGTTGCTTATTTTTTTTTTATTAATTTATTTATTTTGCTGTGTTGGGTCTTCGTTGCTGCATGCCGGCTTTCTCTAGTTGTGGCGAGCGGGGGCTACTCTTCATTGTGGTGCACAGGCTTCTCATAGCAGTGGCTTCTCTTGTTGCAGAACACGGTCTCTAGGCACGTGGGCTCAGTAGTTGTGGCTCGTGGGCTCTAGAGCGCAGGCTCAGTAGTTGTGGTGCACGGGCTTAGTTGCTCCACGGCATGTGGGATCTTGCTGGACCAGGGTTCAAACTCGTGTCCCCTGCATTGGCAGGCAGATTCTTAACCACTGCACCACCAGGGAAGTCCAAGGGAGTTGCTTATCAGCTGGTTTCTTCATTTTACTCTGCAGCAGAATGGCAAGTTACGTTTATCCCATTGTCTCATCTTCATGTCTAAACCAAAGAATTCCCCGAGGCCCTTTCTACCAAGTTTCCTAGCCTGGCCTCTTGAGAGCTAAGTGACAGAGCCTAGGCCCCAGCTAGTCCTTGATTTGTGAGAATCGACGTTCTGGGGGCTTTCACACCCATCAAAACATCAAATTCGTGATGTTTGAAACATTGAAAGCCACTCCCATGGAGCGCTGCCTGCCGGGTCCTTGTTCATAGTGGGGCATGAAGTGGCCCCCATGATAAGAGGTGGTTTACCTTCTTGGCAGGAAATATTTCACAAGCGTTGTGGACCACTATCTTGTGGTCCCTGCTGGGCTGAGGCTGATCTCGAGCTCACATCAACATTCTGAACATCAGGCTCTGGTATTTCTCACCCGTTTCTATTTCTCTATTTCCTGAGATTCTAAACGGTTATGAGTATCAGATAATAACAGACAGGGTCTTTATTAATGCCAACTAGTAAGCAACTGCAGTAACAGACTCAAAACAGGATGCAGGTCGAAATTTTGGAAGAAACTTTTACAACCCCGAACTCTGTCAACGAGGTTATTTTATTTAAAAAGCGGATTGGCCGCTGTTACTGCACATCTGGTATCAAAGCTTTGAAATTGTTTGGGCCTCAGTGGACTTGGCTGGTAAATGGAGTAATACTAGCCCCGTGGCCGTTACAGTGGTCAAAGGTATAACAGACTGTGGCATCAGCCTACACCCCCGGGCCGTCAGAGAGTCACTCATGGCCTTGGTGGACAAGGCTTCCTCCCTCCAGCACCCACGGCTCCCCCTGCCCTGCCCCAGCACGTGCAGCCAGAAGAGCCGGGGAGAGACCGCCCACAGGTGCAGCCCCCAAGCAACGAGGAATGACGGAAAGGACCCCGGCGTCTTCGCCCCTCAATGGACAACTCTGTGGAATCGTTTGGTGTGTGAAATTTTTATACAGTCTCTCAGAAGGTCCCCAAGGGTGCTTGAGCCCTATTTCCTTCTGTCATGAACCCACCCTTCATTGGTTCTCTTCTCTTCTGTCCCATTTATTCCCTTCCTCCCCATGTGTCCTGGGGTCAGCTCTCAAATTAACTACCTATACCCAAATCCTTGTCTCGGGGACACACTTCTCCTTAGGCTGGCATGAGAATGTGTGTGCCCCCGAACCCACCCTGACACCAGGAAGGGGATGAGAGGATTAAGCCCTGTGGGCAGCCGTGGGGAGCACCTGCTAAATCCCATGTTGCCCTATCAGAGTCAGTGAAGATCAGGAAGCTGAAGTGGCCAGTAGCAGTCATGGCATTTGCTGTCCAGCATGCTTTCCTAGCCCCCATCTGATGGTTACTCTGGGAGCTCCCTCTCATCACATGGTCCTGGTGGGGCTGATAATCCCTTCACCACCCCCTCCTCAGCTACTGCAGTGGGCATGTGACCCAGGGTAGCCAATCAGAATGTTTCATCCTCTTGGACATTCTGATTAGCCCAGGCCAGTCCAATCAGAATCCTCCCTGAGGTTAATATGGGACCCTGGGAGAGGCTGGATACGAGGCTTGCAAATCAGAATTGTAAACTGAGAAGGTACCCCTGGAGTTGGGGATGCCTGGGATTCCACCTGCCATGAGAAGAGAGCTTGTGTGCAGAATGAGGATAAATAGAGTCAAGTTGAGATATGAGAGACGGCCCACATCACCAGAGCCACTGGATCCAGCTGTACCTGAAACCATATTGTCTTTGGACCTTGTGGTTACTAGAACAAACATAGTCCTTTTTTGCTTAAGTTGAGTTGGATTTCTGTCACTTACAACCAAAAGGTTTTGGACGAGAGGGAAACATTTTTTAGCTGTGCCTACTTGTGTTACCAAACCAGGTTCGTCTTGACCGATGCACAGCAAGCCAAAACGCTGAAATGCTGAGGTTTGCAGCAAAGAGAATGTTTATTCACAAGGCAGCCCAGCGAGGAGACAGGAGAACAAATCTCAAATCTGCCTTCCTGAAGGGAAGGGGCTCGGGGTATTTATGGGATAACGAATAAGGAAGCAGGGTGGGCTGAGGCATGGGGAGCATATGGAGAAAGGCGATTGGGAAAAGGTGCAGTAATTGTCATTCTCCACAGGCATAACTAAGCTACAGGTTTATGCACATTCTGAGGGTGGAGTTTTCAGCCCTCCAATGTTAAAAGGTCACTTAGCGGGACACTCGTGCATGCCCGGTGGGATGGCGGTGGTCCTCTGCAGTCTTAACCAGCTCAGCTAGAACTAGACGCAGTTGACCCCAAGTTTCTAAAAAACAACTCTTGCCAACTCACCTTATGGTCACAAGATGGCTGCTGCAGCTCCAGACATCATAACCACATACAAGTGGGGGAGGGACAATACAGCAGATGGTATTCGAGTTGTTCCAGTCTCCCACCACTTTAGCACTTTAGTGAACTCCAGCCAGTTTCCAACTGCCTTTACCTGAAGACTTTTTCCGAAAACCGCAGAAGGCTACTATACCCATGAGCATCAGATCAGAAGTAACAAAAACTTCGTATCCCCCAAAGCCACTGCCAACCAATGATTGAGAAGGAGTTGGTATATAAATACCCTAGTTCCCTGGTCCCTCTGAGGGATGACTCCAAAGCAAATGATTTACACCTTTTCCAAGACTTTCCCTACGTGATCAAGCTCCAGTCACCCATAGTAGTGCCTATAATGCACCCTTTGTTAGACACCTTCCCTTCCCTGTCTCAATTCCCTGACCGCCTACCAGTGTTTCCTGTGATTATTGTACCCGCAAAACTGCTTTCCCTCCAGTGCTAATCTCAGGGAATGTTGGGGGTCCCCAAAGTGAGACAGATTTCCCCCTTTATCAGGGAGGGAAGATCTTCCCCCAAATCCCCTGGTAGACTTCCCCTTGGCCAGACTTGGGTCATACGCCTCCCCCACCTGCCTCTATCTGCCCCAGGGGGAGTTGAAACAGAATCTGACAAAGGGAGGCGGGACAGTTATGCCTCCTGAAGTTGAGCTCACTGCCCCCGCAGCCCAGATCAGGGTTTTGTGAGCAAGATGAACAGAACAGGCAATGATTGTTGAGTGGGCAATTATGCAACGTCGGGTTCTATTCAGTCGTTTTAAATCAGTGCCCGAGACAATAACACAGAAGTCACGCCTGGAATATTTACAGAAGACAGGACACCAGGAGATGTAGCAAGTGTGCTGCACAAGAGAATAAGGAGCCTCCATGAACCTTACAGAATGATGGACTGTTTAGTGGGGTTAGTGAGGTTTAGTGGGAATTAGTGTAACTGCCTGGAGCTGAGGCCAAAACCGAAAACAAACAAAAACTAAGAAAACAAAAATAAGCACACAAGTGTTGGATGGAAAAGTGAAGGCTTATCAAGAACACAGTGACAAAGGTGTAGGGATAATTCATTGTGTCAGCTGCCGGTCTCCAACAGGATCACAGGTTCGCCCCACAAAGGAAGAGATGTTGAGACAGAGAGAAGTGAAAGTCCTGTGCTCCTTGTCCTGGACTGGCATAGCTGGGGATCGGGCACCACCTGTGACATCCCTTGAAATAAGCAGTAACCAAATGGAGTGTACTCAGAGGAGAGTGGCCAGGATGAAGACAGACCTGGGTGCTGCATCACGGGAGAAGAGGCATCTGCTGGAGGGCATGGTGAAGAGAAAACTGTATTAGTGCAGGTACTGGAACTATACAAAGATTTATGCCTCTTCCCGGTGACAGCAAATATTTGAGCTTGGCTATATTGTCCTCTTCCGGTCTCAATACTCAGTGTCCAGACAGAGAATCAGGAACCTCTTTAGGTATTTCCAACAGGAGAGATTTAATACAGGGAATTTGTTACAAAGATATTGGAAGGGCTGGAGGTGCAAACAGGGAGAGCTCAGGATACCCAGAGAATAATACCTGCAGGAAGCCATGATCACCTTTGGGGCTGGAGGAACAACAGGGAAAATGGGATAACCCAGAGCCCCTGGAGCCGCCTGAGCAGGAACCTGCATTATTGCTGCTTCTGCTGGAGGCTCAGTATGCAACAGAAAGAATAAGATTAGCTTCCTCTTTGGCTGCTTTTCAGTAAATGTCCGTGCCTCCCCTTGGAGGAAACTCAGCAGAAGCCCACTGGTAAGAGAGCCTGGGAAATGGCACTTGCAGAATTCCAGCCCCTTGGACGTGGAGCGTCAGGTGGTTCACAGAGCAGGGTGGAAGGTGTAGAGAGGATGTGTGGGTGATGTAAGGAACGCTGTGTAATAGCAGAACTGGACGAGAGAGAGCGAGAGAGCAAGAGAGAGAGAGAGAGAGAGAGAGAAAGGACAACCCCCCTCTTCCGTGCTGTGTAACGGGCATTCCAACATCTCACAGGTCATTGGACAAGATGTCCTATAAGGTCCCTTCAATGCATAAGAGTCTCAAATTCCAATTATGTATTGTCCACATTCACATTTCCATGGCTGTCTTCCATGGCGAGGTTTTATGCATCTCACGGGGTGTCGGGGGTGATTATTTGGCTCCCCGTAGACTCCGATCTCCCTGGGAACTGGGCTCACAGCGAACTTCTCATCCTACTGTGTAGAGCTGTCTCCCGGTGCTGCCTTCACCAATGTCATCGCTAGGCTGACGGGCTTCTCTGTGTGCGGGGCTTATTTAAAACTCCACTCTGCTCTTGAAATGTGCCCAGGGTCTTAAAGGAAAGATCCCTTCCAAAAATTGGACAGGCACCACAATAAATTATGCAGAAAAATAAAACCTTTTTCTCCGGCACAAAAGAAATGTAAGAGCTCATTAGCCTTAGGAATAAATAGTATTTTCTAATGTGTGAGGCCAGTGGGCAGAACCATGAATATTCATGAGCAATCCCCCTGCCCCTCCATCCTGAAATGAATGTGTTGGAATTCATTCATTTGAATGTGTTGGAATGAATGGTTAGGTCCCGCCCATTTGGGGGAAAGATATTAACTATTGGTAGGCTGATTGACCAAAAATGCTCTATAAACAGGATTTCTGACATTTTCATTAGAACTTGTACCACTTTCTGACACAAGTTAACTCCTGGCAAATGCAGTGGAAAAAACTGGCCCAACTATTGATTTCAGATCAAAAATCTGGATCAAGGAGGCTTCCAGGTAGTTTTATAAACTCTACTGCCCACCCCACGCCCCTCCCCAGTAAATAACAACTCTTTCCACCATGGCTTTCATGCTGCTCCTCTATCTCCCACCATATGAGCAGAAAGTCTCATGGGAACCAAAGCAGTGTGGCGAGCAGAGCCTCCTAAAGTCTGATTAGGAGCGTGCCAGTCCTTGTGGACAAAGTCTTGGGGTCTTTCCCTCCCTGAGGGTCTTTTGGGGTTTTTTTCAGGGTTGGATTAAGCCAATGGTTCTCAACATTGATTGCATATTAACATCATCTCGAGAGCTTTTCTGTATCGTGATACCCACACTGCAGACTACCAGACCCAGCAGTGTCTGGGTGTGCACTTGGGGCGCAGCACTTTACCACCTGAGCAATTTCAACGTACAGCCAAGGTCTCTGTGGTGCCTGGTTTCTAAGACACTGCCATCAGTCCCCACCCTTCCTATCATACACACAGCTCCCCAACAGGGAGGGGCAGTGTGTTCCTCCGCCCCCTGAACCTGGCGGGAGTGATGCATGCCACTTCTGGTCTAGCTTACCAGGGAAGTGGCAGTTTCTGCTTTCTTCCCCCTGGAATGTTTGCTCTTATGACGGTTCCCACTCAGAAGCCGGCTGCCATGCTGTGAGATGCCCAAGCCACACAGAGAAACCACATGGTGGGGGTGGCTGTCAAGGAGACAGCTAATCATCAGCTGCCACCCACGTGGGGCAACCTTCTGGGGGGTCCAACCCAGTCAAGCCTTCAGATGCCTGAAGTCCCTGTTGACATTGACAAGAAGAAAGTGAAGGCGCCCTGCTGAGCCTAGTCCATCTGTAGAAGCATGAGAGGGAATGAATCATTATTTGAAGCCAGTAGGTTTGGGGTTATCGTCTGCCAAAGAGCAATGGTCAGATGGAACCACTGAGAACCACAGAATCAAGGGGCACCATCCACAGGTAGACACTCTCCTAAGATACCTACTGTCCCCAGGGCATGAGGACAGTCTGCATCTACAGGGCCTCAGCCCTATCCACACCCTGAATCCCGCCCACTCCCACAGCCTGCTGGGGCAGGGGCAACACAGAGAACAGAGGGGAATCACTTCTGTCCAGGGAGAAGCTAACCAACAGGTGTTCCCTTCTGGTGCAAAGATGTATTTGGTCTACTTTTAATTTTACTACCAGTATTATCAATTTTTATATAGTGTGTTATAATTCATAGAGTTCTCAATCCCACTGGGTCCCTCCTGATACTTCTGGAAGGGAAATAGGATCAACAGTCCACCTTGCAGATGAGGGAACCAAAGGCTCTGAGAGATTAGGTGACTTTGCCCAGATGGCATAACCAGTAAGTAGAGGGATTGGCCTTGAGTCCAAGCCAGGGCCTTTTCCCACTATGCTACACTGCTCCTCTGTTTTGGAAAAAACAAACATAAATAACATTTGGAGAGTGTGGTAGAAAGTGCTGATTGCCATTCAATATCTGTTCTCCCTTTCTGGCACAATAAAAAAACATTGATTATATTCAGGGAAAGAATGTATCCAGACAAACTCACATTTCCCCATCTCTCTTGTAGCTAGATGTGGACATGTGACTAAGTGAGATGTAAGCGTGGGTGTTGGTGGGGCTTCTAGGAAACCTGCTTCAAAGACACCTGTCTCAATTAAGAGAACTACCTCTTTTACCTTTTGTCTTTCTTCCAGACTACAGTTCATTCAATGGCTGGAGCTCCAGCAGCCATATTGGACCACGAAGACACTCTGAGGGCAGAAGCTACTTACTACAGACAATGGAGCAGAAATACGTAACAAGCTTGGGGTCTGCCCTGGGTTGCCTACTTCCAAACTTCTTATTAAGTGAAAGAACAAATGCTTGGGGATTTAAGTCATTATTTTTTAGACCTCTGTTACAGTCAACTGCAATTTCAAGTTTATAAAGTTTACATAACTGATTGTTAAATTCTAATTGAAGTTACAATTTGATGGTAAAACTAAATCTTAGGACACCAAAAGTCTACCTTCCATCCTAGGGCAACAGACGCTTTACAGTAAGGTCTTGATTCCAGCAGGCATGTGTACACCACAGGGGGAAAGGTGGGTCTGCCATAGAGTGGATGTGCAATTTATACTTGTTACATGGACAAAGACTTCTGTAGACATCAATTGGGCCCATCTCTGGTCACCACACCTCTGTTCCCTGGCATCCTTTTAAGGACTTGAGAAATGTATCACAAGAGTGACTTTTTTGGCCCAGGGAGAGCAGGAGCTAGGTTTTCTGGAGAAAATCAGCCTCAGCCCTCAGTCCCCAGAAGCCTTATCTCCTGTCTCTCCTGGTGGCTTTGAATTTGCCTTTGAGCTTAATGTTATACTCATGGAGATTTTTAAAGATGCTTGCATGATTGCATTCCTGTGACTTTCCGTGATAAGAGTTTGCTGTTTGGGTTGGGATCCACAATGAAGTCAAGTGGAGCATCCTGAACCCAACCAGAAGCTCAGCCCAACCAAGTCCAGCCAAACCCACTAAAGATTAACCAACTGCAGCCAAACTACTGTCTCATGAGTATGAAGTTAAAAGGTTGTTGATGTAAACCACTGAGATTGTGGGGTTGTTTGTTACGCAGCATCATCACAGAAGTGGCTGACTCATACACCATCCATTCAGAGAGTTGTGCAGGAAACCTGAATGTCACCCTTCTCTCCTGCCTCTCCCTCATGACTCACATCCAGTCCCCAAGCCCTAAATGCTCCTCCAAGCCCTCCCAGCCTCTCCAACCCTTCTGCCCTAGACCGGGCCGCACCTCTCTGCACTAGAGTTCTTCTCCAGTGGGCTTCCTGCTTTTAAACCACCCCTTTCTCTCTAGATGCCAGTGAGGTGTCTGAAGTGCACATCAGATCATGGCCCTCCCTCACCTGAGATCCTTCTGTGGGGTTCAGTTGGGGCATGACCAGGGACTTCTGTGAATA
Organism: Mesoplodon densirostris; assembly: GCF_025265405.1. NCBI lineage: Eukaryota > Metazoa > Chordata > Mammalia > Artiodactyla > Ziphiidae > Mesoplodon > Mesoplodon densirostris. The sequence goes on from NC_082676.1 coordinate 68,004,012, forward strand.
CATGCCATCCCACTTCCTGGGATGCTCTCCACTCTGAATCTAATCCAGCTCCAGTTCCCACCGTGCAGAGCTGGTGAGCTCCTTCAGACACTCTCCTTGACTCTGCAGTGTCTTGCTGAGCATTGTCCTACCCAGTGCCCCATCCTGATCCCCAGATCACCCTTTAGGACACTGTTAAAATTGCTTGTGGCTTGTCCAGCTTGCTCATAAACTGTGAACTCCCTGAGGGAAGGGCCTGAATACATTTCCCCAGAATAAACTCTGTGAACATGTCCAGCCCGAAGGCCTGAGCCACTGCCAGCAAGGAGCTGATCCAACATCATCTCATTCTGGAGGAGGCACCAGTCCTCCAAGGCAGAGGCTCAGCTCTGCCTGGAAGCAGTGGGTCTGGCTAGAAAACTCGAGGTGGGAGGGGAGGAACCAGGGAGTGAGAAAAAGCATATTTCGGGGGAAGAGGGAAAGACGGAGAGAAGAGGAGGGGCAAGAAGGAGAGAGTGAGAGGGCAGAGCTGAGGCTACAACCAGAAAGAGCAGGAAATATAGGCGGGTGTCCACATCTGCAGGCTCTGCTTCCGAGACTCAGCCAACTGCGGAATTCAAGGCTGGTGGGTCCGCGGATGTGGAACCCGCGGATACAGAGGCCAGCTGTCCTACACCATTTTATATAAGGGACATGAGCATCTGCGGATTTAGGTATCCACAGGGGTCCTGGAACCAATGTCCCTCAGATATCAAGGGATGACTGTATAAAGACGGTCATGAGGACCTTTGGGGAGAGAGATAAGAGCCGGCAGGAGAGAGGCCTGCTTCGTGGTCAGTCTCCCTTCCAGCTCACGCCTCTCAACTCCCCCACAGAACTGGCTCAGGCCATGAGCGCAGTTGGCTCGGGCCTGCAGTTCTGGTGCCAGAAACATAAACCAGGGAGTGAGAGAGGCGGGAGCCCAGAGGAGGCGGGCTGGGCGCCCAGCACAGAGGATGCAAGGCCGTGGGGTTCTGCCGTCCCTGAGGTAGGCCAAGAATTCTAGTCTCCCAAGACCAGGAGAAGCTAAGGGGACATCAGGACAGCCGAGGGCCCTGGTGCAGAGGGCTGCACCATGGCAGGAGGGGCTCCAGGCCAGGCTCCGCCAGGACGTGTGAATCCAAGCTGTGTCCTGGGAAGGGCTGGACCTGCCAGAATGTGGTTGCAGAGCCCACATCTCAGGCAGCTCAGGACAGAAGAGGTTTTGTCCCTAAGGAGACTCTGAGTCAAGCTGCTGGACCGTCCCCGTGACTCAGCCTGGGGGCTCGAGAAGCACATCTCCAAGGCACACCTGGCTGGAGTGTCCAGATCCATGAATCATCTGAACCACCTGGGGTTGGGCGCCTTCCAAAACTACAGTCCCAGGCTCCACCCCGGAGACCCCGAGTCCACAGAGCTGGGGAAGGCCTGGCAAACTGTGTGTATTTTTTTAAACCTCCCAGTGATTCTGAGAGGCAGCAAACTCAGGAATCATTGATCTAGAGCAGGGATCACCAAACTTCTTCTGTCAAAAGCCAGATTGTGAATATTTTAGGTCTCACAGGCCAATGGGTCTCTGTCTTAACTACTCAGTCTGCAGGGTGGTCCCACAAAAGCAGCCACAGATGATGCAGAAATGGGTGGCACGGCTCTGTAAACTTTATTTATGGACCCTGAAATTTGAATTTCATTGAATTTTTTTTTTTTTTTTTTTTTTTTTTTTTTTTTTTCTTTTTGCGGTATGTGGGCCTCTCACTGTTGTGGCCTCTCCCGTTGCGGAGCACAGGCTCCGGATGCGCAGGCCCAGCGGCCATGGCTCACGGGCCCAGCCGCTCCGCGGCATATGGGATCCTCCCAGACCGGGGCACGAACCCGTATCCCCTGCATCGGCAGGCGGACTCTTAACCACTGCGCCACCAGGGAGGCCCCATTGAATTTTTTGATGTCATGAAATTAAAAAAAAAATTTTTTTCCCAACCACTTCAAAAGTAAAAATCACCCTGAGTACAAATGAAGTCGTGGACAGGACTTGGCCCAAGGGTCGTAGTTTGCAGACCCCAGCTCTAGACCAGAGCTACTATGAAGAATTACATGTAGATGTTGAGGGCAGGAGTTTAGAAACCTTCAGAGCAGTTTGGCATTGCTGTGGCATCCAGGCATAGTGTGGAGGGCTCTGAGTAGCCGGTGGGATGATGGCAAACACGCTGGTGAGCTCATGTGGCCCGTGCGGCTTCTGGTCCCGAGAGGGAGGACCACCTGTGGTCAGGGGCGGGTGATGGGTTGGAATGTTTAAAAACTGGTCCTTCACCCCAGAAGTTTTGAACAGCAGTGATCTAAATTATTCCTTTGACTTCAGGTAGGATCCAAATCCTCCTTAATCTTTACCGAACCATAATCTCTAATTCCCCCTAAAATCTGCAGCCACAACTACAACAAACAAAACAAATCATGCGGGCTTCCCTGGTGGCACAGTGGTTGAGAGTCCGCCTGCCGATGCAGGGGACGCGGGTTCGTGCCCCGGTCCGGGAGGATCCCACATGCCGCAGAGCGGCTGGGCCCGTGAGCCATGGCCGCTGAGCCTGTGCCTCCGGATCCCATGCTCCGCAACGGGAGAGGCCACAACAGTGAGAGGCCCGCATACCGCAAAAAAAAAACAACAAAAAAAAAACAAATCATGCAAGGAAAGAAAGAGCTGAAAAGGAATATAACAAATGGTTAGTGAAAATTCTTGGAGCAGAGTGACAATACATATTATTTCTTTGTATTTGTCTGTTTTCCAAGTTTTCTGTAAGGAACATGTGTGAATTTTATCATTGAGAGTTTTGGGGGTTTGGGTTTATTTAAAATAAGAAATGGCTTTACAGAAATTCTCTGGAGACTAATCTCTCCTTTGGACAACCCTTCACACTGTCTACCAGCCCTTCAGTCAGGAGGTTCTCTGTTTTTTCCTTTTTCCTTAAATTTTTAGTGGAGTCTAGTTGATTTACAATGTTGTGTTAGTTTCAGGTGTACAGCAAAGTGAATCAGTTATACGTATACGTACATCCACTCTTTTTTAGATTCTTTTCCCGTATAGGTCATTACAGTGTATTGAGAAGAGGAAGTTCATTTTTATATTTAATCCACGTCTAGAGAATCAGGGAAGAGAAAGACGAAAATGGAAAACACATGCTGTCCCTCTGACTGCAGAGCTCCAGTTCTTGTTATTCTTTGGTATCTTTACCATGAGGTTTATGGGTGGGGGGCGGGGGGGGCAGGGCAGAGATGCCTCCAGTGGTCAGGAGTCCACGTCTGTGAGGCCTGAGGGAGAAGAGAGCTTCCCGCGCTGACCAGCTCAACCCCAGGGTGTCTGCTGGACCCTCCCCAGTGACTGCCTGTCAAGAGATCTGAGAAAGAGTGTGCTAGAAAGTTCAGGGCAACACCACCTCCTTCTAGGGAAAAACCCAAATGCCCAGGGATCATGGGCCTCCATGGACTGGGGTTCAAACCCTGACTTGACCACTTTTTTGCTGTGAATTTCAGGCAGAGCAGTGGAGCTTGCCGAGCCTCAGTTTCCCCCTCCAAGACAATGGGGGTAAATAGTGAGACCCCAGCTCCTTAGCAGGGAGTCATGGAGAGCAAACTCCTGACACAGGTGGGCTCGGAGATGCTAGTTGATTGAGGTCAAGGTCATTACCCCAGGCAAAGGGCAGGACATGATAACTTCTTCAACTTGAACTGGCTCTTCGAGAAGGCGTGAGCTGGGAAGAAGATGCTTTCTTTCTGGGCTCCAGCCCTGCACGCGTGTGCACACATTTGACTCTACCTGTGCGGCCGGGGAGACTGCCAGAGTTCAGGATTTCCTTTGCTCAAGATCTGCACAGTCCAATTTTGTAACCACATGTGGCTACATGTAGCTATTTAAATGTAAACTATTTCGATTTAAATGAAATTTAAAAATTCTGTTCCTTGGTTGCACTGAGCACATGTCAAATGTTCAGTAGCCACATGTGGCTGCCATAGTGGACAGCACAGACGCAACCCTGCCACCATCCCAGAAGATTCCATTATTCAGAGCCGTCCTAGTAGCTCAGCGGGACCCCAGAGGCCAGCCCTAGACAGTGAAGGATTCTGGTGGCAATTTGTGCTCTCATTTCTGCAACAACACCTTCTCTATTTGAAAACAAAAATCTACAAAAGTGCCATCTCATGCCTGGCATATTTGGGGGATGAGCAAGCAGACCCCTGGATGGGTGAGGTTGGCGGCCCCTGCAAGCATCAGTCCCCGAAGCCGAAAGAGACTCCTGTTCATGGGTTGACTGCTCTTAAAAAAATAACCAATAAGGAGATGGTGCTTTTGTTTTTTTTAACAGAAATATGTTAAGGAATCTGTTTTCAAAATGGTTTTGTGCTATTCACAGCATGGAAAGAGAAAGGGTGGCTCCAAGCAGTGAGGACGCTGAGCCACCCGACAGCTCAGGGGCCAAGACGGCCTCCGGATGCCCCGGATCCTCCCTGGGGCCCCAGGTTCTCTTGGCTCCAGCTCCAGGTTCTCAGCTGTACCCGGACGCACCGGGGCTCCCCTGGACAGTAGGATGGATCCAGCTCTCCTTCACCAACCTTCTCCTGAGGGAGCTTGGGAATCTTGATTTCTAATCCTGATCTCAGATGTGGTCTGTTCCTCCCTCGGGACGTGTAGGTGCTGTCGGCGTCCTCAAGCTGTGCCACCCCTGGGAGCTCCAGCCACACCCAGCTACCAGCACCAGCCCAGCTGAGTTGAGCGATGTCTCTGGCTAAGCCCGTTCCACCCACTCTCAGGCGTGGCCATCAGAAGTGTACAAATGTTGTTCAACAGTGTACAGTCGTACAAATACCCCACGCCCTCGCCCCCTGGGCTGGGGGGGGTGTAGCTCCGTTGACTCGTCCCAGATGCCCCAGCATGCCTGAGCTCAGCTGCCCACCATGGTCACTGACCAACCCCACCCCCTTCGTCACCTCCCTCCCCCTCTGTCTCCCCGCACACATCCCTACCGCTCTGTCCTGGGATCGCCTCCCAAATAAACGATTTGCCCTCGAAACGTTTGTTTCAGCGTCTGATCCTGGAGAACCCAACCTAAGGCAGAGACCAAATCCCCAAACAGTTCAAGAGCAGCACCAGAAAGTTCTAGAATCAAGAGAGTAATGTGTGATTAAGATGGAAGGGGGAGGTAAGAATCCACAGAGAAGTTCTGAGCGATTTCTCAGCAAAGGAGCCGATCATCTGGGATTCCCATGGCTCAAGGAGATCCCCGAGATTCAAATATATCCTTCTAGACACTCCAGGGGGTTGAAAGGAGAAAGGGGCCCATGCGTCTGCCCTGGAGGATCAGTTTAAACACCCTCCCCATGAGGGGCCCAGATCCCTATCAGAGGCCCAGCCCACTGAGCGAGGTCCAGTCAGCCAGGTTAGGAGAGACCCTCACGAGCCTCCGTGGGCACAGCACTCACTGGAAACCAGAAGGGACAGGTGCCAAACGCGGGACAGTGTCGCCCCAGAGACAGGGGGTCACGGGAAGGAAGGAGGCCACGTCCTGCCCTGGTCCCTGTGCAGGGGGGCCAGCAGGCTGCCCTTGCCCTGTCTCCTCTCCACAGAGAGACGACCCCCTTGCTGGGTGGGGTCAGAACACCCCCCAACGCCTGCACCCCAGGGCACAGCAGGCTGGCAATTGGCAGAAAGGCCTCCTCACCAGGCGCATCCATAGCTCGAGAGCAGCTGTCATCTGACAGAGAAGTGAGAGCCTAAAACTGTCCTCTATGTATGAAATAGATAACTAATAAGGACCTACTGTATAGCACAGGGAACGCTCCACAGTACTCTGTAATGGCCTATATGGGAAAAGAATCTAAAAAAGAGTGGATATAGGTATATGTATAACTGATTCACTTTGCTGTACAGCAGAAACTAACACAACATTGTAAATCAACTGTACCCCAATAAAAATTTTTTTAATAAAATAAAACTGTCCTCATCGGCTACATTTTGGTGTTTCTGCAAAAGCATTCAGTGAACCCAGGGTTTCCTCTTGCTGCAGAGCTGCATTGTTATGTCTGGTCACCCACGGACTTTTCCAGACTGTCTGCATCCCTGCTTCCAGAGTGGCCTGTGGGAGGAGCTGGGTCAACGGCACGGACAGCTCACTGCCTAGATTATTGGGCTGTTTTGGTTTTTAGCTTTGCATTTTGAACTAATTTTAGACTTAGAGGAAAGTTGCAGAAAATAATACAGAGAGTTCCCGTATGTTCCTCACTCCGCCTCTTCCCACGTTAGCGCCTCACAGCATCCAGCATGGTTGTTAAGGACAGAAAATTAGCATCGGTGATTCAAGTTAACATCTGGTAACTGAGCTGCAGATGGTACTAAATTTCACCTTTCCTCCAATAATGTCATTCTGGTGCAGAATTTTATCCACGATCCCACATTTCATTCAGTGGTTGTTTCTTCTTAGTCTCCTCTAGTCTGGGACAGATACTCTGTGTTTCCTGGTCTCCAAGGACCTTGACACTTAAGAGTACTGGTCAGTTATTTTGTAGAATGTCCTTCAACTTTGGTTTGTTCAATGTTGTCTCATAGTTGGAGTGAGATTATGCATTTTTAGGCAAGAATTCCATTAAAATGATCTTGTGTCATAATGTCAAAGGGTTCATGATGCCAATATGTCCTAGTATTGGTGATGTTAACCTTGATCGTTAGGCTAACACTGTGTCTACCAGGTTTCTCCGCTATGAATGAAGTTGTATAAGATATACTCTTCGGGGCTTCCCTGGTGGCGCAGTGGTTGAGAGTCCGCCTGCCGAGCAGCTGGGCCCGTGAGCCATGGCCGCTGAGCCTGCATGTCCGGAGCCTGTGCTCCGCAACAGGAGAGGCCACAGCAGTGAGAGGCCCGGGTACTGCAAAAAAAAAAAAAAGAGCAGCAAGGGAAAAACAAGAAATAACATACAAAGGAATCCCCATAAGGTTATCAGCTGATTTTTCAGCAGAAACTCTGTAGACCAGAAGGGAGTGGCAGGATATACTTAAATTGATGAAAGAGAAAAACCTACAACCAAGAGTACTCTACCCAGCAAGGATCTCATTCAAATTTGAGGGAGAAATCAAAAGCTTTTCAGACAAGCAAAAGCTAAGAGAATTCAGCACCACCAAACCAGCTTTACAACAACTGCTAAAGAAACTTCTCTAGGTGGGAAACACAAGGGAAGAAAAAGACTTACAAAAACAAACCCAAAACAATTAAGAAAATGGTAATAGGGATATACATATAGATAATAACCTTGAATGTAAATGGATTAAATGCCCCAACCAAAAGACACAGACTGGCTGAATGGATACAAAAGCAAGACCTGTCTATAAGAGACCAACTTCAGACCTAGGGACACATACAGACTGAAAGTGAAGGGATGGAAAAAGATATTCCATGCAAATGGAAATCAAAAGAAAGCTGGAGTAACAATACTTGTATCAGGTGAATGATATTTAATTAGAAGAAAGCCTTTAGCATGGTGTCTGGCATATAATAAGCACTCAACAAATATTGTTATTGTTAATAACATCATTGTTGTTCTTATTATTTATGAATTAGTAATAATAAGACTGCTCATTTGCTTTGCAACCTCCATGGCCTAGCCAAGTTGACACATACAATTAACCATCACAGTGGGCTACAGTTTGTGGCTTCCATTCACGTAGAAGGTCTCAAAACTCTAAATCCCTGCAGCAGCTAGGGCAGTGACTAAATGAGGGAACTAGTCAGGTGGGGCTTCCTCCTGACCTTGAGGAGGAGTGGGGACTGTGGCTAACTAGGGAGCTCATGCTTTGCCCCAATCCACTCTCACATGGGAACATGGAGCACCCGGAGTGCCAGACACACCAATTTTTTTCAAGAAATATTGAAATACAGATTTCTATGTGAATTCTTCTATTTCTTTAATGATGGCAACTAATTTTTAAAAATATGTGCAGGCCAAACAAACCCAAGTGTAGAAGTACCCTTAGGCAGCTCATTTGCAATCAGACTCACAGCTTCTTGCTGGATCTGTCAGAGTCCTTGTTTTACTGATTCATGGAACTTTTGGTAAATAAATGGTAGCTTTGTAGAGGGGTAGTAAGTTCTTTCAAAACAGGATTTCTGGGCTTCCCTGGTGGCGCAGTGGTTGAGAGTCCGCCTGCCGATGCAGGGGACACGGGTTCGTGCCCCGGTCCGGGAAGATCCCACATGCCGCGGAGCGGCTGGGCCCGTGAGCCATGGCCGCTGAGCCTGCGCGTCCGGAGCCTGTGCTCCGCAACGGGAAAAGCCACAACAGTGAGAGGCCCATGTACTGCAAAAAAAAAAAAAAAAAACAGGATTTCTCTGAAAACCCAGAGCATTTTAGTGATCACAATTTAGTGTGGATCAGAATCACCTGGAGGGCTTGTTAAAACACAGGCGCTGTGTCCCACCTCTCATCTCTGGTCCACTGGATCCAGAGTGAAGGCTAAGAATTCGCATTTCTAACAAGTCCTGCTTGCCCAGGGGCCAGACTCTGAGAACCACTGGTCTAGAGGGAAAGGAGAACATGGGTGGATGTCGTGGCAACATGACAGGGTAGAGCCTGCAGTGGGGGCAGCTGGGTGGTCCTCCTCTTCGAGGTCACTAGGTCATGCCGGTTCTGGGCTGTTACTTTGGGTTTGCCAGGTTCTCAGTCCTGCCCGCCTCTCCCTCTGGGGTCCTGTTTCTCAGAGCTCCGTAAGGAAACGTGAATGGAGGAAGGTGAGGTGAAGGCACCTCCTACAAGATTCTCCCCCCACCCCCGTGAATGATGCCCTGAGGCCCAGGGGCCTGAGAATGAGGCTTCCTGGTCCATCTCTGATGGTTGCACAACAATGAGTGTACTTAATGCCACCTAAAAACGGAAAAATAACCAGGAAAATGATAAACTTTATGTTACGTATATTTTACTACAATAAAAAATATACGTGTGTGTGTGTGTGTGTAGTTTTCTGACAATTTGCTATAGCAGCCCCGGGAAACTAATACACCCTCCATGAATGTTGACCTAAAAATAAAGGGAGAAGGGGAAGATGCTTTTTTTTTTTTTTTTTTTGCAGTACACGGGCCTCTCACTGTTGTGGCCTCTCCCATTGCGGAGCACATGCTCCGGACACGCAGGCTCAGCATCCATGGCTCATGGGCCCAGATGCTCTGCGGCATGTGAGATCTTCCCGGACCGGGGCACGAACCCGTGTCCCCTGCCTCGGCAGGCGGACTCTCAACCACTGCGCCACCAGGGAAGCCCGGGGAAGATGCTTTTAAAGGTGATGAGTAGCAGAGCAAAAGCTTTGACCTCTGTCTGTGCGTCTCAGACCTACGCCAGCCTCCCCAGCTACGGCGAGGTGGTGTCTCCTGGACTAGACACCTTCATCCCAGCCTCCTCCAAGTCACTTGACTCCGTGGCTCTTGGAGAGCTGGCTGGGAGACAACTCCGGGCCCCCCGGAGGCCAGGGCTGGAATTCGCAGGCCACATTCTCTGGGTGGGCTCCATAGCCCCCATAGGAAAAGGAGTGGCAACCCCCTCAGAGTCCCTGCACGTCGCAAGAGGGTGAGGGTCCAGCTCTGTTGGCCCACCGACCCGAACGGAAACCAAGTGCCGTCTGCCAGGGACACTGCAGCCACCATCCCCTGCCCCGCAGGGAACGGGGCCTGCCGCCTGGTAGCTCCTCCCTGGACGCCTGGCCCTGCCTTTGCTGGTTTGGGTCCAGTGGAGGCTTCTCTCCGTGGCTGAGAAACGGGAGGAAGGAGATTCACTCCAGCTGTTCTTAGATGCCGCCAACAGCCGTCTCCCCGCTGTCTAGTCTAGTCTCTGCCCCTTTCCCCCTCGGGGGCATGAATTAGGGTCTCTGTAGCTCAGCCAAGTGGGATGGGTCTACGTGTGCTCATTCAGGCCCACGCACCTGAATTAGGAGGGGCCTCAGCCACCGCGTCACAGTGACCAGAAAATCAAGAAGAATGAACTCGGAGCCTCTCAAGAACGCCCCCCTCTCCACTCTGCGAGGAAGAGGCCGCATCAGCAAGGACAGAGGCTCCTCCCATGAGGTCCCTGACGGAGCCGGTGTCCTGGCAACCCTGCTCCACGTGCTTTACCTCATGCGCTCAGAATGTCCTACCGAGAGAGGAGAACACGATCTGGAGTCCACCTCTGGCCCCAGAGAGGACAAGCGTCACTGCCACATGGCTCCCCAGAAGGCTGGAAAAAGCTGGGGCTCCAAATGCATATCCCCTCTCCCCAAAGCTGACTTTGGAAAGAATTTCCCACGTCCCGAGCTCCTGTCTCCCTTTGATTTTTCTTTAAATCATAACCACTTATTTCTTGAATTTTTCCTTTGGCCAAGAAACACATGCCTCCTGACCAGCACCCCAGCCCTACCCACCCCTCTGGCCTGGACCCCAGCCGTCCAAGCCCCTTGTTAGCTGGCAACGGGGCAAACAGACTCCCTACATGTGGAATTGAAGCTGCAGCTGGCCCAGTGGGGGAGGGATGCCCAGGCTGGAGGAGGCACCAGAGCTGTGCCCACAAACAGGGCTGGCTGTCCACTAGTCTTGGCCTCATCATTAGCTCTGGTTAAGGGGTCAGGCAGGGCCCTGAAGGCACTTCCTTTCCCTCCTAGAAGTTCCCACCACCTGCTCCTCCAGCAACTGGGTTCCCTAAATCCAGCATCCTCGCAGTTTGCCTGGCTCGGCACCACCTGCATTTAGTCCAAGCTGGGAATGAGTTTGAGATGGTCCCATGCTATTAGCCGCGCTCCCGAAAGAGTGACCATTTTGCTTCTCTCTGAGCATGTCCATCCCCACCTGTACTCTTCTCTGGGCGATAAGCTCAGAGGGAGGTCGTGTGGCTATCCTGGCTTCAGTCAGCCCTGGGCCCTGGCCTTGGCTCGGCCACTGTCAGCTGTGCCTGCTGGTCTGTCCCTTGCACTCACAGGCCTGAGTCACGGGGGCCAAATGGAGGCCCACGTACCATGTGTCTGAATATCTAAATGTTATAACTCAAGCTAATAAGCCGTTCAGTAAAATATGCTCCCTACATTGACTGTATTCTTTCTAAAGGGCTAGGAGGCCAGGTTTGAATTCAGCATTCTAGGGCTCCATGGAGATCCACGGCAGGATGTGGCCAGGTGGGGAGAGCTGACCCAGGCCAAGGCCTGGCCCCTGGCCTGCCCCCAACCACTCTGTCTTGTCCTGCAAAGGCCTCCTACACATGCACACGACCTCCCAGCCCCGAGTCCAAGTTCCACCAACCCTTCCACAAAGAGCTGCCTCTCAGCCACCCCTGCACCTGCTCCAGTCCTGGGTTGCCTTTGGGGATGTGGTTAAGGTCAGGGAGGAGACCCGCGTGGGTCCTGGGAAGAGGCCTCGTGCCATTGGGGCAAGAGATCTAGGGTCCCAGATACACGGGGCTTGGTCCTGGAGGCCTCACAGGCTCTGGGTAGGCATGTCCCCCAGCCCCTAGCCTCCTCACCCCCTGGGGAGGGGCAGAGCAGAGCCCACTAAAGTACAGGGTCCAAGGCCGCGTCCCCCTCCCTTGCTGAGGTCTAGGCCACTACTGATGTGACCTTGGGATATTTTCTCCACCTCTCTATGCCTCAGCTCCCTCCTCTGTAAAAAGGAGATGATAATAAGGCCTGCTCCACGGAGGTGGTGTGAAGGTTGACCAGGATAAAGCAAGTAAGACTCCCAGCACAGGGTCTAAAATGCAGTCAGTGAGTAAATGCTGCTGCATAACAAAAGACTCCAAAGCTTAGTGACCCCAAGCAGCACACCATTCCTTGATCTCTGATGATGTCGTGGGTGAAGAACTCAGGCAGGGCTAGGCTGGGCCATTCTTCTGCTCCTCGTGGCACCTATGCTGGTTACTCAGTGACCAGCTGGTGGGTTGCTGGTTTGAAGGAGCTTCATTCATAGTTTGGTACTTTGGGGGGGACAGCTGGCAGGCAGGATGCAGGAGGCCAAAGGCCCCTCCCTGCCCAGGGCTTGGCCTTGGGGTGTCCAGCCTGTTTGGGGACAGAAAACTCGCACCCGTGAAATAATCAGAAGGAACAGAGAAGGCTCTCTGTAGTCGTCTTCAACTCAATAACCCTGACGATGCTGGGTCTGCAGAAGCCCTTGGAAACCCCTCAGGACAACACGTTTTACCCATGTTTACTGCGTAGAAACAGCTCTTACGGTGACCCAAACGGAACCACCTCCATTCGTGTGTAACCAGAGTACAACCCGGCCTCCTTGGGGCAAACAGGGTTGAATTCACATGAAACACGGTCCTCTCCCAAAGCCTTGAAAGTGTTTTTCTAAAGTATCTGGAAGAGGCAAACACAAGAGAAGGAGGGGTGGCGGCGGGGTGGGGGGGGAAACAGAGGGAATATTCCAAAACCGAGGCGCACCACTCCTCCCCAGCGCCCCGCAGTATAGGCGAACTCTCTCCTCTCCCCTGCAGGCTCTGCAGCCCTCTTTACCTGCCTTGCCCCCTCCTCCCCACTCGCTCTCTCCTACCTCCCTTCTCCAGGAGACTTCCCCTCTGAGAGTAGCTCTAAGTGCTTTCTTAAGAAAATGAGTTTAGCCTCTGGGGCCTCCAGCATCTTCTGGATGCCTCCCCAGCCATTACCCAGTGAACACAACCAAGGCTGGGTGAGGAAGGCCAGCCAAGTCCGAGGGAAAAATGTTTGTCACTGTCACTCGGGGAAGATTCTGAGCTGCGGCTAAAGGCACCGATGTCACCTCAGCTTAGTCACTTAGTAAGTGTGTGACCTCAATGAATTCTTTAACCCTTGGACCTTGACTTAGAGTAGAAACTGGGAATGGGCGCTCCTCCCTGTGGGATGAGAGGTGCCGTGAACTTTGAACCTGCTATGTCCGGGGCTGAGGAATGAGAGGCAGGATCAGCTTCCCGGCAAAAGGCACAACCAAATCTCATCCCTGAGGAAACAGACCCAAGCAGAAGGCCGCTCCCCAGAACAATTGGTCTGTGGTCCTCAAAAGCATCATAAAGGACATAGGGCTCTAGAGAGACATACAGGCTGAAGGCAGCGTGATCTGGGATTGGACCCTAACTCAAGGATGGGGGGGTTTCTATAAAGGACATTCTAGGGACAGCTGGGGGGACGCGTCCGTGGATCACGCAGTAGATCATAGCTCTGAGTCCGTGCCATAGCTCGTGAATTTGATAAACTGTACTGAGCATCTGTAGGAAGATGCCCTTGTGCTTGGGAGATACACACTGAAGTATTTATGAGTAAAGCAGCAAGACTCTCCAACATTTTCAAATGTTTCAGAAATTAATAACAGAGGGACTTCCCTGGTGGTGCAGTGGTTAAGAATCCGCCTGCCAATGCAGGGGACGTGGGTTCGATCCCTGGTCTGGGAAGATCCCACATGCCGCGGAGCAACTAAGCCTGTGCACCACAACTACTGAGCCTGTGCTCTAGACCCACGTGCCACAGCTACTGAAGCCCACGTACCTAGAGCCCGTGCTCCGCCACAAGAGAAGCCACCGCATTGAGAAGCCCGCGTACTGCAAGAAGAGTAGCCCCTGCTCGCCGCCACTAGAGAAGTCCCGTGTGCAGCAATGAAGACCCAACGCAGCCAAACATAAATAAATAAATAATTTAAAATTTTAAATAAGTAACAAAAAAGAAAAGAAATTAATAACAGCACGAGTGTTATATATGCATGTGTGTATGATACATATATACTATATATATGTTTTTTATACATATGGAGAGAGGACAGTGCAAAAATTTAACAATTAGGAAATCTGATGACTTTTTGGCCCTGTTTTTATAAGTTTTCTGTGGAAGTATTTCAAAACAAATAGTTAAGAAGAAAAACAATAGTGGTACACAGGAGCTCTGCGGTTATGAATTTTAAAATATCAAAGAAGCTTGTTACTCAACTCTCATTCAACAAGCATTTACTGAGCACCTACTATATGCCAGACAGGGCTAGCAACGGGGACGCAGGGAACAAAAGCCCCAGTCTAGAAGGCCAGACCAGGGTCAGGTGTGCCGTGGGCTCCACCGTGCGCTCCCCCATCCACCTGGGACAACAGGCTCTCATTGTCCCAGGGAGGGCTGGTACCCATTGCCGGCAGGCCCTTCCCGGGAATTGCCCTCACCTGAAGGCATCCACTTGGCCTAAGGTTGCGCCCCCTCAAGGCATCTAATGGCTGGTCATTTGGGGGTGCGGGTAAAGGCCTGGCCCCTTGCCTGGGTCTGGGATAACAATAAAGGCCTCCCAGATTCAGATCTCGCACAGGGTCAGCTCAGACCCCCGTGGAGACAGCATGGCAGTTCAACCTCTCCCTTTGCCAAGAGCACACGACCACAGACTCAGGGTTTGTGTCCAGGGAAACTGATCAACGACAGAGTCCCAACAGGGAACAAATGCCACCATCAGATTAGGAAAATTCAAGGTGGGTTCCAAAGGGACAATGTACAGGAGCGTGGGTGGGGTGGGGTGGGACCAGAGGGACAAGGCAGCGCCCAGGGGCTGGGAGCAACCAGGCTGCTATCACCCTTATGCAGGACGCCCCAGGAGAGAGTGGACGTGTGGAGCAGTGTCCTTCGGCGAGACACAGCCAGCCCAAGATGGCCCTGCTGAGAGGGAGCTGTGACCTCCTTGCTCTCTCCGCCCCTCTGACTCCTGCCAGGACTCCCACTGGCTGAACCCAGACAGACGTCCATTGCGTGAGAACTACTGATGCTCTGTGTCAGCCCCTAGGGCACAGGGGAGGGGGTGGGGAGGGCGGGGAAGGTGAGGGTGGGTCTGGGGGCAGATGGGAGACAACCAGTGTAGGGCCCGATACTCCACCTCTGGATCTTATCCCTTCAAGAATTTGATGGAAGTTCTGAACTCTCCCCGGGGAAATGGAACGAACTCACACCCATTCTGCACCTAATTTTGAGGAATTCATGGATGCTCCTCCGGGAAGTCACTGCACCCTCAGTTAAACAATGCGGTGCTATGGAGTGGTGCACGTAGAGCCCAAATGTGAGCTGCAGAAGGGAAGAGAAGAGCAGAACGGGAGGGGAGGGGGTGTCAATATCCTTATCCTACAAAGTTGGGAATCGAGAGCTACATCGGCACCTGGCGTTGGAATAGGAGGTGCTCCTGTAGAAACCAAAAATAGTCATCGAAAGTTGACACATTGGGAGTACGGAGCTGAACCCCCACCTTAACTATCGTGGGGTGAATAGCTATTGTCTAACGATGGTAATTGAGGAAGGGAGGTATAAGTTTGTGATTTGGAGTCTGGAGGAAAAACATAAACTGGAACTTCCAAAAGATGCTATCTCTGGGGACTGGGACAGGTGGGCAAGTTCGGCAGATGAGATGCAGCTGTTTTTGATTTAAGCTTTTCTGACATATCTGAGTTGCTGCCACATAATACATTGCTTTGATAAATATAAATATATTTTTAGAAACCTTGCCTTTTTTGGGGGGGAACTTCCCTGGTGGTCCAGTGGTTAAGATTCCATGCTCCCACCGCAGGGACCATGGGTTCGATCCCCGGTCGGGGAACTAAGATCCCACATGCCGTGCAGTGCAGCCAAATATGTACATAATAAAAATAAATAAAATATAAAAACCTCGCTTTTTATCTGCCCTTATCTCTATCCCTCCAAGGCCCCAGAGCCAGTCAAACCCTGTATCCCTCCAGAGGCTGGCCCGCTCCCACCTGCAGAGCAGAAACGGCCCTGCGTCCACCACCCAGTTCTGTGTCACAACAAAACCAAAATGTGGTGACTCAAAACAATAAAAATGTATTATTTCTCATGATTCTGTGGATTGACCAGGTGGTTCTGGCTGGGAGCTCAGGGGAGCTGCTGACCAGAAGCCTCCATCCCTCTGTTTGTGTGTGTGTGTGTGTGTGTGTGTATGGTGTATGTTTGTGTGGTGTGTGTACGGTGTATGATATGTGTGCGTGTTGTGTATGTTTGTGTAGTATGTGTGTGTGTGTGTGTGTGTGGTGTGTGTCTCTCCAATCAGCTGCATGAGCTTCCTCACAGAATGGTGATTAGGTTCCAAGAAGGAACAATTCAGGAAGCAAAGGCAGAAGCTACAGGTCTCTGCAGCCTTGGTACTTGCATATCATCACTCGCACTGTGTTCTATTTACCCAAAGAAGTCAAAGCCCAGCCCAAACTTAAGAGCAGGGAATTAGATCTCATCTCTGAGTGTGAGGAAGTGGCCAAGAATCGTGGTCATCCCAACGGGCGGAGACAAAAAAGCTTCACGGCAAAGGCTGAAGACCCTCACGTGACCACTTCCCCTCGCCCCAGCAGTGCTCCCACCGGCCACACCTTGACGGACTGTCTGCTGGCAACTTCCCACCTGCGCTTGTGCTTCTGCACGGTCCCAGCCCTTTCGGGCCTGTCCTTTGAGTCTTCTGAGTGCAGGGCCACCCATGGTCCTAGACTGATGTGATCCCCTTGGTTCTTGATTTTTTACTGGTATCCTGGCCTTCAGATTTTAAAGCCCCAGATGACACAAACTAAGTCTTCTAGAAAATGCTCTGTACATTTTAGTGGAAGTCACTTTGCCCTCCCCCTGGAGGGTTGTAGTTAATAAATGCAATCAGTGTTTAAATTATGTATCTATGAATATATACATTACACAGCCATATCTGCAAGGCTGCCACCTTGTATAACTCCAGGGAGGCCCCATTCACACTATAGGCTGTGTATATGGTACCCCTGGAGTTACTCAGTGCACAGCTCACACAACTGAACATGGATTCCCTGGATATGGACGCTTGGTAAATATGTGCTTCATTTGACCTCTCCAATGTATACTCCTTTCAGGGCAGTGGCTCTCAACTTGGCTGTACATTATAACCACCTGGGCAGGCCACAGCCCCAAATAATTACATCTGAATCACTTTGGGGTGGGACCCGGCATCAGTATTTTTAAAGCTCCCTAAGAGATTCCAATGTGCGATCAAGGGTTAGAACCAGTACTCTCAGGGAGTACAGAATCTTTGAAAAGGCTTGTGGTTTTTATTGTAAAACTATAAAATAGCTGGCATTATTGGAGGAAAAAATTGAAAGTCACAGAAAAACCTAAAAAAGCAAAACAAACCAAAAAAACCACCTCCGTGCACTATTACCCCGTTGGGCTTTTCTTTTCTCTATGAACCTATTTCCCCAAGGAGTCGTGCGCCCGAGGTTTGCCAGCTTCCATCCTGCTCCTCATCAAATGAGAAGTGGGCGGGGAGAGTTGGGGTGCTGTTGGTAAACTTCACCTTCCCTCTGGCCTCAGGCTGAACGTGTGAACCCTCTTTATCTGCAGAGGTAGTTCAGCTCCTCCTTTAACCTTTCCTAGGGACACTCGGGGTCAGAGGTCACATCCTATGCCTCCTGTGGCCTCCGTGGGCTCCA
The DNA here is from genome assembly GCF_025265405.1 of Mesoplodon densirostris. Taxonomy (NCBI): domain Eukaryota; kingdom Metazoa; phylum Chordata; class Mammalia; order Artiodactyla; family Ziphiidae; genus Mesoplodon; species Mesoplodon densirostris. The sequence goes on from NC_082676.1 coordinate 68,021,430, forward strand.
GGCGCTGGAGGGAGACTTTCATTACCTGGCTGGGCCTCGCGTTGTCCTTCTGTGAGAGACCGGCACACGCTGTCTGCCACGGCTCTCAGCCTTGCGGAGCTGGGACCCCACGTGACACCTCCTGAGCCTTCGTATCGGTCTAATAATCCTCCAGAACACTCAGTCGAGCCCAAGCCCCCGGCCTCTCTTGACCCCAGGACCCCAGGTCTTCCTCCCTGTTTGGTGGGGTCCCTGGTTCCTGATCCAATACCAGGTCCAAGGCCAATGCCAAGCCTCAGGCCCGGCGGAGCAGGGGCCGGTGACCCGCGGGCCCATCTCCGCTGGTCCCATTGCCGACCACTGCCCACCGCTGGGACACTTGGCTTCTTTCTCAGGGCCCTGGGTAGGGCCTGTTGCTGCTGAAGCATCACAGAGAAACTTCTCAAGCACCCGGCCCTGGGGGTCCCTCCACTTGGCCCCCAGCCCTGGCTCGGATGCCTCCTGCCATGACATGAAGGACTCACAGCACAGCCACTCCACACAGACGTTTCCTGAAAGCCTGTTACAGCAGGTGCCGCTTCTGGTGCTCGAAGTTACAGCTGGTTCCTCCATCCTGGAGCAAAGACAGAACAGGGTGTCCCGAGGGGCCCTTACTGGCACGTAACCCTGCCCGGGACTGGGGATGGCTGCCTGGAGGAAGGGCTGGTGGACGGGCCATGCAGGGTGACGAGAAGCGGGTAGGTGAAGAGGACCAGCAGTGTCCCCGAGGGGGAACAGCACGTCCCAGGGCCTGTGGCAGGCAGGGGAGTCTCCTTGTGTGACCGACTCGGCTAGAAATTGGTAAGAGGCCAGACCAGAAGTTCAGGCAGGCTTTACTGGGACTCGTGCTGCACCACGAGGGAGAGAAACAAGTAACAGGTGCCCTTGCTCGTCCCCGAGGACGGGGAGCTGGTTCCTTACATGGGGTGAGGGTGTGGGCAGCTTGGTGGGTCAGGCCGGAGGCGTGGCTTAGGTGCCCCGCCCCGCCACCGCGTGGTGCTGTGTGCAGGCGGCATACCCAGGACCCTACCTTTGCTCCCGGCCCCTCAGAAGTGGCAGTTGCTTTGTGGCCTTTTTGTATGTTATTGATCATAATTGCCCAGACTGCACATGTGCGGTCCCTTACAGTTTCTTATATAGTTTAAGAAACTTACAGTCCCATATAGTTTTGTCCCTTACAGGTTCTTTGTATCTGTTACTGGAGGGGACGTTTGTCCGGATGCAAGCACTCAGGTAGAGGGTCCCAGGTCCCAGCCTGTCTCACTTGGAAGGGAGGCCATTGTGACAGGGCCCCTCCAGGCAAGAGAGTGGAGCGAGGTGAGCAGAGGGGGGCAGGGCCAGAGCACCAGCTCCCGTGGGCCATGTAAGCATCTTAGAGGGCCTTCCGAGGTTTCTAGGCAAGTGAGTAACACAGCAGACAGACAGACACCCACTGAACTGCCCAGGTAGAGGTGTGGGAGCCATCATCAGACATTGCCCTGTGTAATCTCTGAGGAGACACAGAAATCTGGAACGTGGTTTGCCTCCAGGAAGGGACAGGGGAAGGAGGGAGATTGTTGAGTATGGATTCTTCTATATCTTCTGGATTTTATTTCATGGGAGCACATCAGCTATTCCAAAGTAAAATAAAAATGAAGATTGATCCTGCCAAAATGAAAAATTGTAACCTGAATCTCTTCATAAGGAGCAATCCATCAAATCCAAATTGGGGAGAATTCTGCCAAACGAACAACCTGAACACTTTAAAATATCAGTGTCTCCAGACCTACTTGAGAATGGACTTGAGGATATGGGGAGGGGGAAGGGTAAGCTGTGACAAAGCGAAAGAGAGGCATGGACATATATACGCTACCAAACATAAGGTAGATAGATAGTGGGAAGCAGCCGCAGAGCACAGGGAGATCAGCTCGGTGCTTTGTGACCGCCTGGAGGGGTGGGATGGGGAGGATGGGAGGGAGGGAGATGCATGAGGGAAGGGATGTGGGAACAGATGTATATGTATGACTGATTCACTTTGTTATAAAGCAGAAACTAATAAAAAAATAAAAATAAAGAAGTGAAAAAATAAAATAAAATAAAATATCAGTGTCTCGAAAGACAAGGCAGGTGGGAGAAGGTTCCAGATGAGAGGAGGTTGAGGAGACCCAACAGCGGGGGTGGCAATGGGCCTTGGTTGGGTCCCAGATCAAAAGGGAGAGGCCAGGATTAGGATAACTGGCAAAATCTGCATAGAGGCCATAGAGAGAGACCGGATGTGTATCCATATAAAATTCACTGGGTGTGATAATGGTTTTGTGCTTATGAAGGAGAATGTTCCCCATCTTAGAATAGATATGCAGACATATCTGAGCAAAATGTCAGGACATCTGTAACTTAGTCTCAAATAGTCCAGCAGAAAGAAAGGAAGGAAGGAGGGAGGAAGGGAGGGAGAGAGAGAGGGAGGGAGGAAATATTACTGATTTGGGGGGAGGCCAATGTCTATATTTCTATAGAGAGATAAAGCAAATGTGGCAAAATGTTGATTGTTGGTGAATTTAACAGTTGTTATTCTTGCAGTTTTCTGTGGTTTAAAATTTTTCAAATGAAAAGTCAGGGGAAAATTAACATAAAATAAAAATACTTTTAAACGATTGCCTATGAAAGGAAAAAAATGAGTGTTGGCAGATTTCAGAATGAATGCTGGAACTTTTCATATTTTAGTCAAAAACGAATCCCTCCCCTGGACTGTGGTGGCCAGCTGACCTATTCCCTCTGCAAGTAACATAACCAGTTAAAATGCTCCTGCTTCCGTGTGCCCTTTTAAAAACACTCTGACTCCACAAAACAGGTGAAACACCTCATGGTAAAGGGGCTGAGGAAGCTGCACATTCAGAAACCTCCCAGTTCTTTTCAAGCATGTAGACATTTCCAACAGTGTAACGACCTGACCTTTTTCACAGGCCAAGCCCAAGTCATTTTTCTTTGAATAAGCTCAGATTTAGAAAAAGAAAATTACCCAGGTGTCCTTTAAAGAGTGAGTGTGATCATGGGAGCTCCCGGCACTGTGGCTGCAGGAGGGGCAGGGGGATGGCTGGTGACTTGGGTCCATTGGACCCGGTGACACCCCTCCCTCCACCTGCAGGTGCTGGTCGGTTCACCACATATCCAGAGTGTGGACTGGCCACCACACTGCATTTACGGTAAAACTGGAGGTAATGAGAAATAAAACTCATTACTGTCCACGGTTGCCCAGCAGTGAGTTGGCCCTGGTGGGCACCTGAAGAGAGTGTTTTGCTGGTGCAGTGGGCCCCCAGGGAGTCCTGGCTGGCTGGGCAGCGCCTGCGGTGGGGAATCCTGAGCTCTAATGCGGTGTGGAGAACTGGGGGTGCTGGGGACAGGTCTTGAGCTTGACTCCAGGCTCTCAGGGCTGTCTGGAGCACCTGTGAGGCCCAGGGTGGGCAGATTTCTGATGACAACACCCTAGGTATTCAGATTCAGGTTCAGATCCTGAAGTGGCTCAGTCTCTCCAAGCCTCATCACCTTCATCCCTAAACCGGGCAGGCGAGGATCCACCAAGAAGTACGCTCTGAAGATGAAGCGAGGTGAAGCGTCTCAAGCCTCAGAGCAGAGGATGAGCACAGAGCAGACGTGGACGCGGTAGCCCCCAGAGCTGGGCTCAGACGGGCTCCGCGGGACCGGGCCTGGGCAGCACCAGATGTACCGAGCAATGGAGGAGACCGCATCCCTGGGGTCCCTCCAGCCGCTGTGGCTGCAGAGGGAGGGAAGCGCAGGGGCACGTGGAAGGAGCACTCGGTGACCCTGTGGGGAGGGCAGGGAAGGTGGGGCTGAGAAGCCACCCTCCAAGGAGAGGAGAGAAGCCTCACGAACTGCAGGGTTTCTGCCTCCCTGAGTGGAATTTGCAAGTTTGGATCCTGAGGAGAGCTACTCAGGAAAATGGGGCTGAGACTCAGGCAGCACCCGCCACCCACCTCCCCTCAGCCTCCCCGCTAAATACGTGCCAAAGAAAGCAGTTCCATAATTTATATCCATGGAGAAAAGAGGGATCCTTCACAAGATCCTGATTCATTGGGACAACTGGGCGGACGTCTAGGAAAAATAAAGCTGTATCCCCAGCTTACCCCTCACCCCAAAAGAGACACATGAAAAGATGCTCAACATCACTAATCATCAGAGAAATGCAAATCAAAACCGCAGTGAGATGTCACCTCGCACCTGTCAGAAAGGCAAGCATCAAAAAGACCACAAATAACAAATGCTGGTGATGACGTGGAGAAAAGGGAACCCTCGTGCATCGTTGGTGTAGCCACTTTAGAAAACATATGGATGTTCCTCAAAAAGTCAAAAATAGAATTACCCTATGATCCAGCAATTCCACTGCTGACTATTTACTTAAAGAAAACAAAATACTAATTTGAAATATTATTTGATTTGAAATATTTGATATATGCACCCCTATGTTCATTGCAGCATTATTTACAATAACCAAAATAAGGAAGAAACCTAAGTGCCCATCAATACATGAATGGGTGAAGAAGATATGGTTTATACACACACACACACACACACACACACACACACACACAATGGAATATTACCCGGCCATTAAAAAGAATGAAATTTTGCCACTTGCAGCAACATGGACAGACCTAGAGGGTATTATACTAAGTGAAATAAGTCACACAGAAAGGACAAATACTGTACACAGAATTTTAATTGTATATGGAATCTAATAAACAAACAAAACAGAAATAGACTCATAGATACAGAGAACAAACCAGTGGTCCCCAGAGGGGAGGGGATCAGAGGTTGAGTGAAATAGCTGAAGGGGATTAAGAGGCACAAACTTCCAGTTATAAAATAATTCACAGGGATGTAATATACAGCTAAGAGAATATAATAAACAATACTAATTTTGTATGGTGACAGATGGTTAATAGAATTATTATTGTGATCATTTCATAATGTGTCTGATTGTCAAATCACTATGTTGTACACCTGACACTAACATAATATTGTATAACTACACTTCAATAAATAAATAAATAAATAAATAAATTCCAGATGGATCAGAAATTTAAACATTAAAACTGAAACCCTATAAGCGTTAGGAAAAATGGAATAATTTTTAAAAATAATCTCAGAGTGGGATTATCTTAGTATAACACAAAACCTGGAAGGCATTTTTTAACGTAATAAATTTAATTACATTAAAACAATTTTAATTCAAATGTCCAAAGACAAACAACAAAATACAAAGAGTATTTACAACATGGGGGTTGGCAAAGGTCAATTCCCTTAATAGATAAAGCACTTCTAGACATCGATAAGAAAAAGACCAACAACCCAATAAAAACAGATGGCAAAGGATAGAGCAGAGCTCATAAAAATGGATCTAAAGCTCTTTTAAATATATGAGAAGATGCTTAACCATACTTGTATAAAGAAGCGGGGATTATGATGACTATTACATACCAATTACTTTTAGCTCCTGGACTGGCAAACATCAAAAAATTTGACAGCATTCTGGGTTGGTGAGGATGTAGAGAAATAGATGCTCTCAAATATGTTGACGGGAGTTAAAAAATCAGTACAGTCGCTCTAGAGGGCGTTTTGACAATATTTATAAAAATTAAAAATGCACATATCTTTTGGCCAAGCGATACCACTGCCAGGATTCATCCCACAGACACACAGGCACTCATGCCAAGCAGTCTAGTTAAGAAGATAAAGACGCTCACTGCGGCTTAGTGAGACAGCGAGATTGGGAGCAACCCAAGTGCCTGGCAATAAAGAATTGGTTAAACAAATGTACAATCCTACAAGGGATACCAAGCAGCCATTTTTTAAATGAAGAAGCACTTTCTATGCGCATATCAACCTATCTCCAAAATATACTAAATGAATTTATATACAGTCACTGCTCCTCGGTATCCACAGCGGGATTGGGTCCAGGCCCCACTCTCCACCTCCAGGTTACACCAAAATCTGCAGATGCTCAAGTCCCTTATATAAAAGGGTGTAGTATTTGCATATGACCCACCCACATCCTCCTGTATACTTTAAATCATGTCTAGATTACTTATAATGTTGGCCCACACAGCAAATTCAAGTTTTGCTTTTTGGAACTTTCTGGAATTTTCTTTTTGGAATATTTTTGATTCATGATTGGTTGAATCCATAGACGTGGAAACTGCAGATATGGAGGGTTGACTCTGTGTGTGTGTGTGTGTGTGTGTGTGTGTGTGTCTGCATGCACGTGCTCATGCCTTGCATATAATATATACATGTATATATTATACATTTATACATACCTTGCATAAAATATACATATATATATATGCTTGCATGGACTATCTCTGGAAGATGCACAGGTAGTGGTTTCCTCTAGAGACAGGTAAGGGATAGAGGGATGAAAGCCACTTATGTTTCATGTGTGATTATATTAATATGCAGATGTATTACCTATTTTGAAAAATAACATATTTTTAAAGCCTTTACACTTCAGTAGATCAGCCATGTCTTCCTCTTGAATGAGTTCAATCCTTCAAGTCGGAAACCAAACTCCAGGTCTTCGCTGGTGGTCCAGTGGTTAAGACCCTGTGCTCCCAGTGCAGAGGGCCCAGGTTCAATTCCCAGTCAGGGAACTAGATCCTGCCTGCCACAACTAAGAGCCCGCACATGGCACAAAGATCCCCTGTACCACAACTAAGATCCAGCGCAGCCAAATAAAAAAATAAATATTTTTTAAAAATTGTCAGACTTTAAAAGAAAAAGGAAAGAAACCAAACTCCAAGGGGACCCCAAAAGTGATGCAGGCTTGGAACTGGGGAGCCTCAGGGAGTCTGTGCAGACCCACTGGAGGGCCCGGTGCACCATGGCAGCTCCAGGGTGGAGCCAGCCTGGAACCCAATGAATGTGCTTTTGTCAAACTGGACAGGCAGAGAGAGGTTGGGTGTGTGTGGAGAGGGGCGGTGGGCTGTCCTGAGCCGAGAGCCAGTAACCTCCAGGAGAAGAGCTGAGAAGGAAATTGGGGCCTTCCTCATGAAAGGAGACAGGGCTGGGACAAGACTCAAGGAGGTGGAGGTGCTGCTGAGAGAGGGGCCTGGCTCAGCCCAGGGTGAGGTGGGGTGCGGAGAGCCCCTTCCCAGCCGAGGACCTGGGCCCAGCAGCCTCTGAGAAACACTGAGGCCCGCCAGGCTGGAAGCAGCGCCCGGCCTCCCCCACCAGCCACATTTCCGTCCAGCCGTTGGCCTGTGTCCACTGGCCTCCACACAGGCTGGGCTGAGTCAAGGAATTCCAAGGAACAGGCAGCTCCTGCACCAGGCTCACCATGCCGCCCTCCCACCAGATGTGGTCAAGTTGGACTCAGAGGTCTGCACTCTGTAACCTCACCCGCTTCTCTGCGCCCAGGTTTCCCCTCTACGTTTAAGTGTTCCTTTTGGAAATTTTCAGCCCTTTTATGGCATAGTTAAGGGGAAAGGAATTTTTGCAGAGCTCAGTCAAAGATGTTGGCTTAGCTGGGTTGGGAGGGGAGGGCGACTTCGGGAAGAAGTAGGGGTCGGCTGGGGTGGCGGTGAGGGGACTATGTGAGGCCCTGGGGAGGGGGACTGGGCTTCCCAGGGGCCACTGGTCCTGAGCCTCGACTGCCTACAAAGACTACAGCTTTCTAGTCTCTGGTCATCCTGTACATCTCATCACCCCTCAAGTCTCCTCGCTCACCCAGCACTGTTGACGTACCACACACGTGCTCAAACGTCCCCCGTCTGCCGTGGGCCCCCGGGGTCCCCCTCCTTCTCCCCGCGGCTTGTCTTACCCTCTGTCCAGCTACACCGGAGAGAAAAAGTTATGGGGAAAAAGAACTCTCCGGGATCCACCCCAGCTGAAGTTGTTGAGAGCAACTCTGAGGACACCAAGCAAATTCCACAGAGGCCACCGCCCCACCTGGACTCCGGGGGCTTCCTGCCCCTGGGGGTCTTCCGAGACTGGCCCAGTCTCCCCGCTCAGACCCCTCAGCCCAGACCTCTGCCCGGCATCTGCTTTCCCCACGCTGTCTTCTTCCTCCCATTGCTTGTTGATTTCCTGCCAAACCATTTCCCTCCTGGCTCCAAACTTCTGTCGGGAAAGAAATGAAATCAGCACTTGGAGCACTGGAAGGGGAAAAACAGCTGCTTTTAACACAGTGAGCTCGGGGGGAGGGGCAGCCGAGCAGCTGGATCTTGGTGGAAAAGGAAGAGTCTGGTGGGAGCACAAAGCTCATGGCAGGAGGGGTAAACTCACATGCCCGGTGGGCCCAGCAGACACCATGACGGGGGCTTCCTAATGGCATCTTGGGCTGTCGTCTTCAGACGCAGACACATCTTGTGTCCACATTAACCATCCTTGGGCCGTGTATTTTCCTCCACTTTAGAGATGTGAGTACAATATCTTTCCTCTTCACTCTCCTATTAAGAAAAATTATAGTGCATGTGTTTGGGGCATAATAGAGAGCAGTGGGGGCGGTGGCATCAGGGTCACCAGGTAAAATTGCTCAGGATGGGCAGGCTCTGTGCCATCCACCAATCGTGGCACGTGAAGTGTGGGCCTCCGTTAACAAATCTGACCTAGAGATCTGGATTTTTCGTGTAAAAATCGCCTGAGATTTAAATGGTGGCAACTAATCGTGGAGCTTTAAGGCACTGGCAGGTCAGTTCAGTGTGGACTAAACAAAATGCACCTGAGAGCTGGGTCTACGGGTCAGAGCTTGAGACCCTGGTTTATGCGTGAGAGCTGATGTGTGGACCCAGCTGACTGGGCCACCTCGGCCTGGAGTGGGCAATGCCAGGGCTCCACCCATCCCCTCAGGTCACCTTTTAGCACTGTGTGTCCCTGACCCCGGCCAGCTCAAAAGTGCTTTTGCTTTCCCAAGAGTGCACTTGGGGCTCATCTTTGGAGGGCTACCCTCAGGCTACTGGAGCTTCCTTGCTTGGAGACAGTGAGCCTGAAGCACCTAGAACTTTACCTTCTGCTGCCACACTCACCCCACACCTGTCATTCTTGGTGAAGGACTAAATGGGAACAGAAGTCCGGCCCTCTTGCTTTGAATCAAGATCACCCTGAGTAGCCCTCACCCTCCAGAGCTCCTAAGGACCAGGCTGACACCTCCCTCCCTTGGGACTTTGCCTGAGATCACCCCTGGCTTGGCCTTCCCCCTATCCTGACCTGCTTCCTTCACTCCCCTCGAAGTTCCTCCTGGGAGAATTTCCTTAATAAATCACAGGCACACGAGTCCTTGTCCCAGGATCTGTTCTGGAGGACCCTCCCGTAGACACAGCCAAGCCAACAGACAACTCCTCCCACAGTGGAAAGACTAACTTTTCCAGGAGCTGATACAACAGTTTGAGAGCCTCAGAGCTGTAGACCTTGTCTGACAATCAACTTAGGAGGCTTGGGGCTCCTACAAACCCTCTGCCCTGCCATCACACCTCCCCCTTCCTTTGCATGTCACCCTTCTTTCAGCCTTGTGATTGCTCCTAAACGTCCTCTTCCCCCAGCCCCCGCCCCCCAACCGCATGGCAGCCGCATGGCAGATTGTGTGTCTGACCCCACCCTGGGGTAAAAGCCAATTTCAGTAAGTCCCAGCCCCATTGTGTAGCGGCTGGTACAAATAACCCACACTGAAGTCATTTAGCAAAAGAATTCCCAGGGAATGCTGTGGGGAGCAGTGCAGAGGTGATCCAGTTATAATGAGATAGAAATTCGGGAATGCAGAGACAATCTAGAGGGTGCAGGCTCGGAAAATGAGGGAAGCCAGCCGAGAATGCAGTTGACCTACAAAAGAGGGCAGATCAGAGAACTAAAGAGAAACCGAAGCCAGAGCCCAAACCTGGTTTCTGTTGGTGGCAACCAAAAGCACCTGGAAGTGAAGAAGCCAGTAAAGGGCGTTTTACAGAGCCAGCTACTGCTGTGGGCAACTGGGCCACCCAGGAAGGAGGTGACCAACAGCAGAGGGGCATGTGCCTCAGAGTCATCCCAACTGAGAGAAAAGGAGCTGGGGTATTTACGCATCAGCTCCCGCCAGCCAGAGAAGCACTGCTCCGGTTCACTGGGTCTCAAAACAGAATTCTCCGGGAGTTTTTTCTAAATCATGATGTATGGGTCCACCTCCAGAGATCCTGAGTTAACGAGCCTGGGTGCTGGGTCTGGTGAAAGCCCCCCTAGGGAATTCGTGTGCACAGAACTGTTTGGGAAGCCCCGGTCTAGCCGATTTCTCAGATCCCTGTGAGCCTGCAAGTTCGGGGCCTCCCTGAGTGACTTCAGCTGAGGATGGAAACCCTGAGAAAGCCGCCAGTGCAGCTGGAGATAAATCACTCATTGGCTGGGGCTGCAGCTGGTGGAGGCTTGAGAAATAAGGGGTTTGGCCTCAACTCCACTGTTCATGCTCCCGTGACCATAAAGGAGCCCGACCCTCAGACGTTCTTTATAGAAGGAAAAAAAAATGTCAAGCATATTTTCCGAGGTTTAATTTCCTCCCAGTGTCCTGAAGAAACCCTCCTAAAGCTTAGGCTGCCTCAACCCCAGTCTCTGGTAATAACATCAAAGACTTTGAAATTGAGACCCAGTGTGACTTTGCTAAAGTAAATAAAAACCAGGGGAGGAGGAAAACTAGAAAGCACCTGGGTCTAGGAGAAGCCCACCCTCCACTGAGAAGGTGAAAAAAGAGGCTGTTTGGGGTGGGGGGAAGGGGGCAAAATTCTGAGGGTTAAAATTCAGGAAAAGGGAAATACACTAGGGTTGCCAGATTCAGCAAATAAATACCTAGTTCAATCAAAAACTAGATGCCTAGTTCAATTTGAATTTCAGGTGAACAATGAATAGTTTTTGAGTGTATAAGTGTGTCCCATGCAATATTGGGGGCATACTTATATTAAATACTGCATGGGGTAAATCTGTACTAAAGATATTATGCATTGCCCATCTGAAATTCAGACTTAACTGGGCATCCTGGAGTTTATCTGGCAACCCTAAAACATACAGGCAATTAGATTGGTCTCAGCTGGTTAGGACACCCTTAACTAGGCATGTGGGTTAAACTGGGTGTCTCTGTGCTTACCTACATGTCTCTGGTCTCACCTGGGCGGCTGTGGCCCAGGAGGTGCCTCTGGCCTTCTATTTTCAGGTGGAGCGGAAATGCCAGAAGAAGATGTGGAAGGAGATGAAAGGGGAAGAGAGAAGGCAGGAGGGGGTCCAGCTGGGAGGGTGAGGGGCCCAGCATCCCCCTGCCAGCCCTCCTCACCCCCACCCCACCCAGCCCTCGCTGCTCAGGCCGGAAGAGCTCCAACCCCAGGCTAGGGCAGAGTTTGCCTCTCCCTCTGTAAGCCGAGGATGCGGAGGGAAGGTCCGCAGACACCCGGGAGCTGCTGCGCCCCAGCCCCGAAGCGATGGGAAGAGGGACTGAAGGCTTATCCACGCCCCACCACCACCCTCAGGGCCACCCCTGCCCCGTCTCCCCGCCCCCCTGCGCCCTACATTTTTCTCCCGGAGCTGCCTCCCTCCACCCTCCTCTCTCCCCACCTCGCGAGCTTCCAAATAAGGAGGCCGGAGCCGGAGGAGCGGTCGGACGGGGATGCCGGGAGTCTGGTCCCCTCCCCGAGGCGGGATCCCGCTGCCCGCGCAGCCGGGAGGGAGGGGGCGCAGCTAGAAGCGGCCTCGCCGGCCAAGGTCAGGGTCGGAGGCCCGCGGCGGGCACGGCGCTATAGCCCAGTCCAGGTGAGAAGGGCCTGCGGGCCGCCCAGAACCTGGCCAGCCCCGCGCTGGCGGCGGCAGGACGGGGAGGATGACGTGGCGGCGCGAGGAAGCGCCACATCCTCGGGCCCAGACTTCCCGCTCCCAGGATCCGACCCAAAGAAAATAAGGCAGACCGAGGAGAGATGTCCGGAAGCAGTCACCGCGGCAAAGGGGAAACGGTTTAATGCATCTTGGTACATCAGCACGATGGAATGTGATTTTATATCTTCTGGCGTTCGTTAGCTGCCCACTTGGTGCCAGGCACCCTGCCAGCTCATGGGTACACGAAGGTGGGGATAAGCCTGGCTCTTTCCCTTGCGGGGGTGGTGGTCACAAGCAAAACCATGGCTGTTAAGAGCACAGACTCCAGAACCAGGTAGCCAGGTGGGCTTGAACAGGGGTCTATCTCCCCATCTGTGAGATGCGGACCTCAGAGGGAGGGGGGGAGGGTTCAGTGAGGTTCTGCCGGCGAGGCGCTTGGCACGGTGCCTGGCACTACGTAAGGCGCCCAACAGTTACCAACTGTCATTATTGCTGTTACTATTACTGTGGGCGTGTGATTGGTGTCGTAACAGAAGCATGGACAAACTAGGATGCAGGCACAGAGAGCAATGGGCTAAGTACCACGGGAAAGGGCACAGAAGCTACTAGGAGGACACAGAAGAGAGTGTGCTAAGCAAAGAACAGGAGAGTGTGCAAGCCCTGAGCATAGAGAATGGTGTCTTTCATTCTGCCCCGGGCTGTCACCAAGGCCCCCGCAGGTGATGGCTCAGCTGGATCTTGAAGGGTGTGAAGTTTGCTGGATGGACAAGAAATGGAAAGGCATTGCAGGTAGAAGCAAACATGCGAGCCAGGGAGGAGGAGAGAAGGGGCAGGGTGAATTCCAAGAACGGCTGCTAAGTGTCTCCAGGAGAAGCAGATTAGTGGGCAGGGTTGCAGCTCTTCCCTTATGTGCATCTGCCCTCAGCTGCACGTGTGCCAAGCCGGCCCTCCCTCTGTGACTGTCTAGGCCTTGGCTCTGTGCTCAAGACCCCACCAGGCACAGCCTCCATCATGGTGAGGTCCCCATCCTTTTAGTGACCACCCCAAACCACTCAAGATACTTTGAGGCCGACATCAAAAGGAAAGGTTCCGGGTCTTTATCTTTTTCTTCCCACAATGATTCTCGGCCCCTAGGCAAATCTGCCCACCCTTTCCCAGCAACCTTTGAGCTCTTCATACCAAGAGACGTGGAGGAGGAGCAGGGGTGAGCCATTTTTATGGCCATTGACCCAAATCCAAGTGAAAAGATCCCAAGCTCTTGAAAGAAGGGACTGTGGTGGTGATACTGATCATAATACCTAACAAACATGGTAGCTTCCTCTCCATCAAGCACTGTGCCGACACCTTCTGTATGAATTACTAGTCTTATCCCCTGGCTTCAGATATGCAACTGAGTTGAAGAGATCTGCTCATGGCCACCCAGCTAGTAATGGTGAATCTGAGATTCAAACCCAGGGCTGCCTTACTCCAGAGTCCATCCCCTTACCACTGGACCATCTATTGAAAAAGTGAAACATGCCTAGTTAGGGCTTTGATCAAGAGCAGGGAAAAGGCAGGGCTCCTGACCTCTTCAAGTGGAGAATGGGTTAGCTGGTAAGGTTGTCACCAGCCAACAGGGACACAGCCACAGACCTGAGTGCCACATGGTGAGCGTCCTCTATGCTCCAGACACTGCCCTGCATGTCGTGTCTCTATCTGTTGGGTCCCAGCACAAAAACCACAAAAACCACACAAGGTCTTTCAACCAAGAGAATTTAATATAGGAGGTTTGTTTTGCAGCTTGGACTTTCTGAGGAGCCAAACGGCATGTCAGGGTGACCAGAGAGTTTAGTAACAGCGGGAAGTCACTGCTGCCACCACTAGGGTCAGGACAGGAAGGGAGAAGCTGGGGTTACCAGAGCCCACAGTTCAGGCCACCTGGCAGGAGCTGGAACCACAGCAGAGATGTAGCCACTGCCACGGAAGCCACCAGAAGCACGGGGTGGGGTGGGAAGGAGATTTCTAACCCTAGCAACTTACCCTCCAAGGTAGTTATTTTTACCCCATTTTAGAGATGAGGAAACTGAGACTTAAGTGACTGACCCTCCAAGGTAGTTATTTTTACCCCATTTTAGAGATGAGGAAACTGAGACTTAAGTGACTGACGCAACCAAGACAGAGGTCAGTGAAGCCCTGATCTAAACCCAGGTCAGAGTGTCTGTCTTCATGCTCTGGCCAAACCAGTCACCTCAGGAACTGTGTGAGCCATGAAGACCTCAACAACAACAAAAGAAGACAATCTAGGAGGCTTCAGTTTCCAAACACTTGACTAGTATGGGGTCAGGGATCAAGGGGTGACAATGGTGCCCATGTTTCTCTCCTCTTCTGTCCCCCCAAGTCCCAGCTCTAGCCCAGAGAGGAAAGTTACGTGAAGCCACAGCCAGGATTCTGGGTGCTGGGACTACAGGGACATTTTTACCTTTGTGCTCTTCTGTACTTTCCAAATTTTCCCAGAGGAACATGCACACCATCATTAATGGGAAGGACAAATCATCTCCAGGCATCACTAAAAAGGTAGAAGTCTCCAGACGAAGCCTTTAGCAGAAAAAAGTTGGGGCCAAAGATGGTGACAGGAGGGAAGACTGGCCAACACAGATGGCTCGTCACTGGCCTCCTCCCCTGGGAGGGGACACAACCAGGAGGCGAAAGCATGCCATGTCACCGGTTGTTCTTCACACATACACACACCCACCCCTCATATGCACAAACACACACACGACACACACAGATGTACACACACAAACACACGTGTGCTCTTTTTTTTTCATTTATTTTTAGCTCCGTTGGGTCTTCGTTGCTGTGCGCAGGCTTTCTCTAGTTGTGGCAAGCGGGGGCTACTCTTCGTCATGGTGTGTGGGCTTCTCATTGTGGTGTCTTGTCTTGTTGAGGAGCACAGGCTCTAGGTGCGTGGGCTTCAGTAGTTGTGGCTCGTGGGCTCAATAGTTGTGGCCTGCAGGCTCTAGAGCGCAGGCTCAGTAGCTGTAGCACACGGGCTTCGTTGCTCCCCGGCATGGGGGATCTTCCCGGACCAGGGCTCGAACACGTGTCCCCTGCATTGGCAGGTGGATTCTTAACCACTGCACCACCAGGGAAGTCCATATGTGTGCTCTTATAAGCAGGCCCAGCCACAACACATATGCACACATATTTGCTAACATGTACACATGAAAGACATATAAACACACATTCCTATACACATATCCACACATGCGTATATATTAGCACACAAGTGTATATTTACACATGCCAAACAGAAGTCTCTTGTACACATGCACACATCACACCCATGTACACGGGCACACACACACACAAACATCACACACACCCACACAGGCTCATTCTGCTTCACTTTTAAAATGGGACTTGGCAAAATTTTCCTGTCATAGCACCTCCCAAGGTAGTACCTGGCCTCCTCGGAGCAGCTCCCAGTGACACCTCCCAGGAGCAGGGAGGCCTTCGCCTTTCAGCCCCAGAGCACGAGCCACAGGTGCTATCTCAGGTGTGAGCTCCAGAGAGCAACTCCCCCTGTGACAGCAGCTGGAGGCCCAGCTCGTCCCCTTGAGCACCCAGAAGCCCAGCAGTACCCAGAAGGGCGGCCCATGAGATCCCTGGGGACCCACACCCCGATGAGCCACCCCCCACTCTCAGGAGCGGGTGCAGCTGGCAGAGTCCACGTGTGCCCAGAGGAAGCCACGAGGCCAGACCTGCCTGGGTTCACAGAAAGACCCGTGGAGTCTCTTCCGCGAGTGGTGCTGGGAAAGCTGGACAGCCGCGTGCAAGTCTATGAAGTTAGAACACACCCTCACACCATGCACAAAAAGAAACTCAAAATGGCTTAAAGACTTAAATGTAAGACAAGACACCATAAAACGCCTAGAAGAGAACACAGGTAAAACATTCTCTGACATTAATCATACCAATGTTTTCTTAGGTCAGTCTTCCCAAGGCAATAGAAATAAAAGCAAAAATAAACAAATGGGACCTAATCAAACTTATAAGCTTTTGCAAAGGAAACCATAAACAAGACAAAAAGACAACGTATGGACTGGGAGAAATTATTTGCAAATGATGCGACTGACAAGGGCTTAATTTCCAAAATATACAAACAGCTCATACAACTCAACAACAACAAAAAACAAACAACCCATTCAAAAAATGGGCAGAAGACCTAAATAGACGTTTCTCCAAAGAAGACATACAGATGGCCAACAGGCACATGAAAAAATGCTCAACATCACTAATTATTAGAGAAATGCAAATCAAAACTGCAATGAGATATCACCTTACAGTCAAAATGGCCATCATTAAAATGTGTACAAATAACAAATGCTGTATACTTAAAATCCAAAATGCTGAGTCACAGGCTATCTTAGAAAATGGTACTAGATGGCTCTCCAGATGACCAGCCTATACTCCCACCTGCAATCCATGCTAGTGTCAGTATTCCCACTTCTCCTCAATAAAAAAATATTTTTTCAGCTTATTAAGGTTTACCATTCTAAGACATATAGTGATTTCTCATTTTTGTTTTAATTCATATTTTTATGGTTATTAAAATTTTAAGTACTCCTTCATATTCTCATAAACCTTTTGAGATATCTTCCTCAGTAAATATCTTGATCATAAAAAAAATAAAATAACAAATGCTGGAGAGGGTGTGGAGAAAAGGGAATCCTCCTTCACTGTTGGCAGGAATGTAAATTAGTGCAGAGAACAGTATGAAGAACAGTATGGAGAACAGTATGAAGATTCCTCAAAAACCTAAAAATAGAGTTGCCATATGATCCAGCAATCCCACTCCTGGGCATATATCCAGAGAAAAGTCTAATTCGAAAAGATACATGCACCCCTATGTTCATAGCAGCACTATTTACAATAGCCAAGACAAGGAAACAATCTAAACGACCATCGACAGATGAATGGATAAAGAAGATGTGGTACATATATACAATGGAATATTACTCAGCCATAAAAAAGAATGAAATAATGCCATTTGCAGCTACATGGATGGACCTAGAGATTCTCATACTAAATGAAGTAAGTCAGAAAGAGAAAGACAAATGCCATATGATATCACTTACATGTGGAATCTAAAATATGACACAAATGAACTTATCTAAGAAACAGAAACAGACTCACAGACAATAGGGAACAGACTGGTGGTTGCCGGGGGTTGGGGAGGGATGGAGTGGGAGTTTGGGGTTAGTAGATGCAAACTATTATATACAGAATAGATAAACAACAAGGTCCTACTGTACAGCACAGGGTGCTATATTCAATATCCTGTAATAAAACATAATGGAAAAGAATATGAAAAAGAAAGGCCCTTGCCGTCAGAAGGCTTGAGCCAAGCCCCTGCCTGTCTGTGGGCCTCTGTTTCCTTATCTGTAACGAAGGGGCCTCTCAGCTCTAGACCCAGCTCAGCGCGTCCCTCGCCTGCTGCATCAGGGTCTTGTAGCTCGCGCTGCAGATTTAGCTCCTGACCTTACGAGCAGCTGTAGAGAAATTTAATTCAGAGGCTGAAGTGCACCCACCACAGTCACTGCCACTATAAATATACATGTGGCTCACTCACCAGAGAGCCCAGGTGGCCCAGGGGAGGCTGGGGGACGGACCCCCCATGCCAAGCGGTGCATTCACCCACTCCTAGCCCCTTCAGGTTAACCGCAGCCCCGCGGCTTGCCAGAAACATCTGCCGGCATGTATCCTAGATGACAGTGGAGCAGCAAAGAGCCTGGGACGGGAGGGGCCCGCTGGGAGCTGAGGGCCTCCAAGAGGTCTAGAACAGGAAGGGGGTGGCAGGCACTGTACCTGCAGGTGTGGGGATAGGGGCTTATGGGGAAGCCTGTGCCTTTTGAGCACCAAGGCAGGGGACCTGCTCAGGGCGGGAAAAGATTCCCCTCTGAAGCGAGGTAAACTTCCAAAGAGGATACCCGGCAGGGACTGAGTTTAGAGCTTTTTCTTCTTTAGAGAAAGACCTTGCCCATTACATTGTAAGATGGGTGAAGACTGGACATTAGTTTGAACTGACCTGAACTTGGCATCCCTTGGAAGAGGGGATGAGCCCCCGACGGTCCAAGGAGTAGGGACTGGGCCCAGAGGGAGGCGGGTAACTCAGGGTGCCCAGAGCAGTGCTGTCCTTTGACCCTGGTGAGAGCCCCAACCCTGGCTCTTCTGGGCCACGTTCCTCCCTACAGGGTTAGGAGTTGGTAAGGCCAAGGGGACATGCCCAGCTAGACGATCCCACACACCCCTTTCTTCTAGGGTAGCATCCCCAGACTCCAGGGGTGGCCCGGGGCCGCTGTCTGCAAGATGTCTACCTGGGTAGCTGCAGCGGCCAGGGTCCCAACCGGAAAATAGAGCCCAGGCCAAGTGATTAATCGTGAATTAATGTAAGGAAGGAGTAACTGAAACCCTAATAGGAGCAGCGAAGCAACCTAAATTAGAAGCGGCAAGAAATCGCTGCTTCCCTAGGGCTGGAGGGACAGAAGAAGAGATGGTGCTCTCAGGAGCTGGAACTACGGAGGAGCCACAGCCCGCTCTGGAGACACCACTCAGAGCACGGGGGCGGGAAGGAGCCCCACCCGCTTCTCCCCTCCCCCCCGGCCCCCCTCTCTCCCCGCTTCCCATTGGCTGCACCTACAGGAAGCCGGCGTGCAACGGACCCTGGGAAATGTGGTCCATGGGGTCGAGCCCCGCAGCGCCGCGGAGCAGGGAAGGGTGAGGGGGGACCGGATG
The DNA here is from genome assembly GCF_025265405.1 of Mesoplodon densirostris. Classification (NCBI taxonomy): domain Eukaryota; kingdom Metazoa; phylum Chordata; class Mammalia; order Artiodactyla; family Ziphiidae; genus Mesoplodon; species Mesoplodon densirostris. The sequence continues at coordinate 68,040,030 of NC_082676.1, forward strand.
GCTGTAGCTGATACCTCAGCTGTACGGTTGGGCCTGTGCCTGCCTGAAGGCAGGAGGTGGCCTCTGCTGACACCTTCGGGGCTCCTCTGATCCACCCTGCGGTGGAGGGTGAGTCTGGCGGGAGAAGCCGCTGTCACCCTGCACCATCCGGAGGGAGAGTGGGAGAAAGACCTTGTGGGCACTTCAGGTCCCTTGACCCGGGATCTGGGGAGCCAGCGCGCTGGATCCCAACCCTTGACCTTCCTGCACGGTGGCTCCTGAGCGGCCCTGCCGGCCAGAGCTGGGCATCTGACTCCTTAGCGGAGCGCCGGCAGCATTGGGGGCGGCGGTGGGGGTGGGGGATAAGAGCAGCAGTTGCTGTTGGTGAAGCAATTAGGAGTCTAGGCGCTAAGCTTCATGCTCTAGGAGGGCTTTATCATTTCATTCTTTTAACAACCTCTAATACACACCAAGTGTGTCCCCATAAAACCCAGGGAAAAAATTATTATAATCAAAAAAAATTAAAAAGTGAGTCCCACGTGTTCACAAATAACTGAGCAAAGTCAAAGTCCTGAAACTGAAAAAGGGGAACCTCCCAGAAGGTCTGAGCACATGTGGTGTGACTGCTTGAGGCCAAACTAGACCTTGGGGTCAACATAGTTTTCTATTAAGTAGATAGAAAAATGTTCACTTCTGCATATGTTCTATGTAACAAAGCCTGCATCAGCACCACCTCTGTTTTCATTCAGTATTTATTATGATTCAACGTTGTAAATGTTTCACATGACATCATACTTTAGAGGAAGAAATGAAGGATCAGAGAGGTGGAATAAACTGCCCAGGGTCACACAGCTTATCAATGAGAGACTCCGTGATGGAGTAGCTGCTAGTTAAGCCTCCACTACTGACATTTCCCCACCTGTCAAGTCAGGTTCAAGGCTCCTGGCACTGAGCCGAGGTGGGCAGGGAAGGGGTGTGCATTCTGACAGCATCCCAAAGCCAGATACAAACTGGGGGAGGCACCAGAGTGCGATGCCACCACCACCTCCATGTCATCACAGTGAGTACATTGTGTGCAAACAGAACGTGGTCAGTATGCTGTCCCGGTGGTAGAATGGACAGTCAACTCTCAGAAGCCTCTCTGGCCCTCCCTGGCTTTTCCCTTTAAGCCAATAAGAAGGGGCTGTGGAGCGTTCCAGTCTCCCTTACCCTAGGCAGGCCCAGAGGCATTGGGTGACTTGCCCAAGGTCACACAGCTGGCTGGAGGAGAACCATGGACCACACATGCAGCTGCACACCCGTTTCATGGCCTGCTTCCTCTCTCCTTCTCTGGAATGCCCCTTTGCTGCTAGAGTTTCAGTGGTTCAAACCTAGAGGGCAGAATGGGTTGGGTTGGGTTTTTCACAAACTCCTTCACAGGTTACAGACAAGATTTTACTCTTGAACAGAAAGTAGGAATTTATGAAGTACGGTTTAAGGCACAGCTCTCTCCCTCCTCCCCACTCCAAACACATTAGGATCTTTTTTCCCCACCCACCCCACCCCCAAAATTATTCTACAGGGCAGAAAAGAGGAATTTGTGAGTTTTCCCACTCCTAGTGGGGACATTTCCCAAAAAAAAGACAATTAAATCTTCACTGCTCGGGGCTTCCCTGGTGGCGCAGAATCCGCCTGCCAATGCAGGGGACACAGGTTCGATCACTGGTCTGGGAAGATCCCACATACCGCGGAGCAACTAAGCCCGGGTGTCACAGCTACTGAGCCTGCGCTCTAGAGCCCACAAGCCACAACTACTGAAGCCCGCGTGCCTAGAGCCCGTGCTCCACAACAAGAGAAGTCACCGCAATGAGAAGCCCGCGCACCGCAACGAAGAGCAGCCCCCGCTCGTGGCAACTAGAGAAAGCCCACGCGCAGCAACGGAGACCCAATGCAGCCAAAAATAAATAAATTAAATAAATAAATTAAATCTTCACCGCTCAATAAGAAGAGGGCAGCTCCCGGCCCCGTGGCTGCCTGACACAAAGGCAAATGGGAAGAAAGCTCAGCTCAGGTCCAAGGCCACAGAATCCAGGCCTCTTGTCCAATCGTTCCATCTGGGACCCAGGGGTCCACAACTTCCAGGTCCCTCTAGGAGGATTAATAGTCTGCCAGAACTCGTGAGCTGTGGGGTCAGCAGTGCTGATACCTGAGTTCATGGCTAATGAGCTGCAGAGAGCAGGAGGCCATTTCTACCTCACTCAGAGATGGACAGTCCAGTTGGAAGCTAAGCTACTTCTGAAGGATGGTAAGATATCAAGGATGGTATTATATCAGTGAGCTTTTGCTGCATAACAAACAACCCCAAAACTCGGTGGTTTAAAACAACAACCATTTATTTAGCTCATGATTCTGCAGGTTAGCAATATGGGGTGGGCTCAACTGGGTGATTCTTTGGGCCCCAGCTGGGCTCACTCCTACATCTTTGGCCAGTGGCAGGGTTTGCCGGGCCTGGCTGATCTAGGAGGGCTCGGCCAAGGTGGCGTGCCCCTGCTCTGTGTGGCCTCATCTTCAGCAGGGAAGCCTGGGCTTTATACCTGGTAGCTGGCAGGATCCCAAGAAAAGAGCAGAAGTACTCAAGGTCATAAAGTCACTTTGACCATATTCCAATGGCTAAGTCAAGTCACAAGGCCAGGCCTGAATTGAGGATGGAGAAACTGGCTCTAGCTGTTCATGGGAGAAGCTGCAACGTCACATCACAAAGGGGCATGGATACAGGGAGGAGAGAAGGACTGTCACCATGTTCCCAGATGTCCTTTCTAAATTCTTCTAGGAACAAAGTAGGGGTTCCAGACGAAAACAAAAATGTGGAATAGAATAATCCATCCAAGCAAGGGTTCTGTGGCAGCAGCCTGATGTGCACCTGCTAAGTGCAAACCTTAAGCCTTAGCAGTGGTGAGCTAGAGCCCGTGAGTGCTGGTGCACGACAGCCAACTGTTAAATACTGCGGAATTTTGTGAGCCCCTTGTTAAACCACCATTGCTTGAAATTGGCCACGGTGGGAGTATTTACACCCCGGGAATTGGCAAGCACGACAAATCAGAGAGCTGGCTTAGCAGGGCACCACTGCCCTTAGGCCAAAACAAACACTTACTTTTCCAGTCTAATGAGTAAGATGGACAGATACACAGTGAAAGAGGATAACACACTAATCAGAACATGATGAGTGCAGTACGGGAAAGAAATGGAGAGACCAGAGACTCAGAGAGAAAGGAACTCATAGTTCCCGAGAGGTGGGGATTAGCTAAGTCATCGTGGAGGAGGTGGTCTTTTCGCTGGGCCTGGAAGGATAAATAAGCAGAGGCAAGGCTGCAGCCTGCAGGGGCAGTACAGGCAAAGGCGGAGAGCGGGGCTGAGATCACACCGTAGTGTTTGTCTGAGTTTGGCTTCCAGTGAGGTCAGAAGTTTAATGATCCCCATCTCCATCTTGGGAAGTAAGTAGTCCAGGCAGGCACATGGCCCAGCCCCCTACCTGCCCTTCCCCCACCCTGTTCTAGAATCTCGGAGAACAGCTGCAAGACCTTCTCCCTCTCCCTCCCCTTCTCGGCAGCAGCAGCAGGTGGTCTATCCACCACCCCAGATTTGACACCTGGCTGTGTGCACTCAGACAAGTTGCTTCATCTTTCTGAGTCCTGGTTTCCACGTCAGTAAAACGGAGCGAAAGTAACTGCAGGGTCGCCAGGATTCGGGGGTGGTGCCTGTGTAGCACGGTGGCTGACCCCCAGGTGTGGACACTCGGGGTGGGGAGTGTTTGTGTGTGTGTGTGTGTGTGTGTGTGTGTGTGTGTGAGAGAGAGAGAGAGAGAGAGACAGACAGACAGACAGACAGACAGACAGACAGATTAGTTTTTTCCTTCTTTCTAGACCCTGGCCAACCCCCTCTTGGCCTCCTCCATCTGCTCTGGGAGGGGAGGCTGCTCTCCTTCCCAGGCTTGGGTGGGTGGGGAGAAGGCCTGAGTGGCCTGGCCGTGTGTTGGTTGGTTCTAGGTGGGCAGCTGCGCTGAACCTTGGCCACTTCAATCCAGCTTCGCTGATGTAGCCACTTCAGACAAAGGGTCCGTGGGGACGCCTGGTCCCGGCCCCCAGCCTGTCCATCTTTGCGCGCAGCCCAGGCCCCCCATGAGGGGACTGTGCCAGCCACACCTGCCTGGAGAGACCTCTTCAGGAAACAGCACCAACCCCTCCAGGGACAAGGGGCGGGGTGTCTGGTTGGGACGGGGCCCAGGAACAAGCAGGAAGCACATGAGGGCGCCAGGTCAGCCAGGTCAGCGATCCAAGCAAATATTTGGCATATCAGTGCTCAAGGCTGACCTTGACAGTCCATCACTGCGTCCTCGGAAATGGTATCAGGCTGCTCTCCCCCATGCCTCCCCTCGTTACAGCGATAGGTATTTCTAGCTGGGGGCAGGGGCCCACCCGTCTTCCCAGCCCCCGGCCTACAGCTCCTGCCTTGCCCACCTCACCCCAGGTGGTCCCTGGACAAATCAGTTTCTCCCCCAGAGTGAGCCGCTAGCTCACCCTCCCCCAGACGACCCTTGCACACACCCCGGCCCCTCCAGCTGGCGAGGATGTCCCTCTCCAAACCCCTGAGGGAGACAGCCTCAGAGGGAGGCGAGGGAGCTGCACCCACGCCCCCTGCGTCCCCTGGGGCTGGAGAGGGCGTCCTGCACTTTCTCAGAAAGCTGCTGAGCGTGGCCCCAGCCAAGAGCCAAGAGCGCAGCACTGCCTCTCTGGGTGCTTTGTTCCACTTCCTGGAGGCTAAAAATACCCTGGCACTGCCAAGGCAGCCCTTGAGAGCCCAGGGGAGCCGGCGGTGGGAGCGGTGATCCGGCACCTGGCACAATTAAAAGGAGAAACGCAGTCACTCCTTCAGCTCAGAATGAGCCAGCCTCCTGGGCGCCCCGCCCCCTGCCCACTTGGTCTGCAAGGGAAGCCTCCCTGCACCCCTGCTGTGCCCCTGCTTCCTTTCTCCTTCCCCATGCTGGACCACCTCCATCCCTGTCTGGCCGGAGCCTGGGGTTGCCTACACGACTGTGCTCTGACACGTGTCAGAACAGCAGCTCTCCTGCAGAATGCCCTGGAAGCCTCACATTCCTCCAGCAAAGCCGCAGTTAGCACCCAGGCTTCCAATGGAAATTCCCTTAGTGGGTGATAACCCAGTGGCTTAAATTCAAGCCAACCTGCCTCCGTCCATCTGCATCTTCTCAGGACCTCAAGCCTCTGTGAGAATCTGATGAGAGCTCCGGCTCCAGGGCAACATTCTCCAAGCAATTCGAGGGAACGTACGGATGGCCTGAACCCCAGCCAGGACTCCCCACAAACACCCCAAAGTGAGGGGCCCTCGATGTGCTGGAATTCGGGCCCTGAGCTACACCCTGACATGGAAGATGGCGGAGTGGCGCGCAGACGAATACCAGCCAATGGCGCGAGTGCGGGGCAGTGGGGTGAGGACCAAGGGCTATGGGACTGCGGAGGGGAGGAGGTGCCCGGGACAAGCGGGTGTGGAGGAGAAGAGGGTGCGTTAGAATGGGGTTTTGAAAGACAGACAGGATTTAACCAGAGAGAAAATGCAGGCTCAGAGAACTTGTGTTCATAGCAGGGCGTGAAAAAGCAGCCTTGTTTGGGAGCAGGGGTGGCCAAAAGACTTGTACAGCGTATGAAGGGCGAGTGTGCTGGTTTTCCATTGCTGTGTAACAAGCAACACACGCTAATTATCTCACAGTTTCCATCATGAACTGGGTTCTCAGCTGGGGCTGTGACACCCCAACCCCACCCTTGAGGCTTCAAGGCAGAACATCTGTCTCCCAGGTCATCCAGGGGATTGGTAGAATTCCTTGCCTTGCAACTCCTACTGCCTGTGGGCTGGAGGCTGCCGTGGGCTCCTAGAGGCCTCCGCAGTTCCCAGAGGCTGCCCCCGGCCCCCTCCCCATGGCCTTCTCACTCCATAAATTGGCCAAGACAGAATCTTGTATAAAGTAACCTAATCAGGGGCAACATTCCTCTGCCTTTGCCGTATTCTGTTGTCAAGCAGCCAGTCACAGTTCGTCCACACTGGGGGAGGGGATTATATGGGGCCGGGGGTGGGGATGGATTAAAAATAGGGAGTGGAAATCATGGGGCCATCGTAGAATTCTGCTGACCACGGTAAGACTTAGCTAGAAAACAGGGTGACAGCCCAGTTGAGAAGGGCCTTGATTCTGTGGGAGACAGAACGCCACTGAAAGGGGATGGGAGGGGAGAACGCGAGCAGAGGCACAGGTCATTGCCCTTTGGGAAGGTGGTTGCCATGGTTCCAGGGGAGAGGATGAGGGGCTGTGGCCATGGGGATGGAGAAGAAAGACCCGATAGCCACCTGGCTGTCTACTCAAGTGTCACCTGATCAGCAAGGCTCTCCCTGTCCACCTGACATAAAATGACCACCTGTCTCTTCTCCCAACTCCGCACCCAGCCTTACTGTCTCACAGCCCTGACCACCATTGGTCATGCTCTGTGTTTGCCTGTTTATTGGCAAACATAATTGTCTTTCTCTCCCTCACAGAATGTAAGGACTTTGTTTGGCTTACTGCTGTATCTCCAGCCACTAAAACAGTGCCTGGAGTATAGTACATGCTCAATAAATATTTGCTAACTACAAGAATGAATGGATGAATGAATGGGTTTAAGAAATTCTGGCAATAGACTTGCTTGAACTCCATACAATTAAAATGTAGCAGCAGAAGAAGGCTGCGTTGCTGATATGCTGAGGTTGGTCTTGACAGATTTCGTGGTGATGCTCAGCATCTCCTTGGGAAGGGGTAGGTCAAGGTGGGAAGTAGTCACTGAGGTTAGCTTTGATCAAGGGGATCTGAGATGGTTAGGATCAGCTAGGTCAGGATATCTAGTGGGCAGTTGGAACTGTGAGCTTCAGAGCTCGTGAGATGAATAGAGAACAAGGGAATAGACTCTGCAGTCAGTTCTAACAGAGGGCAGACGAAGTCATGAGGGTAAGTGACAGACGAGAACCAAGGATGCGCCTGGAGAGAAGGAGCCCCTCTGAGAGGTAGGAAAAGAGAGGGGAGGGGGTGCCAGAGAAAGAGCTCTGGAAGGAAGGCAGGCCAAGCAAACAAGACAAGGACCGAAAGGCTGTGGCAATGAGGGGGCCGCTGGTGACCACGTGAGCGCAATCTCAGAGTCGTTGCGGATTCCAAGTCACTGAGAGGCTGCATGTGGGTACCAACCACCCTTCAAGGAGGAACCTGGGGCGATGCTGAGAACAGACATGATGGCGAGGAAGGGAGGAGGGGGAAAAAGAGGGCGGGTCCCAGAGTGGGCGGAGGAGATTCTGGGATGGCCTAAAAGCACAGACCCAGCAAACTCACCAGAACATTCCCCGCCCTGCCTGTCCCAACCCTCCCCTCGGCAGGACGTGGGGAGGCACAGGAGAAGGTGAGGAAAGGAGGGACTTGGGTGGAGAACACGCGCAGGTCCTTGGCCTTGAACTAGCTGTTGAGAGAAGCTTAAAATGGAATCCTCGCGGGAGCTCAGGAGCTGAGGGCGCCTGGTTACACGTGGAGAGTCCTGCTCTCACCCTTTTCTCCGGGGCTGGAACTCGTTACAGCCCTGTGGCAGATGGCATTTTCTAAAACGGCCACACAGTATCTCCCATCTCATGTGCTCTTCCACGATGGGACCTTGACATACTGCCATCAAGAGGTGAGGCCTGGGGCTTCCCTGGTGGTGCAGTGGTTGAGAGTTTGCCTGCCGATGCGGGGGACACAGGTTCATGCCCCGGTCCGGGAGGATCCCACATGCCGCAGAGCGGCTGGGCCCATGAGCCATGGCTGCTGAGCCTGCGCGTCCGGAGCCTGTGCTCCACAACGGGAGAGGCCACAACAGTGAGAGGCCCGCGTACCGCAAAAAAAAAAAAAAAAAGGTGAGGCCTGTGTCCCTCCACCCTGAACCTGGTGGCCTTTGTGACTCAACTAGTAGAGTCTGGCATCAACCGCTGCAGGTGACCTTATCCTCGTGGTTGGACCTCACAGTTGGACGGGGCCATGCAGCTTCCGAAGTTTTCTGTCTCTGGAGACGTGTCTTTGAAGCCCTGGATCACCATATAATAAGTCTGATTAACCTAAAACCACCACAAAGAGAGACCCTCGGCCCAGCCTCAGCTGAGTTCCCAGCCAACACATCCATGCCGTGCCTCTCGCCAAGGCGCTTGACTGTGATCTGCCTTGTTCCTGAGGTGGAGCACGATGTCCTGCCCATTCCCCTTCGCCACTGAGCATTCCCTGGGAAGGCTGGCTTTATTTCCCCATCTGGGGCCCAGAGTAAGTGATAAGCAAGCAGGCCCTCAGTGGGGTACGCCCCCTGAGCAGATCCCAGTGGTCGTGGGCACAGGTCACCTTCTAGCTCCCAGACCCCCACCTACTCCACTCCAGGAAACATGGAAAGTTCAGAGACCATCCCAGGCCCAGCTGCACTCCACGAAGAGACTGGGCAGGCTGCCCAGAATTACACAAAATGGACTTTGGGCTGAGTGCCCAAGCTGGACTGATGCCCCCGCCTGCTTAGAAAGGGCACTCTTTTCGGAACCAAGGCCACAACTTGTCACGAAAGCCAAATGCTGGCAGAGCAGGACAGATGGGTGGGAGGGGCCCCTGGGGTAGACGAGGCACCTCCCCAGTGCCTCCCCAGCCTGTCAGTCGGAGGAGGGGAAGGCGGCCCTCACGTGCAGGTAGTAAGTCATCCTCGTTATTGAGCGCAGCCCAGCTGCTTCTGAGAACGGGCTGCTAAGGCATCCGGGACTCATCCCCCACATCCCAGCCTTTAGCAGTGAGATAAGTAGAGTTTCAGGAGCCTCACGAGATGGTCCTCCTTAGAGCAAAACCGATAAGTGAAAATCAGGAAAAAATTGTTTCATATCCTGTACTTGTGATAGGATACATGTAACCTGCCATTTAAGATAGAATTTATTATTTAAGTTGCTTTATTCTCAGTTATCCATTCTTTTGATAAATATCCAGGGAGCATCTAGTATGCGTCCAGCACCAAAAGAAAAAGACATGTTTTCATGAATACGTGTCAATATATGTGAGAATTTGCAAAGGCTATTTCCAGAACAGCGGTCCTCATTCAGGGTCTCTGGGGACATTTGTTAGTGTCTGGAGATATTTTTGGCATCTAGTGGGTAGAGGCCAGGGATGCTGCTACATATCCTACAATGCACAGGACTGTACCCACAACATAGAATTATTTGGTCTGAAATGCCACTAGGGCTGAGGTTGAGAAACTCTGGCCTGGAAGAATGAATGTAACACAAGAAACAGGTGAGCAATTGTTACCTGTGGGGCAGGGGAACTGGGAGACCAGGACACACGGATGTGTGAGATGATTATTCTTTTTTTTTTTTTTTTTTTTTTTTTTTTTTTTGCGGTACGTGGGCCTCTCACTGTTGTGGCCTCTCCTGTTGCGGAGCACAGGCTCCGGACGCGCAGGCTCAGCGGCCATAGCTCACGGGCCCAGCCGCTCTGTGGCATGTGGGATCTTCCCGGACCGGGGCACGAACCTGTGTCCCCTGCATCGGCAGGCGGACTCTCAACCACTGCGCCACCAGGGAAGCCCGAGATGATTATTCTTCATCATGTGCTGTTTTGAACCATTTTGTAGGATTTCTTACCACCTGCATGTATTACTTATTTTCTAAAAGGAATAACGATGACTTGTCGTAGCCATACTTATTTGGTTGCCTTCTCCTGGTTGTTGGGGGAAAGGAATTTGAAAAAGAGGGAAAGCCAAGGTGTTCACAGTCCATGGTGCCTGCAGCCCATGGGCCATCCAGCCTCCTCTGGTCCAGGACTCCTCAACCTCGCCCCACTGACACTATGGACCAGATCATTCTTTCCTGTGGGAGGCCATCCTGTGCACTGTAGGATGTTTAGCAATATCCCTGGCTTCTGCCCACCTGATGCCAGGAGCATCCTCCCTTTCGCTGTGACAACCAAAGATATTCCTAAATGTCCTGGGGGAGGGTGGCAAGGGGCAAAATCACCTCTGGTTGGGAACCACTGTGCCAAACCTCCTCTGCAAATCCAAACACAAAGAATTTCCCATTGGGCTTCCCTGGTGGCACAGTGATTTGAGAGTCCGCCTGCCGATGCAGGGGACGCGGATTCGTGCCCTGGTCCGGGAAGATCTCACATGCCGCGGAGCGGCTGGGCCCGTGAGCCATGGCCGCTGAGCCTGCGCGTCCGGAGCCTGCGCTCCGCAACGGGAGAGACCACAACAGTGAGAGGCCCGCGTACCGCAAAAAAAAAAAAAAAAAAAAAAAAGAATTTCCCATTCACTGACCTCACAAATCTACAGTGGTCCAGCTGGACCCTCAGGTGGACACATAACCGCGCAAACTGGCACAAGGACGTGGAGAGAGCAGAAGCGCATGGAGCAAAGAGTGGGGTCCCAGCTGCCCGCGGGAACTGATGCTCACAGAGAGTAAGAGGGGTCTCGGGGCTCCTCTGAACCATCCACCCGTTTCACCGAGGAGGAAACAGAGCAGAGAGGTGATGTGGCCAAAGTCACACAGTGTATGATGGCCAGTGACACTGGGACCACTCTATTCCCTGTAGCATCCCGAGACGTCCCTCAGAGGCTTTCCTTGTCCCTCATCCACTCCCTGTTCCATGGGCGCCCCAGAGTCTCCTGGGATCCCCTCTTGAAAGCGGACCACCTAAGACAGTGCATGGCTAGTGCGTGTGTTTTCTGCATTCACCCTGTCTTTCTAGGTAAGCAATTGTTCTGCTGTTCCTGGCACAGCATGGGCTCCAGTGTGAACCTGCTTGTTTGTGGACACAGAGTTGTCTCCTAGGGACTCCTTCTGCGGCCACAGGCAGCTGGCACCTGGGGAAAGCTGGTTTACAAAACTCTCTGACTTTTCATTGATAGAGAGCAGCAGGGAGGAATGGCATGAGAAGCAAACCCCACCTTGTTTCAGCTCCCTGGGGAAGGCAAGTCAGAGTGAGCCTGGCCTTGGCAATGAAGTCAGCCAAGCCAGCTGGTCCCTTCTCTCCTTCCGGTGTGAAAACCAGGTTGCTTTTTTCATGGTGAAGAATCCAAGCTTTGAGCTGGACTGCCTGAGTTTGTAACTCCACTCTGCTACTTCCTGGCTGTGTGGTCTCAGGCAAGTTACTCAACCTCTCTGAGGCTGAGTTGCGTCAATAAATGGCAATAACAGTGTTGACTTCATAGTGTCGTTAGAGTCAGCTGAGATAAAACACATGACATTCTTAGCATGGTGACCAGCACATTGTAACTACGAGTGAAATGATTCCTGCTGCTATTACTGTATGATTCATTATAAACATAAGTATGAATATAATGTTTATAAATATAATTATATAAATTTCATATATATTATAATAAGTATAATAATACCATGGCTCATGGGCCCAATACAGGTTTTCACAAATAAATTCCATTTGGGGACAGACAGGCTGGAAAACGAATGAGAAATTTCTGGTCATTTGTATGACATCCCTCCCCCCACCCCATATTGGAAAATAAAAGGATCTTTTAAAAACAAATTTTAATGGTGGTCTAGCTCATCTGAACAGGACACAATTGGCCTGTTCTTGGTTTTGGCTGTTTTCCAGCCACGATGTTCTTCTCATTGATCAGAGAGAAATCCCCAAGGTTTGGCAAAGGAAGCTTTTAATTGCTCTGGATGGACCGATTTTTTTGCTTAGCTGCTCAAGCATATAATTGAGGGAGAGACAGAGAGAAAGAGAGAGAAAGAATCACTTTGAGATTACTTTGAGATAAATATATAGTCAGACGTCCCCCTTCCTGATCAGACCTAAAACACACACCTCTCCTGTCTCCCCCAGCTCTGGGGAAGGAGGGCACAAAGCAGGAACCGCATTTTCTTGATCTTTGTCAAACTAATGATGTGTGATAATAACAACTGCTCTCCTTCATCATATGTGCTTGCTGTATGTTGGATTTCCCCAGAAACAGACCCTGAGACAAGTATCTAGTCAACCTACTTTATTTGGAGGGAATCCTGCAGGCACCAGGAAAGGATAGGGAAAGTGAGTCAGAGATTGGAAGTCAGCCAATAAAGGGTGTGTTATCAAGCACGTTATCACTGGGGCGTCGGGCACTTACTCTCCCTGGGAACCGTGGGATGAGGGAGCTGGGGAATTTATACCCTAGCCCATCAGTCACCGCGTAAGGGCTGCTCCTGGGGGGGTCAATTCCCTGGCACTTGCAGCCTCTCCCAGTGCAGGCAGCCAGAGGAAGCCCTGGGCAAAAAGTCACAAGAGACAGAGTGGGGCTTTCTGGAAAGGGAATGTGTGGGGTGAAGGGACACCAACAGCACCCAAATAACAAACCCCGAAATATGATGAGTCCCTACTTCCCCACCCAAAAGATCCAAAGGATGTGTGACGTAATGGAATAATCTTTCTTTTTAAATAGATGAAATATTTAATCATCTATTTATAACAAGTAACTTACTTGCCATCCATGCCCACGATCACAGGTTACATGTAACGATGTAACTTTAGAAGATTCCTCTCACCCTCAGTCCGTGACTCAGTTTCTTGCCACCCCTTCCAACGCATCTGTGGGCTCAGGGTCTCTGCCATCATCAAAGGCACCTTTTGAGTCATCTGAGTTTGCTAAGCACATCTTCTTCCCTCCCCTCTTGGTTCTCAGCGATGCAGCATTTTTGGAATCTGTAGGACGCTTTCACTGGCAATTTTTATCCCAAGCCTCCAGCACCTATTTACATAACATTAGGGCAGCTGGTGGTCCCATTCATCCAGAGGTGTCTGTGCCTGATCCTCATCCTGGAACCAACGACTATGAGTTCCTAAGTGTCCTCAAAAGATCTGTTCACACTCACACTGCAAACTATGACGCCACAGAATCGGTTCCAAATCTGGATTAAACTTCCTAGCCTCCTTTTAAGCAGTTCCTCAGATGACCTCAGTAAATGGGCATAAATGTATCAGGCAATGAATCTCACCCAAACAGCACATGGTGGTTCAAAGAATGTGTGCAGTCTTCCTTAAAAATAAACAGCCTCTTGTTCCGAGAATCATTTGGGGAGAGGGGAAATTCACAGTGTATCCAAATAGAGTTTTGGTGGTTCTAGGCATAAACTCATCTAACCCTCACAACCACACACCATGAGGTGGGTTCTGGGATCGTCCCCATTCTACAGATGGAGTAACTAAGGCTCAGAGATGGGAGGGAGTTGCCCGAGGTCACATAGGAAGTGGCAGAGGGGCGATTTGAACCAGGTCTGACTGAAGACAGGAGACGGGGAGGGCTGCCGGGGGGCTGGAGTTGGGAGGGGGCCTGGATGGAGAGGAGAAAGCTGCCTTGACACTAATGGACCCAGACACTTTCCCTCGCCCATCAGGGGCACCTCCGCTGAACCCCAAGGGCTCCTTGTCTCCCAGGACCTCCCTGAGCCCGCTGGAGACTACCCCGGTCCAGGCCTGGAGCCGACGGCCGTGTGTGGACACCGTCATCTCCCCAAGCAGGGGGGTCGAGGAAGCCCACTGGCTGCACATGCACCCCTGAGTCCCAGATGTGTTTCTTCCCTTCTAGAAATCAGGATGATAAAAGAGAAGAGGGAGAAATGGGAGCAGGAGAACGGAGCCCCAGCGAAGAGAAGATGGGGACTCGCTTTCCCCCAGAGTGGGACACGGTGCAGCCACAGCCGCCGGGTCCTGGACAAAGCTGGGGCCTCCCGGGGATGCTGGCGAGCCCGCCGGAAGGCCGCCCTCGGCCTTGCTCTCACATCTCCTCACAGCTGCGATGTGCAGAGGCTTCTCAAGGGCAGGGTTCAGGCTCGCAAATGGATCCTCAGAAAATTGTGCCTCCCGGCTGCCTGCAGCGGCCACGTCAGCAAAACACACCGTGGAAGAGAAGTCTGCGGCCATGGGGCCAAAGGCGACTCAGGATGCTCTGTTTTAAATTAGCCAACGGCTGTCCCCTCCCACCGGTGACAATGACCAGATTTGCAGGGGGGATCAGGTGTGCCCCAGTTCATGAACATTTGACAGACAATCTCCAAAGCTTGAGGCTGAGATCATCCACGGCCACACAGAACCTCTGTCTCAGGCAGCCCAGTGACCTCAGGAGGGACCAGAGGGGCCTGTGCAAGGTGGCTTCTGTGACACGTCTAGCTGGGACGTGCTCTAATTCCATAGTCTCCCAGCCGCCTTCTAATGGCTCCACTGGGCCCCTGAGTGGTCCCCCAACTGTTTAAAAAAGGAACGTGTGTACTTTGTGGTGAGAGCACTTACAGACCTCACAATTTAGTCTCAAGAAGAGACTGGAAGACAGCTGTCATTTTGGGCAGCCCTTTTCTTATGGGGGGAGGGGTGCACCCACTGTGTGGATGGGAGGCCCCGCCTTCTAGTCCAGAGGCTGGGGAAGGACATAGGCCTTGGCCCAGACAATGGGACGACGACCCTGCCCAGGACTCCAAATGTGGAGCAAGAGGTGAAAACATGCAGGAACCAGTTAGCATTCATTTCGTGGCAGCAGCAGCAGCTGTGGCCCAGGCAGAAGCCAGAGGCTATCAGCAGCGACATCCAGCAGTACTGGATGGGACACTGGTCCAGCCGTGGTTGCCAAGCCAGCCCAGCCCATGCCTTTGGCTGGGGCCCTGCCACCAAACCACCCATGGCTCCAGTCCACTTTCCAAGCCCACAACTTCGGACTCTTTGTAGATCCTGCTGGCTGCCCGATAATCTCAATAGATTCGTTTCTTGCTTCGAGTTTAGCTACAGTTGATTTTTGTGGCTTGTTCCCCCAAAACACTGACTGATAGTAAGCCAAGCCATTCTTACTTTTTTTTTTTTTTTTTTTTTTTTTTGCTGTATCATGTCTTCTCTGCTGCACGCGGCCTTTGCTGCGGTGCACAGGCTTCTCATGGCGGTGGCTTCTCTTGTTGCGGAGCACAGGCTCTAGGCGTGCAGGCTTCGGTAGTTATGGTGCGCGGGCTCAGTAGTTGTGACTCGTGGGCTCTAGAGCACAGGCTCAGCAGTTGTGGTGCTTGGGCTTAGTTGCTCCGTGGCATGTGGGATCTTCCTGGACCAGGGATCGAACCTGTGTCCCCTGCATTAGCAGGCGGATTCTTAGCCACTGTGCCACCAGGAAAGTCCCCAAACCATTCTTTATTACTTTAAGAGTTAAATAATGTCAAAGAATAATTTGAGGAGTAAAAAGGTAAAATTATGACTCTCATCAAAATATAAAGGTTCTGTTTAACTCATTCATTAATGAGGGAACCAATTAAGGTGTTCCAAGTGGTTCAGAGGAGAATTTCCAAGGACTACACACATAGAGGTAATCAGAATGCCAAAATCACCTGACAAATGGGTGCAGAGGAAGTCTGTCCACAGGGTGATAACCGATTGAATTCCACGGGACCAAATTAATTTGCATTTCTATGAACATAAATCACTAGCATTATTGTGGGGTTTTCCGTGACTTACAGAGTTGTAAAACAGCTCAAAGAGTGTGAGAGGCAGAGATGGCTTGGAAGGATGCCCTAGACAGGACATCAGGGATCTTTTTATTTTTCTTGTCCATTTGCAAGTCTGTCACTAATTTTTCCTGACGGTAATATAGGAGATGATCAAATGGACGGAAGAGACAACACAGGCAACCTCAGAAGACTGTACACTCACCTTGAACTCAAGATCACACTCACCTTGAACTCAAGATCACACTCATCTTGAACTCAAGATCACACTCACCTTGAACTCAAGATCACACTCATCTTGAACTCAAGATCACACTCACCTTGAACTCAAGATCACACTCATCTTGAACTCAAGATCACACTCACCTTGAACTCAAGATCACACTCACCTTGAACTCAAGATTACACTCATCTTGAACTCAAGATTACACTCATCTTGAACAGGCTACACTCAGTGTAACCAGTTCAAGATGGAATCATGTGGAAAGTCCTCGGGGCAACTTGAGCTGGGTTTTAAGGCCTAACTCAGAGCTGGAGAGGAGGGTTTTCTGGAAACTGTGAGCAGAAGCTTGGGGGCAGTAAGGAGGCTGGCAGGATCCACTGGCAGGTTGGACGCGTCTGCCCAGAATGGCTGGCTTGTGAAGGCAACTGGCAATGACAAGGTTGGAAATATACATTGGAGCATCCTTGTGGCTACTTATTGCAACTCTCAGAGCTTATTAAAGGGAGAGGGGAAAGGGAGGTAAGATGGCCAAATAAAAATAGTGTAGAAAGAGTCACCTGAAAGGGCTGCTTGATTTAGTCTGCTCACAGTTGGCAAGGCTGGGGTGCTTTCCTAGGGACTCTCTTTTGGAAGCGTCCCACCTCCTTGCTGAGGACGAAGCAGCAGGCAACCAGGTTTGAAACCAGATGACCTCAGCCCTTGGTGGGAGTGGGGAGGGATAGGGTTTACACTCAGACCCAACCACAGTCAGGGGATGCTGATTCTGGAGTGGTGAGAATGTAGAAAATTGGGGCCTAGGTTATTACTATGGCAATCTAGAGTCTGTTGCCCACTGTATCTGGGGGAGCAGAAGGGCAGAGCCTCTAGAACATAGTCAGTCTGCAGGGAAAGGGGAGCAGGTTGGCAGAGAAGTGACCGCAGGCCCGGGTGCCTGGCAACCTCTGGTCCACGAGGCCGCAGTCCAGGTCCCTCCAGGGAACACTTTCTCCCTTGGAGTCACATAAATAGCTCTCCGCTCCTTACCCCCAAACAGGCTTTAGGGAGCCTGATGAGCCCTGAGACATTTCTTGCCTAGCACCCACTCTCCCTGCACCTGGGCAAGGTTTGCAGGAGAACTGTTGAATACAGATTGCACAAATGAATGAATAGTGAATGGTACAAAATCCCATCATTTCACTTCTTTCAGAAAGGCCCAGGAGGACATTCCACTCCATCCCTCATGTATTAGTTAAACGCCCATGGCTCCCTTTCACTGGACACCCACTGTATGCCGGGCACTGTGCTGACCCCTGCCCATGTCAGAGGCAGCTCTGAGCCAACTGCCTGAGTCTCAGCCTGATGCCCGGCTCTGCCTCTACCAGCTGTGTGACCTTGGGAAAGTCACTTCACCAACCTCTCTGAGTGTCCATTTCCTCACTCACAGAATGGGAACAATAACTTTCGTGCCTCCGTAAGCTGTTCTGCGGATTTCAGTGAGGGAAAAGAGGCAAAGCCCTAAAAATGATGCCTGACACAAAGTAAATGCTCAACAAATATTAGATCTAATCTTCAAAACGCCCTTCAGAAGGTAAATACACGTATTACCCCATTTCAGAGATGGTAAACTGATGCTTAGAGCCCTCTCCTGAGCTGGTAAGTAGTGGGGCTGAGGTTCAAACCGATTCCAGAACCTGTTTGCAGGTTATGTCATGTAGCTTAAATACTCGGTGTGCACCTAAGAGGTACACAGTGCAAAGTGCTGGGGATACGGCTGTCACCAGAACACACCCAGCCCCGCGCCCTCGCTGGAGGCTGACCTGGCTGCCCACCCACCGTCCCCGTCCCTAGCAGCACCAGCAGCCGCAGGGATGCCCATCGCCCTCAGACGACTCAGGCCTGCGGGCTGGGCTGTTCACGTGTCTGGAAGGGAGGAGAAACCCATCGCCGGGGGAACACCCTCTCGGGGGTGGCCAGCGTCCCTGAGGGCGCCAGCTGCAGCGCTCACTGAAGCTGGCAACGCTTAAGTCCAGCTTTTTTTTTTTTTTTTTTTTTTTGTGTGGTATGCGGGCCTCTCACTGTTGTGGCCTCTCCCGTTGCGGAGCACAGGCTCCGGACGCGCAGGCTCCGGATGCGCAGGCCCAGCGGCCATGGCTCATGGGCCCAGCCGCTCCGCGGCATATGGGATCCTCCCAGACCGGGGCACGAACCCGTATCCCCTGCATCGGCAGGCGGACTCTCAACCACTGCGCCACCAGGGAGGCCCTTAAGTCCAGCTTTTAATAAAGTACAGTCCGAGCTGGAGTAAACTCAGAGGGAGACGCGGTCGGGCTGCGACGGAGGCCCTGCCGCCCCGGGCTTGGTGGCCGCGAGCGCGGAGCCTGCCCCAAGGCCGCCACGTAGAGGAGCCAGCCTTCCGGTCCACGCCCGATCCGGCCCGGCCCACCCCGCAAGCCGCTGCCCATCAGCCTCTCGAGGGGACGCGGACTCGGTCAGGGCTCGGGGAAGGGAGGAGCTCGAGGGGGGAGGGGCTGGGGGGAGGCCTGCTTACCAGGCCCCGCCTCCCCAGCGTAGGCTCCCACCCCAGCCCCGCCCCCCAGCGGAGCTGGCCTCTCCCGGGCTCCTGTTTTCACATCCCCAGGTCCTCCCTCTGCGGCGCCCTGTCCCCCTGCAGTGGCCTCTGCCTGCACGCTCATACTCACACAACACCCGGCACCCGGTCTCTCTTGGGCTTTCTTCCTTATCCAGTTAGAGCCCTCAGAACCCCCAGAGGTTCAAGGGCCTGCGGTCCACCAACACATTGGCTGGGTTCAAATCCCTGCTTGCTGGCTCTGTGACTTTGGGCAAGTTACTTAATTTCTCTGGGCCCCAGTTTCTCCATTTGTAAAATGGGGATGATAGTAACAAGTAGTCACTCCATAGGGTTATTGTGGAGCTTAAATAAAATAACACAAATAAAGGGCCTGGCTTTAAATCAGTGCTGGTCTCCCATAGCATGACAAAGGCTAAGTAGAATACAAAGCCTCGTCTTCCCAAGGAGACTTAGGGTTGGCCAAAGGAGGGCCCTGCTTCCAGGACAGGAATTAAGGATTTGCTTTAGAATAGGCACGAGGTAGGAGGTGGAGGGGCCCCCTCTGTATTCTTGATATAAAAAAGGCAGTCGAATTCCATGGTCTCTGTTTGCTTATCAAGCACTTATCGAGCACCATTTGTGTGCCAGGCCCTGAGCGGGGAAACCACAGCACCTGCAGATCAAAGAGCTCTCAGAATCCAGAGGCACCAAGCAGCAAAACGCTGAAGGCAATACTGAAGAGTGTAGCAAGTGCTACAGAAACAGGAGACCAGGAACCAGCCCCAAGTCCAAGGGAGCAGCTAGAAACCTTCCTGGGGTGTCAGGGAGCTGGGTCTCCAAGGAGGACCACCCCCATGGACAGAGGGCACCCTCTTCCTGAGCTCTCAGATGCATAGTAGGTCCTGTTTGCTCTGCCAGGGAAGCGGGAAGAATTCCTTAGCCCCGTTCAGCTGATGGAAAAGTAGAGGCCTGGAGAGTAAGTGACATCTTCCCCAAGAGCAGACTTCCAGTAAAAGGATGTTCTGTCCGATCCTAAGTGGCCAGCTCTTTCTGCTTCCACACTTGCCAGGAGTTTGCCAGCAGACCAGAAGATGAGGGGGAGGAGAGAGCCTGCACAGATAAGCCAGGCTGGCTGGCCACGGGCCTGACACCAGGTCTGGACTTTGTCCTGTGTGGGTGCGGTGAGTCTGCACAGAAGTATCCACACCCCCACGTTGCTCAGCCAGCCGCAAGGCCAGACTTTGTCCTCACGACTCCCAGAACTGCCCTGAAACAGGGCTCCTTACCACGACGCATGATTTAAACACAATGATTTAAAGGGAAGCAGGGGCCATTCCCACCAAGAATCGTTTCCTCACCGACCTGGGCCTTTGTTGTGTTCACACAGGCATGAGCAGGACGAGGGGGTGCTTTCATTTATTGGGCACTGGGTGAGCCAGGCCCTCTGCTGGGATCCTCACAAATATCAATCCCCTCCATCTTTCAAATCAGAACCCTGGGGCAAGCATCATGGACAGCAAGCAGCCTGGAATGAGAGGACCAAAGTCTGGCTCTGATGGAGCCATGCAGACATCTCGGGTGGGGGGGTTGGGATTTGACGCCCCTCCTCAGTGGAGGCAGGGCCTCTCCTGATTCACTTGGAGCCCACATGGGCCAGGCAGCAGGCACAGGGACCTCCTTGGCAGGGTGAGGTCAGACCAAGCAGGAGGCCCTGGCCAGCTTTGGCCCCTTGCAGGCAGGGTGGCCAGAGGTACCAAATAAAATCGCAGGATGCCCAGTTACATTTGAATTTCAGATGAACTAGAAATAAGGTGTAGTATAAGGTGTTCCATGGACTAGGGCTATTGGAATGGGGATGAAGAGACGGGGGCAGATTTAAGCTTTAATTTGGAGAGAAGCTCTGAGGGGACTGGCCGTGAGCTGGATGTAGGAGTTGAAGACGTGGGAGAAATCAGGGACCCTCCAGGCTCCAGGCTGCAGCAACTGTGTAGTTAGTGGAGCCACTGAGCAAGCAAGGGAGATGGAGCAGGATCAGATCAGCGAGGGGAACCGTGGGATCTGCTTCTGGTGTGTTAAATTGAGGCTGCCTCTTTGAGCCCCAAGTGGAGGTTGTGCAAGTCTGGGGCTTAAGGACAGGCCCTGCTGGGGACCTACCAGCACGTGGATGGTATTTGAAGCCGTGGTTCTGGATGCAACCACCTGGGGAGTGAGAGTTCTGAGAACAGGGACAGTGGTCCAGAACTTGGCCTTGAAGACTCTCAACATTTGCAGGTCATCCAGAGAAGGAGGGGCATCCAAGGAAACGGAGTCAGAGCAGCCAGGGAGGCAGGAGGAAAGTCCACAGTGGGTGGGCAACAGGGCAACAGAGGAGCGAGTCTCCAGAAGGCCAGGGCTGACCATGGTGGATGCTGCAGGGAGGTCTGGCGAGGTGGGGAGTGGAAGCGAGGGCTGGCCTGCGGTGGACTGGAGGCAGAATTAGAGGGGAGGGTGCAGAGGTACCACATCCATGAAGAAATCCTGCCGTGGACTTCTCTGGCGGTGCAGTGGTTAAGAATCCGCCTGCCAGTGCAGGAGATGTGGGTTCAAGCCCTGGTCCGGGAAAATCCCACATGCCGCGGAGCAACTAAGCCCATGCACCACAGCTACTGAGCCTGTGCTCTAGAGCCCACGTGCTGCAACTACTGAAGCCCATGCACCTAGAGCCCATGCTCCGCAACAAGAGAAGCCACCACAATAAGAAGCCTGCGCACTGCGATGAAGAATAGCCCCCGCTGGCCGCAACTAGAGAAAGCCCAGGCGCAGCAACGAAGACCCAACGACAAAGACCCAACGCAGCCAAAAATAAATAAATAAATAAACAAATTTATAAAATAAAATTAAAAAAGAACGAAATCCTGCCGTGCGGGCGGGGCTGGAGGCAGAGGGAACCAGAGGGCAGTGGGGTCTGGGTAGGTTTCCATCCATAACCTTTGGGGCACATTCCTGCCTGGAGGCATGGAGACAAATCTTGACCACCCTCTAACTGGCAGTGGGTCCCTGAACAAATCAAGTCAAATGGGAACTGAAAACAAGGGCCTTTGAAAGTGTGTTAAGTGACGTAAAAGAGTGGGAGGGATGAACACACACAATGACCTGGATGGATTTCAGAACCGTTACGGAGTGTGAAAGAAGCCAGCCTCAAAAGAGCATGTGAGGTAGGAGTCCATTTCTAAGAAGGTCTAGAACAGGCAAAACTAATCGATGATGAAATAAAGATGAGAACCATGGCTGCCTCTGGGGCAGGGTGGGGATGGGTGGACAGGGAAGGGGCTTTAGGGAACCATCTGGGTGATGGCAATGGTCTGAACCTGGACAGGGCTCTGATTCACACAGGACAATGCATTTGTCAAAACTTGGCAAATGGTACACTTAAGATTTGAACATTGCATTGCCTGTAAATTTCACCTGAGAAAAATGAACTATAAAGTCATTATTCAACTGTACTTAATGACGTATGTGCTGAAGTGTTTAGGGGTGAAGTGTGCTATAGTTTGCAACTCTCCTTAAAAGGTATGAAAAAAATAAGCTGGATTGATGGGTAGAGAGTTGGATGGACATATAATGAAGCAAATAGAGCAAAATGTCATCCAGGTGGTAGGTATTTGAGTGTTCACTCAGCTTTTTTCACGATTCACTCCATGTTTCTGTATGGATGAAATTTCTGCAATGAAATGTTGTGGGAGGGGATAAAGAAAAGGGGATGTGAGAACACTTTTCACCCAGTCCCAAGATGCTTTTTGAGCGCTAGCTGTACATCAGGTGCTGCAAGACAGGAGTGGTGCTGATGGCGATCCCAGCACCATGGCGTGAGGCGCCCTCCAAGTGGGTTCTCCTTAGAGCAGAAAACTGTCACTGTCCCTTCTCACAGGGGACACCAGAGGTCAAGAAAAGCACACACAGGCCTGCCAGGAACTGATTTAAAGAAACAAGTCACTGGAGCCAGTGGGGCGGGTGGACAGCCAGGTGGGCGGGTGGACAGCCAGGTGGCCTGGCCCCTGGCGATTTGGATTGGGTTATTCAACACATGCTAAAGACAGTCAGGTTTGGGAACAACTGCCTGAACTCCAGAGGTTGAAATATGTCCCATCTAATTTGCCCACTGGTAGGGTTTCTGAATAATGCTCCAGGTCCCTCTGTCTATACAATAGAATAGGAAACCCAGACCCGCCCCCTGCAGGATGTATCCTCAGGGAAGTTCATCACTGCCTGTTTTAAGAGTGAAAGTTTGGCAACGGCTGACATGTGTGTTGTCCAGGTAGAGTGCTGGTTAAGTTATTCACGGTGGTTTAGAAATGCAGTGAAATTCTATGCAGCTGTTAAAAATGAGTGAGGTAGATCTATATGTCCTGGACTTTAACAGCTGAAAGCTTAATGTAAAAATAATAATAAATATATATATATATAAATGATCTTATTTATATAAAATTATATGTAGGTAAATGTCTATGGATATACATATAAATGGATATGAATATAAATATATATATCTCTATATTATGTCCTGCATGTTTGTGTCCCCCCAAATTCATATGTTGAAGCCATAACCCCCAATGTGGTAGTATGAGGAGGTGGGGCCTTTGGGAGGTAATTGGGTTTAGATGAGGTCATGAGGGTGGGGCCCGCAGCATGGGGTTAGAGCCCTTATATGGAGCTCACTCTCTGCCACGTGAAGACAAACAGTGAGAAGGTGGGATATACAGCCAGGAAGTGAGTCCTCACCAGACACCAAATCTGCCAGCACTCTGATCTTGGACTTTCCAGCCTCCACAACTGTGAGAAATAGACATTTATCGTTTAAGCCACAGTCTGTGCTATTTTTGTTATAGCAGTTTGAGCTAAGACAGTATATAAATGTACACACACACAGAGCACTGTAAAAATGTTCACCAAGGGCTTCCCTGGTGGCGCAGTGGTTGAGAATCCGCCTGCCGATGCAGGGGAAGCGGGTTCGTGCCCCGGTCTGGGAAGATCCCACATGCCACGGAGCGGCTGGGCCCGTGAGCCATGGCCGCTGGGCCTGTGCATCCGGAGCCTGTGCTCCGCAATGGGAGAGGCCACAACAGTGAGAGGCCCACATACCGCAAAAAAAAAAAAAAAAAAAAAAAAAAAATGTTCACCAAAATGCTAATAATGGTCACTTCTCCATGATGGAATTTAAATTTTCTCTTTGCTTTCTTCTTCGTCTTTTTCTGTATTGTTTATCATTTTCACAATAAGCATGTATAATTAATGAAGCAATTATTTTTAAAGCTAATTCTTAGAGTAAATTGCCACTTGCAAAGTGCTTATGAGGCTGCCGTGTAACCCCAACTGTTCACAGCTGTGTCCTCTATTCCCACCCTGAGTCCCAGAGCAGGAAGAACTTCTGAGAGGGGAGGTGAGCTGAGGACCCTCCCTGGCCATGACTCAGTGCACTCCTACCCCTCCTGAGCCCCAAGACAGGAACAGTGACATCATTTGTGGGGCTCAGCACAAAATCAAAAGGTAGGGCCCTTGTTCAAAAACCATTAAGAATTTCAAGATGGTGACAGCAGAGCATTCAGCCAAGTGTGAGGCCCTCGTGAGCACAGGGCCTGTGTGATCGCACGCACTGCACGCCTCCGAGGCCCTGCCTGGCGAGACCATCTGAGAAAGAGCCAGAGAGGTGGCCAGGAAAAACCGTCCAGGAGGAGCTGAGCATGGCCTTGGGAGGCTGAGTGAGAGGGAGACACACACAGACCATCAGCTAACCAGGAGTCTCCCCAGGGCCGGCGTGAGAAACATGCCAGGTGTGGGTGTGGAAGGCACACAGCGGGAGCTGGAGGGGAGGTGTGTGGAGCTGCTTTAATTAGTAAGGGGCGGTCAGGAGGGCCTCCTGCCCTGGGACGGTGTGGGCCCCTTGGAGGTGGCAGCCACCCACCGTTCGGCATCCCTGGCTGCACGAGGGAACCTCCTCCAGGGACCCCACACACACCCTGGGAGCCCCCAGCCCGGCCTGCCATTCCCCCAGCGCCCCTCGCAGGGCCCTGCGACCACCGCATCCAGCTGCTCACGGAAAACCTGCGCCGGCACCGGCCACAAAGAGAGCCTGTGTGGGGCCGGTGACACAAAGGCCGCTCTGTGCGGGGAGGACCCGCCACCCCTCCTCCGCCAGGCACCGGGCGCGGCGGGCACCGGGGACACGCTGGCCGAGTGCCCGGGGCACGGGCAGGGCTCCCGCACGGTCTTCGGGCTGCCGTCCGGCCGAAGGGCTCCACCGAGTCCTCCCCTAATCGCGTCCCAGCCACCAGCCGTCCCACACCCTCCAGCCCAGCTGAATGGGACCCCGGCGATGGGAGGCCCCGCGGCCTGCGAACACAGCGGACCCGTCGGGCGGGCACCCGCCATCCTCCCGGCTGACCCCATCCCCGCCCCGCTCCACTCCCTCCAAGCTCGGAAGCCTGTGCTTCTGCTAAACCAGAGACCCTCCCGGGCCCCCGCAGAGGCTATCTCAACCCTTCAAACCCGTCTCCTCCACTGTCCCCTCGACTCCCCCCACCTCAGGACCCCAAGGATTTATTGGGCGCCCGTCCACGGCAGCACCTCCAGGCCGGGCGCTGCGCTCAGCGGGTGCCTTGCCCGCCCGCCCCGGTGCACACAGCAGGCGCTCGGTAGACGGGTCTCCCCGGCCTCCCCGGGGCACACAGCAGGCGCTCGGTAGACGGGTCTCCACTGGAAGGACCGCGTCTCCTCCGTGGACCCGGAGCGGCTGTGGCGGCCGCGCCCCGCCCGCCTCCGAACTCACCTGCGCTTCGCAGGCAGCTCCCGAGGCCCGGCTCCCGCCTCGAGCGCCCGCGGGGCTTCGCTCCTCCAGCTGAAGGCGCTCAGACAGCCGGGCGCGGGGCTCGGGGTATCTAATGCCGTCCGGAGCCACCTCCACCCACGAGGGTTAGGAGCTGGCCGGTACATCCCTCAGCTTCCCCTTCCCGGTGGGACAGTTCTGGGGTGCATCCTACTCGGTTCCTCAAATGGTCCCGGGCGGATGGAGTCCCAGGTGCCGTCGCAGGTAACCACCCACCATCGCACCATCACCTCCCCCTTCCTGTCTCCTCTCTCGTCCCTCCCTGTGCTCTGCCTGCACCTGGGCTTGCGCAGGGTCTGCTCTGGTGTAGAACTTCATTCAGACCTCGGTCTCACCTCCTGCTTCCTTCACACGCGACAAACTTTTGTCACGTGTCTGCTGGCATCAGGCAGTGGTGACGGGGTGAGGAGAAAGTTCTGTAGCCCCTGCCCGCCCCCCCTGCGGTGGGCACCTGGGCACCACGTCCCGGGAGAGAACTGGGAGGGTTCCTCCCTCGGGTCAGTCCGGGGTCTGGACACCCTCTCTGGCTTCTCCAGAAAACCCCTCCATCCACGGGTGGCCCCACGGTCCTGCAGGCTCAGGACCCGCCCTGCGCTGCACCCTGGAAAGCTGAACCCTGGGTCTTGCATTGCCTGGGGCTCTAGTCCCCTCTTCCTGTTGGATCCAGCCCCTGGGGGAGACCCTGGTAGGATACTGGGGGAGGGCTCAGAGCATTGATCCCGCCCCTCACTTCTCCCTCCCTCAGTCACTGGGGTCTGGTGGGGCTCCTGGTCGGTAGCTGCCCTGGAAAACCCTCTCCCTGGGCCCTGCAGGCTGGTGCTGCTAGTGGACGGCTCATCAGCCCCTGTGGTTCCCTCCACCCTGCCCACCTGGCTGTGAGCAGCCACTCCATCAAGAGAACATCCTTAGTGATCCCAGCTGAGTTGCTGCTGGTCTGTTGTTGCTTGGACAGAGCTGGGGGCCGTGGACAGCATCCGGCTCCAGCAAAGTGTTCGGTATTCAACTCAGATGACCTCGACCCAAATCCTAACGCTACTTTTACTTCCAAGCTGCTAGGTGTCTCTCAGCCTTTGCTTCCGTGTCTGTAAAATGGGTATGATAATAGCTATGCTAATGTCTCGGTAATCTCAAAGCAGCAAATAACAGACCCCTCTTCAGACCCACTCGGAGAAGAAGAGGAAATTCTCTAAGGGCTCTGGGGCTCCTGACTTGACAGAGGAACCTGAGCCAGGTTCTCATCCAGGTTCCTTTTGTCTCTCTGTCTGCTTCTCTCCTTACCTCACACTTGGCCAACTGTGGTTCCCCTCCAGTTCACCAGTCTTTACACTCTGAATAAATACAGACTTTATTCCACAAAAACGGGCCCACACGTGCACAATGGGCTGCACCCCGCTTTTATTCACTGATCGCCAGAAGCCTCCCCTGGCATCACTGGATATTCTTCTGCACTGCAGCTGCACTGCCCCACGTACTCTGGATGTTCTACTAATATTTATTTCTTTGACTTGTCCCTTACCCTAGGATGTTTTGTAGTGACTGTCACCAGTGTTTGAAGCACACGTCCCTTCCAGAGCCCTCTCCCAGGGCCCTTCTTTTTTTTTTTTTTTTGGCCACCCGGACCAGGGATTGAACCCAGGCTCTCAGCAGTGAGAGCGCGGAGTCCGAGCCACTGGACCGCCAGGGAATTCTCCCAGGATCCCTTCTGAAGCAGGGACTGACTTCCTTCCCGTCCTGATTTCCTTCCTCCACCCCGGCCCTCGACCTGGCTTCCACCTGGAGCTCCCGACACACAGCGTGGTGCAGGCACGGCATCCTCCCCTCCAGTCCTGCTCTGACTTACTGTGACCTTTCTGAGGACAGCCCCCTTGGGGACTAAACCATCTCCAGTTTGGGCCCTGTTCCCTGGCAACCGTGACTTTTAAAACACAGTTGACTCTTGCACTGAAGAAAAGCACAAAGCTACTCTTGTCTCCTTCCCCAAAGGCCTGTTTTCAAGTTCAAACAATAGCAATTCGATTGAACACACACATCCACATCCCTCCTGAGGCCTATGAAAGAGGAAGAGGACACCACAGAGCTTTTGAAAATATTGTACAAAATCAAGTTTTGAATATCGGGTCAGGCACAGTCCCTGGGGGCACAGAGGGCACTCAAACTGGGTGATTTGAAGGGATTTGGTAGAGAGATTATTCACAAAGGAGCAGTAGGATTTAGGAAATGAGTGTGGGGTTGTGCAGAATCCTGGGCTCAGCAACATCGAGGGGCCCTTCCCAGAGCTTAGGAGTGATCACCAGAACCCAGAGAGAACAACCGCATGGAGAGGGCCCTAGACAGGAGCTGGGGCCTTTGGGAGAGGGAGGCACCCGACCTGTGCAGACCCAGAAAGGAAGGAGCTGGGGGGTAAATACCCAGACCTCACTTTCCTCCTGCCCCCCAGACATCATCCCACTGGATGGACCCAGCTGGAAACAAGACATCATGGCTTAAGTGTCCAGAATCCCAGGACCCAGGTCTCAGAGTGGAGAGGGACCAGGGGGGCCCTGGGCGGGGAGCAGGGAAGAGCACTGAAAGATATACTCTCACAAAGCCTTTGAAAGTGTGCAGTCCAATTAGAAATTATGAATTTATTGAACAGGGAGTAGTCATTTGCACAACTAAATGATGTTTTTGATTTTACAAACGTTTTCAACTCGTTACCTTTAAACTAACCAACTTCCCCCTGCAGTTAAAATATGGTTCCATTTATGGACAATTCAGCTGATTCAGAGCTGTTCAGGACCCCAGACGTTCAGGTAAATCAAACCAGGGTGCACGCAAGGGCTGGCTTGGAGTTACGCATACTTCCCGACAGTGTCCCCTCCAGCGACCTCCCTGACGGCATCGGAGTGGAGAAAGGGCAGATAGTTTCCCAGAAGGAAATGAGAGGCCGAGAAAAGAGGGGGCAGATGCTGGAAGGCCAGGAAGCCAGCCAGCCATTCCGTGAGGTGCAAATTAACTTGCAAAGCTCACCCCGTTCATTTAGTGGCTGGGTCCTGATCAAAGGACCAGCCTGTCCTCCCCGACAGCTCTCGTGAATATTTCAGGCGGCCTTCCACCTTGACCTATGACCTTTAAGCGTCCGACCAGCACAATCTTTCCCAGAGATGTTCTTTCCTGATGCTCCCGTCAGGAACACTCAGGCCCACCACAGGAGCCCCTTGCCTTGGGAGATCCAGGAGCCAGTGAACATTTCCCAAGGAAAGTCCTTATGATGGGATTTTTTCCTGTGCTCATAGCTCCCCAGGTACGAGACGTCACTGCAAAGCTGTACTTCACTGGTAACAGTGTAACACATGACAGCAATAAGGATAGACCCGCATGCAGCTGGGGGCTCTGCTCAATGCCAAGGCCCAAGGCGCCCACAGAGCCCCAGCCAGCAGACATGCGGCTGAGTCCACCCACTGTCCTCGCTGCTGTACCCAGGACAGCACATCTGCCAGCACTCTGCTGGACACCTGACCTCAGCTGGAAGTCACAGACACAGAGAGAACCTCCATGTGCCATCCAGCCGTCCCAAATGGCCACGTGCAAACCCTCTCCTGGTTCTTCATCTCTTCTCACCTCGTGCTAACGGGTAATCGTGCTTCACAAACTTGGAAGGTGGATACAGAAAGCGCCATCCCGAGCCGGGCAGGACAGACTGCAGGAAGCTCAGAAAACACTGTGTATTTAAAGAGCCGTTTTGAACAACTGACCTTTTCAGACAAATCCCAGCAACCTTGGCACCACCCCTGAGACGGCAGAGTGGGGAGGGTGTGCAGCCATGGTGGCGTGTCGATGACCACTCACCAACACCTCCTGCGCCCTCTTGAAATGCCTACTGTTTCCTGACAATAGTGGTGGCCGTGGACAGGCTGGTCCCCGATGACATATTCCCTCAGTGGAGGCCTTTGTCTCCCACCAGCAGCTCCACAGCCCTTGTCTTCACGATGCGTCACCCTCCACCGGAGCCCTGCTCTGCGGACAGTGTAACAAGGTTCTGGCAGGGCTCAAAGGAGGCCTCCACTCCCTCCCAGCACACGCAGAAGTGCCACCGGCAGGATGCAGAGCGGAGACCTCCATCCTGGAGCTTGGCCGGAACTCGGCCAGCCTGAGTGGGGGATGATTTCATCACACCCTCCAGCTCCAGCCTCTCCCCATCACCTTCCAGCCACATGACATCCCGTCCCTGTTCCCATGGTAACCAGCCTTTCAGATGGACCCCCACCTCCTGGCCATCAGTCCCTTCCCACATTTCAGAGGGCTGACCCGAGCAGTCTGTTGTGGAAGGGCAGGATGTGACTAGGTCGTAACAGACATCGTGGCTTCCACCTTGCTCTCCCCGGGATCACGCCTCTGCCATGGGGTGAGGGCACTCAAGCATCCCCGTGGAGAGGCCTGTGGGATCAAGAACTGAGGCCTCCTGCTAATGGCCAGCATGAGCACTGCATCCATGTGAGCGGCCGTCTTGGAAGCCAGTCTGCCAGCCCCAGTCAACCCTTCGGGTAAGTGTAGATCTTGCATCTTTATGTTTTTTTTGTTTTTTTTTTTCAGTACGCGGGCCTCTCACTGTTGTGGCCTCTCCCGTTGTGGAGCACAGGCTCTGGACGTGCAGGCTCAGCGGCCATGGCTCACGGGCCCAGCCGCTCCGCGGCATGTGGGATCTTCCCGGACCGGGGCACGAACCTGTGTCCCCTGCGTCAGCAGGGGGACTCTCAACCACTGCACCACCAGGGAAGCCCAGATCTTTCATTTTGACGGCAACCTCATGGGAGACCCTGAGCCAGGACCGCCCTGCTAAGCCACTCCCAGATTCCAGACCCACAGAAACTGTGAGACAGTAAATGACTGCTGTTGCTTTAGGCCACTAAGTATTGTTACACGTAACATGGCATTAGGGGCCTGATATTCTGGGTGATAAAGTCTGAAGCCTGCAGGGGCAAAGAGCAGAGGGGTGAAGGTCAGAGAATAGACATGGTCAGTGATCCAGCACACTTGGTTTCCTGATTCCTTACTGTCCTGCCCCTCGTTGTAAAAAAAGGAAGCAGGGGGGCTTCCCTGGTGGCGCAGTGGTTGAGAGTCCCCCTGCCAATGCAGGGGACACGGGTTCATGCCCCGTCCGGGAAGATCCCACATGCCGCGGAGCGGCTGGGCCCGTGAGCCATGGCCGCTGAGCCTGCGCGTCCGGAGCCTGTGTTCTGCAATGGGAGAGGCCACAACAGTGAGAGGCCCGCGTACCGCAAAAAAAAAAAAAAAAAAAAAAAGGAAGGAGGTGTTAAAAATGCAAGTTATCCAATAGGCTCCAACCACCAGTCAGTACCTAGGACCCGCCCCCCCCAACCATGAACTGGATACTGCCCTCTCACAAAGCACCCCAAATCATGTTCTTCTTATAAAAATTATACAGCTTTCTTGACTAGAGCCCGGAGCTCCTTTTCACAGAAACTACAGCCTGGCCAGACCCCCTCAACCAGTTCTGCACTTGGCCAATGGATTTCTCTTTAAAATCTAACCTCCTCTCTCGTCAGTTTTATCTTAGCTTCATTCTCAAGTTCCAAGCTATCGAAATAACTCAGCTCAGCTCAGTGATCACTTTCAATCTTGCCCCGAACATTGCGTCACCTTCATATCTGATGCCATAGTTTCTCCCCATCTGCATCTGGAAAGTTGACTGAAGTAGTGACCTGGGCAGAGCTAACCACAGAGCCCTTCGGCCCTCCACTACAGACTCCACTACTGCCTGGTGCCAGAGACCCCTTGACAAAAAACACTTTGCAGGGAGTTGTGCAACCTGCCATAAATGCCCTGGAAATGCTCTCATTGTCAATGAGTTTTCCAACCCATTATTCAAATGCTGGCTGGATACAGTTTATTCATTCACTCTATTCACCAGCACTGTCTACAAAGAAAGTTATCTTAGCTTGTGTATTAGTTTCCCGCAGCCGCTGTAACAAATTACCACAAACCTGTTGGCTTAAAACAATAGAAATATATTCTCTCACAGGTCTGGAGGTCGGAAGACTGAAATCTGTATCACTGGATGGAAATCAAGGAGTGGGCAGGGCTGTGCTCCCTCTGGGGGGCTCTAGGGAGGAATTGGTTCCTTGTATCTTCCAGCTCTGGTGGCTGCTGGCATTCCTCGGCTCGTGGCTGCACCACCCCAACTTTCAAGTCCAGCATCTTCAAATCTTTCTCTGCTCTGTCTTCACTTCACTTTCTCCTCTCCGCATGCAGGTCTCCCTCTGCCTCTTATAAGGACACACATAATGGCATTCAGGGTCCAGCCAGATAATCCAGGATAATCTGTTTTAAGATCCTTTGTCACATCTGCCAAGACCCTCATTCCTTATAACATCAACAGGTTTCAGGGATTAGGACCTGATATCTCTGGGGGGTGGGGGTGGGGGATGCATTATTCAGCTCACCCACACCAAGATTTCCCACCTCCTGATCACTGCATTCTTTCCTAATGTTTACAAATCAACTATATCATGTTCTGCTCTATCATTTTCCAAAAGTTAACATCAAGGTTACTGTCTCTACTTTTATCAATCCACTTAAGAACTCTGCTTCCCCAGGCCACATCAGTCCGGACATAAAAATGGGGTCATAATAAACAAAAACAGCATTTCTCAAGTTTGCCATTATTGCTGGTTCTCCAGCCCCCTAGAAACATTGGGAATCCCTAGAACGTATCTCTTAAGTGGAGGCAGCTTAGAGGTTGAGATCACAATCTCTATTTGGACGTCCCAGGTTTGACCCATCACTGTGACCAACTGTACTTTCCAAAGATGACCACAAAAATCTCTCCCATCCCAATGCTCTTCTGCAGTGTGGACTTGACCCCCGCTCCCATCAAGAGGTGGAGTCCGGGGCCTCCCTGGTGGCGCAGTGGTTAAGAGTCCGCCTGCCGATGCAGGGGATACGGGTTCGTGCCCCGGTCTGGGAGGATCCCATATGCCGCGGAGCGGCTGGGCCCGTGAGCCATGGCCGCTGGGCCTGCGCATCCGGAGCCTGTGCTCCGCAACGGGAGAGGCCACAACAGTGAGAGGCCCGCATACCGCAAAAAGAAAAAAAAAAAAAAAAAAAAAGAGGTGGAGTCCGTTTCTCCACCCCTTCGACCTGGACGAGTCTATTGTGCGTTCTCCCATAGAATGTGGTGGAAAAGACACTGTGCCATCTCCAGGCAAAGCCCTAAACTGGGCTGGCAGTTTCCCATTCCTGCCTCTTGGAATGTACTTTCTTGGAATGCTCCTTTCTGAAGCCAGCCACCTGGCTGTGAGGAAGCCCACCACACAGAGAGACCACTTGGCCAACAGCCCCCGCTGAGCTTCCAGATGGCCAGGGTGAGAAACCACCATGGATGTCCAGCCCATTCAAGCCTTCAGAGGCCTCATGCCCCACCAACATCTGACTGCAACCACAGTGGACCCCAAGTAAAGACTACCCAGCGAGCCCAGTCAATGCACAGAACCACGAGTGACAATAAATTGTTGTCTTAAGCCATTGAGTCCTGGGGTGGCTTATTATATACCAAGAGATACTCAAATGAGCCACTTATTAACTGTGTAACCTGAAGCAAGTGACAGGCCTTAGTTGAGGGTCCAGCCAGAAGCAGACCCTGCAACAAAGACCTGGTTCATGTAGTTTATCTGGATTCCAGGAAAACCAGGTAGGAGAGTGGGGAGGTGAGACAGGGAAGAGAAGGCAGCCAGTAAAAGGATAGCATTTATGAGCGGGTTACCACAGTGACCAGTCCCTCCAGGGACCTACAACTGTCTCATCAATAAAATGGTGCAGCCATTGTGGACAACACTATGAAGTTTCCTCAAAAACTTAAAATTACTGTGTGACCCAGAAATCCCACTCCTCAGTATATATCCAAAATAATTGAAAACAGGATCTCAAAGAGATATTTGCACACCCATGTTCATAGCAGCATTATTCACAATAACCAAGAGGTGGAAGCAACCCAAGTGTCCATCAGTGGATGAATGGATAAACCAGATGTTGTATATACCTACAGTGGTATATTTTTCAGCCTAAAAAATAAGGAAATTCTGTCATATGCTGCAACATGGATGCACCTTGAGGACTTCATGCTAAATGAAATAAGCCAGTCACAGAAGGACCAATGCTGCATGATTCTATTTATGTGCAATATTTAAAGTAGTCAAATTCATAGAAACAGAAAGTAGAATGGTGGTTACCAGGGGCTGGGGGGAGGGGAACAGGAGCTGTTCAATGGGTACAGGGTTTCAGTTTTGCAAGATGAAAAGTTCTAGAAACCTGTTGCACAACAAGGTGCATGCAGGTAACACTGGACATTTAAAAATGGTTAAGATGGTAAATCTTACGTAATGTGTTTTTTTATCACAATTAAAAAAAATTGTCTCAGCAAGGAGCAAACAAGTTGGGGTATTCACCATCAACTCCCTTGTTGAGGGTCACTCTTGGGGTGTTAAATTCCCCCCCCCCACACACCACGCTAAGGGCCAGAGAACACCCTGTACAGAGATGCAGGAAGCCATCGGCACATATGGGACTCTCGGGGGTGACCTCGGGGTGAGAAAGGACCTGGGTGGTGCACTTATGGGGTCTGACACATCACCTACCTTTGAGTCTCCGTTTCCTTGTCTGTAAAACAGGAATAAGCAATACCCACCTGGACGGAGGTTGTGAAGGCTATTTTGGGTGACAAAAGCTCCCTGCCTGCTCCCCCCGCCCCCAGGGCCTCCCCAGTCTGAATTTAAGTGCACACAACTCAGTCCCGAGTTAGGACCACCCCCACCATCACACACCCTGCCTCCCCGCTTTTAGTTTTACAAATCAGTGAAATATTTGCCCAGCCCCAAACTTTTGGAACCAGTCTCTGAAGTTTGCAAAGACCGAGGGTCTTTCTGGGTCCCAAATGCACACTCCACCTCCT
Organism: Mesoplodon densirostris; assembly: GCF_025265405.1. NCBI lineage: Eukaryota > Metazoa > Chordata > Mammalia > Artiodactyla > Ziphiidae > Mesoplodon > Mesoplodon densirostris. The sequence goes on from NC_082676.1 coordinate 68,074,105, forward strand.
CCTGGACTCCGCCCCCCCTCCCAGCCCACAGATGTCCCCCCTGAGAGAGGTGGACACACAGGCAGCCTCTCTCACCAACCTCCACCAGCGTGACATCGCCTCCTCTGGCAGACAGACTTCGCCCTTCTTTATCTCACTCGTTTCAGGCTCCAAGCACGGCTTTAGAAACCCTTTCTGGAGGCTGGGAGAAAATGTGCTAAAATACCAGCAGTGATCCAGCTGGTTGTAGGACTGAGGGAGTAGCTCTTTCTTCTCTATGTTTCCTGGATTTTCCACAATAAACACATTCTATTTTTTTATTGACAGAAAAACCAATTGTGTTTTTTAAGCAAGCCACCTAAAAGCCCTAGTTGCCTCCGCATTTTTCGTAGCCTCAGCTCATTCTGAGCGTCAGTTTTTCAGCCATTATTCTATTTCCTGCCTCTCTGGTTTGAGTCCTCTGCCTTTGGACCTTTGCTCCGTCCTTTGAACATTTGAGCTAATCACAGATGCTTGTGTAAACCACACCAGCCTCCCTCTACGTGTCTTGATTTTCCTTCTCACTGGGAATTTTATAACCCAAATTTGCTTTACAATCTCCCAAACCAAGAAATCACCCTCACGTTCTCCTGATACGATGCACTAAGAATGTGCCATCCCGTCCTTAATGTAGGAGGAAACATCAGACAGACCCAAACTGAGGGACAGTCTACAGCATAACCGGCTCTCACTCTTCAAAACTGTCAGTGTTGACAATGGTTCCTTTCCTCCTCCCCAGCTGGAAGCACAAGGGGAGTTTTCCCCCAACATTCACTTGTGAGAGCAGATTGGGCTTCTGGAGGTAATTCACAAACAGGTGAGGACCCCTCTCGCACTGGGCCCCCTCTGGAGTTTCAACTCTCAGCCTGGTCTACACTGAGCCCCACCCCCCGCAATTCGTCAATTTCCTTTCCGGTTCCCTTCCCCAGCCCTGGTTCCTGTGCAGCTTTCTGCCCCTGGAGCCGTGATTCTCTGCACTTACCTGTGGGTGCCTCTGATGCGGGGACAGCAGTTTGCCCTGTGGCCTCATTTCTTTCACAAATCAAACAAGAGTTGTTGATTTAAAAAAAAAAAAAAACCAGGACTTCCCCGGTGGCCAAGTGGTTAAGAATCTGCCTGCCAATGCAGGGGACACGGGTTCGAGCCCTGGTTCGGGAAGATTCCCACATGTCACAGAGCAACTAAGCCCGTGCGCCACAACTACTGAGCCTGCGCTCTAGAGCCCACGAGCCACAACTACTGAAGCCCGCATGCCTAGAGCCTGTGCTCTGCAACGAGAGAAACCACGGCAAGGAGAAGACCGTGCACCGCAACGAAGAGTAGCCCCTGCATGCCGCAACTAGAGAAAGCCCACGCACAGCAATGAAGACCCAATGCAGCCAAAAATAAATAAATCAATCAATAAATTTTTTTAAAAAGAAAAGCATTAAAATATATATATATCTTAAAAAAAGCAAAAACAAAAACAAAACTGTCAGTGTTGTGAAAGACAAAGAAAGCCTGAGGAACGGCTCCAGACTGGAGGAGACATGACCACAGGCAAATTGTGATCCCGTGATCCTGGATATCCTTTTGTTTAAAAGGAGGGTATTGGGACAATTGGTGAAATCTGAATAAGGCCTGATATTACATCACTGGATTGATAGAAGTTTCCTGAGTGGGGTAAACGCACTGTAGTTCTAGAAGAGAATGGTTTTTGTATTTTTTGGAATTATACAGCTGAAGCTTTGGGAGGTAAAGCGTATCCTATCTGCAACTTATTCTCATATGACTCAGAAAAAACAAAACCAACACACACACACACACAGAGAATGTGGGCGAAGTGTAAAAAACAAGTTCTTTGTTCTATTCTTGTGATTTTTCTATAAGCCTGAAATTATGTTGAAATTAAAAGGGAAAAAAATCCCACAAACCTCAGGCACCACAGGCCTGTCGGCCCCTGGGGCTGTCCTTTCCGTGTCTGTGCCTTTAGTTCTCTGACGAGAACCTCTTCCTCCTGTCTGGGGGCTCATCCCTCTCTCACCCACAGTTCCCCACTGACTGTTGGAATTTCCATTTGGGACTGTTTCTGGATCCCTTTTGCTAATGAAGACAAAGAGGCCTTTCCTTATCCTGCTGCAGAGCAGGAATTCATCTCCACGGGGGATCCTGGATTCTCTCCATCACAGCAGTGGTTCTCACCCTCAGAAGCCCTAAAAATTCCATGCTGAGGAAACACCCTAGATTAGAATCTCTGGTGGGGGAACCCAAGCACCTGTGCTTGGAAAGCTCTCTAGGTAATTCTATTGAGTAGCCAAGACTTTAAAAAATCGACCCTACATCCCACCCAGAAAGACAAAAATTAAGACCCCACCCCCACCCCGGCTGCATTCCAGAACAATCAAACCAGAATCTCCAGGGTTGGGGCCCAAGCAACTGATTTTTTTAAACTCCCCAAGAAATTATACCGCCATCATATTGATTCCTAAATATAAAAATAAAAGAAACAATCGAAAAGAAATCAAAAAATAAAGAAAAACAATCAACTGGAAACAGCTGATTCCAAAGAGCAGCCACGTTTGAGAACCAGCGACTGAGGACGGTGGTTCCCAAACCTGAGCTGCATCTGAGTCTCCAGTGAGGCCTGATAAAGCGCAGATTGCTGGGTTCCACCCCAGGGTTTCTGATTCAGTCGGTCTGGATGGGGCCCGAGAACCTGCATTCCTAACAAGTCACTTGTCAGGGGACGTGCCTGCTGCCGCTCAGGACAAGACTTTGGGAACCACTGATGAGAATCTCCCTCTTGTGTGTGGTGCTGGGATCAGCGAGGTGGCACCACCTGAGAGCCTGTTAGAACTGCAGACTCCCAGGCCCCCCAGAGCTCCTGACTCAGAATCTGCATATTAAACCAGCTTTCTTGATTTCCGAACCACGCTGCTCTAAAGGAAATCCCCACCATCTCACACACATACACGTGTGTTAGGGCCCCGAGCACTCAGGACTCAGGCTGGGGTGGCTGCATCTGGGGAGGACCCCCATCCGTATGACCCAAAAAGCCCTCTCGTAAAAGATGGTTAACATAACCCAGACAGGCAGAGGCCGCCAGTCTGCTGGACCAGGATGAGAGGAAGGGGGTGGGCAGAGGCCCTGTAGGGGTTAACCGTCCAGAAAGCACAGATTGGGGTGAACACCCCAGGAGCCCCCTGGTCTGCCCTTTGATTTGACCTCCAGAGAATGAAGTTGACACAGCTGCCTGACTCCTAGGAGACTCCTGGCTAGCCCAGTCACTTGACGTTCTTGACATTGGACTGTGTCCTCACCCTGATGCAGCCCCTTTAGCGACACTGAGCAGGGAGACCAGCTCAGAGCTGGGTGTCGGTCGCTGCCGGACCGCAGGGGCTGCACTTGTCTGCGGGCGCTGCCCTGATGCTGCACTTCACTGGCTCTTCACGAGAGTCTTGAGGTCAGTATTTATTATTAGCCCCAATTTACAGATGAAGGCACTGTGGCTACGAGAGATGAACTTGCTTGCCCCAAACCACAGCAGCTGTTAAGTGGCAAGGGCAGATCGGACTCCCAAATCTCTCTGGCACCACCGTCTTGACAATAAACTAACCCGAAGCAGAACCCTCACCTGGAGAGCAGAAGCCTTAACTGGCCACTGTGCTCTTCCTGCGTTTCCTCTCTGGTTTCTCCTTTGCTGAAATGACAGAAACAAAAATTATTCTAAAGCTGTGACCCTTGGGCATGTGTGGCTATTTACGTATAAATTAACTAAAATTAACATTTAACATTCAGTTTCTCAGTCACACCAGCCACGTGTCAAGCACTCAACAGTTTCACGTGGCTGGTGGCTACTGAAATTGCATAGGACAGATTGTAGAGCAAATTTCCCAAAGTTCTATTGAACAGCACTAGTCCAAAAAATGTTACATGCCCTTCACTACCCACGGTCACTCTTCATTCCAAGTTAACTTTAAAAAAATAAAGAAATGAAACTTCAAACCCACAAAGTGTGCTTTTACCTTGTTCTCATTTGTCAAATAGAAGCCAAAATTTTCAGCCATGAAACATCAGGTGTTAGAAGGGAGGCCCCTACTGGCAACACATGGGATTACAACCTAGCACAATCAGACACTGGAAACAGGCCAGAGGCTGGGGTGGAACAGCCATCACTGAGGTATCAGGGAATACACAAGTGTGGGAGAAATTCCATATCTGGATAGGATCAGGGATGAGACTCCAGGAGGAGACCCTGAGTCAGAGAATCCATCCATCGCCAGACTGAAATCTCCAGTATCATATACCTCATGCCTAACACAATGCCTGACACCAAGAAGATACATAATAAATGTTACTTACTCAATTTCTAAAAAATCTAAAATCAGTAAATGGCACGAATTTTCCAGTCATTTATCAAAATGGGCATATAGGTTTCTGCCTTTGATATTCTGATGTGATGATTATGTAACTTCCTGATAAAGCTGGGTCTTGATATTAAAAAAAAATTAGTCACTTAAATAATTGATTGATTGATTGATTCTGAGGATTCCAGAACTGCACCACTGATCATTTAATTCTTTTATCATTTTTTCCCCAATTGGACACGTCCTTTTTTTTTTTAATTTTATTTGTTTATTTTTTAATCTATTTTTGGCTGCATTGGGTCTTCGTTGCTGCACGCGGGCTTTCTCTAGTTGCGGTGAGCGGGGGCTACTCTTTGTTGCAGTACGCGGGCTTCTCATTGCGATGGCTTCTCTTGTTGCGGAGCATGGGCTCTAGGTGCGTGGGCTTCAGTAGTTGTGGTGTGGGTTCAGTAGTTGTGGCTCTCCGGCTCTAGAGTGCAGGCTCAGTAGTTGTGGCACACGGGCTTAGTTACTCCGTGGCATGTGGGATCTTCCCAGACCAGGGCTCGAACCCGTGTCCCCTGCATTGGCAGGCGGATTCTTAACCACTGTGCCACCAGGGAGGTCCAATAAAACACTTTTTCTGCTGGAATTGTGCAGCTTCAGCCGTGTTGCACCCCAGCCCGTGGACCAGGGCTTCTCAACTTCGGCTGCATGTCAGAATCACAGGGAGCTTTTAATGTGGGTTGCCAGGCCCACCCCAGCCCAGAGCAACCGGATCAGACTCTCTAGCACAGTGATACTCAGAGCGTGTTCCGGAAGCAGCAACTTGTCAGAAGTGTACATTCTCAGGCCCACTCTGACCTCCTGGATTCGGGAGCTGGCCCTGGCAATCTCTGTGGTAACTGTTCTAAGAAGCCCTCCCAGTGATTCTGACACATGCTCCAGTGTGAGGACCACTGCTATAGTTCGAAGTTCGCATTTCTAACAGGTTCCCAGGTGGTACAGACACTGCTGTTCTGGGGACCACACTTTGGGAACCACCACTGTCTGTCTAAAGGTTAGAGCCAAGCTCTGGGAGCGGGGAGGGGGAGGGACGAGGGGAGATTAAAAGCTACACAGGTGAGTGACTCTGATGCAGGTGAGGATTAATAAGCGCTTCCATGGACTTTCATCATCGAACCTGGCAGGAGGGGCACACCTGGGCAGGAGGCCCACACAGGTGAGAATGTTACAGGAGAAGAAGTGCAATTTGTTCCTGGGGCTCCTTTTCACCCCATAAAACTGCAATGTGGGGTTCCTGCTGTGGCAGGAGTTACTTTCCCATCCCTGAGAGTGTCTTCTGGCACTCCTGGACCTGAAGAGGTTTCTCGTAGAACACTTTGCATAAAAGTCTCAGCTGGGGGAAAAGCCTGAGTTTACCCTCAAAGGTTAATCTTTGGTCCAAGATAGATGGGAAGCAAGGGCAGGGAAATCGAGGAGTAAATGGAATGAAGAAGAGGGTCTGGGCAGGGCCGGGCATGAGACAGGGATAGGCTGGAAGAGAGAGCTGGGGGGTGGGGCAGGGAGACATGTCTTCTTTCTAAGGAAGGCTGACCCCTTTTTTTTTTTTCAATTGAGCCCCAAAAGGGTTTTGTGCAAGATTAGAAAGAGGAGCTGAGCAAGCTGATCTGCACAGCAGGAAAGAAAAGGATTGAAGTGAGTCCAGAGGAGTGGGAGGGGCGGGAGACCAGCACTTGGGGAGGGTGGGAGCATGGTCAGCCTCAGAAGATTAAAGCTTCCTTTTCTGAAAAGACAGACCACAGGCTGGGAGAAAAGAGTCACAACACATATACCTGGAAAAAGACTTGCATTTAGAATATAGAAAGTACCTGTACACCTCACTGGTAGGAAGGCAAACAACTCAATGAAAAAAAAAAATGGCCAAAAGACATGAGTAGGCCCTTCACAGAGGATACACAGATGGCCAACAACCACATGAAAAGATGCTCAGCATCATTAGTCATCCGGGAAATGCAAAATACCACATAACACCCACTAGAATGGCTAAAATTAAAGACTTCCAATACCAAGTGTTGACAGAACGGAGGGCATCTGGAACTCTCATACCCTGCTGGCAGAAATTGAAAATTGTACAACCACTTGAAGAAATTCTGGAGTTTCTCTTACCATTAAACATACACCTACCCTGAGACCCAGCAAATCCACTCAGATCTTTCCCAGAGAGCAATAAAAACAAATGTCCACAAAACGACTTGTGGCTATATTTATATATACCCTGCAAAAGTCTTTGCAAGTGCCAGGGAGGAAAAGTTTCCTCCACCTTCTTAGGTTTGTGATTGGGGCCTGTAAATTAAGCTGACAAAAGACAGAGTAGCAAGAGAAAAGGCAGAGTTTATTTATTCATACATGCAAGAGTGCCCAATGATGAGTAACAAAGTAGTCTTTAGAATTTGGGCCTTATCTACTATGAGGGAAGTGCAACTTAGTAGGGGAAATGGAGGGGGAGAAAAGAGACTTCTATAGGAGAAGAAATAGGTTTCTTTAGGAAAGACAAGTGGGTTTTTAGGAAAACAAACCAGCGATGAGAAAGTTTGTGATAGTGTTTGTTCACGCAGGTCTTTTCATTTTCTTCATGGCCGTGAAACCTTCCCAAGAGGGGATTTTTGGGAGGTTTATTCTTGGTTTCTCTCCTGGAAGTAGAAGCTGCCCCCAAAAGGAAATTTATGGTGGCCCTCATTTCTCAGAAGTTTATGCTTTTAGTCAGATAAAGGAAGCTCTAGAAAGACTTCTTTCTGCATCTGTTGAATCTCAAACGTCTTCAGTTTAAAATAGTGTTTATACCAACTCTGGGGTTCTGAGTGGATAATAATGGTTATGCATTTGTAGGGTGGGGATGGAGGCAGGTGGGAATTGGGAGGTTGGGGACAGGGGTATAAGGAAAACAATTTTGGCACACTTTTTAAAATTTTAGAAAGATATGAATGCATTGCCCATTCAAAAAATATTTAGGTCTAAGTATGTTTCCAATCTATTTAAGGATTAATTTCAACCCTCTATTAAGAAAAGATAGATTTTTGCCTCATTAGCAAGGCTTAATAGAATCCAGCCTGAGGGAAGTGCAAAGATTTTATCATCATTGGCTGCAACTTCTACCCGGAAAGGTTTTAAGAATCAGGTCACCCTTTCCACTTTGCTGGGAGGGACACTTCAGCAACATCTCAGCTGTAAGTCCCAGGACCGTCTCTCATTGTTCCCCTCTGGTCACCAGGAACACAAGGGCAGCTGCAGAGGACAGTGGGTGGGGTGGAGGTGGGTCTCCAAGACCCAGCGGACAATGGAATCCTTCCCCTTTAAGCAGATGTCAGGTGATTATTTGGGCTTTGCACATGGGTAAAAGGATGGGTGAAACTCTGACAGACACCTGCATCTTGTCCTGACATTCTGACTTGTTGCCCATAAAAGGATCAAAGTACTTTCTAGCTCAGAGAGGGAGCCATTCTTGATCTGAAGAAGATCTCAAAGGGACTTCCCTGGTGGTCCAGTGGTTAAGAATCCACCTTGCAATGCAGGGGACACCGGTTCGAGCCGTGGTTGGGGAAGATCCCACATGCCATGGACCAGCTAAGCCCACAAGCCACAACCAGAGAGAAACCCTTGAACCGCAACAAAGAGTCCACGTGCCACCACGAAAGATCCCGCATGCCGCAACTAAGACATGATGCAGCCAATAAATAAATAAATAATAAAAGAAGATCCCAAAATAGGAATTCAAGGTCAGTTCAAGGTTTTTCAGATAGAGTTGATGAGAGGGTCTTAAATGCCCTGAAATTTAAAAATACAAACCAGAGAGGAAAAGGATCAGGGTTCTGGTTGTGGGGACACATCTCACTTCCAGAACACGTCAAACCCATTCCCACCTGAAGGCATCTCAACTAACCGTGTCCTCTACCTAGACTCCTCATCTCAAATCTTCTCATCCTGATCTCCATTTAAATGCACCTCCCTCAAAATACACCTCTGATCACCCAAAATATAAGTCCACCCACGCAGCCTCTAACACATTCACCTTTACCATTTATTCTCTTCAGAGCCCCTACCACCCTCAAATCCTTTCTTATTTGCCTGTCAACTGTCTCCCAATGAGAATGACTCCAATGGTGTAGCCATAACTGGCCCTTCTTCCTGTGCTTCCCCGGTGTTTCGAGCAGTTGCCTAGTACACAGTGGGTGCTCAATATGTGCTCAACGGATGAACAAATGAGTACAAGTTAAACTTGAGATGTCTGTGAAATAGCCAAGGAGCGATGTCAAATAAGAGTTGTTAAAGGTCCTGCTGCATAGCACAGAGAACTATATTCAATATCCTATGATAAAGCATAACAGAAAAGAATATTTTTAAAAAAAGAATGTATATATATATATGTATAACTGAAGCACTTTGCTGTACAACAGAAATTAACACAACACTGTAAATCAACTATACTTCAATAAAATATTAATTAATTTAAAAAAACCAAGAGAATGAGTTAAAAAAAAAAAAAAAAAGAGCTGTCAAGTGGTAGGAAAGATCCAGACTGGAGGTATATTTGGGCATCATTAGAACAAATTCAGTTTTTAAGTCCATAGGAATCAATGAATCACCTGAAGAGAGACTTAAAGAAGAAAGACCCTGAGCTCCTAGGAACCCAGACTTTAGAGATTGGGTAGACCAAAGGGAGCAAGTAAGGAAGTGCAAGAAGACTCCAGCGAGGCAGAAGGGAAACCAGAAGAGGCAGGTGTCGCCGAGGCTGAGAGACAAGAGGATTTGGAGAAGGAAGTGGCCTCCCGTGTGGGACGCGGCCCATAGGGTGGGCAGCACGGAGGCGGTCAGGACCTGGACGAGGCAACTCCAGTGCGATGATGGGCAGAAGCCCACTGGGATGGACCAAGGGATGAATGGGTGGAGAGGGGTGGGGAGTGGAAGCTTGAGTGTCAGTGACTCTATCCAGAAGGTTGGATAAACTGGGTGCAGCTACAGGCAAATATGGATAAAGGATTGATTCTCTTCTGCTCAACATATTATTGTGAAAAACTTCAAACCTGCAGAAAGTTGAAGGAAGAGTACAACGCACAGCTCTTCACCCTTCACCTAAATTCATCGCTTGTTAACATTCTGCCTCATTTACTTTCCACACACACACACACACACATATTCATTTTGGGGTGAATCACTGGAAATAAAGTTGCAGATACTCCTAAATACCACAGCATGCCTTTCCTAGGAACAAGGCTATTCTCCTACATGACCTCAATGCCACATCCCACCCAAAGAAATTTAACATTGAATCGGTAACATCATCTAGCAAACAGAACATATTTACGTTTCCCCAGAAGTCCAGACACGGCCTTTATAGCTGCTTTCTATTTCCTGGTCCTGGATCCAATTGAGGTTCACTCATTCCCTTTTGTTGTCAGGTTTCCATACTTTAATCAGAAACAGTCCCTGGTCTTTTTCTTGTCTTTCAGGGCACTGACATGCTTGAAGAGTTCAGGCCAGTTGTCACGTTGCCTGTCCCCATACTGGAATTATCTGATTGTTTCCTCATGACTGGATTCAGGTTAAACATTTTTGGCAGGAATAGCACATACATGATGTGAGCTTCTCAAGGGAGAGTTTTTAAAAGATGGAAAATACACCATCTACTTGAATGCAGATGTAAATGATGCAGTAGATCAGGGATGATGACGGGGAGGGAAATTGGCTCAGTGAAGGAGGTCATAACATCCTTAAATTGGCCGGAGGTGGGGTGCGGGGCCAGGGGATGGGGAGGGTGGAAACAGATGAAGGGATAGACATACCTGACTGGCAGCAGGTACGTCTCCTTGGTTGTAGCAAACAAGGAGAAGCAGAAGGTGGTGTGAATGAATGAACATAGTCTGAGGCAGGGAGGGTGAGTCTGTCTGGATCTGATAGCTTCTACCTCCTCACTGAAATGAGGTGGCTGGTGAGAATGTAAAAGGGCACAGCCGCTGTGGAAAACAGTATGGCAGTACCTCAAAAAATTAAGCAGACAGGAATTCCCTGGCGATCCAGTGGTTAGGACTCTGTGCTTCCACTGCAGGGGACATGGGTTCAATCCCGGGTCTGGGAGCTAAGACCCTGCATGCCATGTGTCATGGCCAAAAAAAAAAAAAAAAAAATGAAGAAAAAGATGAAATTCCCAGGCTTAGATGTTTTCACTGGATAATTTTATAAAATATTTAAGGAAGGCTTAATACCAATTTTATACAATGTCTTCCTGAAAATAGAAAAGTAGGGAGTACTTCCCAACTCATTTTATGAAGCTAGTATTATCCTGACACCAAAACCAGACAAAGATAGTACAGAAAAGAAAACTAGAGACCAATATCCCTAATGAACATAGATGCAAAAACCCTTAACGAAGTATTAGCAAGAAAAGTCAGTCATATATAAAATGAATCATACATATTGACCAAGTAAGATTTATTTCAAACAATAAAATATTTGAATGCAAGGTTGGTTCAATATTTTAAAAATCTATCAATGCAATCCACCACACTGACAGTCCTAAGAAGAAAAATCACATAATCATATCAATCAATGCGGAAAAAAGCATTTGACAAAATTCAACATCCATTCATGATTTACAAAAAAAAAGCTCTTAGAAAAATAGAAATAGAGACGAACTTAACTTGAAAAAGGAATCTACCCAAAAAATCTACCACTAATGTTATACTTAATGGCAAAAGACTGAATGTTTCCCCTGTAAGAGCAGGAAAAAGGGCAAGTAAAGGCTCACAACTTGTATTCAGCATCGTGCTGTAAGTTCTAGTCAGTGCAATAAGGCAAATATGAAAACAAAAGAAACAAAAAAAGTAGGAAGGAGTAAAATGCATACGACTGGAAGAAAAAAATTGTTTCTGTTTGCAGAGAACATGACTGTCTATGTAGAAAATCCCAAGGAATCTGAAAAAACAATTCTAGAACTAATAAGGGAGCTCAACAAGATCTCAGGACACAAGTTAAACATATAAAAATCCATTGAATTTCCATGTTCTAGTAATGAACAGTGGACAGCAAAATTAAAAATACAATACCATTTACAATTGCACAAAAAGAAAAGGAAATACTCAGGAGTACACATCTAACAAAACTTGTTCAAGATCTGTATGCTAAAGTGACAACATGTAGGTGAAAGAAATGAAAGCAGATCTAAATAAATGGAAAGACATAGTAGGATGGTGGATTAGAATATCCAACATAGTTAAGATGTCAATTCTTGACAATTTGATATACAGGTTTAAAGCAAACCCTATCAAATTCCCAGAAAAGGGTTTTTTTTTTTTTTTTTTTAGATACAGACAAGATTATTTTAAAATTTATACTGAAAGGCAAAGAAACTAGCATGGCTAAAAGAGTCTTGAGAAAGATAAATAAAAAGAGAGGGGGCTTCCCTGGTGGCGCAGTGGTTGAGAGTCCGCCTGCCGATGCAGGGGATACGGGTTCGTGCCCTGGTACGGGAGGATCCCACATGCCGCGGAGCGGCTGGGCCTGTGAGCCATGGCCGCTGAGCCTGCGCGTCTGGAGCCTGTGCTCGCAACGGGAAAGGCCACAGCAGTGAGAGGCCCGTGTACCGCAAAAAAAAAAAAAAAAAAAAAAAAAAAAGAGAGGAATCAGCCTATCAGATTTCAAGACTTACTGTAAGCCTGCAATAATCAAGGATGTATGGTATTGGCAGAGGAATAGACATATAGACCAATGGAACAGAGAAGAATATTCAAAAATAAATGCACACAGACTTGCCCAACTGATTTTTTACAAAGGTGCCCAAGCAGTTCAATGAAGGAAAGAGAGACTTTCCTACAGGAGCAATTAGACATCCACAGGCAAAATAAAATTAACAACAACCTAAACCCCACATTTAATACAAAAATTAACTCCAAATGGATTGCTGACTTAAATGTAAAATGTGAAACTATAAAACTTTTAGAAATATGCATAGGAGAAAATCTCTAGGACCTAGGGCTTATACTTGATACCAAAAGCTCTATTCATAAAAGGAAAAATCAGTAAATTGAACATCAAAATTAAAAACTTTTGCTCTATGAAAGATCCTGTTAAAAGGTAGAAAGACGGGCTTCCCTGGTGGCGCAGTGGTTGAGAGTCCGCCTGCCGATGCAAGGGACACGGGTTCGTGCCCCGGTCCCGGAGGATCCCACATGCCGCGGAGCGGCTGGGCCCGCGAGCCATGGCCGCGGAGCCTGTGTGTCCGGAGCCTGTGCTCCGCAGCGGGAGAGGCCACAGCAGTGAGAGGCCCGCGTACAGCAAAAAAAAAAAAAAAAAAAAGTAGAAAGACAAGGTACAGAGTGGGGAAAAAATATTTGCAAACCATGTATCCAACAAAGAACTATTATTTTGTGTATATAAAGAACTCTCAAAACTCAACAATAAGAAAAACAAACAATACAATTAGAAAATGGGCAAAAGACATGAAGAGAGATTTCTGAAGAGGACATACAGATAGCACGTAAGCAGTTGAAAAGAGGCTCAACGTTATCAGCCATCAGGGAAACGTGGTTTGAAACCGTTATGAGATATTAATATACATTTATCAGAAGTCTAAAATAATAATAGTGACAACACCAAATGCTGGCAAGGATGTGGAGTAAATGAATCCCTCCTACATTGTTGGAGGGAATGTGAAATGGAACAGCCCAACTGGGTCTTGAAAAATCTCAACATGCAACTCCCATATGAGCCAGAAATTGCACTGTGGGTAAATTATCTCAGAGAAATGAAAACTTATGTTCAGACATAAACTAGTACATGAATGTTTATAGCAGCCTTATTTGTAATAGCCAAAAACTGGAAACAACCCAAATTCCTTTAAGGGGCAAATAGTTAAAGCAACAGTAGTACATCCATACCATTGACTACTGCTCAGCAATAAACAGGAACAAACTATTGATATGAGCCGTAACCAGGATAAATCTCCAGAAAATTATGCTGAGTGAAAAAAAAAAAGCCAATTGCGAAAAGAAATCTAAAGAAGAATGAATATATGTATAACTGAATCACTTTGCTATACACCTATATAACAAATTGTAAATCAACTATACTCCAAGAAAAATAAAATATTTTAAAAAAACAAAAAATTTTTTCAAAAGTCAATTGCAAAAGATTACACATTGTGTGATTCCGTTTATGATTCCACTGTTGAAATGGCAAAATTATAGAAATGGATTAAGGAGGGAATGTCTGGGCTTCCCTGGTGGCTCAGTGGTTAAGAACCCGCCTGCCAATGCAGGGGACAGGGGTTCGATCCCTGGTCCGGGAAGATCCCACATGCCACGGAGCAGTTAAGCCCACATGCACAACTACTGAGCCCGTGCACCTAGAGCCCGTGCTCTGCAACAACAGAAGCCACCACAATGAGAAGCCTGCGCACTGCAACAAAGAGTAGCCCCCCGCTCGCCACAACTAGAGAAAGCCTGCGCGCAGCAACAAAGACCCAACGCAGCCATAAATAAATAAATAAATAAATAAATAAATAAATAAATAAATAAAAGGAGGAAATGGCTGCAGGAGGCAAGTGGGTGTGGCTATAACAGCTCAACATGAGAGCCCTCCCCATGTACACAGGATCACTCTGTATTACTTCTTACAACTACATGTGCATCCACAATTATCTCAAAATAAAGTTTAATTGAAAAAATTTCGGGAGGGTGGGAGGGAGGGAGACGCAAGAGGGAAGGGATATGGGAACAGATGTATGTGTATAACTGATTCACTTTGTTATAAAGCAGAAACTAACACACCATTATGAAGCAATTATACTCCAATAAAGTTGTAAAAAAAAAAAAGTCTTCACTGAATTTGTTAAAAAAAAAAATTCCAATTGAATTATTAGGAGATAAAGTCAATGACATTTTCCAAAAGTAGAATGGCAACAAAACATGATAACCTGGAAACTAGGAAAGAAAGCGTAAGAAAAATACAGCATTCATCCAGGTGGTCTGACATCCAGTTAAGATGAATTCCAGACAAAAGAACAGAGAAAAACAGTGGGGCAGGAGATTATCAAGGAAATTATACAACAAAATGACCAGAATGAAAGGAAGTGATTTTCCTATTGAAAGATTCATATAAATGTAAATCATCACGAATGTCAGGACTCTAGGGTGGAAGAGCCCAGAGGAGAAAACAGAAGTGTCTCTGGGGTTCTTTGGTGTCAGTACCTTCCACTTCCCCACTGCTGGCCACTATGGATGCCTGTGTCCTGGCTGCTCAGTCAAGTAACAGCCCCTACAGCTTCTTGTCTCTGTAGGGTTTCTCTCCCTTTACTGTCACTTGGATTCAGGAAGGAGTCGAGACTAATACCTGTGCTCGGTCTACCCTCAACTCAGACGTCAGGTGCTAGAATTCTACTCTGTGTTTGAACCTAAAATCTAAATTCTCTCCTCTGCCACCTCACAAAAGGCTCATGTACAACCAACAAGCCAGTCCCCTCCCAAACACTCAGTCTGCAACTGTGCCTTCTTCATGGGAGTTCGCACCTGACTCTTACTGTTGTCTAGTCCACATTTCACCTGCATGGCAGAGTGAGCGCTTTATCCCTCGGTTGGGAGGTGGGGCGGAGTCTGGAAAATTCACTTTCCAGTGTAACTTGCCTGCCTTAGATCAACATTGCCTAGATGTCATGTTTTTTAATTATACGAGTAATATTTGGATGCATTCTTTTCATAAAAATTAAGCCCTTACAAAAGATTCCTCCTTTACCCAGTATTCCCAATACAGGCAGACCTTGCAGGTTCGGTTCCAGACTACGGCAATAAAGCAAGTCAGATGAACTTTTTGGTTTCCCAGTGCTCATAAAGCTATGTTTACACTATACTGGAGTCTATTAAGTGTGTGATGGCATTAAGCCCAAAAAACAATGTACACACCTTAATTAAAAAGTACTTTCTTGCTAAAAAATAACTCTCATCTGAGACTTCAAGGAGTCATAATCGTTTTGCAATAGTAACATCAAAGGTCACTGATCACAGATCACCATCACAAATATGATAATAATGAAAAAGTTTGAAATACTGCCAGAATTACCAAAATGTAACGCAGAGACACGAGGTGAGCAAATGCTGTTGGAAAAGTGGCACCGATAGACTTGCTCAACGTGGGGTTGGCATAAACCTTGAATTTGTAAAACATGCAATATCTGCAAAGTGCAATCAAGTGAAGTGCAACAAAACGAGGTGTGCCTGTACCAGAGGGATGCGTTTCCAGTCCCTTTTCTATACATTTTCATACATATTCACAAGCCCATAGAAAACATAGAGCACTGTTTTATTGCAGGTTTTCTTTTTTACATTTAACACTTGAGAAAACTGTATATCCTTTTTCTACTCAATAACATGTCTCAGCCACCTTTGCATGTCAGGTCTTATATATCTCCCATCTTTATTTCTTACTACTACATGGATTTTATGCTATGGACATAACATGTTTATATAGTCATTCTTCTATTGATAAGTATTTAAGCTCTTTCCAGTTTGTTTTGCAAGCAGCACAGCTGAGCATCATGACTCAGAGTCTGTGGTCCAGCATCCAGGGCTGGCCCTGAGTTGTGAGGCAGGGAGTGGGAGGGAGTGGTAAATACTGAGAAACTTTTATAGCGATTTGGCAGTGATGTTATGTCAAATCTCACAATAAAAATCATGGGCTTGTATTTTGTAAGCCTTTCAATTTTAAAACTTTCTCTGGTGATTCATTTTTACTGTAAAAGTAAAAATGTATGAGTTTCTGACAAATTGGAAATAAAGGCTAGAGCTAGCCCAGGACCGCTGAGAAGCCCTGCTTTTGTGAACAACCTCGCGCACACCCAAGACCTTACCCTCCTGCTCAAGGGTCTCTGTCCCACAGATTCAAAGACGTGATTCTCTGGGTTATAGGATGTGGACATTTTTTTATTGCAATAGATAGTCTCAACTTGCCTCTTTAATTCACTAGTATTTTTTTAAAAGAATTTATTTATTTATTTATTTATTTATTTATTCTGCGCTGGGTCTTCACTGCTGCGCGCAGGCTTTCTCTAGTTGTGGCAAGCAGGGGCTACTGTTCATTGCGGTACGCAGGCTTCTCATCGCAGTGGCTTCTGTTGTTGCGGAGCCCGGGCTGTAGGCACGCGGGCTTCAGTAGTTACAGCACGCGGGCTTCAGTAGTTGTGGCGCACGGGCTTAGTTGCTCTGCGGCATGTGGGATCTTCCCGAACCAGGAATCGAACCCCTGTCCCCTGCATTGACAGGCAGATTCTTAACCACTGTGCCACCAGGGAAGCCCCTTCACTAGTATTTTTAATTCATATGTTCCTGAAAACCAGTGAGGTGGAGCTTCTTTCTAGATTGTTTGTTTTTTTTAAATATTTATTTAATTATTTTATTTTTGGCTGTGTCGGGTCTTAGCTGCCACCACGGGTTCTTCGTTGGGATCCTCCACTGCAGCCGGTAGATTCTTGGTTGCAGCGCATGGGCTTCTCTCTAGTTGTGGCCCACGGGCTCAGTAGTTGTGGCGCGTGGGCTTAATTGCCCCAGGGCATGTGGGATCTTAGTTCCCTGACCAGGGATCAAACCCACATGCCCTGCATTGGAAGGCAGACTCTTAACCACTGGACCACCAGAGAAGTCCCAGAGCTTCTTTTTATATGGTTATTGTCTCTTTCTGTTCCTGGGAGGCCAGGAAGTCAGCCAGGCCCGGGTTGTGACAACCCTTTTGTCACCTCATCTGCTTTGAAGCCCTAGGCAGTCCTAGGAGGGGGACCAGACGAGGGTAATTTCCTCTCTAAATTTCCTCCTGTGGGTAATGGAGGCGGGGGCTGCACCCGGGCCCCACATCCACGGATATTTATTGGCAAAGCCCAGGTCCCCTCCCTCCAGACTCGGAACGAAAGCCCAGGCCCAAGAGTTCACCAGGAGAACAGGCTGGGAATACAGGAGGGGCCGGAGGAGTAGTGAGAACATGAAACAGGAACTAGCTGCAGGAGGTCAGGAGGGCCAGGGGAACAGTGCAGAGCTGGGACACACAAAGCGTGACTCGGTTCCCTCTTCTGGAGCCGTCAGAGGGGCCACCTGGGACCAGAAAGACAGCAGACTATCCATCAGCCCGACAGTCTAAGGCAGTAAGAAGCCAGGCGTTTCTTCTGTCTATTCACCTGATCTTTTAACACTGTTTGTTGGAGGGGTTGACATAACTCAAGCCTCCTGAAATAATGCAGGGGCTTTTCCCCAACCAACTCAAACATCCAAGCTGCAACTACCAAGACACTAGGCAGAACCATCACAAACACACACCCTGCGCAGCCTGGGAGGCAGTTTCCAGGCTAGCAAGAGGGCTGCAGAGGAGGAACCTGCCGTGAGAAGCAGGGGCAAAGGGAGAAGGCTCCAGAGTGTTTGGTGGAGACATAGAACTGTCCTCACCCAAATTCATATCTTCAAGCACCAGCTCTCAGTACTGTTTCTAGACCCCAGATAAGTCACTTAGCTTCTCTGTACCTCAGTTTCTTCACCTGTAAAATGGGGCTATGCCTGGAATGGATGCTGTGGGTATCCTGCCCGTAACCTGTAGACCCTCACCATCCCCGGGCACAACTTTGCCTGAGGACTTTCTCCAGTCACCATAGCCCACTCTGCCTGCATCCTTAGAAGAACCAGAGAATGAACACGCCCAGGAGCAGCCATCAACCCAAACTAACGGGAATCGGTATATAAGCACCCCTGCTCCTGAGGGGCCGGAGAACTCAGGTATGAGTTCCACACTGTCTCCCAGGCTCTCCAGCAGGACTGAAGCCCAGTTGCTCACGGTGATGATGTGCTTGATTATACAATAATAATACAATAATAATACAATAATACAATAATACAATAATAATACAGCAATGGCTGCCCTTCTCTCCCTGTCTCACCTCCCCACGCCCCCGAGATCACCTCCCACAGAAAGCCCTTGGCCTTGAATCGTTATAACAAGGTCAGCTTCTGAGGGACCCAAATGAAGGACCTCCCTTCCAACAACATTCTGCAACGCGCCCCCCAGGTTCAGAGGAGGCAAACATTACAGGATCGCATCTGAATAAACTTGGCAGAAAAAATGTTTGGTGGCCGGTCCGAGGGCTGGTCACACATTTACCAACAGCGTTCGCAGGTCTGGGCTCCCCGCTGGGGTCTCCCAGGCCTGTGCACGGCATCCGCCAAGGCCAGGAGCTGATTTCCTGGAAAATAATGTGCAAAACTGTTTCAGACAACACGTCCTTTCACCACAACCTCTATGTGGCTTGTTCGAACTGGGATCAGGAGCCCGTGTTGCAGCCAGGAGCAGTTTGGGACATTTAGAATATTCTCGGGACCTCAGTTCTAGGCCTGTGGACCAGAACCAACATGTGTGGAGACAGAGGACAGGTTCTAGGTGGAGTCGAGTGACCTGGGAAAGCCATGCTGGGCCCAGGGAGCCTGCTCGCAGAGAAGGGGGAGCCCCCAGGGAAGGACAGGGAAGCAGAGGGCAAGGAGGCGAGGCTGCCATGTCTGCTGCCGCCCTTTAAGTAAATACCAGCCTGTTTGAGGAATAAATATTGACCAAGGTGAAGAGCAGCACAAGGCCAGGAGGCTGAGGCTGCAGAGGGAGCCTGGCTTAGAAAGGGTCCCCTGGAGAGAGCTCTCAGGATCCCCAGGCCACTGAGGTCCTCTCCCCAGGGCGTTGGAGAGGGGCCCTCACACACGTCCTCGATGTCTTTCAGCTGATGCTCCTGGGGGACTTGGGGTCAGTGGCCAGGATGGGAGCCACACTAGGGGCAAAGGCGTAGCCCAAGGGGCTGTCCCTGGTCTAGGATGAGCGCCAGGCCTGGAAGGTCCTGGGTAAACACAGTCCTGCTTCAGCGGGTGCTTCATGGGTCCCGGGTCCAAAAGGCCTACCAGCATTCTCAGGGTCAGGGGAGCTTCTCAACGTGTGGGCATAGGGCTCTCATCAGAGGCCCCTGGGGCGCTGGGTAAAAATGCACATCCCTGGGCCCCCCAGGCCCCTCCATACACTCAGGGGTGAAGCCTGGGACTGTGCATTTTTAGTGCCTTTCCTGGTGATTCTGATGCCGGTTCAGGCATGAAGCCAGTTAGACCCATTTCACAGAAGAGTAAGTCGAGGCTCAGAGCGGGAAGGGCGGGCACGGCTTCCTTTGGCTGCAAGGGGGGTGAGGGGCAGCGAGGGAGGGAGGGGAGCCCTGGCTTCATCTCTCCCAGCCCCCCAGGAACAGCCAGCCGCTTCCACCGCTTTGACTGGGAACGCCTTTCCCTCCCCCGACCCAGATTGTCCAGACGACTCCTCTGGGCCACGGGGGTCTCAACCCCTGCCTCCAGTCCAGGAAAGAGTCCCTGCCTGTCCTCAGCCCCCAGCCCCTGGCCCTCTCTCCCGGCACTGGCTACGGCGAGCGTGACTGACCACGACCCCCAGAGGCCCTACAGCAGCACAGACACGGGTGCTGGAGCCACAGCCTCAGGGATCGCTCTGCAGTGCCACACTGCCCGCAGCTCTAACAGATGAGGAGCTGGTCCTCCAAGTCCCAGGGCCGTCCCCCATCGGCCTGCCCGGGTCAGGGGAGAAGCTCACCCAGGCCGGACCTCAGTGCTCTGGCCTCACCAGGCATGGGGGCAGCCCCAGCAGGACAGCAGGGCTGGGAGTGGGGGAGAGGCTCCTGGGATTGGGGGGGGGGTTCCTCCCAGAGGAGGGAGCAGCTGGGGAGGCAAAAGCCAGCACCTGTTACCCCACCCGCCCCCTCCTGACCCGGGTCTCACCTTCCGTGAGGGCTGAGTCTCCTGCCCATCCCTTTCGCTCACCAGACGGCCCCTAACAGGCTTGCTGGCAGCTCCCGTGTCCACCCCCCAGCCACCCCAGGCTCCACTCCCCTCACACGGGTGTATCCCCGGCCCAGCACTCCCACTTCCTTTGCCTAGAATTGCAGACCCCTCCCCTGCCCAGCCATGGACACCTGCCCTTCCTCGCACGCGGCCACTTCCCTGCTCAAACCCTCAACGGCTCCCTATTACCTGCCATCCGAATCCTCACTCTGGGGTTTAAGTTCCACCTAAATCTGGCCTCCAAGGTGTCACTGGCAGTGTCATTATTCCATAAGCCTGTTCTGATTACTTATAATAAAAAAGGTAAATATCTCCAGATTCTCCGACCCTCCTAGAGACTGGACCTGCTTGTGGCCACTCTTTTCTTCTTTATTCCCACGTGGGATGGAGAAGACACCAGCCACCTCATTACCTTCCCTCACTTTTCCTCTGAGCCTAAAACTGCTCTAAAAAATAAAGTCTTAAATAAAGCCACCCCCTGAAAAAGTACTTGCGAGAGAGGAAGGGAGAGAGTGAGTGTGTTTGGGGTGGGGTGGGGGACCCACACTTGTGCAGAAGGCTGGAAGGCTGTGTGGGTGTTTCACCTCTCCATCCTGCCACTCAGTGACTTAATATGTCATTTGGGGGACATTAAAAAATCGGTTTAAGGAACTTGGGGGACAAGAGGCAGTTTTCATGAGAAAAGGCACCAACCACATTACACAGGCTGGGTTGGAATCTCCATGGTCATGTGGCCTTGGGAGAATCACATGTGCCTTTTTCTCTCTGAGCCCTGGCTTCTCACCTACAATGTGCGGGATTATAGTAAATTGCAAACGTGGCCACAATATTTGCAGCACCTGCTATCAAAAATTGGATCGATTTGCCCTCCCCTTGAATCTTATATGTTGACAAAACATGTCCGAAGTGACTGTGCCTGTTCCAAGCCCAGATTTGCTCTCCCAGAAGCTTGTCCAGTGGCCACGAGCACAAGCTGGGTAAGGCCTGCTGGGGGCCGGGAGCCGAGAACACTCACCCAGTGGAGGCTATCTGAAGCCCCCCACCCCAGCCGGCCTGGCTGCTGACCTCAGGCAGTTGAGAAAGCCCAGCTACCAGAAAAACTGCACTGCTGGGTCCAGCCAGTAAAAATAAACAGCTGCTATTTTAAGCTACTAGGTGCTGGGGTGGCTGTTACGCAGCACTAGCTAACAGATATACTCACCAAAAATGCCCCTACCTTGCAACCTTTGCCCTTGCTCTTTCCTCAGCCTGGACCCTCTTCCCCAGATACCCACATGCCTTTCTCTCTCATTGTCCTCAGGTCTCTGCTCGGTGAGGCCACCGCAGCAGGTCCACCCCCACTCACCCTCCCAGGTGTGTACCTCACCAGAGCACCATCACCTTGCTTCTTTATGTGCCTGCTTGTTTGCTTACTGTCTCTCTCACCCCAACACTCACAGTAGATTAAAGCTCCACAAGGACAGTGATTCCTGCCCAGCTGGCTCTGGACCACCCTTGGTAGCTTCATGCCGGCAGCCCCCCATTGGCCCACCTTGCTCTGGATTCTCACTGCCCTGGTCTTTGCATTCGAACGGTCCCTTTAGAGTGTAAAAGGGACTCCACACCATCTATTGGTCCCCTTTCCCTCCATGCACCACTGGGGACACTCTCACCCCTATTTTTCAGAGGGGAAACTGGGGGCCGAGTGACTTGCCAAAGGAGATGGGGGTATTTCAAGGCACATCTTGCCCAGAGCTCCCTCAGACCACTGGACAGAGGAACCTCCTGCTTCCTAGCCCAGGGACCCACTGGAACCCTGGTCGCGAGGCCACGCTGGAGCCTTTTCTTCTGCTCCAGGCTGCACTGGGGCCTGACCTGCCCTCCCCGCAGGAGACGTTCCAACAACCGTGCCTCATGACGCTGATCTCAGCATTGTTTAATGTGAAGCACACCACAGGTGTCTTTGACTTTGGCCTGGGGCCCCTCTACACCGAGAGCTTCAGAGACTAAGGAAGAGGGGCAAGGAGGGGGTCCCCTGCAGCCTCGGGGCTGCTGCCGCCTGCACCTCAACCTCCCTCCCATCCCCATGGGCACCTCGGGGGTGTCCTAGTAATTTGGGAGGAAAAGCACCGAGGGCAAGTCTCTGGAGTTCCCAGGTGGGCGCTCCGTCCTGTTTGCCGTGGTTCTGGCTCTTCCCAAGCGTATGGGGAGGAGGACTTGGGCACAACGTTGTATTTGGGACGTGGCCCGGGAAGCCCTGGAAGGGGGTGTGGAGGTGAGCAGGGTCTGGGACTGTGGACCCACCTCTAACTCATTCCACCGAGGGCCAAGGACCCCCCAGCTCCAGCCCCTCTCCGGGTGGGGTCCCTCCCAGGGGAGCAGCCAGGCCCGGGGGCAGAGGGCCAGCTGTATGTGCAGGAACAGCAGCAGGTGGCCTTGGTGGCCAGGGTTGAACCCAGGGTACCTGCAGTGCCGTGCAGGACAGAGACCAAAGAGTGGCTCCCCAGTGGCTGTCAGAGGAGAGCAGGGCCAGGAGGAGGGCTCACGTGGTTGACTCTCCACCTCCAGGCCGAACGCTGGGTTTTCGGAGCCCACCTGGCTAAGGGCCTTTGCCCACAAAGGCCTCTGTGTGGACACAGTGTTCTCGGAGGGCAGCTCCAGTCTGGGGAGCAGGTCTAGGCCACTTCGGGAGCTGCCCACCTGGCCAGAGTAAAGCCTATTGCCTCTGGCTGCCCTGCAGGCACCTGAGATATGAACTCTGGCAGAGCTGGAACTCCTAGAATTAGCCCCAAGCAAAGTGGCTCCAAACCAGTGGAACAAACAGCAGTGAGTGGGAGTCTGCTGTGTGCACGGCCCTCAGCCAGGAGATGGCGGGATGGATAACAGGACGACCTCACTTTTGTGAAGCACTGACTGCGCCGCTCAAGGCTTTGCGTAGACCACCTCCCTGGGTCCTCACAGCCCCTCCATCTAGCCTGAGCTATGACACTCATCCGAGACAACACTCATGTTCCAGCATCTCAGGTATGCGCAGGGGCCCGTACCTCCCCAGCTGGACCCTCTACTGTGCTCAGAGCAAGCCCCACCCTGTCCCCCGTCCCTGCACACATGTGCAGAGGCCTGAGCTTCGGGAGCAGAACCCCGGTCACCGCTGATGGGAGGGAGGTAGATAACTCGGCCTGGATGACCTGGAAGCATCACAGAGTCCTTACCCACAAGAGACACAGTCCAGGCAGAGAAACAAGCCCCGGATGCAAATGAGCAAGAGAAGTTAAACCCCAACACAACGCAGTGACACAGGAGAGGGTGCCACCCAGAGCCAGACGCTGGGCACCAGCTGTCCTGCCCCTGCTCTTTACCAACCCTGTGAAGTTTCTAACAAGTGTCTGAAAAAGCACTTAGAACAGCACTGGGTGGATGGAGGGGCTGTTGCCTCCTACTCTAAACTGTTTGTTCTCAACAGATCTTCCCACCCCTTGCAGGGCTCTGCAAACAGCCGCTGTCCCCCTCCGCCCTCCCCAAGAGGGGTCAGCCAGCAGGAAAGCAGCCCCTTCACTAAGGCAGGGAGGGGCATCCTACTGCGAACGGAGCCCCCAGGCCTTGGGACACTGCTAGGGGGACAACAAAATTAGAGGGAAGGGCAGTGAGCAAATCACAGGGTGGGAGTGGGCGGTTCAGAGAGCCTCTCGTTAGGCTGGTGAGCTGTACAGTGCGAGCCCAGGCCCTGCGGAGGGGTTACCAACCTCCTGGGGGGTTGAGGGCCCCTCTGAAGCCCAGGGCACCCCAGCCCTGGCTTCTGCCTTCTGGGCACACCCTGTCCCCTCACCGTAGGGGAGGAGCCAAGGGGCTCCCAGAGGGACCCTTTGACCTGCGTGCCCGGCCGAGCCTCATTTTCCTCATCTGTGAAATGGGGCTTACGAGAACCTGGCTCACAGGCAACGACCAGGGATACACCTAACAAATGGTTCTGATCCTGCCTCTCCATCAGAACCATGGTGAGCACTGTGAACTGCCAGCACTGGGGCTGTACCCCCCACCACTGAAATCAGAGCCTTGGGAGTGGGCCCAGGCATCAGCATTTAAAAATCTCCCACACCAACAGCAGGTTGAGACTAGACCAGGCCTGCGAAAGCGGCTACAACTCCTTGGTTCGTGTCACCAACACCAAGTTAAATGGCTGATTTGGGGTCGCCCTCCCAGATCCCCACCCTCCTAGAACAGAGACTACTTGAGGACAGGGCCTTCATCTGTCACAGCCACCTTTGCAGCCCCAGGGCCTGGGACGGTACATGGCATAGAGTGTTTGTTGAATGAATGCTGGTAACAGAACGAAACCTTACACCTACAAGGAATCTAGGGTCAGCAATCAGCCGGGCTGAATACTCGAGGGCGTTTGGAAAGACAGGTCCGCCTCTCCACTAAGCAGTGGTCACTCCTTCCACAGACGTCTGCCAAGGACCCACTGCATGGCAGGCACTGTTCCAGGCGTCCAGGCACATCAGGGAACAGAAAAGGTGTGGAGCCCTGCCCAGCCTCCTTGAGCTCACAGTCCAGCAAAGAGACAGAAAATGAGCTGAACATATCAAGAGTAAAGATGGAGAGGTTTGTGAACATTTTTTCAATAAAGTAGGTAAAGTAGATCAGGAATTAAGTAGGATGGTCAGGGAGGCCTCAGTGAAAGGCAAGATCTGAGCAAAGATTGGAAGCAGGTGAGGGAAGGAGCCAAGGGTGTGTGGGAGGAAAACATTCCAGCTCAGGGCCCGGGGTGGAAGTGAGCTGGGTTCCTGGGGGACTGAGGGAGTTCCAGCTACAAATGACCACAAATTTAGCGCATGAAACAAGCACCACCTTACCATGTGCTCAGGGATTCTGTGGGTCAAGGACTCAGGGCCTAGGGGGACAGCTAGTCTCTGTTACACATCATCTGGGGCCTCAGCTGGGGAGTGGCAACTGTCCTGGGGTGAATGACTGGACCTGGCTTTCTCTAGAGGACACTGGCCAATACAGTAGCCACCAGGAACATGTGGCTGTTTAAATTTATTCAAATTTTAAAAAATTGAAAAGTCACTTCCTGCGAATTCCCTGACAGTCCAGTGGTTAGGACTTGGTGCTTTCACTGTCGTGGCCCAGGTTCGATCCCTGGCTGGGGAACCAAGATCCCACAAGCCGTGGGAAAGAAAAAAAAAAAAAGTCACTTCTTCAGTTGTACTAGCTGCATTCCGGGTGCCAGACTTTGCAAATAAAAATGCAGGATGCCCAGTAAATTTGGATATCTGAAAAACAACACAATTGTTTTGGTATAAATATATTCCAAATATTGCATGAGACATACTTACACTAAATAAGTAGTGTTGAATTCAGAACCAATTTGACAGGGTATTCTGTGTTTTCTCTACATGAGAGCTACCATGTGGCCGACGGGCACCTCGCGAGACCGCACAGACAGAACCTTCCCATCACACGGTAAGTTCTATTGTCTGCTTCCTGGGCTGGGATGGCTTGAAGGCTGGGCTTAGCTGGGACCCGTGACCTCTCCTGCATGTGGCTTGGCTTCTCCCAGCACAGCAACTGGGAACGGAGAGAGACAGAGACCGGAGGGAAGAGAGCGCGCAAGGCTTCCTCTGGTCCCTACCGGGAAGTTCCACCCCCACCCCACCCGCAGTGTCACTCTGTCCCATTCTATGGATTACAAACATGTCACTAAAGCCAGCCCAGGTTCAAGGGGAGGGGAATTAAATTCCTGTGCCGGGCAGTCACATTAAGGAAGCACACAGGGGACGTGGACACCTTTGGAAAATACCACCTGAAGGTGGGGTCTACAAATCAGGTGGGGTCTTGCAGTCGTTGGAAGGACTTGCGCCTTTATGTTGCATCAGATGGGGGCATCCTGGAAGGGTGTTTTGTGGATGAGGGTAATGATCAGACTCAGTTTTAAACTGAAACGTTAGGAGCGAAGTGGGGGACCGTGAGCTCGTCCAGCACGTGGCTGCCAGTGCTGGTGATGTGGAGGCTCCCTGACAATCCCAGCCCCTGCCCACCTCCTCTCTGCTTACGCAACAAGGACCCTCGCGACAGCACCCCACGCTGGCCTGTCCCCGCCCCCCTCAGTGGGACAAGCACTTTGCAGGCGGTGTGAACGGGCCCAAAGACAAAAACCAGACTCTAGAAAAACACTTGTGCAAGCCCCACAGGCTTCTGAGCAGGCGTTTCCAGAGTTTCCCTCTCGACATGGGCTTTATCCATCACCTGTTTGTGGGCGCTCACTGGCTGCTTCTCCCCTCATCTCCTGAGGATCCCTTTTCCTCCCCCTCCTCCTCTGGCCACTTTTTCTGCCCCCAAATCCATGCCGCATGCCTCCCAACAAGACCAAATGGGCTCGTGATACGATCAACCCCCGAGGACAGGGAGGCCCCAAGAGCCTCTGCTGGAGCCAAAGGCTAACTCACCCTCGAGTGACCTGCTCAGCTGCTTTGCAGGAACCTCCCTTCCCCAGACAGGACAGGCCACTGTGGCGTTGGGACTCCCACCACTAGGCCAGGAATTAGCATGTGTACCAGGCCTGAATCTGGGGAAATTGGTACTAGCCTAAGCCCAGCAGCAGCGTCCTGGAATCTTGCTGTCTTAGGTTGATCATCCAGAGCAGGCAGAGACCCCTCCTGTGATTCTGCAGTGTGAGGGGACATGGCAAAGTACAGACACACAATCTCCATTTCATCTCCAAACTCCACCAAAATGACAAGAGTCTGCAGCGTGGCAGTTAAAAAATGAGGCCAGGGCTTCCCTGGTGGCGCAGTGGTTGGGGGTCCGCCTGCTGGTGCAGTGGACGCGGGTTCGTGCCCCGGTCTCGGGGGATCCCACGTGCCGTGGAGCAGCTGGACCCGTGAGCCATGGCGGCTGGGCCTGCGCGTCCAGAACCCGTGCTCCGCAATGGGAGAGGCCACAACAGTGAGAGGCCCGCATACCGAAAAAAAAAAAAAAAAAAATGAGGCCAGTAAACAGTTCCTGAAACGTAGCACCTGGCCAGCCTTCCACTACATAATCTGTGCAGCAAGCTTCAGCGGAAATCCTATCCCGACCCCACAAGCCTCTCCCCTTTGACTGATGGTAAAAAAATCCTCCTTCAGCTGAGGGTGCACCAGATGAATTAATGCAAGAGCTGGAAGGCAGCCATCAGAAATAAAATGGCTGTGGGCTGGGATTATGGGCTCTCCTTTCTCCTGAGTGTTTTGAAGATTACAGGTCTCACAATTTAACAAGCTTTAAAAAGAGATTTTGTAAAACATGAAAGTAAGACCCAATTAAAATTAAAATCTTCCTAAAATGGCTATGTAAGTCTTTGGTTTAACAAGTGAAGACTTTGCGGGATGGGAAAAAAGATTGCTGAAGAGAGGCCCGAGGGTGGGAAGGCCAAGCAACCCTCACTTCCTCCACACGTGACCTCCAGGGGGTCCTGCCCTCTTTCTGGTGGGACTGGTAGTGGAAAGACAAAGAAACAAAAGGTGTTCAGGCCCCTGGACCATGGAGACCATTCCAAAGGGAGAGAGAAGGTACTCAACGGTTAGGAACCTCCAGAAACCAAGCCCTTCTGACACCCTGAACCATTCTCTGTAAAATACACTACCTACATAGGTAGGGGGAAAATCAGAAACATATTAACTGACTTTTATGGGATGTGGTAAAACAGGATTTTTACTTCCTAGTTTAGTTTGTATCGTCTGAATTCCTTTTTGGTAGTCAGAAGTAAAGATTAAAAACAGCAATGAAATGCCTTTTGAATGGCAACAAACTAAACCTGCAATAAGGAGTCACTTTGCTCTGCCCACCCAAGCAAGGGGAGTCGTGCATCTGTTTTGAGGGGCATGGGGAACAGGGATGGGGGAGGCTCCTCCTGCACCGCTCAACTCCCAGCTGTCTCTCAAGTTCATAACCGGCCCCTGCCCAGCTGTGGTGCCCCCTGCCTTCCTTCCAGACTTGTCACACGGCCCAGCTCTGAACCCATTACCTCCCACCTGTCTGACTCCAGTCCCAGAACGCAAGGAGCAGCCTCAGCAACAGAGAGTGTCTTGGGTCACCCAGAGAGGGCTGCTGCTCTGGGAAGAGACCATCGGAAACAACTCTGCAGACACCGGGCTGCCCCTTTGTCCCACAAGCTGAGGGCACGTGTGGGCTCTGGCTGACTCTGCCCCTACAGGTGGAAGCTGACGGTGCAAGGTGACTTCCAAATGGAAACCACCTCTTACAGAGCTGGGTCTAGGCATCACCTCAGATGAACCTCGAAGGCAGTACCTGACATGCGCTGTATGTGGTGCAGAAGGGTCACTAGCTACCAGGTCTCAGAGCAATCCTCAACCCTACAGCACACTCACTGAAGCTTTCAGAAGACACCCCAACAAAAGCCTCCCACACACCACTCAGAAGTGGCCCCAATTCACCCACGGGCTTGAGGAAAAGCATTTTAGAATGCTGTGTGCCCACCTGTGCCCCTGGACGGTGCCTGGGCAGCTGTAAGTTTCCCACTTGGCTCTCCTGCCGACGCTGCACAAGGGAGCCCCTCCCTGGGGTCTGCACCCTCCGCCGCCCCCCCCCAAGCGGCACGCAGCTGTCAGCACCCAGTCCCACACCGAGCCTTGCCTGCCTGCATCAGAGCGTTGGCTCCCTCTCAGCCAGGTCGCCTGGCTCCTCAGGAGCAGCCCAGGTTTGCAGAGGCGGCAATGGCTCCTCCACTGGCCGACGTGGGCGGGGAGGGGGAGGGGACTAGAAACACCTTCACCCGCCCAGAGCCCCGTGTGCCGTTTCATGAAGGACCGGCAGGCCCATGGAGACTTGAGTGCAGCGGGTAAACGCACACACTCTGAAACCACTCGTATAAAATTAACTTGAGGGGCACCTACTTTAAAGCACTGCTGCACTATACAGATCTGTCTGGTTCAGAAGGGTGCCCCCTTAGCCACCAAGCAGGGCTGGGACTTGGACCCCAGCGTCCCAACCACCTGTTCCACATCCAGCAACAGACCTAGTCCAAAGTGGCCCCCAGTCAAGGGCTGAGGCAAGGTGAGCCACAGCCAGAACTCCTGGGACCAGCTGTGACCCAGGCACACTAGGCAGAGTCGCACACCCCAATGCCACACGACGCCTGTGTTACTGTGGGGGATCCGGGGGTGACAGGTGTGCAGGAACCGAGATATGGTTAGGAACCCAGACTGGAGCACAGCTTGTTTAAATGCACTCGCTTCCTGCACCACACCTCCCAAATGCTTTACGTGAAGGGAGCAGGAATTACTGTGTCTAGGCTTGTTTAGTAAATTTTAGTCACTGTAACTGGCTGGGAGGGCAAGACTTCGGCATCAGTTTAACATCAGAAAAAGTCACCCATGGTGTCCAAAACCAGAGTTTTACAACCCTCACACCAGTTACAGCTGATTAAAACACAGGCTAAAAGCAGTGGGTAAACTTTTTACATAGTCTCAAAGTATCTTTCGAATAATTACAAAAGACAGACATAAACCTGGCAGGCACCGCCTTAAGGCTCAGTCACACCGATGATGGCATATACCCTTAAAAACAGGTTTGCAGTCTTCTAAACTGTTAAGATTAGAACAGAGGCTGGGACAACGCTTGGCAGATACCAAAGCCCTCACCACCCCCAAGGCTTAGCTGCAACTGCAGTCTCAGGGCGCACCTGGCCTTGTTTCCCACAAAAACACTCCATAGTAGAGCATGGATTATTTTATTGTACACTTTATAAAAAGTCCAAACACACACATACCGCCCCCCCCATTAGGTAGGGAGTTCACATCTTTCTTAACGTAGATCTGGCCACCTTCTAAATTAGGCCTTATTACTTGTTCTTATACCCTTAAGATGCTTCTCTCCCCTCAAATATTTATCTCCCAACTACAAAAATGGAGTTGCAAAGGGTGTATATAAAGATATGAGATTTTTCTTGCTCTTGTTATAGTACAAACAACTCAAAGTGATTAAAGAACCAGGAGAGTAAGAAAGGGGGAAATTACCTAATGAAGAGATGGAATGTCTCTTACCTGTAACAAGCGGCTGACTCATCTGTTATAATCGGCACCTACCCTAAAGTAACCGGTTTGTAGGGGCATGGGCACAGGAACAGTGAGGCAGTGTGTGCCAGACCACTGCTTACACAGACTCCAGAAGGTGCAAGATTCCCACACCCTTTCTTAATTACGAAAGACAAATTAGAGGAGAACCCAGTACTTGGATTCTACCCACTCTGAGGTATTAAATGCATAAAGATCAGTTATGTCCAAGTAGCATGCAATAGAAATATTTTTGAACCAACATGGTTAAGTGTTAAGATCTTTAGAAATCAAAATATTTATTCACATAATTTTAAACTAAAGCCAAAGGTAATAAATCTTCCGTGGTAATGATCTGAGTGCAAGTGATGCGGGCTTTCTTCACATTCACATCCTTCGTTCAGTTGTTCTTGAACAAGTCGATGCAGCTCTGCAGGAGGGAGACGTTGTTCTAGAAGACAGACGTCAGGGCACTGGTGAGGCACGGACCTCAGACCCACGGACTTCACTTGTCACAAGACATCTGGCCAGGTGCTTGTTTTTCATTCAATGACCCCTGAACCACAATTCCCCTCATCCCAATTTCACGCTGGGGATTTCCTCACCCTCAGAAGGGCTGGTCAGCACTTCAGCACCTCCACCCCACACCCCAGGTTTGCTCCCACTGCAATCATGCCAATCCCACTCATGTGACTTAACCTAAATGTGGTATTTGAAAGCCTTGGAAAGACTGGATAAAAAGTTGGTAAAAAGTAGTTATGGGTGAGATTATAAATGAGATTACAAATGATAAATATTTACAAAGGACTTGGCAGGAAATACTGTACAAAGTTCTCACTTTAAAGGAATTCAAAAAACCTAGAATACTCAGAACACTATCATAAATGACCCATAAATGATACTTTAAAACTCCAATTTAAAAGGTCATATATACAGCAGGACTTAAAGAGGCAAGTGAGTAAGCATCTCTGTTGTGGTCAAAATAAAGGAGTTCAAAATACACACAAACGTTCAGTCTTCCTGCTTTAACCAGCACAGAAGGATAGTGACAGTAACCTGACTGCCCTGGCTCACACAGCACCCTGAGGTTCAGTATCTGCTGCACCCAGGAACCACCCAAAGAGCCCAGAAACCCTGAGTGAATGAGCCTGGGCACAAAAAATACAAAAACAAAAACCCCTAAGAGCTCCCCAGTAGGATTCTAATATGCTCTAGCACTGAGAACCACTGTTCTCCATCTTTTCTGGGCTAAATTATGCTACAGACATTATGAGGAAGTTTTTCTCCTTTTTAAACCAAAAGGGAATTAATATCAGAAGACGCTTAGCAAATTAGAAAACTATGTATAAAAAAAAATCTTCCATGAAAGCTCCAGATAACGAAGAGCTTATAAATGCTCTGATGGATGCTCACAAATTACTTTAAAAATTCCTTCAGGGTGTGGCCCGCAAGGACGTCAAGAGAGAAGCTGGGTAACCGCCACCAAGAATGCTCTTCTCAAAAAGCAGTATTTCATCAAGACATACGTAGTTTTGGTTTGCAGTGGAAAAAATACTCTTGACAAGTGGCTCCCACCCACACCTCAGGGGATTAAAACCACAAAGCAAATGCCATCTGCTTGATGACACTGGAATAGTGAATTGGTAAATAACTTGAAAAAGACCCCCAAAGTTGACTTAGTGTGAAGATAACACTTACCCTGGCATGCTTTATTTCCAGTTCAGACATTTCAATCAGATTCTTCCTAAATGCTGCCACTCTCTTCCGTTTGAAATTGATTAGCTCTACAAAGCAAAGTTTACCAAGTAAAACAGAACAATCTTCATCTTTAACTTCCAATACCATTCTTACAAATAAAATGATCTCCAAAGCTTTGGTACCCCACACATTTTCTCACATTTTTGTTATCTCTGCCATTGGAACACACCCCCAGTCACCAAGAATGGCCCCTGAACACCTGGAGGTTTCTGAGTTGAGCTGCCTTGCCCTTTCCCTCTAGGAACCAGTGCTTGTGGAGGGTGGGCTAGGGAGGTAGTGGGCCACACATACTTGCACCAATGACCTTTTTTATGGATCATTTTTAAACTTTGAAAACTGCTTTTTTGTGGCTATTTCTACAAAACATGCCACCTTTTGTGTCTATCCATCATGAAAATTCAGGATCACTGTCCTATCAGACTCCCTCTGATTCCTTCCACACACTTGTGAACTCAGGCTCTACCCTGCAGCTCTCATCATCATTCCTGTGATCAAAATCCTCCCTTAGCTTAAGCTGGTGCTCAGAGTCCTGTATCTTGTCTACACAGCACCATCCAACAGAAATGTAATACAAGCAGCCACATTAAAAAATAAAAACTCAAAAAATGTATAGTGATGTTAACGACAGTAACTCGGATAGATCAGGCTGGTCTTGTCAGATGTCAGAATAAGCTCTTCTCCTTCCCTCCAGGACCAGAACTCCAGACTGACCCATCTGTCTCCCAGGACACCTGCCCACTGCCCTGTGCTTCTGCAAGAGCTCCCATCAATTCAGCCACAACCTTAGAACCTCAACCTAAGACAAACAGGCTAGGAGCCATTTATCTCATTATTCTACAGAGTACTGCACTTTTAAATAGTGTACACCCAGGCTTACATTTTGAATGAGGAGGATACGATCAAACAACAAAGGGACAAACCTTGGGCAATAGAGACAGGCCTAATCCGGCACCACTGTAAAGCTTTGTGGCTTCTCTTTAAAAAAAATTCTCAAAGCCACTAAACTCTGGCCTATATAATAACCTAAGATTTCAACTCAGTAGTTTTGAAGTGTTCTTTTTCCTTATAAATTTAAATTAGCTTTTTTTTTTTTTTTAAAGCTAGAATTTTTATTTAAACTACAGGGCAGCGAGAAGGAGGTTCCTCTGAAAGAATACAAAGGGCAGCCATGGGAGTATGTCTGCAGGCCATTTGCAAAGACTGTACAGAGAAGCCCTGTCCCTCAGTGAGGGCACCGGAGTCCGGCACAGAGAGAAGCCAAGACAAAGGAGCGGAGCTCTTCCAGATATCCCGGGACTGCAGCGCCACAGAGGAGGGGGAAGTTCTGAGGAAACAGTCTTATGATGAGATACGGATTCCACATGGAAACCTGAGTTCTGAAGGGGGAGGGTGTTCTGAGGGTGAACCAAGTGTCCACTCTAATTTACATTCACATTCTGGAAGACACAGTCTTTACTTTTTGCTCTGGCATGTTCCATGGCCCCTAAGAACTTCAGGACAGGGAGATCCCCACTAAGGAAAAGACTACCTATTACACTCATGTTCAATGGACATGGGACACCATCTCCCAATTTTATTTTGTTTTATTTTTCTGGCCACGCTGCGTGGCATGCAGAATCTTAGTTCCCTGACCAGGGATTGAACCTGTGCCCCCTGCATTGGAAGCACAGGGTCTTAATCACTGGACCACCAGGAAGTCCTAAATTATATTTTAAAAGCCCCTTACTCTGGAATGGTGGAAGGCAAGAACCAACCCTGTGGAGATGGAATACAATTGAGTCATTATCACAGACTCGTGATCCCTGAAGAGTATATACGTGTATGCACACATCCTGACATTTCCCCACTGTTGGCTGAAAGGTCTAGAAGCAGAGGCACCCCAGAAGAAATGAGCACACGTAGCACTCAATCTGGGCTCCTGGAAGAAATGGCGATTTTCATGGCTGGAGTAGAAAAGGTCTAAGATTAGCACAAAACATCTAATCCTCAAAAATAGGGGGGTGTCATAAGGACACGCCAGCTTTAAAGGCACTCACACTGGCTCAGTCTGGACAGTATGAACACCAAAATAACTTTGTACAGTCATGAATTTTAAAACTTTTTGAAAACAGGAATCCATGAGTCTCATGAAGATGATAAAAAAAAAATATGGGAGAGAAGGGAAGGCTTGTGTTAATGAAGGACAGACAGCACCAAGTGCGGACCTGGAGGCGTGGGGGAGGGGACAACTCTGTACTGTATCAAAGGTTACCGAAAGTTGGTAACTGTACTGTAGGGATGTAAGAGAAACACAGCCAAGTTTTCAGGGATAAAACGACTAAGAAAGATACAACTTAATCTCAAATGGCTAAAAAAAAAAAAAAAAAAAAAAAACAAAAAACCACCAACCCAGATATGTTTATAAAATCACACAAATAGGAGCACATGTACGTGTGCAAGTGACAAGGCAGAGGATGTATGGGTGTTCTCTGTACCATTCGTGCAACTTCTCTCTGTAAGCTTGAGATTATTTCCTAATAAAAAGCAAAAGGTAAATAAAGAGTGGCCCCACTCAACCTTCTTTTGCAGATTCAGAAAGCTGTTCAAATTTCTGGCAGCATTCCTGCTGGTGTGCCTCAGCCAGCTTGACATCTTTGCTTTTTAACCGGGCCTTATCCAGCGCCTTGTTTGAATTCTCATAGTCAATGAGGGCTTTAGTGCGTCTGTATAAGAGATCCTGAGAAGAAAATCAACAGATATGATGCATGGTAGTTAAACCTATACCGAAAAACCTCTAGAACAGAACAGGAAGACTATCTGAAGTACTCTAAAAAACAGACAAGTACCTTGGGGCACTGCCTAAAATGTCAGACATCAACCACCTCCTGCACCGCGCCCCCCCCTTTAAATCTCAACATTAGGCTGGTAATAGCACTGCTTAATGCACTGCTGACGGCCTTTCCAGAATTCTTTATATGGATCAAGAGAAGGAACCAAACAGTGACAACTACAGGATTTTTTTCTCTAAGAAAACATGTCACAAGACAAGTCATCTAAAATTAAACTATGAGGGAAGGAATGAATTTCTACTACCTGATGACATTTTCCCATTAGGTATTTTCCCTACCTAATTTTATGCTGCCAAGTTTAGTATATTTCATATAAAAATAATTTAAACGTT
Source organism: Mesoplodon densirostris (assembly GCF_025265405.1). Taxonomy (NCBI): domain Eukaryota; kingdom Metazoa; phylum Chordata; class Mammalia; order Artiodactyla; family Ziphiidae; genus Mesoplodon; species Mesoplodon densirostris. Next base: position 68,109,287 of record NC_082676.1, read on the forward strand.
TTTCTTCAGGACAGTGTAGACAGTGAAGAATGCATGTTCCATTCCCAAAGGTCATTCTGCTGACCACTTCATCTTGCTTTGGTTAAGTAATGCTTTATGACTCAAAGGCCGCAGTGACAACTGCAATTCAATGAAAGATCACAACCCCAAAGACTTTTCTGCCTCAGAAACAGCCCCTTTGGCATGTGTCCAGTTATCTCTGCATCCAACGGCATATAATCTCCCAAACCATTACCTGCCTACTCAGCACCAGCCCTACTGCCCCTGAGTTCCTAAGCAATACAAACTAAGGACACAATGTAACAAAAAGGCACATCACTGTGAGATGATTGCAATCTAAAACAGAACTGGAGGAGACACACCCGCACCCTCAGAATATAACTATACAACCTAAGAACTGAGAGACTGATTTCCCACAAACACCTGATATACAGGAGACCCAGACTTACCTCCCGACCAGTGAACACCAGCCAATGAGCTTACTGCTGGGGACCAGCTCCCTCACGCCAACCATCTTACTGCCAAAGACTCTTTTTCCTCTTTGCACCCCTTGCCCCAAAATACATCCCACCCCACACCCTCAATGGACTCTCCTGTGGCTTGCTACAGTGTTTCCCACACTGCATGCAACTCCTCTGCTATTCCTGAAGAAACTCGAGCTTACCTCAGTTTACTTCTTTATTTAGGCTGACATCACTTACATGAACAATCCTGACAAATTCCTATCTTCTTTCATTTTTAACAAAGAGAATACATCTGTATCATCAGACCTCTTCTGGGAGAACTCCCTCACCTTAGCAGCCTCTATGTTGAGCATGTAGTATCGGAGGAGCTCTGTCAGCTTTAAGTCTTCATCTGAGGAGACTCGACTCTCTACTTTCTGTTAAAAAATCAAAGGCCACCATCGTCTAAGCAGAAATCTACAGATTATAAAATACATACCTTGAAGACCAACATAAAAATCCTTACCCTAAGTTTTTCAAATAGCTCAGCCGCCTTCAACAGGTACCTGCAAATATACATGATTTTGGCTTACGGTCTTAAATCATGTATGAAATATGATCTTATCAATGCTCTAAGACATGAATGGGCAAATTCAGGAGTCCTAGTCTGTGGCGCTTTAGAATTAACATATCAAAGCAATGCTTTCATCACAAGTGGCCCAATATAGCAGAGAACACGGTGACGAAATCGAGCACACTTCCAGTGCCGCACTCACCGGCGTTGGCCTCTCTTGCTGCCCCTCAGCCACCTTGCTGTGCAGAACCTATGTCCCCAAGTTCTTATCCGCTGTTAAACTTGTGTTAGCCAAGGTCAGGTTCTAAGCCATAAATACACTACTAGTTTGTCTTGGTTCTGCCATCAGCCTGACTCCCATTTTCAAGTCTGAAATACTAACGGCCCCTAGACCAAGCCTAGGTGTAAGTAGAACAGTCATTTGACAGTAACAGCGAGGGGTGGTTCCAGGATACAGTGCCCACCCTGCACACAGACTAAAATCAACAGTTGATCAAGTCCCTTATCTATATGGTGTATTTGCATATAATGCAGGTACACCCTCCTGTATATGTTACATCATCTCTAGATTACTTATCACACCTAAAATGTAAATGCTATGTAAATAGTTTTAAGTACAACGTAAATGCTATGCAAACAGTTGCTGATGCACAGCAAATTCAAGTTTTGCTTTTTGGAACTTTCTGGAATTTAAAAACAAGTATTTTCGATCTGCAAATGTTTGACGCTGTAGATGCAGAACCCACAGATATGGAAGGGGCCAAGCACACCATCTCATACCAGAAATAACTAGAATGAAGAAACTGTGAAAAATTAATATAAAAAATGCTCAAAATCAGACTGGGGTCATTACTTTACCCTTATGGCCACCTTAACCAAACCTCTTCAAGTCAGCCCAGGGCATTACCGAGTAAAGCGCAAGCACCATTTGCCAGCAAACACAAAGCAAACTTCTCTCAAAGACAATTCCAAAACCAAAATAATCAACAACAGACACAAGTAAGTTTGACAGAAATAAAGGCTTTGACAACAGCTACCACGTTTTGGTACAGAAGTGCCCTGAGTCCCCTACAAACGTCTTACAAGTATTTACATTCAGAGGCTGTATAGTATCAAGTGAGTGCTGGAGACTATGGTCGACCCGAGGTGGGCTTGGCTCAAGAGCGGAACTGAACCTGTGCAGTCATTACCCATTTTACCACCCAACGGTTTTCAATTAGGGGATTAGAGAAAATGTCTTCCGACAAAAACTTACTTTTTGATGACTGTGGGCTCTTCTAAAGCCAGGCTATGCAAGCAGGCTGCGGTGTGGATGTAATCGTCCGCTACATCTGCAGGAACAAGGATAGTCCTTTTATGTGAGCAGAGCTGGCACATTAGCAGACTAAGGGGCTAATGGGCGAACGTATTTACTTTTATGAGCGCTGGTCATTCTGTCAGCCTTTGCACAGGAACCCTTGATCCTATCGTAATAGTTACTGAGGAAATGCTTCTCTTGCTCAAAGAAGTCATCTACTTCCTAAAGGGAAGGAAAAAAAGAGGTTTAAGAAGCAAAACTTCTTACAAATATGTATTTTATATTAGAAAAAAGCACTAAAGAAATAAGCTTATGCATAAGAAGTTTAAACTCTAAAGACTAGGGAAATAAAAATATTTTTTTTGAAATGCACTTTTCATACCTGGGATTAGGAAAAGTGAAATGTTGGCAGGAAATGTCAACAGAGAACCATTTTGAAGAGCCATTTAGCACAGCCCAGTAAAACTCAGCATCCTCTCTAACCTCCAGTAATTCCGCTAGAGCAGTGGTTCCGCCTGGTGGGTGGCTCCCTCGCCTCGGATACCTGCACCTGACAAATGTGTTCGGTTCCAGACTGGGAGGCAACGCTGGCATCTGGCGGGCACTGACCAGGGATGTCAAACGCCCCCGCAATGCATGGGGACAGCACACCTTCAGCTGTGCCAGAGACAGCCCCAGAGCCTCCACATTTCTGACAATGCCCTGTCTTTCTCAGCACCTACACCCTGGGCTCCCTACTCAAGCCCTCAAGTGGCAAAGTCAGACACCAGACAGTAACTGTTACGGTAGAAGGGAGGGGCGCTGAGGAGTGAAGAAATAAACCACACCTACAAGGCTAGTGAGAAACTTGTACATTTATTTGATGTTCTAGAACAGCACTGTCCAATAGAAACATGTGAGCTACACGTGCAGGGCCGCTTAAAACTTTTGTAGTAACCATGTTACAAAAAGAAACAGGTAAAACCCATATTTTATGGTTCTTTCTTCCTATCAAGTTCTTGAAATCCAGCATGTAAACAAAACATAAAATTCAGTTCCTTTATTACACCAGCCAACTGCATCTGTCAAGTGCTCAACTGCCACCTGAGGCCGGGGCTACCAGGGGACAGTGCAATTCTGGAGAATAGCAGGAAATACTGGTCTTGTAGCTTATTTAAAAAAAAAAATAACTGAGTAACCTCTCCTTACAGAAAAGGAGAAAATGAAGACTTAAGTGTGGAAAGGTTCTTATCCCTTCTCCTGGGAAAGAACGGAGTATTTTCGGAAAATAAGTGAAAATTCAATGAGTAGATAAAAATAACCAAATTTGAAAAAAATTATTTACATTTTTGAGAAGCTAATACCATTTGTTTCACAAATATCTATTCTGAAGAAACAAAAGGTCACCTATTCACACAAAGAGAAGAATTTTCTCAAACAGCTAAAGGCCACTTACCTTAACTCCTGAAAAAAGGACTTCATCAGCACTTTTCACCACACTTTTGAAAAAGCCACCAAACATCTCTTTGGTATTTTTCCGCCTAACACTTAGCTAAAGAGAAATCCAAAACAGTTAACTGTACATATATTTCCCATCAAGTCCTGAACACATTCCAAGTAACTGTTTACTAGTATAAGTATACACTTAAGATACCTCTAATTCCATCGTTAACAACAGACCTAAAATATCAAATAAACAGCTAAATCTAAGCACAGGTTGTAATTCTAAAAGTGTGACTTAGGAGATATTTTGAAAAACTATCTAGGTATCAATATCAAGTCTTAGTGCCTTTAAATTCTTGATAGAATTACTGTTCTGTTATGCTGATTATTCACTGGTTAGAAGACCTGTGAGGAAATGTGTAGGTCAGGGCTTGCCTCATACATATTAAACACCAAGAAATGTAACGTATTTTTGTAAAAAAGCAAGCATATGTCTCCCTTTCAATGAAAAAGACAAATGTGGATCAACTTAAATTCTTTCGAATAATCCCAAGCTTAACTGAGGGGAAAAAGGTCAAAATATTTACATGCAACATTTTATAAAAATGCCTTACACATTGGATCTATTGCCCTGGGGGAGGTGAGCAAGGGGAAGAGCATCTAAGAAAGGTTTCTGTTGTGTTGATAAGAAACTCAACCTTGAAAGTCAATTTTTCAGAAAATATATCAAGTATATTCTTTGTACATTTTAACTGGATCATGGAAATGGAATAAAAATGCCTTACATCTTGATCATATTCCAGGAAAATGTGAAAGTTGCGATCTTTACTGAGAACAGGGTGAGAGGAGAGCCGCTGAAGAAAGACTTCATGGGAAGAAACAGTCTTCTTGAAGACCGCGAGATACTCACTGGAAGAGAAGCGCACAAGGCCTCAGCTCAGCTGACCACCCAACACTGCTCCCTGGGACCTCACTGCGCTGCTCCTGCAGCCATGCAGAACACCTCAACTGGACCCAAAGCAGCTTGGTATAATGTAGCATCCAACTAGGTAATAAGGCAGTTCGTGTTTTGGAATCTGTGGAACAGCCACCGAAAGGGGAAGCAATATAACCAGAGTTGATAGGGTACATCTGTGAAGCCCAAACCCACGTGTACTTAAGCACAAAACACTGGCTTCTTTAAAACCATGAAAACCCTTTAATTTTGCAGCCATGTACACAGCAGTGAGTCTGACAAAGCCTGGAACCATCAGAAACTACAAAGTGGCTTCATCTCAATCTACACACTAGAGATGACTCTAAACTTCCCAACAGTAGGAACTTGAGTCTGTTGTGTTCAGCGCTCTATCCTCAGAGCTGTCCACGGGGTACCAGGCTAATGGGCCTGTGGCAGCGTGCTGAAGAGACTCGCTGAGATGGACCCCAAAGAAGGGAGGGAGCCAAGGGAAAGAAGTGCAAGGACGGCGTCATAAGAAACTATGCAAACCTCCAACGATGATACAGAATAAAGAATCCATTTTTCTTTGGAAGAATTACAACCAGATTAAAAGAGCCATAGCTGTGGCTATTCTTAGAATGCTTCTTTGTAGCAGCACTCACTGCCACCTAGTTTCAACTATACTTCCAGTAAACAAACTTCAGGGAAGAAAGTTTTGTACATTATCACAGCCTGAAGACTTGCTTATATATAAAGACAAACGTTTAGTTCTTCACTTTATGCCAGACCAACACTCCATGACAAGCATGGTCTACAAACAGAACCACCATCTACTCAACGTCAGCAGTCCCCAGGGAATCAATGTCTAAAGTACAAAGACCAGGCCCCTTCACCCACACTCTGCAAAATGTGGCTTGAGAAGACAATAGACACGTAACTAATTAACTGAAATTAGCTGTCAGATTCTCGTTTCTGCACACATCACCATTTTTATTCTCAAAGGGTAGAGCCCCCATCAAGAAAATGCACTTACGCTTCCAGCTCTTGCTTCATCTTGGCAAATTCTTCTTTGGTCATAGACCCTTCACCCTCTCCCAGTTTCTGCATCTTCTCTCGAGGGCCGTCGAAGTCAGGCTTTGCAGGCGCGGGCGGAATCTGCAGTCAAGACAGTAACTCGTGAGGGTTCTCGCCCCCGAGACGTGCAACTCAGTGCCTGTGCACAGGAGGCAGGGAGCCCAGTGGGGCTGCCTGAAAATCAACTTGCACTTTTCTCTTAACCTTATTCCTTTCAGCCATTTAAAAGAAGTGTCCCCTACAATGGGCACTCACTTTGACTGCAATCATTTGTTCAGTTAATCACTGGACAGTTGGTAGGTATGACAGTTTATTATCCTGCTTCAACTGTCAGTTTAATTTATATATTACAATCAATGCTAAAATGAAGCCAATGAAGTACGATGAAGATAATAATCTCTGGATTTATAAAGGAATTTATTCCAGAGGATAAAAGATTCTAAATTTGCGTGGACATTCTTAAACATAAGCTTCAGTACTGATTTTGTTTAACTATTTGGCCAGATTCTTCAGCTGGCCTGGCAGGAAAAGCCATGTTTCTCTCCTTTAAAATCGACTAAGGGACTTCCTTGGCAGTCCAGCGGTTAGGACTCTGTGTTTTCACTGCCAAGGGCGCGGGTTCAATCCCTGGTTGGGGAACTAAGATCCTGCGAGCTGCACAGTGCAGCCAAAAAATAAAAATAAATAAAATCAGCTAAGTCTCTTCCTAGAGCCACACGTTAACTCTCAAGGGCCGAGCACAAAGACAACTGCCCCCTTTACGCCTTCAGCAGAACACACCTGAGAAACCCAGCACACACTACCACCAGCAAAGATCAATTCCACTTGATGGCTGAAAGGAAATGCCCGAGAAATGCTAAACCGAAAGGTAGACAAGACTTTACACCATGAAACTGCTTACTCTCTTTTACTGTACAGAATATAAGACTATGCTTCATCTTACAGCTAAAACGCTACTTTCACATACTTTACATTTTACCAGTAATAGTTAACACATACTCTAGTTGACAAATGAAATCAGACTATTTTCACAATCTATTATAAAAAAAAGTGGGTAAAAGTCTCTCAAAACAAAATGAACAGCAAGGTAGAAGAAATTGGCTTCAGTAATTACCTGATTATCCAAAATATACTTACAATAAGCCCAGCATAGTCTGTAGTTTCAATAAGAGTGTCATGTAGCCACACAAAGTCTTCATGTTGCCTTGTAACAGAAAACTCTGGGCTCTGAAACGTGGGCAGCGTGGTCTGTAAAGAAAAAAGAAGTGACTGTTAACTACTATTTTCAGATAAAGTGGCTTGGGTTTCATGCAGTGCACTATGGGAAAATTCTGCATAATAGAACATCCAGTTTTTTAATGAGATCCAATAAAGAACAAAGCTAAGATTCAACACGTTCTTTACAGAGTTCTAGTCACACAACTCCACCTTTCAGGTCAACTCAGACAGATATAATCACGTAGGCCTCACGCTGCCTGAGTGACAGGTATGTTAATCAAGCCACCAAGGTACGCAGAGAAAACCTCATGGGCGAGGACCTCATAGACAACATATTACCAATATTATGCTGGAGATGGCATAAACCAAGAGCTCTAGCTTCAAACTTCCTGACTCAAATTGTGCCTCAGCCATTTACTTCATTTAAACCTGTACCTCAGTTCCTCACCTGTAAGATGGGGATAACAGAATACCATAAGATTGTTAGAAAGAGAAAATTAAGCCCATGTAAACCCTTTACAAAAGTGCCTGGCATAAGACAAGCACTCAATACATTTTAACTAGTATGGAAGTGGAAAGGAGACTAAAAATGTTCCTGAAAAGATCCCAAGAAATTAAACTTTCTATATTTTTCACAGATTGGCATATTGCTTTTGTCAAATTAAAAATCTGGAGAAAAATTAACACAACATTATAAATCGGTTATACTTCAAAGTAAATTTTTTTAAATATCTGGAAGAAAAAAACCTCTTCTGAATCATAATAGGTGGGGTGACAGCCAAGAACTTAGTAAATATGGGAAAAGCAAGCACTTCCCACGCGTGCAAATTAAAAACAAAGGTGGAGTTCTGTGGCAGGTGGCTCCAGCTCTGTCGCTCTGCCTGGCTTGCTTCCCCACGCAGCAGAGCACAAGCCACACTAAACACCAGCAAAGCCCACAGCCCCAGGGCTCCACCACAGTAGACGATGCTGTAAGAACAGCACTCATCTGACGCTTACTAGGAGCAAGCGGAGGGAGGGGCCTCACTTAGCAGGAGTGCCACACTGCACTCAGGTCACTAGGTCTCTTCTCACACCCAATGTGAATACCAAGGCTGCAACCTGGCACTGTTTTTATTACTGAAGTCATTCTGTCACTTACCTTGGTGTGCACTGTAAATTTGACTTTATCCCTCTCACTGAGTGCATCAGGTATGTCAATCTGAAGCGAGGGATCAACATTCAGGTCCACTGATACAGATCTTAGCTGAAATACATTTTTTGGCTATTAGTCTCAAGTTCATTTTAGTCCTAAAAAGTATCCTTCCAAAAATGGGGAGCTAGTAATTAAAAAGCAGTCTATACAAGACTTCTATTGTTCTATTTAGAACAAAGTCAGTTGAGATAGTATTTGAAACTGTGGGAAAACCTGCTCTTAAATGCATGGGTGGGTCCAGTGAATTCCTGTAATCTAAACAAAGCAACTATATAATTCTAATATCATGTATGTTACATACTTTATGTGTACATGAAAAATACATTTAACCAAATACTTGAAGAACTGTACTAAGAATAAGAAGGCTTCAACTGGATAGAATGAAATCCTGAACTTCTTACATAAATGCCCAAATTACAAGAACATTCAAGAGGCATTAACAGACTATCTGAAAGTTAGAGGCTGGGAAAATTTGGAAGTACAGAGAACAGTCAGGTGGTATGGGATCTTGCGTGGAGAGATAAAAATCCACTCAAGAGTGGACCTATTGATATTCAGGGACTGTCAAGGAGATGAGAAATCTAGACACAAGAAGTGAATTGTAAAAACCAACAAAGGCCTTAATTATCAGAATTCCACTGCAATTACATATAAGGGAGAAGTGTGAGCACTGCCCTGGAAACAAAAGTAAATGATTTTTGTGAGTTGGAAACTCAGAGGAAAATAATATCCAACTCCAGTTTTGCCTGTTTAAAAAGAATTCTTGGAAGAAATGGACTGTTAGGAAAAAGTGGTAAAAATGGTCTTCCTTAAAAAAAAGCTTTCCTACTGAATCTAAAATATGATAAATTCTTTCATTCTTAAGACAGACAAGCTGACAGTGGATCTGAAGGCCTGACACAAATAAGAGATTGCAGGGATTAAACATCTCATCCTTCCCCCAGCCCCCAATTGTAAGCTAGTGCTAAAGTTGCCAGAACCCTCTAGACTATTAACACAGGAAATGCCAAGTGAAGACTGGAGTTAAGAGGATGAGAGAACAGGGAATCCTGAGTATTTCCCTCTAAATTTCCCTTTGAATTCCTTTCTTCAAAATAAGAAGACCAAAGACTGATGAACTTCTGAAAATAGAAAAACTGGTTCTATTAGGTATGAAAAGATGAAACATATTCTCTAAGAACACATGGATTACTTCTCTCTCCTTTGTAGTATCTCAGAAACTGTCAGTACTTCCCTTTTTCCTTCAGCACTGTGACCAAGAAAAAAATTTTAATTGCAAAAACCAGAGTGAGCCCTAGAACAATGGCTTTCCTCTAAGAACTAAGGCTCACGGTCTTGCCACCAGAACTTGATTTTTAACATCAAGTATTTTAAGGTCACAATATACTTAACGGTTCCTGACATGTCAACCTAAATACATCTTCCAAGTGGATTCTTGATGACTCCTATGAAATATTTGCTTGTTTGGCTTAATTTTCACATGTCCCTTTATGAAATCTCTGCAAACAAAGCTAAAGCTTCAAGGTCAGGGATACTTCATTTTATCACAGCTGTGACTCTAGCTCTGACACATTTCTGATAAAAGCTTCCTTCCTCCTGATAATTTACCACTGGGTAAATGCAGCTTTCAAAAAGACCTCAAAATATACACTAAATTTGACTGCAGAGAATACTGGCCACCCCACTGATCTCATGTTTGTATGCGTCAAGAGTAAGTACACAAATAAAGTGGGTCAGGTTACTGGTGGAAAGATGGGGCCGGGCCAGGGACCGTGTCTAAGGTGCATTTCCCTGAGTTCAGCAACAACAGCCATGTTTCCTGAGATTCCATTTCCTAACGAGGTCACAAATTCTGGTTTCCGGCAGTCTCTCAATTTCTGAACATACTGTCAATTCCATTTTAGCTCACTCCAAGCCCAGTGAGCCCACGAACACCACAAGGATTGCCTTGGGAATTAGGGTTGGAAGACCCAAGGGGAATGTAATCTAGTAAACAGGGCTCATTGAAGCACCAAAGTGGCGATGGACTTCACCAGCGAACATCAGATGTCACCTCTTTCCCACACCTCCAACCATACAGAAGTAACAGCGCAGGTTACTCACTGTGTTACTATCTTCTTGTCAGCAAAGATATTTTGTTTTTTAGTGTAAGAGCGTGATGAGGACACAAAATAACAAAAACCACTAGACGTTTGGAAAGACTGTGCACTGTAACAAGATGCCAAGCGCCCAGCTTCTCCGGCAGTAATCACTTCTGCCTAAATATACCACCCTAAGAAGGGACTCAACAATCCCACCACCTGACATGATAAACACTCCCACCCCACCACGAAAACAAAACAAACAAACAAACAAAAAAAGAAACCCACAACAGATAACACAAAAAAGTCTGCATTTGGGCCTCAAAGAATTGTCTGAAAAAGGATGGTGGCAAAATTCTGAGTATGCAGACCATCACCAACTCAAATGATCCCTATTCACAAGTCAAAGGAACTTTCTTGTATTGTAGCAAGATAACCCTCCAGATAATAAAGCCCATAAATCACCAAGGAGCAAAAAGTTGTGAAATGTTTAAAGCTTCTAAGTCAGCACTCTCTCCTCACTCCGGAAGCATCAACTGTGATTAAAAGCTCAGCATTCCTTTTTCTGCTTGGTCAACAGAACCAACACTCCACAGCCCCATGGCACAGTACTTGCTAAATAATCAACAGGGTGGAGGGTACAGCGAGTGGGTGACACGCCTCCATACACTTTCGCCCACTCACCATCTCTGCCCCCTAGACTAAGTGAGTGCTGCCTTAGCCCTGCTGGCCAACACTGTCTGACCTGGGCCACAGGTGTCAAAATGACTGGGACAGCTGTTTAAAGCAGCAGGGAGAGGCAGGCAGGAGAGGCAGGCTTCAGAAAGGAGTCTAACCTTAGGCACGTTAGCTTTCCCTTTCCCATTCCCTTAGGCCACTGGTGAGAATCAAATTTAAAACACATTTACTCTCCAATGCGCAATGTTAAGTTTTAAAACAGACTTTCTTTTGTAGAGTTCCACAGAAACCACTACATCACATACTCCAAGTTTTAGATGGAGTTTCAGTCCCCAATATACTTCCTTATCAGACTAATCCTTACAGTAAGGATTACAGTGATCTTTGTGAGAAGAAAAGGGGGTAAACAAGCATTGCTTCATTTAGAAAACAAAATTTTAACTGTTTTAAGAAATCTGAAGGCTTGGTAAGAGAGCTGAAAAGGAGAAAAATTAAATCAATCCTTGTGCATTCCCTCACTTGTTCATCAGCCTCCCAGCTGGGGCACCTGACACTGGCCACAGGACAGATCTGCAAAGCTCTGAGCTGCTAAGGACCACTTTTGGTCCAGATCTCACTTATGACTCACTTTGGTACATGACTTTAATTTAACGCCATTGCAAAGCCTCCTCTTCAAAAGGTTAAGTGGCACAGAGATTGTGAAGAGCACCTCTGTGGCTGGACAACACAGAAAGCCAGATTCAGAAACTCAGAACCCACAGAAGAAGATACATAAAGTATAAAAAATGTTACGGCAGCTGCAGACTCCAGTTTACACTACTGCCATATAGCCAAATGACAAAACACAATGGGAAGAAATCATCTCCACAGTAACTCTGATCTGCTAGAATGGGGTCTAGTTGAATAGCCACTTAAGTCTAACCAGTTTTGTATACATGCAAGAAATTGAATATGCCAGCCCCTATTATTTCCATCTTAATTTGAATGTTGCAAGGAAACTACTGCATTTAGAAGAAAAGCCTGCATGTATACACTGAAAAGACTTTCCATTCTCCAGTCCCGAAGCAGAAATGTACTTAACCGGCACATGCTACATCAGTGTGCCTCTCCTTCAAACTGTTTCTCTCCTAAGGATTCTGCTTCGCTTTCCCTTCACCCAATGGCTAAGGTACTAAAGACCCCTACCAGGGAGAGGGCCAATACGACAAATAATCTTTGAATGGTCTGTAAGCAGCATGGAGCCAGAACAGGCAAGAAACAACCAGGCCATATTTCAGCTAAACAGGTACGGATACCTTGCCTAGTCCAATACTCACTAGTGAGGAAATAAATCCAAAAATGCTCTGCGGCAGACACACTGGATTTGCAGTAATTTCTGAAAACTGACTCACATGATACATACTTATGAAACATATATTACTTTGTTACTGTTTCAGCTCACAGGAAGGAAGTGCTCTGTAAGAAATTCTAATACTGTATCTTTCTCCGAACCCCTCTTCATGGCTCAAATACTGTAATGGTACTGAATTATTTCTTACTATTTTTTCCCACCCTGAAGGTAACCAAAACTTGTCTGTGCTCTATCCCACTTATCCCTGAGGCACTGGTGCATGAAAAACAATTGAATTGACTGTGTGCAATACATGAGCTGCTTTTACAGGTATATGTGTTCATCTCCTTCCCCCCACCACTGGCTCCCCGCTTCCTATAATTCAGGCCTGCGAATATCGTATCATAGTCCTCAAGGACAACAGAACCAACGACTTCTAGATCTCAGTCTACTAACATAGATAATAGTTATGGAAATTAGCCACAAGCTTAACAACTAGATAAAGAGCTGCAGCAAGTGATCAGATTTCCACCACTCATCTTGGTGAGATGAGACCCACAGGGACCCATCCCTGCTGACACCAACCATTCTTACCGGTAGTCCACCAACACACAAGCTGTCTACAGTAGAACACTGCAGACTGCAGGGCACTTGGAGGCTACGCAGCCCAGAGTTCCTAGAACAGAAATCCAGGCTTGGAAGAAGGTCAGTGCAGCACACTCAGCGAATGGATAAACTGAATCATCATTTCACAAGGCTGCAAGCCCACGAGCCAGTGGAATCCCAACATGGAACCAGAAAGAGATTAAGTTGAATTACTGGCTAAACTAAAATTCATTGTGAAATCCATCTAATTACAATCCATCTAATTGCAAGATACCTGGATTACTTTCAGGAGTTCACAAAGTGAAATGTTGAACCATATGATCTATAATCATCTCCTAGCACAGAAATTCTACTGGGAATCAACATACCACTGCTACAGAGGAAGCAGCTGCCACAAACAAAAAACTAGTTTCCTCCATTCAAAGCTAAAGCCCTTCACCTACTACTAGATTTCATCAAGTCTCCCTTCCAAAAGTTCCTGGTCTATCAAGTCCACAGCTCCTTACTACAAAGCAGTCTTACTTTATGATCAACCCAAGATGAAACAGAAAAAGATGTGAGAATAAAATTTACCTTCACCAACAAAGATGATTCAGCAACGTGGACGGAGCTGAGCTTGAGCTTGTGTCATGAGTTTAAGACACAAATGGCAGGGCTTCCCTGCTGGCGCAGTGGTTGAGAGTCCGCCTGCCGATGCAGGGGACACGGGTTCATGCCCCGATCCCGGAAGATCCCACATGCCGCGGAGCGGCTGGGCCCGCGAGCCATGGCCGCGGAGCCTGTGTGTCCGGAGCCTGTGCTCCGCAACGGGAGAGGCCACAGCAGTGAGAGGCCCGCGTACAGCAAAAAAAAAAAAAAAAAGACACAAATGGCAGCGTGGAGAGAAAAGCTTGCCTGCTTCCCGGTGGGATTCCTTGTATGCTAGTCAGAGGCACCACACATTTCCCCGCTCTTTCAGACATAAATATATCAGCCCTTCATCACTCACCAGGTACCTGGTCCCCACTAGCACAACATGTAAGCTTTGTACTGCTCTTCACTAAAGATCAGGCGAAAGCCTTAAGGCTGGCGACATCTGCATTTGTGCTCCTCACCATTTACACTAACTAGACCCAAAGGCTTAGGGATCTGCCCCTCAAAAACAAGCAAACCATAAACTCTTCTGGCAGAAAACGCATACCACAGATTAACATAAACAACTATTTTGAGAAAACTACACTTTTCTCTCCAGACGATATAGCAGTGCCTGAAAAAGTCACACCAAATTTCTAAAAGGAAGGCGGGGAGTCAATCCAAGAACCCAATCCCTAAACTAAAGTTCAGTCTCTCCTGAACCTCAAACTGCAACTTCACTCCTCCCTGTGTATTTACGGTTTGCCTTTGGGGTATGAAACAGTTGAGAAATTCCATATCCCCCTTTTATGGGGAAACCTCTCTTCTTAAGAGTTAACTCAATGGCCAATCAGAAAATATACAGGTGTTGGAGGTGAAGTATCTTTTTTTTGGGGGGGGGAGCTAGTTTCTCATGTAAAGATGTAAAGAAACTTCTCAATTTGAACCTGTAAAAAACAAATTTGCTATTCATGCAAGACAAGATGTCCCACTATCCCTTCACTATTTCAAAAATAAAAGGCAGAACTTATAAAGCACAAAAATACTCTTCTCTGAATAACTGGGTTCATTAAAAGGTTGTTTCTCTAAATACAACCTAACTTCACTGCATGTGCCTTTCACCACTGGCCAGTGGTACTACTGACCTACAGAAGTACATCCTAATTTCCTCAAGCAATCAGGACAACAGAGCAAAAAAGCAGGATTTTAAAACCAAGTTCCACCCTGTAGCACATTTCTCAGTGATCTTCAATTCTGCCCCACAATGCTTTGGAGGAATGTGGCATCCGAGCCTCAGGTTTCCATCGTCCAAAGCGGGCAGTGAACTCCAACATGGTAAACACAGCAGAGTGTAACTCTCAACTGCCCCGAACCCTTTACCATTTTTTGGTAAGGCTCCTCAATACCGGGGGGAAGGCTAATTCTACCAAAGATAGTTAACGATGCTGATGTTTTAAACGGCCTGTTATTTCCTTAGAATTTATCAAGCATCTGAAAAAAACTTGAAACAGACTGGCACACTAAAGATTAGCCTCTAACACAATCTGACCCACCCATATCACACCATTTTAGAAAGTTTAAACTGGTGCTTCTCAACCAAGGGACATTTGACAGTGTCTACATTTATTTTTGACTGTCACTGATGAAGGGAAGGGAGCTACAGTCACCCAATAAAGGCCAGGAATACTGCTACAATGTGCAGGAAGGACAATTCCCCACAACAAAAAATTATCAAGCCCAAAATGTCAATCGGTAGTGCTCAGGTTAAGAAACCCTGGTTTAAACTGAAGCTCTACATTAGATGTTAGTCACTTACTAGGTCTCATACCAATTGAGAATTTGGATCTCAGAATCCAGAAAATACTCATAGTCGCCCTAGGCCATTTCTTCCTACAGCCAAAAAAAAAAAAAAAAAAAAAAAGTAGGCAGATCATGACCTGCTATAGTAGTATTCACAAATGGGGATCTTAAGACACTGCCTGCAAGTTACTGATCCAGAACTAAGGCTTGGGCAGCTCTGAGAAGCCACACTTCCCGAATTTAAGAAGTCAAGCCATAAACATAGTAGAAAACTTAACTCCACAAGAATCAGTTACTCTGGACTTGCTACAGTATTGGTGAAAATTCAGGACTGTTCCTATACTAACATAAATTTTAACACTCTTCATCTAAGCTGGTGGAGAGTGGTGTCCCTAGAGACAACTTCCACACCAGTTAACAATCTGCAAACAAGAGCAACAGCATAAAGGTAAAACGTTAATGACTGGCTCTGGGAAGGAAACACCGTCCACCCAAAGCCCATGTAACCAACTAGTGAAAGTAACAGCGCTAGGCTGGGGAGGGCCCCTACAAAGCTTCTCCTGTGTGATCATTTGCTTCAGTCCACTAACAAGTTAAGAATAATAAAAATCCCAGGAGACAATCAGGACTCGCACTCCATTTGCCGTAGGTTGGCAAGACTAACGGGACCAAGACTCATCACAATAGACATACACTGAGTCTGTGAGTGGGAGCCTAAACGTGATGCCCGCTGTTTAAAGGACCTCTTGGCAAACAGGAAGCCTGGGTAAATACCTTATGGGAACAAGGTTCTGCATAATCTCTATTTCTCCCCCCAACCATTAAAAACTCCAGACACCTTAGAATGTTGATGCAGCCAGTGAGGGAGGTGGGGCGGGGGCTGCACTACACCAGTTTCTTTATCATGAAGATGCGGCCTAATGGTGTTAAAGGTTCAGTTAAATTTCTCAGGGGCTCGACTCAGCAAATCCTTACTTTTCTAAATTTAAAGACCAGAACACCATCTTGCCCATCAGTAGAGGACTAGTTAAAGAACAAACTAATCATACAACTGCTTTCTGGGAAAGGAGACAAATCAACACCTTCAGCTCAAAAGGATACCACTAAATGCAAGTGCCAGGCTACCGGATATAGGCTCCTGTACAAAACAGTACTCCTGTTTTGCTAAAGTAGCCAAAAGTTCTGCAGGAGCACTCAAAATCCTCAAGAATTAATTATGTTCCTTGCCTTATTAGCAGGTCTAAACCTCAAGAACCCCTATCCTCATGGAAATTCCAAGGCAATCAGAAAGTTTAAACTTACATTTTCAGCAAAAACGTAAAAATATTTCAGTTAACTAACAAAGCTAAATTACAGCAAGAGAACAGTTTGCCCAAGATTTGCCCTCCTGTTATTTCACTCTTGTCCCAAACTCCCCTTTGGTGAACAGTAAAAATCATCTAGACTTGATCCACATCCCAGGACTAGTATCGGACACCAGGAAGAAAAATGAAACCACGTGTTAGAGTAATATTTTATTAAGTTTATTATTTCCTTATTTCTGCAATTAAAAGAAAAGCAGGAAGATAATTCTATAAAATCCTTTCCTGTAGTCACTAAAACCAGGAGGCAGGAAACAGCCTTCAGAATCCTCTTCTGCTCGAGAATCAGAATGGTGGGGAAGTTATTTTAAAAACCAACCACAGGTATACTATACTAACAAATAGGAAGGTCGATTGAAGTTGTAAAGAGCTGTCTAAAATAAATTCTGGACCAAGAAAGAAGATGGAAGGTGGAGGATGGGGGGGGGAATCCATCTACCCAAATTTCTATTCAGCCATCTAAACTTCTAGAGAGAAAACTACCTTTGGAATGTTCTAGAAAAAATGGTTCTCAAGTTCCCACTTCCGGCTTTAGGGAGGGGGGAAAAATTACTTCTTTCCACTTTGAAAGAAATAAAAATACCCCAACCAAGACCCTATCCTCACGCTTCATTTCAGTAACTAATACAGCAGTGACCCCCTTGCTGAAGAATCCGGCAGCCTTCTGCGAGCTTTGGCACCACTAGATGAAAAGGTCTCTCCAAAGAGCTGTGGATCAAAAATGCCTTTGATTTCTAAAGAGATGCCTTCCACGGTTACTTAAATGTCAGAGCGCCTCGAATTCCTGGATTAGTTTTTTTTCATTTTCTGTTAGAAAAACGTTTCTGTTGACGATTCTGCACAAAACGTTGCGGCTCATACCAACCCCTGTATATTTCAAACTAACTTATAAGTAAAGGACCAATCAAAGTAGAGGCTTGCCTCAATCTTCAATTGGCTATGGTGACATAAATTGACTGCATTAGTCACCTTTTAGACCTCAAGATCCAAGCGGCATGGGGGTACCTTACATCAACACGCAAATCTTAAGAGCGAAAATTAAGTTCAACTATTTGAGCACCTCCTAAAAATGACTGAACTCCCTCCCAGAGAGGCGCACTGAGCGCTTATGAAGTCGCAAGAGACACACTCCCGATACCTGACTCGACTGAATTTCCCCAGTATTTTGGAGGGGCTGCGGCGCGGTTTCGAGCTCCGTCGTTTGCTGCAAAACGGGTCTCGCGTGCACCGCGCTGTCTCCCCAGAGAAGTTTTAGCAACTTTCCACGCCGAGCGCGCGCTCCAGCGTCTCCGGCCCCTGCCCCGCGAGCCCCTCCCGGGAACCAGGGCAAGGGGCGTGGGGTCTGGGTGACCGCCAGGGCCTCCCGGCCCGGGGGCCGAGGGCGGCCAGGGCCTCACCTTGCTGCGGTCCTCCTCCTGCTGCTGCAGCAACTCGGGAACCGCGGCCATGGCGACGCGGGCCTCGAGCGTGGCCGCCTGGCTGTGCGAGGAGAGAAGAGGCTGGGCCGCCGCCGCCGCCAGGGCTCGTCTCGGGGGCGGCCGCAGCCCCGCCTCCGCCAGCCTCTCTGCCCGACGGCGGCGGGAGGCCTCGCGACTCCTCCACCGTCCCAGCAGCCCCGGGAAAGGCGAGCGGCGCCCCACGTGCTCCCCCAGGGCGGCCTCCCCCGTCCCCGCTGCCGTCCATCTTGGAGCCGGGCAAACAAGCTACGCGGGGCCTACCCTCGCTCCGAGCCACGCAGAAGCCGCCGACCACCTGCCGCCACGGGCACTCTCCCAGCGAGGCGCTTCTCAAGAAAGGCTGCGCGCTCTTGGAGGGAGGGAATTTATTATTCAGCCAGAGTCCAAGATGGCGACGAGCTCTGACGTAAACGAGATCTCGTGAGAGAGAGAGAGAGAGAGAGAGAGAGCGAGATTTGGAGGCGCCCGCGCTTCTGCGTGCGGGGAGGGTCTCCCCA
Source organism: Mesoplodon densirostris (assembly GCF_025265405.1). Taxonomy (NCBI): domain Eukaryota; kingdom Metazoa; phylum Chordata; class Mammalia; order Artiodactyla; family Ziphiidae; genus Mesoplodon; species Mesoplodon densirostris. The sequence continues at coordinate 68,127,869 of NC_082676.1, forward strand.
CGGATCGCTCCAGTGTCCACTGAGGTGCACGAGGGGCTAGGGGTGGGGCGTGAGCGCCGCAGTGCATGCTGGGGCCGCCGTGCCTGGGGCGGGGCCTAAGTCGGGAGCAAAGCGCGGGACTGACGAAAGTACCTGTTCGCGGGGTTGTCGCGCCCTGGAGCTAGCGGAGCGCGCCGGCTTCCGAGGTACCTCCCCTGCCGGCCTTCCCTAACCCTGACGCCCGCCCGAGGGGCCGCCGCCGTCCTGTCCCCGCCGGGGCTCCGCCTCCGCCGTAGCGGGGATTGGGCCGTGGGCCCTGCTGATGGCCTCTGGCCGGCAGATCAATGGGGACCCTTCCGGAGCGCGAGTGCCGTGTCTTGAGCGGGCCGGGTCGCAGTGGTGCCCACCTTGGAGGGTGTGAGGGGTTAGATGAGAACTCTCCACGCAGGATACGTAGCAGAGAATCTGGTGTTCAGGGATGAGTGGAGGCACTGTTAACTCTGTCGCCGCCCCTCCAGCGTCCTGTGTTTCTTTGTCTCACACACGCCTCCCTTCGTGGCCGGCACATGGCTCCATAGCTGGGGATATGTGGCCCCAAGCTGTCTACTTCACGTTTAACAGGTGCCGGTTCTTTAGAAATAGTTTTGTCCGAGTATTACCGAGTCCAAGCTCAGCTGCAGGACAAGCCAATAAATTGACAGATGAGCTGTTAGGGCAAAGTATAGAGACCTTATTCAGAAAGCCAGCAGCCAGAGAAGATGGTGGACTTGTGTCCCAAAGAACTATCTTCCCCAGTTAGAGTTCAGGCTTCTTTTATACTAAAAGGGGAGGGGGTGTGGTTGCTTGTTGCCCACTTCTTGGTGCCAGAATCCTTTGTTCTTACAGCTGTCCACGCAGGTCTGGTCACAGTGTTCCTATATACCTGCAACAAGATCGTTATTTTCTGTCCTGCAGAATTTTTAATCTCTATATGATTGGAAAAGTGTTAATACCTTTAAAGGTCAGAGCCTTGAGAATGGGTTCTCCTGTGTATCTCAGGCTATAGGCAACGTACTTTTCCAAAAGATGCAGAGCCTGAAAGACTAAGCCCCCTGCAACAGGGCACAAAGGTTAGAGCTAAAGTAATAGATTCAGTATGGAGTCAGATTTGTTTTCCTCTGTTAAACATGTCGAAAAAACTTACCGAATACAATTTTAATGTGCAATATCATACTGTTGCAGCTTTCACTTTGATGGTTCAAATATTTAACACATTTGATATCTAACACCACTTTTCTCTTTGATAGGAAAGCAAAATTTAAAAGGTCCTCGACATTACAAGAGGACTAGAGGGAAGTGGAAAAACATCTAAAGATGAAGGTATTTCAGACCATCTGCAGGCAGCTTAAAAGTTCAAAGGGGTTTTCTGTAGAACCAGCCCCCCGTGTGGTCTTCTCCACTTCCTCTTATTTGTGTGGCCGGAAGAAAAAAGTGAACCCTTATGAAGAAGTGGACCAAGAAAAGTACTCTGATTTAGTAAGGTCTGTCTTGTCATTCAGAGGCCATGCTCAGCCGCCACAGTCTTTGTTTGAGGAAGATGCTTTACTCTACGGACCTGTGAGGAAGTGTAAGGCCCCAAAGCAAGAAGAAGCAGGAGTTCCACGAAACTGGTGTCCTCTCTTCAATCCAGAGAAAAGCGGAAAACCAAATGCAACAAGTGATCCTACAATTCCTTTGAAAATCCCTTTGCAAAGGAATATGATACCAAGTGTGACCCGAATCCTTCAGCAGACCATGACCTCAGAACAGATTTCCTGTTTGGAGAGGTGGAAACGTCGGATGATTCTGGAACTGGGAGAGGATGGCTTTGCAGAATATACTTCAAGTAATTTTCTTAATCCCGATTCTGTATGGTTATTATGTTTTCCAGAACACAGAGCACCAGTGTCAAAAGGATGAGTTGTTCTTTTTCTAACGTTAACTAGTGAGAAACTACTTTCAAATGATAATTAGTATTAACAGTACTTTTTATATATTAACTCAATCCTCATGACAACCCTATGAAGCACAGATACTATTATCCCCATTTCACAGATGAAATTGAAGCACAGAGATCCAGTACTTTGACTAAAGATGTATGAAATTCATTTATTTTATAAGCTACAAACTTAAGTATTAGAATTGCCTGTTTTGTTTGATTATGGGAGAGTTGATCGCCTCATAATGGAATTCTAGTTGTTTGCTAGGCATTCTGTTCAGAATCTAGTAAATAACCCGCTTGCTCTGCTTATCATCAGAGACTGACCCATAAATTTAAAGATGGTCAATAAGCCAGAACATGTGATCTGTATTTAGGTCTTAGTAAATTGAGATGATCAGATGTTCTTCATTAGGAACTGAGAATTGATAAACTTCAGCCTTCAACTCCTAACTCACTAACTTCTTAGACAAGAGAGAATAGCTTTCTTAAAATAGATTCCATTCAAAAGCAAGATGAAAGAAAAGACCAATGGTACAGGAGAATTAGCTGGTCCCCCATCAGGATTATAGTTGTTGAAGCTAAGTTTTACACTGAGCATTCCTTAGGCCATGCTTCCCAGAGAGCAGTACATGTACCCCTCGTGGTACACAAGCACTTTAATTTTTAATTTAAGAGCAATGCACTTATTTTGAGGCATCTTAGAAAAAACCTGTGTGTATGCATAACACATTAAACCTGTGGTCACGTGTTTTAAAGAAAAATATTAAGTATTTAGGTGGCACTTGGACATGGCCAAAATGGTCAAGGTCGGAGCCCCATGTAAATTCCTTGGCTCCCTGGGGCAAGGACTATATGCAGGAGCTAATTGCCTTTTATTTTTATATAAATTTATTTTATTTACTTTTGGCTGCATTGGGTGTTCGTTGCTGCGCGCGGGCTTTCTCTAGTTGCAGTGAGCGGGGGCTACTCTTCATTGCGGTGCGCGGGCTTCTCATTGCGGTGGCTTCTCTTGTGAAGCACGGGCTCTAGTCGCGCAGGCTTCCGTAGTTGTAGCACGTGGGCTCAGTAGTTGTGGCTTGAGGGCTCTAGAGCAAAGGCTCAGTAGTTGTGGCGCACGGGCTTCGTTGTTCCACAGCATGTGGGAGCTTCCCGGGCCAGGGCTCGAACCGGTGTCCCCTGCGTTGGCAGGCGGATTCTTAACCACTGCGCCACCAGGGAAGTCCTACACTGACTTTTTAAATTCTAAAATATCCACGCTGTCAGTCAGAATATAGGAGACTCATGGTTTTTTTTTAATACATTTTATTTACTGGGACTTGAAAATATTTCACTTATATTCCTTTAATTTATTGAGTGAATACTCTGACTTGATGCTATCTGCAATAACTCTTGAATCTTTTAAGATTTATTTTCACAAGTTTAATCATGTTTAATGTTCTTAGCTTTACAATCCTAAGGGATTCTGTAACCCAGATCCCATGTTTGTTGCCCCTTACATATGAAGACCTCCCTGGGGTTAAGACTGCAGTGGGGAATGAGTTGTCTATTTGCTTGGCTGTTGATAAACGAATTTTTTTCCTTCATGTTTTTAACATGTTTGTGTTCTGCTTCAGTAAAGCTAGTCTGTAGATAAATACTGCTCTTCTTTTCCCTAGGTTTTAATTCCATAAGTCTTAAATTTGTAGGCCTTTTATGTGCTAATAAGTCCAATTAAGCCAAGTAAATTTGGAGTAGAATAACTTATTTCCTCAGTTGAATTTCACCTCACTTTCCAAGTAATTTCCCTGAAGCAATTCCACTTTTTGCCAATGGTAGAACTGACCTTTCAAAATCTTTGTAAAAAATACTTGACAAAGGTAATATGGTTTGACATTACCTCATTAGATGAGTTGGTTTTCCTCATTTTCTGTGGGTCTGTCTCCAAGCATATATAGCTCCTGCTCTGTTTCTGTGTGTATCTTACTGATGGTCCCTGATTTTTCATCTCTCACTCTGCTGTGTGAGGGACCAGAATGACCTTACGCTCTGGTGCCTGGGGCAAATTAACAGCACTGCCTAGGCCTTCTTCATTAAGATGGGGGTGATGATCCGTATCTTGCCAGGTTGTTGTGTTTGAAAGTTAACAGTTTGAAAGCGCCAAGGCCACTGCTTAGCACAACAATGCCCTCTTTTTCTTTCTTTCTCTCCTTCCCTTATCAAGAGTCAAGTGAATATGTAGTGTTTCTTGCATTTGTTGAATATGTTTGTGTCCTCTTTTCTTAAAAGTGTATGAGAAGGGACTTCCCTGGTGGTCCAGTGGTTAAGACTCCACGCTTCCATTGCAAGGGGCACGGGTTTGATCTCTGCTCAGGGAACCAAGAACCCACATGCTACATGGAGGCCAAAAAAATAGTGTATGAGGAAAAAAAATTCAGGACAGAGCCACTGTCTTAGGCTGTTCTTGCCCTAAAAGAAAGTGCAGGAGAAGAATGTCATATATTTTCCTCCCCTCTGCCCCAAATCCCACAACATTAGTGTGTGCCTTGATTTTCACTCTTTGCCAGTCACTAAGCCTGTTGGTAAAAGGATGCCTCCACCTAAGTTCATAATGAAGATTTGGTTGTAAAAAGAACTGTAAACAAGCACAGTTCCCTAAATGTCTAATAACTATTTATCACAGCTAGTTAACTTACTGGTTACCTAAATTAAACGGACACTTAAATTCTGTGTGAATTCACTAGGTGTGGTCCTGTAGCCCCCAGATCTTCAATTCTAGCTTTGACCTAATGCTACTAGAAATACTTCATTTTAATCTATCTTATTATCTAGGCTCTTCTAGTCCCTTTTGTTTTCAAAGTGCATTCTTAGTGTATTTCACAAGTCTTAGGGGTTATCACTTAAAGGTAATTCATGTAATTTTTAATTTGATTGTTGAGAGTTTAGTATCTGTTCCTTAGTATTAGCTTTGTTTGGGGGTTTTTTGTTATTGCTGTTGTTTTCCTTTTCCCCGATTTTCTTTTCAGACATGTTTTTACAAGGGAAACGGTTTCATGAAGCCTTGGAAAGCATACTGTCACCCCAGGGGAACTTAAAAGAACCTGATGAAAATCTCCTCAAATCTGGCTACATCCAAAGTATCCAGCATGTTCTGAGAGATGTCAGTGGAGTGCAGGCTCTGGAAAGTGCTGTTAAACATGAGACCCTAAAGTATGTAGGTCTGCTGGACTGTGTAGCTGATTATCAGTAAGTATTCAATTTTTTACATCAAGTGTGGAGGTGAATTCATTCTGGGTGGGACACATGGTTCCCTTCCAATGCTAGTTTTTCCTTTTAATTCCTGCTTCAAGGTGTGGCCTCTGTAAAGTCACATCAGGTAAGAGCCATCTCATCCTTGTAAATCTACATTCCGAAGTCAAAAAGTGTTTCGTGGAGAAAAGGTACAACTTCCCAGTATCCCTAGGATGGCCTGTTTTCCAGCATGTTCCCCTCCCCTCCCCCCCCCCACCCCAAGCAAAGTACCAGCCATAAGATCCAATTTGATTCCTGCATTTTCTTTCCTGTTTCCCTAAAAATAGCACCTTGATCTCTTGGCCCTGAAAATCAACCCTTTGCCTGGCTTCCAGGCAGTGATTGACATGGATAGGAACTCTGAGCTTAATAAAGCTTCCCGTGGCTTTTAAATTGCTGCTCTGTTACTGTTTTCACCACTTACTCCAGATTTCAAGGGTAGATATAACCTGCAGATACCCCTATTCCAAAAAAAAAAAGAAAAGAAAAGAAAAAAGCATATGAGCGATACAACAGGATAAGGGGAAAATCTGTGAGTGAAACCCTTGGAACTCCAGTTAAAAGTTACTGGGCTCTGGAGACAGGCTGCCTGAGTTTGGTTTCTGGCTTTTCTTCTTAACCCTGGGCTACTTACTTGGCTTTGGCTTCTCTGTACCTCAATTTGTTTATCTGTAAAATAGGACAAATAATAGTACCTACCTCATAGGTTTGTTATAGACGTTAAATGAGACATTCCCTGTACGGTACTTAAAGTGCACACTATCTACTCAGTAAATGTTAGCAACATTATTTTGATCCTATTCTCTCTTGATCCTATTCTCTCTTTTTAACTGCTGTTGGGTATGAATGAACCATATCCAGTTCCCTGCTGGGAGCACTCAGGTTATTCTAGTTTTTCAGTTACAAACTACAGCAATGACTGTGTCTCCTCCTATTCTGTCGTGAGTTTCTCTCGGCAGGTGCATGGGTTCGTTGGTTTGTTTGTTTTGGTGAATGATATGTGAGGTTTGGATAAATTCCGTTGATCTGAAGTAGGCCTGGGTGTGAATACTTCTTAAATTTTCCAGGCATGTGTCACTTGCACCCAGGATAGCAAACCATTGCTCTATGGTACAGACCTAAAAGGGAAATTGCGGGGCCACAGGGAACATGCGTTTTAACACTGTTTCGTCATTTCAGCCTGCATTTCAAAATAAATTAGGCTGAGCAAAATAAATTAGCTCTTTTTATTTGTTAAAGAGCTATTTGTGGACTGTCTCATTGCAATTTTAATTTGGGTTTATACTACTAAGTTTTCTTCCATGTTATTAAGTTCTACAAGTTATAGTACATTGCTAGAAACAGTGGTACATGGCAGAAGTCTTTACTGTAGCGTATTTTGATTTTTTTCAAGAGAGAGAACTGGGAATCGTAGTGCCCTGGGGATGCTGGGGCCCTCTCTTCATTTGCATAGATTGTCAAGCTCTACAGCAATAGAAAACAGTTATAAAGATGACATGTTACCTGTATACCTGCACTGTCCAGTAGAGTAGCCTTTAGCCATAAAAGGCCATCATTAAGCACATGACTGTGGCCAGTCCAAACAGAGGTATGCTGTAAATATACAAACTAGATTTCAATGACTTCGTACAAAAAAGAATGTAAAATATCTCATTAATAACTTTTTAATATTAATTATATATTGAAATGATATTTTGGATACGTTGGGTTAAATAAAATATTAAAATTTCACCTTTTTTTTTCTTTTTGGATGTAGCTACTAGAAAATTTTAAATGTGTGTAGCTCGCATTTTATTTCTTCAGACGGTGCTATTCTAGACTTTATAGATTTTATAAATACCTTGAATAAGTTGTAATCTAGGGCTACGGTGACAGAAAGGTAACTCTGTGCAAATCTCCCTCTAAACTGCTGGTTTTGAAGCTGAAGTGAGCAGATAGAGCCCTTTGAGAATCACCGGTTCTCAGTGCACCCGCCCTGCGGCCCTTTTGACATCTGTGCTTGGCAAGTGTAAAAGTCCACCGGGATGGGGTGGGGGTGGGGGATGTACTGGTTATTTAACTAAAAAAAATGTGGCAGGAATTTTTCTATTCTCCCAATATCCCTAATAGTAATATCTCTACCCTGTATATAAACTTTTAGGACAGGGACCAGGTCTTCTTCTTTGTATTTCTGCATATAATTGGTGCCTGTTAAGTGTTGATGGATTTGAACTCCAGCTTTGGTTTCTGAGGCACCACGATGCTTAGTCCTTTATGATGGGGACTTTGCTACTGGTCTGTTGTGGTTCGTTCTGATAGACGTTTGAACCCAAATCAACTAAGATAATAATAGTTTCAATTCCCTTGTCAACTGTTAAACCATGGAGGTCCAAAGAAACTTCTAGAAAGTTTAGAAGCTTGTGCTGGAGAAGTTGTTTCCCAGCACTTGCACCTGGGCCCGCACCTGCAGCTCCCATGGGTGCACTTAGGAAGCATCTTCCATCATACCTCGTGGCTGACCTGAATGAGGGGCTCAAAGGAAAGAACGTCACACCTCTTCAACCCTAAGTAAAGCTCAGGAGAGCCGTCTTCTTGGAATGTGGGGAATAGAAGCAACAGTCATTGGGTGACAAGTAGCAAACTATGTGTAAGACCTTCAAGGGCTTCCTTTGGTTTCTCTTTAGGGGCAAGCTGTGTGTGATTGATTGGAAGACATCGGAGAAGCGAAAGCCTTTCATCCAAAATACATTTGACAACCCGCTGCAAGTCGTGGCGTATGTTGGTGCCATAAACCATGACATCAACTACAGCTTTCAGGTCAGGACGCGGAGCCTCCACTTACTTAAAGCTTTGCTCGATGCTGGGTTATAGCTCCTTCCCTCCTTAGGGTTTTATTCTGTTTGTAACCCACTGCTTACTCTGTTGCTGTCCTTCCACCACTTTAAAAAGCACTTTCCCCCTCTTCCTGGGCTTTTTGTTGGTGTTAATAGTTCTTTAATGATCACAGTCCATTCTTTAGCGTCTTAACTGTCATCTTTGTGTTCGTATGTATCCTGGGCCAGTCTTTCATCAAGCCATCTTAGAAATTGAGTTAGGGGGCTTCCCTGGTGGCGCAGTGGTTGAGAGTCCGCCTGCCGATGCAGGGGACACGGGTTCGTGCCCTGGTCTGGGAAGATCCCATATGCCGTGTAGCGGCTGGGCCCGTGAGCCATGGCCACTGAGCCTGCGCGTCCAGAGCCTGTGCTCCGCAACAGGAGAGGCCACAACAGTGAGAGGCCCGGATACAGCAAAAGAAAAAAAAAAAAAAAAAGAAATTGAGTTAGGAGCTGTTACTGTAGATTGTTTTGTTCTGAGTGTGCCCTGGAGTAAGAAGGAAATGGACCTCAACTCTGTTGCTACTGTGGAGATGCTGGAATTGCCCTGTGTTCCTTCCTAGGTTCAGTGCGGCTTGATTGTGGTTGCCTACAAAGACGGGTCCCCTGCCCACCCACACTTCATGGACGCAGAGCTCTGCTCCCAGTACTGGGCAAAGTGGCTTCTTCGACTAGAAGAATATACAAAGAAGGAAAAGAACCAGAATATTCAGAAACTAGATTAAGGGCAGGAAGCTGAGTGGGAACATTCAGGGCTTTCTCAAAGTTTGGGAACATGTATCGCTGTTTGCTGTGATCTGGAACGAGGTGCCGCAGGGTCTGAGAGCTGCAGTAACACAAGCAGAACTAGTAATTTGTTGAAATTTATTGCAACCAAAAAGGCAAAGCCAGAAAAGTTAAATTTAAAGAGCTGGACTTTAGCACATAAAAGACCAGCTCTGCTGCCTCTGACTAGCATTTACCCGAAAAAAGGGCAAGCAACACTGGCACAGTGTTGGCGGCTCTTGGACCCCCATAGACCTTTCTGTGTCCCAGGCAGGACGCCCAGTCTTTGAACTGAGAGATTCAGGGCGGTGAGGCTTGGTGTGCCGAGCATTTCCCTTCGGCACGCCGTGGGGGAGGGCTGCGCGCACCCCTAGGGTATGTGTGCAGTGAGAATGCATATCAGCCAACTGCTGCTGCTAATGCCGGCTCCTAAAACTTGTCTTATGTATGTGGTTCCCTGTATTTCATTTGGGGGAAAAAGCTTCCATTTGACATTTTTGAAAAATAAACATGATTCCTTAGCCTCAAGTAGACATTGCTCTCTGGACAGATGGAGCATACTCACCTTACCGTGGGCAGTGCCCCTTGGCATCCCACCAAATAACCCTCAGAAGCAGCCAGGCTCCAGTCTGAGAATCGTAATTGTAGGTATTTTGGTAGCTAGCTTCTGGTTTGAGTCGAGGGATTGTGTGCATGGAGAAAATGTATTGTTTGTGGAATTTTCCAGCTATGGGAAACAATAATATGTAATTTTTTTCCTATGTTTGATAAGTAATAAAACTGACTAGTTGCCCCTGGGTTCGGGAAACTTAATAAATGCCCACTACAGCCCTGGGGGAAGGCTCCCTGTGTTATGGAGTAGATTAGCATTTAAGTTACAGTTGCTGTCTTAAAATAGTAACACTTTTTTCCTTCATTAGCCATTAATTATAAGAAATAAAATACAAGATGTGATTAAGGAATGAGGCTTTTGGTTTTGCTTTTTATTTAAATTTGTACATTTATAGAGTGATTTCACAAACCTGGAATTGTTTAGATTTTGTTTTTAAATTCAGAATTTTACCATTGACCCAGTAGCTCTGGGGCGTGTTGTATGTACATGCACACACGAAGGAGGTGCCCTTGACCACGGTCACCTCACACGGAAAGTAAGCTTCGGGTCGGAGCGGGGAGGATTGAGGGAGACCTGGTGTTGACTCCACACACCTCGCATATTTTTCAAGCAGCGTATATTCCTGTAGCCTGTAATTTTCAAAGTCAGAAACCAAGTGAGAGCATTCGGAGTTGTCCCAGCAGGTGTGGCCACTGCTCCACCAAGCCTCACCCTACAGTTGAGGAGCCCAGACCCAGCAGGTTCTCTCGGCTTAAGATAAACACACCTCGGACCTGTCACTCTGTCCCAAGTCTCCCAACCTGAGGTGGCGCGAATTGTACCATGAAAGACCCTCAGTCCGACCGGGAAGGCGTGGTGGGAGTGAAAACAGTTAAGGCCCCCGGAACTGCACCGGTTCCTCCCTGCATCCGCCACACGCCTGAGGCTCACCAGTGAAGGAGGCTCAGTCCCCCGAGCGGGGGAGGTCAACTGAAAAGAGCTTGTCTCACTACTACGGCAGAAGAGGAGGTTTCTCACGAGTCACAGCGCTTCCAGAACTACCGTGGGTGTTCCTAATATTTGGAACCACTTGTTCCCCTAAGCGATGTGACATATTAAACTCCAGGGAAGGGAAACAGGATTTGCGACGGAGAGATTATCCTCGAATCGAGGATAATTAAAGTATTTGTAAAAGGAAGTATAGATTGCTCTTCTGAGGAGGCCTCCTCACAGAAGTACAGAACAGAGCCGTACCGTCCTGAGCTTTGAGGCAATCCGTTAGAGTCAAAGCTATCTGCACGCCAAGCTATTCCACCTTTCCTCTGCAATTCTACACTTACCCACCCACCCACCCACCGGCTGTGTGGCTTGTGGGATCTTAGTTCCCCGACTAGGGATTGAACCCAGGCCCCGGCAGTGAAAGTGCAGAGTCCTAACCACTGGACCACCAGGGAATTCCCTACACATTCTTATTAATGCATTTGGCAGCTGGCAAAAGCTCCATGCTGGCACTAAAAACCAATTTTCAGTTTTTTTCCCCTCAGACCTGGCTTCTTGCTCAAAGCCATTAGCCCCCGTTAATCCGGGAACATTAACCTCTATAAACCTTTCATAGTTCTAGGAAAACTTGTCAACAAATGACCTATGGTTTCATATGTGTTGACCCTGGTCAATACAGGAGGTGGGTTAGTCAAGTCATTGTGTTTCTAGGTAACCAATTTGCCTACAGCTTTAGAAGAAGTTGGAGGGGGGACATTTGTTTTAATCACTGACCTTTCCACCTGAGCAATTAAATATTTGATTGTAACCTACCCTACCCTCCTCCTACACACAAAAAGCGAAGCAAGGGAACAGTTGGAACTTTTATGTTTAAAGAAACACCTCAGTTGTTTGGAGCTGGTGTCCTAAAGAAAAGCACTGTCTTAAACCAAACCAATCAATTACTAAGTAAAAGGCAGAACTGACTCTCCCGGGCTCCCCCGCTTTCCCTCCATCCCTCTTTTCCAGGTTAACAAAGATGTACTGTGGCTGGAGGTCTAACCTGCTGAACTCATGAGCTATTTACACCCAAGGAGGGAGCCTGGGGGAATCTCTGGGGAGACACCCTGCCTGAGCAAAGGCTCACCTGTTGCCTTGACAGTCCCAGCTGTCAGGTGTCAGAATTGCGTTCATGGGGACTTCCCTGTGGTCCAGTGGGTAAGACTCCGCGCTCCCAGTGCAGGGGGCCCGGGTTAAATCCCTGGTCAAGGAACTAGATCCCACATGCCTTAACTAAGATCCTGCATGCCGCAACTAAGACACGGCACAGACAAATATTTTAAAAAAGAAATGTTTTTCTGAAGATAACCATAAAATGCTATTCTGAGTTACAGTAGGGTTTGAGGTTTTTCCTTTTTGCTCAAGAGGGAGGGAGGGAGAGAGAGACAGAAAAAAGATACTAGACACTACAGATAAAAGCCGTTTTCCCTAATCCCACTTGCCTCTCCCCTGAGACAAACACCATCATAAACGGGGTGCGCTATTTTGAGCGTATCCTTTTATAGTCTTACTACTTATACCTGTGCTGGTCGTCATGAATAACACAGTTCTAATTTCTGTGTTTGGTTTTTACTGCTGTGTCTCAACATCAGTCTCTGAGATCATCCAGGCTGACCACCACTAAATCCAGCGCACGCCTCCCAAGCGCTCTGCCTTGTCCCCTTGTGCTTTACGGCCTCGCCCGTGGGCTGTTAGACCAACAGTGTTTCTCTGCTGCAGACAGTGCTTCAGTGAGCACCCCCACGTGTACCTGTTTCCTGGAACACAAGAGCCGTGTGCAGCACAGTGGAAGCAGGGTGTGGATTGTGGCTCTGCCACTTATGAGCTCTGTGACCTTGGGCGAGTTACCTGACCTTTCTGTGGCTGACTTCCTCATTTGTAAATTGAGGGGAAATAATAGTACTTCTTAGGGCTTCCCTGGTGGCGCAGTGGTTGAGAGTCCACCTGCCGATGCAGGGGACACGGGTTCGTGCCCCGGTCCGGGAGGATCCCACGTGCCGTGGAGCGGCTGGGCCCGTGAGCCGTGGCCGCTGAGCCTGCGCGTCCGGAGCCTGTGCTCCGCAACGGGAGAGGCCACAACAGTGAGAGACCCGCGTACCGCAAAAAAAAAAAAAAAAAAAAAAAAAAAAAAAAAAAAATAGTACTTCTTAGAGTTGTGGGGATTGAATGAGGCTTCGTGCCTGACACACAGCAGGAACACAGTACATGTTGGCCATCCTCGTCCTTATCAAGGGTGAGACCTGCCATGTCTGCCGGGTCCCAGGACGTGCAGGACATGAGCATCACTGCCCAGTCCCCCGACAACTGTGATGTCAGCTCACACGCCCACCAGTGGCTGCTGAAACGTCCTGCTTTCCCTCATCTTCACTCACAAAAGGGTTTAAGACTTATTCCAACATAATGGGGTGAAAACAGTTATTTTTTACTTTTTAACTTCAACAGTGTTATTGCTTGAATAAAATCTGCTTTAAAACACGATTGCCGGGCTTCCCTGGTGGCGCAGTGGTTAAGAACCCGCCTGCCAAGGCAGGGGACACGGGTTCGAGCCCTGGTCCGGGAAGATCCCCCATGCCGCGGAGCAACTAAGCCCGGGCACCACAACTACTGAAGCCTGCGCACCTGGAGCCTGTGCTCTGCAACGAGAAGCCACTGCAATGAGAAGCTCACGCACCGCAACGAAGAGCAGCCCCCGCTGGATGCAATTAAAGAAGGCCCGCGCGCAACAGCGAAGACCCAACGCAGCCAAAAATAAATACATTAATTAATTAATTAATTTTAAAAACAGGATTGCCATCTAGTGGTGGGAGAAGTGGACTGCAGCTAGGGGCCTAGAGCCAAATGCCAGTGGACCCACGTATACCTGGGGATAAACTGGGCATTTTAGTCACTCACAGCTGGTTTGAATTGAAGCAACTGCGTGAGAGTTCTTCTCTTCTCCCCTTTTGAAGCAGCTTGTGATCTTGTCCTCACTTTTCCTGGTGCAGCGGCATGGAGACCCGTCTGCACGGCTCTGGACAGAAACTTCCAGCCAGTGGACTGGGTCGCTGGCTCAGAAAGGAGCAGGGAGGTAGATTAGGAACGAGGCTGTTTATAAAGTGGTGGGATTCTGTGGCTCCAGCCAGGCAGGCTTTCCTTGAGCGACCCTCATCCTCCAGGGGAGGAGGCTCAGGAGCAGGTGGGCGTCTGGGATGTGCCCGCAAACTGCCTCTGAGGGCTGAGCTGAGCCCCAGTGAAACATCCTTCCAAGCCAGGGCCTTGGACTGTCCGCTGTGAAGAGTTCTAAGATCACAGCTGAGGAAGATGAGTGCACGAAAATGTTAGATACTGTTCATCAAAAACAGAGATACCTGTTAACAGATCTGCACAAAAATGTTCCACGGAAGATAAGGGTGTCAAAAAAGCAGTGTTGCTGAAATGTCATATAACATGTCTTTAAGTCAGTACTGTCACTAAATGAATGGGATAGTGAAGGTTGAAAAAAGAAAACAAAGTCTAGGACTTCCCTGGTGGTCCAGTGGTTAAGAATCCACCTGCCAATGCAGGGAACATGGGTTCAATCCCTGGTCTGGGAAGATCCCACATGCTGCGGAGCAACTAACCTGTGTGCCACAACTACTGAGCCCACACGCACTCTAGAGCCCATGCTCCGCAACTACTGAGCCCACACGCCACAACTACTGAAGCCCGCGTGCCTAGAGCCCATGCTCTGTGACAAGAGAAGCCACCACAATGAGAAGCCTGCGCACTGCAACGAAGAGTAGCCCCTACTTGCTGCAACTAGAAAAAGCCCACGCTCAGCAACAAAGACCCAATGCAGCCAAAAAATAAAATAAATTTAAAAAAGAAAAGTAAAAGATTATTTTTAAAAAATAACTACTTCATAGGGTTTTTATAAAGATGAGAAATAACAAATTTAAAGTCCCTGGCATATAACCAATACTCAATAGTAGCTGTTTTACTGTTATGAATAATGAAGATGTTTAATCTATTGGGTACGAGTATTTCCTAAACTTCAGTCACTCCTGTGCCACCACCAGGTCTTTTACCATATGTGAGGGCCGTTAGACAATTTTTAAAAAATAAATTTATTTATTTTATTTATTTATCTTTGGCTGCATTGGGTCTTCGGTGCTGTGCGCGGGCTTTCTCTAGCTGTGGCGAGTGGGGGCTACTCTTTGTTGCGGTGCGCAGGCTTAGTTGCTCCACAGCATGTGGGATCTTTCCGGGCCAGGGCTCGAACCCATGTCCCCTGCATTGGCAGGTGGACTCTTAACCACTGCCCCACTTAGACAATTATTTACATGATGTTTTTCTTTCAACAGTTTCACTCTTCTTATTTAAAGAAATTTTTTCAAAAGCAAACTGTATCTCACCACCACCTTGAAAAACAGCTATGACTTGCTGTAAACAGAAGGTAGCCGTAAAATAAATACAACAAAAACAAAACAGTGCTATTCATTCTCAGTTCCCTTGCTTTCCGAAGGCCAAATCTGAGTCCTGCTTTCTGTTGGTTAAAGAGGGTATTCGAGCAAAAGAAGGGCCAAAAGGTACAGCCTACAGCGGTTTTCTTCTCAATACGGAGAGAAAAGAGGCCTTTTTCACTGCATGCTCGTGTTATTTAGAGCAGCACATGGGCAGCACACAAAATGGTCTCAAGCCATCTGGGAAATGCTGAGGCCGGACCAGAGACCAGAGGGAGAGAATGGCCTGTTTAGCCCCCTCCCACCCTCGTGATGGCCCTTGGGCCTCTGGGGGGCTCTAAAACGAGGGAGACACATAGGACGAGGACCCGGGTGTGCCTCCTGGACCTGCCACGTCCTGGCTACGTCACCTCGGGCCCATCCGTGGGCATTTGGGAAACCTTGGTTTCCCAAAGCTAATAACTTCTTACCTGCCTTACGGAGTGGCTGTAAGCACCGATCATGAGCGTGTGTGTCACTTTGCTTCTTAATCTGTAAGCTACTGTGTAAACAGAGCAGGTCATAAGGATATTCCCTGAGGCCAGGCATGAAGAAGTGGGCGCAAGGAAGGGACGGTCTGCTCCTTAATCACTGGCACAGGTGACAAAGTGTGGGCACACTCCCCACCCGTGTGGTCTTAAAAGCAAGGAGCCAGCCAGACACGACTTGGGCAAGGAGGCAGGGCCAGAGGCCTCTCCGACCACTTCCAATGCCAGGACCCTCTGATTGGTCACCAGGGCCACTGGGCTGCTGTTCCTCCCCACCTGGCACCAAGGGTGTCACCCTGGGATGTGGGGCTGCCTGAGCCCAGCCCCCTTTGCTGAATGCCTGGGGGAGCAAGTATCCCAGCCGTCCAGCCTCACAGAAGGCAGCCGCCACGCGAGGCAGAGACGTTGTGAGCGGCTGACCACGCGCACATGACCCTGAACTTCATGCGGCTGTCAAGAGCTGGCTCACGTCCCCTGCCCTGCGAAGCTCCTCGCTGCCCTCATTGTGGTCTGCCTCCTGCGGCATCTGAGCCAGGCCTCTGCGTTAGTGTTCACCTCGTCTGATCATACAGCCACTGCCCCCACTAGACGGTTTGTGTTTCTTCTGCCCCCAGGTCTGGCCCCACACCTCACCTGCAGCGGACGCACAGGCAGTGCTGGTCGGTGTAGCAAACCCTGCCTCGCCCTGTCCACGTCCCCTCCGCGCTCGCTGTTCCAAACCATGGTGCAATGGGCCGTGTCCCCTCAAACTCGTACGTTGAAGCCTCAATCCCAATGCGATGGTGTTTGGAAGTTGGGCAGGCGATTAGGTCATGAGGGTGGAGCCCTCATGATGGAATTAGTGGCCTTACAGGAAGAAGAGCTGGCTTGCTTTCCTCCTGCCACGTGAGGACACAACGAGAATTTGGCGAGAATTTGTCTGCAACCCAGAAAAGGACCCTCACTAGAACCCAACCATGCTACCACGCTGATCTTGGACTTGCAGCCTCCAGAACTGTAAGGAATATATCTCTGTTGTTTCTAAGCTACCCTATTTATGGTACTTTGTTGTACCAGCCTGAGCTAAGGCATCTTAGTAAGAACCTGAGAACTTGTGCCTGGAGGTTTCGTCGGGCTGCAGGCAGACCGAATTCCACAAGGGTAACGCCCGGGGGTTCACCCTCAGCCAGTGGAGCACAGGAGGTGGTGGGTGAAGAGCCCAGCTTCCCCACCCCTTGGGATGCCCTGAGCCCCGCAGTGGGGCTGAGGCCCAGTTGCCCACAGTGGTAACCTGCTCCCAGTTAACCCCGGGCTTTCTTCTCTTGTGTTTCACTTCCCCACAACCACCTCACACTTCCTGGGGGCAAATAAGCCACTGCCTCAGGTCTGCTGCCGGGTCAGTCCGTGAGTTAGTTGGTCGACTGGATGAATGGACGAGGATGCTTAGCAGCACAGGACATGGAAGCAGCTCGCACAGCGTCCCCAGCGCAGGCTGCTGCTCCCAAGGCACGTCCAGACTCCAATGGGCACGTGCACAGCCAACAGCTCAGGCACAGGAGAAGCACTTCCCAGCTGTCCTCACCAGCCTGCTAGCTGTCATCCCATCCATCTGCTGTCCCCACGAAACACTCCCCCACGTCAGCTAAAATGGTGCACTGGGCTTGGAATCCGATGAGAAAACGTCAGGCGGATGGAACCAAGGAGAGACCCGAAATAGCAACTGTGTGGACCGTGGTGGCAGCCGCAGGACTCAGGCCCTCTGCAGAGGAGGCTGGACTCTGGGGCCCGGGAGGCCTCTCCGTGGCGGGGTGTGCGGGGCGGGCCCCGGAAGGCATGAGCAGCCCTCCATGCATCTCCTACCTGATACCTGGTGCCTGGTACCTCCATCCCTTCCTCTGGCTGGCTTCCCATCACCTACTGCTTCTTGTCCCCACTTTGGGAACACAGGGGATTCTCCAAACTCACAACTGGATTCGTTTAAAGTTGCTGTTTTATTTTTAACTGTTTATCTGTTAGTTTTCCAAGCAGTCTTCCGTGTAGCAGGAGTTCAATAAAAATGTGCAGGTTCTCAGGCCCAAGGTCAGTTACAGGAGGTACTCACAGAACAGTGTGTGCCCTTATGAGCTGGCGATTAGATTTTTTTTCTTAGAGGAAAAGGATCATTCTAAAACCAAGGCCATTTTGATCTCAGAAGAGGGGATACTAATCAACTCATCCATTCAATAAGTATGTATGGAGGCCTTGTTATGAACCAGGCACTGTCCTCAGCTCCAGGGATAAAGCCGTGAGCAGAACGAACAAAATTCCCACCTCATGGAGATTGCAGGGCAGTGGGAGAGATGGATAGTAAACAAATGCATGTATAAATGTCAGGAAATTCAAGTGCTGTGAAGAAAAATAATGCAGAAGAAAGGAAATAGAGACAGAGGCTGCAATTTGAGTGGGTGGCCAGGGGCAGGGTTCCAGTTATTTGCAGCCGTCTCAAAACTAAGTGATGAAAACAATCAATTTATTATCATTCAAGATTCTGTGGACTGACTGGGCTCAGCTGGGTGGTTCTTCTGCCCCCCTCCCCCCCACCACCCCGTGGAGTTTCGCTGGGGCTACAGTCATCTGAGGCTTCCCTGGGTGGGAACGACCAGGGTGATTCATTCACACATCTGTGTCCTGGCAGGATAGCAAGAAGCCCAGGCTCTGCTGGGATGTCAGGAGAACTGGACCCCTCTCTCCATGCAGTCTCAGGGCTGTTCCCTCTCTGGGTGGCCTGTCCATGTGGCCTTTCCCACAGCCTTTCCATCAGGGTAGTCGGACTTCTTATGTGACAGCTCAGGGCTCCCCAAATTCAAAAGCAGAAGCTGCCAGGCCATCTTCAGGCTTAGGCCTGGAGTAGCACAGCATCACCTCTGACACACAGTGTTGGTTAGTGTCACGGGGCCAACACAGATTCGGCGTGGGAGGGGGCTGCACAGGGGACACAGCACTGGGGGCCGGCCGCCCAGAAGGCCTCATTGATTGTGCAACATTCGAGCAGAGACCAGAATAAAGTGAAGGAGAGAGACATGTGGCAGTCGAGGGCGTGCAAAGGTCCTGAGGCAGGACTGTGCCTGGGGTGTGAGAGGAAAGCAGAGTCACCGAGGCTGGAGCTGAGCGCTGGGCCACGAGGTCAGGGGGCGGCCTGCGGGCCACGGAAGGGGAGCAGGGAGTTGACCTTGGCGTGACGGGAAGCACCGGACATGCCCTGACCCACAACAGTCATGTGATCTCGATGCTGCTGGATCCCGAGCTTTTGTGTGCAGACTCCCCGTCATCTCACCAAGGCCCAGGACTACCTGTTTCACCCACAGCCCCCCACCACCCGGCTCTCGCAGGCACCTTTTCTGCTGGGTGACTCCACAGCACCGAGCGCCCCCTACACGCTCCATGTTTCACTAATTTATCTATGTCCTACCTTCTGTAAATCAAAATGTACTGTAACCAGATAGGCAGGGTTTTTTGCCTGCTTTGTCTGTAGGCCCACGACTAATACTTGTACGAGTGAACTAATGGGTCACTCCCTGCAGCCCCCACCCCGGGTCTAACATGACATTTGAGACATGTGGGGTGGGGCTGCCTAGTAAACACTGAACAACATAATGAAGTTGGCAGCAGAATAACTTTTTTTTTTTTTTTGCGGTATGTGGGCCTCTCACTGTTGTGGCCTCTCCCGTTACGGAGCACAGGCTCCAGACACGCAGGCTCAGCGGCCATGGCTCACGGGCCCAGCCGCTCCGCGGCATGTGGGATCTTCCCGGACCGGGGCATGAACCCGTGTCCCCTGCATCGGCAGGCGGACTCTCAACCACTGTGCCACCAGGGAAGCCCAGAATAACTTTTTTTTTAACATCGTTATTGAGGTATAATTGCTTTACACTGTTGTGTTAGTTGCTGCTGTATAACCAGGTGAATCCGAATAACTTTTACAGTTCACTCCGCTTATCCAAAAGTCACCTTCCAGGAAGCAATTATCCAGGGAAAGTGAAGAAGTAAGGAAAGCAGCCTAAACAGGGACCAAAGGTCACAGGACAGCCCCCACGTCACCTGCGATTCCAGGGTGCCCCGCGAGCTGGTCATCAGACAAGTCCTGGATGAAAGCAGGAGGCGCGGTGAGAGGACAAGGAGAAAGTGACGGCCGGGGGGAGGGCAGATGCTTCGTGCAGCGGCAGGTGGGATGGCCTGGGCTGCAGGGCGCGGGAACAAGCAGCCCGTGGGCCACGGCACCTCGCCAAGGCTTGCACACAAACGGTGTGACCGCAGGCGACGTTTATGAAGTGACCAGGTCACTCGTAACAGATCGGATTGTGTTCACAGTCCTTCGCTGAAGATGAGGAAATACACACAACTGAGGGTTTCGTTCAAAGGGATGAGCAGGTGCCCACCGATGACAGAAAACACCCGTGAAGGTGCACCCGCCCCACTGCCTCCACCGCGTCCCTCCTGTCCGATGACAGCTGCTTTTTAGTCCCCATCACTGGGTCCCCCCTTCACTCCCTAACCTCCACGCCGGCGTGCCCACGTGCCCGCGGTGCTTCTCTTCGCTGGAAGGACAGCATCCAGCCTTGTGGCTTCTCGCTCTCTGCTCCAGCGAGGCTCAGGTTCCCATCTCCACTTCCGACCTCAAGAGGGAGCTCCCACCTTCCCAGGCAACGTGGATGGCTCATCAGCAACTTGAAAAGCTCAAAACCGGAACTCCTGACCCCACCCCTCCCCAACCCAGCTCCTCAGGCTTGGTCGTCCCCACCTCAGTAAATGGCACTGCGACGCTTGCACAAAAACTCTGGAGCCATCCTTGACTCCTCTCTCTTTCTCATCACCAGGGTGACGATCGTGCCGTTCATATATACGCTGGAACTGCCCCAGACAAAGAAAGCTGTATGGTCTGTCGATAACCCACGTCCAATTCATCAACAAACCCCGTTAGCACTACTTTCAAAAACATATCCGGCATCTGGACGTTCCCGCCACCTCCTCCACCATCACCCTGGTCCAAACGTTCCTTGTGTCCTGCCTTTATTTCTGCAGTGGCCTCCTAGCTGGCTTCCCCACCTCCACCCAGGTCTCCCACCTCCAAATCTGTTCCCACAGCAGCCACGGCCAGTCCACTCAAACCTAAGTGAGATCTGGTTACTCTTCAGCTCCAAGCTCTCAATGGTTTCCTGATTCATTCAGAAGAAAAGCTGATGTCTTCACGACGGCCTGCAGTGGCCGCCGGCTGCCCCCAACCTCCCTGACCTGTCGACACTCGCCCCAGGCTGCACGCACTCCTGCTTCCCGGCCTCGGCCTTTGATCTTCCCTCTGCCCTCACTTCTTCCAGGCCACACGTCCCTGCCCCCCCAAAAACAAAACACCAACACTCCCCACCAACATCTCCTGTCCATCCTGGTCCCAGCCTCCTTGCTGTAGGTGGCAGGTTCCATTTGCTAAAAAGGGCCGTAGCAACATGGACGGTTCCCATAAGCTCTTCTAGAACCACTCCTCCCATCAAAAGGGAGACTCATTTCCCTCCCCTCCATGTGAACCAGCCTTAGGGACTCGCTTCTGACATAAAATGCGGCAGAAGTGACCCTGCAGGACTCCGGAGGCTTCAGAACACGCCCCTGGGCACCCACCACGTTGGAGGAAACCCACAGAGAGACCCTGTAAGGAGAGGCCCACAGCGAGGGGAATCCAGACCCCAGGCGACAGCCAGCATCGGCCCCCAGATGCACGAGTGAACGAGCCCTCCGACAGGCCACAGGCCCAGACGCCCTGGAGCAGAGAGCCATCCCCTCTGCCCCTGGGCTGTGCCCTGTCCCAGTGCCTGCCCCAGAGAGCCCCGACGTTTTGACACAGTTTTTACAGCCATAGTAACTGGAACACCAAATTTTATTTTTTCTATACTAGTTAACATAGGGGAATTCCCTGGCGGTCCAGTGGTTAGGACTCGGTGCTCTCACTGCCCTGGGCCTGGATTCAACCCCTGGTCAGGGAACTAAGATCCCACAAGCTGCACAGTGCAGCCGAAAAAACAAAAAAACAAACAAAAAACCCCACATAGTCTATATTTGCTTATTTCTTATCTGTCTCCCCCCAGGAGAATGGGCGCTCCTGGAGAGCAAGGACTTGGGTCCATTTCTTCCAGCCTCAGTTTTTAGAAAAGTACCGAACACACAGTGGGCACTCAGTTAATATTCGCTGAACAAATGAATCTCTGCTAATTAAAGAAAACGGCTCCTCACTATAATTTGCAATACCTTCTGCTGAGGCATAAGACCTTTTCCTGAAGACAGTGTTTTCTGGTGTGTTTTGGACCAGCTCCCTGTTAAAAAATATCTCTTGTCAGCCATCTGGAAAATGATAAAGTTGGATCCATACCTCCCACTATACGCCAGGAAATAGTCCAAATGGATCAAAGATTTATACGTGATAAAATGAAACCGTTAACGTCCTAGAAAAAAGCCTGACAGGATTCCGGTACAACCTTGGAGTGGGAAGGCCTTTCTAAGTATGACTCGGTCTCCAGCAGCCATAAAAGAAAAAGATGGATCAATTCAAACTACATAAACATCACAAAACTTCTGCTTGGCCCCCCCAAAAAAACAAAAAACAAAACAAAAAAAACAGCACGAGCAAAATTGAAGAATAAATGACAACGATCTGGGAGAAAACCAGCAACTTCGACCACAAAGAACAAAACTTCCCGATATATTCAAAACAAATTCCTACAGGTTGTGCAGAAAAAAAGACCAACCACCCCACAGAAAAATGGGCATTCGGGCAGCTCCCAGGAAAAGGAACTACAAACAGCCCTTAATCATATGAAAAGCCATGTAACCTCTTTCTCTCACACAGAATAAGAAAAACGTAAAACAAAATTACACTGAGAAACTATTTCTCCCCTATCAGATTGGTCCAAATCCCAAACCATGGCAATATAAGGTCAGCAGGGTGGTGGGGAGAAGGGCCGTCTCACACTTTGCTGGTGGGACTGCTAATCAAATAGGTACATCTCGGGCTTCCCTGGTGGCGCAGTGGTTGAGAGTCCGCCTGCTGATGCAGGGGACACGGGTTCGTGCCCCGGCCCAGGAAGATCCCACATGCCACGGAGTGGCTGGGCCCGTGATCCATGGCCATTGAGCCTGTGCATACGGAGCCTGTGCTCTGCAACGGGAGAGGCCACAACAGTGAGAGGCCCGCGTACCAAAAAAAAAAAAAATTAGTACATCTCCATGCTGGGGAATTGGGCCATACTGATCAATGTTATGGCAGGTCCACCCTTAGCCCTAATAATTACATTTCTGGGAATTTATCCCACAGATATGTCTGCACATATGTGAAATCACATATGTACAGAGTTACTCATTGTAGCATTCTTTGTAGTAGCAAAACTTTGGAAACAACATAAATGTCCATCAGTAGAAGACAGATAACCTAAGTTATGGTACATCCATACAATACAATAATAGATAGCTATAAAGAAGAATGAGATCACTTTTTTGTACTACTATGGAAAGAGCTACTAGATGTATTATTAAAAGAAAAATGGAGGGGGGAAGGATAAATTAGGAGCTTGGGATTAGCAGATACAAACTACTATATATAAAATAGATAAACAACAAGGTCCTACTGTATAGCACAGGGAACTATATTCAATATCTTTTAATAAACTGTAATGGAAAAGAATATGAAAAAGAATATATATGTATAACTGAATCACTTTGCTGTACACCAGAAACCAACACAACACTGTAAATGAACTATACTTCAATAAAAAAAAATAAAATTCAAAAAAGAAAAATGCAAGGTTCCAAAGAGTATGCATAATGCTATATGTTAATTTTAAAAACAGCAGTGGGGAACAAGGATACATATATTCCTATTTGTTTCTATATGAGTAAAGAAACTCAAGAAAGGTACACAAGAAGCTAAGAGCGGCTGATGATGACAGTAGAGGAGGTTTGGCAGATGAGAAACGAATCTGGGGGGAAGACATTTCTCTGCATACATTTAAAAACATTTTTTATTTCCCCCCCAAACACCACATAATTTGCAATAAGTGATTCACTCCTTTAGCTCCCAAAGAGGGCCCTTATCAAAGTATAGCTATTGGACCTCAATCTCCTTCACCCCTAAGAATCCACTCCTGTGATTTCTCCCTCCCTCACCCTGGAAACCTCCACGTGAACCACCCCCAGGTTCCAAAAGGGTTGGCTGCTGAACAGCCGGTGGTCCTGCCTTCCCCCTCCCCACCCCCAGGGATAAGCCACAGCCAATGGCCGGCCCCTGGCCTCGCGGCGGGACACTGTCCATGGCACCTCACACTCCAGAGCTCCCCCTGGGATTGGGCTGAGGCTAGACTTCAGCAGAACCCACAGCCTTGCCTGGTTTCTCTCTGTTGTAACTTGCATCCCTCACCTCCTTACTGGTTTCTCCTGAGAGCCTCCCCCAGTAAATCACGTACCCTAGATTCCCTGTCTCAGGCTGCTTCAAGGAACCCAACCTAAGACATCAACCAAATAAAGCACATAGGTTGATAACAGATCCCTCTCTCTGAAACAAACCACCAGGGGCACTTCTGACGAGCACAAGAATCAGTTTCCATACTAGGTGCTGACCTAACACCAACCAAAAGCAAAGACGTTGCTGGGTGGAGTTCGTACAAGCTAGTAGATGGTTTCCAACGAGGGACAGAAGATATTGACAATAGCTCTTCCATCTCCACCCTCACCACTTACAGACTTAAGGTTCCAGGGCTGCCAACCTGAGAACCAGTGCCCTAAATCATGACCCTGGACACTGTAGCTGGATTTCCTGACAACTGGCTGAGAGCAGGACAAACAAACAGGGTTGGGAGGAGGAGGGGGTCAGAGGCTCGGGTGGTCGTCAGCTGGCTTTGCCTGCCGCGCCAGAGACGGCAAGTTGCTCCCATAATCCGTCCCTCGCTCTGGCATACAAGAGCCTGTGGCTGAGAAGCTGCATTTTTCTGCCCCCCAGGTAACGTGGCAAAATCCTGGAATGTGAGTGGAAGGGCTGTGTGCCACGTCCGGGCAGCAGCTTCAGAGGGTGGGTGTGACCCGTCCACACCTGTACCAGACCCAGGGCTGCCCCACCCAGGTCCCCTCAGCATCTGCTGTATGTGGTTGGTATATAAGGTTGCTCACGGCCAAGCCCTTGAACTCTGCCTGAGGGCTTTTCCTGGCACAGGAAGCATGCCTGGCCAGTGCAGAAGGCAGGTTGGAAGCGCCCAGAAATGAATGCCCCCAACGCCAGCACCCTCAACCGAACCCCCAGGCATGGGGAGCTAGTGGACCATGGCTTGCTATGCCCCTCCTGTGGGGGAACTGTCTCCCAGCAATCCCCTCTCGGATTAAGCTCCAACTGCCCACATCAGTAACTTCTCCGGTTACAGTCCCTGCATTCTGTCTTTCTTTTCCTGTCCCACTTCCCCACCTCCCTACATCTGTTGCTTTCTGGGATCACCTTCTAAGCCAGCAACTTGAACTTGAACTCTTGACTCAGAAGCAGCTTCTGGAGGAAACCAAACCAGGACGATTCTCTTACTGGCTGAAAACCAGAAGCCCAGCTGCAACCATGCACATGTTCACAAGGTCCCAGGGCAACAGATGAAAGAGGTTCCAGGACTTCCTTGGTGGCGCAGTGGTTAAGCATCCACCTGCCAACATAGGGGACACGGGTTCGAGCCCTGGTCCGGGAAGATCCCACATACCGCGAAGCAACTAAGCCCGTGTGCCACAATTACTGAGCCTGCACTCTAGAGCCCACGAGCCACAACTACTGAAGCCCACACGCCTAGAGCCCGTGCTCCCCAACAAGAGAAGGCACCGCCATGAGAAGCCCACGCACCGCAACGAAGAGTAGCCCCCGCTCACCACAACTAGAGAAAGCCTGCATGCAGCAACGAAGACCCAACGCAGCCAAAATTAAATAAATAAATTAATTAATTAAAAAAAAAAAGAGGTCCCAGTCCCTGAGTGATTGTGTGGCTCTGGCCAACCCAGAGCCACTAGGTGAGGAAAAAACACCCTTCTCTCTTCTTTAAGCCATACCACATACTGGGAATCTTTGTTCCAGCAGCTGTGCCTTGTCTTAGCTGGTACACCTACCCAACCTCCATTTCCTCCCTGGGCACAGCACCCTGCTTTCTGCTGGGGAAGCCCTTTCCCACCCCTCCCAAGCCAGAGGTGTAGCCAGCCTGCTCTCTCCAGCCCTGCTTCGGAGGAGGCAGGAGCACATGGCTCAGGCCTGGGCCAGCAGAGCACAGTGATTGGCTAGGGTTGGAGGGGAGAGGTGATGACAAGAGCTAGACAGGGCCAGTCAGACACAGGAAGCATCAGCCCAGGATGTTTGGCTAAAAGATAAACCCCCCTTCTGCTGGGCTGCTGTACAGACGTCCAGAGCAGTAGATGGCCATCCAGCCCCCACTTGAATCTGCCTGAGAAAGAAGCCACCTGGAGGAAAACTGGATAAAAGACAGAAAGATAAAGGATGATATGATTTAAGCACCTAGATTCAGCCACCCCTGAAGCTGGAAAAACCGTAGACATTACAGCTAATACATTCTTTTTTTCTGTTAAAGTCATTTTAAACTGAGTTTCTGTCACATGCCACCAGAAGAGTTCTGTTTAATAAAAATCTGACCCTAAAGAGAACATCACGTCAGCTAGTTCACAATTCCCTATGCAAAACCAGCCACAGGCCAGCTGGCCCAGCCAGTCATTGAGATATTCCTTTACAGGAATGCCAGATAACTGAGGAAAGCAAATCAGCCACCTTCTAGCCTCTCTCCCCTGTATCAACTGCTGAGACACAACCCAGTTTGCCCACTGGACCAGGGCTGAGCCCTCAGCACTGGCTGTGTCCCTTGAGGCTGCACTGGGCAACCACCACACCCCACATGCCACTGTGGGTCCCAAGGGCAACCCTGCCACTGCTGATACTGGAACGTGGCCATTTAGACCACGTGGCACTGCAGCCTCGGCCCAAACACCCAGACCTTCAGACGCAGCAGAGCAGGACCCATGGTGGCCCCTCAGGCTGGCCCGCAGCACTGAGTCTTACCTTCAGAGAAGCCGGAGGGGTGAGGATCCCCCAAAGCCTGCCCTAGTCTCACATTTGCCTCTGGTGTAGCCAACGTTGGACCTGAGGCCTTGTCTTTCCTTTTTGAAGGGAGGGTGGGGAGAGGGAGGGAAAAAGGAGTTCTGACCAGATTTAGGGGCCCTGGACCCTTCCTCCAGCGGCCAGCCCGGCCGACGGCCTCTGTGGTTGCCTCCCCTGCCCCCCACCACCTGGCACAGGGATGCTGACCCCCCAGGAGTGCTCTAGAGGACATCATGCAGCGAGGGGTGCCTGGCCCAGTGCCCGGTGCATCGTAGGTGCTCGGAAAGAGGGTTTATTTCCTCCCTCCCTCCCTCCCTTCTGGAAAAAAGTGCTGACTCGGCAAAGAAACGCTGAGTTACGGGATGTACCACTTAAACTGCCCGGATCCTGGCATGAGGCCCTGCCCACAGTGGTGGCAGGGGAGGGGGCAGGGGGGAGAAGTAGGGAGAGAAGGGGGGTGGGAACGGGGGAGGAGAGGAGAGGAGCAAGGGAGGATGATGGATGGGAGGGAGGAAATAAGAAACTGGCCTCACCATCCAAACGTTCCCAGAGAAAGATTTCCTTGACTTTCAGAGTGGAAATGGGGCTTCCCTGGTGGCGCAGTGGTTGAGAGTCCGCCTGCCGATGCAGGGGACACGGGTTCGTGCCCCGGTCCGGGAAGATCCCACATGCCGCGGAGCGGCTGGGCCCGTGAGCCATGGCCGCTGAGCCTGCGCATCCGGAGGCTGTGCTCCGCAACGGGAGAGGCCACAACAGTGAGAGGCCCGCGTACCGAACAAAAAAAAAAAAAAAAAAAAAAAAAAAAAAACCAGAGTGGAAATGAACCTGCGCACTCCGCCCGGCAGCGCCCAGGCACAGCTGATCGGCACCTCCTACAAGTCAGTCCCTCCCGGCCACAGGGGCTCCTGAGAGTTCTGGGTCCTTCCTCCGGCCCCTGCAGGCACAGAAGGACCCTGGAGACCACCTCACACACTCCCCGTCCTCCCGTCGGCTTTATTGTTAACCTCCCACGTGAGGAGGTGCAGGTGGCCAAAGGTCACCTCGCGCAGCAGTCACATGCCCGGAAGGAGATGCTGACGCCGCCATCACCTTCCCCCCCCCCCGCCCCCCCTGCAGGGGCACTGAGGGCCCCCGGGGTCTCCTCATGCTCCAGCCTCGGCCCCACGATGTCCACGGTACCCCCGGTGCTGGACTCACGGAGGGGGGATGGGCTTCAGCCAGCAGGCCCGGTCCTGGAGGCCAGAGCATCTCTGCAGCAACACCCTGGCCCAAAGAGCATCTGTGAGCCGCCTGCCAAGCTGAGCCCAGCGCCTCTGCCTGGCAGCCACGTGTGGGGCTGTCTTGTCACCAGCTGTCTGTTTACCTTTACCCATCGCTCAAGATGCCCTTCTTCAAACCCACCCACTAGTACAAAACATCAACCCCCAAATAACCTGAAATCGAAAGTCCCACGATATGCCCTGGACAGGGAGCTACAGGTCAATGCTCTCCTGTTTCATTCTGATCAGGAAAATTTCACCAGGATGATTCCTTTATTAAAATAATTCCTGCTAACTCTTTCAGAATAATAGGATTCATTTTCCCTGCTGGAGTAGCATTTCAAGTGGAAGTACTTTTATTTCAAGGCACCATATCAATCTCTCCAAGGGGTGTCTCTCTTAAGAACACCCCTGCCTCCATGTGTGAAAATCCTAAAAAAAAAAAAAAAAAACCCAAACCCCAGACGGTGATCATAGCCATCCACAAGCTTTCATTCATGTGACAGTGTTCCTGAGGATACAGGTTACGGGGGACCTGAAGCCACTGTTATCACTGACAGCCTTGGAACGGAGCCCCCATCGAGGCCCCCAGAGGACAGAGAGATGGACGGAACACTTGGACTTAGAAAGAGCCCGTGGGTCAGGGGGCCCTCAAGACCGGGAATCTGTGGACACGTGGTAGCGTTGGCATCCACGCCCTCTCCTACTTCTCCTCCTCCTCGCTCAGGTTGGCATTGCCCTGGAGCGTGGATGTCAGCTTGTTTTGCAAGAGGGCTGCCAGTTTCTTGGATGTCTTTTTGAGGAACGCGCTGCCCGGGTGGGCACCATTCACATGCAGGTACAGGTCCTCCTGGGTGGGGCCCGTGTAGCCACAGTCTTCACAGACGTACAGCTTGTCCCGGCGCTGCTTGTAGGCATACTGCTGCTGCACCCCATGGATCTTCTTCAGGTGGGATTCCAAGGAGCAGCGCTGGGTGAAGGCTTTGTGGCAGACGTCACATTTGTAGGGGCGAATGCCTGCAGGGTGAGGGGCAGACACAGCACTGGTCGGTCACAGCCCAGCCAGAGCCTCCCACCTATGAAGCCATTAAAAGTCATCCTGCATCACCCAATGGCAAAGAAACCAACAACACGATTCAAAAACGGGCAGAGGAACTGAACAGGCATTTTTCCAAAGACGTACAAAGGGCCGACAGACACATGAGAAGATGTTCACCATCACCAATCATCAGAAAAATGCAAATCACAACCACGTAGAGAGGAGAGATCACCTCACACCTGTCAGAATGGCCATTATCAAATAGACAAAAGGTAACAAATGCTGGTGAGGATGTGGAGAAAAGGGGACCCTTGTGCACTATTGGTGGGAATGTAAATTGGTGCAGCCACTGTGGCAAACAGTATGGAGGTTCCTCGAAAACTTAAAGACAGACCTTTCTGTATGACCACGCAATCCCACTGTATTTATCCAAAGGAAATAAAAACAGGATCTCAGAGAGATACCTCCACAGCCATGTCCACTGTAGCACTATTCACAATAGCCAAGACATGGAAACAACTGAAGTGTCCACCAACAAATGAATGGATAAAAGAGGTGTGGTATATATCTACAATGGATTATTATTCAGCCAGGAGAAAGAGGAAATCCTACCATTTGCAACAACATGGATGGACCTTGAGGGCATTATGTTCAGTGAGATAAGCCAGGCAGAAAAAGAATAGTGCATGGTGTCACTTAGATACAGAAAAGTTAAACTCCCAGGAACAATAGAAAAATAGTTGCCAGGGGCTGAGAGAGGGAAAAAAAAAAAAAAATCATGACCAAGGATGAGGAACATGAGGAAAATGATTAAGGCAGGAGATAAAATTGTCCACAGAGCAAACATAATAAAAACGGATGCATACAGCAAAACACCACCACTTGCCTGCCTTAAGGTTTGGGTTTCAAAGTGGGCAGAGTAAATCTTGTTTTAATTTTAGTTTGGGCTTCACTGGAAAAGGAGTTATTTGGAAGGTGCCCTGAGGAGGAGTGACCCCATGAAAAGTGGGAGGTGACTCCCCACCTGCAGGGGAGGGAAGATGATGACAAGGGGGAGAGGGGTCATCCAGCCAGTCACCACTGTGGGCAACCAGAGTCCAAATGGCCAGGCTAGGTGGGGGACAGAGAAGAACACACACCTCCAAGTTACCCTGGCCCTCGGGAGCTGGAGTCTTTGTCCGCCTGCTCCGGCAGCACCGTGGAGAGCACCCTGGTGGGACAGGGTCTCTCTCCCCGGCATGTACAGCCTGCCTTGGGGTAGAGTGGCCTCCAGCAAGGACATCCTCAGGCTGGGCTGCAGGTGTGGGCAGCCACGACATGGACGGGTGTGCCCAGAAATGGCAGGGGCCAGAGGACACTGATGGCGTCGGCTACAGTTAGGAAACCATTTCCAACCTAGATCTCCTGCTGGCTTTAAAAGTGAGCTACTATTAGTGGGGCCTTCCTTCCAGACGGAGAGGCCACAGGTACCATATGAGCAGGGAGCTCAGCCAATCAAACCACAGTCATGCCCATGCCCACCGTGGGCACCCGACAGGGTGAGACAGGGACTTAGGTAAGGAGACCTCAGTAGGTGTATCCCAGGCTCTAAAGTGGGGGGGATTCAAGGAAGCATACAGTGTCCCATGAGCACGGAAGCCCAGAGAGGGTGAATGTTGTGCTCGGGGTCCATGGAGCAGAGTGGGCTGCCAGCTCTCAGAGCATCTCAGAGCCCAGAGGCCAGGAGGACCACTGCCCGCAGGAATCCCCAAAGCTTTAGGCTCAGAATTTAAGAGTATGTGAAAACATCAATCAAGATAAATATTTTCAAAATCAAAATACATGCAAAAAAATCCATGATGAACAAGTTATCAAAAATTTAAGTAAGGACAGGATCCACCAGGGCTGCATGGAGTCATGTTGGAGCTTAAGGTGAAAGGGAAAATGTGCGTCCCCACGTGGATGTTTTTATTTGTTTTTTTAATGGTTATTTTTTTCCCCAAGAATGTTCGAGTTGCTGAAAGAATAGTGAAAAATTGAAAAACAGGTGTATTAAAATTCACATTCTAAAATGCTTAAATAGTCTATTTATGCAATGATGGGTTTTATCAGGATTTTACTATCCTGGCTTTAACGGAAGCAAGCTATTATCAAAAGATATTTTCAAAATCTACTTTTCTCGCTTAACAATGTTCCTGGTGCACCATATCACACTGATCAGAATGGCCATCATTTAAAAGTCTACAAACAATAAATGCCAGAGAGGGTGTGGAGAAAACGGAAACCTCCTACACTGTTGGTGGGAATGTAAGTTGGTGCAGCCACTGTGGAGAACAGTATGGAGGTTCCTCAGGAAACTAAAAATAGAATTACCATGTGATCCAGCAATCCCACTCCTGGGCATATATCCAGACAAAACTATAATTAAAAAAGATACATGTACCTCTATGTTCATAGTAGCATTATTCACAATAGCCAAGACATGGAAGCAGCCTAAGTGTCCATCAACTGATGAATGGGTAAAGAAGATGTGGTGCATATATACAATGGAATATCACTCAGGCATAAAAAAGAATGAAATGATGCCATTTGAAGCAATATGGATGGACACAGAAATTATCATACTAGGTGAATAAGCCAGACAGAGAAACAAATATCATATGATATCACTTATATGTGGAATCTACAATATGACACAAATGAACCTATCCATGAAACAGAAACAGAATCACAGACATAGAGAACAGACTGGTGGTTGCCAAGGGGGAGGGGGTTGGGGGAGGAATGGAGTGGGAGGTTGGGGTCAGCCGATGTAAGCTAGCATATATAGGATGGGTAAACAACAAGGTCCTACTGTATAGCACAGAGAACTATATTCAATATCCTATGATAAACCATAATGGAAAAGAATATCAAAAAAAAGAGTGTGTGTGTGTGTGTATATATATATATATATATATGTATATATATATATACACACACACACACACATAACTAAATCACTTTGCTGTACAACAGAAATTAACACAATGTAAGTCAACTATACTTCAAGAAATAAATACATATTCCTGGAGATTTTCCCATATTGGTGCTTACAGCTTGGTTTCATTCCTTTTTAAGAGCACCGTGGCATTTTGTTGTACAGCTGCACCCAAATCCCATCTTTTAAAAACTGTAGAGACTGAGGAAGCCCTGCTCCAGCCCACACCCTTCCATCACATGATGCTGCCTTATACGACCTGGTACTAAGGTGTAGTCCACCTCACATCACATCACCTAGGAGCTCGTTGGAAGTGCAGAGCCTCGGGCCCCACCCCAGATGTCCTGATCCAAGTGAAAGCAGTGGTTCTCAAATTTGAGCCCAAAACGGAACCACCTAGAGGGCTTGTCAAAACACAGATTCCGGGCCCCCCTGCTGGCGGATCTGGTTCTGGGGTGGGGATGAGAATCTGCATTTCTCACAGGTTCCCAGGTGCTGCTGAGGCTGCTTATGCTGGAGTCACAGGTCTGAAGCAACGCGTGGTGAAGCCTTAGGACGGCACTTGGGGTGTCTTGAGGCAGCCAGGCCCCCCCAAGTCCTCTCTTCAAGGTTAAACGTCCCCAGTTCCTCACTGGTGGCGTGTGGAGGGGGGCCGGGAGAGCTATGTCTGTTCATGACGTTTTTTAAGTACACAGATGACAAAGGAAGTCAAAATGGAAAAAAATACTCTCCCCACCCCCGTTCAACCACCTGAACAAATCGAGTCGCTTCCACTTGTCTTCCTATCCACATCCAGAAGCTCCCATCCTTTCCTCTAACATTCATGTGAAAAGAATTGTGTTAGCTCAATGCCGTGGTGGGGTGTTCCTCCAGCCCACCCAAGCAGAAAACAGGCCTGTATTACATTCCACGTTTCAGAAAAACTGCTAAAAGAAACTCCTTTATAATCCTCAGCACTTGGCACATAATAGATGCTCAGTAAAATCATTTTTATTTTTTATTTTATTATTTTGTTTTTGGCCGCACCACGTGGCTTGTGGGATCTTAGATCTCTGACCAGGGATCGAACCTGGGCGCTCAGCAGTAGAAGCGTGGAGCCTTAACCACTGGACCAGCAGAGAATTCCTAATAGGTGCTCAGTAAATAATTTTTGAATGAATGAGTGAATCCTACTGGCCCAGGAAAAAGAGAGGTCACATCTTGGGGCTAGTTTTCTACAAACGTAGGGGCCGTGAGGCCTCTCCAAAGGAATACACCACGTAGGTTGCATGTCTGGGCCACAAGGGGCTTTGTGTTAACCAGGCCTCTGCGCCCACATGGCAGCTGGTTCCCACCACCTCTGGCTGATCAAGCAGCAACCTGACTTCAGACCCAAAGCTCATCAAGACAGAAATTCACCCAGAGGCCAGCTGCTCCTTTCAAGGGTGATTGGAAACAGCCCTCGACTATTTTAAAACGTCCAAACTCAACCGGTGGGGAAACCAGCACACTGACACAAGGCTTTAACCTGGATTCTGGAAGTGGACGCTTCCAATCCTACTCCTGGGGGTCCCCACTCCCAACGGTGACCTGAGAAGGTGATGCGGACGGGGCTGCATGGCTTTGCCTGAGCCCTGCCCCTGGCAGAGGGCATCGGGCCAGGGCCAAGTCCACTCGCACGGTCACGTCTCCTTCCTCTCTTCATTCCGCAGCTCAACCGAATCCTACGGGCACAGCACCCAGCAGAGCCTGGATAGCCAGGGCTAGAGGATTTCAGAGCCCTGCGTCGTGCAGATGACGGCTAGGATGAGGATGACTGCGGGGGGTGGAGCGGGGTAGACAGGAGGTCCCCACACCTCTAGTTACGGCAGTTAACTCTGACTTCTGCAAACCTGCCCTCCCCACCCCGCTCTGCAAACACCACATTCATCCCTCGCTCACTGGTGCAGGCAGACATGGTCACCCAGCAGCCGCCTCTTGGTGACTCTTTCTGGGCTGGGGAACAAGTCCCTCCCTCCTGGAGTCCTCCTCTCCCCCAAACTCGGGGGGCAGGGGATGAAGGAGGCCAGGGAGGAGCCCCAGATGAGGGGGACAGATACCAAGGCCTCCCTGACATTGGGCCTCGCCTGTCCTGGACGTGGGTGCTCTCGAGCAAAGGCCAATCTTGTCTGAGCCTGGAGTGGGATCCGGGAACCATCCCCGCAGCAGGCATCATTAACCTACTGACACCTACACAGTAACAGAGTCCAAGGCCACTGGAAACGCAGGCACCACCCATCAGCCACGCATTAACTGAGTCCACACCTCAGTTTCCTCACCTGTAAAATGGGGATAATAATTGATACCCCTTGTAAGGCTTCTCTGAGGACTAACCGAGATCTCATAAGCAAAGGATGCAGCACACACTGAATGTTCAACGGGATGCAGCTTCAACAGCTTACAATCCAGGTCAACAGCACGCAAATACGCTCTATTCAGAAGCTGGCTGGCTGGTGGGTGTGTGAATATTTAGTATCTGTCTTTAAACTGTATCTATATGTACACCTTTTTGTTCATTATCTATTTCACAATAAAAAAGGATAATTTTTTCCTGTAATAAATCATAATAGAAAAGAGTATGGAAAAGAATATATATACACATATGTATAACTGAATCACTTTGCTGTACGCCAGAAAGTAACACAACATTGTAAATCAACTATACTTCAATTTAAAAAAATAAATAATTTTTTTAAAGGCTAATTTTTTAAAATGTTGTTCCCAGGCAGCTGGTGGAGAGGGAAGGGGACAGACTTCCTTCCCCGTCCACCCTCCAGACTATTGTGCTGTGGGTCTGTATCACCTCGAGCAGAAAATACTGTGTTGGGTTATCACAAAGGGTCTCTTTTCAAATGTTCTATTTCTACTACCAAATCAAGCTTCATGTCACTCATCCCCAAAGAAAAGTCTTTGTCATTGGCGCTCTCTGCTTGCTGTAGCTAAGTCCCCTTTACTGAACTTTATCCAAACATGGACTTCAGCAAGGAGCTCTCTGCAGGCCTCCTTGTGGGACTGGACATTTAGGGCAAACTCTTCAGGAGGCAATGTGACCACCCCATAAACATCATAATGGGTCTACCCTTTGGCCCACTTCAGGGAAATTATCTACAGAAAGACTCACACAAGTAGGCAAAGGATTTACCAAAATATCTGTGGTAGTGCTGTCTAAAATTAAAAGAGAGAGACAGAGAAAGAGAGGAAGGAAGGAAGAAAGGAAGGAAGGAAGGGAGTGAGGGAGGGAAAGAGGGAAGGAGGGAGGGAGGAAAGAAAAAACCGACCCTGAAAGTGTAAATAAGTGTCATCATTTGGGGCAAGAGAAAAAAATGACAGTGCCTCCATATTTGAAATTTCATCATAATCTCATATTAAGAAACGCTCTGACAACTATTCAAAAGAGTGAGGTATGTCTACTTCTGCAGATGGGAAACAATCTCCAGGATAGATAGTGCATGAAAAAAGCAATGGGTGTTAAAAACTTCTGGGGAAAAAAAAATTAAATGGTGGCTTGCTTTCAGGAGTGGAACTAGGGCTTGGCGTGGAGAGGAGGCTTCTTTTTTCTTTCTTTCATTCTTCCCTTTCAATATTATTTATGGTAGCTAAAAAGTCAGTCAAAATAAAAGAGGGGAGAGTTTGGTAAGTGAAGGAGGCCACCCTACAAGGCAGCATTCAGCTCCCTCGGGGTGGAGGTAACTCTATTCTTTTCTCCCACCCGCCCCGCTCCAAACTTCTCCCAGCCTGCATTTTTCCCGGTCCAATCAACCCTTCCCCGTAGGCTCCAAACAGACACCATTGTTTCCTCTTCTTCAATCAAGATGGGATTTGTTTGCCTTCTCCTCCTTCTCAATGTGGCCCAGATGGAAGATAAGGCCCGAGGGCCGCACCAAGTGGGGGCAGGGCAGACCCTGTGCTCTGGCCAGAGCCCCCTCCCCACTGCCCGGACCTCAGATCTGAATTCCTCAGCCTCCCTCCGTGGAACTCAGAAGCTTCCGTAGGAATGGCAGGCGCATCTCGAACCAACTCCTTTACTCTAGTCAGGGTCATAAAGTTATCACCAACCCGGGTTATGCCCCTCTGGAGCCCTCACAAACCGAGCAGGGGACCCCGCACATGTGTGTGCCCTTTTCGACTGGTTACAGCAGCGCAGGCTTTCTCCTCTGTAGTCTGTATATTGACTGAAGTCTTTTACAAAATAAGTAGTCACTTTACATACGAGAAAAATAAAATGCATTCAATGCAAGCTGTACTTGTCTGATGAGCCTGGCACACCTGATCACAGTGGCGAACAACGCCCAGACCACACCTGACACCTCAGTAAACGTTCAACACGCCCCCAGGTGCCACCGGTGCTGGGGTCCCTGGGCAGCGAGGGGGGAGACACTCAGTGCTGAGTTTGGCACCTGCTGGTTGTTTGACTCTAAATGACAGATTTCCCCCACCCACAGCCTGCCCCCAGCAAACTCTCTCCTTCCCTGGATGGCCAGCTGGCTCAACCTAAAACACTTGAACAAATCCAGAAGAATATTCTGTAAAACCAGGCCCATGACATTTTTCACGGGCTACGAACTGAATATACAATCCTGTCTTGAAAGCTCATCCCTCCCACCACCCCCCGCCGTCTCTATTTTGTCCTGAGGTGGGTCAACAGCCATAATTTCACACATTGGCCTCAGTGACCCTGTCAACTCCACTTAAATAGAGCAATTCCCTCTATTATGTGTGCAGTGGACCCTCTTGGTCCTCCATCAGGACCCCCTTTTCTGGGCCAGTACTTCACTCCCCATCTGTCATCTATGTTGGCAGCTAACAGTTCCTGGATGTCCCCTTCTCCAAGGAACGGGCACTGGGCAAGTGACCTGCCCACCCAGAGGAAAGGCAGCCTCTGACTCACATGGGCACAGAAATGTCCCCCACTTGCCTGGGGACAGGACAGGCCTGTAGTGCCAGTCACACGCCAGAGCCCTGGTGGGATCAAGCTGGGGCCACATCCCTGCTACCCTGTCCTGCTCTCCCCTTCCTCACAGGTTTCTCCCAAAAGCTCTCCCTCAATAAATCGGTTTATAAGAATCGCCATCTCAGAATCTGCTTCTAGGGAACCCAACCTAAGTCAATTTGGATTGAAAACAGCCACTCGTCTGCGGACGTATTTTCACAAAATGTTAACCGAGTTTCTTCTGTTCCAGTTTCTCTCTTCCAATCTGGACTCAGATGTCGTTTGGCTGCTCCCCCTCCCCCATCTCACACACACACACACACACACACACACACACACACACTCTCACACACTCACACCTCTGATCTACTCTTTCCTTGGTGAAGTCATATCCAAAAAAGAAGTCTTAATCTTTTCTTTCATCTGCTTGGATATTAAGGTAAGACATTTCCAGGCTCCGGTTTCCCTGGACCTTTTCCAAGAAGTTTCCTCGTGTTCTGAGTCTTTCCTTAGAGGCCCCGCTCTCTCAGGAGGAGACGTGGGGGAGGGGATTAATCCCGATCCCTGGTCCCACTGTCTTTGTCCACCTCATCAACACTGTCGCTGCAGTTCTCAAAACAAGGGTCCTGGGATCCCAGGTAAGTCTTCAAATTAGTCATGGTCTGGCCCAACCGGACTGGGAGCAACCATAACCTTCATTCATCTGCCTATCGTAGTTGTGAGAACACTGTCCACATCTTTGCTTCTGGTCCTAACACAACATTTACTTGTAATTGTCAAGAGCCAAAATCCAACATTCACGTCTCCATCAAAGGCAAAACCGAATTCCCAGAATTCTGGTGAGACCTTTTGGAGCCAGTGAGGTGGTACATACACATGAACTACAGAAAGGTCTGAGGAGCCCAGATTTTTGCTCTTTTTACTGATTATCCCTTTTGCACAGAGCTCAGAGCTTGCAGGGCAGGCCTCTGGCGCCAGGAGGCCAGGCCTGTCCCTCCAGCTCCCGCAGAGGGGCATCCCCAGAGCTGGGGCCCCTTTTTTTCCGTTTGCCACCAGCTAGTTAGTCGGCAAGGCCTTGACTCCTCTTCCTGGTCATTATTACCTGGAGGCATATCTCCATCAGAAAATAAACCAGGGAATTCGTCCCACCCTCCCCTCCCTCCCATGTCCACATCTCCGTTCTCTACATCTGCATCTCTATTCCTGCCCTGCAAATAGGTTCATCTGTACCATTTTTCCAGATTCCACATATCTGCATTAATATACGATATTTGTTTCTCTCTTTCCAGCTCACTTCACTCTGTATGACAGACGTTAGGTCCATCCACATCTCTACAGTTGGAAGATTAGAATTGACTTATATACACTACCAACGCGTAAAATAGATATCCAGTGGGAACCTGCTATAGGAAGCTCAGCTCAGTGCTCTGTGACGACCTAGATGGGTGGGATGGGGGGTGGTGGGAGGGAGGTCCAAGAGGGAGGTATACATAGAGCTGATTCACTTCATTGTACAGCAGAAACTAACACAATACTGTAAAGCAATTATACTCCAAAAAAAAACAAAAACGAAACAGGGAATTCCCTGACTGTCCAATGGTTAGGGCTCCGCACTTCCACTGCAGGGGGCACGGGTTCGATCCCTGGTCGGGGAACTAAGATCCCGCGTGCCTCGAGGCACGGCCAATTAAATAAATAAAATGAACCAGAGGGAAAATAGGTTCAAGACATTTCCATAATGCTATTTGTTGGTCACTTTAAGAGTCAAAATTATAATAAAAAAATTTTTAAATCATTAACTGTAGATTCAATGACCTTAGAGCTATCCAACAGAGATTAAAATGCAAGCCATTTTGTAATTTTAAAATGTCCAGTAGCCTCATTAAAATAAGCAGAAAGAAACCGGTGAAATTATTTTAAGGATACCTTTTGTTGAACCCAATATATTCAAAATATTACCGCTTCAACATGAAATCAACATTAAAAATTGATATATATTACGTTCTTATTTTGCATTAAGCCTTTGAAATCTAGTGTCTGTTTTACACGTAAACACACATCTCAATCGGACCAGCCACCTTCCGCGGACCCAGAGCTCCCCGTGTGCAGAGAGGCTGCGGGGTTCCAGTCCTAAATGCCTCCTGAGTGCCAGCCTCACCCCTCGTGGGATAAAGTGCACGATGCCCTTTGGGGAAGCATCAGGTGGAAGACATTTTTATTCAGCAACCCGGTGATTTTCAGCCCCTCCTTTAGGAGTCACTAGAAGTCTCATCTTTGAGGAGCGGGAGATGAAGGAGCCCAGGGCCCTGGAGGGGGGGGCAGGGGGCAGGCCACCCCCTTTCTGCTCACTCTGTGGCCAGAGGACATGCTGGCACCACTGAACACATGGGCAGGCTCCTCAGCAAACCCACTATAAAGCCTAGGCCGGAGGGTGCGGTTTGTGCCAGGCCCGAGTTCCTCTCTATCTCGCCTCTTGCAGAGCAAGCTGGCTTCTAGAAACTGAACCGGGGCGGCTGGTAAGGCCCAGCCTCGGGAAGGACGCTGAGTGAGCACAGTACTGAGGGGCGGGGACAGAGAAGGGGCCTGTGGAAAGCGGGGGACCTGGACTCAGGAAGACCAGCCGTCCCCAGCCCCTCAGCTGTGAACTGCGGGTAACAAGGGCTTGGGGCTCCTCGGGGCTGTTGGATACAACAGGATAAAGCCGAGGGGCCTGGCCTGCAGAAAAACCACCATTCTGAGCTCGCTACCACCTGAGGAAGCTGTGCGGGCCTCCGCAGGCTCTCCCGTCTCTGCCAACGCCCCCACCCCGGGCCCCCGGGCCGCTAAGCCTTGTTCTCCTTGGCAGACACTGCTACCCCCCCACCAAACCCCTCAGCCTCCCACCAGGCCGGCTCGGACAGTCCCAGGAGGCCAGTGGCTTCCTGCCGCTCCTGCCCGATGATGCTCCCGGGAAACGTGAGGTCTGCAAGGGGCTCCGGGGAGGAACTGCCTAGGAGCAGAGTGTCCCAGGATGGACCCCCCAAACAAGGAAGGATGGGAGTTGATGGATAAATACCCCACTTCCTGCCCCTGGAGCAATTCTGGGGTGCATTGTGTGCATTCAGAGGACCCCCAGGGGGCGTGAGCCCCAGTTGCTCCCAGTGGTAACACACTCAGTAAGTAACTAGCTCTCACTGAGTCTCCTTCCCTCTGTCTCCTCTCCTCATCCCCTCACTGTGCCCCCGGGACCATCTCCCAAATAAACGGCCTCACCCAAATCCTCGTGTCAGGGTCCGTTTCTGGGGGAACCCAAACTAAGACATTCCCCATCTGCAATGCCCTTCCCTCCCCGTCCAACTGTGAAAATCTTGCTCACTCTTCAAGGCTCAGCCAAAAGGACACCTCCTCTGACAAGCCTCCCTGGTGCCCCTGCCAGCAACAATGCACCTTCCAGGCCTCCCCACCAGCATTCGCCACTTTTTCTTCTGTCTGGCACACCTGCTGTTTTCCTTGGGTCACAGTCAGGGGTTTGGGTTCTTTCTCCCTATGTTGGCTGAGCTTTCCACAAGCACAGAGGTGAGTCTTCAAGCCTGTCACACCACAGGGCCCCAGGAAAACTCTGCCAACTATTTCAACATTTACCACCGCTAATAGCTCATATTTACTAAGTGCTTACAATTTGTGAAGCACTTTATACGCCATTATTGCCCTGAAACCTCGCAGCCATCACTTAGGTGATAGGTAATAAAACCATGCCCATTTTAGAGATGGACACACTAAGGCAAAAAGATAAGTAATTTCGACAAGGTTGCAGAATCAGCTAGCTCAGATCCAGAGTTCTTAACCACTGTGTGACCAACTCAGTGCAAACGCTTACAAACTCTTCCCTGAGAGCAGTCAGTCCCTAATATTTCTACTAATGGAGAATTAACTCAGTCACAGATGAGGCAGCTCCATGTTTACTCCAACTGAAGGTACCAACAGCTCACAATGCTCCCCAAGCCCCCTTCACTCTGTGGGGGAGTGACCACAGAGCCCACCAGGTGAGGAGTTGCAGAAGAAATAGGCCATGCCCTCAAGGACATCCTCAGATAGAGAGGAAAAGCTGAGAAACTCTCCAGGACAACAACGACAAATGACGGCATGAGTGGTCACCAATTTCCTCCAGCTCCTTGGGTCAGTTGCCTATAAGCCCAGCTTTGCAACCACTTAATGGGTCCATTGATAACCAGGGGTCCCCCCGTCACCCATAGGACCCCCACCCTTCCTAGGGCCCTCCACCACCTACAGGACCCTTCACCCTCTATAGGACCCTCCCTAATCACACAGGACCACCATCACCCTAAGCATTAGGACCATCAATCTCCCTAAGCATTCTCCCTGCCCCAACCCAGGTGTCAGCCTGGCCACACAGAGGTCAAACTTTTACTGAAGTCAGGCTACTGGTGCCTCTTGGAGGGAAGGTGACAGTGACCAGAGGGGGCAGGAGGGAGGGGGCAGTGTCTTATGGGGGCTGGAAATACTCCAGCCAGTTATATGCTTGTGTTCGCTTTGTAAAAAGTCCTACATTCTCAAACTATGCACTTATGATTTGTGTGCTTTTCTAGATGTATGTTACATTTAAATGAAAATTTCACTTTAGAAAAGTATTTTAAAGGAAAAAGAAAAACCTTTTAGTATGCCAGTCCACTCTCTAGGGTGGAGGACACCCTTCTGAGGCCAGGGAGGAAGCTCATGGCCAGTACTCTAAGAACAAAAAAGTGTGATAAGGGCTTAAAGGAAATCTGAATACAGAGGATCTGAGAAGGGCCCTGTGTGGCGGCTGGGGACCTGAGAGGCCCCCTGGGAGGGAGGAGTGGACATTTTCCCACCCCACCCCCAAAAGGCTGAGGGAAACCCTAAACCCTGAAAGGGCTTGACGGGATCAGCGGGTCTATAATTAGTAAATTCTATGAGGTTGTAGGGTGAATGCGTGGCACCAGGACAAGACTGAATGGTTAGGATGGGATGGATTTAGATGAGATGAAATGGGTGGGATGAAAAGATGGAGTGGGATGGGGTGGGAGGGGCTGGGACAGGATGGGGATTTGAAGATGGGACCCAGACTGTGAGGGGCTTTACATGGAGCCCATCAAGACGGGGAGTTTGGATTCTGTCCTGCCCAGAGCTGGAGAAGGTTTTTTTGTTTTTGTTTTTGTTTTTTTGCGGTACGAGGGCCTCTCACTGTTGTGGCCTCTCCCGTTGCGGAGCACAGGCTCTGGACACGCAGTCTCAGCGGCCATGGCTCACGGGCCCAGCTGCTCCGCAGCATGTGGGATCCTCCCAGACCGGGGCACGAACCCGTGTCCCCTGCATCTGCAGGCGGACCCTCAACCACTGCGCCACCAGGGAAGCCCTGGAGAAGGTTTTTTTAGCAAGGAAATGGCATCTTAGAATTCTCCTCCAGGGATCGCTCTGGCACAGGTGTGGCCCTCAAGGAGCAGCCTGGAGGCCAGGTGTCTCCTAGACAAAACTACCGAGGCTACGAACAGCCAGGGGGGCGGGAGGGCGGCCAACCGGCACCCCAGGGCTGTCTATGGAAGGGAGCTGGTGAGGACCCAGACCCGCGCTGAGCAAAGCTCAGGGTGGGGGTGACACTTGCCCACCCGCCCCCGCAGGAGGCTCGGGCAGCGCTAAGTCAGCTGCTGTTCTCTTTCTGAGCTCTCAGGAGGAAGCAACGTGATGCTATTTTGAGACAGACTCACTTCCCGAGAAAGGAGCACAAAATACCAGCAGAGGGACCACGGGGACCACGTTCCAACCCTCAGCCCGGCCCGAGGGCTGCACCGAGTGGGCATCAGAGCTCCCAGGACACTTCCGGCCAGTGATGCGCCGCCCATCTCACCGAGGCGAGAACAGGCTGAGAGCGGCGCGCGGGCCCCAGGGGACACCTATGGCAGGTGGCAAAGCCGGGCGGCCCGGCCCCAAACACCCCGCCCCGCGATTCTTCCGGAAACATAGCTCTGCCCCAGGCTCCCGACTGGGTTCCTTACGGGGGAAAGACCAGGGGCTCTTGGCCGCGCCCCTCCCTCACCTGTGTGCGTGCGCACGTGCCTCTTGAGGTCGAAGGTGTCGTTGAAGCCCTTGCCGCAGAAGCTGCACAGGTGCCTCTTCACCTGGCTGTGGCACTTGAGGTGCCGGTTGAGCATGCGCTGCAGGCGGAAGGCCTTGCCGCACAGGTCGCAGGTGTGAATCGCCGCGTCGCCGCCGCAGGTGCCTGTGGTGAACTGGGATAGAGAGAGGGGTGAGGACCCGCGCGGGGCGGCGCGCCCACCGCCGGGTGCGTCTTGGCTGGATCTGACTCGGGCTCCCTCACCCCCCCCACCAAAAAGTCCCAGCAGGTTTTGGTTTGGGGGAAGGTGGAACAAGGCAGCTCCCCGCCTTGTTCTCCATAGTGGCTATATCAATTTACATTCCCACCAACAGTGCAAGAGAGAACCTGCATTTTAACAAGACCCCCAGAGGATTCGTGTGTGCACTGAGGTTTGAGAGGCACTGGTATGAATGAATGTAAACTGATACAGTCACTATGGAGAACAGTAT
The DNA here is from genome assembly GCF_025265405.1 of Mesoplodon densirostris. Taxonomy (NCBI): domain Eukaryota; kingdom Metazoa; phylum Chordata; class Mammalia; order Artiodactyla; family Ziphiidae; genus Mesoplodon; species Mesoplodon densirostris. The sequence goes on from NC_082676.1 coordinate 68,171,149, forward strand.
GGAGGTTCCTTAAAAAACTAAAAATAGAACTACCATACCATCCAGCAATCCCACTGCTGGGCATATACCCAGAGAAAACCATAATTCAAAAAGACACATGCACCCCATGCTCCCCTTGGAGCAGCTCCCCATGCTCCCCTTGGTCCTCGGGACAGGCCTCTGATTACCAGCTGGGCACCCCGCCCCCAGCGACACGCCTACACTTCCCAGCCTCACAGCAAGTCCTGTGGGTGGGACCACCTGGCTGGTGAGATACACTCTCTAAGGGGAAGGATGGTGCCCTCTCCCCTGATTTACTCCTTCCTGCTCGGGAGAGCTCCAACAGCCACCTCGGACCCAAGGCAGAAGCCAGTGCTGAGGATGGAAGAGCAGAAAGGAAAGAGGAGTCTAGGTCTGATAACATCACAGTCAATTCCTTCCTCCCGGCCAGCATCCACCAAGAGACTGTCTCCTCTCCCCCTGGATCTGGGCAGGGCCTGTGTCAGTTCCAGATCTTAAGAAACGGTGCAGCTTTTCTGCATCCTCCCTCTTGGAAGCCAGCAGCCATGAGGAAGCCTGAGCCCACCATACTGTGGGGAAGCCCAAGCAGCCATGCAGAGGAGCAATGAGGTGCCAGGTATGAATAAAGACTCACTGGACCTTCCAGCCCAGCCAGGGCTGCCACCAGCTGAGTGAACAAACGCGGCCCAGAGGAAAACTGCCTAGCCCAGCCGTGCCCCAGTTTCTGACCCAGAATCATGAACAAATAAGATGGTCATCTTGGGAAGTGACTTGGTCAGGATCCCACAACTTCGTTATCAGAAAAACTATAACCAAATCCCAGGTCCTGGACTGCCTGGTTCATTCTCTCAACCGTGTTTGCTGCCTCAAAGGAAGAAAACAGAATCTCTAACTGTGTGACGAAAAACACCAGATCTGATATATTCATTAAAGTTTTCCTAGTTATCAGATCCTTTAGAAGATGGATCCAACCGTTCTGCCAAAATTCTATTCATAAAAGGACCTAAAAGACTTAATTTTCAGACAAACATTATTAGCAAGAAGAGTTGGTCTTTTCCTGGCTTAACACCTTCCTGGTCTCAAACACCCTCCTTTCATCCACCAGGATACTGCCTTCTGCCAAGCCTCAGCTCACCTGTTCCCTCCCTGATGAGCTTCTCCAGCCACTGCAGCCCCTGCCCAAACTGGTCCCTGTACCCCTAAGACCAGTGCCTCTCAAACCTCAGTGCACACACAAATCCTCTGGGGGTCTTGTTAAAATGCAGGTTCTCTCTTGCACTGTTGGTGGGAATGTAAATTGATATAGCCACTATGGAGAACAGTATGGAGATTCCTTAAAAAACTAAAAATAGAACTACCATACCACCCAGCAATCCCACTACTGGGCATACACCCAGATAAAACCATAATTCAAAAAGACACATGCACCCCAATGTCCATTGCAGCACTGTTTACAATAGCCAGGTCATGGAAGCAACCTAAATGCCCATCGACAGACAAATGGATAAAGAAGATGTGGTACATATATACAGTGGAATATTACTCAGCCATAAAAAGGAACGAAACTGGGTCATTTGTAGAGACGTGGATGGATCTAGAGACTGTCATATAGAGTGAAGTCAGTCAGAAAGAGAAAAACAAATATCGTATATTAACGCATATATGTGGAACCTAGAAAAATGGTACAGATGAACCGGTTTGCAGGGCAGAAATAGAGACACAGATGTAGAGAACAAACGTATGGACACCAAGGGGAGAAAGTGGCGGGGGTGGGGTGGGGGTGTGATGAATTGGGCGATTGGGATTGACATGTATACACTGATGTGTATAAAATGGATGACTAATAAGGAACTGCTGTATAAAAATAAATAAAATTAAATTCAAAAATAAATAAAATTCAAAAAAATAAAAGTGCGGGTTCTGATTCAGGAGGTCTTGTGGAGTCTGGATGCTGCATTTCTAGACAGCTCCCAGGAGATGCCACCGTGCAGTCCATGGACCACACTTGAGATGTGAGGGAATGGCCCTCACATGGTTCAGGACTTTATTCCAACTCATTCCAGAGGCTTCCATCAGGCACGAACGTATCCTCAACTAAATGCCTTGTGGAAGCCAGCAAGCATCCTCGCAGTCTCCTGGCCCCACCCCACCCCCATGCCCCAAGCGCAGATGAGGGCCGTGCACAGGCAGAAAGTGTTGGTGGGCAATGGCTCACAGGTGGCAGGAGGCAAAGACCCCAGAACAGGGCTTTCCAGGCAGCCCCCTCCACCAGTTCATTCTCACTGCTCCATCTTAGTCTCTGCCGACCCTGATGTGTGCCTGATCCGAGACAGGGCCTGTGCTCAGAGCACCAGGATGGCTTGTCCCCAAGAAGCTGCTAGTCTAGTCGGAGAGCAGACCGGGCAACAGGCCACTGCCATCTAGGAAGCCCCAGGTGCAAGGGGCAGCTGGGAGGGGAGCCTAGCCCAGACAGTGGGTGCACGGGAAAGTGTACCCGGAGAGGTGAGCTCCTCAGCCAGGCCACGATGAAGAAGAAGATGGGGGAAGGGCAAGGGATATCCCAGAGAGGGCGCTGGGAAGAGGGGGACTGTGTGTGGTCCAGCCTGGCCAGCCTGAGCCCTGGAGGGTAGCTGATGAACAGAGCTGAGGGAACAGAGAAGGGCAGGTCCCCCAATGACTGTCAGAGGGCGAGGGGAGGGTGGGCATATTGGAAGATACAGGAGGACAACCGCAGGGCTTGAGTCTGATGACCCTCCTGCCTCATACCCCACCCCTGCCCCCCAAAGGGGTGGGGCCTGGCAGGGCCTGAGGGAGACCCAGCTGTGCCCAAGGCTCTCCTATCACAGGACAGGTCATGGTCTCCTGCTAATCCGCAGTCCCCATTCTAGTCACTGCCTCCCTTGAAGGGATGTGAAAAGACTAAACATGGCCCAGGTCTTGGCAAACAAAATACCGTGAGCTTCTGAAGGCCAAGTCTACACAGGATGAAGGTCATTTGAGAGGTAGTGCGGCTAATAAAATAGAACAGAGGCACATGAACCTGGTAATTCTGATGAAAAGCGTGAAGAAAGCTAGAACTGTCTTCTGAAAGCCTTGCACCATGTGCCCGAGGACTCGCCAACTATGGTTCCAACCTGAACCCTTGTTTACTTTAATCCTTTTGGTAAACGCCTATTTTTAAAATGCTCTGCATGTAACATGAGTACCTCCTATTACAGTCCAGGATGGAAATCTCAAATCACTGGCATTATTTGGTTTGAAAAGAATAAAAATGTTGAGGGCAGAGGGGATGGAGATCAGTGATCATTTAAGGGAGTTCAGGGTCAGTGGATCATCTGACTGAGAGAGATACAGAAAGCTTTTTAACACAGGGGAGAAAAAAGGAATGAGGCGTGGGGACTGGAGAGGGAGGGCACCCCATTTTCTGGGGAACTTCCCTCTGGTTTTCTCAGAGCAAAAATAAAAGATCTCCAATTGCCTCAGCAAAGGCAGTGTTTCCATTTCTCCACTTTTCACAACATGGAAAACTGAGTCAACACAAAATGCTCATGTAGAGAATTCCCATAAGGTGCACCCTCCAGCCCATGAAGGGTTGTTTGCCAACTATAAATGTATTTCTGACCAATCCAGACTCCAGACATTTATGAATTATATCCAGAACGTCTGAAGACAGCCTTTTCAAAAGAAGATGGAGGGTTAATTAAACAGCAAAAAGATTATGGCTGATGAAGCCAGCTTCTGCCAGACTTGTTCACTTTTCAGAGGAAGGAAAAATTCCTTCGTTAGAAAGGTGAGAGTCCTTATTATTCAGCCATAAAAAATAATGAAATCATGCCATTTGCAGCAACATGGATGGACCCAGAAATGATCATACTAACTGAAGTAAGTCAGACAGGGAAAGACAAATACTATATATATATATCACTTATATGTGGAATCTAAAAAATAATACAAATGAACTTATTTACAAAGCAGAAACAGACTCACAGACAAAGAGAACAAACATAGCTACTAAAGGGGAAAGAATGGGGGGAGGGATAAATTAGGAGTATGGGATTAATAGATACCACTATATATAAAATAAACAACAAAGATTTACTGTATAGCACAGGGAATTATATTCAGTATCTTGTAGTAACCTATAATGGAAAAGAATCTGAAAATATATATACACATATATACATGTATGTATACAGACATATGTATAACTGAATCACTTTGCTGTACACCTGAAACTAACACAATATTGTAAATCAACTATACATCAATTTTTTTTAAAAAAAGGAGAAATTCCTAAGAATTCCTCAGAAAAATATTTGGAGGATAAATTCCTAAACATGAAATTTATCCCACAGAGTGTACTTCACATGTGCCTTGAAATTTGGTCTGTGATAGCAAAAAGCTGGAAACTACCTATATGCCCATCAATAGGGACTTGTTAAAAAAAAGATGGTATAACCATAGAATCAAGTAGCTAGAAAAGGACAAGAGTACCAACTGCCAGTCACATGAGTGAGCCCTCCTGGATGTTCAGCCCAGTCAAGCCCCCAGGAGACTCCAACCCCACTGTCATCTGACTGCATCCACAAGAGAAACCCCAGGCAAGACCTACCCAGCTGAGCCCAGTCAATCCGCAGAACTAGAAGACATCATAATAAAGTATGATAAGCTGCTAAATTTGGGGTTGTTTGTGAAGCAGCAATAGAACACTGGAACGGTGATGGATGCATCACATTCTCTCTAGAACAGCAGAGCTGCCACATTTCTGAGTGTTCTCTCCCAGGATGGGCAGCCTGATACAGAAGACACCCCTGATTCCTGAAATGAGGCCCCATGTGCCAGAGGACTGGCAAGCTCTCCTCGGGTCACCTGTCTGCTCACTGGGTCATCTTTATTATGTTTACACAGGCTTACACCTACCACTCTCCTTCCTAAAAGTCCAAAATAGGGTTAACCAACTACTTGTTACTCTACTCTGCAAGGGGTAGACCAAAACGAGTGACATCTTTGTCACCTGGTCACAAAATGAGTGGGGTGGAGAGACAAGAAATGCTGAGGATCACATAAAAACCTAGACCTGGATGGCTGTGTGATGTCATTTAATATCCCTGGGCCATACTTTCCCACATGTAAAAATAATAAAATGGGATTAGATGAGCTCTTTTCCTAAGTTCAAATCCTGCCCTACCACCTACAGTCTGGGAAGTAGGCAAGTTACTCAACCTAAGCCGTAATTTCATCACCCATAAAATGTGGACAATAATGATACTTGCCTCTTGGGACTGTTAAGGAATTAATTAAGAAAAGCTACTTTAAAAAGACTGGCTGCTAGGGACTTCCCTGGCAGTCCAGTGGTTAGGACTCTGCCCTGCCATTGCAGGGAGCATGGGTCCGATCCCTGGTCAGGGAACTAAGATTCTTGCATGCCGTGAGGTACAGCCAAAATAGAAAAAAAAAAAAAAGACTGGTTGCTGCAATAAATGCTAACTCTTAGAGTTCGACAAGCTCCAGAGTCCTGTGATCCTACATAAAAGGTAATTGGTCAAAACCCATTGTTTCTCCATTTGTCTTTTGAGTTTTTCTCTCACTGATGGAAGAAAAAGGGAACTAACCTTCAGTGTGGGTCACCAGCCCCCAGTCCTTCATCTGCGACTCTGAAATCCAAATAGCTCTGAAAACCAACATTCGCTCCTATCTCCCTTGGCAACAGAAGTGGAAGCTACCCATTTGGTGTCAATATTCGTGTTTTGATATGGAAAGTATTACCGTGTTCACTTACAGTATACCGCTCCAGACACTGTTATCCTCAGAAAAAGCTTAATAGTCTCACCCTTAATCCAAAATTAACTCTCCAGAAGGCTTATTCCTGAAGTGAGGAAGCTACCATGAGGATGGGAGGTGACATCAGTCCGGAGATTAATTAACTAACTGGAGATTAATTCAGGGCAAGAAAGATGAAGAGAGATAGCAGTTCCCCAACCCTGAAGCTTGGCGCTTTCTTATTTGCTGTCCTGTTTTCTGCAGGATCTCGGCTTTCATTTTAAAAAACACACAAAGTTCCCCTCTAGTTCTTCTAAAAACAGGCTTGTGCAGCAGAAACAAACCCATCATTGTATCAGAGCTGCTGAAGACTTCAGGAGCATCCAGGGAGGTAGGGACCTGGGCTGGCCCTCTGACCAACTTCAAAAGCTGGCTAAGGTCACTTACCTGTCAACTTCTAAAGGAAAAAAAAAAAATCCTTTATTTTCTGTGGATGCTTCCACCAGACAAGTTCCTTAAATTAATGGTCCTATTTCCTGTGGGAGGCTACCGTGAGTGCAGGTTACCTTCCGGTGGCCGCGCAGACGAGATTTCCAGTGACACATCTGCTTACGCCTGAGCGCTCAAAACATGCTAAGTGTATTTCCCCAGCCCCTTTAGGATAAAAATTCCCCTCCTGCTCCTATGTACTACTTTCTTAAGCTTCACAACTCCACTACATGGCAGAATGCAGAACCTTCCCAAATGCAGAGATGCTGAAGGGAACATATCCTAATCATCCAGAAGAAACAGATTCAAATAGCTGAAACCCGCCTGTGGCCACAGGACTTGTAGGTGCCCACACCGAGATTTTGATGGGGCTTGTTGTCTGCAAAACGTGTGCCTGCACTTCCCCGGGACAGGCCCATGGGTCCGGGCATGACGTGTGGGAGAGGCAGGGATGAGCCCTGTGGTTTTGTCTCATGTCACGGTGAGAAACTGCTTCAATTCCTTCATGTCAGGCTGTCAGTGCTAATGGCTAAGGCGTCAAAGGTGCCTTCCATGATGCAGTACAACAATGCTAAAGAGTAAGGAGCCTTGGGTTGGGCTTTGCCACTAGTACGTGTGAGGAACTCAACAAAACTCTCTGGCTTTACCTTTCTCCCCACAAAAATGAGATTGGACCACATAAGGGTCCCTGAAGTAGATCCTGTGGGTGGACACGCTCAGCCTCTATTCCTGCTCCTCTGGTGGGCCTTCCTGTACAGCAGAGGCTACAAAGCTAGACACTACATTTCCCAGAATCCCTGGCATCTGTGGTCTTTAGATGTGACTTGGGTACCACCAGTTACATGCACCATCAGGAGATTTGACTTTGGGACTGAGTTAATTGAGCCGAGGCAGGTATGTGGCAATTGTTTCACACCCTGCATTAGCAGAAGCATCGTGATGCACGACAGCAGCCAAAGAGGCTGCGGCTGCAGTTCCCTAGGTAGCCCAGTTCTGTAGTGTGGCTCTGGGAGTCACTCCTGGGAGCTCAGACTGGTCTCTCTTTAGCCCATTTAGTACCCTATAATTAACCACTGTCTGCTTAAGTGAGCTACAGTGGATTCTGTTTCTGCAACAAATCCATTCAGACCCTTCCAATCACAAAAACTGACTTCACCTATATTCCAGTTAAAAGCTGGTTGCAGTTAACACATTGTTCTCCTATTCCTCCTTTACCACCCTTTAAATTAATTTAAGCTTTTTCAAGCATCCATTCCAAGCATTTTTCCCTTTTTGTCTTGTTTCCTATTTCCCCCCAGATGCTACTGACTCCTTCCCTGCCTGTATTCCTCTTCGATGTTGACTTATGTCCTCCTATGAGTCAGGCATTACTGCACCGGGTGCTGAAAATACAATCTCAGCAGGAATGCTCCCTGCCTTTGGTGGGTCTAGAGTCAAGAAGAAAAGTCTGGTCAGCCAAGGAGATGGTCAGTGAGTTACAAGACTGGTGGGGGGAATTGGGGCATCCAATTCTGTCTTGGGAGACTGGGGTCAACAGCCAGGGAGTTAGGGATGGGGCTTATGTTCCCTTCCAAATATCAAATGGGTGGGTTTTTCAAAAATACTTAAATCCAGCCAATCCAGTTGGTAAATCCCTTGTCCCTGCTGTAGGCAACAAAGTATTGGACATTAACAAAACTTGCTATGAGTCACTGTCGGCTAACTCCCCACTGGGCAGTTTACACACACACAAAATTGCTCAGCGTGTTGCCCGCATTGTCTCATATAATCTGCCCAATGCTTTGGAGAGGCCGATTCTCTTATTTCTCTATTTTACAGATCAGAGAACTGAGGCTCAGAACAGATAACGTAACCCCAACCACAGCTGGTGAGATGGAGCCAAATGAGGTTTTCCTTCTCAAAAACCTTCCAGAGCCCCTCTTCTGCCCCCATGGGAGCACCCACGCTTCTCGGTTTGGCCCCTTTACCATCGCAGCCTGTCCTGGCTACACGTCCAGCTCCTCACCTCGACTCTCCCTGACCCCAGGCCCATTCCCCATCCTCCCTCCAGCTCTGAGTCCTGTCCTCACTCAAGCTTTGGGCTCAGCCCATACTACCCTAAAGCGTGCCTCTCCCCCTTCTCCCACAGCCCTCAAATCCACACCAAGAAACCTTCCTCTGCTCAGAATGTACTGCATCTTTGCTTGTGCTTCTAGTTGAGCGTTCACTTTCCTGTAATAGGGTTAATAATTAAATTAGTATTTGTGTCTCTCCACCAACCCAAATAATTCTAGCTAGAGTTATCGGACACCTACCATGTTTCACGCTTGACTCATTTATCCTCACAACTCTATGAGGTTTCATTACTTGTTTCATTACTCTCCCCATTTTACAGGCGAGGAAACTGAGGCCCAGAGGGACTAAACCAGAGCCTAGAGCCCTAACCGTTACTGTCAGAAGATTCTGGAACACCAGGGTGGCAGCATCTTTATCTCCTGGCTGCCTTGGGCACAGCAGGCACTACATCCTGTTGGATGGGATGTAGCTTCTCTCTGCCCTTCTCTGGGCCTAAGAACCAACTGTCCACTAAGTGTCTTCAAGTCACTGAAAAAAATGCATCATGCCTGAGTGGCTTCCCCCCCTTATGGTTAGGAAACTAATTCTTAGACAGTTCAGCATACATTGCATAGAACTCTACAGTTGTGCTAATTCACAAAATGGCCAATACCACAGCTGATAATTCTGTAGGCTTGGAGCACCTTAACCCCAGGAGGTCTTGTGGAAGCGGAGGGGGAGAGGGAACCTGAACTTTGGCCTCAATAAACAAACAAAAACTCCTCTGGAAACCTTGTTAAGGGTTGAGGAGCAAACTCTATGCCCTACCCCCCACCCCTGAGGTCAGCACCAAAACAAGGATCCTGGGAATAAGATTGGTTTATTCATTCCCTTAATCCAGGGCCCCAGTGGACCTGTTTGCCTGGGGTAGCAGAGATCTCCTAAAATGGTGGTTAAGGGACTGGATATTTTTCCTGTGCCACCTTGTCTCCAGGGCAATCTGGGCAGTTGGGGGGCAGAGGGGTAAAGTAGCTATAGACCACCCGAAAACAATGTTGCAAATTGTCCTCCCAGCCGGGTGATAAATATGCAAGTGGGATACTTTGTAGAATTTCCTGGAGGGCAGAGCTACAGGCCTCAGGCAAATTGTCCCTCCCAGTTAACCCCATCTGGCCCAGAAAAGCCTCCCATCAGCTGACTTTGAACCTCGGCGGCGCACTTAACACTAAGCAGGATGCCCACACCCAGTCCCAGCATCCTTTAAAGGTGTCTTTCTTAAGGATTCCAAGCTCAAGCCTCTAGCCTCAATTCATAACCAAATGCACACCAGCCCACCACGGAGCCAAGCCCCTGGAGCCAGGAATATGCACAGGGGAGGGAAGGCCTCTCCCAGGAAAAGTAACGGAGGAGGCTTTCGCAATCCACAGCGAACCCTAGGGCTTCCGCCTCATCCCGCTGCCTGGGCAGGGGGGCCTTCGGGACCACCCTGGAGCGCCCAAGAATTAACACCTACAGCAAGGGCCTGGAGCCCGAAAGGCTCGCACTAAGGCCCACCTGGCTAGGAACTGGGGTTATGTGATTCCTAAAACATCACTCCCAGGCTCCCGCCGTCCATGAGTCAGTGGAATGGGACGGCTTAGTCTTAGAGGTAGCGGATACCTTTGAGAAGGCAATCATGGCAGTTCCACACAGGAAAACGCAGATGGGCGTCCGGATAAGCTGTGGCCTACAATTCCAGGAGGCTGGGTGGGGGTGGGGGCTGAAGCTCGAAAATAGAAGGAAACAAACACTCCACCCCACTGGGGGCGGGGCAGTGGGCCAATTTGCAGTTGAATCCGTTTATCCGTGAACATAATTCAAGAAGATTTGACAAACACCAGTTTAAAGTGCCCGGCACAGACCTCGTGTCTAACGGGCACTTCATAATTGGCACTGGGACTAGTTGTGATTGTGAAAGACCCACTATGTGCCAAGCTGCCACCACTGCCCAGAACTCGAGGAAGGGGGCGAAACTCAGACTTCACAAAGCTGTAGGAACTGCACCTCAGAGGAGGGGAGCCCGGGGCCTGGGGTCCCTTCTATCCCACCCCGGGAACTCCGACGGCCAGGGTGTTCTTCAGGCCCTGCGCACAGAATGGACTGCTGGGGGGAGGACGCTGTGCCTGAGCCTTTAGGGAGCTCCGGAGGCCACGCGGGCGGCCTGTGCCCGCGCGGGAGGCCAGTCTCCGGGGCGCAGCAGCGCCGGCGGCCGGCTACCTGGCAGGCGGGAGGACGCGGGGAGGCGCCCTGGCCGCGACCCAGGGGCAGGTGCAGGAGCTGCGCTGCGGGCGCGCTGGGTGCTCGGGTGCCGGGGCGCGCGGGCGGGCGCGACAGGGAGAGGCGCCGGCCCCGGGAGCCCGACGCCAGGGCGTGGTGCAGGTGGCGGCGGGGGCAGAGTCGACATCGTACCTTGATTTTCGATCTGGCGACCGGGCGCTGCTTCGCCGCCAGGTGTCCACCGGGGACCTCGCCATCGCAGGGCTCGGGGGTTTCGCGCTCGGGGGCGCGCGGGGACGAGCTGCTCTCCGCGCCTCCGGGCTCCCCCGCGCCGTTGCTGCTGCCGCCGCCGCTGCTGCTGCCGCCGTCGCTGCGGCAGTCCTCGGGGGGGTCGTGGAGCAGACGGCCCAGGCCCACTGCGGGGGAGGGCCGCGCCCCGACACACAGACACGCGGCGTCAGGCCCGGGCGCCCGCGGCAGTTTGACCTGCGGGCGGTGCCGCCGCCGCCCCGCCCCGGACCTGGGCAACTCGCCAAGTGGGCAACGCCGCGGGGGTGGGCGAGAGAGCCCCGGACTCGGCCTCCCGAGCGAGCTCGGGGTTCTGAGAGCCGCTCCTCAGTCCCAGTTCCAGCGCCCACGAGGAACAGAGGGCCCAGCGCGGTTGGGGACCCGCGCGCCAAATTTCATCTCCCTGGGATGGGGGCGGGGGGCCTGACCTCGACCCACCCAGCCCCGGAGAGGTTGACCCATCCCTGTGCAACCCCACGAGGACGTGGGGCTGAGGGTTGCCCCTGCTGGCCCCTAGCCCCCCTCCCGGGCCACCCCGGCCCGCGCTGCAGCCAACGGTCCCGCCGCCGGGCAATTAGAGGCGCCCACTAGGGGGAAGGGGGCGCAGGGCGTCCCAGGTTCCCAGCCTCTCACTCTCGGTCCTCCCGCGCCTCAGTGACTTCCTCCTCCCCCTGAAAGAGGGGCATGGGGGAGGGGGAGAGTCCAGCCCCGGCCGTTGAGCAGAGGGGACCCGGCCACCCTTGCCCGCACCCCAGGAACCCGGCGCCCAGGCCCGGCCCCGGCGCGGCGCTCACCTGGGATGTAGGTGTCTGCCCTCTCCTCGTCCGGGAGCTCATCCCAGCTGCGGACCGAGACCCCCGGGCTCCTCCTCTTCACCAGGAAGACTTTGGGCATCGTGGGGCCCCCTTCCCGGACTGCGGCCCCCTCGTCCCGGCTGCTCCCCTCTAGGGGCGGCGGCGGCTCGGTCCCCGGTTCCCCGCGGCCAGAGCCCACCTTCCCGCCCGGCCGGCCCTCTCCCTCCGCCCCCCGCCGCGGCGCGGCCCGGCCTCTCCCCCGCACGCCCGGCGACTCCCAGCCTCCCGGCTCGGCGACACCTATGCCTTAAATCGCGGGTGAGACCACGCCGAGGAAAAAGTTTCATAAGGTGGAATAGAAAAGGCACCAGGAAACTTGGGAGTGAGCATGCGCCCTGCAACATAACGGTGTCAACAAGCTCGCTACCTGTCCGACCGGTTCCGGCGGCCGGGGCTGCCTGTTCCAGCCCTTCCTTCGGCACGAATGTTTGCAAAAGAATTTAACGTCTCAGTCTTCCCCCCTCCCCTTCTTAAAAAGGGAAGAACGTTTTTCGCTCAGCCCCCTGCCCCATTCCCCATCACAGGCACCGCAGGGCGAACTCTTTGAGGAAAGCACCAAGTCCGCTCCCCGGGCGTCCCCCCTAGAGCTGGAGCCCCCGCGAGTCGCCCCCTCCCCCGCTACCCCCCCCCCCGCCCGCCCCAGTGGATTCGCCTCCGACAAGCAAGCCAGAAAATGGCTCAGTTCCTCTGGACTTTGTGGATCATTCCCGGCGTTTGTTGAAATCTCGGTGTGCGGAAGGGGGAGGCCGCGGGAGACTCCCCAGGATTCTGATCTGGTAAAGAGGGAACTTGGGAGCTTCAGCTTCCCCTCATAGACAACAGTCCCCCAAATAAACACAGTAAAATTAAATGTTAAAATTCATGCATCTTTAGAACGTTATTTTGTGCCATACAATCTAAGAAAAACAAGTCCGCTTGTTCCACCCCAAGAGTCCCCTTACCCCCAAATAAACACGATGGAAAAAAAGCCAAGGGCTGGCTATGCAAACACAGCTTTGAAACTGATTTCTTATCCACACCCACTCCCATTATTGCCTCCCCTAACCGTTTGCTCCCCAAATTCTGAGGCTGGGAAATACTTTCCAAGAAGCCAGTGAAGATGGGCTACATCCCCTCACTGCCCCTACTGGGGAGGTGGCTGGAGAGCTTGGTATTTATTTTGGGTTTGGGTTTTTTTGCTTGTTTGTTTCTTTTAATCTACCTTTATACCTGGAGGGCCGGGGATGGGGGAGAGGGTAGAGAAGGAAGGAGAGTTGGTAAAAGAAAGATGCCAAGTTTCTAAGAGCAGTTGTACCCGCGTTGGTGGATTTGGGGGGCGCGCTACGGGTCCTACGGCCTCTGCTCGATGTGCCCAGGGACGCATAGCACCGCCTCCACGGCCGTGGCGCCCACCCCCTTCCCGGGGTGATCAGACGTGTGCCAGATCCGGGGGCTGCGGGGACGCGGCCGGCCAGGGGTGCCCTGGCTCCAGCAGCTCGCCCATCCGCCCGACTCACCTGTCTGTAACCTGACCCGTTGCGCGCCCAGCCCACAGGGCAGGAGAATCAACACAGCGGTTTTCCTCGTCCTCTTCCGCCCTGGAATGGCCCTTGGGGACACAGCAGCCTGGTAACGGATTTCTTGGCTCGGCTGGAATACTCTCCCAACGCTCAGAGACGGGGCGCAGCTCGGCCCAGACTGCTCAGGGTGCAGAAGCGCCCCGCCTCCGGAGCTGCCCTCAAGGGGTCACCCTCTCTGGGCTCTTCCCTGTCTGGACTCCAGATTTTCTCTGAGAACGACAAACAAAGAAGGAAAAAGACTTTGAGCCGGGTGCGCCAGGGGAGGAGGAGGAAGACATTTCCATAGCGGCACAAGGAGACCAGGCTTCTTTCTCGTCCACGAGGCTGATGGCGCAGCTTCTGGGAGAGACTGCGAATGTATTTTTATCCGCCAACAAACTGGAGCCTTGCTAGAAAGAGAGAGCTTGGCTGAATGAAAGTAAAAATAGAGTAAAACTGTGAAATCACGGAAGTATGTCCCATCTCATAAAAAGCTTAAAAACTTCACTTCATTCAAAATTCCTTATTTTACAAAAAAGACCCCATTAACAGAGCTTTTTCTTCTTCTTCTTCACCTTTCACTGGATTTCAGATCACCGAGTGCCTGAGACACTGTCCATTATTTGAAAATATTATAGAATGATAGGATCTAAGAATAGAAACCTCAAAATGCAACGCAACCTTCAGGGGATTGGAGGTGAAAATAACAGGTATAATTACACTTTTATTCAACCAATTGTTGTATGCATGCCTATTCTGATATTTGCTGGATATTTCTTTGGAAGAAGGGAAATCTAATGTGTTATCTTTCTTTTTTGTGTGTGTGATCAGACTTGAGATAGGTTTATCAACAGTACTAACATTTTCAAAGAAACAGTTTTGCCTTTGTTGACTTTTCTCTAGTGTAAGGTCAGATTTCTAAGTATTATGAGAGGCATTGATAGAGTATTGCCTAAAAGTAGGATAAGAAATGGTAAAAAAAAAAAAAAATGAACCCAATTCTTTTAAAAATCTCAAAAGTTTGGAGTTGGAAGACACGGAGGACACGCGATGGTCCAGAGCTCACCCAGTATTGCGGGGGGGGGGGGGGGGTGGTCCCGGCAGAGTGTCCTTGATAGGTGTGTCGCCAGCCCTGCTTGAATACCTCCAGTGCTGGAGAGCTCATTTTTCCAAAAAGCAGCCTATTCTCTGGTTAGACAACACTGATCTTAGAAAGCTTTTCCTTCTGCTATATGGAAATCTGTTTCCCTGCATTTCCATCTACCCTCCCCATTCTGCCCTCAGGGGCTGCTGAGCCCCCTCCCCCTGATAGTTCTTCTAAAGCATGCAAGCACCATAGGTGTTCTCACTTAAGACTTCTTTTCTCCGGTAATGTATGGTGAGGTTGAAATAGACAGGTACAAACCTGCTCAGTGGCATCCTTGGAGCAGACAGTTACGAGGAGATGTTAGGATGTCAGGAAAATATTCCTTAAAAATTTTTAAAACATTTTATTGAAGTATAGCACAGTGTTAGAAAAAATGCACAGATCATAAGTCCACAGTCAGATAAATTTTCCCAAACCAAATTCACCTTTGAACCAGCACCCCAGAACAAGACAAAGCTGTCGGCTCTCAACATTCCATTCAACATTAGACCAGCTTCCTTATAGGTTCAATAAGGCAAAAAAGAAGAAATAAATGTATAAGGATTATAAAGGAAATAACAAACCAACATGATTTGTAGTCAGTATGATTGTCTATGTGGAAAACTCAAAAGAATCCTCAGATAAATTATTAAAATTAATAAGAGAGTTAGCAAGGTTGTTGTATATAAAATCTGTGTGTGTGTGCCTGTGAAAGTGAATATGTGTTGTGTCAATTGCATTTCCATATGGCAGTAACAGAAAAATTAAATTTCTAATTAAAAAATTGACTTACGACAGCAACCAAAATAAAAGTGCCTTGAAATAAATTTTTAAAAAATATTGTGCAAGTTCCTTGTGGATAAAATTAGAAAACATTTTATTGGAAGATGTTAAAGAAGATACTAATCAATGGAAAGATTTACCATACTAATGGATTGGAAGACTCCGAGTCAAAAAGAGGTCAAAAATCCCCAAATTCATCTGCAGATTTAATACAATTCTTAAAAATACTTGGGGGAAAAAAGATCTTTTTGTGGGACCTGACAAAATTATTCTGAAGTTTATATGAAAGAATAAGCAACACACTCCCGAAAAAAACCCAAAAACCAAGGTGTATAGATTTGCTCTATCAGACATCAGTAGTAATTAAAATAGTGTGCATTGGTGCACAGATAGACATTGGTGCACAGGCTGACCACCATTACAGAACAGAGAGCCCAGAAACAGACCCACACATATGTGGAAATTTGATTTATGAGAAAAGGCACGGCAGAGCAGTGGGGAAAGATGAGTCATTCAATAGGTGGAACTGGAACGTTGATTATCCATTTGGGGAAAAATAAAGGAAATTGACTAATGCACAGATAGAACAATTTCCAGTGGATTAAACATTGAACTATGTATGTATAGTTATACATATATATTGGGTTGACCAAAAAGTTCATTTGGGTTTTCCCATAAGATCGTAAAGGAAAAATCCGAACGAACTTTTTGGCCAACCCAATAGAGAGCTAGATAATGTAAAAGAATATACTTATGATATAGGGTAGAGAAGAATTTCTTAAGAAACAAAAAACAGACCATAAAAAAAAATTTGATAAGTCTGACTGCCGAAAAATTTTAAAGGTATCAACAGGCACAATAAAGAGAATAAGCTAAACAACATACTGAGAGAACATTTTGCAACACATTTATCTTACAAATGCTTAGAATCCAGAATATATAAAGAACTCTTATGAATGAATATGCAAAGACAAACTCAGTAGAAAAATGTCAAAAGACTTGGATAGGCATCTCCCAGAAGAGAAAACATGAATGGCTCATCAACATATAAAAAGATACTCAATCTCATTAGTAAACAAGAAAATACAAATTAAAATGACAATGAAATACGATTTTATGTTTACCAAGCTGGCAAAATTTTAAAGTTTGACAATACTAAGTGTTGGTGAGGATATGGACCAATGAAATTGTTCAAACGTTGCTAATGTGTATGTACATTGATTCAAACATTTTGGAAAAGAGTTTGACTTTACCTAGTCAAATTGGAACTACACATATTAAATGACCCAGAAATTCCACTTCAGGTTTTGTAATCTAGAAAAAGTCTTGCACTTTTGCACCGAGTCACAGACAAGAATATTCATCATAGCATCATTCGTCATACTCAAAAAAATAAAAACCTCAACACAACCCAAATGACAATCAATAACTGATTGGATTAATACATGGTGATAAATCTGTGCAGTGAAAAGGAATGGCTCACAGCCACACACATTAACAAAAGTAAATCTCAAAAACATATTGTTGAAAGAAAAAAGCAAGTTACAGAAGAATTGTACTATAAGATTCAAATGATTATAAAAAACATCAATGTAAACAATATTTTGTTTAGGAATACAGACACGTGTTAAAACCATTAAGCAACAAGCAACGATTTGGAAGAATCTCTAGAGACTATGCTGAGTTAAAAAAGGGAATCCCAGGGACTTCGCTGGTGGTCCAGTTGTTAAGACTCTGTGCTTCCACTGTAGGGGACATGGGTTCGGCCCCCAGTTGGGGAACTAAGATTCCTGCATGCCATGTGGCCTGGCTGGGGAAAAGAAAAGAAAAGAAAAGCAATCCCAAAGGTTACCCATTGTATGATTCCATTTATATAACATTCTTCTTATTGTTTACTTTTTATTTACAAAATTTTTATTCCATTTTTATTTGTAGTAAAGAAATGCAGGAAGATAAAATTTCAGTTGTTCTAACAGGCTTACCAAAAGGCCTTTGTAACCCTTGACAGTTTCTTAGAGGCAACAAAATCTTTTCTGGTTATGCTTGTTTGTTTAGTTTAGAAACTAAATATGCTCACAGTGATACCTATGTATATTTGAGTTTAGTGCATTATCTTTTAATATCCTACATGGGAAAATAAGGATTTAGGGCAATCGCCCTTCAGTCTCTGATCCCTCTGAAATTAGTTATTTTCTTTTTTAAAAAAATTAATTTTCCATCTTTATATTACTTTTATATTTTGTATTATTTTGCTAGGGCTCCATAACATTCTTTTTTTTTTTTTTTTTTGGTAAATCTTTTATTTTTTGCCCTATCCTTTTTTATGTATAAATTTATTTATTTTATTAATTTTTATTTTTGGCTGCGTTGGGTCTTCGTTGCTGTTCACAGGCTTTCTCTGGTTGCGGTGAGCGAGGGCTACTCTTCGTTGTGGTGTGCAGGCTTCTCATTGCAGTGGCTTCTCTTGTTGAGGAGCATGGGCTCTAGGCACGCGGGCTTCAGTAGTTGTGGCACATGGGCTCAGTAGTTGTGGCTCATGGGCTCTAGAGTGCAGGCTGAGTAGTTGTGGTGCACGGGCTTAGTTGCTCCGCAGCATGTGGGAACTTCCCGGGCCAGGGTTTGAACCCATGTCCCCTGCATTGGCAGGCGGATTCTTAACCACTGGACCACCAGGGAAGCCCCCCATAACATTCTTGAAATAACAACGTCATAAAAATGGAGAAAAGATTGGTTGTCAAGAGTTAAGGATTTGTAAAAGGTCAAGCAAGGGATCCTTGTGTGATGGGACTGCTCAGTGTCTGTAGTAGCTGATACACGAGCCTGCACCTGTGATATAATTGTTTAGAATCAGACACACACACACACCCACTCACACACCAGTGAGTACAGGTAAAACTGGGTAGATCTGGATAAGACCTGTGGGTTGTCTCAGTGTCAATATCCTGCTGATAATACCCTCTCTCGTTCCGTAAAATTTACCATTGGGGAAACTGGATGAAGGGCACACCACTGCATGTGAATCTGCATTATCTCAAAATTAAAAGTTTAATTAAAAAAAACTGAACGTTGCTAAGAGAGTTGATCTTAAAAGTTTTGATCACAAGGAAAAAAACTGTAAGTATGTGTAATGATGGATGTTAACTAAATTTATTGTGGTAATCATTTTGCAATACATATGTATATCAAATCTGCATTGTACACCTAAAACTGATAGAATGTTATATGTCAGTTATATCTCAATTTAAAAAAACAGTAGGCAGGGACTTCCCTGGTGGTCCAGTGGTTGGGACTTCACCTTCTAATACAGGGGGTGTGGGTTCGATACCTGGCCAGGGAGCTAAGATCCCACATGCCTGCAGGCCAAAAAACCAAAACATAATACATAAGCAATATTGTAACAAACTCAATAAAGACTTTAGAACTGGTCCACATCAAAGTTAAAAAAAAAAAAAAAAACAGTAGGCAAAGCAAGAAAACGATTGATACAAAAGTCAGGTGAATGCTGCTCACTTGGAGAGAGGAACGGGTCTGAAATTAGTGTGGGATAAACAGGGAATGGGGTGGGTGTTCCAAAGTACTGGTAATACCGTATTTCTCAACCTGGGAAGTGAGAATAATTGTTGTTGTTATTTAACCATGTATACATATTATACACATTCTTGTCTATGTAATATGTTTGACAATATTATTATTATTATTATTATTTTTTTTTGCGGTACGCGGGCCTCTCACTGTTGTGGCCTCTCCCGTTGTGGACCACAGGCTCCAGACGCGCAGGCTCAGCGGCCATGGCTCACGGGCCCAGCCGCTCCGCGGCAAGTGGGATCTTCCCCGACCAGGGCACGAACCCGTGTCCCCTGCATCGGCAGGCGGACTCTCAACCACTGTGCCACCAGGGAAGCCCTTGTTTGACAATATTTTTAAAAATAAAAAACAAAACCAGCTGATGTAGCACGCATGAGCCCTGCTTGAGGAAAGCCAGTAACTTTGCACACCTTCCCTTTTGGGTAATTTTCCCTTAGGAGTCTCACCTCCTCACAAGGGAGCCAGAAGATTGCTTTCTCAGACTCTCTTGCTGCTGGGTGCAAGCCTGTGACCCGGGATCCATGACCGGGGTTCACGCACACACTGGGTTTAGCACAAGGAGCGGGGGTCAGGGTCCTGGAGGCCTGTCCTGTGCTCCGCGAGGATGGGGCTCCGGGCACGCGGACCACGGCGACAGAGCCCCTACTGGAGACGCCCGGAACTGCAGTCTGAGCATCGTTTCGGGCGGCTCCCTTCGGAGACTGATTCTATGGTCTCCTGGAGATTCCACGAGCTACCTAACAACCTTTCATAAATTCCTTTTCGGATTAAACAAGCTAGAGTGGAGTCCGTTGCCACATCTTGGGTCATCTATTCTGCAACTGGCATTGTCTCCAGGACCTCATTAGGTTGTCTTCCAATCAATGACAAGATTATGAAGTCTCATTCCCACGCTACTATAACTCAAAATAAAAACAACACGAACCACAAAATATGTATCCTTATTTTAAATCTTTTCTTTCTAGAATAATTTGCAAGGTTCTGGTTAAACTCCTGGACGTGAAACTTCTCTCTCTCTTCTCTCAGCCCCTCTCATGCTCTTGCTTTTCTGGTGCCCTAAGCTGACACCTAATCTGCCTCTAGTCCTGCACTGTCCAAAACGAGAACCACCAGCTTGTCATATGTGGCTGCTGAGCACCTGGAAGGTGGCTGGTCTGAACTGAGATGTGCTCTAGGTGTAAAATACACATTGGACTTTGAAGACACTACTGAAAAAAAAAAGACTGCAAAATATTTCATTAATAGTTTTGTATATTAATTTATATGTTGAAATGATAATATTTTGGATATATTGCATTAAATAAAATGTATTATTAAAATAGAGTCCAGGGTTTTTTGTTTTGTTTTTTACTTTTTAATGTGGCTACTAGAAAATTTAATGTGACATCTGTGGTTCGAGATGTAATTCCATCTGACAGTGTTGGTCTAGACTATTAATGACCAGCATGAGGAGCCTATGCTGTTCTGGATGGCTGTCCTTCAGCATCCCCACGTGTTCCTGGTCAGCATTGTGATTTGGGGGGTGACAGGGAGGTCGCATTGAGAGACCAGGACTTGGCTTTGGACCATGGCTCTGCCACTGACACACTCCAGGGACATGGCAAAAAGTCATTTCAATTCTCTGAACCTCAGTGTGTTCATCCCTAAAATGGGACGATAACGTGTCTCTTACCTACTTCACACAGTTACTGTGAGTATAAAATGGGATCATATTTGTGAATGTGCCTGTAGGAAGCATTTTCCTATTGTTTAAATGCCAATGACCAATGTTAATCGAATGCCTTCTCTAATCCAGACACTGGGTAATATGCACTAGCCACGTTGTTTCACTAAGTAACCATCTGTGGGAGAGAAAAACTCTTTTTATACCCACTTCACAAGTGAGAAAGCAAAGGTTTAGAAAGTTCAAGGACCCCTTTTCTCGAGCCCCTCGTTAGAAAAACACCAGATGCCGAGAACATCCATCCTACGCTCAGCAGAAACCAGCAGCATGTCCATCAGGGTCCCCAGCCAGCCTGGGATGTGCCATGCGGGGGACACCCCCTCGCCTGAGGGTTACTCTGTCTGTAAACACACTCAGAATCTTCCAAGAACAAGATCTCGGTGTCTCTTCCATACTGACAAGCTCTCCCTGCTCCTGGGCGCACCTGTGTCTGGGGAAGGGCAATGTCTACCTGTGGAGGCCACCTGGTGTCTCCACCTGCCCCCTGGGCATCCATTCCCCTGTCTTCCAGTAACTGAACATGCGGTTCTGGACAGGCTGACTCCACGCCTCCTGCGGGAGGTGGGTGCTTAACTCAGCTAATTAGAACCTTCAACTTGGCCACAGGGCAGAGATCCAAACTGAACCAGTGCTGGACAAGAGCTGTTGCCGAGACTCCGATTCCCTTGAGATTGAGAGAGCATGCGACACAAGCCCGGGGCAGGCGACCACCTTTGCCACTAGCAGCTGCCTGAGAATGCTGCCAACACAGAGGAAAGCAAAGCCAAGAGATGGAGAGAGCCAGACTGAGTCCTCATGACAGCCTGAAGCAAATCTACCCCTGGAAATGTTGAATAAATTCTCTTTCATATTCTTGCTCAAGCCAGTGGGAGTTGTGCTTTCTTACTTTCTACCAAGAGTTTCAACTAAATACCTAATAAAAATGACACTTGTTCGCTTCTCTGCTGTCCTGTGATTCATGGAAATGACAGTGTGTCCCTTCCCCATGAACCACAAGCTGGGTTTCCAAAGGCCACCAGACCACAATGACTTCTTAGCTTACTCCTATGAGACAGAGGGCATGCTTCTGTAAATTAAGTATGTACATGAGAAACAACAAATCTCCATCATTTGGGCACCATATAAATATAAATAGATAAATGGCTTGGGAGTGAGTTGATTATCACTGTGAGTTACGGATCTAATCTTCTAAGATGCTTACAGGTGTTACGAATCCAGATCCACACACTCAGATATAGGGACAACGTCACAATTTTATTTTCTTTTACCTGACCCCAAGCTCCCATCCCAATGTGGTGGGTTTGCCATGAAGCCACCTTCTCTACCTTTTCTTCTAGATCCTGTCCCCAGTGAGGGGCATGAGGGTCCTCACTGCTTCTGGTTCCTGGGATCCAACCTCCCTGCTCTCCCTCAATCCACACCTCTCCCCACAACTTGTGAGTTTAGGTTTTCTTTAAAGACTGCAAGAGAGATGTCTCAAAAGCCTTTGCTTTTTCAACCCAGACCTCCCCAAGGACTAGAAGGCATCAAGGAACATCTACCTGATTGGTACTGATGGAGGAAAAATTACTACTTGAACATAATAAAAGTTAATATCTCAATAATTTTCCAACCACAAGGCTTCCCAGCAACGAACTCAACAAGGCAAGGCTCTGTGGCTGTTTGAGGCGTATTTACTGGTCTCAGGTAAACACGAACATGGAAGCCCCAGGTGAGAAAGTTGTTCTCTTTTTAATTCTCTTTGACTTTTCTGATTAGGTCCAGGAGAAAGTCTCAGCTTGGTGCTAATAGGTCTTTAACTCCTTTCTAATACTGGCAAGACTCCCCTGTAAGGAGCAAGCCAACCTCAGGCTTTGATCCTCTGTCAGGCAAGCAATGGGTACCTGGTCAAACTTTAACAACATCATTCTGTTGGTGTATGTTGCTATCTATATTTTCAGCTTCCCCCCTGTTTATGGCAAGTGATATTGGCTTTCTATTTCTTGTAGTGATGTGAAATGTCCTCTTTATTTATCTATTTTTATATTCTATTAGATTATTTTATTTATTTAATTTTTGAAATTGAAGTATAGTTGATTTACAATATTATATTTGTTTCAGGCATACAGTTTACTGATTGAGTATTTTTACAAATTCTACTCCCTTAAAAGTTATTAAAAGATGATGGCTAGGGGAAAGCAGGGAGGGGGTGGTGGTGGGATGAATTGGGAGATTGGGATTGACATATATACACTAATATGTGTAAAATAGATAACTAATAAGAACCTGCTGTGTAAAAAAATAATTAAATTTAATTTAATAAAAAGATGATGTCTATAATTCCCTGTGCTGTACAATATACCCATGTTACTTATCTATTATATACATATTAGTTTGTACTCCTTAATCCCCTATCCCTCTCTTGCCCCTTCCTGCTTCCCTCTCCCCACTGGTAACCACAAGTTTCTTCTCTATATCTGTGAGTCTCTTTCTGTTTTGTTATATTCATTCACCTGTTTCATTTTTTAGATTCCACAGGTAAGTGAGATCATACAGTGTCTTTCTCTGTCTGACTTATTTCACTAAGCATGATGCCCTCTAGGTTCATCCACGTTGTTGCAAATGGCAGAATTTCGTTCTTTTTTATGGCTGAGTTAAAATTTCCTTTTTATTTATTTTTAAATTTTATTTTATTTATTTATTTTTGGCCACGTTTGGTCTTCGTTGCTGCGCATGGGCTTTCTCTAGTTGCGGTGCATGGGCTTCTCATTGCCGTGGCTTCTCTTGTTGCGGAGCATGGGCTCTAGGCACACAGGCTTCAGTAGTTGTGGCCCGTGGGCTCAGTAATTGTGGCTCGCGGGCTGTAGAGCACAGGCTCAGTAGTTGTGGCGCATGGGCTTAGTTACTCCACGGCATGTGGGATTTTCCCAGACCAGGGCTCGAACCCGTGTCCTCTGCATTGGCAGGCAGATTCTTAACCACTGTGCCACCAGGGAAGCCGTAAAATTTCCTTTTTAAATACATTTATTTAATGATGAATTATTTAAAGATAAGTATTAGGTAGGTAATATGTGTTAATCTAGATTATCTAAGAAGCAGATACCAAGAAGGAATTAAATGTGTAAAAAGTTTATTAGGGGATATGCCTGGGAGAAAATGGAAAGGAGGGAATTCCCCTGTGGTCCAGGGGTTAGGACATGGTACTTTCATTGCCTGTGGTCCTGGGTTCAATCCCTGATGGGGCAACTAAGATGCTGCCAGCCACGTAGTGTGGCCAAAAAAAACAAAAACAAAACAAAACGAAACCAGAGAGGGGACTGGGAAAAGTTTGGAGAACTGTCCGACCAGACTCCAGTCCGGACCCCAGTGAAGGAGAGTGGGAGGGAGGGAGGCTGGGTGGATGGTCTTAGACAGCCGCGAAATTCTAAGGCCGAGTCAGCAAGGCCTCAGGGAGTCCTCAGCCAAAGTCACCTCTCAGAGGGGCCTCCTGGGGATTGGCGGCGGCCTCAGTATCCCTGCTGTGCTCAGTCACCGGCTGGAGCAGCCCCCTGCTTCAGAGCAGCAGCCGAGGTCCAGGGCCAATCACACTCCCGCAGGTGGGGACAGGAGAGGCATGTTCTCACGGCCACCATGTGATGGAACGGTGGTGCATACATAGAGCTAAGATACCGCAGGCTGGTGCTGGAGAGAATGATTTGGGGCCAATGTCGTTCTAAAGGGAGGCGGCTTTTCAAGTGGGGGAGCTGACGCCTCCATGTCCTCTCCTCGCCTGAAAAATGCCCCGGAAACCAGGAATGTGATATTATATGGAAAAGGGGTCTCTGCAGAGGTGATTAGGTTAAGGATCTTCAGATGAGGAGGTTATCTGGGATTATCTGCTGGGGGGAAGGTAAATGCCATGACAAGTGTCCCTGTAATAGGAGACAGAGGGGGGCGTCACACGGACGGAGGAGGAGACCATGTGAGCACAGATGCAGAGACTGGAGTGATGCGGCCACAAGCTAAGGAACGCCAGCTGCCCCCAGACCTGCAATAGGCAGCAGCAGTCTCCTCTGGAGACTCCAGAGGGAGGATGGTCCTGCTGACACCTGGATTTCAGCCCAGGGATACGGATTTCAGACTTCTGGCTTCTACAACTGTGAAAGAATACATTTTGGGGACTTCCCTGGTGGTCCAGTGGCTAAGACTCCACACTTGCAGTGCAGGGGGCCTGGGTTCGATCCCTGGTCAGAGAACTAGATCCCACATGTCGCAACTAAGTGTTTGCATGCAGCAACAAAGATCCCCCGAGCAGCAACTAAGACCCAGCACAGCCAAATAAATAGATATTTAAAAAAAAAAAAAAGAAAGAATACATTTCTGTTGTTTAAGCCACCAAGTTTGAAAAAGAAAGAATACATTTCTGTTGTTTAAGCCACCAAGTTTGTAGTAATTTGTTATAGCAGCCCCAGGAAACCAACATCCATCTTCCCTTCCTTCTTTTCTCCTCTCCTTTCTTTTCTCCCTTCCTTTTGTGCTTTTTTCCTCCTAATTTATATTCTCTTTAACCACCTTCTGGGTTTGTTTTTTGTTGTTGTTGTTTTGGGGTTTTTTTTGTTGGTGGTGGTTTTTCTTTTTTTTTTTTTTTTTTGGTTTTACTCTCCTTTTTACTGAATCAGCATGAGTAATTTTACTTGCTAATTAATGCACCTTATAAGTCTATTTTTAAGAGAATTTTGTGACTGGCTCTGAATGTTTCTTCTGTTTTGTTTTCTCGTCTTCTGATTTCCTTCACTTTTCCTAAGTAGACCTTCTATTATCAAAACTCCCCAAACCTGGAAGTCAATATCACATTCATTTCCCCATCCTGCTAGGTGATGGGGACCCGAAGGGGAACAAATCTGGGCTCCTGACCTCCAAGGGTCACATCGAGGGAAGGAGACAGAAATGTAAGTTTAAAATGAGTCCTAAGTCTTTCACGTGCTTTGATAAAAGCCTGTCCTGGGTATTGCTGGGCAGAGGATGCAGTTAATTCTATCGCAGGGTGAAGGGTAGGGACTCTCCCTTAGAGGAGGTGACCTGGAGTCCTGATTTCTAATCCACAGTGGCCACAGTCCATCATTGTTGCATATTTACAACCTACCAAGTGCCAAGCAATGAGCTACTTAGGGAAACATGGCTGACACAATGTGGCCTACTAGATATCCATTCTCCATTTTTTCCTTGGTGACAGACCTCCAATTTCATGTGGCATAGTAACGTACCAAGCTGCACTCTCTTTCTCAGCCTCCCTTTCAGCTAGTTATGGCCTTGCGACAGTTTCATCCAAGGAGTCCCAAGCAGAACTCGGCTTGGATATGATGTCTGGAGGTGTGGCAGCCATCTTGTGACCATGAGGATGGCAGCATAATGATGAAAGCCCATGTGCCAATGTTGGCAGAGCAGAAAGAAACAGCATGAGACTTTGAAGGAATCCTTGAGCAGCTGAAGGAATGCCTGCAACTGTTCATTTTCATATTCTTTATAACAAGAGAAAAATATCCTGTATTGTTTAAGCCACTGCTAAGAGAGAGAGAAAGCGAAAGAGTGTGGGGGAGAGAGTCTATTTATAATAAAGAGTAGGTTTGTTTCACAGCTGAATGACTTTGAGACTTTCTCCTTGGTACTTCACCAAGTCCCCTCCTTTGGAATCCTAGCAGGCTCTGCAATAGCTTTGACCAATAGATATGGTGGAAGTGAGGTTGTGCCAGATTCCAGACTGAGAAGTTTCTATTTCCTGTCTCATTGAATGCTCACTCTGGGGGAAGCTAGCTGGCATGTAAAAAGTCCAAGTATCCTGAGAGGAAGCCCGAGCTACCTATGGAGAGAGGCCACATGGGGAAAGCGAGATGCCCAGCCAGTTCCAGCTGCTCCAGCCACTCCAATCTGGGGCCAGGCATGTGAGTGAAGGCAACCTAAGCCCTGGGCACCATCTGACTACAGCTACCCGACTGAGACCACTAACGCCCAGAACCGTAGGAGATCATAAATAGTGTTTCAAGCTCCTCAGTTTGGGGGTGGATTGGTACACGGCAGTAAGTACCCAGGACAGGCAGACACTATTATTATCATCATTTTTGAGTTGGGGAGACGGAGAATGAGAGTACTTCTCCAGTAAGATCAAGCCAAGATGTGGCCAACCTGCTAGGAGCTCTTGTTGTCTGACTCCAGTTGTCCTGGTTTGGAGAACTTGAAAAGAAAGATGTGACCAATAGTGTCAGGGAAGTGTTCAGGGAAGTGAGGGCAGAAGAGTGTTCCCTGTTTTGGAGAATCCTAGGCTGAGCAGGTCTGAGAAAGGAACACGGGCAGATCAAGACTGCATGGTGCAAGGCATGAGCAGAGACTAAGGATGTGAAGAAACAGCAGAGACAAGTCCTTCAGGATGCTTGGCTGTGAAAGGAAGGAGAGAGACAAGTTCATATCTGGGAAGATCATCCAGTGTAGGAGGGATTATTTTATTTAACCTTTTTATGATAGAAAATTTCAAATATACAGAAAGTAGAAAGAATAGTATAGGGACTTCCCTGGTGGTGCAGTGGTTAGGAATCTGCCTGCCAATGAAGGGGACACGGGTTCGAGCCCTGATCCGGGAAGCTCCCACATGCCGCGGAGCAACTAAGCCCGTGCGCCACAACTACTGATCCTGCGCTCTAGAGCCTGCAAGCCACAACTACTGAGCCCTCGTGCCACAACAACTGAAGCCCGAGCGCCTGGAGCTCTTGCTCTGCAACAAGAGAAGCCACCGCAATGAGAAGCCCATGCACCGCAAAGAAAAGTAGCCTCCATTTGCCGGAACTAGAGAAAGCCCACATGCAGCAATGAAGATCCAACACAGCCAAAATATAAATAAATAAAAAATAAAAAAAAGAAAGTATAGTATAATGAAGCCCCCAGTACCCCTCATCAGCTACCACTAATCCTCCAGTGGCCCCTCTTCCTTTATTTATGTCCCCACCATTGGGCTCATTTTGAAATATATCCCAGATATATAATTTCACCTGTGAGTATTTTAGTTCATATTCTTAAAATATAAGGATCATAAACAACATAACCACAATCAGTTATTATTGACGTGTCTCATAAATCTCTTTTAGATTTCTTCTCCATCTCTTTTTTCCCCCCTTACAATTAATTTGTTCAAGAAGCCAAGTCATGTATCTGGTAGAATTTCCCACAATTTAGATGTGCTGATTCTATCCCCCTGGTGCTAACATGTTCTGTGAAGGGGTTGTTGGATCTAGAAGCCAGGTCAGACTCAGAGCTTTTTGGCGAGACTGCATTTGAATTCTTCCATTAAGCAGCATAAAATATCTTGTCCCTCGTTTTTGTGGTTTTAGCAGCCATTGATGAGCATCACCTATATCTGTTATTTCATTAGGGATTTATAGATTGTTATCCTCTAATTCTATCATTCCTTCTTTATTAGCTCGAATGTTGCATAAAGAGAAGCTTCCCCTTGTCAGAAATGTATCCTTGAGATACAGATAAAGTACGATAAATGCTTTATTCTGGAAGGGTCATTTAAACAGTGGGGACACATTTGAGAGTCCTCTTGTCTTCAATGTTCTTCTTGCTCAGCGTCCTGCACCAGACACTCTACAATCCTGCATTGTAACCACTCCATCCCCAGTACCCTTGATGCTTTGGTCCTCTCTCCCTTTGTCCTACAAATCTGAAAAAACTCCACCCTGAAAGTCCTGTATCATCCCCCTTCTCTGGCCCTGTCCCTGAGCTGGTGAGCATTGCTGAAGAAAAATGACCAACCAGGGCCGGCTGGTTTCACAAACCCCAGGCCCACCTTCAATTCAGTTCCACAGCCCAAATCTGTTTCTCTAAGAATGCGCCACTGAGGCATGAGATGTGCCTAGTGAGCTAAGGAACTAAATCTCTACTTTTAGTTAATTTAAATTAAGTTAAATATAAATTGTCTAATGTGGCTAGTGGCTACCATACTGGACAGCACAGATTATAGAACATTTTTCTGGTTTCAGAAAGTTCTATTAGGCTGGTCTAGGAAATTGACTTTTTGTTCCCTAAGACAACAAGTTCTTACATTTTCCCCTTGCCTCAAACCTCCTCCATCATCTTCTCCACTCTGCTTTCATTCTTCCCTGAGAATACAGAATATGAAAGTTTCCAGACACACTCTTCATTCTTTATGGCGGTTATGGAAGCTCCCTGGTACAAGCTTGCTCAATGTTCCACATCTAATCCGCCAAACCTATGCACACTTGCTACCATGGGGTAAAAGTCCAGCTCCTACCAGAGGCCAAAGCCCCTGTGATGCTCCAAATCCAGCCCCATTTGCAGAATCAAGGACTTTGCCCCTTTGCTTATCCCTTTTTTTCTGTATCGTCCATCTCTCTCTATCAATCACTCCCATCAACAAATAGCCTTCATCTTCAATCTTTAAAAAGTCTTCCTTTATCCCCCCTGCCCTCCAGTTTTCTGATGCCCATTCATATCAAAAGTGTTTATTTTGCCAGTGGGTCTCAAGCTGTCGTCCTCAAGCTAGCTCAGCATGACCCAAGAATTTGTTAGAAATGCAAATCACCAGGCGATACCCAAGACCTCTGGGCCCAGGAATCTGGGCTTTACAAGCCCTCCAGGTGATTCTGATAATTATTTGGGCTTGAGAACCACAATATGTTCTCTACAATACGTACCTACACTTTTTCACTCTCTCTTCACTCTTCCTCCCATGAACCCCCTCCAGCTTGGCTTTTATTCTCAACTCTTCCTCAGAGCTTGGTGCTGATGCCTTTCACCTCCCTACCTGCATTCTTTCCCAAGGAAATCTCACCCATTCCTTATTGTTAAGTCTCTTGACCTTCAAAGTCATAGATGCAACCCACACCTTCCTTAGAGTTCCAGATTCCCCCGGATCAGCTGTTTATTTGCTATCTCCATCTGAGTGTCTCCTGACCATCCCAGTAAGTCTGAAAAAGTCTTGACGGTTTCCTCGAAATTTCTCCTCCTTCCACCCCGTCCCTGCCCCAGCCTTCCCTGCATCAATAAATGGCATTCATTCAGCAGCCCCAGAGGAAGCATCCTTGATCCCTCCTTTCTCTCACCACCCCTCTGCATCCTTAATTCCTCTTTGCTGTCTAAGGCGTGGACAGCTGTGGGGAGGGCAGTATTGTGCTACTGCACCGTCCTCAGGGAAGTGAAGCCTGACTCTCCATCCTCAAGTGTGGGTTGCACAGCAACTTTTTTTTTTCAAAGAGGACAGTACAGAAAGGAAAACAAGAGTAACTTTAGTGGAGAAACCTGATAAACACTACCTCATCCAGGTGATCAAGATCGACATCAAATGTGGTAAGTCATGTGCATAATACGCACTCTTGATAAGACGTGATGAAAATGGCACTTTACCTCCCCCCAAACTTATAACCCAGCCTCACCATGAGAAAAACCTCAGATAAATTCCAGTTAAGAAACATTCTACAAAATACTTGCTTGTACTCCTCAAAACTGACAATGTCACCAAAAAACAAGGAAAATCTGAGAAACTGTCACAGTCAAGAGGAGCTTAAGGAGACCTAATGACTAAATGCAATGTGGTGTCCTAGGTAAGATCCTCGGATAGAAATAGGACGTTATGTGGCCATCATTAAAAAGTCTACAAATAATAAATGCTGGAGAGGGTGTGGAGAAAAGGGAACCCTCCTACACTGTTGGTGGGAATGCAAATTGATGCATCCACTATGGAGAACAGACCTAAGGATGGATAGATAGATAGATAGATAGATAGATGTGTATATGTGTGTACAGATAGGTGGGTAGATATCCTCTTGGTTCTGGTTCTGATTTTCCTAGAACCTTGACCAATACAAGGATGAAGCCTGGATTTGCTGGAGCCATCTTGCCAGGCCATCTGAAAAGAGAGCCCACAGAGAGGCTTCCAGAGGCTGAATGAAGAGCCAGGCCCTGTGGTGACATCTGAGCCCCTGAACCAAACTGTGCTTCAAGGCAGAATTACTCCTCATGTTTTCACTTAAATAAGCTAGGAATCCCCTATTTAGTTTAAACCCAATTTGACTTGCGACTAAGATTCCTCATGGATATCAGATGGGGGAGAAAAGGGGTCTCCCCAGGTCAGATTCCTGAGAGAGAGGGGATATTTGCCTCCCTTGGCCCTAGGCTGTTAGCAGGTTTGTGTAGAGAGACATAGGGGTCAGGGGGACAATTCTCTGCCTCCACAGGAGGGAAAACCTGCCTGACCCCTGTGAGGCCAGGCACCCCCAGCCCAGGAGGTATGGCCAGCATGTCCCGCTGGGGCTCCTCCCTGCAGGTTCTCTGAACCCAGGACAGAACAAGCTGCCAGCAACTCGGCTGAACACTGCAATGTAAACCCAGGCAGCATTAAAAAGCAGTAGATTTCCACTTTTCTTCCAGGAATATCTGAGCCCAAAACAGACAGAGCAGGATTTACATGAAAGCGGAGTCTGTCCCCTGAAGTCACCTTCACGAGGACAGGAAGCCTTCCCGTACTCTGTAAACACCTGCCCATGAATGAGCCCAGGCCAACGCTGGACACAAGACTCCCCTCTGCCACCACCAGCAGGTGTGTCCCAAGTCAACAGGCAAAGGCCTCTGGGAGAG
The DNA here is from genome assembly GCF_025265405.1 of Mesoplodon densirostris. Lineage (NCBI taxonomy): Eukaryota > Metazoa > Chordata > Mammalia > Artiodactyla > Ziphiidae > Mesoplodon > Mesoplodon densirostris. The sequence goes on from NC_082676.1 coordinate 68,202,187, forward strand.
GTGGCACTCTTAGCTATCAGACTTTAATAATAGTAATAGAATTTCACAGAGAGCAGATTTTAGAGGCGTGGGTGGGGGTGAGGCAGGGAACCTGGAGTGGAGGCTCAGCCACAGAGGATAAGGGACTCAGAACTGGGAGCCCTGAGGGTGCCTGGTATAGACTTTAAGACAGACCACAGGGGAGATGGAGACACGGGGGACATTCTCTTTCTCAAAAATAAGATCACTTTGTCCTGCATTGAGCTGATTCTCTAAGGCCCATTTCCATGTGGTCTGTGGCTGCTTCCACCCTGTCCTGGCACAGCCAAGTCACTGCCACGGAGACTGTGTGGCCTGTAGAGCCTAAGATATTTACTATCTGGCCCTTTCCAGAAAAAGTTTCCTGACCCCTCTAAACCAGTAGTTCACGAACTGGAGTGGGCATTAGAACCCCTGGCAGGCTTACCAATGCATACATTGCTGAGCCCCATCCCCGAGCCTCTGATTCATTCCATCTGGGTGGGACCCAAGAAGTTGCATTTCTAACAAGCTCCCAGGGACGTGGTGGCTGCTGTTCCGGGGGCCATGCTTTGAGAATCAGTGCTCTAATCTCTCATATCCACACTCAACATTTCTTTCAATGCCTTCCCACAGTTATGGCTTCAAAGGACCCAGAGTACACGGTAATTCTGACTGACTTCGGTGTATTCAGCAGTTCCACAGCTGCAGCCCCTGAGCCCTAAGACCCTGCTGCCTGTGGGGATGTGAGGACAGCTGCCCTGTGAAATGTCTGGGAAAGGGCAGAGGATTAGCTGCTGTAACAAAGTGATCCCCAAATACAGCAACTTAAGTGAAAAAGAGGCTCATTTCTCCCAAGTCAACATTCCAGCTCATGCAGGATGACAGGGTGATTCTGAGTCACGTGGACATCAGAGACCTGCTTGCTTTCCATTCTGTGGCTCCGCCATCCCCTGGGTGTTTTTTTTTTTTTTTTTCTTTTTTGTCTGTATGGTCAAAGGGGGATCCTTGCCATCTCCACACTGAGGCACCCGTGAAAGCCACAGCATGTGGCTCGTTGTAAGCTGTAGGTAACTAGAAATCTGCTCACATCCTTCACATCGGCCGACTTCCGACTGGCCCAGGATGAGAGACTGGGAAATGAGAGACCAGTTAGGCTGCCCTGTATCCAGGACGACGGAGAAGAAATCAGAGAGGACAGTTAGCAGCCGTCCCAGAGCACGGCAGTATTTTCTGGATACTTAAGAAAACAAAGGTTCTCTCATGCTACGTGTCCAGGCCAGGTAGCTAGAGGCTTGCCCCAGATCAAAAGAGAAGTGCTACATTTTTCAAATCTTGCTTTTTAAAAATTTGATTGAAATACAACATACATATAGAAAAGTGTACAAATCAAAAATGTATAGCTCAGTGAATTTTTTACAAATTGAATACATCCATGTATCCAGCTCATAGACAAGTAACAAAACATGACCAGGGCACCAGAAGCCCCCTTACACTCAGTCCTGTCAAGAGTAACCTCTATCAGCCTAAATCATAGATTAATTTTGCCTATTTTTGAACTTTATATGCCAAGTGTTGGTGGAAATGTAGGGAAACCAGAACCCTCATATACTGTATACCATACTGTATGGTTTCTTCCATATCTAATTCTTTCACTCAACATTTTGTTTGTGAGATTTATCTATGTTTTTTTCATGCAATAAACATGCAATAAATTTCTATTGTTTGTGGGTTTTTTTGTTTTTTGGGGGTTTTTTGCACTGTTGTGTAATACTCTCTTGATCAATGCTTTGTTTATCCATCCTAGCATTGATGGACACTATTTGTTTCCAGTATTTGACTACTACCAGTAGTGCTTCTATACACATTTCTAAACACGTCTCTTGGTGAACATATATTGCATTTCTCTTGGGGTTTACCCTGGAGTGGCATTGCTGGGCCACAGGGATGGGGCAGGTACAAGCTTAGTCTTAGTATTTATTGCCAAACCATTATCCAAAGTGGTTGTACCAGTTCACACACCCATTAGATGTGGTTGCTCCACGTCTCACCAACACTTAGAACTTCGAGCACTGATTCTGATCCAGTTGGACTTTGCTGAGAAGCACATAGACAGACCAATTTTCATTCTCAAAAGTCATAGGATGCCTGCAGAGACACATGTGCAATGTATGATGAGTTTGACACCTCACCCAGTGCTCTCATTCACTGGACTGGGGAGCTCAAATGGAAAGCCCAACATATTTTATAGCCCAGATATAAAATCTGGAGATTTCATATAAAAATCTGGCTATTTTGCCTCGGGGAAAAATGGAAGATCCAGCAACGCAGGGCCTGTGTTCCTTCAAGACCATGATTGGCTGGAGTTGAGTGCAGGTGGTTCCCAGTCCACTGCTCCCACCGTTCTCTACCTACCGTCACTGACCCGCGTCATTCATTGACCTGAGCACCCCGACCGACTGGGGTAGGTAACTGAGTTTCAACACGTGCAGGGGGCTCCCCGGCTTCCCTCCTAGCCCTGATCAAGGCATCCAACATGACCAACTAAGGCACGCCTTACCCTTCATAGGATACAAGGAATGTGTCAGAAAATTCTTCTCTGCCTGAAAACATCTCCACTATTACAACTTTTACTTTGTACTAAGAATTGCTCTCTTTTCACAGGCATATCTTAAATCGAATAAAAGCTACTGAGAATGATGAAACAATAAATTGTCCTTTTGCTGGTGAATACTTCCTGTTTCAGGTATCTTTTGCTGTGCAACAAACCATCCCCACACTTAGGAGCTTAAGACACCATTTTGCTTGAACACGATTTTGTGGGTCTGGAACTTGATGGCAGCACAGGGGGAACAGCTTGTCTCTGTTCTGTGCTATCTGGGGCTTCATCTGGAAGGGCTCAAAAAGCTGAGGTCTGATTAGAACAATTCAACCGGGGTCGTAAAGTCTAGGCTTCAGTCCTTGTTCTTGGCTGGGTTCCCTCCCTTCTGCTCTGCGTGGCCTCTCCATGAGGTTATCTTGGGCTTCCTGACAGCATGGTAGTCTCAGGATAGTTGGACTTCTAACAGGAGGCTAACTTCCCACAGGCAGCAAAAGCAGAAGCTGCCTGACCTTCTTAGAACTTAGGCCTGGAATTGCATCATGTCTGCCCCATTTTACTGGTACAAGCAAGTCACAAGATCACCCCATGTGAAAAGGGGGTTTGAGGGTCTCAGTGGGAAAACTGCAAAGAATGGGTGGCCATCTTTAACCCAGCCTGCCCCTTGTTGCCTCTCTTTCTCTGTCTCCCCTCATCCTTCTCTGTGACTCTGCTTTTGGAACATGTGTATGGAATGTTCCAGGCACTACGCTAGTTATAGAAACACAGAGATAAACACAGTCTTTGCCCTCAAGAAGCTTACAATCTAATGGGCAAGATAAACCAGCAAACTGACAATTACGGTAGAGTGAAAAATGTAATGAAACACGTGCATGCAGGGCCTTTAGAAGAGAGGCCAATATATTGTTCATTTTGTAACCGCCCCACCTAGTTTAGAGCGTGGATCAGGCCCTCTAAAAACACTAACTGAATTAGTGAATGTCATGAACGCTTGAGCATGGATGAATTTCTTTAATCACTTCCTACAAAGAGAAAGAGCTAGATGGATGTTGTGAACAGTTTAATGAAATTAACTGGCTAGTTATTAATTTACCTCCTGAAAAAGATTTCAGTATTAAAAAAAAATTCAATTGTGTGGCATAAGATAGTAATTCTTGTGTGCAAAGTCTTTGAAGCACCCCAAGAGCCTGAAAATTCTCAGGGGGTACTGTTTGAAAATGGAGTGAACGTTCAGAGATCACGGGGACTTATGGAGGGAAAGCAAGTAGAAAGAGGGACCCACACGGGCAGGGGGTCCCGGAGAGCAAGTGAGATGGTCAAGGGTAATTTCATTTTTCTCATTGTTCTGCATGGAAACGTACAGCTTAACTGGCACTTGTCACATTGATGCTTGAGAAAATAAACAAACAGACAAACCCTCGTTTGTTTAAGCTACTGCTTATCAAGTTTTTCTATCACTTGTAATCAAACGTCTAGTTTTTCTAAGACAGTAAAACAGAAAGCAGACCCTCTGGGGGCAGAGGACGGAGAAATAACCACTGCAAAGCTGTCTTGGGTCAGGGTCCCTAGAAGCAGGAGCAGAGCTGAAAATCGGGGGTTCTTGTCCATGTGCTTTATTGGGGGTGCTCAGAGGACAAGCTTGTAAGGCGGTGAGGGGAGCAGGAGAAGCAAACATGAACGTGGTTTCAGGTGAAGTCAGTCTCCGCCTGATCCTGTGCGGAGCGCTGAAGTATAAACTGCAACATTGGGAATCCTTGTGGCAAGGGAACTGGCCTTTTGCACCCCTGGCTGCGACCACCCCAGAGTGTATGTGTGTTTGGGGTGGAGGGGTGGTCGGGGGTGGGGGGCGGATGAAAACTGCGTGGCAGCTCTCATGGTCCAAGGGCAAGCCCTGGATAAAGTTGCAGGTATGAACCTTTAGCAACAGCACCTGCAGCAGCAGGGGAACAGTAACAGGGATCCCAGGAGACCTGGGCAGGACACCAAGAGCATCTGCTACAGAAGATGACTAAATCTTTCTATGATTTAGGACAAACTGTAAAACCTAATTTACATCCCCACCTACAAGAATGGCTGAAGCGTACAATCAGACAAAGCAGAATGTTCCCACAAGCCGGTGAAGACAGGGAGCAATTGGAATCGCTTGCGTTGCTGGCTCCACCACTTTGGAAAAATATTTAGCTGTACCTACTGAAGTTCAACATAGGAAGAAAATCTGATCAAGCCATTCCACTCCTGCAAATATATCCAGCAGAAGCGAGTGTTGATGTCCATCAAAATGCATGTAACATGTCAGCAAATAAAAAGGGATGTACTGTTGATGGATATCAAAGTAATTACCTGAGTGAAAGAAGCCGGTCTCCAGTGGTTCCATACTATGTAATTCCATCTATATGACATTCTCAAATGGACACAACTGTAGGGGTGGAGGCTAAATCAGTGGCTGTCAGGGTTGAGAGGTGAGGGGTAGCACAGAGTTCTTTGGGGCGATGGGACTGTATTGTGGTTGTATAAATCTACACACATGTTAAGATTCATAAAATGGTACAAACACACAAAAAAGTCATCAAATAAATAAACAGAATTTAAAAAAAAGATATGTATGAGAATGTTCATAACATTCCTTATTTACGACAGCCTAAACTGGGAGCTTCCCAAGTGTCCACTCAGGAGAATGGGTGTGTAAATTGCAGTATGTTTGTACTATGGAAAACTACTCAGCACTGAAAAAGAACTAAGTACTGGTACATGCAATGGCAAGCCCACAGAGTGGTAAGTGAAAGAGGCAAGACCCCAAAGAGAATACATCGTAAAATTCCATTTCTATAGTGTTGAAAAAACAGGCAAGATTCATCTAAGAGGATACAAGTCATATCCTCTTGGGGCGACATAAAGAAGGCCTCTGGGGTGTTAGAAATGTGCTCTGTTCTGATCTGGGGGGTGGCTTTGCAAATGCATTCATTTGTAAAAGTTCATTAAGCTGCTAACTTAAGGTTTGCACTTTTACTTGCATAATACCCCCATGTTTTAAAATGCTTAAGATTTTAAAATTATTTTAATCTGATTTGTATAATGGTGTACAAGGAGCTAAGGTTCACCGTCAGCTGTTGGTTCCTTGGAAGCAGGCTTCTTATCTTGGCTCGACAAACACAGACAGGGCACGGTGCTAGGCTCCAGGGACACGAGAGCAAAGATGAGGTCCCTGCCTTAGATAAATATTTGCTGTTGATAATAAAGGGGGTGATGATGTTTAGAATCCACCAAATTCAGGATTGCGTTTTGTCCTGCCTGGTGAAAATGCAGCTGCATGAGAAGAACAAGTGACTGTTTTCCCCAAGAGGAAAAAGGTTTGTAAAAGGACTTATAACCCCCTCGTGGCATTGGAGGGGATTAGACCTTCCTTACTGCAGACCACTCCTAAAGGAAAACCTTGCCATGGACTGTAAAGAGCACAGATCAAAATTCATACCAGAGCCATCGTGAAGCAGGAGCTCTGCGTGCCATTTAGCTTCTAACAGACCTCCTGGGGACGTCTCATTCTTTTTTCTGTCCCCACGTTGGTTTGATTTATGCTCTCTTTGCCTTATGCCTTCATGTGCCTCACAGAAAGTTCCCAAATAAGAATGTAAGCCCGTTCCTTGTAAGAAAAATACTAAACCTTGACTCATTTTTTTGAGGAGGCTATTTATATATGTTAGGTTTGAATGATGTTCTGATATGATTTTTTTTTTAAATTATTTTATTTAAGTGTATGGTATTTTCATTTTATTTATTTATTTATAATTTTAAATTTTTATTTATTTAATTTAATTTATTTTTGGCTGCGTTGGGTCTTCGTTGCTGCACACGGGCTTTCTCTAGTTGTGGAGAGTGGGGGCTACTCTTCGTTGCGGTGCACGGGCTTCTCATTGCGGTGGCTTCTCTTTGTTGTGGAGCAGGGCTCTAGGCACGCGGGCTTCAGTAGTTGTGGCACGTGAGCTCAGTAGTTGTGGCTTGCGGGCTCTAGAGCACAGGCTCAGTAGTTGTAGCGCACAGGCTTAGTTGCTCCACAGCATGTGGGATCTTCCCGGACCAGGGGTTGAAACTGTGTCCCCTGCATTGGCAGGCATATTCTTAACCACTGCGCCACTAGGGAAGCCCCGATATGACTTTTATACTTATCTTTTTCCAAGTTCCCAAATACTATCAGCCTATCCTTAAAATGCAAAACAACAACAAAATAAAACAACAACAAAACCCCATTCCAAACAGAAAGAAACTGAGACAACTGTACAAGTCTTTAACGATTTTAAAAGTACAATGAATATGAAATTGGTTACTATTGGAAAAGGATAGGCATTGTACACGGTTTTCTAATATTAACTCGTTTATTCCACAAAGATCTGTTCATCATCTTTTTCACTTTAGCTCACTTTTACTGACCATGCGGGGAGCACTGTAATAGATAAAAAGCTGTCAGAGACAAACAATACACAGCTTTCACCTCCAGTAGTTTAAAATACAACAGGAGAGACTTCCTTGGTGGCACAGTGGTTAAGAATCTGCCTGCCAATGCAGAGGACATGGGTTCGAGCCCTGGTCCAGGGAGATCCCACGTGCCACGGAGCAACTAAGCCTGTGCACCACAGCTATTGAGCCTGCACTCTAGAGCCCATGTGCCACAACTATTGAGCCTGCATGCCACAACTACTGAGCCCGTGCACCTAGAGCCTGTGCTCTGCAACGAGAAGCCACTGTAATGAGAAGCCTGCACACAGCAACAAAGAGTAGCCCCCTCTCGCCACAACTAGAGAAAGCCTGCGCACAGCAACGAAGATCAAATGTAGCCAAAAAAAAAAAAAAAAAAACCGACAGGAATGAAGAGATCTACTGGTGTGGCAGATTAAATAATAACACAAGAATTAAATGAACTACATATGACCATGTAAGAACTTATTAAAATTCTTACAAAGACATCAAGAACAGGAAAAATGACATCATTAGACATGAGATGATTAAAAGCTATTTCAGTGCATATATTATGCTGCCTTTTTGATAAAAAGGAGGGAAAATATTTGTATTTGCTTGTATACTTAAACTCTGGAAAGACTCGTGAAAAATGAAGACAGAGGTTGCCCTAAGGCGGTGGGAAACCTGGACAAATCGGAAGAAGACCATCTTGTACTTGGAAACCTTCAAGTTTAAGGTCCTGGATTAAAACAAACCCAAGATTTGTTTTAATCAGGTACGTTAAGACACACAGACACAAAAATGACCATGATGAAGGAAGAAAATTATACTTACAGACCCCTAGAAACAGGAAGCACAGCACACAGGGCCACATGGGGAAGCACCAGGGCTGGTCAGGAGGTAGAGGGAGGGGAGGGAAAATGTGGAAAGGAGGCCTCACTGTGGTTTCCAAGGGGAAGCAGGCTTAAGACTGGCTACTTTGACTTCCTGTTACAAGATAAATAAGTACTAGTGATGTAAGGTACAACGTGATAAGTATAACTAACACTGATGTATGTTATATATGAAAGTTTTTGGTTTTTCAAATTTTTTTTGGCTATGCCATGTGGCATGAGGGATCTTAGTTCCCGGACCAGGGATTGAACCCATGCCCTCTGCTGTGGAAGTGCAGAGTCCTAACCACTGTGCCACCAAGGAAGTCCCACTTGTTTATTTTTTTCTTTACTTTCTGTGCTTTTTTTTTTTTTTTGATATGGTACCAGAAACTGTAAGATGATACCTGTGGCCCATGTCCTGCCCCTTGGACAGCACTACTGGACAAAAGAGAGCTCTGTGAACACTCGGCAAAGATTTCCTACGTTCTTTTCTCCCCAGGTCTTGGTCATTCAACTCTTCCTTCAGTGATTTGAAAACCTCATAATACTTCATATATACGTGTATAAACTAGCTGATGTTCATATCTATTTCTTGCCACAAAATTAAATCATAGGGTGTTGCAAGGGCTCAGAAAAGGATTAAATCACCTTGAGCTCTACTTAATTAGAGAGGGGAAGCCATACATTTAACATGTGGGCTGGACACATGTGTTTATCTCCACTCATCCCAGAGGTCACTAAAATAACCACATGCAGATTTAAAAACCACGCAAAGCCTCTTAGGGCACAGAGAACAGGAGAAGTAACAGCCTGTAGAAAAGAGACATCAGCACGGTTTTTAAAGGTGGAAAGTAGATGAATAAGCAGGAATGAACTTAGTAGATCAGGGAACGTTGAAGGCAAATGCTGCCACGGGGCAGGGCTGTGAGGAAAAGCAAGGGGATTAAAAAAAAAGAAGCTGATTTTTGCATCAGAAAACTGGAAAACTCACGAATTGAGGAGTAAGGGGCTGCTGAAGACAAGGGTGTATAAATTATCTACTGCTGAGTAATGAATTATTCCAAAAGATTAGTGGCTTAAAACAAATATAATCATTTATGATTCGTCATGGTTCCTGTGGGACAGGAGTTTCCACCGTGAGATCAGCTCTTCTCTGCTCCAGCCAAAAGCCTCAAAGGTGGCGGCTGGAGTCACCTGAGGATCGTTCACTCACATGTCTGGCGGTTAATGGGGGCTGCTGGCTGGGACCTCAGCTGTGGCTGCTGGGGAAAACATCCACTTGTGGCCTCTCCACGTGGCCTGGGCCTCCTCATGGCTCTGGTACCATAGATGCTAGAGTTACTCTTCAGGCCCTTGCCTAAGCCACCCACTCCTCTGTACATCAAATCCCACCCTCTCCTGCTCATTCAAGGGAATCACTCCAGCAATTCTCCTCTTTCTTCCCCGTACCATCCACGCTTCCCTGTCTCCTAGGTCGCTCTCATCTGGTCACAGGGTTGCTATTGCTGCTCACTCCTTAAAAAACAAAACAAAACAAAACAAGCTTCTGTCAATTTCATTTTCTCAACATCTACCACCCTAAGTCTTTACTTTGCAGCCAAATTCCTCTGCAGGATTGTCTGTATGACAGTCTCCAATTTCTTTCCCCATTCCCTCTGACATCAATTCTAATTTGGCTTTCCCACCCACAGAGAAAACACCAAAGCAGTTCTTTTCATGATCACTGATAACCTCCACATGGAGAACTTGTCAAAGCCCTCTTCTTTCTGGACCCACGAGCATGTGATACAGTTGATCATTCTCTTCTCCTTCATTGGCTCTTGGGACATCCAACCTCTTGGTTTCCTTTCTTCCTCATTGGCATATTTTCTCAGTCACCTTTACTGGTCCTTCATTTTCTCTCTCTTTTTTTTTTTCTTTTTGGCTGTGTTGGGTCTTCATTGCCGCACAGGTTTCTCTAGTTGCAGTGAGAGGGGGCTACTCTTTGTTGTGGTGCGTGGCTTCTAGACTCATGGGCTTCAGTAGTTGCAGCACGCGGGCTCAGTAGTTGTGGCGCATGGGTTTAGTTGCTTTGCGGCATGTGGGATCTTCCCAGACCAGGGATCGAACCTGTGTTTCCTGCATTGGAAGGCAGGTTCTTAACCACTGCGCCACCAGGGAAGTCCCTCTTCATTTTCTCTTGAACCATTTCATGCTGGAGTGTCCTAGGACTCTGTCCTTGGTCTCCCTCTCTGTTCACACTTATTTCCTTGGTAGTGGCATCTAATCACAAGACCTCAAATTCTATGTACATAAAAACTCCCGAATTAATATATCCAAGCAGACCTCAATCTCAAATTCTAGACTTGTGTATCCAAATGCTTACTCAGGATCTCCACTTAGATGTCTAGTACACACCCCACACTTACCACTGGTCCAAGGTCCTGTATCCACAGCCTCTCCCATCTCAGTGAATAGTGACCTTATACTTCCAATCGCTCATGCCAAAAATCTTGGAGTCATTCTTGACCGTCTCCTTCTCTTATACCCCACCCCCAACCTGTGAACAAACCATGTTGGCTCCATCTTTAAAATACACCTAGAATTCACCCACCTCTCATTGTTTCCCTGCTGCTACCCAGAAGCAAGCCACCATCATTTCTTGACTGGATTACTTAAATAGCCTTATGACTGGTCTTTTGCTTCTACCCTTGCTTCCTACAGTCTATTCTCTACCCAGTTACCAGAGATATGCTTTTAAATGGGAAATCAGATGATGCCAGCTTTCTTCTGAAAACCCAGTAACAACCCCTATTCCATTCAATAACAACCACAAAACTAGGAATAGAAGGAAAATTCCTCAACACAATAATGGCCATATATGACAAACCCATAGCTAACATCATACTCCATGGTGAGAGACTGAAAGCTTTTCCCTGAGATCCAGAACAAGATAAGGATGCCCACTTTTGCCACTTCTACTCAGTCTCATACTGAAGTCCTAGCCAGAGCAATTAGGCAAGAAAGGACATCTAAATTGGAAAGAAAGAAGTAAAATGATCTCTATTCACAGATAACATGATTTTACATGTAGAAATCTCTAAGGATTCCACACACTATAAAACAGATTCAATAAATACAGCAAAGTTGCAGGATACAAAAACAATGTACAAAAATCAGTTGTATTTTTATGCATGAATAATGAACAATCCAAGAAAAGAATTAAGAAAACAATTACACTTACAATAGCATCAAAAATAATAAAATACTTAGGAACAAATTTAACAAAGGAAGAGAAGACTTGTACATGGAAACTCAAAGCATTGCCAAAAAAACTAAAGACAAATAAATGGAAAAACATTTCCTGTTCATGAATTAGAAGACAATATATATATATTTTTTTTGTGGTACGTGGGCCTCTCACTGTTGTGGCCTCTCCTGTTGCGGAGCACAGGCTCCAGACATGCAGGCTCAGCGGCCATGGCTCACGGGCCCAGCCGCTCCGCGGCATGTGGGATCTTCCCGGACCGGGGCACGAACCCATGTCCCCTGCATCGGCAGGCGGACTCTCAACCACTGCACCACCAGGGAAGCCCAGAAGACAATATTTTTGATGTCAATGTTACTCAAGTGATCCACAGATTCTATATAATCGCTATCAAAACCCAAATGGCATTATTTACAGAAATAATGAAAAAACAATCTTAACATTCATATGCAATCTCAAGGGACCCCAAATAGATAAAACAGTCTTGAAAAAGAAGAAAAAGTGGTAGGACTCCTACTGATTAAAAAACTTACTGTAAACTTACAGTAATCAAAACAGTATGGTTCTGTCTGACACAAGGACAGGCATATAGATCAATACAATAGGATACAGAGCCCAGAAGTAACCCCTCACATACATGATCAATGGTTTTCAGCAAGGGTATCAGGTTCAAAAAAGAAAATGATGGTGGGAAATTTGGGGGAAAGGACAGTCTTTTGAAAAAATGATGCTTAGAAAATTGGATATAATGAATACAAAAGAATGAAGTTGTAGTATTACCCTATACCAGGAGTCCCCAGCCCCCAGGCCACGGACTGGTATCAGCCTGTTAGGAACCGGGCCGCACAGCAGGAGGTGAGTGGCAGGCGAGCCACGGAAGCTTCATCTGTATTTACAGCCGCTCCCATCGCTCGCATTACCACCTGAGCTCCGCCTCCTGTCAGATCAGTGGCGGCATTAGATTCTCATAGGAGCATGAACCCTACTGTGAACTGCACATGCAAGGGATCTAAGTTGTGTGCTCCTTATGAGAATCTAATGCCTGATGATCTGAGGTGGAGCTGAGGCGGTGAGGCTAGTGCTGGGGAGCGGCTGCAAATACAGATGATCATTGGCAGAGAGGCTTGACTGCACAGAGACCATAATAAATCAATGGCTTGCAGACTCATATCAAAACCCTATCAGTGAGTGGCAAGTGAAAACAAGCTCAAGGCTCCCACTGATTCTGCATTATGGTGAGTTGTATAATTACTTCATTATATATTACAATGTAATAATAATAGAAATAAAGTGCACAATAAATGTAATGCGCTTGAATCATCCCGAAACCATCCCTACCCCCCACCCTAGTCCATGGAAAAATTGTCTTCCACAAAAGTGGTCCCTGGTGCCAAAAAGGTTGGGGATGGCTGCCCTATACCATAGACAAAAATTAAGTAAAAATGGATTAAAGACCTAAGTGTAAGAAGTAAAACTATACTAATTTCTAGAAAAAAACATAGGGGAAAACCTTCATGACATTGGATTTGGTGATGATCTCTTGGATATGACATCAAAAGCACAGACAGGGCCTCCCTGGTGGCGCAAGTGGTTGAGAGTCCGCCTGCCGATGCAGGGGATACGGGTTCGTGCCCCGGTCTGGGAGGATCCCATATGCCGCGGAGCGGCTGGGCCCGTGAGCCATGGCCGCTGAGCCTGCGCGTCCGGAGCCTGCGCGTCCGGAGCCTGTGCTCCGCAACGGGGGAGGCCACGACAGTGAGAGGCCCGCATACCGCAAAGCAAAAAAAAAAAAAAAAAAAAAAAAAAGCACAGACAAAAAAAGAAAAAATAGATAAATTGGATGTCATCAAAACTTAAAACTTTCATGCACCGTTAAATGATGTCCAACATCACTAGTCATTATGGAAACTTAAATTGAAACCACAACGACATACCACTTCAGGCCAATTAGTTTGGCTATTATGGAAAATAAGCACTGCAGAGGATGTGCAGAAGTTAGAATCCTCATTCAGACCCCTTGCATTGCTGGTGAGTATGTGAGATGGTGCAGCCACTGTGGAAAACAATGTGGTCGTTCCTCAAAAAGCTAAATATAGGGCTTCCCTGGTGGCGCAGTGGTTGAGAGTCTGCCTGCCGATGCAGGAGACACGGGTTCATGCCCCGGTCCGGGAAGATCCCACATGCTGCAGAGCGGCTGGGCCCATGAGCCATGGCTGCTAGGCCTGCGCGTCCACGCTCCGCAATGGGAGAGGCCACAGCAGTGAGAGGCCCGTGTACTGCAAAAAAAAAAAAAAAAAAGCTAAATATAGAATTATCTATAGAATCCAGCAATACCACTTCTAGGTATACACCCAAGAGAAGTGAAAGCAGGGAATCAAACAGGTACTCGTGCATCAGTGTTCTCAGCAGCATTATTTACGATAGACAACAGGTGGAACAACCCAAATGTCCATTGACAGATAAATGTATAAACAAAGTGTGATATCTACATACAATAGAATATTATTTAATCTTAAAAAGGCAGGAAATTCTGATACATGCTACAATATGGACGAAGCTTGGAAACATTGTGCTATGGGAAAAAACTCAAATGCAAAAGGTCAAATATATATGATTCTGTTTACATGAGGATCCTAGAATAGTGAAATTCATAGAGACAGAAAGTGTAATAGAAATTACCAGGGGCTTTGGGGGAAGGGGATGGGGAATTATTATTTAATGGGTATAAAGTTTCTGTTTGAGATGATGACAAATTTCTAGTAATAGATAGTGGTGATGGTTGCAAAACATTGTGAATGTACTTAACATCACTGAATTGTATACTTAAAATGGTTAAAATTGTAAATTTATGTTGTGTATATTTTGCTACAATAGCAAGATGAAATATGAGCTAATATGGTTGAGAAAAAAAGTGGAATTTCAAGAGTATACCAGAAATCAATGACAAATGAAATCTGCCAGAGTAGTACAACTCTCAGAGTAGAATAGACACTGCTGATAATAAAGGGAGAGATCTAGAGAACAGAGTTGAGAAAAGTATGCAAAATGTAATTGAAATGTCCAGAGTCTAAAAGGACTAGAAAGCAATGTCCAGAGTCTAAAAGGACTAGAAAGCAATGTTCAGAGTCTAAAAGGACTAGATGTGAAAGGCAGGCAGAGAAAATCCAATATACGCATTAATTGGGGTGTCCCTGAAGAAGAAAACCAAAGTAATAGAACAATATATTTTTAAGATACAATTTAAGAAATGTTCCAGAAATAAAAGAACTATGAATGTACAAAATGAAGGGCACATCATGTCCAAGAAAAAATTGACTCAAAAACATAGTCTAGTAACATTGTTTGGGCTTAAAAGATAAAGTATACTTTAAACAAGCGTGCAAAATAATTTAATAACTGAAAGGGAAAACTAGGCAGCCCTCAGGTCTCCACAGCTGTTTGATTTTAGAAGATTGATAAGTAAAGTCTATATAGCCCTTGTGGAAAGACAACATGACCCAAGAAACAGTGCTTTAGGTACAAAGCCAACACAAAAACATTTTTGAATGCACAAGAATTCAGAAAATGTAGTTTTTATAACCCTTTCTTAAACACGCTAATAAGGGATAAATGGAGAAACAACACTGAAAGTACTGGAAATGACCATTGAATCATTTAAATGTGAGACTAAGATGAAAACAAATGTGGGAATTGTGGTTACAGAACAGAATGTGAATATTATAGACTCTGGCAGTGAAGAAATGATAACAAAAGTTGAGAAAGAATGGAAGTGGGAGGTAGAGTAATTACACATTTCCTCAGTGTTTAGAGCTGGCAGTCAGAAAATATTTAAAATGGATAAATCAAGCACAGAGGTCTAAATGTATTTAAAGCTATAAAGGTAAAGGTTAAAACCAATATTATCTACCACAATTGGGCAGTGGGAAGAATGGATTTATGCTGATTCTGGGATATTTATAGAAGGGAGGAAAAAAAAAAATCTCTCAGGAAAGAATGAAGACTGTGACAAGAGCATCAGACTGTATTGCGGATACGTGAAACAACCTCACTGACGGAGGTGGGGAAAAGTACTGACTTAGTAACTTTGGAAATCCAGAGTCCCTAAGACCAAAACAAAGGAACTGTAAAAAAAGCACAGTACGCTAGCTTATAAACTGGTTTCTCATGAGCGTGAGGGTTAACCATCCTGACACTGTTCTACACATACATGGAAATTGAATAATTAACTAAATGGGTGGTGGATGGTGTGACAATTTAGAGATAAACAAGGGAGGAGACTAGAATGATCCGTGCAGTACAGGATTAGAGTTGGAGACATCAGTAATAACTCACGTTTAACTTAGTATGTGTACATGCACAGGTTAGTATACACACATGTATTTGTTCTGTCAGCTGAGAGGGCCTAAAAGAAACAACACCCCAGGGGCAACAAACACACACAGGCCCCAGGTCTTGGTTTCTAATACCCTTCTTCAATAAAAGGCAGGGCTCCTTGGAGAAATGGCCAACTCTAAGACTGAGACAGGAAATACATGAGATGAACCTGGAGCGTCTTGTAGTGCTAGAAAGTAAGGAAGTACATAACAAATTAAAATCCACCTTGATGGGGCATGTCAAAGGGTACAGGAGCCAACTGAGAGAGCTCCCAGTGGCCAAAGCTGGACCAGTTTAAGCCATAAAATAAGGAATACTGCATTATAGCCCAAATATCAGTCCATCAGTCCATATTGATAAAATGATTGAATAAATTACCAAATGGGGGAGAAGAGAGAAATCTCCAGTGCAGAATTCCAAATAAATTACATAGATTCTTTGTTGAATTCACATTGACCAATTCCAGCACCAGAGGAAAGACTGTGTTGAATTACTGAGAGTCTATTTTCTCCAACATGCCACCTTCCCAAGGGACTTTCAAGGGCAGCTTTGCCTGTGATTTTTGCTTTCCATGGACGGCTGGTTTGAGAAGCTAAGCTTAAAGAGGATAGGACCCTGCTGTATTAACTGCCTGCAAGAGCCCACTACAGGGCCATATGTGAGACAGGGTCCCGTGTTTGCTTTTTAAACAGTACTAATGGTGCTTTATGGGATCCCCTGTGGTGTGATATTTCCGAAACCATTTGGTGCTGGGATTGGAATATTTACACAAAAGATGGTCACTGAAGGGACTTCCCTGGTGGTGCAGTGCTTAAGAATCCGCCTGCTAATGCAGGAGACACGGGTTCGAGCCCTGGTCCGGGAAGATCCCACATGCCACAGAGCAACTAAGCCCATGCACCACAACTACTGAGCCTGTGCTCTAGAGCCTGTGAGCTACAACTCCTGAGTCCATGTGCCGCAACTGCTGAAGCCTGTGCGCCTAGAGTCTGTGCTCTGCAACAAGAGGAGCCACCGCAGTGAGAAGCCCACGCACCACAACGAAGAGTAGCCCCCGCTCACCGCAACTAGAGAAAACCTGTGCACAGAAAGGAAGACCCAACGCACCCCAAAATAAATAAATAAATAAATAAATTTATTTATTTTAAATAAAGGTGGTCACAGGTGCCAATTCGGCCGATGACCTCCACCTTCTTCGTAAACAAACCGTCGCCTCTCTGCCTCATTTCTTCCTCAGCCCTGCCCACAAAACCTTCTCATTCATTGCCTCATGCCTCCAGCCTCACCTGCACATTCGTGTCCGCCATCTATTCCACTTTAAACCCAAGCCTCCCTATTAATACCTCCCACTAGAGTAGGTGAGTAATATTCCCTAAGACAGAAGTGACTTGGAAACCCAGCTCTCCCCCAATAGCTGTGGGGACCTGGCCCCGATTCAAGCCCACACAACAGAAGCCAAATTACACACTCAATGGTGAAAGCATTTTTTCAAATCCCGCCCTTGTGTGAGTGCAGGTGGAACAAGCACTGGGTGACCACATTGTTCAAACAGAGGGAGATGACTGTACCCCCTGCCACTTAGTCTCCATTGCGTGGTTCTTCTCCAAGCCACTGGTCTCCAACTGTCCTTCTTTTTGATGTTTCCACTTACTTTGCAGAGACTGCAGGGGAGTGCAGAGGGTAGTATGTTATTCTAAAGAGTTTGGGGCTTTATCCTATAGGAATGGGGGGCCACTGAGAGGTTTTTGAGAAGGTCAGAGTCATATTTTTGTCTTAGAAAATAAGTTCAATCTGATGGCATTGGTTAGGTCTCCCAGTGGTTTTACTTAGCAAGAAGTATCACGCAAGCAATCAATTTCAAAGGGACTTCAAGGTTTGAAAACAACTCAGTAAGGGTGCGGGAGCCTGCAGCTCCCAGGCTTCCAGAGCACATGAGCTCCTGAGGTTTGCGTGTCACCACCAGCCTCTTCTCCAGCTCTAATCAGAGCTGACTTTAAAGGGACAGGAGCTGTGAGTGAAGCACCACTGTCCCCTCCAGGAGAGCAGTGGTCACTCTGGGCACATCTGGGTCCGTCCAAAGCTGAAAAGGGCAGGAGCTGACGTGATCACTCGACAACCAGGAAACTAGAATAAGGGCAGATACACAAGGTTCTGAAGTTCTGTCTACAAAGCAAATTGTGTTAAATTAGCCATGCTTCCTAATCTTTGTCCCATCCTGATTAACATTGAAAAAAAGGATATTTGTGCATCTCACTGGAATCAACTTGAGGGAGCTTAGATAATTCTAAATGGAGCTTTGTGGATAATATTTTCTTACATTTTCTTTACATGATATAAAAAATAAAAACAAAAATCTATGATACTATAAATTATAGGAAAAAGAATAAAAACAAAGTATTGGGTAGATTTAAATTGATAACAATTCTGTGATTTTTTTTAAATGAAAAAACTAGAGCATGCTTCCCTGCATCTAACTTTTTTATATCAAGTTTTATGTTTAAAATGTCTGCACACAATTCCTGATTCAGACATTTTTTAAAAATTCCTTATTTATTTATTTATTTATTTATTTATTTATGGCTGTGTTGGGTCTTCGTTTCTGTGTGAGGGCTTTCTCCAATTGCGGCAAGCAGGGGCCACTCTTCGTCGTGGTGCACAGGCCTCTCACTATAGCGGCCACTCTTGTTGTGGAGCACAGGCTCCAGACGCGCAGGCTCAGTAGTTGTGGCTCAAGGGCCCAGTTGCTCCGCGGCATGTGGGATCTTCCCAGACCAGGGCTCGAACCCGTGTCCCCTGCATCGGCAGGCAGATTCTCAACTACTGTGCCACCAGGGAAGCCCCCTGATTCAGCCATTTTAAATGATAATCTCTTTAATTTTTTTAAGCATAGTTAATTTATAATGTTGTGTTAGTTTCAAGTATATAACAAAGTGATTCAGTTATATATATATAGCTATACAGTAGGTCCTTCTTCTTTACCTATTTTATATGGTACATAGTGTATAGTACCGCACACATGTTAATCCCAAACTCCTAATTTATCTCCCCCACCCCATCCCTTTTGGTAACGATAAGTTTGTTTTCTATGTCTTTGAGTTTATTTCTGTTTTGCAGATAAGTTCATTTGTATCATTTTTTAACATTCCACATATAAGTGATATCATATATTTGTCTTTATCTGACTTACTTCACTTAATATGATATTTTCAATCTTTGATAGTCATCATGGAGAAAAAACTTTCTTGGTGCAAGAAGTGGTGATAAAATGTGAAGCCATTTTTTTTTTCAGTTCATAATTTTATGTAAGATTTTGTATAGCAGTAGGTCATGTATATAGGTATGAG
Organism: Mesoplodon densirostris; assembly: GCF_025265405.1. Taxonomy (NCBI): domain Eukaryota; kingdom Metazoa; phylum Chordata; class Mammalia; order Artiodactyla; family Ziphiidae; genus Mesoplodon; species Mesoplodon densirostris. The sequence goes on from NC_082676.1 coordinate 68,221,072, forward strand.
CACAGAATCCATGTACCACTTGATTAATCTTCACGGATACCGAGTAGCAGCACCCAGATCAGGAAACAGAATGACATCAGCATCCCAGAAGCTCCATTCACACCCCATTCTCCCAGTAAATACTCTCCCGCTGTGCCCCCCCGCCCCGCCCCCCCCAGCAAAGTAACCACTGTGTTGACTTCTGCAAGTGGGATTTATACAGATATGCTTGCACATGTGTTCGGGTGAACACACGTAGCAGTTCTGCAGGGCCTCCATCTGGGGCTGAAGTTTCTGGGTCACCAGGTTCGCACCTGTTCAGCTCCAGCACATTCAGCTGAAGTGGTTCCAACAGACACTCCCACCAGGAGTACAGAGCATTCCACCTGTTCTATGTCTTTGCCAACATGTGATATTGTCAAAGCCATTATTTTTTAACAATGATTCATAAATTCACAGCAGTCAAAGTTATATTTAAAGCTGTTACATTTAACAGCTCTTTTCTTCCATTAACAACCAGTAAGGTTGATGTTTTTCTCTGACTATGTGACTGGATTTTGAATCCAAAAGAACTCAGACACACCAAGTATTTTGAAACCATGAAACTCTAATGCACAGTTTGGGCAAGCAGGGCGAGAGCGCTCCCGCTGCAGCCAGCTGGGATGTCACCGAAATGCCCTCCGAGCTGCAAATGAACAGACTTCTCCTGAGGATGCAAAGACAAGGATTCCCCTCCCTCCAGGCCGAGGGGGTCCCCATCTCACGACTCCCGGGGGACCACTGAAGGCTCACTGGCTGGGGCGCGGCAGGCATCACCACTCCACACCTGGCTTGGTGCAGTCACGCTGCTAATTCCTCCTCTCAACCAGCAAGCCCAGGAGGTAGCAGGCATATCATCATCCCCACAGTACAGAGGGGGAAACCGAGGCCCCAAGAGGTCAGGGACTGTCCCCACTGAAGCCAGAAGCCCTTTGTTGCTGTAGACCTTCGCTCACAGATGCCACCTTCTGAGAACAACATCCCGCTGGAGGACTGCAGGCTCCTACAAAGGGAGGAATGGGAGAACTGAAAACTGAACCCCAGAGGCCCACGTGAACGGGGCACAGAAGTCAGGTGAACATCCCGAGAGGCCAATGCTATGACCTCAGGACCTACAGATCACCTGTGTGTCCATTCTTAGCGGCCTCCCTTTCTTTCCACTCCTCCCTTTCTTTAAGTAGCTGAAGTATGGAATTGGAAGATTCTACATATACACATTTTCCCTATCACCCGACGATATATGTCCTCTGCTTTAAACTTTTAAACCAGGTTTATCTTTTATGAGTTTAATCTTTTATGTCTTTTGAAAACAGAACAAAAAACCAATTAGGTCGCTCCGTAACTTTCAGGCTGTGAACCCTAGGCAAGTTACCTACTGCTCTGTGCCTCAGTTGCTTCATCTGTAAAATGGGGATAATAATAGCACCTACTGTGAAGATGAAATAAGTTGATACATATAAACGGCTTTATGTTTTTTCACCTTCTTTTAGCAACTTTATTGAAATAGTAATTAACATACCTTGAAGTTTACCCTTTTAAAGTGTACAATTCAGTGGTTTAGTAGATTTACAGAGCTGTGAACCCATCACCATGATCTAATTCTAGAACATTTCATCTCCCCAAAAAGAACTCGTTAGCAGTCACTCCCCACCTTCCAACACCCCCTGCCCTTGGCAACCAGTAATCTACTTTCTGTTTCTATGGATTTGCCTATTCTGGACATTTTATATAAATGGGATCATACAATACCTGGTCTTTTGTGACTAGCTTCTTTTACTTAGCATAACGTGTTTAAGATATCAATATTCATCTGTGTTGTATCGGGTGTCAGTGCTACATTTCTCTCTTTTTTGAGTGTGTATATGTGTGTGTATGTATGTAATTTATTCTTCTTCTTGGTCCTTAAAATTTTTTCTAAAATTTCTTTTTTCCTCAACTTTATTGAGGTATACTTACAAATAAAAATTGTACATGCTTAAGGTGTACGCTGTGATGATTTGCTATACTTATACATTGTGAAATGATTACTACAATCAAGGTAATTAGCACATCCATCACTTCACATAGTTTACCTTTTTTGTGTGTGGTGAGAATACTTAAGATCTACTCTCCTAGCAAATTTCCAGTATACAAGTATTATTAACTATAGTCACCACTGTGTACATTAGATCCCCAGAATTTATTTATCTTACAATTGAAATGGTCAACAGGCACATGAAAAGGTACTCAACATCAGTAATCATCAGGGAAATGCAAATCAAAACCACAATGAGATATCACAGACACCTGTTAGAATGGCTATTATCAAAAAGATAAGAGAATTCCCTGGCGGTCCAGTGGTTAAGACTCCACACTTTCAATGCTGGGGCCCGGGGTTCAATCCCTGGTTGGGGAACTATGATCCCTGCAAGCTGAGTGGCTCGGCCAAGAAAAACAAAAACAAAAAACCAAAAAGATAAGAGATAACAAGCGTTAGTGAGGATGTGGAGAAAGGGAACCCTTGTGCACTGATTGGTAGGAAAGTAAGTTGGTACAGCCATTGTGGAAAATAGTATGGAGGTTCCTCAAAAAATTAAATAGAACTACTGTATGATCCAGCAATCCCACGGTTGGGTATATATCCAAAGAAAATGATATCAGGATCTCGAAGAGTATCTGCATTCCCACATTCATTGAAACATTATTCGAAATAGCCAAGATATGAAAACAACCTAAGTATCCACTGACAGATGAATGGATAAATGTGTGGGATATGTATACAACGAGATATTATTCAGCCATAAAAAAGAAGGAAATCCGGGAGGACATTTTATTATGCTAAGTGAAATAAGCTGGACACAGAAAGACACTACGCTCTCACTTATATGTGGAATCTAAAAATGTCAAAGTCACAGAAGCAGAGAGTGGAATGGTGGTTGCTAGGTGCTGGGGTGTGGGGGAAGTGAGGAGATTCTGGTCCAAGGATAAACAGCTTTAAAATGTGCACGGTGCCTGAACGTGCTGAGGGTTTGCACATCATGAACTGACTTTTTTTACCCTCCCTGTGGGTGTGTGGGCCTCAATTTTAAATCTTCCACCCTATAGTAGAAGCTCTGCCTGTACTTACTTCTGTGATTACTTCAGGACCACCTCTCACTCAGAGTCTGCAGTGGTTAAGCAGGACTTTTCCATTGAGTAGGCCTTAGTGATGATTTACCAGAGAGAGGAAGGGAGTGAAGAACTCAAGACAAGCCGGCACCTGGCTCCCAGAGTGCTGGAAGGTCCTGACAGAGATCTGGGTCTTGAACCTTCTCCTGTGTCAGGTGACGCTGACTCTGGAGCAGTAGATCCACACCTGCACTTAACTTTGGGGAACAGATAATTGCTGTCTTAGTCAGCTTGGGCTGCTATAACAAAAATACCATAGACTGGGCAGCTTAAACAACAGACATTTATTTCTCAGGTTCGGAGGCTGGGAAGTCTGAGATCAGGGTGTCTGCCTGGTCAGGTTCTAGTGAGGGCCTCTTCCTGGTTTGCAGGTGCCATCTGTTTGTGTGTCTAGTCTCTTTTCCTTCTTATAAGGACACTAACCCCCTCATGGGGGCCCCACCCTCATGACTTCATCTAAACCTAATTGCCTTCTAAAGATGCCACCTATTAATACCATCCTATTGGGGATTATGATTTCAACATAAGAATTTGAGGGAGACAAACACGCAGAACATAAGAACTGCTACTTGACTGATAACAATCACCTGTCTCCCTCTTTTTTATTGTGATTATTTGATACCAGTCTGGCTTCCTTCCAGGTGTTCAGCTGCATGAGGGATGGGGGCTGCCTTGAATCTACTGCTCCTGGTACTTTCAATCAGTCTGCTGGGAAATAAAATGAGCCAACCAGCAAGTCTGGACTGTCCTTTTTGAAAATGTATTCATTGGTAGAAACTCTTCAAGTTGTCTCAGAAAACTGTTTTTATTCAAACCTACTGGACACACTTAAAAATATACTGAGACTAGATGGAAATTGTTTAATGAAAAAAAATTTGGTTTCAATGTTTGATGATGTGCAGTCACTCTAAGAACTCTGTAATTTATGTGACAGTAATCACAGAAAACACCCTGCTTATGTTTACAAATAGTTAAACAGATAATCCATTTCTGAATTTGACACCATTAACACATAAAGGATTTTTTTTTTCTTTTTGTGTGGCCACCGGCAGCTTGCAAGATTTTAGTTCCCCATCCAGGGACTGAATCCGGGCCCTGGCAGTGAAAATGCAAATCCTAACCACTGGGCTGCCACAGAATTCCCCATAGGGATTTTATTTTATTTTTTAAATTTTATTTTATTTGGCTGTATTTGGTCTTAGTTGCAGCATGCAGGATCTTTGTTGCGGCATGAGGGATCTTTCGTTGCAGAGCACAGACTTCTCTCTAGTTGTGGTGTGTGGGCTCCAGAGTGCACAGGTGGGCTTCTCTCTAGTTGTGGTGTGTGGGCTCCAGAGTGCACAGGTGGGCTTCTCTCTAGTTGTGGCACACAGGCTCAGTAGCTGCAGCGCATGGGCTTAGTTGCCCCATGGCAAGTGGGATCTTAGTTCCCTGACCAAGGATACGAACCCATGTCCCCGGCATTGGAAGGTGGATTCTTAACCACTGGACCACCAGGGAAGTCCCCCCATAAGGGATTTTAAAAAGTAGAATAACAATACATTTCAAGAAAACAAGTTGAAACATCAGTCATGATAGAATGAAAGGCCATCTCACTCTGACATACATTAAAGACATGCAGCTTTATTGAAGACGCACTGAGTTAGGGGAAAAAAATATCTGGAACCTACCACAAGTAAAAAGCAGTCGAATATAGATTTTTTTTTCTTTAGAGAAACACCCAAATATGTCCTGAATTAAATTGCTTCTAACTCCGAGGTCAGCACAGGGACCCCGTTCTCCAATTCAATGGTACTTCCTCCTCTGCTGAGAAAAATGACATTTGAAAAGGGTATTTGCGTTTTTTTAATTTATTTTTATCTTATTACATTTCTTTTTAAAAGTAATTAATTAATTAATCCATTTATTTTTGGCCACCTTGGGTCTTCGTTGCTGTGCACCGGCTTTCTCTAGTTGCGGTGAGTGGGGGCTACTCTTTGTTGCCGTGCGCGGGCTTCTCATTGTTGTGGCTTCTCCTGTTGCAGAGCACAGGCTCTAGGCGCGCAAGCTTCAGTAGTTGTGGCACGTGAGCTCAGTAGTTGTGGCTTGTGGGCTCTAGAGCTCAGGCTCAGTAGTTGTGGCGCACGCGCTTAGCTGATCTGCGGCATGTGGCATCTTCCCGGGCCAGGGCACGAACCCATGTCCCTTGTATTGGCAGGCAGATTCTTAACCACTGCGCCACCAGGGAAGCCCTTATTACATTTCTTGAGAGCAACATTCACCTCAAGCCATTGATGATCGCACAACAGACGCTGGAACAGCAAGGCACTACAGAGATCAATGTCGAAGAAGCCCTGGGGTGAGGCTAACGGAGACTCAGCCCAAATCAACAGCGTCCACAGTTGCTTGCCCAGGAGGAAGTCTGTCCTTTGGGAATTCTAGTGGGAAAGAATGACTTGATGATAATACCGTTTCACTGGAAAGCCCAACCTCTGTGTGCGCCTTGCACAGTACCTTCTGCGGCGGTTCTCGACGCTCTGCTTTGCTCGATCATTTCGGGCATCTGAGGGCGGGAACTAGGTGTAGAAGGGATGCCTCAAGGATTACCTGGGCGACAAGGGGCCAGCGCCTTTCGTGCCCGCAGGCGAAGACGTGCCGCTGCCCAGAGAGCTTGCTCTGTAGCCAGAAGGCTTTTTGATGTCAAGAAAAACCAGACCTGACCCGCCACCCCACAGCGTCAAGGTGAAAGCAGGTGACCGTGTCTACAGCATCTAACGAGAAAAACTCTATCTCCTGGCACCTCCCCGCCGAAGGGGCAACGAGGCCTGCGTTTGGTGGGGCTGGCATTGCGCGACACAGCCCCGCGCTCCGAAGGGACGCGCGCAGTCGAGGGTCCGCAAGGTACCGGGTCCGGCATCCCGACCCCCGGACTCTCCCGCCGCTGGGGGCGGATGATGAACTGAGAGGGCTCAGGCCTGGAACCCCGCCTTGGGTGGTGCTGGGGCCAGCTCTGGGCCGGGGCTCTTGGGAGTGTTATTACCTGCCCGCCCGCAGGGTAGGGAGGGGATGCCTGCGATTCCTAGGCCCTACCGGAAGCCGCGCCTTCCGCGGAGCCTGGGCGTCGCTCGGCGCTCGGCTCTCGACTGCTCGCGCCTGGCTGCAGCTGGGGCTCTGCGCTCGAGGGGTCGAGCCTGGCCCGCCCCGGCAAAGGCGCGCGCTCGGCCGCGGCCCTGGGCCTGGGGCACGGGGAGTGCAGGCCCCGGCGGCCGGCGCTGGGATGTCGGGGAGGTCGAAGGTGGTGCTGGGCCTCTCGGTGGTGCTGACGGCGGCCACCGTGGCGGGCGTGCATATGAAGCAGCGGCAGGACCAGCAGGTGAGTGTCACGTGCCCGCGCCTTCGGGCCCGCGCGGCGGCGGAGGCCTGGGGCCTGGGGTCCGGCTCCGCGTGGCGCCGCTTCCTCCTCGCCTTTCCTTTCTCCCCTCCCGCCTCCGAGGCGGGGAGACCGCTCCCTGTGGCGTCCGGGAAGTGGGGGCGGTGGTACCCGGTGCTCTGGGCCGGCCCCGCCCCCGCCCCGCGGGTGTCGAAGCGCTGGTGACGCTTCCCCTGCATCTCGCCTTCGGGAATTGGGAGAGATACTCGTGTGGGGGGTGGGCTTTTCCTTCTTACGGAACAGTTTGCTAAGGAAACTAGATTCTGGGGACGATGGAGATAGCGGTCTCCAATTTTTCTCTTTTCGGTGGTTTTATGTGCGGAAACATGCTTGACTTGACCGCTCAGGGGCCTGTCCGTCTTGCTGTGTTTCCTAGTCCTATTTTCTTCCTTTTCCCATCGGCAGAGGTTACTGCCGGGCCCCCGTGCGCCACGCTCCGCCCCGGGCGCGTCGGGAAACAGAGATGAAGACGCGCAGCTGCTCCGGGGACGGAAGGCCGAGCTCGAGCAGGGGCAGCCGGGGGTGTGTGTTTGTGTGGGGAGGGGTGCGGTGGAGCCCGGTTGGCCCGGGGTGGACGCAGGCCGCTGGGTGAGTCACTGTAAACAGGCTTGTCTGCGTGGGACCGCGCCGGGTGCTCGGGGTGCAGAGATGCAGCAGGTGAGGCTTTTGTCCCGTGTTCACACTCTGGAAGTCAGAGGAGAGCAAGCCTGTGATGATACAAGATTTTAGGGGAGGGAGTGAAATGATTAATGGTGACGGGGCGCGGAAGAGATTAGAGATTGGGATTAACGTAATGGTTGTAAGGGTTTAGCTTTTGGAACAGAAGCGGGAGATTTTCTCCTCTAAGAAGGAAAAGATGGTGACTGGAGAAAATTTGAGATAGAGTAGAAGATGCTATGTCAGATGTAGCTCTGAGGTCAGCGAGCAGGGATTTTCCGAGTATGGAGTACGGCTGGGTGAAAGCTTGGTTCTGACCTCCAGCTACACATGCGATTGTTCCTGGAAGTTTTTACCAGGTAGCAGCCTGGGCCCTGCTCCTGATCTATTGAATCAGAATCTCTTGGGGATGCGGGTCCCACTTAGGTACTCTTTAAAAGCGACCCAGGGATTCTAACATGCAGCCAGGGTTGAGAACCACTGTCAGAATGGGACAAGTGTAAGGTTTAGGTATTTGGAAGTTAGAGGTTGAGATTGACCGGAATAACCTGTGTTTGTTTTACGTCCAATCATTCATTGCGGGGTTACTTTCTAGCAGCGGGAAAGAGGAGAACAAATGTTTGACACAGTGGGTGTGTTGGAAGGTTCAAGGAAGCAAGAAATAAAACAATGACTGTTGTCCCCCATTGTTTCCTGACTGACTGCCACATACCAGGCGCTGTACTAAGCACTTTACATACATCAGCCTCGATCCTCACAGGAGCCCAGCAAAACCAGCAGTGAGTACTACACGAGGAGCCGCGTTCTAGGTGTTAGAGTTGTGATGGTGAAGAGGTCTCGGTGCTTAGTAAGGTAGTCAAGTGGAAGTCGCAGGAGGGATGTGCGAGGCAGTCGGCACAGACTTTGAAACCTGGAGGAAACTAGCGAATGCTGGATGGAGAACAAGATCCCAAGCCCAGTGCTAAAGTCCCTGAGAAAGGAGGGGAGGACCTCAGAGCAGGTGTGGACGGTGTGGGCTAAGGGGCTTGGGTGGCGTGTGTAGGTGTGTCCTGATGGAAGAAGCACAGGAGAGAAGCTGGGGAGGGAGGAGTGGAAAGAGAGCCTCCGATTCTGCCTGGAGATCTTGCCAGGGGCACAGGGTTCAGGACAGTTGGTTTTCAGTTGTGTTATCAGTCCCAGGACTCTTAAATTTCCCAGCTTCCCCCGTAATGGGGACTGGAGCCCTAGGCCCGGAGGAGGGCCAGCAATTAGGTACTTGGTGAGTTGTTAAAATAGACATAATAGTAATTTAAAAAAACCCTACCCAGGCCCCAGGCCCTGCCCCCATTATTCTGCCTCCCAAGGCCACTGTTAAGTTATTAGAGTATTTTATGACCTGTAAAGTGTAAGTTATTAGTAATGACTGGATTGATGCTTTAGAAAGTCTCATCTTAGGTGCCAGGTCCATTTTCTGGAATTTTCTACCTGTCTTTAGTGTTTATCAAAGTAACGACCATCAGTGGGCCTTAATTTTTTCCTCTGCTGGTAGTGTTCTTTTTCCCCTTCTCCCCCCATCATGTAATTGTAATTTTTACTTTTTCTCTGTACATAATAGAAGAAGCCGAGTTCTTTACTTTCTTGCATCCTTACAGTTTGTTCAAATTTTTAGTAATTTTCTTTCTTGGATGTTTATTATTCAGTTAGGACAATTGCTAACAGGAATGTAGTTCACAGTTACTCAAGTAACTCTCATCAAGTTGTTTTTTCTTTTTTTTTTTGTCTGAGCCGCTGCTTGCAGGATCTTAGTTCCTTGACCAGGGATAGTATCCGTGCCCCTTGAAGTGGAAGTGCGGAGTCCTAACCACTGGACCACCAGGGAAGTCCCTCATCAAGTTTTTAAAGCATCATATATTAACTAAATTTTTAAAATTCAGCATAGTGGCAGTTTTTCTTTTTTAATTGTTACTTCCCATTTTTATATTAAATGATGCAAAATTTCTTAAAGTATGATAAGAGATCTGTAATAATACTGTCACGCTACCAAGTTAATTTGATGGTTTATTACATTTACATCCACACAGAAAGTTAAAATAGTAATTGAGTACTTGGAATCTAAGAGTTTTAAGTGTATTTTGGTAACACTGATTTTTGGATTTGAATGACACAAGGATGGGAACCACCTGTTCCCGAGTTTCACTAAAATCTGTTTCTTACGATTTTAGAGGCTTCGTGACGGAGTGATCAGAGACATTGAGAGGCAAAATCGGAAAAAAGAAAATATTCGTCTTTTGGGAGAACAGATTCTTCTGACTGAGCAACTTGAAGCAGAAAGGGAGAAGATGGTGTTGGCAAAAGGATCTCAAAAAACGTGACTTGAAATGCGTGTGAGATATTGATGGAACAGACAGCGTTAAGTGTGTGTGAGTGTTGATGGAGAACAGCTTAGTGAGATCTTCAGCCTTTTTGTGGTCACCGTCCTTTTAAACTTGATGAGGAAAAGGACAATGGATCGTATATTCTAAATAATTGCTTTAAGTGCCCCTTGTGTCTGAGTCGAGTCAGGCAGACGCTCTTCTGAGAGTTTGTTTGTGTGGTCAGCAAGGAGACCCTTCAAGCTTAGTGTCCAGAAACTGGGATTGTTCCCGAGAGCACTGAACCTGCAAGCCGGGAGGGATGGAGAGTAACATCCATCTGAGCAGTTTGATCAGTCGGCACGACGATGAAGCCACAAGAACATCCACCTCGGAGGGGCTGGAGGAGGGGGAGGTGGAGGGGGAGACTCTGCTGATCGTCGAGTCAGAGGACCAGGCGTCTGTGGACTTGTCTCACGACCAGAGCGGGGACTCCCTAAACAGTGATGAAGGGGACGTGTCGTGGATGGAGGAGCAGCTGTCCTACTTCTGCGACAAGTGCCAGAAGTGGATCCCAGCCAGTAAGAGCTTCTCCTTTCCTTTCCTTTGTCAATTCCCGCAGGAAGGTTTGTTTTTCTAACCTGTGAAAGAAACATGAATGTGAAAGAGACCCAAATAAAAAGATAACTCTTATATTTATTATTAGTGTAGTTGATTAACTGTAAATTTATATAAAACATAAATACATTTGTACTAATATATATTACTGCCAACCTCTATCACATTGTTAAATTAACATTCTCAATTTTAACCCAATAAAAATTAGAAAATTGGAAATTCTGTGTTACTTAAAGAATTAGCCACATTTTTCTATCAGGGTCACATTATTGTGGTTTTGGGGCCAAATTCTAGGTCCAGTGTAGAGCTAAACTTCAGACTCATAAACATAACTCTGGTAGTGTCTAACTTACATGGAAAACAACTGCTATACTATGTTGATATAAGGTTGGAATTAGGAGATTAAATATGTATTATGCCTTTTTCTAGGGCCATTCGTGTTTTCTCCTTGCTGGCCACCTTGATCTGCTGGCCGTAGATACATGCAGTAAGGTGCTTTGCCAGTCATCAGGGCTCTTAACCAAAACAGGATGTTTCCATTACGCGGAGAGTAGTAAAGACGTATGTACTAGAGGAATACTCTGTGTAATAGAATTTGTAACTAGGTCAGAGAAATTTATATATGTGTATGTGTATATATATTGTTGTGAACTGGGTCATTTTCTGGTATGTGGAGGTGTTTTTAAGATGGATTCGTAGTTATTAATAAATTAACACCGTTTTCACAGAAAGCAAACCTAAACTTTATTATACATTAGCTAGTTTTTGCCTTCGGGCTGTCTCTGCTTATAGATTCAGGGTTCTGCCTGAGAGCCTGGGTGGCTTTCCCCCATCCTCACAGCCTGCGCTGTAAATGCCCTGCCTCCAGGGGCCCCTGCTAACTGCTCCAGCCTCTCTCCTTCGTGCCCTCCTATCCCCACGTGGAAACGGAGCTTTGCAGTTAGGGTGAGCTTTTCCTTCTCCACAAGCAGTTCGTTCTTTTTTTTTTTAATATAAATTTATTTTATTTATTTATTTTTGGCTGCGTTGGGTCTTCGTTGCTGCACACTGGCTTTCTCTAGTTGCGGTGAGTGGGGTCTACTCTTCATTGCAGTGCGAGAGCTTCTCATTGCGGTGGCTTCTCTTGTTGCAGAGCACGGGCTCTAGAGCGCAGGCTCAGTAGTTGTGGCGCACGGGCTTAGTTGCTCCACGGCATGTAGGATCTTCCCAGACCAGTGCTCGAACCCGTGTCCCCTGCATTGACAGGCGGATTCTTAACCACTGCACCACGAGGGAAGCCCAAGCAGTTCTTTCTTATCCCTAGGGCTTTGTGCTTGTAAATTTCCTCTGTGAAACATGTGTCTCTACAGCCTCTACACTCCCCGCCCCACACACAAACACCTCTTCACGTGCCAATTCTAGCCATCCGTCAGGCCCCCGTCCACCCCACTTTTTCTAGCGCTGCTGTCTTCCTCATGTGGGTGGGCATCTCTTTTATGTGCTCTCACGTTGCCCCACAGCACCCATCACATCCCACTCCAGGGTTTCCACATCTCCCAGAGCATCAGCATCACCTGGGGAACTTCCAGAGGTCGATTTATTTTGCGGGGGATAGACCTGGGCATATTTAAAACACAAAACTTCCTGGGTGGTTCTGATGCACAGTCAGGACGGAGAGCCTCTGTGCTACTGTGATTACCTACTCTCCTCTTTAGCCCTCACCGCGTCTGTAAGCCTCTGAGAGCCAGTACCTCGTCTGTCTCAGGTGTTGTGTTCCTGGTTCCTAGCCCAGTGGCACAGTGGGAGCTCAGATGTTTTCTTGGAAGAATGTGTGAGGAGACCTCCTGTAGGAGTCGGGAATGTTAACAGTTGGAACAGCCAGTGAGAACAACGCTACCTGCCTTTCCAGTGTCTCTTCTGAAAGTCTGGGAACCACAGCTCTATCTTAGTGGGCATGCACTTGATGTTAGAAGAATAAAAACCTTCTGTACTCCCTTCCCCATCCCCATCCTGCCCTCACGGGCTGGCCGAAAGAAATGGAAGAACACAGCCTGGGAAACTTAGGAAATGGCTGGTAGATTGATTAAAACGTTGGGTTTCCTCTGTTCTAGATACACCTGTGATGTGCCTTTTTGTTTTCCTCCTAGGTCAGCTGAGGGAACAGCTCAGTTACCTTAAGGGCGATAATTTTTTTAGGTTTACTTGTTCCGATTGCTCTGAAGATGGCAAGGAGCAGTATGAGCGGCTGAAGCTGACATGGCAGCAAGTGAGTTAAAGCTCTTTCTCTAGAATTCATGGGGTTGGTCCCCCCACCTCCCCCGCCCCAGCGAAATTTACTGGAATAAGTAACTAGGGAATGAGGAACCTACATAGGAGCTTCTGAGTTGTTTTGAGGGTCACTTTATTTCACAATGAAAATCATACTGAATGTGTGGAGAAAGGAGTTAGTAAAAATACTCACTGCCAACTTAGTGAATTGGGTTTGAGATTCTGAAAATCCCACCCACGGTTTCATTTATACATAATACCAAACTCTGATTTTAATCGAAGAGGTTCACATTTTTTTTGGCAGCTATTTTTAGAAAAATAAAACCATTCTAAAAAATATAAAGATGCTGAATCAATATGCTGTACACCTGAAACTAGCAACTAGTTGTATATTGTAGAACAACTGTACTTAAATTTAAAAAAAAAGTAAAGATGGTCACCTTCATCCCAGCCAGCTATAGCCCGAACAGTATCTTTTAACTGATCTCCAGGTTGTATTAATTTTTGGGGTTTTGTTTTTATATTAATATGTTTATAACAAGGCACCAATGGTATATGCAGTCTTTAAGTTCTAAAAATGTATTAGACATCACTCACTCAGTTTTTATGTTTATTCATTCGACACATATTGAGTGCACATGACGAACCAGGCACTGTTCTAGGCCTGGAGAGTAGAATCTCGTGGAGACCAGCTGATCCTTCTCGCTGTTTTTTCTTTGTGGTGAGTGAGACAGCCAAGACCCTAGCCCCAGGCAGTGGACATTTATTTTAGATGATAAATAAACAAGTTAATTACCCCTATAGCACTTTTTGCTGTGAAGGAAATAAACAGGGTAATGAGAAAGATTTTAGGTTGTACCCTCCAAGGCACTTAGGGTGTTCCTTGTAAATTGTAGCTGTGTTCGCAGCCAGAGGCTATCGTGTTAATTATCGGTGCTTTATTAGGACATCGGTTGAAATCTGTCAGTGGTGATCTTAGGGAGCCTTTTTGGACTTGCCTGAGAATATGTAAGTAGAAAATGAACGGAAGTTTGTATTGAGGATACAGTCTTATGAGTATTCTAACTGGGATTTTTTTTTTTAAGTGTGCATGGGATACTGTGTCGAGGCAAGGTCAGATTAATATTAGTAGATTATTCTGAAGTGTGCACACGTAGGCAGATTTGCATTTGGCCTGCAGGTAGCTTCTCATAAAATTGTAAAATGGAAGAAGAGCAAATGTATATAATTTGTTATTTTCAAGACTATGAGTTTTCTGTGGAGATTCTTTTTAAAAGAAAAAGTGGCTTTTGATTATATTGCTCAATATATTGGCAGTATTGGCTCAATTTGCTTTTTTTTTTTTTTTTTTTTTTGCGGTACGTGGGCCTCTCGCTGTTGTGGCCTCTCCCGTTGGGGAGCGCAGGCTCAGCGGCCATGGCTCACGGGCCCAGCCGCTCTGCGGCATGTGGGATCTTCCCAGACCAGGGCACGAACCCGTGAACCCGTGTCCCCTGCATCGGCAGGCGGACTCTCAACTACTGCGCCACCAGGGAAGCCCTCAATTTGCTTATTTAATCAGACTAACATCTCTTGAAAATTATTTTTTCACTTCCAAAAGACATATGGATAATAAATACCCTGGGATAATGAAGTGAAAACTGGGACCAGACACACCTGGTTCTTGGAAAAGTAATGACCATTGTTTCTAGTTGCATCTCTTTTTCTTTCTCTCTTTCTCCCTCCTTCTCTCCCTCTCTCTCTCTCCCTCTCACCCTCTCTCCCCTCTCTCTCCTTCTCTCTCTCTCCCCCTCCCTCCCTCCCTCTTTCACCTTCTCTCTCCCTCTCTCCCTCTCCCTCTCTCCCTCTCTCTCTCCCTCCCTCTCTCCCTCTCTCTCTCTCTCTCCCTCTCCCTCCCTCTCCCTCCTTCTCTCTCTCTCCCTCTCTCCCCCTCTCCCTCTCTCTCCTTCTCTCTCTCTCCCTCTCTCCCCCTCTCCCTCTCTCTCCTTCTCTCTCTCTCCCTCTCTCCCTCTCTCCTCTCTCTGTCCTCCTCTCTCTCCCTCCCTCCCTCCCTCCCTCTTTCACCTTCTCTCTCCCTCTCTCCCCCTCCCTCTCTCTCCTTCTCCCTCTCTCCCTCTCTCCCTCTTTCCCCCTCTCCCCCTCCTTCTCCCTTCCCTTCTCCTTCTCCCTCTCCCTCTGTGTCTCTCTGTCTCATGCAAGAGCTAAAAGAGGATCCGTTGGTCTGGAATAGACTCTATTGATGTCATATTCCAATTGGAATGTGGGTTTTCTGTTGTTTTAAATCTTAAACTTTGTTGATTTATCAAAATAAGAAGTAGAAATGCTTGTTTATATTACAAAATGCCAACAGTAATGAGGTGACTAAAAGGCCCCTTCCACACACTTTCTGCGTCCTCCTCCTTGGTGATGTGTGAACAACAGTCTGAAAAGTGGGGAAGCTCTCAAGTAGGGTAGTTTTTACATTCTTGTCCTAGACACGCTCATTATCTTTCCACATGCTCTTCAGCAGATACTTGGGAGGTGCCCGTTGGGCTGTGCCAGCCTGAGCAAGGCCTTGGAGCTGTGCTGGTTCCCAAGGCCAGCCTGTTACTATGCGCTTGGGCTGGTGGTGTAAGAGCAGAAACGCAACTGGGCTTCTTTCTTTAAAGATTACAAATTCCAGAAGAGGGGGAAAACCATGTCCTTCATGATTGGATTTTTACTTTGCCCAGTAAATACGGTGATAATAGGAAAAGTTATTTGCAAGTAAGTATGTGAATTTTAACTTTCTAAAGTCATGAAATGTTTCCAAAAAAAAAAATACCGGAAATGAAACAACACACTTGTGTCTATACCACAGAGATTAACAGTGAATACACGTTTCCAAGTTACTCTAGGAGTCTGAGTGGGCAGAAGAGCTCATTCCATCCTTTTCTTAAGGTATTTCTTGAACAATACCTTTCTTAAATTGTAGTAAAATATATGTAACAGGGCTTTCCTGGTGGCGCCGTGGTTAAGAATCCGCCTGCCAATGCCGGGGACACAGGTTTGAGCCCTGGTCCGGGAAGATTCCACATGCCACAGAGCAACTAAGCTCGTGCACCACAACTACTGAGCCTGTGCTCTAGAGCCCACAAGCCACTACTACTGAGCCCACGTGCTACAACTACTGAAGCCCGTGCGCCTACAGCCTGTGCCCTGCAGCAAGAGAAGCCACCGCAATGAGAAGCCCACGCACCTCAGGGAAGAGTAGCCCCCACTCGCCGCAACTAGAGGAAACCTGTGCACAGCAACAAAGACACAACGCAGCCAAAAAGAAATTAATAAATAGATTTATAAAAACGTGTATATACATAACAGAGCTTACCCTCTCCACCGTCTTTAAGCACACAGTTCAGTGGCGTTAAGCATATTCACATTGTTTGGCAACCATCACCACCATCATCTGCAGAAGGTGCTCATCTCCCCACAGTGAAATCCTGTGTCTATTAAACAACGACTCCCTGTGAACAATAACTTTAAAGGGAGAGGTTTGTTGGCTGATGCAGACCTGACGCAAAAATGAGTGGAACGATTAGAAAAGTCTGTTCATGGGGTTAATTGGCAGACTGTCTGCAAATTTTACAAGTTTAAGGATGGGGGAAATTGAGACTTGGTAGGAGCATCAGCATCCCCAGGCCCCTTTGAGGGTGTGGTTGTAGGTCTCCCTGTTGGGCCATCGGGATTTGGGGCTGTGAACATCGACGTCGGGGAGCGTGAACTGCAGTCTCTTAGACCCTGTACAGCTTTGGGCTGCTCCTCATGGAAAGAAGAGTCATGGAAGGATTCTTTTCTTAGGTTCTGTCCCCTTTTCAGTTGTGCTGGCCCAAAATTAATCATTATTTTTATTAGGTTGAAAACATGGTTTTGAATAGCATGTGTAGTTTCTTCTCCATTTATGATTACAAAATTGCATTTAGATGCAAAGAGAAATGTCTAATAGGATAATCACTGAAAATGTTAAAAAGGATTATTTCTTGATGGTGGATTTAAAATGATTTTTACTTCCTTCTTTGCTCTTTTCTCTTTTAGTGAAGTCTTTTACAGTGAGACTGTGTTATTCATATTTCTGCAAAGTATTTCCCCATTTGGGGCTGTGAATTCATTATCTGTTCAGTATGAAGTTGGATGAGATGTGGAGCTGGGGGTGTCCTCCTCTCTGAGGATGAGCCAGGCAGCCAGGCCTTTCAGGTCCCTGCCCCTTGTTCTATTCTGATTTCACCTCAGGAACAGTTTCCACAGCTGAGAAAGGCTAAACCCAGAGTGGATGGTACCTCACGTTAACTTCAGCTCTGAAATTCTGAGAGTCTATTGTTTCTGCCCTCTAAAGAGCTTAGGAAAGTATATGTGCAGGGGTGATGCCTGGAATATTTAGTAAAGGTCAGCACTGTCCGTCAGAAATGCCGGCTGGAGCAGGCCCTGGGGCCTCCTGATGGCATTGCTTAACATGGTGTTTAGCGCTGCCTTTGAGTGGTGGAGGGGGACTGGGATGGGGGCTGCTTAGGGCAGTAGTTACTCATCACCAGTTCAGCCACACAGCAGCCTTGCACGTGTAACATGGGAGGAACAAGTGCACGTGATTAAGGGGAACAGTGATACTCATCTATGGAAAGCGAAAAAGGAAGTAGAATTCTATCCTGAGAATATTCCAAGATATTATCCTTCCTTTTCCCCCCTCTATTCATACTCAGAGTATAAAACAACACATGTTCCCCCCTGAAGTTTACCATCCCTGTTTGTGCTTTTCTCCCAGCCTGTTCTGCTTCTGTTTCAGGTGGTCATGCTGGCGATGTACAACTTGTCCCTGGAAGGTAGTGGGCGTCAGGGCTATTTCCGGTGGAAAGAAGACATCTGCGCTTTCATTGAGAAACATTGGACTTTTTTGCTTGGGAATAGGTAATGTGATTTTTAAAAAATCTTATACTTGAATGAAGATGTAAAGAATAAAGTATATGAGACTTGAGACAGCCTAATGCAGGCCTTTAGAGAATTAGAGTAATTACTTGTGGCAGTTACTGAGAATTTTTTAATCCAGAAAATGTTGTTACTTTAAGTTAAAAATCGAAGTGGAAGTTTACGTAATTACAAGGGTAGGTTTCCATACTTCTTATCCTACTTTCGGAGGAAACTGTTGGTTTCTACTGAGCAGGAAGACAGTTGAACAGATTCTTAGAATGTTAAAAAATAGAGACTTTGATTAAATAAGGCAGTTTAATAGTTGGGTAGGTGACTAATTTGAGGATAGAGGAATATTATGTCCTTTTAAAATCAGTGCCTTATAGGAGGTCAGAAGAAGAGAAATGATGGCAGTTATTGACTGCACTCATTTAAGTTGCTCTTGGTTAATTATTAGTATTTGTGTTTATTAACTCTGGGAGGTAGAAAGCGTTGTATACTGTTTGGTATTCACAGTGCTTGGCCAACTCCGGGCACATTAACACGCATATGGTTTATTCCTTTGATACTCTTTTCATCATGATGCTTTGAATTTGCTGCTGAGTGCTTCTCCTCCGTGACCCCTCCTTGGTTCATCAGACTTAGGGGTGCCGGGGCACAGACATCCACACCAGATGTTTTAACTAAGGGTCCGTGTGCATCTAGAAAGATTTTTATTGCTATTAGAGGTTAGCAAGTTTGCAGTTGCATTGGCGGATTGTTTGAGATTCTTTCTTTTTCTTTTAAAAAAAATTATTTATTTATTTAGCTGGATCTTAGTTGAGACATGCGGGCTCTTAGTTGTGGTATGTGGGATCTAGTTCCCTGACCAGGGATTGAACCCGGGCCCCCTGCATTGGGAGCGTGGAGTTTTAACCACTGGACCACCAGGGAAGTCCCTTGTTTGAAATTCTGATTGTTAGTTGCCTTCTGAAGTCCTGTGTGAGATTCATAAATCTTACATAATTGGGTTGGTGTGGACACGGTAAAGGTCAGAGCAGGGACTTTGTGCTTGTCCTCACTCGGAACTCCCTGCAGCCCGTTTTCTCGGGTGCTGAGAAGTCACAGCTCTGCCAAAGTTGCTGAGGAATCATGGAGGGGTGACTTTCTGCAGGCTGCTGTGAGGGAAAAATAGAACTGAAAAATAGAACTAGGAAAAGAATTGACAGCATAACTGGTTCTTTTTCTTAAAGAAAGGAAATCTGTTGTCTTAGTTTAATGATTTAGCTCTATTTATGGAACTTAATACACCCCATTTATAAGGGACAAGGAAGGGAAAAAAACTGATAAAATTAGATCTTGGAAGGTTTTCATGATCTTTCAGTGCTGTTCTGCCTGGTGGATTGTCTTCTGGAAGAAGTTGGATTTAAATTGCCTGTTTTAAAGAAGTTGGCTTATTTTAGCAGCAGGTGCTCAGTTTCATTTGTTCATTTCTAGAGCATGTTCTGAGAGGCATCAGCTGAGGCTCTTTTTCTTTTCAATACTTCTACTGAAAGATATTAATTACTCTCCAGCTTCTTGTAATTTAACCATTAAACTAGTGGGTTTTGGCCATATTAGTGTATCACTTGAATTATCGTTTACTTATTTAAATCAAGTCACTGAAAAAAAAGAAACTTCACACCACCCTGGTAAGTGGAAAACCCATATCACTTACATAAATAGAATGAAACTGTAAAAATAAGTGCACTAAAAATAAAGCAATGCTATTGACTCGTAGCTAGATCCCATGACCTGTAAAGGTAGTCTGAAACCCTCTTTCCTTTTTTTTAATCATATGATTCCATCTATATATTTTTTTCATCCAGGTGTATTGATATGTAATTGACATACAGCACTGTATGAGTTTAAGGTGTACAGCATAATGATTTGACTTACATACATCATGAAATGATGACCACAAAGTTTAATGAACATCCATCATCTCATATAGATATAAAATTAAAGAAATAGAAAAAAGATTTTTTTTCCTGTGATAAGACCTCTTAGGATTTACCCCCAACAACTTTCCTGTATAACATTCAGCAGTGTTAATTTTATTTATCATGTTGTACAGTACATCCCTAGTACTTATTTATCTTATAATTGGAAGTTTATCCCCCCACCTCTGGAAAATCTAATGTCTTTTTCTGAGTTTGTTTTTGAAGTATAATTGACCTATAACACTACATTAGTTCCAGTTACACAACATAGTGATTCAGTATTTCCATACGTTTCAAACTGATCACCACAGTACGTCTAGTTACCATACATCACCATACAAAGATACTACATAATTATTGACTATTTTTCCCCCCACTATACATTTCATACCCGTGACTTATTTATTTTGTAACTGGAAGTTTGTACCTCTTAATTTCCCTCACCTATTTCTCCCCTCTCCCCACCCTCCTCCCCTCTGGCAACCACCTGTTTGTTCTCTGTATCTGTGACTGTTGCTGTTTTGTTATGTTTCTTCATTTGTTTTGTTTTTCAGCTTCCACATATAAGTGAAATCATACAATATTTGTGTTTCTCTGACTTACTTCACATAATACCCTTAGCATAATACCCTCTAGGTCCATACATGTTGTCACGATGGCAAGATTTCATTCTTTTTTATAGCTGAATAATATCCAATTGTGTGTGTGTGTGTGTGTGTGTGTATCACATCTTTTTTTTTGCACTTCTTTATTGGAGTATTATTGCTTTACAATGTTATGTTAGTTTCAACTCTATAACAAAGTGAATCAGCTATATGTATACATATATCCCCATATCCCCTCCCTCTTGCGTCTCCCTCCCACCCTCCCTATCCCACCCCTCTAGGTTGTCACAAAGCACTGAGCTGATCTCCCTGTGCTATGAGGCTGCTTCCCGCTAGCTATCTATTTGACATTTGGTAGTGTATATATGCCAATGCTACTCTCTCACTTCATCCCAGCTTCCTGTTCCCACTCCCCATGTCCTCAAGTCCATTCTCTACGTTTGCATCTTTATTCCTGTCCTGCCTCTGGGTTCATCAGAACCATTTTTTTTTTATTCCATATATATGTGTTAGCATACGGTATTTGTTTCTCTCTTTCTGACTGACTTCACTCTGTATGACAGACTCTAGGTCCATCCACCTCACTACAAATAACTCAGTTTCATTTCTTTTTATGGCTGAGTAATATCCCATTGTATATATATGCCACATCTTCTTTATCCATTTATCTGTCGATGGACATTTAGGTTGCTTCCATGTCCTGGCTACTGTAAATAGTGCTGCAGTGAACATTGTGGTACATGACTCTTTTTCAATTATGGTTTTCTCAGGGTATATGCCCAGTAGTGGGATTGCTGGGTCATATGGTAGTTCTACTTTGAGTTTTTTAAGGAACCTCCATACTGTTCTCCATAGTGGTTGTATCAATTTACATTCCCACCAACAGTGCAAGAGGGTTCCCTTTCCTCCACACCATCTCCAGCATTTATTGTTTGTAGATTTTTTGGTGATGGCCATTCTGACCGGTGTGAGGTGATACCTCATTGTAGTTTTGATTTGCATTTCTCTAATGATTAGTGATATTGAGCATTCTTTCATGTGTTTGTTGGCAATCTGTTTATCTTCTTTGGAGAAATGTCTGTTTAGATCTTCTGCCTATTTTTGGATTGGGTTGTTTTTTTTTTTTTTTTTTATTGACCTGCATGAGCTGCTTGTATATTCTGGAGGTTAATCCTTTGTCGGTTGCTTCATTTGCAAATATTTTCTCCCATTCTGAGGGTTGTCTTTTCATCTTGTTTATGGTTTCCTTTGCTGTGCAAAAGCTTTTAAGTTTCATTAGGTCCCATATGTTTGTTTTCATTTCTGTTTCTCTAGGAGATGGGTCAAAAAGTATCTTGCTGTGATTTATGTCAAAGAGTGTTCTTCCTGTGTTTTCCTCTAACAGGTTTTTTTTTTGCTTTTCTTTTCTTTTTTTTTTTTTTTTTGCGGTACGCGGGCCTCTCACTGTTGTGGCCTCTCCCGTTGCGGAGCACAGGCTCCGGACACGCAGGCTCAGCGGCCATGGCTCACGGGCCCAGCCACTCCGTGGCACGTGGGATCTTCCCGGACCGGGGCACGAACTCATGTCCCCTGCATCGGCAGGCGGACTCTCAACCACTGCACCACCAGGGAAGCCCTAAGAGGTTTTTTTTTTAATTAACTAATTAATTTATTTTTGGCTGTGTTGGGTCTTTGTTACTGCGTGTGGGCTTTCTCTAGTTGCAGCGAGAGGGGGCTACGCTTCGTTGTGCTGCACAGTCTTCTCATTTCAGTGGCTTCTCTTGTTGAGCATGGGCTCTAGGGTGTGGCATGTGGGCTCAGTAGTCGTGGCTTGCGGGCTCTAGAGCGCAGGCTCAGTAGTTGTGGCACACGGGCTTAGTTGCTCCGTGGCATGTGGGATCTTGCCTGACCAGGGCTCGAACCCGTGTCTCCTGCATTGGCAGGTGGATTCTTAACAACTGTGCTACCAGGGAAGTCCCCTTCTAAGAGTTTTTTTTACTCTCTGGCCATACATTTTGGTCTTTAATCCATTTTGAGCTTATTTTTGTGTATGGTGTTAGGAAGTGTTCTAATTTCATTCTTTTACATGTAGCTGTCCAGTTTTCCCAGCACCACTTACTGAAGAGGCTGTTCTTTCTCCACTGTATATTCTTGCCTCCTTTATCAAAGATAAGGTGACCATATGTGTGTGGGTTTATCTCTGGGCTTTCTATCCTGTTCCATTGATCTATATTTCTGTTTTTGTGCCAGTACCATACTGTCTTGATTACTGTAGCTTTGTAGTATAGTCTGAAGTCAGGGAGGCTGATTCTTTCCACTCTGTTTTTCTTTCTCAAGATTGCTTTGGCCATTTGGGGTCTTTTGTGTTTCCATACAGATTGTAAAACTTTTTTGTTCTAGTTCTGTGAAAAATACCATTGGTAGTTTGATAGGGATTGCATTGAACCTGTAGATTGCTTTGGGCAGTATAGTCATTTTCACAACGTTGATTCTTCCAATCCAAGAACATGGTATATCTCTCCATCTGTTTGTATTGTCTTTTATTTCTTTTATCAGTGTCTTACAGTTTTCTGCATACAGGCCTTTCTCCTTAGGTAGGTTTATTCCTAGGTATTTTATTCTTTTTGTTGCAATGATAAGTGGGAGTGTTTCCTTAATTTCTCTCTCAAATTTTTCATTGTTAGTGTATAGGAATGTGAGAGATTTCTGTGCATTCATTTTGTATCCTGCTACTTTACCAAATTCATTGATTAGCTCTAGTAGTTTTCTGGTAGCATCTTTAGGATTCTCTATGTATAGTATCATGTCATCTGCAAACAGTGACAGTTTTACTTCTTTTCCAATTTGGATTCCTTTTATTTCTTTTTCTTCTCTGATTGCCGTGGCTAAAACTTCCAAAACTATGTTGAATAATAGTGGTGAGAATGGACATCCTTGTCTTGTTCCTGATCTCAGAGGAAATGGTTTCAGTTTTTCACCATTGAGAACGATGTTGGCTGTGGGTCTGTCATATATGGCCTTTATTATGTTGAGGTAGGTTCCCTCTGTGCCCACCGTCTGGAGAGTTTTTATGATAAATGGGTGTTGAATTTTGTCGAAAGCTTTTTCTGCATCTATTGAGATGATCATATGGTTTTTCTCCTTCAGTTTGTTAATGTGGTGTATCACATTGATTGATTTGTGTATATTGAAGAATCCTTGCATTCCTGGGATAAACCCCACTTGATCATGCTGTATGATCCTTTTAACGTGCTGTTGGATTCTGTTTGCTAGAATTTTGTTGAGGAGCTTTGCATCTATGTTCATCAGTGATATTGGCCTGTAGTTTTCTTTTTTGTGACATCTTTGTATGGTTTTGGTATCAGGTTTTGGTGGTCTCATAGAATGAGTTTGGGAGTGTTCCTCCCTCTGCTATATTTTGGAGGAGTTTGAGAGGGATAGGTGTTAGCTCTTCTCTAAATGTTTGATAGAATTCGCCTGTGAAGCCATCTGGTCCTGGACTTTTGTTTGTTGGAAGATTTTTAATCCCAGTTTCAATTTCAGTGCTGGTGATTGGTCTGTTCATATTTTCTGTTTCTTCCTGGTTCAGTCTTGGAAGGTTGTCCTTTTCTAAGAATTTTTCCATTTCTTCCAGGTTGTCTATTTTATTGGCATATAGTTACTTGTGGTAGTCTCTCATGATCCTCTGTGTTTCTGCAGTGTCAGTTGTTACTTCTCCTTTTTCATTCTAATTCTGTTGATTTGTGTCTTCTCCCTTTTTTTCTTGATGAGTCTGGCTAATGGTTTATCAATATTTTGTTTATTTTCTCAAAGAACCAGCTTTTAGTTTTATTGATCTTTGCTATTGTTTCCTTCATTTCTTTTGCATTTATTTCTGATCTGATCTTTATGATTTTTTTCCTTCTGCTAACTGTGGGGTTTTTTTGGTTCTTTCTCTGATTGCTTTAGGAGTAAGGTGAGGTTGTTTATTTGAGAGTTTTCTTGTTTCTTCAGGTAGGATTGTATTGCTGTAAACTTCCCTCTTAGAACTGCTTTTGCTGCATCCCATAGGGTTTGGGTCATCATGTTTTCATTGTCATTTGTTTCTAGGTATTTTTAAACTTCCTCTTTGATTTCTTCAGTGATTCTTGGTTATTTAGTAGTGTATTGTTCAGCCTCCATGTGTTTGTATTTTTTACAGTTTTTTTCCCCTATAATTGATATCTAGTCTCATAATGTTGTGGTTGGAAAAGGTACTTGATACAATTTCAATTTTCTTAAATTTACCGAAGCTTGATTCGTGACCCAAGATATGATCTATCCTGGAGAACGTTTCATGTGCACTTGAGAAGAAAGTGTATTCTGTTGTTTTGGGTGGAATGTCCTATAAATAACAATTAAAACCACCTGGTCTGATGTGTCTTTTAAAGCTTGTGTTTCCTTATTTATTTTCATTTTGGATGGTCTGTCCATTGGTGAAAGTGGGATGTTAAAGGCCCCTACTAATGTGTTACTGTCGATTTCCCTTTTTATGGCTGTTAGCATTTGCCTTATATATTGAGGTGCTCCTATGTTGGGTGCATAAATATTTACAATTGTTATATCTTCTTCTTGGATTGATCCCTTGATCATTATGTAGTGTCCTTCATTGTCTCTTGTCTTTATTTTAAAGTCTATTTTCTCTGATGTGAGTATTGCTACTCCAGCTATGTTTTGATTTCCATTTGCATGGAATATCTTTTTCTATCCCCCATTTTCAGTCTGTACGTGTCCCTAGGTCTGAAGTGGGTCTCTTGTAGGCAGCATCTATACGGGTCTTGTTTTTGTATCCATTCAGCCAGTCTGTGTCTTTTGGTGGGAGCATTTAATCCATTTACATTTAAGGTAATTATCGATATGTATGTTCCTATTACCATTTTCTTAATTGTTTTGGGTTTGTTTTTGTAGGTCTTTTCCTTCTCTTGTGTTTCCTGCCTAGAGAAGTTCCTTTAGCTTTTGTTGTAAAGCTGGTTTGGTGGTGCTGAATTCTCTTAACTTTTGCTTGTCTTAAAGGTTTTAATTTGTCCGTGGAATCTGAATGAGATCCTTGCTGGGTAGAGTAATCTTGGTTGTAGGTTTTTCCTTTTCATCACTTCAAATATGTCCTGCCACTCCCTTCTGGCTTGCAGAGTTTCTGCCGAAAGTTCAGCTGTTAACCTTATGGGGAGTCCCTTGTATGTTATTTGTTGCTTTTCCCTTGCTGCTTTTAATATTTTTTCTTTGTATTTAATTTTTGATTGTTTGATTAATATGTCTTTTGGCGTGTTTCTCCTTGGACTTATCCTGTATGGGACTCTGTGCTTCTTGGACTTGAGTGACTGTTTCCTTTGCCACGTTAGGGAAGTTTTCGACTATAATCTCTTCAGATGTCTTCTCAGACTCTTTCTTTTTCTCTTCTTCTTCTGGGACCCCTATAATTCGAATGTTGGTGCATTTAATGTTTTCTTAGAGGTCTCTGAGACTGTTCTCAATTCTTTTCATTCTTTTTTCTGCTCTGCGGCAGTTATTTCCAGTATTCTCCATTCTTCTTCAGTTTTTCTGCTATTGATTCCTTCTAGAGTATTTTTAATTTCATTTATTGTGCTGTTCATCATTGTTTGTTTGCTCTTTAGTTCTTCTAGATCCTTGTTAAGCGTTTCTTTAATTTTCTCCATTCGATTTCTGAGATTTTGGATCATCTTTACTATCATCACTCTGAATTCTTTTTCAGGTAGACTGCCTATTTCCTCTTCATTTGTTTGATCTGGTGGGTTTTTACCTTGCTCCCTCATCTGCTGCATATTTCTGTGTTTTCTCATTTTGTTTAACTTACTGTGTTTGGGGTCTCCTTTTTGCAGGCTGCAGGTTCGTTGTTTGTCTTATTTCTGGCGTCTGCCCCAGTGGGTGAGGTTGGTTCAGTGACTTGGGTATGCTTCCTGGTGGGGCGGGACTGGTGCCTGTGTTCTGGTGGGTGGGGCTGGATCTTGTTCCTCTTTGGGCAGGGCCGCATCCGGTGGTGTGTTTTGGGGTGTCTATGAACTTAGTATGACTTTAGGCAACCTCTCTGCTAATAGGTGGGGTTGTGTTCCTGTCTTGCTAGTTGTTTAGTATGGGGCATCAAGCACTGGAGCTGGGTCTTAGTGTTGAGACAGAGATCTCTGGGAGAGCTCTCTCCAATTAATAATACGTGGGGGGCTTCCCTGGTGGCGCAGTGGTTGAGAGTCCGCCTGCCGATGCAGGGGACACGGGTTCGTGCCCCGGTCCGGGAGGATCCCACATGCCGTGGAGCGGCTGGGCCCTTGAGCCATGGCCACTGAGCCTGCCTGTCCAGAGCCTGTGCTCCGCAACGGGAGAGGCCACAACAGTGAGAGGCCCGCGTACCGCAAAAAAAAAAAAAAAATATATATATATATATATATATATATATATATATATATTACGTGGGGCCAGGAGGTCTCTGGTGGTCCAGTGTCCTGGACTCGGCTCTCCCACCTCGCAGGCTCAGGCCCGACACCCGGCCGGAGCACCAAGACCCTGCCAGCTTCACAGCACAGAAGAAAAGGAAGAAAGAAAAAAATAAAAAACAGAACCCCAAAACAAATGGTGAAAGCAAAACTAAACAGGCAAAATCACACAAAGGAATATACACACACACTCATAAAAAGAAAAAAATGGAAAAAAAAAAGACGGCCCCAAGACAAATGATAAAAGCAAAACTAAACAGACAAGGGACTTCCCTGCTGGTGCAGTGGTTAAGAATCTGCCTGCCAATACAGGGGACGTGGGTTCAATCCCTGGTCTGGGAAGATCCCACGTGCCGCAGAGCAGCTAAGCCTGTGTGCCACAAGTACTGAGCCTGTGCTCTAGAGCCCGCAAGCCACAACTACTGAGCTCACACCCAACAGCTACTGAAGCCCATGGCCCTAGAGCCTGTGCTCTGCAACAAGAGAAGCCACCATGTACTGCAATGAAGAGTAGCCCTTGCTCGCCACAACTAAAGAAAGCCTGCACACAGCAACAAAGACCCAACACAGCCAAAAAATAAAAAATAACTGAACAGACAAAATCACACAAAGAAACATATACACACACAGACACACACACTCACAGACACACTCACAAAGAGAGAACAAAAAAAGGAAGATAGCAACCAAACCAATAAACAAACCCACCAATGAAAACAAGCACTAAAAACTAAACTAAGATAAACATAACACCAAAAACAAATCAAATGCAGAAAGCAAACCCCAGGTCTGCAGTAGCTCCCAAAGTCCACCGCCTCAGTTTTGGGAACATTTGTTGTCTCTTCATGTATTCCACAGATGCAGGGTTTATCAAGCCGATTGAGGGGATTTACTCCACTGCTCCTGAGGCTGCATGGAGAAATTTCCCTTTCTCTTCTTTGTTCGCACAGCTCCTGGGGTTCAGCTTTGGTTTTGGTCCCACCTCTGCGTGTAAGCTGCCCTCAGGCCTCTGTTCCCTGCCCAGACAGGAGGGTGTTAAAGTAGCGGCTGATTAGGGCTCTCTTGCTCACTCAAGCCAGGGGGAGGGAGGGGTACGGTAGTCATAATTGGAACGTGGGGCGTGCCTGTGGCAGCAGAGACCAGCATATTACAACAGCCTGAGGCATGCCATGTGCTGTCCCAGGGAAGTTGGCCCTGGATCACAGGACCCTGGCAGTGGCGTGCTGCACAGGCTCCCAGGGAGGTGTGGGTAGTGACCTGCACTTGCACACAGGATTCTTGGTGGCAGTGGCGGCAGCGGTGGTGGTCCATGCCTGTCTCTGGGGTGCGAGATGATAGCTGCGGCTCACACCCATCTCTGGAGCTCGCTTAGGCGGTGCTCTGCCGTCTGTGGGCACACAGAGCAAGAAGCCCTTCTCCTTGTGCACTCTGAAATTATGATCTCTTGCCTCTCCGGCAGGTCCAGACTTTTTCCCGGTCTCCCTCCTGGCTAGCTGTGGCGCACTGGTCCCCTTCAGGTTGTCTTCATGCAGCCAACCCCAGTGCTGTCCCTGGGGTCTGACCTCCAAAGCCCAAGCCTCAACTCCCAGCTCCCACCCGCCCCGATGGGTGAGCAGACAGGCGTCTCAGGCTGGTGAGTGCTGGTTGGCACCGATCCTCTGTGTGGGAATCTCTCTGCTGTGCTCTCCTCTGTGGCTCCGAAGCCTTCCCCCCTCCACCACCCGCAGTCTCTGCCTGCGAAGGGGCTTCCTAGTATGTGGAAACTTTTCCTCCTTCACAGCTCCCTCCCAGAGGCGAAGGTCCTGTCCCTATTCTTTCATCTCTTGTTTTTTCTTTTTTCTTTTGCCCTACTCAGGTATGTGGGGATTTTCTTGGCTTTTGGGAAGTCTGAGGTCTTCTGCCAGCATTCAGTTGGTGTTCTGTAGGAGTCGTTCCACATGTAGATTTTTTTGGATGTATTTGTGGGGAGGAAGGTGATCTCCACGTCTTACTCCTCCACCACCTTGAAGGTCTCCCCCTCACACCTTCTTTATCCTTTTATCTATTGATGGGCACTTGGGTTGCTTCCGTGTCTTGGCTATTGTAAATAATGCTGCAGTGAACATAGGGGTGCATATATCTGTTCAAATTAGTGTTTTGTTTTCTTGGGGTAAGTACCCAGGAGTGGAATTGCTAGATCATATGGTAGTTCTATTTTTAATTTTCTGAGGACCCTCCATACTGTTTTGCGTTGGCTGCACCAATTTATATTCCCACTAGTAGTGCACAAGGGTTCCCTTTTCTCTACATCCTCACCAGTATTTGTTATTTGTTGTCTTTTTAATCACAGCCATTCTCACAGGTGTGAGGTGATAGCTCATTGTGATTTTGATTTGCATGTCCCTGATGATTAGTGATGCTGAGTATCTTTTCATGTACCTGTTGGCCATCTGTATGTCTTATTTGGGAAAATGTCTTTTCAGATCTTCTGCCCATGTTTTAATCGGATTGTTCATTTTTTTGATGTTGAACTGTATGAGTTCTTTGTGAGGCCTCTTTCTTGATCAAAAAGGGAGACTGTGTGTTAGTGAGAATTTAAAGCAACTAACTTTCTCCTTGATCTAACCAGAGGAGTGAAAGAGAATTAAAAATTACTCTGTGACTCCTTGGCACTCAGTTTCCTGCCTCAGTGCTGTTCTTCCCTTTGGGAACTCTGCTTTAAGCATCAATGATTGGAAAAGCCCCAAAACCACTCACCCGAGATGGTCTCCAGTACTCAGATGTGTCCATGTATGAAAACGCAGACTCACTGCCTCCGCAATTAAACACTTCTCATAGCTGCTAAAGATTCACAGTCTGCTATCCATGGAGCATACTTTAAAATTCTTAACAATGTTAACCATTTCTCATTTGCCAGTAGGATCTGAGAGAATAGTATACTGTATAGTGAAGTTTTAAATTTGAATACATTTTCTTTCAGATCTTATATGTCCGTAATATTTTATTCAGGTTTAAACGTATAAAGGTTTATTAAGGGCTAACCTAAATAACTTTATGTACCTACTGTAGAAGCAAGTTAAAAAGTACACAAAAGCTTAATTACTACAGTTTAATTTTATGTGTGGTCAGTTAATCTGGTTTTACAGTCCTGGCCTTGAATTGTTCCCAAAGTTATAATTTTGATTAGTGAAGAATAGTTTGAATATTTTTTCTATTACCATATTTCATTTATTTTAAAATAAACAGTTTTTCCCACTTTGACATCTCTGACAGCTGGATACATCTTAGAAGTGATGGTGTGTCATAGCTTACTTGATAGCTAGTTTTCCTTCTTGTACACAAAATGGTGTGTCTTAAAGTCAGTGGATCTTATGTTTGATGAAATATGATAAAACACATTCATAGTATTTAAAATTAAAAATATTATACAGGCATATCTCAGAGATGTTGCAGGTTCAGTTCTAGACTGCTGTTGTAAAGCAAATATCACAATA
This sequence comes from Mesoplodon densirostris, assembly GCF_025265405.1. NCBI lineage: Eukaryota > Metazoa > Chordata > Mammalia > Artiodactyla > Ziphiidae > Mesoplodon > Mesoplodon densirostris. The sequence goes on from NC_082676.1 coordinate 68,250,891, forward strand.
ACATGAGTCACATGAATTTTTGATTTCCCACTGCATATAAAAGTTATGTTCACATTATGCTGTAGTCTGTTAAGTATGCATAGCATTATTTTTAAAAAAACAGTGTACACACCTTAATTAAAAAATACTTGGGCTTCCCTGGTGGCTCAGTGGTTAAGAATCCGCCTGCCAATGCAGGGGACACGGGTTCGAGCCCTGGTCTGGGAAGATCCCACGTGCCGCGGACCAACTAAGCCCATGCACCACAACTACTGAGCCTGTGCTCTAGAGCTCGCAAGCCACAACTACTGAAGCCTGCACGCCTAGAGCCTGTGCTCTGCAACAAGAGAAGCCACCGCAATGAGAAGCCTGTGCACCGCAACAAATAGTAGACCCCGCTCGCTGCAACTAGAGAAAGCCCACACACAGCAACAAAGACCCAACGCAGCCAAAAATAATAAATAAATTTTAAAAAAAGACTTTATTGCTAAAAGATGCTAACCATCGTCTGAACTTCAGCAAGTTGTAGGAGTAACATCAGAAGTCACAGATCACAGATCACCATCACAAATACAATAATAATGAAAAACTTTGAAATACTACAAGATCTAAAATATGACACAGAGACATGAAGTGAGCAGATGTTTTTGGAAAAATGGCACCGATAGACTTGCTTGATTCAGGGTTACCACAGACCTTCAGTTTTTAAAAAACACAGTATCTGTGAAGTGCAGTAACATGAGCTATGCCTGTATGATGAGGGCTCTGGGAAGATGGCAGAGTAGGAAGCACCAGAAATCTGTCTGCCCACCTTGGTAGCAGTTGCATTGGCAGAATCCAGTGTAACTTTATTGGAACTCTGGAGTCAGCTGAAGGCTTGCAACTTCCAGAGGAAGCCTTGGACCATAAATTACAATCAGTGTTGGTCAGTTTTAACCGTGGCAGACAGCCATGCACATATTCCTGGAGCAGCTTGCACACAGTATGGGATCCGGGGTGGACACAAAGGACGCTGTCCTCCAAATATCATATCTGTGCTGATCACTGACCGCTGCTTCTGATCACAGAGGTGCTGATAAAGGCGTGGGCGGCCTTTGTTGTTGCACCTCCTCCATTGTTGCAAGCCCCTCCCCGTCTGGCTGAGGTGACTTTAAAGGGACTTACAGGGCTGGCACCTACCTCCCCACTTTCACTTTCCTCTTTGTCCCCTTTTTGGAGCCAGACGTTGAAGACTAAGACATTCAAAAGCAACCACATATACAGGGGAATTAGCCACCCTGCATGTCCAGGGGGAGGCACAGGCTTAGCCATGAGCTGAGAGGACCTTGAGTTTCTGCTCCGGCTGATCTTTGGCACAGAGACAGCCTGCACCTGTCAGAAACCAGTAAACCCCGGGGAAGGAGGAGAGTCTGGTGTCCAGAGTTAACACATCATTAGATTCAAATGTCCACTGTCCAACAAAACACAAGGAATACAAGGAACAAGGAAAGTATGGCCCATTCAAAGGAAAAAAATAAACGAATGGGTTCGTTCTGGTCAGACCGCTGGGCAACAGGAGGGGGGCCTGGAAAGGTCAGAACGAGGTGAGACCTCGCTGTCCTCTGACCCAGAATGCCGGGGGTCATTCTCCTGTCTCAGATATGTGCTCATGCCTTTATAAAGTTTTTTTGTTTTTTGTGGGGTTCTTTTGGTTTGTCTGTATTTTTCTAGTACATCTGTGTTCCTAAGGATACTTTTTTCTCTTGCCTCTCTAGCAGTATTTTTCATCTGTTAGGCTGACTTTCCTATGAAAAACTGTTCTTTAGGATTTCTGGTCATTGATTTATGTTTTCAAGGTGGAAATAGAACAGTTTCCTTAAAAAAGCACTTTTAACAGGAACCTGAATAGTGGACATTTTACATATCATTTAAAATTTTTGTTGTATACACTGTTGTGTAGTTATTTTGAAACGCTTGCTGTATTTTGGAGGGGTTTGGTCAGAGTTGGTAATTCCCCCAAGGTTCAACTCTGTGTTTGTGGGACATACCATATAGTTTTATTCCTACTCTACTATGCGAAGGCAAGTAGCAGACTGAGGGATGCATCCTTCTCCACGGGTAAAATGAACTGTTTACCAGGGCTAATGACTCTCCTGCTTTCTTTCCTGAGAGTTATGTTTAACTCATACATAAAAGCAGGTCAGGTTAAATAAAATTAGCCTGTAGAACTCCATAATCATGGATAAGAAGTGTTTTATGAGCTTTGTTTGAATTAACTTCATTTAATCGCCACAGCAGTCTTGCACGTTCTATTATCCTAATTTTAAAGATGAAGAAACTGAGGCAGCTAGAAGGTGGTGGAGCTGGGATTTGAAGCCACGCAGAACCCCAAGCCTCTCCCTTATCCAATGTGTTCTGTTCCTTCAAAGACGGGAAGTTCCATAGCCTATCACAGACTTGGAGGCAGAGACTGCACTGTCTATGTAAGGATAGAGTTGAAAAGCCAGTAATTTTTAAATGCTTGGACTCTCCAGGAAAAAGACCTCCACCTGGTGGAGCACGGTGGCGGGCTGCCTTAGCGTGGGGAGCCCCATGTACTTCCGCTCGGGAGCTCAGGAATTTGGAGAACCGGGATGGTGGAAGCTCGTCCACAACAGGCCCCCTACCCTGAAACCCGAGGGAGAGAAGCTGTCCATCTCCACTCTGAAAGTGAAAGGTACTGTCGTGAGCTGAGAGGTGCCAGTGTAGACAATCCGCTTTTACCAGGCACGGAGCCCTTGCCTCCCCGGAGCCGCTCTGCCCCACGGTTTTATTCTAACACAGTTGTTTATGCCGTAAATAAATATTATACGAAAAATGTTTCATAACTGCCTAATCAAGTTACCAGTTTAATAAATTTCCTGTAGTATCTGAAAGGTTCTCTAGTTTCGATCTGTTTGTTTATGGTTTTAATCTTTTTAGTATGGAAAATTTTAAATATACAAATGTGAAGTAATATAGTGAAGTAATATAGTGAATCCCGTGGTACCTTTGTCTTCACTTCAGCAGTTAACACTGGCAATCTTGGGGGGATTTTTTTGTTTGTTTGTTTGTTTTAAATATGTATTTATTTATTTGGCTGTGTTGGGTCTTAGTTCCCCCTCGGCATGTGGGATCTTAGTTCCCCAACCAGGGATCAAACCCTCGTCCCCTGCATTGGAAGGTGGATTCTTAACCACTGGATCACTTGGGACGTCCCAATCTCATTTTATCTTGGCCCCTGGGTCCTTTCTCCCAACCCTCCACACATCCCCACCCTCGGATTATTTAGAAGCAACTTCCAGGCATCAGCACTTCCTTCTTAAATATTTCATGATTTATCTCTTATCCATAAGGGCTCTCTTTTGTAGCCTAACCATAATGCCATTTTCACACTGACAAAAAATTAACAGTAGCTCCTTATATCACACATTGATCTGATTTTTTTTTATCTGAAAAGTTTTTAATGACCTTTTAAATTTTTAAAAATCTAATTGGGAACAAATCTCCTAGTACTGAAGGTGTAAAGCCTGAACGTCCCCCACATGCCCAGCCTGCCTGCAGCTTCACTCCTGTCTCTTGTGAAGCTTTCAGAAGTCCTCTCTGCATATTGAAGCATTTTTTTTTTTACTAAAAATAACCCCATAAACTGATTCATACTATATTACTTGTTCTCCATCTTTTTCCCCACTTACCAGTATACATTGGACATCTTCCCATAACAGTACATGTAGATCTACCCTATTTTCTTTTATTTCATTGCATTCCATTGAATGGCTATGTGATAATTTATTAAACCTTTACCCTGTTGATGGACATTTTGGTTATTTCTGTCCACTTTTGGTATTTAAACAATACTATACTTACACACATTTGCCAGTTTTTTTGTGATGAATTCCTGGAAATAGGTTGCTGTATCAAAGGGCATATTTATTCAGAATTTTAATCATATTGCCAAATTACCCTCCAAAAAGTTGTAATAAAATTATGCCCTATCAAAAAGGCATGAACTATCCATTTTCCCCCTACACTCTCTGAGCATTATCAAACGTTTAACGGTTACCAGTTCCAGTAGGAGAAAGACGCTGCAGAAGTGTTTACATTTGCATTATAATTCCTTTTTCCTGGTTAAGAGAAATCTAAATCTTGGTTTAGGGCATTCATTTAACATTTTTCTCTTTCAAACATGTAAGTAGAGTCACAGTAAGGTAGAAGAAGAAGCTAACGTTGAATAGCTATTAAAAAATTTAGATATTTATTCTTTTCCAGCAGCCTCGAAACCAACTTTAGATCCCATCATTACTGTCGAGGGACTTAGAAAGCGGGTGAGTCGGAATCCTGTGGAATCTGCCATGGAATTGAAAGAGAAGAGGTCTCGCACTCAGGAAGCGAAGGACATCCGGAGAGCCCAGAAAGAGGCGGCTGGCTTTCTTGACCGCAGCACCTCCTCGACGCCTGTGAAGTTCATCAGCCGAGGACGCAGGCCGGATGTGATTCTGGAAAAAGGAGAAGTGATCGACTTCTCGTCCCTGAGCTCCTCCGACCGCACCCCGCTGACAAGCCCATCTCCTTCCCCGTCTCTGGATTTCTCTGCCCCTGGGACCCCTGCCTCTCATTCAGCCACGCCCAGCCTGCTCTCAGAAGCCGATCTGATTCCAGACGTGATGCCGCCACAAGCCTTGTTTCACGGTAAGACGGCCCGTCCTCGGGTCTCTTGGGTTGTGTGTGGCCCTGAGGACAGTGTGCGCTGTCCCTGTGGGCGGCGGGTCCGCATTCCCCTCCTGCTTTCTGCTCTGCGCAGATGACGATGAGATGGAAGGCGACGGCGTCATCGACCCCGGGATGGAATACATCCCGCCCCCTCCCGGCTCGGCCGCCTCGGGTCCAGGGGTTGGAGGCAGGAAGAAGGTCAGAGCCCCTGAGCAGATCAAGCAGGAGGTGGAGAGTGAGGAGGAGAAGCCCGACAGGATGGACATTGACAGCGAGGACACAGACTCCAACACGTCCTTGCAAACAAGGGCTCGAGAGAAGAGGAAGCCCGTGCTGGAGAAGGACCGGAAGCCCAAAGGGCCCAGGTTCACCCCCGTGAGCATCTACGAGGAGAAGCTGCTCCTCAAGCGGCTGGAAGCCTGTCCTGGGGCCGTGGCCATGACCCCAGAGGCCCGACGGCTGAAGCGGAAGCTGATTGTCCGGCAGGCGAAGAGGGACCGGGGGCTGCCCCTCTTTGACCTGGATCAGGTTGTGAATGCCGCGCTTCTGTTAGTGGACGGGATTTATGGGGCCAAAGAAGGAGTTTCCAGGCTTCCAGCTGGACAAGCCATGTACAGGACGACCTGTCAGGACTTCAGAATCCTTGACCGGTACCAGGTAAGTGCTGGCCTCGCTCTCCAACTCCTGGGGCCGCAGCTCCAAGGAGCACGTGGGCATGTGGAAGAAAACAGCAAGGGAGGGAGGTACAAAAATGGCTGGGCTGTATTTTTTTTTATTTGTCCAATATGAACATCCTTTCATACATCTGAGTTTGGATTTTTGTTTTCCTTTTGGAAATTTCCTTTTGGGGATTCCAGAAGGAACCTAGATGTTCTCTTTGTATCTCTTAGTCCCTGAGGGTGACTGTATATGGTTTGGGTCATGGCTTTGATGGACAGGTTTGTTGAGGACATAAGAGCATACTGGACACTGAGCTGAGCAGGAGTGAAGGCGTGTGGACATCTGTGTAGTTAGGTGACACCCTGCAGAAAGAGCAGCTGGGGTCAGTGTGGGTCAGCGTGGCTAGAGGATGCCTGTGTGTGAGCGCTCCCGGGAACAGTTGATTCCACCCAGAAGTGCTGGAATCCGCCTTCCCACGGCAGGAGCAAGACGGCTTCTCTCCTTTATCTTTGCTGGAGTTTGCTACTAACCATCCTTTAACTGGTTTTGCTAATCTGGTGGCTGTAAAATGAAGCCTTGTTTTTTATTTACATTTCTTTGATGACAGGTGAAGTTAAACATTTTTCCTGTTTCCTAGTTGTTTGTGAATTGCCTGTTTGGACTCTTTGCACATTTTCCTATCTGCGTCTTTGGACACTAGTGGGGTCCGGTCTTTGTTGCCAGTGTTCTGATATTACCCAGTGATGATACCACGTGTGGGGCTTTTCTTCCCTGGGGCTGGGCCTTTGCTCTGTGGGCCTTGCCATTTGAAACGCTCCTTCTTTTTTTTTCTTTTTTTTAAAAATAATATTTATTTATTTATTTGGCTGCATTGGGTCTTAGTTGTGGCACACGGGATCTTCTTTGCGACATGCAGGATCTTTAGTTATGGTATCCTTGATCTAGTTCCCTGACCAGGGATTGTACCCAGGCCCCCTGCATAGAGAGTGCAGAGTCTTAGCCACTGGACTACCAGGGAAGTCCCTGAAACGTTCCTTCTTGAGTTCTGGAATTTCCTAGCTTCTATTTTCTCTGGTTTGTCTCTTTAGAGCACCCCTCTTGTTTGGATATTGGACGCTCTAGACCAGAGATTTGCAAGCCTTTTCTGTAAAGGGTCAGATAGTAGTAAGTAACTGTGGCTTTGCAGGCCAGCCCTGCTGTGCTGTGTGAGAGCAGCGTACATGATACATGATGAAGGGGTGTCGCTGTATGCCAGTAACATGTATTTACAGAAGCAGGCTGGATTTGACCTGTGGGGTCTGTAGTTTGCCAAAGACCCTTGCTGTAGCTGGATCCCCTTAATTTTCTTTATTTCCCTATCTCCCAGCTTTCCTTTCCTGGGAAGTAGTAACCTGCCTGCCCACGTCCTAGAAGCCTCATAGGTAGGACCAGGAGCTGACCATGCAGTTGTTGAACTTCACCTGAATTTCCCTGTTTTCAGGCCAGAGCTTCCACCCTTGGCTGCCTCAGAATCTCTTCGGAGCCGCCAGGGTCTAGCCTGCCCCTGCAGGGAGGAGTCATTTCTGGATGTGAACGGCAGAGGTGTCACTGGAGCTTTAACCTCTTGACTAAAGAGACGCTCGGTCCCTAGCCACCCTGCTCACCCTCAACTTCAGCAGGACCTGACGCCCCCGTTGCCGCGCTGTCCTGAGGCATCGGCTCTGGCCCGTCTCACCACTGCCCCAGGGTTCGGCTCTGCTGGTCTTAGTCACTTGCCACTTACTCATACGCTTGCGTTGCTGTCATCTGCTCCCCTCTCCTTTGTTCTCATAGGTTTGTCTTTTTAATCCCTACACTTAATTTTTAAAAGTATGAAATGCATTGTACCCATAGAAGAATGCAAGGAACATATGGATATAATTTAGAGGTTAATACGTTATTTCATTATGAATCTAGCTCCTGGGTTAAGACACAGGGCATTAAAAACACCTTAAAGGGCTTCCCTGGGGGCGCAGTGGTTGAGAGGCCGCCTGCCGATGCAGGGGACGCGGGTTCGTGCCCCGGTCCGGGAAGACCCCACATGCCGCGGAGCGGCTGGGCCCGTGAGCCATGGCCGCTGAGCCTGCGCGTCCGGAGCCTGTGCTCCGCAACGGGGGAGGCCACAGCAGTGAGAGGCCCACGTACCGCAAAAAAAAAACAAACACCTTAAAGATCCTTCTGGGCACTGCTTGCTCCCTCCAGAGGGAACCACTTTCTGACGTTCAGTGTTAATCATTCCTCTGCCTTTTTAACCTCTTTATCCCTAAACAGTGTACTTTTAGTTGTTTTGTTTGTTTGTTTGTTTGTTTTGAAAACTAAGTAGGAAGCACAGACTGAGCTGTGTAAGGAAATTGCTGCTATTAGTTGAAGGCTTCCAGGAGAAGATAAGCTTGACGGGCTTTTTGGGTCACTGATGTAGACTGAATTGTGTCCCCCAAAGTGTATATTGAAGTCCTGACCCCTGGTGCCAGTGAATGTGACCTCATGTGGAGCTAGGACCTTTGCAGGTATAAGTAGTTAAGCTGAGGTCACACTGGAGCAGGTTGGGCCCTTAACCCAGTGTGACTTCTGTCCTTACAAGAGGAGAGACACACAGGAGACATGCCATGTGATGCCTGAGGCAGCTTTCACAGCTTTTAGAGTGATGTGTCTGCAGAGCTAAGGGGCCGCAAGCCTCGCCAGCCACACCAGAAGCCAAGAGAAGGGCATGGAATAGATTGCCCCCCAGCGCTTCTGAGAGACCACAGCCCTGCTGGCACCCTGATGGCTGGCTTCTGGCCTCCAGAACCATGGAGAAGGGATACACACACTTCTGTTGTTTAAGGCCCCCTGTTTGTGCAGCGTTGATACGGCAGCCCCAGCAGACTCGTCCAGTCGTCTTCTGGCTTCAGCTGCCGTGACGTGACCCCTTCCTGGGGAAGTCGGTGGCTAAGGTCGTTAAGGAGTCCTGGGAGTCTGAGCATCAGCAGGCTGCAGTGTGTACCAGGGAGTGTGCGGAAATCTGGTCGGGGTGGTGGCGGGTGGGTCCCTGTCCTGCGTCAGGGCTGCCGTGCTTCCCTCCAGCTTGTCAGAGGTCAGGGCGGTTATCTGTGGGGTAAGTGTCCTCCGCTGACCCAGGGAGCCCGTGGAGGGAGCAGGGGAGCCTCACGTGGCGTTGTGAACCAAGCTGAGCACGGACAGGCCTCCTCGGGTTTACAAGACGGTCCAGTGGGGCAGAGGCTTAGTGGCGGTAGCCTCAGGATGTCTGCCCCTTGAGTCACACTTGTCGCTCTGTACCGGCCGCCATCGTGGTCCTGGCATCTCCCCTCGCCGGAGCCCCATCTTCCCCTCTGCTGAATTGAACCCCCTGTCTCCTGCTTCCCATCTTTACCTTTTCATAGGTTTACTCCCTTCTTTAGTAGCTTCCAGAGGAAAGCTGCCCGGGAAGTAAACTTTGAGACCTTGTGTGTCTGAAAGGCCTTGAACTTAGAGCCAGAATCCCCAGCTAGCGCTGGGTAAAGCTGAGTGCCAGCTTAACAGCAATGCTGGAAGGAAGCCGGCAGTGGAGCAGTGCTTTCAGAGTCTTCGGGAAAGCTAGGTTGAACAGGGAATTCTAGGCCAGTGAGTCCTCTGCCGAGGACCCCCAGTGTCACTTCCTTTAGACCCTTAGGCCAGTCAGAGTCCCTGTAGAAGACTCTTCAGTCTCGGGACCCTTGTGGCCACCAAGAGAGGGGGTCTCAGCCTTCAGCTGGTGCAGGCCTCACCACTCAGTGCCACGTGAGCTGCCCGTCCAGAGCCTGGTTAGGCCTTCTGTAGAGCTGGGCCCCAGACTCCTGTGGGGAGGGCAGCCACCCCGCGGGTGGGAGGGGGGTTGGAGGTTTGGGGCCTTCCTGTTCCACCCACAGCTTTTACCTGCTCCTTAGTTTTTCCCAGTTCCAGAGGAACCTGGTGCTGCCACCTGGGTTAATTTAGGAGGATTCTGCAGTATAGGTTGGGCCGGTTCTCACTTCACTGAAAGCCAGCTTGGGATTTTGGCTTTAAATCTGCTACTTTGTGTCCATCTGCTTCCCAGTTACTTTGGTTTCTTCTCCTGATCTTTTTGTTCTTGCCTGCTTGTCTTTTTTTTTTTTTTTTTTTTTTTAAGTCTGTTTCTTGTAGTTGGGTTTGGGGAGGAAATAAAATTGGATGTTTGTGTTTAATCCCCCATCCTAACCTGGAATTTTAGTATCACTTTTATGCAGTTACATAGGGAGCAGCCGTAAATGCATTTGTTCAATCCATTCTCTTTCTTGTCTTCTGATCAACATACTCATAGCTGTAACTGTCTCTATGATATTTTAGCCATGACTCATGACCTTTGAAATGATGTGATTTTTTTTATCAGTCAGTACTTTGTGTTTTGTAATTTTTCTTAGCATTTCCTCTTTAACCCAAGAGTTATTTATTTAGTGGTAAATAACTCGTAGTTTTCTTAGATACATGAGAATTTTTACAGTATCTTTTAGTCATTGATTTAATTGCTAATCAAATTATATTGCAGTCAAAGAAAATAGTCTATGTGATGTTGAATCTTTTCTATAAAGAAAATTGTAGGGCCTCCCTGGTGGCGCAAGTGGTTGAGAGTCCGCCTGCCGATGCAGTGGATACGGGTTCGTGCCCCGGTCTGGGAGGATCCCATATGCCGCGGAGCGGCTGGGCCCGTGAGCCATGGCCGCTGAGCCTGCGCGTCCGGAGCCTGCGCGTCCGGAGCCTGTGCTCCGCAACGGGGGAGGCCACAACAGTGAGAGGCCCGCATACCGCAAAAAAAAAAAAAAAAAAAAAGAAAATTGTATGTTCTATTTTTCTTCTTTTTATAGGTCCTAACTTAAGACATGTATTGATTTTTCTCTATTAATTTTTAATATTATCATGTGCTCTTCACCCTGCAAACAAAAAAATACCTTTGTGTGCTCTCCTTTGCCTTTTTTCTTTTGTGTTGCTTGTTTAGGTACCAGTAAATCTCACTAAAGTGTTCACTCAGTCTCACTTCCCATTGCTTCTTCCGGGTTAACTTCTTGCTAGAGTACTTCGTCTAATAGTTCTTTAAAATACGGTCTTTTTGAGGTTAATTTTTAAACCAGTATGCCTCAGAAGATCTTCACTTCACTCTTGCATTTAAATGCTAACATAGTTGGATATAAAATTGTCTTTTCTTTTAACGTTTTAGCATTATTACTCCATCATCGTCTTGCTGTAATGTCGTTCCTGGAGCCACAATGTCAGGCTTACTCTTGTTTCTTTGTAGGTGGCCTCCTTTTTTATTGTCCCATGTCCTGAAGCTTTCCGAGTTTTCTCTTTGTTTTTGATCTTGACTTGTGTTCATACGTTTCAAGTGTTTTTTGCTCTCATTTATCTTGCTTGGCACCTCTTCTCTTTCAGTTACACGTGTCCGACATGCTTCTTGGTGTTTATCCTCCTTGTTCTGTGAGCACCTTGGGACTGTGGTTTTGGTCTGGTGTCTCATTAACTTGGGGAAATTCTCAGTTGTTATTGCTTCAGGTGTTTCTTCTGTTCCTTTTTCCTCTTTCTGCTATTCCCATTATGCATATATTACACCTTTTGTAGTTGTACCACAGTTTTTGGATATTCTGTTCCGTTCTGCCTTTCTTCCCTTTGCTTTTCAGTTTTGTCAGTTTCTGTTGACATGTCCTCAAGCTCAGGAAGTCTTTCCTCAGCCACGTCCGGTCTACCAATGAGCCCATCAAAGCCATTCTTCATTTCTGCTACAGTGGTTTTGATCTTAGCATTTCCTCTTTATTCTTTCTTAGAAATTCCATCTCTGCTTAAATTACCCATCTGTTCTTTCATGTCCTCTACTTTGTCCATTAGAGCCTTTAACATGCTAATCATAGTTATTCCCGGTTCAGTAATTCCAACATCTCTGCCATATCTGAGTCTGGTTCTGATGCTTCTGTCTCTTCAAACTGTGTTTTTGCCTTTTAGCTTGCCTTGTAATTTTTTGTTGACAGCCAAGGATGGTGTCCTGGGTACAAGGCACTGTGGGAATAGGCCGTTCGTGATGTGGTGGGGAGGTGTTCTACAGTCCTGGGATTGGTCCTCGGTCTCTAAGTGAGCGTGTGCCCCTGGGCTGAGACTCCACAAGGGCTTCTCAGTTTTCCTCCCCAGTTAGGTGGGACAGGGTGGCTAGAGGGGGCAGGGACTGGCTATTCCCTTCCCTCAGGTAGGTTAGGCTCTGGCAGAGTAGTTTCGCCTGAGGGCATCCTTGTTAAGGAGCACAGATACCCTGACAGTTCAAAATGAGCCGCTGCCAGTGGCAGCAGGAGGGGACTTTTCTTTGATCTTCGCAGTGAGCGCCTGGTAGAGCCTGCTAGAGGTAAAACTCACCAAGTGCGGGGCCTCCCTGGTCTCTGTTCTCTCTCCCAGCACTGCTGCCCGAGGCTTCTTACTCCAGTAGGTTGTGAACCTCTGTATCCACTTGTCTGTCTCCAGTCTGCGAGGCAGCGGTTTGCCCTGTGACCTTACTTCTCTGATGGGTCGGAGAAGAGTTGTTGATTTGCAGCTTGTTCAGCCTTTTCCTTGTTATGGTGGAGTGAGCACTTCCGAGCTCCTTACATGCAGGACTGGAACCCGAAGGGAAACTCATGCTTCTTTATTTTGGGAAATTCCTCATCATGCTCTTTAAATACATTCCTCCTTTATTTTTTTCCTCCCCTTCTGGACTCCTAGTATGAATGTTGACGCCATTACTTCTTTATCTCTTCATTTGGTTTTTTGAAGAGACCTATCCTTAACATTGTTTGTTGAGTGCTTACAGGCAGACCTCAGAGATGTTTCGGGTTCAGTTCCAGACCACTTCATTAAAGCAAATATTGCGACAGGGAGAGTCACGTGAATATTTTGGTTTCCCAATGCATGTAAAAGTTACGTTTACAGTATAGTGTAGTCTATCAAGTGTGTAATAGTATTATCTCTAAAAATCCAATATATATACCTTAATTAAAAGATCCTGTATTCCTGGGACTCCCCTGGAGGTGCAGTGGTCAAGAATCCGCCTGCCAATGCAGGGGACACGGGTTCGAGCCCTGGTGCAGGGCTAAGCCCGTGTGCCACAACTACTGAAGCCCGTGTGCCTAGAGCCTGTGCTCCGCAAGAAGAGAAGCCACTGCAATGAGAAGCCTGTGCACCGCAACAAAGAGTAGCCCCCGCTTGCCACAAATAGAGAAAAGCCTTCATGCAGCAACGAAGACCCAATGCAGCCAAAAATAAAAAGAAATAAAAGAAATAAATTTATTCTTTTTTTAAAAAGATACTTTGTTCCTACAAAATACTAACCATCATGTGAGCCTTCAGTGAGTTGTAATCTTTTTGCTGGTGGAGAGTCTTGATGTTGATGGCTGTGGTCTGATCGTAGTGACTGTGGCAGTTTCGTAAAATCAGTCAACAGTGAAGTCTGCCTTATTGATTGACCCTTCCTTTCATGAACAGTTTCTCTGTAGCATGAAGTGCTGTTGGATAGCATTTTATCCACAGTTAGAACTTCTTTCAAAATTGGAGTCAGTCGTCTTAAACCCTGCAGCTGCTGCTTTGTCAACTAAGTTGCAATATTCTAAGTCCTTTGTTGTCATTTCAACAGTTTTCACAGCACCTTCACCAGGAGTAGATTCTAGAGTAGTGTTCCAGGCAGAAGCTGAGGATGTTTAAACTGGTGTGGAAGCAAGGGAGAGGAAAGGGGTGGGGACTGTGCGCATCCAGGGCTTTCACAGACCTCACCTTCCCATTTAACCTGATGCTGTTTCATGGGCTCAGGGGCTGCTGTAATCTCTGCTGCATTACAAACCAGCCCAAAACGTAGTGGCTTAAAACAGTAACTATTTAATTCTTCTTCTGAGTCTGTGGGTTGACTGGCTCAGCTGGGTGTTTTCCTTCATGTGCTGAAGGAAGGGGCACCCTGTGGCTCCACTCAGCTGGGAGCTGGATCCTCCAGAGCCTGTCTCCATGTGGCCGCCAGCCCTTCAGTGGTTGCGCCTGGGCACCGTGGCAGCTGGGCTCGAGGAGGGAGGAAGTGGAAGCCGCCGGCTCCCTTATGGCCTGGGCTCAGAGGTCCCAGAATGTTACTTATGCCATGTTCTGACTGGTCCAGCCTGTCCCAGGCCTGCCAGATTCCAGGGGAGGGAACATTGACTCCACCTTTCCATATGGAGAGACACTTGTACCTTCAGGCACAAGAGGAAGCATTGGGCCATATTTGCAAACTGTTTACCACAACTTTGAATTTCACTTTGAAATGCAAAGTCCTGGAAGAATTTCAGAGTTGGCCTTTGAAAGTTTTGGTGTCCGGTTTGGGAAAGTAATCAGAGCAAATTATTAAGGAAAGAATCCTTGCTTTTCTTCCAACAAAGTTATTTTCTATGCTAAGAGCAAGCTGTTTCTACAAAAACAACTCAGGTTTCTAAACTTCATCCAACCCTTGGCACACCACTTTATAAATGTGCCTTTTAATCTTTCCATCTGAGCTCTTTGCTATAAAACCCTAATTGTCATGTTCTGTTACGACATGACCGAGGGCCCCGGAGCAGCAGTGTCTGGAGAGCAGACGTCTGCAGCCCTTCTATGGGGACATCCTCTGGAGGAGCAGGACTGCGTCCCCCTTGACCCTCCGGTCGGGCCTCTCCGCTCATGCTATGTTTTAGGGATGATAATCTGCATCAGTCCTACTTTTATCAGATTTATTTGGTAGAGACATATTGTAATAGAGCCACATACAGATGCAGCAGTGATTGACCCCCACGCCCCTGTGATAACAGAGACCACTCATGAGACAGGAGGCCTATGTGTGTTACCCCTCCCCCCTGATGCTTGGACTGGTGAACATTTGATGAGTGGATTGACTGTGCGTTTATAGACAACATGAAACCTGGAGAGGCTGTAAATCCAGGGATCAATTCTGCATTTCACCTGTCTAGATCTCTTTTAAAATCTTTACAAAACTTTAAAATTTTTAAAATTATTTTGCTTTTAAACTGTTAAACCGGGATTAGTTTTTCATATCCATTTTTATGTAAAGGTACCTATGAAGTTTGTATTGAACCTTGAGCTTTCCAGTTAAGTCCTGTGGAAAGACTTTCTTTCTGACACATAAAAATGTTGTAAGTACTACTTACCTGTGGAAATTAAACCAATCCTTTGAGTAACTTTATTTTTATATAACTAGCATGTCTTTCTCATAGACTGCCTTGCCATCCAGGAGAGGATTTCGGCACCAGACCACGAAGTTTTTGTACCGTTTGGTGGGGTCAGAAGATATGGCTGTGGACCAGAGCATTGTCAGCCCTTACACTTCTCGGATCCTAAAGCCTTACATCAGGTATACAGAGAAGAGCTGTGATGTCGAGTGTGTCGCGGGGAGTAATGTTGGTGGTTTTCAAGCCCTGTTCCCCCACTGGAGCGAATAAAGACCAAGATCTGTGAGTTGGCATCAGCAAGGACCGAGTCTGTGCTCTGTGTCCAGTCTCATCCTTGGCTTATTTCAACTGTACATTTTTACAGAAAGGATGGTCCTTTGAAAGAAACATAAAAGGCAAGGATAAGTTAACTCTGTTAGATTTCATTATGATTATCATACTCATTGTTTTAAATTTCAAAGTTGTATATATATTTAGTCGTCTGTGAAATGAAAAAATGGGATGATGTCTCAGTCGGGCCTGTATGTGGACTGCTGATGCGTCTCCTTGTGTAGGCAGAGCCCTGGACGCCGAGCTGGCTGGAGAGGCCCCAGCGCTGGGCTGTGCATGATTGACAGTTGTCTCTGCTGACCACGCTTGCTCTGCAGCCCCCAGTCATGCGGTCCTCCTGGCACAGCCCTGCCCTCCTGGGCAGACAAGGGGAAGCAGCATGCCAGCCTCCTCCACCTCCTGGTCCCCAGCTGTCCTGGCAGGGTTGGGCCTTCCTCTCCTGGGCTCTGTCCTGTGTCCCAGCACTCAGAGGGTTGAATTAGGATGCTGTTTCTGTTTCCCCATTCTGTTCATCAAGGCTCACCAGCACTAGTAGAGTTCCTGGCAGGTACTAAGGGGTTGGGTCTGACGAATGTTGATAGAATGAATTTTAAATTTCATACCAGAAAAGTATTGTAGCCGTTAAGTCAGCCGCCGTATAAAGTAGTGCAAATTAATTTAAAATTTCAAGCAGATCAAAGAGTTTTGTGAATCAAATGGCTGGGAATAATGGGTATTTTTCTTGACTTCAGTTTGTTTATTTTCTGGGTTCTGGAGGCGTGATTATGAAACAAAGCCACCCAAACTGCAGCTCCTGTCCCAGATTCGTTCCCACCTGCACAGGAGTGACCCTCACTGGACGCCAGAGCCGGACGCACCTCTTGACTACTGCTATGTCCGGCCAAATCACATCCCGACGATAAACTCCATGTGTCAGGAGTTTTTCTGGCCTGGTATGTTCTCCCCTCCCGAACTAGGCAGATCCATTTTCTGTGTCATTCATTTTAGCAGTTTTTAAAATTAGTGTATGTCATGTGACCCCCAAAACCTTACATGATTTCATTCAGTTTGTCTCTACTAACATAGAAATATTAAAATATAAACATCTCTTTCTTTCCTAAGGTCAAGAAGAAGCCAGCAGTTAAAGTAATAAACAGTGTTTTTGTCTGTTCCTCTTCCCTGTTTGTCTCTGGTTCCAGAATAAATGATTCACCCTGTTTTGCTTCCACATGTGTCTAGATCCCAGGTAATGTCCATCAGTACCACACAGGCTGGTAGCTTGGGCATATTTGGACACTTGTGATTTTTGCTTAATAATTCTGTGTGCTTTCTTTATTTAGCTGGTCCTTTTGAGAGTGTTAGCACAGCCAAAAGTTGTTTTTATTTATTTATTTTTATTAATTAATTTATTTATTTCTGGCTGTGTTGGGTCTTTGTTGCCGCGTGCGGGCTGCTCTTCGTTATGGTGCGTGGGCTTCTCATTGCAGTGGCTTCTCTTGTTGCAGAGCACAGGCTCTAGGTGCGTGGGCTTCAGTAGTTGTGGCACACGGGCTCGGCGACATGTAGGATCTTCCCAGACCAGGGCTCGAACCCGTGTCCCCTGCATTGGCAGGCAGATTCTTAACCACTGCGCCACCAGGGAAGTCCCAAAAGTTGTTTTTAAAAAGCCAAATACCCCAACCACAGCCTTTGAAAACAAGAATAAATCCAATGTGATTCGTGATTTTATCCACCTTAACATATTGTCTCTGAAGCCATCGATCAAAGGAACACAGTTTCATTGCTAAATATAAACACGTTCTTTTTGGATCTGTTTTACTGCACTGCTTCGGAATGTAAAGGAAATAATACATGTCTTCTAGGAGCTGGATGAGATTTTGTCAGGATGTCACAGTGCACGTGGTGGGGGCTAGGATGGGGCTGAAAAGAGCATTCTGGGAGTGTCTGCTACTTCCTGCCCCTACACTGGGTGCCTTCCAAACGTTAAACATGGAGTTATGTTATATTTTACTCCTTTATTGTAAAATGTGGCATTTGTACTAAAGAGCTTGTCAATTGTCTGTGTACGGGCGGTCTCGGGATCTTTCCTCAGCCCCCTGGGGTCTGGGTATCTCTCATCTTACCCAAGGCAGATACCGAGGCGGGGCGCTTAGGGATGCGCCAGCTGGCACTCGCAGCCCCGGAGGCCGAGTGCGACGCTAGGTGCGTCCAGTTCTGAGCTTGTATGCTCTCTCCTACCCACCCTGTCCTGCTTCTCTTCTTTTAACATATGTACGTAGACCAGGCGATGCTAATTTTGATATTTTCTAAAATTCACTTTTTTATTTTTATGATCTGAATGTGTGGTGTCTATGGTAATGTCTCTGTCTCCCGTTTGGGTGTTTTAGCACGCAGATGCAGCTGAAAGCACAGACTGAGTGGCCTGTTGCTCACTAGCCCCCAAGCCCGGGCTGACCCTGCTGGCCTCTCTCCGTAGGTGTTGACCTGTCCGAGTGCCTGCAGTACCCGGACTTCAGCGTCGTCGTCCTCTATAAGAAAGTCATCATTGCCTTTGGCTTCATGGTCCCCGATGTGAAGTACAACGAAGCGTACATTTCATTTCTGTTTGTCCATCCTGAGTGGAGAAGAGCAGGGATCGCGACTTTCATGATTTATCATCTGATTCAGGTATGTTGTCTCTGCTCACTGTCTGCCCACCTGCCTCTGGGCTTCCTTGAAAGGCTTGGAGGAGGAGGCGGCCAGTGCCAGGCGACGCCAGTGAAGAGGAGCCGGTCTGTGTCGCTCACGAGGTTATTAACACCCAGAGAGAAGCGTTCACCCCCTAAGAGAGGGTCACTCCTCAGACCCAGGTTTCAAAGAAATCAGTTTGTGAACATGTGTAGTAAATGAAGTGAGGAAAGTACCACAAGTGGGAGCCTAAAGCACTTGTACTGTCCGTATCGTAACTGCTGCTGCTCTTGGAATCACCACCGCGGTGACTGAGAAGTGGAAGTGAGAAGTGACTTTTAGTTCTTAAGTATTTTTAAACATTTTAGCCAAACTATCAATCAGTGGTATGTGCATTCTGTTAATGCTGCTTGTTTTTAATTTTACTGTTGCTGTGAACCTTCTCAGTAATTCATCCTTTGATATATCTGTATCACCTTTGAGGAAAATAGACCATATATTTATATACTAACACCAGAAAAACATGCAAGGATTTTTTTTTCCCCAGAATTTATCTGGTAGCTTATTGAGAAACCACTGGGTATGGAGCATTGTGTGTCACGTAGGCAAGATTCTTTTTAAATAGAAGATGGAGATGATTCAGTGGTTTTTTTTTTCCAGTTTTTAATGAAACTTGCTCAGTAATTCCCAGGTGTTGGTGAGAACCTTCCTCTATCGAGGAATTGCGTTCTCCTCTCCTCTCTTGGCAGTTAGTGTGAGGCTGTCTCCATTATCCCCACCACACCCCGCCTTTACCCACCCCGTACGCAGGGCCGACCTCCCCCTGTTCACCCTCTCCTGGCAGGATGGCCATGGGCTTCAGCCTCCTCCTTCACCAGCAAGGGCCGGTGGATGGGGCAGGGGTGATGTTCTGGTGGCACACTCGGTCCTTACTGAGCCTCCCTGGCTGGGAGGAGGAGTGTCCGTCTTTCTATGTGGGTGCCTGGCCCCCGGCCAGACCATAAACCCCGGCCCAGACACAGTACCACCCAGATGGTCAGCTGTGCTTGGCGACAGCGTTGCTGGGACTGTGCCAACTTGCAGCGTAAAGAGGACTATCGTCCTTGGTGTGCTTGTAGTTCTTTCTTCTCCTAAAAATGCCTCTGGATGCAGAATGTGAGGGAAGCAGGGAAGAGAGGGTATCTGTCTGCCTTTGACCTGGGATTGTAAAATCTCGGGAACTCATCAAGTCCAGGATCTCAGTGCCTCCTCATTAAAGAGCAAGTTCTGAATTTATGTGACTTTCGGGGTACTTTCTTTTGTGTAGCTAATTAAAGAATCTAAGAACTTGCCTAGGCTTGACAGAGCAAGCATCATTCTTTTCCCCTAGGATTAGGCCCGTGCTACATGCAGACACCTCAGTTCTGAGAAGTTTGGGAGTGACGAGAGAGTGTCTTTGGGATTCAGAATGTCTGTATAAGGTATTCAAGTTGTATAATTAAACAGAAGTCTTAATAGTTCATATCTGGCTACATAATTTAACATATTTTCTAGAAGGTCTAGGCAGGGAATTTTTACGATTCCCTTTCAGGATGACGTCTAGTTTTTAAAAGCAGAATGTCTCGTCTTGTCCTCTGTTTCTTCAAGATTGTTGTGATGTTGGTATTGATATGCTTGATGTATTTAAATGCAACTGAATATAAAACAATTGACAGTGAAATATCCCTGTTGGCTCTTTGCTCCAAAGAGAAAAAGGACACACCCAGCTTACCGTCTGTTTCCTTGGTCTTGAACGTTTTGGTGGCGGCAGAGAAGGGTCAGGTTTCCTGCTGTTGCTGGTGCTACAGTGTCTCAGCTTCAGGCCCCAGTGTCTCTGGTTTCTGTAACTGACTGCCTACACTTAAAAGTTACTTCAGCCACTCCTTTTCCCTCCGGCTTTTTTGTTTTCACCTTGTGTTTTTCCACTCTCTCGGCAGACCTGCATGGGCAAGGACGTAACCCTTCACGTCTCAGCGAGCAACCCTGCCATGCTGCTCTACCAGAAGTTTGGATTCAAGACTGAAGAATATGTCTTAGATTTTTACGATAAATATTACCCCTTGGAGAGCGCGGAGTGTAAACACGCGTTCTTCCTGCGACTGCGACGCTGATGTGAGTGCACCCCTTCACAGAGGGCACACATGCTCGCAGAGAAGGGCCGTCAGTAGACCCCCCAGCGGCAGGTGCTCGCTTCACCGCGGGTTCTGATCTCAGCTGAGCCGAGAGCGGCGTGGGCAGTGGCGTCAGTAGTGGGCGCCCCTTCGGCTGAGTCGCTGTCCAGCCTTTTCTGGACAGGCCTTTGCCCACACCTTGGACTCCACGGTCAACTAAGACTGGCAGGTGCGCTGTCCTTTGCCCGACAGCCTGTTGAGCCAGGAAGGTCCAGACTGATGTTCTTGGGGAGAGAGATTCTGTCCCGTTTAAAGTGTGAGAAATGTGATCGCGGTTAAGGGTTCCTGCGGTGCTTCCTTCAGAGGCACCGTGCTGTCCTGGGGTGGTGAGATGATCACACGGGGGACGCCAGCCCGTCCCAGCCTGGCTGTGCTGTCACTGAAGCCAGGGGGACCCCTCGGGCACTCGCTGACTTTGGTCATGGTGTTCGTGTGTGACGTCGCCTCAGCTGTGCCCCTGTGAGCATCCCCCACCGGGGCCATGGCCTGGGAGGCGGGATCCCATTCTCCCCTCCTGTGGCTGGAGTAGCTGAGTGGCCTGGCATTTCAGTTGTGCCCCCGGATGGAGGCGAGCAGCGGTGGGAGGGGAGCTGGCCATGGACGGTCCCGTCTTGTCTGCGGAACAAGGCTGTTGGTGGGTTTGTGAGTGTTGGAGCTGGACTATCAGGTGTTTTTGGATTTAGCAGGAACATTTCCAGAAGTATCCGACGTTCTCAAATAAAAATCTTTCCTTGTGACAACCCATGGCCAGAGCTTCAGTCTCATCAGTTTGCTTTCAAACTCTTTTTAATTAAGAGCAGTACTTATCTTTTGGGGACATGAATCCCTTTGAGAATCCAAAAAAGGCTGAACACTCTCTAGAAAACTCGGCACGTTTAAAAGTTTGCATTGGTATTCCGTGGACCACAGGCATCTGTGTTCTGGAGGCTGTGCTTAGAGGGAGCTTGAATCCCTTCGTTCCAGGGGAATGTGTGTCACCCCCGCAGGAAGAGTCTGCAGCTGTCCTGTTGCTTATCTCTGTTAACCTGGTTGGGATCGGGGCTGCCTTTCCCCTCGCCCGCATGAGGCCCCGGGCTGGACATGCGGAGTCACTCAGGTGCCAGGATCAAAGCAGCGATGGTCAGCCTCCGAAAAGGAGTCTTCTGGGCTCCTGCTCACCCTCTCCCCTTCCAGAGGGTCAAAACCAGCATTTCCGAACCTGACCCTGCGGGGACCCCCAACAGGCTGGGAGGGGCCAGCTGTCACCTGCCTCCTGCTTGGCCTTTAAGGTTTAGGTTCTTAAGATTACAGGTATGTTATATTCTACTATCTGAGTGTGTCTGTTTTATGGCTAAAGTGATGGATTTTTTCACCCCAGAGCTCGAGGAAGAGCTGACACTCGGGGGAGACGGACGGTTTGAGCCCCGGCCCGTACGCGCCCCGGGTGTCTGTGTGTCCACGGACCTGCCCTCTCAATACTTCCCTCTGCAGTGAAACTCCAGGGCTTCAAGACAGACCAATCTGCACTCTGAGTGACACCTTATAATTCGCGTCATTTTGAGAGAGAACTTCCAGGTGAGGGTGAGTGGCGGCTGAAAAGCAGATATACTGCTCGTGTGTTCACGTTTGGCCAAAACGTCTAGTATTCTAGTTAAAGTGAATGTGGCTAAAGGCTACATTAAATCAAAGGTATGTCTAGCAAAAGGCAGTGGGCTCCAAGTGGGATGGAAAGCAAAGACCTGATCTCAGAGGGTATCAGGAAAAACAAGAATTGCTGGCAACTGGGGCCTCTGGGGCGTAAGCCTGAGGTGGGGCCTCCTGTCTGTGCCACTGGCTGCCCTGAGCAGCACCCAGCACCCAGCCCAGTGGGCTCAGGGGTAGGCAGTGTTGAGCAGACAAGGTACAAGGTGCTAAGAGTAGGAAAAACGCCAGCCCCGTTCCTGAGCTCTGAATTCTCCCAGCGACTCCATGAGGTGGTCGTACCGTTGCCTCAATTTTAGGGAAGAGAAAGTGGGCTTGAGAGGATGCGTAAGTCCGTGCCAGGGCGCACAGACAGAAAGCAGAGGACAGGACCCAAGTCCTGGCGCCGGCCCCTCCCTGCCTGCGGGGTGTGTGACGTTGGGGAGGAACTCTCCCCCGGGGCCTAAGGCCCCTGGACCCTGACAGGCGGCCTGGATTCAGAGCTGATTCGCTTCCCACTCTGACCTTCCATGTTTTCCTTGCTGGGCTCCCAGGTCAGGGTCTGTGGTCATGTGCAAAGGCAGGTATGTGTGAGTGTGAATGTTTTTTGGGGGAAGGGGCCTGAAGCTTCATCAGACGTTTAGAAGGGTGTGTGAGCCAAAAAGCAGTAACAAGCCCTGTTCAGACTGGAGGGGAGACCTTTCTGGAGCCAGCTGAGTGGTTGGAACAAAGGTTCAGAAGGAATGACTCACCAAACAGTATCTTAGAAATGTTTTATTTTAATTTTGACATAATTTCATTCTTGACAGAAAAGTTACAGAAGAGTACAAAGAATTCCCAGGTACCCTTCATCCCAGTTCCCTAAATGTTAACATTTCACACGTTTGTGCTCTCTGTACACATACGTGTGTGTGCACCTGCACACTTTTTTCTGAACCACTTAAAAGTAAGTTGCAGATACTGTGCCCACTTTACCCTTAATAAAAGCTAGGAATGTTCTTACCTAACTGCTGTACAGTGACAAAATCAGGGAAGTTAACCTTGATCTCTTGCTGTTCATGTACAGACCTAATTCACATTTCACTGATTGTCCTGATACTGCCCTTTATAGCAAAAGAAGATCAAGATTGCATGTTGCATTCAGTTGTCAGGCTCCTTTTGTCTCCCGTGATCAGGAACCGTCCCCAAGTCTTTGTGAATGTGGACATTTCTGAAGTGTCCTAGGGCTCGTTGGTTTGCAGTGTCCCAGGATTCGGGGGCATCTGCTCTTTGCTCCTGTTCAGGTTCTGTAGGCACTTGGGCAGGAATACCATGGACATCAGTCCCGTTTCTGGCAAATTAACTTTGAGTTAAGGCAAGCAGGGTTGACTTCGCAAGTACGTGTCTTACGGAGAGGTTCACTGAGGATATGTCAGTACCCTGCTGCTCAGACTTTGCGCCCTTGGTCTTAGTATCCAGACAGTGGCGTCGTAGCCTTCTAGGTTCATATCTCCTTGAGGAAGCGGCTTTTAGAGTGGGTTCCGCAGTGGCCTGAGCTTAAGCGAGGGCCTGCCTGTCACCCTTCAGTAAGATGCCGGCAAGAGCTCCTGCCTCCCCAGGGGCACAGCAGGGTGTCCTGGGCAGGTGGGCCGGGCACTCAGTGTTACAGGTGGCACTTCTCAACACTCACCAGGACTTCTCTGATGACCTAGAGGCCAAAGGATGTCTGTGTTACCTAGTGCTACGTAAGGAACCACCACAAACTCTAGCCACTTAACACCATAGCAGTTTCTTTTCTCTTGGGATTCTGAGGGTTTTCTGGATGGTTCTCTCCATGTGGTGCCGGCTGGGGCACTGGGGCAGCCCCTGTCATCTGGGAGCTCAGCAGGGGTGCTGGCCGGGGGGGCTTCAGTTCTCTTCCCGCCTCCCCGTGGGACTGCTTACACCACCTCATGGCGAGGTAGCTGGGTTCCAAGAAGGAACATTCTTCCAACTTTCCAGGAAGACAGACCCCACTGCAAGTGCTCCTCAAGCCTCTCCTTGCATCGTGCTTACTGCTGACCCATCAGCCGGAGCCAGTGACGTGGCCGAACTCCTAGACCATGCCGGAGGGAGCGCTTCACAAGGACAAATACTGGGATATGTGGTTCCTGAGGGGAGGGGGGTGGTGAGCACCAAAGTATAGTCAACCACAAGGGTCATTATGGAAAAGGCTGTGAAGTTGTGACACCCAGAGGGCAGCTGCCCAGCTTGGAATTGTTCCCCTTTGGGGCAGCTGGGTGGGCTGTATCTGGTGGACACCTCATCCATGCTAGGAAGGCAGTGAGGGCATTCCTCGTGGCCAGAGTGCATGCAGGAGCTCTCGGTGGCCACGGTTTTTTGTTTTTTGTTTTGTTTGTGGGCCAGTCTGTAGAGAACAGGAAGGGTTGAGACAGTTTCAGATAGATTTCTGGTGAGGCCTCTCCCTGAGGCTGGCTGAGGCTCCCCCCTCAGGATTGGGGTAGGCTTCCCCTTACATCCATCCCATTTTATAGTAAATCATCCCTCCTTCCTTTTAAAGTTTTGTGGAGGTGTAATTTGCATACTATAAAATTCACCAATTTTAAGTGTACAATTCAGGTTTTTAGTAGATTTATGGAGTTATCACTCAATCCACTTGTAGAACATGGGGCCAGAGAGGCCCCTGGTGCTCATTTGCAGTCAGTCCCCACTCCTGCCCCAGCCCGGACAACCACCAGTCTGTTTTCTGTCCCTATAGATTTGCCTTTTCTAGACGTTACATGTCAAATGACCCTTTTTGCTTTACTTCACGTTGGCTTGTTACCAGCTACCAGAGAGGTTACTCTAACCCAGCAGAGCCCATTGCTTTAGATATTTTGGTATAAATCCTTTTGTCTTATGCACATACATATGCCCTTGCATATGTCATTTTTTTTCATATACTAGTTTTTTAAAATGAACTGTGATCATATTGTATATCTTGTTCTATAAGATTCACGACTTTTGGGGGTTTTTTTTTTTAGGTGGTCACAGATAACATTCCACGTTGTCATATGTTCTAAAAAATCATATATGATAGAATTATATTTTGTTATAGTCATGTACCATAGTTTAACAAATACCCCTGTTTCCAAATAATGCAATCATACGAACAGGCTAAAGAATAAAAATCACACGATCATATCATATGATACATGACAGAATCCAATACCCATTTATGATAAAAATTCTCAGCAAAGTAGGAATAGAGGGGAACTTCCTCAACTTGATAAAGGACTTATGCAAAAAACCTACACCTAAACATCATACTTAACGGTGAGAAACTAGAATACTTAGAAACTAGAAGACCTCCATCTAAGATGGAACAAGACAAGGGTGTCCTCTCTCACCACTCCTTTTAACATTGTACTAGCTAATGGAAGTTCTAGCTAATGCAAGAAAATGAAATAAAAGGTATACAGATAGGGAAGGACGATATAAAACTGTTTGTATGCAGATGACCTGCTTGTCTATGTAGAGAATCTGAAAGAATTGATAAAAAGTTGACCCCAGGGCTTCCCTGGTGGTGCAGTGGTTGAGAGTCCGCCTGCCGATGCAGGGGACACAGGTTCATGCCCTGGTCCGGGAAGATCCCACATGCCGCGGAGCGGCTGTCCCGTGAGCCGTGGCCGCTGAGCCTGCGCATCCGGAGCCTGTGCTCCACAATGGGAGAGGCCACAACGGTGAGAGGCCTGCATACCGCAAAAAAAAAAAAAAAAAAAAAAAAAAAGTTGACCCCAAAATGCAACTAACAGGTGAATAGCAAGATTACAGGATATGAGGTTATTTATACAAAAGTCAGTAACTTTCCTATATGCCAGCAATGAATTAGTCGAATTTGAAATTAAAAACAATACCATTCACATTAGCAGGTATAAATCTAACAAAATATGTACAAGATCTATATGAGGGAAACTACAAAACTCTGATGAAAGAAATCGAAGAACTAAGTAAATGCGGCAATGTTCCATATTTATGCACAGGCAGACTCAACATTGTCAAGATGTCATTTCTTGCCAGCTTGATCTATAGATTCAAAGCAATTTCAGTCAAAATCCCAGCAAGTTATTGTGTGGATATTGACAAACTGATTTTAAAGTTTATAACCAAAAGACCCAGAAAAGCCAACACAGTATTGAGGGAAAAGAATGAAATTGGAGGACTGACACTACTCAACTTTGAGACATACTATAAAGCTACAGTAATCAAGACACTGGTATTGGTGGAAGAACAGATAGCTAGATAAATGGAACAGAACAGGGAGCCCGGAAATAGACTTCCATAAGTATAGCCAACTGATCTTTGACAACGAAACAAAGGCTATACAGTGGAGAAAACATAATCTTTTCAACAAACAGTAATGGAACAGCTAGGTATCCACGTGCAAAAAAAAAAAAAAAAAAAGGAATCTAGACACAGATCTTACATCCTTCACAAAAATTAACTCAAAATGGATCATATAAAACTGCTAACATAGGAAAAAATCTAAATGACCTAGGGTATGGTGATGACTTTTTTGATACAACATGAAATGTTACCAAGCCAAAACTTGGGTCCACTCGCCGGCGTGGAGTAAAGCCAAACAACTGACACCAGGTTGTGGTGAAAGAAAGAGCAGCATTTATTGCAGGGTGCTCTGTACAAGGAATCCGGGACAGCTAATGCTCAAAGCACACAAACTCCTCGATGGTTTTCAGTGAAGCATTTTGAGAGGTAAGGTGAGGGAAGGGAGTCCCAGGGTAAGTGATCAGCTCTGATTGGCTGATGGTGAGGTCACAGGATGGTGTCACAGGGGTTCACATGATCAGTCTTTAGGCTGTAGTAGGTCTGGGGGGCTATGTACTCATAGTCATCAAGTAGTTAACCTCTTCTATCTAGTGGGGGTTTTGGCATCTGTAGAACAACTCAGGAAATGTGCATCAGGTACTATCATTTAGGTACTTCAGAGGGGAGCTGAAGCAGAGGATGTGGGGGGAGGGATCTGTCCCAGGGAAGACCCCTTAGGGTCCTGGTTGGTTCTACAAAGGCACAATCCATGAAAGAAAGATTTTCTAAGCTGGACTTCATTAAAATTAAAACAACTGCTGTGTGAAAGGATACCGTCAAGAAATTAAGACAAGCCACGAACTGAGAGAAAATCTTTGCAAAGCACACATCTGATAAAGGACTGTTATCCAAAATGTACAGAGAAGACTTAAAACTCAATAATAAGAAAATGAACAACCTGATTTTTAAACAGGCAAAACACCTAAACAGACACTTCACCAAAGAAGATAACACGGAGAGCAAACAAGCATGTGAAAAAATGTTCCACATCATGTTATCAGGGAAATGCAAATGAAAACAATGAGATGCTACTACACATCTATTAGAATGGCTCAAATCCACCACTCTGACAACACCAAATGCTGGTGAGGATGTGAAGCAACAGGAACTCTCATTCATTGCTGGTGAGAAGGCGAAATGGTACAGCTGCTTCGGAAGGCAGTTTGGCAGTATCTTACAAAAATAGGCATACGTACTCATCACGTGATCCAACAATCACACTCCTCATATTTACCCAAATGATGTTAAAATGTATGTCTATACACAGACCTGCGCATGAACCTTTTTTCATAATTGCCAAAACTTGGAGGCAACCAAGATGTCTTTCAGCAGGTGAATGAATAAACTGGTATGTCCAGAAAACAGAATATTTTTCAGCACTAAAACAAGTTATCAAGCGTGAAAAAACATGGAGGAACCTTACATGCATATTACTAAGTGAAATAAGCCAGTCTGGAAAGGCTGCTTGCTGTCTGATTCCAATTATATGACATTCTGGAAAAGGTAAAACTGTGGAGACAGGGAAAGGATCAGATTCTGGGGTTTAGGGAGGGAGGGTGGGATTATTAACAGGCAGAACACAGGATTTTTAGGGCGGTGAAAATACTCTGTGATAGTATAATAGTATAACAATGGATATACGTCATTATTCATTTGTCCAAACCCATAGTACGCACAACACCAAGGATGAACTGTAATGTATACTGTGGAGTTTGGATGACAGTGATGTGTCCGTGTAGGTTCTCCTGTAACAAAGGTACCACCTTGGTGGGGGATGTGGATAATGGGGGAGGCTGTGTATGGGGGGCAGGGATATTTGCGAAATCTCTGTACTTTCTGCTCAATTTTTCTGTGAACCTAAAACTGTTCTAAAAAATAAAGTGTTAAAAAAAGGTACTGCAATTAAAATGGGCAAATGATTTGACTAGGCAGTTCTCTGAAGAAGGTATACAAATAGCCAGTAAGCATATGAAAAGATGCTCAGCATCATTAGTCATTAGAGAAATTCAAATGATATTCACAGAGCTGGCTAGAATCAAGAAGACATAAATAATCAGGTGGCTAAGGCTATGCAGAAATCGGGGCCCCCATACATTGCTGGTGAGAATGTAAAATGGTGCAGTCGTGTCGGAAAACAGCCTGGCAGTTTTTCAAAATGTTAAATATAGAATTACCATATGACTCAGCAGTTCCTCTCAGGAGAAATGAAAACATGTATCCACACAAAGACGTGTACATGAATATTAATTGCAGCATTATTCACAATAGCCTCCAGGTGGAAACAGCCCAAGTGACCATCAGCTGATGAATGGATAAACACATGTGATAGATGCGTACAGTGGAGTACTACCCAGCAGTAAAAAGGAGCAAAGCACCGATAAATGCTACAACAGGGGTGAAACATCACGAATTGAAACATTTCAAAGAAGCCAGACAAAAGAACACATGTTGTATGATTCCTTTTATATGAAATGTCCAGGAAAGGCAAGTTAATAGAGACACAAAATAGATTAGGGATTACTTACTTGTGTCGCTTCATGTTATATCAGTCATTTTTTTTCAAGTTGCTAAATGGTTTACATGACCATTCTTTAATGGTTCTATTTTCTTATTATTTTAGTGCTCCTCATTAGGATTCCTGCTTTTATATATAACATTGCAGTGAACACATTTGTGCTTAAGTTTTTTTTGCCATGGATTGGATTTTTTTTTCTTCTGGATAGATCCCAGAAATGGTATTCTTAAGTCAAAAGATGGGAACATTTTCATTGTCACTTTCTCATTGCCAACACTGTCATTAATATGTTAAGGTACCAGTCTCACCTCAAAACTACCCGGATTAGTTATTATCACTTGAAGTACTTGTTGCTAATTTTTAAATAGGCAGTCATTTGCCATTTAAAAAATTATTAGTGTGGTTGAACATTTTCCATTGTTTGTTTCCTAGTAGCATTCCTGGTTGCATCCTTTGTCTATTAATCTCCAGGGAGTAGGGAGATCTTGGTGTTTCTCATCATTTATTCATATGAGTTCTTCCCGCAATTGAAGTGGTGATTCTCAACCCAGTCTAACTGGCTGGTCCCATCTGGGGAATTTGTGGAGAAGGTCGCTCAAAATTCCCCTTCCTGTGGTATTAAGGAGGGGGGTGGAGGAGGGGGTAAGAGAAGGGAAGGACCCAGGCAGAAACAGAACAACTTGGAGGCAGGTAGGTCCTGGTCCTCAGCCAACCCCGTGTCCTGGTTTCCCCCAGTCCTGGGAGAGCAGGCTGCAGGGAAGAATTGGACATCTATTCTCTGTCTCTGGGGCCCTTGGCCTGGTTCCCTCGTTTATCTGCTCTCATTAGTTGACCAAGGCCTGGTCTCCCCAGACCGGCCATCCCAGGGACCCCGCTTCCCTCTCTGGGCCCCCCTCCCCAGTGTGACGGCAGACCCCTCTTTCTGCCCACCCAGCCCGGATCCCCTTTTGGGCCTCTTGGAAATTTCTGTCCTCCTAGTTCTCAGGTCATTTGAATCACTGAGGTGTGTGGCATGGCTGTAAACAGCTTGGCTTCTGGACCATTCGGGCCTAAGTCCCCCACCTGCTGCTTGCTGGCTGTGCCTCAGTTCCCTGTTTGCTAAAAACCTGTGATTTGTTGTGAGGAGGACCCGTGAGAACATGTGGAGTACTCGGCAGGCTGCCTGGTAGCTGGGGGCCATGGAACAATGGTGGTTACCCTCAGGGGAGGGGAGAGACCCTAGTTAAAATGAGGCTGTTGCTTAGTGTTTCTCAGCCTTGGCCACAAAATCGCCCACACTTGGGTCCCAGTCCTCCGAGAATTTGATGTAGTTGGACTGGGGTGTGGCTTCCCAGCCCAGGCGATTCTAATGATGGCCAAGGTTGAGACGCACAGGCTGGGAGGACTAGTCCAGCGGGGGATCTGCCTGTCATCTCCTGCCGCCACCCTGGGCCTCCCAAGGGGAGGCTCCTCATCTCACTTTCCAAAATACATCCCTTCTCCAAGCCCAAAGGCCTACCTGAGCTTCTGGTAACTGACCTTCCCTGGATGAAGCCAGAGCAGGGCCCACTTCCTCTCCTGACTCGGGGTTTAATTCCATTTTATTGTCGCACCACTTTTTCGCACATGTTGGTGTTTGTTCTTTTCCTGCCTGCACGTCTGTGGACAGAAAACCAGACTCGGCTTTTGTGACCCTTGGGGCATCTTGGAGGCTCCCGACTGTAAACTAGTGTTTGGGAAAAGTGCGTCTTTCTCCCCAAGCTCGTCAGACATCCCCGGGGCTGGAGAGGATAAGGCCGGGGGAGTGAGGCAGGCTGTGCAGGTGGGCTTGGCAGGATACTTCCAGATGCAAGTAGGAGAAGCCCGGGCTCAGACTGGCTCAGAGGACCACCAACTGTGGTCTCACCCAGCAGACGTCCAGAGGGAGTGCGTCCCATGGTCATGCAACCATTAGCGTGTTAACCATTAGCGTGTTAACCATGTGAGCTTGGGCTGGCGGCTTAAACTCAGTGTCCTTGTTTGTGAAAAAGGACCGTTGCCCATGCAGTGAGTTAACATTAGTAAAGGCCTTACAACAATCCCTCATGTGAAGGAAGTGTGTCGGCTACTATACGATCAGTCATCTCTGCGTAACAGATGCGAAATTCTCGGTGGTCCACAGCAATCAGCATTTCTTTCCCATGTGTCTGCAGGTTGGCAGGGCTTGGCTCGGCCCCTCCCATTCAATCTGTGCATACAGCTCAGGTCTGCCCCGCAGGTGTTCCCCCTGGGTCCCAGGAAAGCAGTGCAGCAGGTGCCGGAGCGATGCTGTTCACATAATGGTGGCAGTGACGCAGGATAGAGGAAGAACACCAGCGTCGGTCGGGAACTGGCACGTTCTCACTCTGCCCGCTTTCCTTTGGCCCAAGCAAGTCCCATGTCCCAGCCCAGTTTCAGCAGGGAGGGGAGGTAAATTCTACTCACGCCAGTTAGTGGTAGTATCAAGTCACATGGCAAAGGACGTGAAGAATTAATAAACAGCGTGTCATCGGTGGATTAGATCAAAGATTGTATTAACATTGTTAAATTCAAAATGTTTTCTCATTTCTCTTGTGATTTCTTCTTTGACCCCTGGGTTATTTAGAAGTGAGTCATTTAGTTTCCATATCTTGGGGGAATGTTTTCATACATCTTCCTGCTACTGATTTCTAGTTTAATTCTCTTATGATCAGAGAACATACTTTGTATCAGTGTTAAATTTCTTAAGCCAAAGGCTATGCTGTGGTGCTGTAATAGAACATCTCTTTTCTTAGAAAATACATGCTGCAGTATTTAGGGGTAAATGTCCATGATGCATGTAACTTACCCTCAGATGGATCAGGGAAGAATTCTCTGTGTGTGTGTGTGTAGATTGCAATCAGCTGAAGGTGGGACAGGGAACATGCACAAATCATAAAGCTGAAGGGGTAAAATGTTAACAGTAGGTGAATCTGGGCAAAGGATATATAGGTATTCTTTGTACTATTTTAATTTTTGCAACTTTTCTGTAAGTTTAAAATGATCTCCGAATAAAAAATGAAAAGAAAAGCTAATAGTCTCCCCCCTACTCCGCTCCTCCAGGTGTGTATCCTTCCATACGCTTTCCTTACCCACACAAACATGTACTAATATTTATACACTTAGATGGGATTTTTATCATTTTATTAAAATAGGATGATTCTCAGTGCATTCATTATCGTGCAACTTGATTTTCTCTCTTAACAATACATCATAACGGTCCTTCTAGGTCAAACAACATAGGTTTAATTTACTTTGAAACAGAGGTTTATAAGTACCACAGTTTCTTCAGCCATCCCCCTACTGTTGGATATTCGGGCAGTTTCCGTTTTTTTTGTCACCACAGACGAGGCAGCAGAAGCCATCCTTGTACGTGTCACCCACGGTATTGGCGCCCAGTCCGTGACTCACTTCTGGAATTAGAATTTCAGTCAGAGTCAGGTAGCACCACAAACCCTTTGCGATTCATCATGTTCAAAGCTGTCGCACCGTGGGAGTGAGGCTGGTCTCCAGAGGCCAGCCATCTGCTCACCCTCGTGTCCAGTTGCACGCAAGCCCAGCATTTCCAAGGCGGGCCAGAATGTCCTCTGGAAAGCTTTAAAAAAAAGAAAAACAGTGCCCCCCCACCCACGTTTCTCTTTGGATCTGAAGAGACTGCTGGAACGGTCTGCTGTCTTGTGGCAGGGGCCCCATATTGAGGTGGCCGGGGAGTCCAGCATTTCCACGTGTCAGCCAGACCTGGCACGTCCCGCCTCAGCTAGTTCATGCATCTGCTAATTATATAACTTTAAGAAGGTTTTACTAGAAATTTCAGGCAGAGCCCAGGCTTCTGTAGGTGGGGACGAGTGGCTGGTTGGATTCTTGAGTGGAGACAAATTGTAGTCCAGTTGATGTGGCTGAGATCGTAGTTGTGATCTTCACACAGGACAGTGTCCCACAGCAGGGATAACAGTTAACATCCATGGGATGTTGCCTCGTGCCAGGCAGGGAGCTAAGCACTTTCCATAGAGCATCTCGTTTAACTCCCACCGTGACCCTGAGGTACAAGAGTTGTATAATCCTATCACATCACTCACCTGTGGTCACAGCAGTTCTGCGTGAAACCACCCCAAACCTTAGCGGCCTGAAACAACCACCAGTTATTTGCCTGCAATTCTGTGAGTGAATGGTTTAGGCTGGGCTCACATGGGCAGTCCTGGCTTTGGCTCGGCTCCCTACAGCTCAGCTAGGCTTCTGGGAGTTGGCTGGCTGTTGGCTGGAGCGACGGGGATTTTCATCCACGTGGTGTCTCATCCCCCAGCAGGCTAGCCTGGGCGTGTTTACGTGCTGGGGGAAGGGGTGAGAGCAGGAGACAGAGAGTACCAAGGCTTGCTCAGTTCTAGCCCAGAATCGGCACATCATCACTTTTGCCACATTCTCTTGGCCAAAGCAAATCACACGGTCAGCCCAGATTCAAGAGGTAGGAAAATCACTCCACCTCTGGGTGGTAGGAGCTGCAGTCACGTTGCACAGGGCATGATACAAGGAGGGGTGAAGGTCTGTGGCCATTTTGGTGGTTTACCTCACCGGCTTTTGCAGGTCAGATGAGTCAGGAACAGACAGGTTACTTAAATCGCCTGAGCTCACAGAGCCAGCAGATGGCAGGTCCAGACCTGGGTGGGCAGACAGCAGAGCTCCAGCATCCAGCCCCTCTCCCATCTGCCCACGTCCATGAAGGCTTCCTGACTGCGGAATCATCTCGCCGTCTCTGAAAATCCCCAACACCCAGTCAACCTCAAGGAGAGAATCATCTCCAAAGACCCTTGGCTCCTTGAAGGACAGGCATGTGACAGAAGTTGGAGGAGATTGTGGACAGATGGCCCG
Organism: Mesoplodon densirostris; assembly: GCF_025265405.1. Lineage (NCBI taxonomy): Eukaryota > Metazoa > Chordata > Mammalia > Artiodactyla > Ziphiidae > Mesoplodon > Mesoplodon densirostris. Next base: position 68,283,977 of record NC_082676.1, read on the forward strand.
GCAGGTGGTTGGGGGGTTGAGTGGATCGGTGGGTGGACGGCTTGTTGGCAAGTGGATGATGTGAGAGGGCTGAGGACAACTGTCACCTCATCTCCGCTTGGGTTTTTTCTGAAGTGGAGGGGCAGGAAATAAATCTGAGCCTCCAGGTGGACTTTCTTGGGGCCATCAGGCTGAGGGCCTGAGGTGTGGGGTCCACACTGGGATGAGTCGGCCTTTCCAATCAGAGGTCCTCTGAGCTGGAGACGGTGAGTGCAGAGTCTTCCTTCAGAGGAGGGAGAGCCCAGAGCAAATTTTACAAGAGAGTCTTCAGTCTCAGGGTTTGGGCCGATCATTTCCCAAGTCTCTAGCCCTGTGCAAGGCACCAGGATTCCCAAGAGGACTCTCATCTTCAAGGAGTTTACAGTCTGAGTCCCCTCATAGGGCCCTGGGCAAGGCCAGGGACACAGTCTGCAGGCACAAGTCCTGGCTGATGGCCAAAGAGAAGAGAGCGGCCTTCTCCATCCCTCTTTGTGGGTCACCTGGGTGACTGTGCTGTGGATCCCTCATGTGTGCCCAGGCTGCGTGTCAAGTATCCCAGCCCATCCCAAAGGGGTTTGTGGGAAAGGCCTTGACTCTGCTCTGGAAGCCACCCCCAGCCATCAGCCTGCCAGGCGGGCCAAATGCACTGGTTCATAGTTGGTCATGTCACTGTCCATGACCCTGTTTCCTCCCCATAGAACTCTTGAGAAGATGGGATGGGGGCCAAGGGACCCTCCAGTGCCCAGAAGAGGCCTTGGAGAGCAGCAGCCTGAATGGCTGCCTCACCACCTGCCAGCTTCCACCCAGCACCACCAGGCTCTTTTTTTTTTTTTTTTCCAAATTTGTGTATTTTATTGCGTCAGCTTGATGACTTTTTCACCTAGTTATATGAGATACCTAGTTGAAGACACCAGCCCTTTCCAGCACTGCAGAAGATCACTTGTACTCATCTGTACTTTGCATGGCCACCACTTTTCTGACCTTTAGGTGAGTTTTACAAGTTCTCAACTCATCCTGCATCCCATGCTTTCCCGAGGTTACGCTCATCGTTAATCTGCACTGGTCTCTCCCCACAGGGCTCCTTGAGGGCTCTGGCTGCTCTAGCTGGAAAGCCAATACTCGAGAAGCAAGTGTTAATGGAAGGGAGGGTTTGCTTTATTCCAGTTGCCAGCAATGGGAGGAGAAGGCGGACTCCTGTCCAAAGGCCAACTCCCCACTGCCTATCAGTGGGCAAGAGCTTTTATAGGCAGAGGGAGGGGGCCGCATGCAGCACAGCACAGTCAGCTCTGACAGCCATCTCAAAATGTCACCAGTGGTCTGATCAGCATCATCTTGATTGTTTTAAGCACAGTCTGTCTTCAGTTCCAGGGTCGGTTTGTTGCCATTTCTTTGAGGCCAGTTCTCGGAATTGTGGCAGTTTATGTCATGGCTACAGCCTGGTCATCAGGTAGTTAACTTCTTCAACCTGGTGTGGGTTTCAGTATCTATAAGACAGCTCACAGGACATGGCTCAGAATATGATCTATAGCCCTTGAAGAGGAACTAAAGGTCCTTAACTTTGTTTAATGGCTAAACTATTATTATTTTGTCCTGTTTGACGGCTTTCCTTTGTTTCTATATTTTCTCATTTCTCTGATTAAATTTATTCTTTGGCTAAGCTTTTCTACGGACAAGAAGCAGATGAAGGACATGGTGGGGTGGGTGTAGGGAGGTTGTGTCCTGGGAAGGCCCCATAGGGTCCTGTTCCATTTCAGGAGTGGGTCTTAATCACCTCTGTCCCTGTTTCCCTTCCCTCCAGGCTAATACAGAGCAGCGTGCCCAGTGGATGTGACTTCCATGAAGGCCAGCCTGCCTCTGTACAGCACAGGGTGATGGGTAAGAGCACAAGCTGCCTGCCTTCCAAGCCCTGACACTCTCACTTACCACTGTGTGACCTTGGGCCAGTTACCTAACCTCTCTGTACCAAACCAGGGAGGATAATATTACTTGCCTTACAGGATCACTGTGATAATTAAGTGCATCAGTATTTATAAAGCTCTTCCAAATGTCTGGGGCATCGTGAGGCTGTTTAAGTGTTTGTTAAACGAAGACATGAAAAAAAAAAAAAAGATATTTTCCACCTGAGCAGCTGAGGGCAAGGTCTAGCCCTGTTTTCTGACCACCATCTCCTGAGTCAGGAGTCAGCAAATCATAGCCTCCCTGCCACCAGGTCTTGTAAGTGAAGTTTGATTGGCGCACAGCCATGCTTTCTGGTTTGTGTGTTGTCTAAGGCTCGTTCACGCTGCGATGGCAGAGTTGAGTAGTTGCAACAGAGACCATTTATCCTCCGGCCTTATCCAGAGTGAGCTTACTGACCCCTGCCCTGAATCTTCTAAACCCACCATCAACCATGGTCTGCTGCAGCTTCAATGAGAACTGCTCTGACCTGGGAAAAAGTGGCTTCTGTGGATGTCGCACGTTTAAATGCCTCAGCTGTCCTCTCTGCGCAAACCCCCTTGACCCCCAAGGGTTTCCTTGGCCTTTATCCTGGTCCTCAAGAGCCCCTCAAGAGGCTCAGAGGCGGCCCTTTGTTTGGCTGGTGGGTGTGTTTGAACTGTCATCTCTGAGTGGGGACAGGTGAGGAGAGAGGTGCAGACATGCCCTCGGGGATTAAAGTTCCACCCAGAGCAAGAGCGGCTCCCTCCTGCCACAAGGGCCGCGGTCCTGTTTAAGGCAGGCTGTTAAGTGTTGGCCTCAGGGCCAACTCTGGCAAGCTTGCATTCCTCCGGCACTTTCCACCAAGCCTGCAGTTGCAGATGACTCAGGAAGGCGCCAGAGAGTAGATTGTGAGGTGCAATTTATTACGTAAATCTGGAGCTAGTCTTCGCAGGCCATGGGTTTACTGGGGCATCACTCTGGGCCTTGCAGATACTCCCGTTACTCCTGGCAACAGACCCACCTGCCATTCACAAACTCCATTTCCTGGGTCCTATTGCCAACACGAAAACAAAACCGAACCAAAAAAACCATCATGAAGGCAGAACTTACTTGAGGGGAGGCGTGCAGGGGGAAAAGGACAGCAGACCTTAGCATTTCAGTAGGAAAAATCTGCTCAGATATCCCTGGGGGGTGGGAGTGTACATGGGAGCCACCTTTCGGGAAGGCAAATTGCAGTATGTACCAAGAACTTGAAAATAGTCCCAGCCTTTGACCAAATCTACCCTCTGGGAGTCAGCTATCACCACAACCATGGCGTGTAGCAAACCACCCCCAACACAGATTTACAATCATAGACAATTTTCTTGCACATGAGTGTCAAGAGCTGTGAAGGGTCTCAGATGTTATCCTATTTCCAAGTTACCAAGTGAGCTGGCCTGTTTCACGGGGGCTGGTAGGAGATGTGAGTCTTCTGGGTCAAAGGTGAGGGGTGGTTTGTTCACCTCGGCCATGGCAGTCGCCAGGGCTTCAGCATTTACCCCAGTTCTTCACGTTCTGATTCTCGCACGGCAGCGCGGTTAGGACAGGGGACACCTGCCCACAGTGGGTGACACAAAAACACACAAACATCGATTCTAGGTGGGTTGTAGACATAAAAGGCAAAATGATAAAGCTTCCAGAAGAGCATCTTGAGATAGACAAAGAACATTAGCCATTTGGCCTTGATTCCCAGTCCAGGCGGCTCTTGGCGAGGCCAGGCCAGGCCAGACCACCTCCGGGCCACTGGGTCTGCTCATTCCTCCACCCGTTCATTCATCACAAGTTTTCTGAGAGGCAACCATGGACAAGGCCAACACACAGCAGTAAAACAAAACAACAAAAACATTAACCATGAAGGAAAAATTGATCAATTGGACTTTATTAGGAGTTTATTTCGTGTAGCTTGATGGTGTTTCCAACTTTGCTGGTGGGGCACAGGGATTCTGAGTTATTTCAGAACATGAAGAAAGAGAGGCCTCTTGAGAAAATTAACAAGGTGATCCTGGCAACACCCTCGGTGGCGGGCCCAGCTTCCTGGCTGCTGTCTAGGACTCTCCCCTCCACCGCTGGGTGCACAGCGTGAGGGCCTGAGACCTGGCTCTGTTACCTACTGGTCGTTTACTAGAATGTCACCCTGGAGAGTTACTTCACTTGGCACACGGCAGTGATGGGAGATGGAGGGCCGGCACTGGTGCTGGCAGCCACCCCAGTAGAGCCCTGCGCACTGGCTGTTCACATCTGCCAGCAGAAGCCATTGATGGACTCCATGACCGCAGTGCCACCACCCAGAGGCTGACACAACCATCTGAAAATGTAGTCAAAATGACTCAGTCTGCAAATGCTTTATTCAAAGCCGAGTTTTTAAACCAAAGCACAAACCATGGCAAGTAGGAATATTAATTCAAAGGAACAAAAAGAAAAGCTCAACCTTTATGTACTTATTTAGAACCACCTACCAATGTAAAAGCAAGACCTAACTCCGCCATCTACTAGAGGTAAATTGAAGTGTAATCAACCCGCATGGCTGGATGTCCTCACCTGGTGAAGAGTATCCTTGGGTGGCTGGGTCCTGTCAACTGAAGAAGAACAAGTTATGAAAATAGAGCAGATCTCTCTAAAAGCAGCAGGATTCAAGGGGAAGGGACAAAGACCTTAACAGAGAGTCAAAGATTTGTGCCATTTAAAAAAACTGCCACAAAGGATAAAACTACCTGTCTTATAGGCTGGTGATGAGGATTAGTGTTGAACGTAATGCAGGTATTAGGCACGTGAACGCATAGTCACTAGTATGATTATTGTGGCTGTTAAGTAGTGAATGATTTGAATGTACCATCTGGTCAGTTCTTTTAACTGTGACCATCAGAACTGCAGTATCATGTAGCTTTTCTGCATGAGGTGTTCTGAAGCTGACTGTCTTGGGTCAGAAGCAGACTCTGGGCTGAGGACTTGGGTGTTAATGGTTTATTAAGGATGCGCTTGCTGGGAAGACTGGTGTAGGAGTAAGGGAAGCAGAACCGGGAGGGGTAAGCAGCTCTATGCTTTCAAGTTAAGTCCTGTGGCTTCATCCTGGGGGCTCAGGAGTGTAAGTTATGCCTCGGAGTTTCCCTGACCTGAGACAAAGGAATTCTGGCATCCTCCAGACGTTGTCTAGAGGGCTGCGCTCCGGGGACAGTATTAACTCCCAGGTACTTCTACCAACACTTTACCAGCTTTTTACCAAGAACACTGCTCTAGTGAAGAGTATCACTGTGAATCATAGAAGCACATTCAAGGGGTGATAGCCGAACACTTAAAGGGATGCAGAGGGGTCTGGGCAGAGCCCTGACAGGCTCTACTACGCTTACTAACCCCTATTAGGCTGAAGAGACATCAGCAAAGGGTCTCCTTTCATGCTGGTTAGGAGAGGAACCAACATCTGTTCAAAGGCCACCATGTATGAGGCCCCACAAGAGAGCACTTAAAAAACATCGAAGTCGGGGGCTTCCCTGGTGGCACAGTGGTTAAGAATCCGCCTGCCAATGCAGGGGACACGGGTTCAAGCCCTGGTCTGGGAAGATCGCACATGCCGCGGAGCGACTGAGCCCGTGCGCCACAACTACTGAGCCTGTGCTCTAGAGCCCATGAGCCACAACTACTGAGCCCGTGTGCCACAACTACTGAAGCCTGTGCACCTAGAGCCCATGCTCCGCAACAAGAGAAGCCACCGCAGTGAGAAGCCTGTGCACCACAACGAAGAGTAGCCCCTGCTTGCTGCAACTGGAGAAAGCCCACACGCAGCAATGAAGACCCAATGCAGCCAAAAAAAAAAAAAAAAAAAAAAGACAAGGGAAGACAGGAACGGTCACAGATTCAAGGAGATTAAGGATATGTGACATCCAAATGCAGTAGTGGGAAAACTGCTGAAGTCCAAATAAAGTCTGCAGATTGGTTAATAGTATTGTACCCATGACAACTTCTTAATTTTATACGGTTATGTTAGATAGTAACTTTAGGAGAATCTGGGTAGAGGATAAGTAACAAACTTTTCTCTAAGTCTAAAGAAATGTGTTAAAGGATAGAATACATTTGAAAGTAGGTCTATGTTATGTCTCATAGTAAAAGATTTAGCGGGAATTCCCTGGCAGTCCAGTGGTTAGGACTCCATGCTTGCACTGCACGGGGCATGGGTTCCACCCCTAGTCGGGGAACTAAGATCCCGCAAGCGACACATCATGGCCAAAAAAAAAAGAAAAAAAAGAAAGATTTACCTTTAGGTTCAGAATGGTCTGGTTTTACAAAGCACCTGTTTATCATGGACTTAGGTTCGTTGAGAGAGGCAAACTTGTGTGTCTGTGGAGAAAGAGCCAAAAACCAACTGTCAGGTAGCTGAGACTTTCCTTCTTGCTTTGCCCCTTGCTGACTTGGTATTTCCAGGTCGTTTTGGTTTTCCAGATTTGTACAAATGAACCCCTGGCTCAAAAGTATTACAAATAATTACAATTCTTTGCATGAGGTAATGTGGCTTATACAGTACCTTGTTCTTAAAAAAAAAAGCCATACAGAAACCACTTGGTGTGCATTTTGTTTACCCGAAATCAGATGTCATGTTGACCCTATAATTTCTGGCCTCACATTGCGCATTAAAGTCCTCAGACCACATCCAGAAAGACCACGTCCCTCAACACAATGCTTCCGTTACGTGGACCCAACTGATGGAAAGGAAAATAGAGAACAAGGGAGTTTTCCCTACTAACTAAACAATTAGGCCCTTCTGAGAGAAAAACATCAAATTTCAAGTAACCAGAAAGTTTCACAGGTCATTGTGGTTATGAAAATCACTGCTGCCAACAATTAGCAGAAAATTTGGATGGTGCCTTTTGTACCATCAATGAAACAACTGAAAAGAGGGGAATATTCCCCTTTTCTACCTTTTGTAAGCTTTTCAAAGAAACATTTATTTTTCAGGAAATTGTGTTTTTAACAAAGGCTCTGTGTGTTCTTTATTGGTCTATGAATAATAACACTGGTCAAGTAGGGAAAAAGTGGCTTCAGGCAGGGCCACCACGAACAGTTGTGCATGTTGTGTACTGCAAAAAAAAAGGCACCCCGATGAAAGGCTAGTGAGGCTGAAACCCATCCTTCTCTCTGCCCGCCAAGCTGCATGCCTGTAAGGTCACATCTACCCAGAGGAAAGGTTGCCTTATTCTAATTGCACAAAGGTGCTGAGCAGGCTAGTATTGGCTCTAGCAGTAGGTGTGGTATGACCGGTGTGGGGAGCAGATTGGGAAATGCAAGTTTGGTGTGGCAGGAGGAATTTTGATGATCTATGACTAGATCTTAACTATTTTACTGTTTTATGGCAAATATTTCTTTCTAAACCCAGTGTTTTTATTGAAAAGGTAAGACTCTGCTATCCCGGAGACCTACCATATTCCTCATATAGCCTTCAGAAATTTCCTACACACACACACATACACACATACAAATTTACACAAATGACAGCTTATTTTTATATCCTTTTCTTTTTCTTTTTTTAAATTTATTTATTTATTTTTGGCTGCGTTGGGTCTTCATTGCTGCGAGCGGGGGTTGCTGTTTGTTGCAGTGCACGGGCTTCTCATTGCGGTGGCTTCTCCTGTTATGGAGCACGGGCTCTAGGCACCCGGGCTCAGTAGTTGTGGCTTGCGGGCTCTAGAGTGCGGGCTCAGTAGTCATGGCGCACGGGCTTAGTTGCTCCGCAGCATGTGGGATCTTCCCAGACCAGGGCTCGAACCTGTGTCCCCTGCATTGGCAGGTGGATTCTTAACCACTGTGCCACCAGAGAAGTCCTCCTTTGCTTTTTAAAAATATTAAATAATATTCTTTTTATTATTCTGATAAAATATACGTAATATAAAATTTACCATTTTAACCATTTTTAAGTGTACAGTTCAGTGGCCTTAAGTACATTCACATTGTTGTACAGCCATAACCACTATTTTTTTTTTTGGCCACGCTGCACGCCTTGTGGGATCTTAGTTCCCTGACCAGGGATTGAACCTGGGCCCCTGCAGTAAAAACACCAAGTCCTAACCACTGGACCTCCAGGGAATTTCCATAACTACTATTTATGTTCAGAATTCTTTCATCACCCCAAACTGAAACTCTGTACCCATTAAACAGTAACTCCCTATACCCCTTCCCCCCAGCCCCTGGCAACCACCATTCTACTTTGTGTCTCTATGAATTTGACTATTTCAGGTACCTCATATAAATGAAATCATACAATATTTATCCTTCTGCATCTGTCTCATTTCACTTCAAATAATGTCTTCAAGTTTCATTCAAATAATGTCTTCTATATCATGGTGTATATTAGAACGTCATTTCTTTTTCAGGCTGAATAATATTCCATTTTATGTATATGCCACATCTTGTTTACCCATTCATCTGTCAATGGACACTTGGTTTGCTTTTAACCTTTTGGCTACTGTGGATCATACTGCTACGAACTTGGGTGTACAAAAATCTCTCCAACACCCTGTTTTAGTTCTTTTGGATATATACCCAGAAGTGGAATTGTTGAATCATACAGTAATTTTATTTTTAAGTTTTTGAGGAGCCACCATACTGTTTTCTAGAATAGCTGCACCATTTTACATTCCCACCAACAGTGCCCAAGTGTACCAATTTCTCCACATCCTCACCAACACTTATTATTTTCTGTTTTTTTGGTAGTAGTCATCCTTATTGGTGTGAAGTTGTATTTCATTGTAGTTTTGATGTGCATTTCCCTAATGATTAGTGGTGTCGAGCATTTTTTCTGTGCTTATTGGCCATTTGTGTATCTTCTTGTTGAAATGTTTTCCCACTACCATTTGTTGAAAAGACTGTCATTCCCCATTGTATGGTGTTGGCACCCTTGTGAAAAATCATTTGACCCTATATATGAAGTTTATTTCTGAGCTCTCTATTTTATTGCAGTGGTCGGTATGTCTGTCTTTATGCCAATATCACATTGTTTGGATTACTGTAGCTTTTGTAGTAAGTTTCAAAACCGTAAAGTATGAGGCTCTATGTATACCTCCCTCTTGGACCTCCCTCCTACTACTCCCCATCCCACCCATCTAGGTTGTCACAGAGCACCGAGCTGAGCTCCCTGTGCTTTATAGCAGGTTCCTGCTAGCTATCTATTTTATGCATGGTAGTGTATATATGTCAATCCTAATCTCCCAATTCGTCCCACCCTCCCCTTCCCCCAACTGTGTCCACGTGTCGTTCTCTACGTCTATGTCTCTATTTCTGCAAATAGGTTCATCTGTACCATTTTTCTAGATTCCACATATATGAGTTAATATACGATATTTGTTTTTATCTTTCTGACTTACTTCACTCTGTATGACAGTCTCTAGGTCCACCCCCATCTCTACAAATGACCCCATTTCATTCTTTTTTATGGCTAAGTAATATTTCACTGTATATATGTACCACATCTTCTTTATCCATTCATCTGTCAGTGGGCATTTAGGTTGCTTCCATAACCTGGCTATTGTAAATAGTACTGCAATGAACACTGGGGTACATGTATCCTTTTGAATTATGGTTTTCTCAGGGTATATGCCCAGTAGTGGGATTGCTGGGTCATATAGTAGTTCTACTTTTAGTTTTTAAAGGAACCTCCATACCGTTCTCCATAGTGGTTGTATCAATTTACATTCCCACCACCAGTGCAGGAGGATTCCCTTTTCTCCACACCCTCTCCAGCATTTGTTGTTTGTAGATTTTTTGATGATGGCCACAACATAATCTTTTGTAGCAAAGAAAATGCCTGAAAGAAAAATTCACCATGAGAAAGAACATATTCCTGCTATACTCACAGCATGAATGGTTCCTACAAATGCATTGTGAGCCCAGAAGCCAGACCCGGCAGAGTGCACGCTACAGGTTTTTACTATGAATTACTTTTGTGTATCTTCAGAATTCTCCATAATACAGATTTTTTTTAAGTTGCTCTGAAAAAAAAAAGTAAAGATGTGTAAAGCCATTTAGTAAATTTTCCATCAAAATCACTAAAATAAAGTCTGAAAGTTGAAGAAGAAAGAAATGCAAGGAAAACAGTATGTAATGTATTTTACAAAAATGTTAACACAGAATGCTTTCAAGAAGTTTGTGGGGCTTCCCTGGTGGCACAGTGGTTGAGAATCTGCCTGCCAATGCAGGGGGCACGGGTTCGAGCCCTGGTCTGGGAAGATCCCACATGCCGCGGAGCAACTAGGCCCGTGAGCCACAACTACTGAGCATGTGCGTTTGGAGCTTGTGCTCCGCAACAAGAGAGGCCACGATAGTGAGAGGCCCGTGCACCGCCATGAAGAGTGGTCCCCGCTTGCCACAATTAGGGGAAGCCCTCGCACAGAAACAAAGACCCAACACAGAAAAAATAAATTAATTAATAAACTCCTACCCCCAACATCTTAAAAAAAAAAAAAAAAAGTTTGTGCCTTACAGAGGAGTAGGGGTGGAGTCATCAATGACCTGAATTGGGCAGCCTGGAAGAACTCCTGGACTTGCTTATTCATCCTCCTGAGGTTTGCTGGTCACCCACTGTGGGTGGACTGCAGGGACCCGAGCTCCAGGACAGGGGGACTGGGCACCTCGCCTCTGCCACTCACCTGTGCCCACGCTGCTTATCCTCTCCTGGTTCTAGATCAGCACCCACTTCACTGGGTCGTGAGGAATAGAGAATCACAGACGCAGATGCTCTAGTTTCTTGTAGGAAACAAAAAGGGGTATGGGGGCAGATTTGCTTTTGGAATGATGCTCTGAGCAGGCGGGGTGGGCAGATGGCAATTCTTGTAGAGAAGCATACACAGCCCTGAGGTTGGAGTGGTTGAAAGAATGGGCTCGTATGATGGCTCACAGCACTGTCCTTGAAGCCGGAGCCCTGAGACCTTGTCTGTGCCCCACATCCTGAATTCAGTATGACCTCGAAGACCTGTGGTGACAGTTAGTATGTGGGAAGGTTTAGAAGCACACTTGGCCTGAGTGCTTGATGCAGGTGCTCAATGAACCTACTTACAGTAATAATGCAGCTGCTCATTTGTTCTGATAACCCGAGTGCCCCTTAAGGATTTCTGGGCCAGCCTACATTTGCAAAATGATGAGACGCTGCCATGGGTAGCTTGAGCATCTTTTTGCTAAAGCCGTAATTGATCCAGGCTGCACGTAATCAACTTAGCTAGGGACTCGGAATTTTAAAATAGCCAAATAGACCTTTAATAGCACTTTTTTTTTTAAACATCTTTACTGGAGTATAATTGCTTTACAATGGTGTATTCGTTTCTGCTTTATAACAAAGTGAATCAGCTATACATATACATATATCCCCATATCTCCTCCCTCTTGCGTCTCCCTCCCACCCTCCCTATCCCACCCCTCTAGGTGGTCACAAAGCACCAAGCTGATCTCCCTGTGCTATGTGGCTGCTTCCCACTAGCTAGCTGTTTTACATTTGGTAGTGTATATAAGTCCATGCCACTCTCTCACTTCGTCCCAGCTTAATAACACTTTTATAGTTCACATCCAAGGTCACGTGCCACAGTGACGTAAACCTCCGTTTTCCTATCCTGTGAAATGGGTGCACATCCTCAAGGTGCTAGGCAGGTTAATAGGACTAGATCCTTGCATAAGGGTAGGACTAAGAGGTCCCAGGAAGGCCGTAGCCCCAGGTGACTCCTTTCCTCTCTGGATTTGCCCCAGACTCTCCTGCTCCTGCCCTTCCTCACCGTGAGATGCTGGGTGATTCACCAGCTTCAGTCTGGGAGCAGGCGCTGAGGGTCCTGCCTGTCTTCCCAGACACACAATATCCCAGGTTTTCTTCTGCAGGTCTTGGTGTCTCTGCCAAAGATCCCGGGTATGGGCTGCAAACTGTGGGAGAGTGGAGCACCCCGGCTTCTCCCCATGGGGACAGTGAGGGCATTCGTCACTGAGCAAGCCCTCTGCGCATTTGTTTAGTGGGTGTAGCAATAGAAATGCTCCTCGCCAGCAACTTCTTTGGTATTCTGACTCTGTCATCTCAAGAAAGCCTCATCAAGTCATGCCATTTACTCCAAAGCACGGCATCTGTAAAAGCATAATGCTGGGGCTTCCCCGGTGGCGCAGTGGTTGAGAGTCCGCCTGCCGATGCGGGGGACGCAGGTTCGTGCCCTGGTCCGGGAGGATCCCGCGTGCCACGGAGCGGCTGGGCCCGTGAGCCATGGCCGCTGAGCCTGCGCGTCCGGAGCCTGTGCTCCAAGGCAGGAGAGGCCGTGGCAGTGAGAGGCCCGTGTACCGCAAAAAAAGAGGAAAAAAAAAAAAGCATAATGCCGGGACCGGGAGCTCAGCCTGTTCTTTATTTCAAAAACCCTCTGGCAGAGATCATCTGGGCTCAGGATGTCACTCCTGGTCACTCCCAGATTCTTGATGGATTTATTAAGTTTTTCGGGGAAAGTTCTTCTCTGTTATTTGCTTGGCAAAGCCTTTTTGGCTCCCCTTGGGAGATGATTCCAAGAAGCATATGGAAAAGAAGTGGAGACCCCAGTCACATGTGGTCTCCAGAGCTGACCGACAGTTTTCTAGAGGCCCGAGGGGCCAGGTGGGGAAAACGTGGCTGGATTGGGGTGAGTCGTTCGCCTAAGTGTCTGGACACGTTGAGAGCAGTGCTGACCATCCCCACAGGGGGACGTCACAGACGCCCGTGCCCTCTGGGTCAGGCAGTAGGGAGTGGCTGGGACTGTGGTGAACTGGAGATTGCTTGTGCCTTCCAGACAGCAACCCTGCCCTGGGCTGACCTGCCTTGTGGGAATGAGTGCCCAGCTTTGCCAGATCTTTGATTTGTCAAAAGAGGCCAGGAATTTGGAGCTGTGAAATTTCCAGATTCTTCATGTTGAGAACTAATTTTTTCAATTGAAAAGAAGCTCAACATCAGTCATCATTAGGGAAATGAAAATCAAACTACAGTAAGATACCACCTCATACCCGTTAGGATGGACTATTACTAAAAAATAATAAAACAGAAAAAAATAAGTCTTGGTGAGAATGTGGACAAGTTGGAACCCTTGTACAGTGCTGATGGGAATGCCAAACAGTATAGCTGCTGGGGAAAACAGTATGGCTACTCATCAAAAAAATAGAATTACCCTATGACCCAGCAATTCCACTTCTGAGTGTATGCTTAAAAGATTTGAAAGCAGGGTCTCAAAGAGATGTCTGTACACCCATGTTCATAGCAGAATTATACACAATAGCTAAAATGTGGAAGTACCCCAAGTGTCCATTGATGGATGAATGGGCAACTAAAATGTGGTCTATTCGTATGACAGAATATTATTCAGTGTTAAAAAGGTCGGATATTCTGACACATGCCACAACATGGACATTGTGGACATTATGCTACGTGAAATAAGCCAGTCACAAAAAGACAAATAGTATATCATGCCATTTATATGAGGTACTTAGAGTCCTAAAATTCATAGAAATTCTACAGAAAGTAGAACTGTGGTTGCCAGGGGCAAGGGGAGGGGAGCCTAGGGAGTTAGTGTTTAATGGGGACAGAGTTTCAGTTTTACAAGATGACAAGTGTTCTGGAGATGGTTGTTGGAGATAGTTCACAGCAGTGTGAGTATACTTAATGCCCTTGAACTGTACGCTTAAAGTGGTTAAGATGGTAAATTGTATATATATTTTCCCACAATAAAAAAAAAATGGGGCTTCCCTGGTGGCGCAGTGGTTGAGAGTCCGCCTGCCGATGCAGGGGACACGGGTTCATGCCCCGGTCCGGGAAGATCCCACATGCCGCGGAGCGGCTGGGCCCGTGAGCCATGGCCGCTGAGCCTGCGCGTCCGGAGCCTGTGCTCCGCAACGGGAGAGGCCACAGCAGTGAGAGGCCCGCGTACCGCAAAAAAAAAAAAAAAAAAAAAAAAGGAAAAGGTTGTAAGTACAGCACAAAGAAAACTTGCCTTTGGGCCGGCAGGGCCTGAGACTGCTGGCTCGTCCCCTCTGCTGCACCTGCGCCTCCACTTCAGCCTGCTCACTGCTTCCACTTTCCTGCCAGGCCCAGCTCTGCCCGTCTCCGGGGCTGGGTGCACCTGGGTTTCAATACTGCTCTGCTTCTCACAAGTCATGAGACGTTGGAGTCTTCCCCTACAGATAGGCAGCTTTGTCACTGTGTTTGTTTCCTACCTGAAGGTCCCTGGAGGCACTGACCCCAAATGCCTCAGCCCAGGTGCCCTGGGTGATGGCAAAGGTGAGCTCAGCTCCTGGTCATGTGAACTGCTTGCCCACACGCTGACTTGACATGATGCTTAGGAATTACAAGCTCTCTTTAAATCGGTGCTTAACAGTTTCAGAGGAGGGCGTATGTGCAGGTGGGCCAAACTAAATGCTGTGAAGAAAAGAAGACGGGAGGGTGTATTAGCAAAACAATTTTACATAAATTCCCCTCACAGTTTTCTTATAGAGTTTAAAGTTTTGTTGTTGCCTGTTTTCTTTGAGGGATTCCAGCAGACTTGTTTTTTCTGACAGTGTAAAATTTAGTAAAAGTAAATTAGAACTTTTTTGGTAAAAGTAAACTTGTGAGTTATATTCTTAAAATACACCATCTTTTCTTGGGCATTTACCAAGGATTTGAAAGCAGTAAGTTGTACAGGGTCCTTGTCCTCAAGGAGCTTACATTCTAAAGGAAAGACAAAATTAAAAGTGCTTTTTTAGCTTCTGGGTAAGGGGGTACAGTAAGGGTTACTAGGGATTGGTGGATGACCAGCCGGAGGGGAGAGGTCAGGGGACCTGTCCTGCTGGACAGAAAGCCTGCGCTGACAGTACAGGGGGACCAGGACTGAGCCAGAGAGCCAGTGGGGGGGAGGGGAAATGGAGAAACACAAAGAGGAAGTTCTCGTGTCTGTGATGTGAAACCTAAGATGAGGGCCCAGTATTAAGTGCTGCCTTGACATCTGGTGAAGCCCCCAGAGCCTCAGATGCCCAGACCACAGGTTCCCCTCCCCACCCTGCTCCCCAGGATGAGGCCCCCCACCCAAGCAACCCTCCTTGTCAAGGGGACCAGGCGCAGTTCCTGCTTATCCCTGAGGAGCGGGTTTCAGCCTGTGGAGGTGTTCAAACAAGCCAACCACACCCTGCCTCTTGAGCTGGAGGTCACCCCGCCCCTTGATACCACCGAGCTCACCGCTGCAAGAAACAGGCTGTTCACTCTGTCCCCAAGCGCAGCCCCCGTGGGGCCCTGAGCGGCGCGGGGTCCTCCCCCGCCCCCAGCTGTGAGGATGTGCGACAGTCTCCTCTGTCCAGCACCATGTGTGTCCTTGGCCATCCCCATGACCCTAGGACTGGAATCCCCCCTCACCAGCAGGAGAATAGGAGGCGGTTAAGCAATGCCCAGCAGGGTGCACATGGGGAGCCGTGAATCAGCATTGCTGGAGGATTCGGTGAGGCTGGAGCAGTGGGATGGCCGCTCAGGAAGTGGGCAGAGACCAGCTCACGGCCGTTCTAGCACCTTTAACTGGCCGTGCAGACCTTTGCGGCAGGCACCTCTGGAGCGTGCGGACCAGGGATGAGGACCGGCCATATGTGAGTGTAAATAGGTGGCTCTGGGCAGCACATGGCGGGGATCGAAGAGGATGAGGCTCCAGGGGGCAAGTCTGATCAGGGGGCTACTGCAGATGTCCGGGTAAGAGACAGTGAGGACCTTAACCAGGACCAGGGTGTGAGGTGGAGGAGGGCGAGCCTTGGCAAGGGTTTATGATGTAGGAAATGTAGTCAGTTTGCCCCACCTCATCAAAAGGCATCAGGTATGTGCTGAATCCATTAGTGAGTGAGTGAGTGTTAAAGGGGCTCTTGCTGGAGCCCAGCAGGACCGCAAGGTAAGGTGGTGCAGGGTGAGAGCTTCCCAAGGGCAGCCAGCCTGAAGATGTGCGAGGGCCGGGGGCCCATCTTGCGCTCCACTAACCTGGCATAGTGGGGAAGTGTGTAGGAGGTCGCCAGGAGAGCCAAGACGAAGATAAGACCCCCCCCCCCAAGAGATGATGTGATCTCATGCTCAAGTGCTGACTCAGGCTGGGCGTGCAGAATTCTGAAAAGGCAAACACCATCTCTCTCCATTTTCCCGTGTGAGATGAGCTGGACTTCTTGAAAAAAAAAAAAACCTTTCATTTCTTCCCTTTGGGTAGGATTAACCTTCAACATGTTGACTCAAGTATGAATTAACCAATGGATCCAAATTTAGGGTTTTTTTTTTTTTTCCGAGGCTAGGTAAAAGTCCATAGTTCTCTGGACTATGATTTCAAGAGAAAATTTAGAAAGATGAGAAACTCAGTGAGTCAAATGCTAAGGAACTTTATGCTGGTGGTTCTCAACTCTGGCAGCACAGTAGAAATATCTGGGGAGTTTTTAAAAATAGTTAAACCCAGCTCCACACCCAGAGATTGTGATACAGTTAGAGGGGCAGGGCCCTGGCGTCTGTATTGATGTTACCCCCACCAAAGACAGCTGTAGAACGGGTGCCTGCCAGGTTGTTAGCCCAGGCACTGGTGGAAGAGAAAATGCAAGTTGTGAGACCAGCAAGCCACATTTTATATTAAAGGACTTTCACAATCACTAGCTTTCACAACCTTATTTTACTCACGTTACACTAAATCAGTGCTCAAAAACCTTGTTCTTTAAATGGTTCTCAAACCAAGCATTTAAGATTTAAGTACATGAAATCTTCAAGTTGGGAAAAAAAAAACTTTCCAGAAGATTCCACCTTATTGATTCACACTTGAGCACATTGTCAAGCACTGTGGAGAGCTGGTTGTTATCCAGTGTGTTAGTTGGGTTTGGAGAACCAGCAAATAAACAAATTAAAGGCAGTACCTGAAAGATCTGAGGGTTAGGTGACATCTTACATTCTGATGACAATTTTTGTTTCATCTTCTCCCTGCCCCAAAGTAAACCATAAATCAAGGTTTACAAGGACTTAGAAGATTTTTTTTTCTAATAAGTCCACAAAAATGTGTGGCAGACTCCATAGGAACCTGTTTTTCATGTGCTCCTGAGTTCAGCTACTGATTCTCCCTGTGGCTTTTAGAAATTTCTTCTCAGTTTTCCCATCAGTGTAATTATTGAAAGGCACCACACCCCATGCACGACACCCACAGCAACATGAGACTCTGCCAATGACTTTCAAAAACAGAAAAGACACCTTCCCCTCCTCATACATGCTTAAATTCCAAAACAGCGCATTAATTTACATGGTAGTATAGTGAGCAGAGAAAATCACAAATTCCCAAGCATAATCTAACTAAAGGGGTATATATATATATATATATATATATATATATATATATATGGGATTTATATATATATATATTATATATATATGGGATTAATTACCTATGGCAGATGTCCCCAAAGTTTCTCCACTCACAGTGACCTGAGCATCTCAGTAATTTTTTTGTGGCACCCCCTAGACCAACAAGAATACTCCAAACTCCTGTTATTTAGTTCAAATATAAGTATTTAGTAGCCATTTGAATAAAATAATATACAATACACATGGCTTGAAAAAATATTTTTTATTTGTTCCTTAAATAAATATCCTGAAACTAATTAAATATTAAGGTGCCTGCTGGGCATTCACACTTCTCAAACCTTGGACCCAGATTGGATAAAACCACCTTCACTTCCTGTACCACGTTGATCTTCACATGATACTTTTTTAATCACTGAAAACTCAGTTTTACAAATGTATAATGTTATTTAAAGGAATGAGCATGATCTAAGGTTGAAATTGTGAGCAACTTCAAGGTAGTCCCAACCTCTCTGAACTTCGGTTTCTTCACTCCTGGAATGATGATCAAATAAATGCATGCCGACCTTACTTGACATTATTGTTGTGAAAAATGAGTGGGATAAAGTGTAAAAATGGTCTCTAAAAAATGTAAAGCACTATGATAATAGACATTTCCAGTAACAAATAATAAAGATGGTAACTTGGAACATATCATAATGTGAATGGAATTAAATTAAATACTAAATATCTTGAAAATTGTTATCATCCTTTAAGTTAAGTGCTAAATCTTAGCACTTAAAGTGTCTGAAGTGTGTTAGACTCTGCTGGGAGTGTGTTAGAAGTGCATAATCTCAGCTTCACCCCAGCCTTACTGAATCAAAACAAGATGTCTAGAGGATTCACCTGCATATTAAAGTTTGGAAAGCAGTGATGTAATTTAACTTCATTATTTTGTATTAGTTAGCTATCATGGTAAAATGACTTGTCCTAACCATAATGGAGTAGAAACCAACAACAGAAAGAAATCTTGGAAATCTCCAAATGTTTGGAAATTAAATAACACACTTTAAAATAACCCATGGATCAAAGAAGAAATCACAAGGAAAATTAGAAAATATCTTGAAACAGAGTTAAGATTAAAATGCAATATGTCAAAACTTATGGCATGTATCTAAACTACTGCTTAGAGGAAAGTTCATAGCATTAAATGCTTACATTAGAGAAGAAGAAAGGTCTCAAATCAATTACATAAGCTTCCACTTCAGGAACCTAGAAAAAGAAGAGGAAATCAAACCCACAGTAAGCAGAAGGAAGAATATACAGTAAGGCCCCTGCATACGCACCTTCAAGTTGCGAACTTTCAAAGATGCGAACGTGTGTTTGTATGTCCAGTCACGTAACTTAGTTCATGTGTCTGGCGTACATTGTCCCACGCGTGCATCCTCTGCAAGTGGTTATACTTATGTGTACTTTACTGTACAGTACTGTATAGAGTACAGTAGTACAGTATCTTTATTTTAAGACCAGGATGTCGGGAAGCAAGTGTAAAAGCAGTGGTGATGTAGCTTGTCCTGCTAAGAAGCACCAAGTGATAATGATGGAAACAAGTGAAAACAATTGAGAGAGTGGAGCGAGGCAAAAAGATGGCAGACATCACTCGTTCTTATAACATGAATTATTCAACCACTGGCACGATTCTAAAGAACAAGGACAAGATCGTGGAACATGTGAAGGCAGCTGTGATGATGATGTCGACAATGATATCAAAGAAACGTGGAAAAGTGATGGAGGAGATGGAGAAACTCCTCAATGTGTGGATGCAGGACCAGCATCAGCGTCGAGTCCTGCTCAGCTTAACGCTGATTCAAGAGAAAGCTAAGAGCCTTTATGAAGACTTGAAGAAGTAACATGGTGAAGAATCAGAGGGCACATCTTTTAAAGCCAGCCATGGCTGGTTTCATCAGTTCAAGGCTAGAGTCAACCTTGACAACGTAAAAGTAAGTGGAGAGGCAGCAAGTGCATATATGGTAGCTGCCTGGGAATTTCCTGAAATGCTCTGAGAACTTACTGATGATGGTGTGTATTTACCCCAGCAGGTTTTTAACGTGGATGAGACACGACTGTACTGGAAGAGGATGCCAGACCGAAGTTACATCAGTAAGGAGGAAAAGTTGATGCCAGGCTATAAAGCAGCAAAGGATAGGCTAACTCTGCTGTTTGGTGGCAATGCTTCTGGTGATATGAAGCTGAAGCCTGTCTTAGTTTATCACTCAGAGAACCCAAGAGCCCTTAAAAACATAGCCAAGGGCTCTTTTTCTGTTGTGTGGAAGAGTAACCCCAAAGCCTGGGTTACACGGGCCATTTTCCAGGACTGGTTTTTCCACTACTTTATCCTGGAGGTAGAGAAATATTGCTTGGAGAAGGACATCCCATTCAACATTCTTTTGCTGCTTGATAATGCTCTGGGCCACCCCTCATTCATGGATGACTTTATTCCCAATGTCATAGTAGTGCATCTGCCACCAAATACTACATTGCTCATCCAACCTATGGACAAGGGAGTTATAGCGACTTTCAAGAAAAATTATTTATGTTACACTTTTCATCAGGCAGTAAAGGCAAGTGACAAATCAGGAACAACCCTGTGACAGTTTTGGAAGGACTATAACATCTACAAGGCCATAAAAAACATTGACTTCACTTGGTGTGAGTTTATGGCTGTCACCATGAATGGGGTTTGGAGGAACCTTTGCCCACAGTTTGTTCATGATTTTCATGGACTTGAGAAGGTGAAGGAGGGGTCCAAAGAGGTCTTCAGCAACGTAGTGACCCTCAGTGAGAAGCTGGAGCTAGATCTGCAAGAGGACGACTTCACTGAACTTGCTGTGCAACACGAGGAGCTTATTAATGAAGACCTGATGGAATTGGAGGCCCAGAGAAAGGACGAAGAGGGACAAGAGGAAGAAGTAACTGAAGAACTAAAGAGATTCATGATGCAGGAAATGGCAAGGGGATTTTCTTTATTTGAGGAGGCACTGTTAGTTTTTGAGGCACAGGACCTGAATGTAGAACGGTAGATGAAGGTTGCAGCAGCCGTTCAGAATGCAATCCAGTGCTACCTTGTCATCTATGATGAGAAAAAAAGAGCTACTACCCAGACATCCCTGGATTGTTTTATCAAGAGGGTAGATAGAATTGAATCCAGCAAGGAACCAGAACATGTGCCATCAACGTCAGGCGTGGGTGAAATTGCAGCTTGCCCTCCATCTTCTATTGTTGATGATCCTTCAGCTCTACCATCTCCCACCTCCTCTTCGTCCTCCAGTCAGTAACTCTTCTTGCCTGTTCACTTGATGCCAGCCCCTGTGTGCCAGCTGTTGTACTGTACTACTGTACTTTTCTAGGTACTGTACAGTAAGCTTAAAAATGTTTATTTTTTTGTGTTTGTTTTTTATGTATTATTTGTGTGAAAAGTGTCAATAATATAAACGTATTACAGTACGGTACTATATAGCCAATTGTGTTAATTGGGTACCTAGGCTAACTTTGTTGGACTTACAGACAAATTGGACTTATGAATGCACTCTTGGAACAGAACTCATTCGTATGCAGGGAACTTTACTGTAGTAATGATCACAGCGAAAATCAATGAAATAGAAAACAAAAAAATAGAGAAATCAATGAAATACACAAAGTTGGTTCTTTGAAAAATCAACAAAGTTGATAAATGTTTAGCTAGACTGACCAAGACAAAAAGAGTGAAGACAGAAACTCTCAAAATCAGAATGAAAGAGGATACATCAGTACATGCCCTAGAGAAATCAAAAGATACATCAGTACGTGCCCTAGAGAAATCAAAAGAAAGTCAAAAGGAAATATTATTCACAACTTTGTGCCAACAAATTGGACGAGTTAGATGAAAGGAATTCCTAGCAAAATTAGCAAAACTGACAAAGTAGCATCAAATCTGATTAGATTAATATCAAGTAAAGACATTGAATCAGTCATTTCACATCTTTGCACAAAGAAAAGTCCAGGCGCAGCTGGCTTCACTGGTAAAGTCTATTGAACATTTAATGCAAATGAGTGGAATAATACAATCCTACACAAATTCTATTTAAAAATAGGAGAGGAAAGAACAATTTTTTTAAAGGAATGAACTTTAAAAAAAAATTATTATTTATTTGTTTTTTTATTTTGGCTGCGCACAGTCTTAGTTGTGGCATGTAGGAGTTTTAGCTGCAGCATGTGGACTTCTTTGTTGTGGCATGCATGCGGTATCTAGTTTCCTGACCAGGGATCGAACCTGGGCCCCCTGTACTGGGAGCAGAGTCTTACCCACTGGATGACCAGGGAAGTCCCAGGAAAGAACAATTTCTTTTTTTTTTTTATTCCGCGGTACGCGGGCCTCTCACAGTTGTGGCCTCTCCCGTTGCAGAGCACAGGCTCCGGACGTGCAGGCCCAGCGGCCATGGCTCACAGGCCCAGCCGCTCCACAGCATGTGGGATCTTCCCAGACCGGGGCACGAACCCATGTGAATCGGCAGGCGGACTCTCAACCACTGCACCACCAGGGAAGCCCAACAATTTCTTACTCATGTTTTAAGGGCAGTATTAACCTGACACCAAAGCTAGACAGACAATCACAAGCAAAGACTACAGACCAACATCCCTTGTGAACATAGATGCAAAAATCCTTAATAAAATATTAACAAATCAAATCCAACAATATATAAAAAGGAATGGTGGTTGCTGTATACCTTTGAGCATTTTCCAGAGTTCCAGCAAAGTTGATGCTGATAGCTTTTGCTCGTCTTTTCAGTGTTTCTCTGGAGGGACAGGCCCTTGCTGCTGCCAATCTGCCATTTTCAGTGATGTCATTGCCCTGGTTGACTTCTTGACCACAACCTCATGAGAGATCTTCATCCAAAACCATCCAGCTAAGCCACTCCCAAATTCGTGACCCACAGAAAATGTGAAATAATGTGTTTACTATTTTTAAGCCAAATTTTAAAGCAATTTGCTACACTGCAATAGATAACTAATGCAAGATTATAAATCATGACCATTTTCCTAGGAATGCAAGGATGGTTTTACATTTGAAAATAAATTAATGTAAAGCATCATGTTAATAGAGTAAAGGAAGAAACGTATAATCATCTCAGCCGATTCAGCAAAAGCATTTGATAACACCTAACACCCATTCATTAAAATAAAACAAATAACTCCTTAACAAACTAGGAAAAAACCTTGACCTGATGAAGGGTGTCTTTGGAAAGCCTATAGCTAACATCCTTCTTATGGTGAAAGGCCAGGTGATTTCCATATAAGAGTAGTAACATGGTAAAAATACCCCTTCTTACCACTCCTAATACAGGTCGTGCTGGAATTTCTAGCCAGTATAATACATCAAGAAAAAGAAAGGCATATAATTAGAATGGAAGAAGTAAAACTATATTATGTTAAAAATTACAGGATCTTGTAGGTAGAAAATCCTAAGAAATCTACCCCAAAATGAGGATAATTAAGTTTAGCAAGGTCTCAGGACACAAGAATCAAGTTCACTGTGTTTCTATACACTAGCAATGAACAATCCAAGAATGAAATTATGAAATAATTGCATTCACAATAGCATAAAGAGAGTAAAATATGCATGAAACAGATCAGCAAAAGAAGTACAGTACCTTTCTATTGAAAACTACATAACACTGCTAGGAGAAATTGTATTTCTCAAGTAAGTTTCACATAGGCATCATATGACTGTGTCTTGCTTCTTTATCCAGTCAGACAATCACAGCTCATTGAAACTGGAATCTTCAGAGCATCTGCATTTAATGTGGTCATCTATGTCACTGGGTTTAAATATACCATCTTGATATTTTCTAGTCCATCTGTTCTGTTTCCTCTTTTCTCTGTGTCCCCTTCCTTTGGATTGAGTACTTTTATGGGTTCATTTTATCTCCTTTGTTGATTTATTGTATATGGCACTTTGTTTTTTAGCATTTGGTTTAGAGTTATAGTATACAGTTGACCCTTGAACAACACAGGTTTGAACTCCGTGGGTCCACTTACACTCAGACATTTTTCAATAAATATGTACTACAGTGCTACATGGTCCACAGTTGGTTGAACCCATGCATGTGGAACTGCGGATATGGAGGATGGACTGTAAAATTATATGCAGATTTTCAACTGCACAGGGGTCGGCACCCAATCCTTGTGTCCTGAGTTCCTGTCCCTTAGAAACTGAGAAAAAGGAAATGATTACTTTTCCTTTAAGCCACGAAGGTTTGGTTAGATTGGTTCTGCAAGGAATGGATGACCAACATAGCCAGTTTTTTGAGCCAAGTTAAAGCATCTGAAAGCAATGCACTGATCAGACCTGCTCAGCGATGCTTAGACACAGGCTGCAGGTGACTGTCATCCATCGAGGGCTGTAGACAAGAGAAGCATTTTCCAGTTTGATAAGGTAAAGCAGTGATCCTCAACAGGGTACCATTCCCAGAGGATGGTTGGGAAGTTGGTGGAAGTGTGATTGAGGTGCCGCCAGGGAGTCTGGACATGCAGCAATGTGCGAGGCAGCCCCGCAAGGTCGAGAATTAGCTCATGTCCCGCGCTGCTTTCAAATGTGCTTTGCCCCCAGCTTCTGCTGGATCTGGCAGTGGGAGGCCCCAAGAGCACAGTGGAGCGTGGAGGAGAGGACAGGGCACTTGCTCCTGGTTTCCTCCCGACCAGTGGTGGATCAGCAGTGGCCATGTTCCCCTGCTCAGGCTGCAGCTCTGGGCGGGGGGGACCCTCTCCTTCAGCTCCACGACTGACTGCGTTCTGTCAACTGTTGCCTCCCCTTTGAAGCTTCGGGAACCTTGGCTCGACCCTCGAGAGCTTCACCTTCCCTGATGGCTTCCCTTGAGCCTGCCTTGACCTTCATGGAACTTTCCTTACTTCCTCCTTCAAGCATGCCGCCTGTTTCCTGCTGGGGCGCCTGCTGATACCTTGTATGGCCATCGTCTCCTCTCTTTAGAAGTGTTATCCCTGCTTACGGTAAGATCGTTTTCCTATTTCTCTTATTATATGCAAGTAAGTCTGGTCTGTCTTCTCTGAGCACTAGCTTTTATTCTATGCTCCACCTTTAACTCTTCTGTTTTATATTTCTGTACTTCTCATCTGGACCCTAATTCTGAACTTCTCACTTACTTTTTTTTTTTTTAAATATTTATTTATTTGGCTGCTCCAGGTCTTAGTTGTGGCATGCAAACTCTTAGTTGTGGCATATGGGATCTATTTCCCTGACCAGGGATCTAACCCAGGCCCCCCTGCATTGGGAGCTCAGAGTCTTAGCCACTGGACCCCCAGGGGAGTCCCTCTTCTCACTTACTTGTAAATCTAAACTTATTAGGGAGTTCCCTGGTGGTCCAGTGGTTAGGGCTCTGTGCTCTCACTGCCGAGGGTCTGGGTTCAATCCCTGCTCGGGGAACTAAGATCCCACAAGCCACATGGCGAAGCCAAAAAAAAAAGAAACTCATTAATTAAGTATAACGAACTTCTACAAAGAGGTGCAAGTATTTGCTCTTTTATTATGTTTTCTAGTGTAGTCATGCTGGAGCAACTACATATTGAAATGTGTGTTACATAGTATTTCTTTATAAATTATTTTTCTTCTACTTCTTTATATTGTGGTTTGGGATATGCATATATATATATATAACATCAAATATATGATATATATACATCACATATATGATATATGATAGATATAATTTGTGTATGTAATATTTATTATATATGCTTATTATCTGTAAATTTCATTTCCAGACAGAAAAAGGGATTTACTTAATATTAATTGTAATAGGACCTCTGACCATTGAGTCCCACAGTGTTGAGAAGGTTATAACAAAGTCTCCTCCATGACATTGGCCTTGACTCCCCCACAGACCCCTTGAGCAACCTGTAAGATTTTGTGGGCTTCCCAAGAATGGCAGTCCATCAACTCTCAAAAAGGACTCCCAAGCGCTGGAAGCTTTCGTTTGAGCCCCTCCTGCCTCCCATCATCCAGAAGGCTGGTGGGAATTCTGAAACTCACCCCGCCACCTGGCAGCCTCAGAAGGGCTCAAGTTGTTGAGGTCAGAGTCTCCTGGGGCAGAAATGGACAGTGCAGCCTCCTTGGCCGACACTTACTTATCCCATCTGCCACTTCCCAAAACATTGGGACTATGCACCAACCTGGTCTACAGTGGCACAGACAAGGCGGTGAGGACCCTCTGAAGTAGATTGCCGAGTCCAGAATGATCACACTGGGACACGTCGGTGCCTTTTGGAGAGTACCAGGTATTAAAGATAGTGGTAAGAACATGCAGCATTTAACACACTACATGTTGACTGACATTCCTGATTCTCTTATCCTTCTGTGTCCACATTAAACACCCCACTGTGACCTCTCATTGTTACAATGAAACCAGACAGAGACAAAGTACAGCAGAGCCGATCTCACTAAAAACAATTAGACTCTTGACTGCTGTACTCACCATGGCTCTATAATATTGTCCTCTTTCAAGGAGCTGAGAATCCTTTGCAGACATGACATCATTTACCTATATGACAAACTTATCCATAGGCTGGGTATTATCATCCCAATTATGTCTTAGGCAGTTAGGACTGTCTCAAGATTGCCTGGAAAACTGGCCATAAAGGTGAGACTGGAAACTTAGTCCTGCAATTTTCCCTTTTGTTCTGGACCTGCTAGAGCTTGTTGCCACTGGCTGCAAGGCACGAAAGACATTTGGAACGTTTGGAGAAATGCATATGCGCTTTGCCATCCAAAGTGAAAACAGCGATATCAAACCCTAGGCGTCTGAAACACTCTCCAAAAGAGGAAACAAAAAAGATTCTAACACATCACCAAAAGAGGCTGTAGAATAATATCTCTGGCTAATACACATGCCAAAAGCACTTGGGTCTTCCAAGTGTCACACCATGAAAATAAAAGGAAAAAAGGAAAAGAAATACAAATAAAGAATAAAGAGATGAAATCAAGAAACATTCCCTTTAAGAAAATATTGCAAATAAGGGAGAAACAGATTCCTTCTGGAGCTCGTTGCAATACTCACACATGAGAGGGAAACAAAAAAAGAGAAAGAACTGCATCGACATAATTTGCCTTTTTAAGACATCTAATTTTTGTCTCCAGTTCACTGCAGTCTTCTTCCTATCTGGTGTATCATTCAGTGACAACCAAGAATCTGAAGCGTCTTGGGATCCCAGGTGATACACATGCCCCCAACACACGTGATGTTCTCATGACCCATGTGGTTGACATAAACATCTACCCTTGAGCCTATGGTTAATAGGAAGCTGATTTCCTAAGGCAGAAAAGTTACTTAACTAAATCTATAACAGAACACAGTTTTTAAATAAAACCAAAAGCGCCTCTCTAATGCACCGAGTTTAGAGTTTGGTTTCCACCTGCTGCAGGAACGCCAAGCTCTCCTAGCACACCTTTCCAGACTTAGGGCCCCTGTGAAGTGGGATGAGGCACTAGACCTGGCTTGGAGGACTGGCGCTGTGTGGAGACCTGGGCGACCTTGCACAAACCACGGTTCCTATGCCTGGGACCTTCACTGTAAAGGAGTAGGCCCAAACCGGAAGACTTTGGAAGCCCCCTTCTTGAGCTCCCACTGGCTTATATGTGAAACTGCTTGATTAGACTATATGCTTTTTTGGCCACACCTGGAGCCAGCTTGTGTTCCCCTTTGATGTGGACCCCAGAGAATTATCTGATGGAGCTTTGGGCACCAACAGCGTGTTAAAGACCTTTCTATACTCACTACACTGATGTATTTCTTTTTTTTTTTTTTTTTTTTTTTGCTGTACGCGGGCCTCTCACTGCTGTGGCCTCTCCCGTTGCGGAGCACAGGCTCCGGACACACAGGCTCCACGGCCATGGCTCGCGGGCCCAGCCGCTCCGCGGCATGTGGGATCCTCCGGGATAGGGGCACGAACCCGTGTCCCCTGCATCGGCAGGCGGACTCTCAACCACTGCGCCACCATGGAAGCCCTACACTGATGTATTTCTTGACTTCATCATCTCCCCAGCAAGTTTGTGAGTGTCTTGGGTGCAGGAGCAGGACCCCCTGCTTTGAATCCCAGCAGCCCGGCAAGGACCCAATGCATGGCTTCAGCTGTGTATATGTTATAGCATGTTATCGAACTAGTATAGACATACAACTAATATTTCAAACTAACATAAATAGATATATTTATATCTGTTTATATAAATAGATATAAATAGATGCATTTGTTGTTTTTTAAATTAATCTACTTAACTATTCATAATCTAAGATAATCTTTTTGTTCCTTAAGAAAAAAAATTCTGAAAAAGCCTGTGTTCAGGCAAAAAGAAAATGAATTTGACATTGCATCAATGAATTTGGCAGGCAAGATAATGAGACCCATTCATATTTTATTCTCAGTAGAATCTTGAATTCCAAGGAATTCCAAATATATCAGTAAGACTGATTTCACTTTTGTAATATTTTTGAACACTGAATTGGAAGAAGAAGAAAAAGATCACCGTTTAATGTCAGACCACCTTGCCGGAGCCCATAAATCAATTCTAGAGCTCTGAACTTGCAATTCACTGATACGGTGATTTTCTTTTTCTTAGTATTTGTCTTTCTAAGGATGATCACTCTACAGTCAACAGCAAAGATCCTTTTATTTCATTTTGTAAAGCCACCGTCCCATAGAACCCCTGAATGTCAAGCGGACAGAACAGGAGAACATTCTGGAAAGTTCTGATTTTACACAATCTGAGTTTTCTGGCTCTCTGAACAACAGTGGCCCACCAAGGCCAGAGCAGCCTCCTCCCTTCCATCTTCGACGCTCATCAGAAGTTGCTTAGCATCCATGGAGTCACCTCGTTGTTCTTATCTTTCCATTTCAAGGGTTCAGCCAGCTCTTGAGTCCTTTCTGAGTGTCAGCTCTGAGAGCGACAGGTGCTAAAATGAGACCCGGCACCTGCCTGGAGGGAGATCATTCCTGATGGGAGAGAAACCATGAGAAACATGTTGCAACACACCATGATAAAAAATACTGAGGCAGAGGTTTGTAAATTGCCCTAGGAAAGTCAAGTCAAGAGGGGATGGGGAAGCTGCAGAGAAGAGGCAACATTGGAGCTGGACCTTGAAGGATGAGTAAGAGCTTGCCAGGGAAGGAGGGGTGACATTCAGTCAGTCCATGGGGTCCTGGACGATGGGGAGCTAGAAGCACAATGTTTTGAGGAAATTCTAAGCTGTTCGAAGTGGCCAGAAAGACCTGAGGTGCAGAGGGGAAGCAGAAGGTAGGACAGTGAAGGTTAAAACTAGGGTTGAGTTGGGGTAGACGGGAACAGAGTTGAAATTTTATCCTGAAGGCAGCAAGGAGCCCCTGGAGGTTTATAAGCAGTTTGGGTACATGTTCAGAGCTCTATTTAGATAACAGGAGAGCAGAAAATTAAAAGGCGGTCAGGAGTTTTCCAAATGCCAGGGCTGAGCAGCTGTTGTGTTACTCCCAGAGAGTAAGGACAAAGGGCCCAAGGCTACACCTAAGGCTGAGGCAAGGCAACAGAGAGAATCAGACAGATTTAAGAATCTGGAGCAGGCAGGGTATGCTTGGTAACTGATTTGATGCTGGGAAGGGCTCTGGGAAGGTGGGTGATCATCGGTGAGACTGAGAGGAGAGTAGTGAAATTAATGGAGATCAAGGGACCAAGAGGAGAAAGAGGCCTGGGAAGGAAGGGAACAGGCTAAGGTTGAGACATGCTACGCTTGAGCTGCCTGATGCCCACCACCGGGCATTGCAGACTAGGTCTGGAGCTCCAGAAAACTCCCATGGGAGGCATCTTATATTCTCCCACGTATACAGATAGAGCTTGGTTTTGATTCAAGAGATCACAGACGATTGTAATTCCAAAACAATGGAGCAATACACGTTCAGAAGATGTGATAAAACCATGAAAGCTAATCTGGCCACTGAAAAAGATACTCTCCTCCCCCCACCATGCCAGACCAGACTGGGATGTCTTCTGGGTTTTTTTTTTAATTTGTTTTGTTTTGTTTGAGGGTGTGTGTGTGCACAGTTTTCTTTGCTTGCTGTTGTGGTCATCTAGCTATTAGCTGAGTGTCTTCTCCCAAGAATGTATTTAATTGCTGGGACCTGGTATAGACTTCTTAATCCCTGGGGTGGAAGTTTATGTTTGCCTCCAGGTAAGAAAAGTTGGTGACAAGGGGAAAGGGTAGAAAGAAAGCAATTACAAAACAGCGTTATGAAATAAGTTGCTCTTCTTTTCTCTTGGTTGGACCTATCAGGAGAGCAGTTTGATATCACCGTGCAGTGTGTACACTGAACAAAACTAAGTGCAATTTACATCTTAGACCTTGTAGAAATGAATATCTATTAGGAAAAATTTCAGGAAAAGCAAAATGCCTTAAAGAAGGGGGCATCTTTTTCTAATTTGCACAAAAATGCTATCGGGCTAGCAGAAGCTTTCTTTTCCTGTTGAAGATGGTTCATTGGTGAGATATGTAAGAACAGTAACATATATTCATTTCACCAAGACATTAGAAGGCTGAAAGGAAACACAATCCATTCATTCTCAAGTTGCTGGAATCCTACTATAGATACCAGCCTGGAATTCAGTCTTTAGCCAGAACAAACGCAATTTAAGATATAATCAGGGTTAAACTCTTGTTACAGTCAAATGCGATGTTCTTTAACCAGAAGAGAATGTGCAGCATCTCCAGCTTCTGTTTTTATCTTGTGGAGGTGAAGGGCGCTGGAAGATGCCTTGACTCGAGTTCTTTGCTAGGATTCTTGTATCGGTTCCTTAAGTGAAAGATGTTTTCTTACATGAACACATGGCTTCGTCCGTCTGTGCTGCCAAAACAAAAATACTGCGTGACTTAAACAAGTTATTTCCGACAGTTCACTAGGCTGGGAAGTCCAAGATCAAGGCCCCGGAGTGTGGCCTTGTCATGATTTCCATCCTCTTCAATGGTAGCCATACTTAAAATACAATTACATATTTCAATCTCCCAAACATTTGGAAAGATACGAGATCAGTGGATTCCTCTGAGGCGGCGGTCACCTCGGTTGTTCAGGGGATGGCTGCTCTGGACAGCTGAGCCCTGACTGTTGAGCTGCTGGCCTGTGCCTGGTCTCCACCTGGATGTCCAGAGGCCTATGGGGAGGGAATGGCTCCCCAAGTAGAGGGTGCCCCCTGCTGTTCAGTGGTGCTGAGGCCACTTTGAGAGTAGGGTCGGGGCTTCCAGTGGATGGGGGTCTCAGGTCAAAGGTCAGAGCACCCTGGACTTTCCTGGAAAGGCCCTGCGAGGTGATTAGTTCAAACCCACGTATTACAGATGGAGAAACTGAGGCCCAAAGAGGTCAAATGTCTTGGCTGTGGTCAGAGCTGGTTAAAAGCTGGATTTCCTGACCCATGTCACCCATCAAGGGGAAATGGAACTCACAACTCCAGTCTCTTTTGCCTTTTTAAAACCTAAGAACAATTACTCATAAATTTACTGTGCCCATTTCTTATGATGGATACCTTCAACTTCCTATAATGTGAACTATTCACATTTTCAATACATGATTTTAAAAAATCAAATGATTTAAAAAATCATTCATTATGTTTGGATCCCAAAGTCTCCCCAGGAAGGAATTTCCTTAAGAATGAAATAGAGGCCTGCCTCTTTCTTTTTTTTCAGTTTTTTTCATATTTTATTTATTTTAAATTTTATTTATTTATTATTATTTTTGGCTGCGTTGGGTCTTCGTTGCTGCACATGGGCTTTCTCTAGTTGTGGCGAGCAGGGGCTACTCCTCGTTGCGGTGCACGGGCTTCTCATTACAGCGGCTTCCCTTGTTGCGGAGCATGGACTCTAGGTGCGCGGGCTTCAGTAGTTGTGTCATGCGGGCTCTAGAGCGCAGGCTCAGTAGTTGTGGCACATGGGCTTAGTTGCTCCGCGGCATGTGGGATCTTCCCAGGCCAGGGCTTGAACCTGTGTCCCTTGCATTGGCAGGCGGATTCTTAACCACTGCGCCACCAGGGAAGCCCAAGCCTCAGGTTTTTTTAAATCTACCAAACAAAGTGCATATTTAGAGGAAACGTGTTTTCTCACTTTTAGAGGCACAGACACCCCGCCATGTATGAGATGTTACAGTACTGACTGATATTACCAAATGAAATTCGATGTGTGAAACACTTCAAACAGTGACTGGGACAGTGTGGACTTTCCAAAAATGTTAGCTATTAGGATTGTATCATCACAGCCAAAAGCCAAGGGGAGAAGGGTATTTTTTGTCAGTCTCTGCTGCCTTGTGGAAGATTAGTGTATCGCTTCTATTTCATACCTTGAAATACTGAAAAAAACATCTTAAGAGTTCAAAGGATCTTGGTATCTTTGACAGCAGGTACAGACACAGGTATCTGAGGATGCCCGGAGGCCCAGTAGCCCCACCCTGGGGCTGACCGCTGTAAGTCACTGAATCTCCCACCCTGGGGATCACTCTGCTCCTTGATCTAGTCTGTAGATGTGTCTACCTTGGTATGAAGGGCTTGCCTGTGCAACCCTCCAAACTTGACCACTTGGCTAAAACTAACGTTTCCTGTAAACTATTTGTTTTTTGTTTTTTTTTTTTGGGCCGTGCCACGCAGCACGGCTTGCAGGATCTTAGCTCCCCAGCCAGGGATCCAACCTGTGCCCCCTGCAGTGGAAGGGCAGAGTCCTGACCAGTGGACCACCAGGGAATTCCCTAAACTAATTCTTTTCCAGATATGTATCTGGAGTCTAGTAAAGGTGTGTTGAACTGCTTGCTAAAGCCACAGGCTTCTCAAAAAAAAAAAAAAAAAGCTAATTCCATTTATGTGAAGTTCTAGGACAGGAATCACTAATCTAGCGATTGCTTTTGAGGCTGTGGGGATGAGGATTTAGCTGGAAGGGGCACAAGGGAACTTCCTGGAGTGATAGGAACATTCTGTATCTAGAGAAGGATTTGGGTTTCATGGGTGTCTGTGTTTGTCAAAATTTATTAAATGGTACTCTTAAGATTTGTGCACTTCACTGTAAGTAAACTTAAAAAATGGACTGTAAACAAATATTGAACTTTAGCTAATGACCTGCGTGCTGAAGTGCTTAGGGGTGAACTGATGTCTGTGACTGTGAAATGCATCCAAAAATTCGATGGACTAATGGATGGGCAGATAGAGAGGGGTGTGACAAAAAATATATATGTATATGGTAAAATAGTAACTGTGGTGGGCATCTGGACATTCCGATTCTTCCAATTTTTTGTGTTAGAAAATTTTCACAATAAAATGTTGGGAGGAAAAGAATTAAGAGAGATGCAGTCTTTTATTATCTCTAACGTTACTCCAGCTTATTCAACTTTCAAGATTCTACTTTGGAAAGGGACGTTCTAACCAAAGAAGTCTGCAGAGTGGAGAGCTGGTACCTCTCTGGTCCTTTGTCTAGTAACACGGCCGGACGGTAATTACTTGCAGACACATCCCTCTCCCCCATAGTCTGTGCTGCTGGAGCGGGGAATGCAACACCTTCACTTAATGAGCCCTGCGAGTGGTGTGTGGTGGGCACTTCATTAACGTGTGGAAAGAGCAGGGTTTGGGGCCCAGACAGGGGTTCAGATTTGGATTCTGCAACTTACTGGCTGCTGCCAGCTCTGTTTCTGTGTCTCCATCCACAAGAAGGGGGGGATCTCCATTTGGCTGTTCTGAAGGTTCAAGAAGGTAATGTGGGCAAAGCACAGTATCTGGCTCCTGAGAAGAGCTTTAAAAAATAGTAGCCTATACCTGAAATTGAGTCATACCTGGGTCATCGGGCCCTCGTGGAACTATTGGAGAGCAAAATCCCAAAGGAACCACTAGGTTCTCATCTAGACTGAGATACCTTGTCAACCCATTTCCAGGACTGACCTCATTCAGCTGCTCCTTCTGTAGTTCGCTTTATCCACACCCTCCTGTCATTTACAAGGTGCCTCCAGGGGACCGACAACTGCCCATGGGCCCTGCCCGGCCAGGAGCATCTCCCTTCCTGGGAGCTCAGGTCCCCAAGTCACAATCTGC
Organism: Mesoplodon densirostris; assembly: GCF_025265405.1. Taxonomy (NCBI): domain Eukaryota; kingdom Metazoa; phylum Chordata; class Mammalia; order Artiodactyla; family Ziphiidae; genus Mesoplodon; species Mesoplodon densirostris. Next base: position 68,317,339 of record NC_082676.1, read on the forward strand.
ATCTTGTCAAAATCCCCAGCATTTTCAAGTTTGAAGACACTAGTCTACATTAGATGAGTTTTCTGATGACTCCCAGTTGTTCACTGGTAATGAGTCTCATTTGTCTTTACCAGGGCTTTACTCCTGTATATTACTTCTTATATTACTGTCCCTAATTTCTTCCTTCTTCAGGATCTGCTCTTCCCTGATGCTGGCATTATTGTCATTAAAAAAAAAATCTGATCATGATGTTTAGTCTTTTTTTTTTTTCTGGTTTGCTTGGGACCTACCCAGTTTTTTTTTTTTAATTTTTATTGGAGTATAGTTGATTTACAATGTCGCGTTAGTTTCAGGTGTACAGCAAAGTGATTCAGTTATACATATACATATATTCACTCTTTTATAGATTCTTTTCCCATATAGGTCATTACAGAGTATTGAGAAGAGTTCCCTGTGCTATACCGTAGGTCCCTGTTAGTTATCTATTTTATGATGCTCAGTCTTGCTTAACTATGAATATGGTTTAAAAGTTAACTTATTGGGCTTCCCTGGTGGCGCAGTGGTTAAGAACCCGCCTGCCAATGCAGGGAACACGGGTTCGAGCCCTGGTCCGGGAAGATCTCACATGCCGCAGAGCAGCTAAGCCCACGCGCCACAACTACTGAGCCTGCGCTCTAGAGCCCGCACGACACAACTACTGAAGCCCTCACACCTAGAGCCCATTCTCCACAACAAGGGAAGCCACTGTAATGAGAAGCCCGCGCACCGCAAGGAAGAGTAGCCCCCGCTTGCTGCAACTAGAGAAAGCCTGTGTGTAGCACAACAAATTAATTAATTAATTAATTAATTAACTTATTAAGGGACAATCGGCTTTTCTGAAAATATTAAATATATGGGTACACGGATGCATTATTTAAATTAAAAATAATATATCAATGAAGTTCCTTTTCTCAGTAATTAGATATTGTGCTGTTATAATTTTTTTTTTTTTTTTTTTTTTTTTTTTTTTTTTTTTGCTGTACGCGGGCCTCTCACTGCTGTGGCCTCTCCCGTTGCGGAGCACAGGCTCCGGACACACAGGCTCCGCGGCCATGGCTCGCGGGCCCAGCCGCTCCGCGGCATGTGGGATCTTCCGGGATCGGGGCACGAACCCGTGTCCCCTGCATCGGCAGGCGGACTCTCAACCACTGCGCCACCAGGGAAGCCCTGTGCTGTTATAATTTTATAAGCTCACCAGTGGACAGGATTGAGCACGGACACCTCAGCCAGGCAGGCGAGGAAATCCACGGAGCCCCCGCCTCCATCATCATTCCTGCCTCCTGTCACCTGCACCCTGCCCGCTTCGTGCTTCATTCTCCAAGCTCTCCCAGTCCTCTGCACTTCCGAATGGTTCTGGTGATACTGGGATCAGGGGTTTGAGCATCCATGTCTCATTGCTACCTGGAAATTCTGTATTTTCTCTTTTAAGATAGCATCCTATTTAAATGCCTAGTGCTGATTGGAAAATCATAACTTGGTAACCATCGCAGTAAAGGCTGGTTTAGGCAAGAATCATCAATGGATGTATGGTCTTAAAGTGTCTCCCCAGGTATGGTCTTCAGTACAAGGCAGAAATCGAGCAGCACCAGATGTGATGCCCCGTGAAGGACACAATTCCGCTCAAGTCAGTGCTGGATCCAACCATGTGGGAGCCTCAGGTAAACCCCAGTAAGAAATGGTCAGCTACCAAAAAGAAGTCCCAACCCTTCAAGAATGTTGTCACAAAAGACAAAAACACAGCTGTGAAATACTCCAGATTAGAGGAAGTTAGGGAGATGACGACTAAACTCAAATCCTAGACTGGATCCTGTGCTAGAGTAAGGCCATGTTATAAAACACTCTTGGGTCAGTTGTCAAACTGGAGTATGGATGGCAGGTTATGTAAAATATTGCATCAGTGTTAAATTTACTGAACCAGGTAACTACTGTGGTCGTGTAAGAGAATGTCCTTGTTCTTAGGAAACATGCATCGACACAACTAAGGGTCTATGGTGTGTGCAACTTACAGATGGTTCAAAGAAGAAAAAGGAGAGAGAGAGAGAGTGTGTGCGTACTTGCTCACTTGGACAAATTAGAGAGAAACCCTGGAGGAAAATGTTAACGACAAGTGAATCTGGTAAAGGCAGTATTGGTGTCCTGTGCACTATTTTTGCAACGTTCTGTAAGCTTAAAATTATTTCCAAATAAAAGTCTAAAGTTTAAAATATTTATTTTTACAAATTAAAAAAAAATTCAACTCAATGACATGTTTCTCTAAGCAAAGGTAAATCACACGCTACCAATAACAACACACACCTATTCTCAACTGTACAAAAACATGCAGACCTACCCTGGGGTGATGTGGAAAATCACATCTTTGTTGTCAGGTCCATTCCTAAGGCAAAGGTCAGCTCTCCCTCTCTTGTCTATTCTGCATCAAGGGTTTAAGCTGCTCAGTAGGTCAGTTGTTTGTTTGTTTGTTTTTTGTTTGTTTGTTTTGCGGTATGCGGGCCTCTCACTGTTGTGGCCTCTCCCGTTGCGGAGCACAGGCTCCGGACGCGCAGGCTCAGCGGCCATGGCTCACGGGCCCAGCCGCTCCACGGCATGTGGGATCTTCCCGGACCGGGGCACGAACCCGTATCCCCTGCATCAGCAGGCAGACTCTCAACCACTGCGCCACCAGGGAAGCCCAGTAGGTCAGTTTTAAGTTGTAAGGGAAGCCATAATCACCCAGTGATACCAGGTGGCTGTTATTCTCCAGCACCACCCCTCGGTATGGGTTCTTCCTAGCAGGACTCCTCAGCCTTCACACCTCTTAGGTGAAATCCACATCACATCCCTGAAGAGCAGTGTGGATTAAAAAAAAAAAAAAAAAAAAGCACAACCTAAAAGTTGAGAATGATATTTTACTCGATGGACATCCTGAGGATTTAAGCCCGGGAGACAGCCTCTCAGATGGCTCTGAGAGAGTGTTCCATAGAAGTAAGGGAGGAGCCAGGATATATAGGAGTTTTTGAAGAAAAAAACAAACAAACCAGGTAGTCAGAACATCAAAGATTCCTGTTATTTACAGAAAAAACAGACATCTCCAGTTAATGAATTTAGCGCTTTTCTATGTATGGGAAGATGCAAGAGTCTAGGCTCGTTGAAATCGTTCCTTTGATATGCACCCAACTACCTAGGGCCAGTACCCTTTTTTCTCCATCCTGAATCCCCTCAGGGTGCACAGTTGGGAGGGGCTGCAGTGGCCACAACAGCCTTTGTTTACTGATCGGGCAGGTGACTTCCTTGACTTTCTTTGTCCACATAGCTAATGTGGACTAAGAATGCCACCTGCCCGATCAGTAAACAAAGGCTGTTGTGGCCACCAAGGCATCAGCCACTGCAGCCACACCTCGCCCCCCACGGTGCACCCTGAGGGGGCTCAGGATGGGAAAGAACAGGATACTGGTCCCAGATAGCTCAGGTGCGTAGCAAAGGAATGATTTGAGTGAACCCAGACTCTTGCATCTTCCCATACATAGAAAGGCTCTAAATTTATTAACTTGATGTCTGATTTTCTTTAATTAACAGTAAGCTTTTGACGTTCTGACTACATGTTTTTTTTGCAAAACTCCTATATATCCTGGCTCCCCGACTCCCTCTTCAGAGCAGTCCCGCAGAGCTAACTGAGAGGCTGCCTCCTAAGCTTGAAGTCCTCAGAAAGTCCGCCTGATAAAACATAATTCTCAACTTTCAGGTTGTGTATTTTCAGTCGACACTAATTTCTTGGCGAATGACTAGTCATAGGGTGAGGCAGAGAGGGATGTGGAGAGAGGGTCCAAGTCAGACTGGGCACTTTCTCCAGGGCAGGGGCTGAATGGAATTCATTACGAACAAGGCAGCTTCCGGGCAAGAGAAGGGGATGGATTCAGCCTCCAAGAGCTAAAAAGGAATTTTGGGAAATTCTTGTCTCTCCCTGGCTTTCCGGGCCATGTGAATATTTTCTTGGTTTTCCTAGAGGACAAAATTTCAGAAAGCAAATCTGAGGAAAGGAAACAGAACTGAGAGGGTGCCCTAGTGGAAATGCCCTTCCACAGTGAAGTGGGGTGTGTTCTTCAGCTCCCCAGTTGAGGTATCCCAGATGGCACCAGTGCTGAACAAAGACCCAGAGAGCTGTGGACAAAAAAAGGAAAAAAAAAAATGTATATGGCGCCTGCCATTCCAATAAACAACGAATGTTGCCTGCCATCAAGGCATGTCTCTGCAGCCACACCGAGGGTGCACCCTGAGGGGACTTCAGGATGGAGAAAAACAGGATATTGGCCCTAGATAGCTAACGTGCCGTATCAAAGGAATAATTTCACTGAGCCCAGACTCTTGCATCTTCCCATGCATAGAAAAGTGCTAAATTCGTTAAGTTGGGATATGTGTTCTTTTGTGACTAGTGGTCATCTTTTGAGGTTCAACCACGCGTTTTTTTTTCAGCAAAAACTCCTACATATCCTGGCTCCTCCCATACCTCTTTGAAACAGTTCCCCAGAGCTAGCTGAGCGGCTGTCTCCCAGGTGTAAGCTCACCAAATGAAACATAATTCTCAACTTTCAGGTTGGTGTGTTTTTCCGGTACACAGACTACGAGGGGATCAGCCCCAAGCTATGGTCTATCAGTGAGGTTCCTGTCCCCCCAGTAGATGGATGAGAGGCTGCCCATAAATCTGTGGACTCCACACAGGGACAAGACCTCAGGGCGCACAGAGGGATGTTTCGGTTGCGGACATGGGCTGGAACCCGCGTCTGCCTCCTTCGGCCGTGAGATCCTGGTAATATGCCTTGTCTCTCCCAGTCTCAGTAACCACCCCCGCCATGGGTTTAAGTGAGTTCAAGGGTTATGTGAACTGGTGGACACCACGCCTGCGCGGCGCTCACGGAGCACGGACATAGCCTCGCTCCCGACCGCACGTCCAGCGCCACCCATCGGCGCCCACCCCAGGAGCCAAACGGAAGCTCCCTCTGACACGTCACTTCTGCCAACCGAAGGGGTGGGCTCGGCACCGGATGCGGAAGTCACTGCAGGGGTCACTGCGGAGGGTAGTCTTTAAGGCGGAGGCGTTAGAGAAAGGGGTCACTGCACGGAGAGAAGCTACATGCTTTCGCTACATGCCTTCTCCACGTGGTTTGAAGACAAAAACGGGGGGAATCCGGGCGCCACAGTGGCCGTTCTCCGGTGGCCAGAGCATGTCACCCAGAAACGGCTCCCTCAGAGGCCAGTGGGAGCGGCTGCCGGGCGGCGCGTTTGATGGCGCCGAGCATGCTGGGAGGTGTGGTCCCGGCGCGACCCGAAGATTCTGGGTAGTGTAGTCCTGGCGTCCTGCTGGAGTGGCCCCCGAGCTGGTGGCTCGAGTGACCCCTTGTTCTTTGGTGGCGCTGGTGAGTGTGGCTCCCGCGGGCCCTCGCTGCAGCCGTGCCCTTCCCCGCGCGGAAAGGTAAGTCCTGAAAGACTGGCCTGCGGGCTGGGGCTGGAGACGGTTCGGGTGGTGGGGAGAGGAGGTTGCGGCGGGGACGCGCTGTCGTGGCTCAGGCCGTGCCCTGCCGGGTGTCACATTTTGGGATGTGGGCGCGCATCTCCGAGGACGCGGGTGAAGCCCAGCCGCGATGCCCAGTTGTGACGGCTGCTGGGCTCCGGCCTCCTCCCAGGTTCGGCCTTGGCCGAAATAGCGGTATTGGGAGAGGGGGTTGCTCATGCCACGAGTCCCCGGGTTTAGGGGTTTGAGTAAGTAGGCTTTGGGGGCCTTATGTTTCCGAGGGAGTGCCAGGTGCCAGCAGGCCCCGGAGCCAGGTGTCTCGAGTTCTGGTGGGTGGGAGCTGGTAGTTTTCTTTCGGGCCCGGCTACCCCTCGGCTTTGCTGAGGCCTCCCGCGGATGGGCGGCCGGCGTGGGCGGCCGGCGTGGGCCAGCGCGCCCGGGATGAGCTGGGCGTGGAGTGGCCATTTTGGCGCGATCTTGCGGGGTGTGGGGAGGTGTCTCAGTTTGGCTGGTCGCCCCTGGGTTGGGGACTTGGAGGAAGAGGTCGTCTGGGGCCCACCGAACAAGTTTTTCAGAGGTCCTGGAAACCATCATTGATCACGGGAATCAAGGATTTACACATCTCTGGTGTGGCCCGGCTTTGGGATCTTACGTTCCATTTTAAATTTTTATTACGGAGAAATTTTAAACGGAAGTAAATAGAACTCCGTAGACCTATCACACAGATTTAACCCTTATCACCTCGTGAACAATCTTGATTGATCTCAAAATGATGCACTGAGAATCCTTACAACCCACAGAGGTTCGCTGTCACTGCCCTGCTTAAGAGCCTGGCCTCCACAGCCAGATTTCATCCAGACTCTGTCACCTTATAACTGTGTCACCTTAGGCAAGAGACTGACCTCACTGTGCCTCGGTTATCTCATCTGTAAAATGAAAATAATAAATCTTACTTCACTGGGTTGTGAGGTTAGAATAAGATAAAACTCATCCAGCGCCCGGAACAGTCTCCAGTATATACTAAGTGCCCAGTGAGTGTGAACTTCCCTAGTAAAGATCAGCGGTGAGAGAGCATCAGCTAAGGCCCCGTGTTCTAGCCTATATCCCGGCTCTGTTCCCAGCAGGCTGCCCGCAGTCTTTTCTTCTGTGGCAGGTCCCTTCCCGATGCCTTTAAGGAAGAGGAAACCCTACCCTGCTGGAGCTTGAGAGTTTCCAGCGACTCTCCTGAACCTTTCGGTTCTCATTCTGCCCCCTGTGGCTCCTGCCTGCCCAGAGAGGACTGCCTGGTGGGCCAGGGGAGGACTCCTGGGCTCCTGACAGCCCAGCCTCAGTGGGGACCGCTTGCCTTTTGCCTGCTGAACCATGGGTGGGTTTCCTTCGCTCAACTTTGACATCTTGTGCCTTGTAATGCCCCATCCCGGGATCAGGGCCCCAGCTGGTTTCTCCGGGAAGCAAGGCCTGTGGTAAGGGTGGCCATTTTCACAGGGACTGTCCCTCAGACCCAGCGTCCTCCTTCACTACCCGTCCATCCTTGCGCCAGCGCTCCGTCTTAGCATTTGTTCAGACCTGCTCACTCCCGGGGCTTGTCCGCCGTGAAGGTCTCGGCCTTCTGGTCTCGTTCCGTCCAGCGCCCTCACTGCCTTTTTGTCCCAGGCCTGTCATTTCACACACAGATACCTCAGGAGGCAGCGACTTCTCGTTGTAATATAACCACAATGTCATCATTACACCCAACAAAATTAATAGTTCCTTTTCCAGTTGTTTTAAAGTTTCTTTCAGTCAGAACAGCTCTGGTCAGAGACAGGAGAGGGAGATGTATGGAATTCGGTGTGGTGGTTTTCCCTGTCTCTGCCCCTCTCCCCGCATTTCTTCTAACCTTGCAGATCTGGTTAACATCTGCAACTTCTGCCCTTGGTACAGGCTGGGCCTCTCTGTTCCTTCCAGACTTACCTCCTGTTCGGTGGCTGCCGTGTTCTCTCCCCCGTGCTGTGTGCTGGATCCCCTTCTCCTTCCCCGTCTCCACTCCTGCAGCGCCCTCGCTCCTGCCTCTTCTCCACCTTCTTCTCCCCCGCCCCCCTCCCCCCACCGCTGCCTCTTGAGTTGGGCACCTGAGGTATAAATACGGATCATGCCATTCAGCCTGCTAGAAAGGGACCTTTCTAATCGTTTGCTTCTCTCCCCACGCCAAAGTCAGACTGCCCAGATTCAAATCTCAGTTTCACCATATCTAGCTGTGTGGCCCTGAGCATGTTACGTTACCTCTCTGAGCCTTCTGTTCCTCATCTGCCAGATGGGGATCAGAATGGTGTCCACCTGACAGGGATGTTGGGTGTCATAACCCTAGCCATGCGGTTAGAGCACCTAGTACGTAAATACTCAGTAACTGTTCGTTAGAATTATTATTGATGCTTCCAACTTGTTCTCCAAGTCACCCTTTCAGTGTCCTCCCCTATTCCCCACGCTCGTCAGACCCTGCTTTACAGCTGCATGGAAACTTATTCCATTGTCTGCTTTTGTTTCTCCGTACCTCTCTGCTTGGTATCAACTCCTGTGATGAGCTGGGACGCGCTCCCCCGGCAGAGCATCCTGCACGTCCCCGGCAGTATTCCCGGGCTCCCGTTCGCGGTGGGATGCTTGACACATCAGGACCCCAGGGCTCAGGCTGTGTCATGACTGTCCAGCTGTCCCATTGGACTGGGAGGTGGTTCTTTGACGGTCGGGTGCCTCATCTTGTGCTTCTTGAGCCACTGATACAGTTCCTGGCACCGGGTTAGATAGACTAAGCGAGTGATGCATGGTGAAGACGTGAGTGTCATCCTTGCTGGAAGGATGGAAGTTCACATGGGGAGTCTGATTGGAAAGTGCGCTGTGGGCATTAGTGGAGTGAGCCCTGAATAGCAAGTTAGTGTGGACTTGATGTGGGTACAGGAGGGACCCAGTAAAGGGTCTTGAGCAGAGCAGGGACCACAGTTTCCCTCCAGCTCTTGCCCTGCAGCTTTCCTCCCCTTCAGAGCTAAACTCCTTGAAAGAATTCTCTTGTCTTGCTGTCTCCATTAATATCCTTCCATTGCCTTTTAAATATTCCAGTAAGGCTTTTCAGCTTTACCCACTAAAAAATATTCTCTGTCTAAGTTACCACTGAGCTTCCTGTGGCTGAATACCACCAGTCCATGCTCAGCAACATTTTACATAGTTGCATTCGTCTTAGGATCTCCTTTCATGTTGCTGTCCCTGGTTTCCAGGTTTTCCTCCTACCTCATAGGCTGCTCCTCCTCTGTCTCCTTGGCCGGCTTCTTTACTCCCAGACCCCCCTGTGGAAGGCCTCGCTTCAGCTCCATCTCTCCTTGGTGGCCCCGTCCACTCTCAAGGCCTGAGATGCCATCTCTCTGAGGTTCAGCCAAGATCTCTGCCTTCAACTCCAAATCCCAGTCTCCTGTCTACTTGGCATTTCCACTTGGGTATCTCATGGGCACCCAAGCGTGATGTGTCCAACAACAAACTCTGATCAGCTCCTGTAAACATACCCCGCCCCCTGTGGAGGATGGACAGTTCTTTCAGGGAGTTCAGCTGTAAAAGGGAGCAGAGACATGACAACGCCTTCAGCTTCCTCAGGCTCAGAACTTCGGAGTCGTCCTGGACTCCTTTCTTGCTCTTACACTCCATATCCCCAATAAGCAGCCTCCGCCGCTCCTGCTGTGGTCCGGGCCACCACCTCACCTGGATGGTCATAGCCCTTGAGTGATCTCTCTGCTTCCTTCCTTGTCCCCCTCAGTACAGCTGTATTAGTCAGTTCAGCAGGCAGGTCATGCATTTGCTCAAAGACCTCCAGTGGCTTCTCACCTCAGTCAAAGTCAAAACCTCCCCCACTCAGTGTCAGTCACCGCATACCAGCCACAGTGAACTGTCTCTGTGCCTTGACTGTGCCAGGCCGACTCTCGCCTCAGGGCCTTTGCACTGGCTGTTCTCTTGCATGCGATGCTCTTTTCAAAGTTACTTACTTGGCTCATTCCCTCACAGCCTTCAGATTTTTATTCAATCATCTTCTCAGCAAGGCTTTCCTAACCACTATTTAAAATCTCAAAACCCCGTCTCTTTTGTGTTACTTCTTTTCTGCTTCCCTGCTTTATTTTCTTTATCTCACTCATGACTTTCTGATCTGGTGTGTGTTTTATTTGTTAATTTATTATGTCCATCTTCCTTCTCTAAACTTGCATGTCAGTGAGGGCAGATGTTTTTGTCTTTGTTCACTTCTGTATCCCCAGGGTCTAAGATAGTGTCTGTTGCACAGTAAGAGCTTAGGACATTTTAAATAAGTAATCCAGCCATGTGTAGGTGGAGCTAATTCTGGGAGGAACGGATCAGGCTGGCCGGGATGTCGGGAGATGGTCTGCAGAGCCTCTCTCAGGAGGGACTGTCCCTTCCCCAGCTGGGGTGGGAGTGGGAGGCATAGAGAGTTCTTGGAGGTGGACTCAGCAGGCCTTGGTAACTGGTGTGATTTGGCAGGAAGAGGAGTACACCTGGTGCCTGAGTCAGCATGTGGGTGATGGGAAGGGTGCTTCTGTCATTAACGGAGCTGAAGAAGGCAGAGGCACAGCATGTCTGCGAAGGCTTTCATTATTGATTGCTGCACAAGAAGCTCCCCAAAACCATGGCGCGTAGAGGAGCCACCATGTTATCATCTCTCCCAGTTCCTTGGGTTAAACCCGCTGGGCAGTCCTTCTGCTCCGTGGGAGTTATACATCCAGGTGAATTTTCCCCCAAAGTCACTTGTGGATTCTTTTGGGTTGGACCATCCAAGACGGTTCCGTCACACATCTGGTGCTTTAGTAGACTGGCTGGAAGGCTGGGGGCACCTGGGCCCCACACGCTCTCTCCACGGAGTATCGGGGCCTCTGCTTCTGCGTGGTCCCTCCAGCAGGGGAGTTGAAGTTCTTAAAGTGGCATCTTGGGCCTCCTGAGAGCATAAGCTGTGTAGCCTTCTTAAGACTTAAGCCTGTGGGACTTCCCTGGTGGTCCAGTGGGTAAGACTCCACACTCCCAATGCAAGGGGCCTGGGTTCAATCCCTGGTCAGGGAACTAGATCCCACATGCTGCAACTAAGACCCAGCACAGCCAAAATAAATAAATAAATATTAAAAAAAAGAAAAAGACTTCAGCCTGTAACTGACACAGTGTCACTTGTGCTACACTTATTGGTTAGAGCAGGAACGAGGTCAGCCTGAAGGAGTTCCCAATGTTTGACGTTGAAATAATCTGAGCAGCAAAATAGTGATAATATTCTTTTTATTTTATTTTTTCACATCTTTATTGGAGTAAAATTGCTTCACAATGTTGTGTTAGTTTCTGCTGTACAACAAAGTGAATCAGCCATATGTATACATATGTCCCCATATCCCCTTCCTCTTGAGCCTCCCTCCCACCCTCCCTATCCCACCCCTCTCGGTCATCACAAAGCATTGAGTTGATCTCCCTGTTCTGTGCAGCAGCTTCCCATTAGCCATCCATTTTACATTTGGTTGTGTATATGCGTCAGTGCTACTCTTTCACTTCATCCTCTTTTATTTTTTTATTGGAGTATAGTTGACTTACAATGTTGTGTTCATTTCTGCTATACAGCAAAGTCATCAGTTGTACATATACATATATCCACTGTGTTTTAGATTCTATTCCCATATAGGTCGTTACAGAGTATTGAGTAGAGTTCCCTGTGCTATATAGTAGGTTCTTATTAGCTATCTATTTTATATATAGTAGTGTGTATATGTCAGTCCCAACCTCCCAATTTATCCCTTCCCCCCCAACCTTTCCCCCCAGTAACCATAAGTTTGTTTTCTATATCTGTGACTCATTTCTGTTTTTTAAGTTCATTTGTACCATTTTTTTAGATTCCACATATAATAAAGTGATAATATTCTAATATAACCCATAGGATAAACTGTAAATCCACACTGAAATAAATAAGAAGGGACAACTCTTGCTTACAGAAAACTTCCAATTAATTAATTTTTCATATTTATTTATTTGGTTGCACCAGGTCTTAGTTGGAGCAGGCAGTCTCCTTAGTTGCAGCATGCAGACTCTTAGTTAAGGCATACATGTGGGATCTAGTTCCCTGACCAGAGATCGAACCCAGGCCCCCTGCATTGGGAGCATGGAGTCCTATCCACTGTGCCACCAGGGAAGTCCCCAGTTAATGAATTTAGATGAAAGAGGGAAATAGAACATTGTCATTTGGTCAACACCACAGTAATAATTGTTGCAGACAGGTCCCACAAAATTATGCCGAAATTAGTGGGTGGAAGATTGAAGAGAAACAGGTTATTTGTATAATCTCAAAGTATCTCTCCCAAGATACATATTAATTATAAAGGGAAAAAGAGTGCCTTTGCAATGGAGAAAGCCAGCAGACACTGCCTTAACCAAGTGATCAAGATTAAGGTTAAGGGCTTCCCTGGTGGTGCAGTGGTTGAGAGTCCGCCTGCCGATGCAGGGGATACGGGTTCGTGCCCTGGTCCGGGAAGATCCCACATGCCGCAGAGTGGCTGGGCCCGTGAGCCATGGCTGCTGAGCCTGCGCTCCGCAACGGGAGAGGCCACAACAGTGAGAGGCCCGCGAACCGCAAAAAAAAAAAAAAAAAAGATTAAGGTTAACATCGTCAATAATGAAACATATGAATATCACGAACCCCTTGATAGGGTGCACTGAAAAAGACACATGACTTCTGAGGAATTCTAGCCCCAAATGAACTAATACCATTCTAATCATTTTTTAAAAATCAAATAAACTAAAATTGAGGGATGTTGTTCAAAAATGTCACTTTCATGAAAGAAGGAACTGTCACAGATTGGAGGAGAGGAAAGATATATGACAGCTAAATGCAATGTTGGAAGCTCAGTTGATTCCTGGACCAGAAGGACAGGACATTAGTGGAAAGACTGTTGAAATGTGGTTAAGAGTTGTAGTTTTGATAATAGTATTAATGTTAATTTCCTGGTTTTGATCATTTTATTTTGGTTTTCCAAGATGTTAACATTAGAGAAAACTAAGTGACGGTTATATGGGAATTGACATTTTTGCAACTTCTTTTTAAGTCTAAAATTAAAAATGAAAAGTTTTATGGATTCATCAGTCTTACATTGAATTAGATGTTGGAAGAATGAGAGTTGAGTTTTGTTAAAGAATATTTCAGCATGTATAAATGCAATCATGATTTTTCTTCTTGGATCTGTTCATTAATATGGTGTGTTATAGTAATGGATTTTATAATACTGAACCAGTCTTACATTTCTGGGTAAATCCCACTTTGTCATTATGAAATATTTTCTTATTGCTTTGAACGATGGTATGTTTTTGCCATACATTTAATGTGGTAAAATATATATAACATAAGATTTACCATCTTAACCATTTTCAGTGTATAGTTCAGTAGTGTTAAGTACATTCATATCATTGTGCAACCATCGCACTCTCCACCTGCAGAACTGAAACTCTGTACCCATTAAGCAGTAACTCTCTATTTCCGCTTCCCCCCAGCTCCTCTCAACCTTCATTCTACTTCCTGTTTCTATGGATTACTCTAGGTACCTCATATAAGTGGTATCATACAGTATTTGTCCTTTTGTGTCTGGTTTGTTTCACTTAGCATAATATCTTTAAAGTTCATCCATGTTGTAGCACGTGTCAGAATTTTTTTGGAGGCTGAATAATATTCATTGTATGTATATACCACATTTTGTTTATCCATTCATCTATTGGCAGACACTTGGATTACTTTCACATTGTAACTATTGTGAATAATGCTGCTCACACAAGTGTACAAATATCTGTTCAAGTCCCTGCTTTCAGTTCTTTTGGGGAAATACCCAGAAGTGGAACTGGTAGATCATATGATAATTTCTTTTTTTTTTTTTTTGATAATTTCTATTTTTAATTTTTTGAGGAACTGCTATATTATTTTCCATAGTGGTTGCACCATTGTACATTCCCCCCAGCAATGCACAAGGGTTGAATGATGATTATGAAAAGTCTGATGGAAGTCTGGTATATTTTTTGCCTAGAGTCACTTAGGATTTTTGTTGTTATTCTTCAAAGCCTGATAGTTTTTCCAGTAGATACCTTGAAGTTGTTGGTTGTGAGTCAATTTTTCCCTTGTACTCTGTAAGCCCTTTCATATTTAGATTCAGGTCATTAAAAAAAATTTTATTGGAGTACAGTTGATTTACAATGTTGTGTTAGTGTCAGGTGTACAGCAAAGTGATTCAGTTATACATATACATATATTCATTCTTTTTTAGACTCTTTTCCCATATAGGTTATTACAGAGTATTGAGTAGAGTTCCCTGTGCTATACAGTAGGACCTTGTTGTTTATCTATCTATATCTATCTATATATTTTATATATAGTAGTGTATGTATGTTAATCCCAAGCTCCTAATTTATCCCTCCTCCCCCCCCCCACATTTCCCCTTTGGTAACCATAAGTTTGTTTTTGAAATCTGTTTCTGTTTTGTAAATAAGTTCATTTATATCATTTTTAAAAATTAGATTCCAGGGGCTTCCCTGGTGGCGCAGTGGTTAAGAATCCGCCTGCCAATGCAGGGGACACGGGTTCGAGCCCTGGTCCGGGAAGATCGCACATGCCACGGAGCAACTAAGCCTGTGCGCCACAACTACTGAGCCTGTGCTCTAGAGCCCGTGAGCCACAACTACTGAGCCCGGGCACCACAACTACGGAAGCCTGCGTGCCTAGAGCCCGTGCTCCACAACAAGAGAAGCCACTGCAATGAGAAGCCCGTGCACCTCAAGGAAGAGTAGCCCCCACTCGCCGCAACTAGAGATAGCCAGCGCACAGCAACGAAGACTCAACGCAGTCAAAAATAAATAAAATAAATAAATAAATAAATAAATTAGATTCCACATATGAGTGATATCACATGGTATTTGTCTTTCTCTTTCTGACTTCACTTAGTATGATTATCTCTAGGTCCATCCATGTTCCTGCAAATGGCATTATTTCGTTCTTTTTTATGGCTAATAGTCCATTGTATATATGTACCATATCTTTTTTATCCATTCCTCTGTTGATAGACATTTAAGTTGCTTCCATATCCTGGCTACTGTAACTAGTGCTGCAGTGAACATTGGGGTGCATGTATCTTTTCTAAAGATACATACCCAGGAGTGGGATTGCTGGATCATATGGTAGTTCTATTTTTAGTTTTTTAAAGAACCTCCATACTGTTCTCCATAGTGGCTGTATCAATTTACATTCCCACCAACAGTGCAAGAGGGTTCCCTTTTCTCCACACCCTCTCCAGCATTTATTGTTTGTAGATTTTTTGATGATGGCCATTCTGACTGGTGTGAGGTGATCCTTCATTGTAGTTTTGATTTGCATTTCTCTGATAATTAGTGATGTTGAGCATCTTTTCATGTGCTTTTTGGCCATATGTATGTCTTCTTTGAAGAAATGTCTATTTAGATCTTCTGCCCATTGTTTGATTGGGTTGTTTTTTTGACATAGAGCTGCATGGGTTGTTTGTATATTTCGGAGATTAATCCCTTGGCGATTGCTTCATTTGCAAATATTTTCTCCCATTCTGTGGGTTGTCTTTTCATTTTGCTTATGGTTTCCTTTGCTGTGCAAAAGCTTTTAAGTTTAATTAGATCCCACTTGTTTATTTTTGTTTTCATTTTCATTAGCCTAGGAGGGGGGTCAAGAAAGATATTGCTGTGATTCAAGTCATCTATTTTTGAAGTTTTCTTGGGTTATAGTTTTAAATATTAGTTCTGTTCCCTTCCTCCACCCCAACCCTTTTTTGGTTTATTTCTTTGTTTTCTTCTGCAGGAGCTGCAATTATACAAATGAAATTCTTTGTTTGCCTGTTTTCCATTTCAACCATTTTTTCTCTAACTCTTCTTACTTCTTTATTTCATTTTCATTTCCTCCTGTTAGCTTTCAGTGGCCATCATGTTTTCATTTCACTCTATTCTTCTTGGCGTCTTATAATTTAGTCTTCATTTCTTTCTTTTTTTTTTGGCTGTGTGGTTTGCAGTATCTTAGTTCCCTGCACTTATTTACAAAACAGAAACAGACTCAAATATTTCAAAAACTTATGGTTACCAAAGGGGAAATGAATTGATCATTGATTCTAATGGCCAATTTTTGTAACCTTCATTATTGCTTTAGGTTTCTCTGGTTTTGTTCACAACGCCATGTTTTTTCTGTGTATACTTTTTACTATTTAAAAGAAAAGTCTTAAAAATAAAGGAGGCAATAACATAATGAACATCCTTATGTGCATCATCTTGATTTAACACTTGTTTATATTTTGCCATATTTGTTGCATCTGGGTTTTTGGTTTTTGGGTTCCTTTGGTGTTTAAGAATTTTAAAATAATTTCTTATTAATGGAAAAATTTCAAACATATTCAAAGCAAGGAAACTATAATAAAACCCCAGCTTTAACAGTAATCACTGTGTAGCAATCTTGGGAGGGGGTGTGGTTTGTCCAATTTTTCCTGAAGTGTTTTTGTTTGTTTGTTTGTTTTTATAAATACATTTATTTTTGGCTATGTTGGATCTTCATTGCTGCCCGTGGGCTTTCTCTTGTTGTGGCTGCGCTGCGTGGGCTTCTCATTGCGGTGGCTTCTCCCGTTACAGAACACGGGCTCTAGGGTTCAGCAGAGCACGGGCTCTAGGGCTCATGGGTTTAGTTGCTCCATGGCACATGGGTTCTTCCCGGACCAGGGCTTGAACCCATGTCTCCGGAATTGGCAGGCGGACTCTTAACCATTGCACCACCATGGAAGCCCTCCTGAAGTGTTTTTTTTTTTTTTTTTTTTTTTTTTTTTTTTTGCGGTATGCGGGCCTCTCACTGCTGTGGCCTCCCCCGCTGCGGAGCACAGGCTCCGGACGCGCAGGCTCCGGACGCGCAGGCTCAGCGGCCATGGCTCACGGGCCCAGCCGCTCCGCGGCATATGGGATCCTCCCAGACCGGGGCACGAACCCGTATCCCCTGCATCGGCAGGCGGACTCTCAACCACTTGCGCCACCAGGGAGGCCCTCCTGAAGTGTTTTTAAAAGCAATCCCATGGATCATTTCATCCATAAATACTTCAGTGTATATATTTTTTAAAAACAACCACAATAATACAATTTTCACAACCCCTCAAATAAATAATGATTTGTTAACATCTACAGTCAAGTAGATAGCCTGAAAAATGTCCTTCTACATTTAGTTTGTTGGAATCAGGAGAGTTTGGGACCAAACCTACTGAAGGCCTGACTCTGAACTTTTTTCCAGGGCTCTGGTAAAAACCAGACTGTTACACTTCCACCATGCCACCCCTCCCCCAGTTGTGGGGTTGGAGAGCAGACTCTGACTTGCTCACTGGGAGAGCATTTCCAGCTGACACCCTCTAATTTCTGCTTTCCTTACCCGGATCTGCCTTCTGAGATATCATCCTTTAGGGATACCAGGAAAAATGGCCACAGGGTCCTGGGAAGCCAGGGTAATGGTGAGTGTTTCCTGCATTTCCACACTGGCTGTCGCAGGATGGACACAATCCTTTCTCTTGTCTTGACCACCTTGTTGGCACCTGGCAAAGTCCAGCTCTAGTCCTGGAAGTGTAACTTATCTTACCTGCAACCTGTTTGACCCATGACTTGGTCAGTTTAGGAAGTTACCATCCCTGGAAATATTTCCCTTGGAAAGGCACAGGATCAGAAAAGATGCAAGAAAAACCTTTAGTTTACACCTCAGATTGAACCTTGGCACAGAGACACGCTACCACAACAAAAACGAAAACCAAGCAAATCTGGGGAATCTGAGTTCCAGAGTTGCCATACTATAAGATTCGGATATCCCATTTTCAATAACAAAAAAATCACAAGGCATACAGAGAAACAGGACAGTGTAGCCCATTCTGAGGTTAAAAAATAAATCAATAGAAATGACCCCCAATAAAGGGCAGATGGTGGACTTACTAGACAAAAGACTTTAAGACAGCTGTCAGAGCTAATGGAAAACATGAATGAGGTCAGGAAAACAATGTAAAAACAAAATGGAAATGCCAATAAAGAGATAGAAAACATGAAAAGGAACCAGGAAGCTTAATGAACTCTAAGTAGGATAACCTCTTAAAAGAGACCCACACCAAGATACATTATAATCAAGCCAAAGGCAACAGAAAATCTTGAGAGCAGCAACAGAGAGCTCAGAACTTAATCACAGATGTATGATCAGGTGATTTTCAACAACACTACCAAGACCATTCCATGTGGAAAGGACAGTCTATTCAATAGGCGCTGCTGGGAAAACTTATACCCACATGGAAGAGAATGAAAATTAACTCAAAATGGATCAAAGACCTAAAAAGTTAAGAGCTAAAACTGTAAAACTCTTCGAAGAAAACATTGAGGAAAAGCTTCATGAAGTTGGATTTAGTTATGATTTGTTGGGTAATAATACCAAAAGCCCAGGCAACAAAAGAATAAATTGTACTTCATCAAGGTTAAAAACTTTTGTGCGTTAAAGAGTGTATATTTGCAAGTCATATATCCGATAAGTAATTAATATCCAGAATATATAAAGATCTCAGATAGCAACAACAAAAACCAAACACCCCAATTCAAGAACCGTCAAAGGACTTGAATAGATGTTTTTGCCAAGAAGATATACAGATAGCAAATAAGCACATAAAAAGATGCTTACTGTCACTAATCATTAGGGAAATGCAAATAAAGACCACAGTGAGATCATTTTATACATTTCACATGATGGCTATTACCAAAAACTCAGAGAGCAGCAAGTGTTGTCAAGGATGTAGGGATACTAGAATCCTTTTACATTGCTAGTGGGGATATAAAATGGTGTGGCTCCTGTGGAAAACAGTAGAGTAGTTCCTGAAGAAACTGAACATAGAATTACCATTTGATTCAGCAATTCAACTTCTGGGTGTATACCCAAAAGAACTGAAAGCAATTTGTATGGTAGTATTATTCACAATAGCTAAAAGGTGTATACAAACCCAATGTCCGTCAGTGGAGGAATGGTATATACATACAGTAGAGTATTTTTTAGCCTTAAAAAGAAAGGAAATTCTGAGTACATGCTTCTATGTGGCTGAAACTTTTTTTTTAATTTTTATTTTATATTGTAGTATAGTTCACAATGTTGTGTTTCTGGTGTACAGCACAGTGATTCAGTTATACATACACGTGTACCTATTATTTTTCAAATCCTTTTCCCATTTAGGTTGTTACAGAATACTGAGCAGAGGTCCCTGTGCTATACAGTAGGTCCTTGTTGGTTATCTATTTTAAATATAGTAGTATGTATACATCAATCTCAAACATCCCTCCTCCCCACCTTTCCCTTTTGGTAACCATCTTTGTTTTCTAAGTCTGTGAGTCTGTTTCTGTTATGTAAATAAGTTCATTTGTGTCATTTTTTTTTTTTAGATTCTGCATATAAGCAAAATCATATGATATTTGTCTTTCTCTGTCTGACTTACGTCACTCCGGGTCCATCCACGTTGCTGCAGATGGCATTATTTCATCATTTTTTATGGCTGAGTAATATTCCTTTGTATATATGTACCACATCTTCTTTATCCATTCATCTGTCGATGGACATTTAGGTTGCTTCCATGTCTTGGCTATTGTAAACAGCGCTGCAGTGGACATTGGTGTACATGTATCCTTTCAAACCATGGTTTTCTCTGGATATGTGCCCAGGAGTGGGATTGCTGGATCATATAGTAGCTCTATTTTTAGTTTTTTAAGGAACCTCCATACTGTTTGCCACAGTGGCTGCACCAATTTGCATTCTCACCAACAGTGTGGGAAGGCTCCCTTTTCTCCACACCCTCTCCAGCATTTATTGTTTGTAGACTTTTTGATGGTGACTAGTGTGAGGTGATATCACATTGTAATTTTGATTTGCATTTCTCTAATAATTAATGATGTGGAGCATCTTTTCATGTGCCTCCTGGCCATCTGTATGTCTTTGGAGTACATGGCTGACACTTGAAGACATTATGCTAAATGAAATAAGCCAGCACAAAAGGACAAATACTGTATGATTCCACTTATTTGTGATACACAGACTAGCCAAATATTGAATACATGGAGACAAAGTAAAATGATGGTTGGTTACCAGGGTTTGTGAGAAAGAGGGAGTCACGGTTTAATGGTTACAGAGTTTCAGCATGGGATGATGAACAAGTTCTGGAGACGGAAAGTGGTGGTGGTTGTACAACAGTGTCAACATACTTAATGTACAGAAATACGCACTTAAAAATGGTAAAAGTAGTAAAATGTTTCTGTATATTTTACAATAAATTTTAAAACCTACAGGCTGCTACTACACTCGACCTATTCTGTATTCTACCACTAGGTGCCTTTTATTCCTCCCAAGTGGTCCTGCTTCCCGTGATTCAGGCTCTCTCTCTTTCTTGGCCCACAGTGTCCTCTGCTTTGCTCCCCACACGCCTCATCAGGAATACCTGGCACCTTCCTCTTCCCTTGATTCCTGCCCTTCCCTCAAGACCAAGTTCCTGGGCCTCTCATGAAACCTTTCCTGATGTCTATATTCCAGTGCACTCTCCATTTTGAAATAGTGTTGAGGTAGAGATAGTAAAATGGGGCAGGCAGATGAGAATGGCACGTAGAGATGAATTTGTAGACCGAGTAGCCAAGAACGTCCATGCTGAGCATCCACAGTGTGGGACGGGAAGTTTAATGGACTGTTACCCACATTTCATAAGTGAGAAAACAGAGGTGCTAGTTGATGGCGGGGTGGGCCCCAAACCAAGGCAGTAGTGTTCAAGTTCATGCTCTTTACCACTAGCTGCTTGTGCCTCTCAGGCCAGGGAAGGCCGAAGGGGCCATGGGATTGAAGGGAAGGACTGAGTTGTATTCGGTCTTTGCCATAATTGAATTGTACTAACTTCATTCTGATGCTTCAACATTAAAACCATTGTTCAGGGCTTCCCTGGTGGCACAGTGGTTAAGAATCCACCTGCCAATGCAGGGGACATGGGTCTGAGCCCTGGTCCGGGAAGATCCCACATGCCGTGGAGCAACTCAGCCCGTGTGCCACAACTACTGAGCCTGTGCTCTAGAGCTCGCGAGCCACAACTACTGAGCCCGCTTGCCACAACTACTGAAGCCTGCGTGCCTAGAGCCCATGCTCCGCCACAGGAGAAGCCACCCAATGAGAAGCCCATGCACCACAAAGAGTAGCCCCTGCTTGCCGCAACTAGAGAAAGCCCACGTGCAGCAAGGAAGACCCAATGCAGCCAAAAATAAATAGATAGATAGATAGATAGATAAATAAATAAATAAAAGAACCAAAGCTTAAAAAAAATTGTTCTGACTATTCTTTTAAATTCTTAAAGTCTGTTGCTTTACTGTTGTTTAATTTTTATGTTATTTGCTCTTCCCTCAGCCTAACGTTCCTGAAAGTTAAAGACTCCATTTTTTTTGTAGGTATTCTCCAAAACAGCCCATTCAGTATCTCAAATGTGTAGGTTAAGTGCCACTGCCCCGATGGTGACAGGGATTAAAAGTCTTGGAACACAGGGCACCAGGGTGTCCCGCCAGACAGCCTTCTGCCTGCCCCTTACCCTGAGTCCTGGGCAAGGCTGGCTCCTGGGTGAGCAGGGCTGTATTCTGTGTTACAGGTACACATGGCATTCAGAGATGTGGCTGTGGATTTCACCCAGGAGGAGTGGATGCTGCTGAGCCCTGCTCAGAGGTCCCTGTACCGGGAGGTGATGCTGGAGAACTACAGCAACCTGGTCTCGCTGGGTAAGCCTGTCATCTCTCAGGACCCGTATCCCAGCTAATGGGTACTTTAGGTTGTGCTTGAAGCAGCTATCTTGCTTTCTGACTTTGCCTTTGGGTTGGACTCAAAAGCAGAGACACTCTGTTCCCTCTTTCCCCATAGAAGGTCTGATTTTGTAGAATTGAAATGTGTAGAGGTATGTATGTGTCTGTGTGTTGTGTATGTGATCATCTGCATTTCTAGGCCTTTTCTCCCAATCTCTTGGGTAAGCATGACATGTCTTCCTAGTTATTAACTTCTTTTAAATGAGGGAGTTGTTCTCTCCCCAGGTTGGAGTAGGGTCGGTGAGCTGTCTTCCTGGTTTCACCTCTCCAGCAGAGAGCTCCCCACTCTCAGGTCTTTCCCACCACCTTTTGAAAGTCCCCACCCAGTGTGGCTCTGAGTTCAGGAACTGGCTTTTGAGCCTGTAACTTACAGCCATCTTGTTTTCTTTTTCTATGAGCAGGGATTCCATTTTCTAAACCAAAACTCATCACTCAGCTGGAGCAAGGGAAGGAAACCTGGAGAGAAGAGAGAAAATGCCCACCTGCCACTGGCCCGGGTGAGTGGGGAACACTGGGCAGCTCAGGGGGTTGAGGGCGAGAAGGCCTCACTCAGGTGCTGGGGAGGGAGGCTACTGTGCTGGCCCCAGGGCCACCCTGTGTGCTGCCCGCCGTGTGACCTTCCAGCCCTTCATCTGCACTCGAGCTTACCCTTTTAGCCCTCTCTGCCTCACTCAGTTCTCTCCCACATTCATAGGCTTCTTGCTCTTGTTACTATGTACTTTTAAAAGATCAAGCAAAAATGTGGAAGTAAAACTGAGTGAGCTAAAGAAAAAAGACAAGCCCAGTGGAAGGAAGGAAGGCTATAAAAAGCCAACTGGGAAATTGAAATGGAATTGTAAAAAAATTATAAGAATGGATTTCACTCAGGAGGGTGAAACTTTAAACGATTATGTAAGTACCTATATAATCCTCAATTTTGTCTCTTAGCCCTCAAAGCCTAAGCTAGTTACTATTTGGCCATTTAAGAAAAAGTTTGCTGACCCCTACTCAAAGGGATTACAATATACAGCCTTCACTTTTCCTTTTCTTCTTATTCTGGACACCACTTTGTGTAACATATAAGAATAGTGCAATTGCACACTTCAAATTAAACCTTTTTCCCCACTTGCTTTATTCTGTAGTTGTCATTTGTACTGCACCTCTATACTTTCTAATCTCCCTAATACAATGTTAAAATATTTGTTTTAAACACTCATATGTATTTACTTTTTAATCAAAAGAAAAAATGTTTTTATACTCATCCAGATAATTTACCATTTTCTGTGCTCTTCATTATTTTCCTGAAGATTTGAGTTTCTACCTGATAGCATTTTAGTTGTCTAGCATTTCTTGTAGTACAGGTGGCAGTGTATTCATTTAAATTTTGTTTTTCTGAATGTGTATTTCATCTTCATTCTCAAAGGATATTCTCACTGGATATAGAATTCTAGATTGGCTTATTTTTTCACCACTTTAAAGATACTGTTCCCCTGTTCTGGCTTCTACTGTTTCTGATGAGAAATCAGCTGTCATTTACACAATTATTACCTTGGTTTTTTTGTTCCTTTTCTTTTTAAACCTCTGGCTACTTTCAGAGTTTTCTGTATATGTTTGGTGTTCAGCTCTTTGACTGTGATGTAACAGAGGAAACATGCTTTTCTTTGTATTTTCCCTGCTTAGGGCTTGCTGAGATTTTTTAATCTATAAATTTATGGCTAGAGCCAAATTTGGGAAATTTTTGGACATTATTCTATCATGTTTCTTTTTCTGTTCCCTTCTCTTCCCCTTTTGGGGACTACAGTTACATGTGTATTAGTCCTTTTTACATTGTCCCACAGGTTGTTGAGCCTGTCTTTTTTTTTTTTTTTTCCCTCTCTGTTCTTCAGATTGATTTCTGTTGATCTGTCATCTCCAATATGCTACTAAGTTCTGGCCAGTGAATTTTTCATTTTAGATAGGGTATTTTTTCAGTTTTGTCATTTCCATTTACTTTTATTATAATTTTCCATTTTCATGATGATATTTCCTAACTGTTCATTAATGAAGAGCAAATTTTCCTTTACCTTCTTTAGCAGAATAACTCCTATGCTTAGTGGATACATTTTTATTTATTTATTTATTTATTTATTAACATCTTTATTGGAGTATAATTGCTTTACAATGGTGTGTTAGTTTCTGCTTTATAACAAAGTGAATCCGTTATACATATACATATGTTCCCATATCTCTTCCCTCTTGCATCTCCCTCCCTCCCATCCTCCCTTTCCCACCCCTCTAGGTGGTCACAGAGCACTGAGCTGATCTCCCTGTGCTATGCGGCTGCTTCCCACTACCTATCTGTTTTACGTTGGGTACTGTATATATGACAATGCCACTCTCTCACTTGGTCACAGCTTACCCTTCCCCCTCCCCATATCCTCAAGCTCATTCTATAGTGGGTCTGTGTCTTTATTCCTGTCTTGCCCCTAGGTTCTTCATGACTTTTTTTTTTTTCCTTAGATTCCATATATATGTGTTAGCATACGGTATCTGTTTTTCTCTTTCTGACTTACTTCAGTCTGTATGACAGACTCTAGGTCCATCCACCTCACTACAAATAACTCAATTTCGTTTCTTTTTATGGCTGAGTAATATTCCATTGTATATATGTGCCACATCTTCTTTATCCATTCATCTGTTGATGGACACTTAGGTTGCTTCCATGTCCTGATTATTGTAAATAGGGCTGCAATGAACATTTTGGTACATGACTCTTTTAGAATTATGGTTTTCTCAGGGTACATGCCCAGTAGTGGGATTGCTGGGTCATATTGTAGTTCTATTTTTAGTTTTTTAAGGAACCTCCATACTGTTCTCCATAGTAGCTGTATCAATTTACATTCCCACCAAGAGCGCAAGAAGGTTGTCTTTTCTCCACACCCTCTCCAGCATTTATTGTTTCTAGATTTTTTGATGATGGCCATTCTGACCAGTGTGAGGTGATATCTCATTGTAGTTTTGATTTGCATTTCTCTAATGATTAATGATGTTGAGCATTCTTTCATGTGTTTGTTGGCAATCTATATATCTTCTTTGGAGAAATGTCTGTTTAGGTCTTCTGCCCATTTTTGGATTGGGATGTTTGCTTTTTTTGATATTGAGCTGCATGAGCTGCTTGTAAATTTTGGAGATTAATCCTTTGTTAGTTGCTTCATTTGAAAATATTTTCTCCCATTCTGAGAGTGGTCTTTTGGTCTTGTTTATGGTTTCCTTTGCTGTGCAAAAGCTTTTAAGTTTCATTAGGTCCCATTTGTTTATTTTTGGTTTTATTTCCATTACTCTAGGAGGTGGGTCAAAAAGGATCTTGCTGTGATTTATATCATAGAGTGTTCTGCTTATGTTTTCCTGTAAGAGTTTGATAGTGTCTGGCCTTACATTTAGGTCTTTCATCCATTTTGAGTTTATTATTTTGTGTATGGTGTTAGGGAGTGTTCTAATTTCATACTTTTACATGTACCTGTCCAGTTTTCCCAGCATCACTTATTGAAGAGACTGTCTTTTCTCCACTGTATATTCTTGCCTCCTTTATCGAAGATAAGGTGACCATATGTGCATGGGTTTATCTCTGGGCTTTCTATCCTGTTCCATTGATCTATATTTCTGTTTTTGTGCCAGTACCATACTGTCTTTTGATTACTGTAGCTTTGTAGTATAGTCTGAAGCCAGGGAGCCTGATTCCTCCAGCTCCATTTTTTGTTCTCAAGATTGCTTTGGCTATTCGGGGTCTTTTGTGTTTCCATACAAATTGTGAAATTTTTTATTCTAGTTCTGTGAAAAATGCCAGTGGTAGTTTGATAGGGATTGCATTAAATCTGTAGATTGCTTTGGGGATTATAATCATTTTCACAATGTTGATTCTTCCGATCCAGGAACATGGTATATCTCTCCATCTGTTTGTATCATCTTTAATTTCTTTCATCAGTGTCTTATAATCTGCATACAGGTCTTTTGTCTCCTTAGGTAGGTTTATTCTGGATATTTTATTCTTTTTGTTGCAATGGTAAATGGGAGTGTTTTCTTAATTTCACTTTCAGATTTTTCATCATTAGTGTATAGGAATGCCAGAGATTTCTGTGCATTAATTTTGTATCCTGCTACTTTACCAAATTCATTGATTAGCTCTAGTAGTTTTCTGGTAGCATCTTTAGGATTCTCTATGTATAGTATCTTGTCATCTGCAAACAGTGACAGCGCTACTTCTTCTTTTCCAATTTGTATTCCTTTTATTTCTTTCTTCTCTGATGGCTGTGGCTAAAACTTCCAAAACTATGTTGAATAATGGTGGTGAGAGTGGGCAACCTTGTCTTGTTCCTGATCTTAATGGAAATGGTTTCAGTTTTTCACCATTGAGGATGATGTTTGCTGTGGGTTTGTCATATATGGCCTTTATTATGTTGAGGAAAGTTCCCTCTATGCCTACTTTCTGCAGGGTTTTTATCATAAATGGGTGTTGAATTTTGTCGAAAGCTTTCTCTGCATTGATTGAGATGATGATAGGTTTTTATTCTTTAATTTGTTAATATGGTGTATCACATTGATTGATTTGTGTATATTGAAGAATCCTTGCATCCCTGGGATAAACCCCACTTGATCATGGTGTATGATCCTTTTAATGTGCTGTTGGATTCTGTTTGCTAGTATTGTGTTGAGGAGTTTTGCATCTATGTTCATCGGTGATATTGGCCTGTAGTTTTCTTTCTTTGTGACATCATTTTCTGGTTTTGGTATCAGGGTGATGGTGGCCTCGTAGAATGAGTTTGGGAGTGTTCCTCCCTCTGCTATATTTTGGAAGAGTTTGAGAAGGATAGGTGTTAGCTCTTCTCTAAATGTTTGATAGAATTCGCCTGTGAAGCCATCTGGTCCTGGGCTTTTGTTTGTTGGAAGATTTTTTATCACAGTTTCAATTTCAGTGCTTGTGATTGGTCTGTTCATATTTTCTATTTCTTCCTGGTTCAGTCTCGGCAGGTTGTGCATTTCTAAGAATTTGTCCATTTCCTCCAGGTTGTCCATTTTATTGGCATAGAGTTGCTTGTAGTAATCTCTCATGATCCTTTGTATTTCTGCAGTGTCAGTTGTTACTTCTCCTTTTTCATTTCTAATTCTATTGATTTGAGTCTTCTCCCTTTTTTTCTTTTCTTTTTTTTTTTTTTTTTTTTGCGGTATATGGGCCTCTCTCTGTTGTGGCCTCTCCCGTTGCGGAGCACAGGCTCCGGACGCACAGGCCCAACGGCCATGGCTCACGGGCCCAGCCGCTCCGCGGCATGTGGGATTTTCCCAGACCGGGGCACGAACCCGTGTCCCCTGCATCGGCAGGCGGACTCTCAACCACTGCGCCACCAGGGAAGCCCCTCCCTTTTTTTCTTGATGAGTCTGGCTAATGGTTTATCAATTTTGTTTATCTTCTCAAAGAACCAGCTTTTAGTTTTATTGATCTTTGCTATTGTTTCCTTCATTTCTTTTTCATTTATTTCTGATCTGATCTTTATGATTTCTTTCCTTCTGCTAACTTTGGGGTTTTTTTGTTCTTCTTTCTCTAATTGCTTTAGGTGCAAGGTTAGGTTGTTTATTTGAGATGTTTCCTGTTTCTTAAGGTAGGGTTGTATTGCTATAAACTTCCCTTTTAGAACTGCTTTTGCTGCATCCCATAGGTTTTGGGTCGTCATGTCTCCATTGTCATTTCTTTCTAGGTATTTTTTGATTTCCTCTGATTTCTTCAGTGCTCACTTCGTTATTAAGTAGTGTACTTTTTAGCCTCCATGTGTTTGTATTTTTTACAGATCTTTTCCTGTAATTGATATCTAGTCTCATAGCGTTGTGGTCAGAAAAGATACTTGATAGGATTTCAATTTTCTTAAATTTACCAAGGCTTGATTTGTGACCCAAGATATGATCTGTCCTGGAGAATGTTCCATGAGCACTTGAGAAGAATGTGTATTCTGTTGTTTTGGGATGGAATGTCCTATAAATATCAATAAAGTCCATCTTGTTTAATGTATCATTTAAAGCTTTGGATACATTTTTAAATGAAAAATTGCAAAACAGTGTTTATTACACGGTTCAGTTTTTTATTAAGAGAAGTGTGTGAAAGACTGTATATCAGTATGTTTATGTGAACACAGATGTCTAAATTATTGTTTACTGTGACCAGTGCTTACCTTGGTGGGGATAGAATTGGAGAGAGTGGGGCAAAGTGTTTCTGGGAGCGTTTTTTACTTGGCATTCTTTTTAAATGATAGAGGTATAGATAACTTTAAGGAATTGTGTTTTGTTTGTTTTTGGGGGGTGTTTGGGGGTTTTTTTTGTTGCTTTTTTTTTTCATCTTTTGGCCATGTCATGTGGCCTGTGGGATCTTAGTTCCCTGACCAGGAATTGAACCCACGCCCTCTGCATTGGAAGCGCAGTCTTAACCACTGGACCGCCAGGGAACTCCATCGAATTGTGTGTTTTTTAGTTTTTAAAATACTTTTGACAATTTTATAAATGTTTCATACACAGAGAAGTATATGTTTTCTTTTTCTGTGTAGGAAATTTTCTATTTCTCAGTTTTATTAAATTTAAAAGAAGCTTACAGTTAATTTTATCTTAGAATCATGGGAATATAGCATATATAATAGAAACTATTTCTATTTTTCAAGTTATTTATATTCTTGTTTTTTGTCTGCTAAGAGTCATAAAGCTCCCCAATGTCATGTAATTTATATCAAATCCTCCATTTATTTCTAAGTTTTTGCCTTATATTCCACTTCAGTGTACTGTTAGGCATGTAAAGTTTCATGACAATTTTATCTCATTCATTAATGAAGTTTTTAAAATTCTTTGTTCCATGTGATATTCCTTTAACTTTCCCTTATTTCTTGTTAGTCTTAGCACCCACTTTGTTGTGGTTTTTTGTTTGTTTTGAGTGGGGGTGGGTTGGTATGGTATTTAATGTGATTTTGGTGGTTTGTAGCTGGTATTGCATTTTATGCCAGACCAACTGTTGTCTTTGAATAGGGACTTTTGCCCTTTCACATTTACTGTAGTAACTGATCAGTTTCATGGGACTTACTTAGGGGCGAACTCTGGGGCAGATGCAGAGGTTCTTGACTACAGTGATAGGAAAGGTCAGGGCAAAGGAAGAAAGCATCTGTCTTAGCTCAGGAGGCTGCTAAAAGAAAACACCACACTGGGTGGCACAAGCACAAGAGTTTTTTCTGTGTTTTTGGAGGCTCACAGTTCTTGGCTGATCAGGGTGCTGGCAGATTCGGTTACACAGGAGTCCTGTCTCCTTGGCTTGAAAATGGCTGCCTTCTTGCTCTATCCTCACCTGGCCTTTCCTCTGTGCCTGCACATCCCGGCTCCTCTGCCTCTTACAAGGAGGTCACCAGTCATATTGGATTAGAGCCTTATGACCTCTTTAAAGGCCCTATCTCTGAAGACAGTAGTGTACTATACAGGATGGAATAATTCTAGAATGTAGATGTGTACACAGTTGGTTTTTGAAAGTTCAGTTCACTGATCAAGGCAACTGTTCAGGTAGATACAGCAGTATCTGTACCTGGATTCTCAAACTGTGTGATCATTTATTGTCTTCAGCTGACTAGAACCAGCTGTGATGAAACAATGCACTCAGTGTTGACATCTCCTTGCAAAGAGGTATATAAGAACAAAATTTTTATATTGATTTCTGGGGAAATTTTTTGTGTGTGTGTGATTCCAAGTAAATTTCTTAATATTGACAGTTTCAATGAGAAAATTAAAAATGTTTACAGTACATTGTATGTCTCTTAAAATAAAAAAGACCTATTCTCCTTCAGTAACTTCTCCCTATTTGAAATTGTCTGTCACCTATCCTAGTCCATATTTTCCACTGACCTCTAAGATACTCTCTCTCTGTCTTTATTGATTTTAATACCTGGCTGCATTTGTATTTCACCTCCTTCCTTTGTTACCATCTTGGGGTTGTATACCATATTGGACACTCTGACCTCAGAGTTAGTTCTCTTTCTTACTGTTAGGGAATATAACCCCAGCTTCTTGCCACCTCTGGTACCTTAAACTCTAAAATTCTCCCATTTTGTTGTTTCCTTATCCTTCCATCCTCTGCCATTAAATCAAGCTTATTGCACTTTTCTAAGCCAGTAACTTTTCCTCAGTCTCTTGCTTCATCTCCATTTCTTACCAGCATTCTCATTTGTTTCTGTTGACCTATCATAGCCACCCTTTTTTTCTTTCCAGCAATTGATTTCCACTCCTATACCCAGATGGCAGGCAATGCTACAAGAAAATTCACATAATCTATAGTTTTCAACTTGTATTTCTTTGTTCTGTTGGTGCCAGATTCGACTCACCCATTGACTCCCCATCATTCTTTTTTTTGGGGGGGGATTTTTTTTTATTCAAACAGAAAGTCACAAAAATTATAATCATCCTCATCAGTTCACTCAGTCCCATGTAATTAATTTTTTTTCATCTTGATCTTTTGTTAGCACTTTTATTAATTCATCAGTTTTCCAGCAGAGTTCTGAAAATGCTTATTCATTCAGTTCAGCAGTATAGTCAGTTACCAGAAACCTGTACTTGTCTGGGTCTTTTCCATGAATTCCTTGAAGATGAAACCCTTTTATAGGAACATTTTTGCAAAAGCATCAGAATACACCCAGAACTGTCTGTAAATGACAAAAGACTTAAAAATGACCACGGTTAAAAGATTTGATGAAAGTTCATAATAATGCAATTGACAAGGAAATTTAGTTATTTCTGAGATATACATTTTAAAGTAATAACTAGAATTATGACTTATAACATTATACCAGAACATATAAGATTTTTAGAAATTTCATGTAATGTCTGAAACATTTGTATTAACATATTTCCATACAAATAACCCGAAGAAAGTTTAGTATTGTTTTTTTCATTTTTTTATACTGCAGGTTCTTATTAGTCATCAATTTTATATACGTCAGTGTATACATGTCAATCTGAATCACGCAATTTAGCACACCACCATCCCACCCCACCGTGGTTTTGCTCCCTTGGTGTCCATACATTTGTTCTCTACATTTGTATCTCAACTTGTGCCCTGCAAACCAGTTCATCTGTACCATTTTTCTAGGTTCCACATACATACGTTAATATACGATATTTGTTTTTCTCTTTCTGACTTACTTCACTCTGTATGACAGTCTCTAGATCCATCCAGGTCTCAACAAATGACTCAGTTTTGTTCCTTTTTATGGCTGAGTAATATTCCATTGTATATATGTACCACAACTTCTTTTCCATTTGTCTGTCGATGGGCATTTAGGTTGCTTCCATGACCTGGCTATTGTAAATAGTGCTGCAGTGAACATTGGGGTGCATGTGTCTTTTTGAATTATGGTTTTCTCTGGGTATATGCCCAGTAGTGGGATTGCTGGGTCATATGGTAATTCTATTTTTAGTTTTTTAAGGAACCTCCATACTGTTCTCCATAGTGGCTGTATCAATTTACATTCCCACCAACAGTGCAAGAGGGCTCCCTTTTCTCCACACCCTCTCCAGCATTTGTTTGTAGATTTTCTGATGATGCTCATTCTAACTGGTGTGAGGTGATACCTCATTGTAGTTTTGATTTGCATTTCTCTAATAATTAGTGATGTTGAGCAGCTTTTCATGTGCTTCTTGGCCATCTGTGTGTCTCCTTTGGAGAAATGTCTATTTAGGTCTTCTGCCCATTTTTGGATTGGGTTGTTTGTTTAATATTGAGCTGCATGAGCTGTTTATATATTTTGGAGATTAATCCTTTGTCCGTTGATTCCTTTGCAAATATTTTCTCCCATTCTGAGGGTAGTCTTTTTGTCTTGTTTATGGTTTCCTTTCCTGTGCAAAAGCTTTTAAGTTTCATTAGGTCCTATTTGTTTATTTTTGTTTTTATTTCCATTACTCTAGGAGGTGGATCAAAAAATATCTTGCTGTGATTTATGTCACAGAGTGTTCTTCCAATGTTTTCCTCTAAGAGTTTTATAGTGTCCAGTCTTACATTTAGGTCTTGAATCCATTTTGAGTTCACTTTTGTGTATGGTGTTAGGGAGTGTTCTAATTTCATTGTTTTACATGTAGCTGTCCAGTTTTCCCAGCATCACTTATTGAAGAGACTGTCTTTTCTCCATTGTATATCTTTGCCTCCTTTGTCTTAGATTAGCTGACCATAGGTGCATGGGTTATCTCTGGGCTTTCTATCTTGTTCCATTGATCTATGTTTCTGTTTTTGTGCCAGTACCATATTGTCTTCATTACTGTAGCTTTGTAGTATAGTCTGAAGTCAAGGAGTCTGATTCCTCCAGCTCCGTTTTTTTTCCTTCAAGACTGCTTTTGCTATTCGGGGTCTTTTGTGTTTCCATACAAATTTTAAGATGATTTGTTCTAGTTCTGTAAAAAATGCCATTGGTAATTTGATAGGGATTGCTTTGAATCTGTAGATTGCTTTGGGTAGTATAGTCATTTTCACAATATTGATTCTTCCAATCCAAGAACATGGTATATCTCACCATCTCTTGGTATCATCTTTTATTTCTTTCATCAGTGTCTAATAGTTTTCTGCATACAGGTCTTTTTTCTCCCTAGGTAGGTTTATTCCTAGGTCTTTTATTCTTTTTGTTGCAATGGTCAGTGGGAGTGTTTCCATAATTTCTCTTTCAGATTTTTCATCATTAGTGTATAGGAATGCCAGAGATTTCTGTGCATTAATTTTGTATCCTGCAACTTTACCAAATGCATTGATTAGCTCTAGTAGTTTTCTGGTGGCATTTTTAAGATTCTCTATGTATAGTATCATGTCATCTGCAAACAGTGACAGTTTTACTTCTTCTTTTCCAATTTGTATTCCTTTTATTTCTTTTTCTTTTCTGATTGCAGTGGCTAGGACTTCCAAAACTATGTTGAATAATAGTGGTGAGAGTGGACATCCTTGTCTTGCTCCTGATCTTAGAGGAAATGCTTTCAGTTTTTCACCATTGAGAATGATGTTTGCTGTGGGTTTGTCGTATCTGGCCTTTATTATGTTGAGGTAGGTTCCCTCTATGCCCACTTTCTGGAGAGCTTTTATCATAAATAGGTATTGAATTTTGTCAAAAGCTTTTTCTGCATCTATTGAGATGATCATATGGTTTTTATTCTTCAGTTTGTTAATATGGTGTATCACATTGATTGATTTGCGTGTATTGAAGAATCCTTGCATCCCTGGGATAAATCCCACTTGATCATGGTGTATGATCCTTTTAATGTGCTGTTGGATTGTTTGCTAGTATTTTGTTGAGGAATTTTGCATCTATATTCATCAGTGATATTGGTCTGTAATTTTTAATTTTTTTTTTGTAGTATCTTTGTCTGGTTTTGGTATCAGGGTGATTGGTGGCCTCATAAAATGAGTTTGGGAGTGTTCCTTCCTACGCAATTTTTTGGAAGAGTTTGAGAAGTATAGGTGTTAGCTCTTCTCTAAATGTTTGATAGAATTCACCTGTGAAGCCATTGGTCCTGGACGTTTGTTTGTTGGAAGATTTTTAATCACAGTTTCAATTTCATTACTTGTCATTGGTCTGTTCATATTTTCTATTTCTTCCTGGTTCAGTCTTGGAAGGTTATACCTTTCTAAGAATTTGTCCATTTCTTCCAGGTTGTCCATTTTATTGGCATAGAGTTGCTTGTAGTAGTCTCTTAGGATGATTTGTGTTTCTGCAGTGTCTGTTGTAACTTTTCCTTTTTCATTTCTAATTCTATTGATTTGAGTCCTCTCCCTCTTTTTCTTGATGAGTCTGGCTAATGGTTTATCAATTTTGTTTATCTTCTCAAAGAACCAGCTTTTAGTTTTATTGATCTTTGCTATTGTTTTGTTTCTATTTCATTTATTTCTGCTCTGATCTTTATGATTTCTTTCCTTCTGCTAACTTTGGGTTTTGTTTGTTCTTCTTTCTCTAGTTCCTTTAGGTGTAAGGTTAGATTGTTTACTTGAGATTTTTCTTGTTTCTTGAGTTAGGCTTGTATAACTATAAACTTCCCTCTTAGAACTGCTTTTGCTGCATCCCATAGGTTTTGGATCATCATGTTTTCATTGTCATCTTTCTCTAGGTATTTTTTGATATCCTCTTCGATTTCTTGAGTGATCTCTTGGTTATTTAGTAACGTATTTTTTAGTCTCCATGTGTTTGTGTTTTTTACGTTTTTTCCCCTGTAATTCATTTCTAATCTCATAGCGTTGTGGTCAGAAAAGATGCTTGATGTGATTTCAGTTTTCTTAAATTTACTGAGCCTTTATTTTTGACCCAAGATGTGATCTATCCTGGAGAATGTTCCGTGTGCACTTGAGAAGAAAGTTAATCTACTGTTTTTCAATGGAATGTCCTATAAATATCAATTAAATCTATCTGGTCTATTGTGTCATTTAAAGCTTCTCTTTCCTTATTTGTTTTCATTTTGGATGATCTGTCCATTGGTGTAAGTGAGGTGTTAAAGTCACCCACTATTATTGTGTTACTGTCAATTTCCTCTTTTATAGCTGTTAGCAGTTGCCTTATGTATTGAGGTGCTCCTATGTTGGGTGCATATATATTTATAATTGTTATATCTTCTTCTGGGATGGATCCCTTGATCATTATGTAGTGTCCTTCCTTGTCTCTTGTAACATTCTTTATTTTAAAGTCTATTTTATCTGATATGAGTATAGCTACTCCAGCTTTCTTTTGATTTCCATTTGCATGGAATATCTTTTTCCATCACCTCACTTTCAGTCTGTATGTGTCCCTAGGTCTGAAGTGGGTTTCTTGTAGACAGCATATATATGGGTCTTGTTTTTGTATCCATTCAGCAAGCCTGTGTCTTTTGGTTGGAGCATTTAATCCATTCATGTTTAAGGTAATTATTGATATGTATGTTCCTGTGACCATTTTCTTAGTTGTTTTGGGTTTGTTTTTGTAGGTCTTTTTCTTCTCTTGTGTTTCCCACTTAGAGAAGTTCCTTTAGCATTTATTGTAGAGCTGGTTTCGTGGTGCTCAATTCTCTTAGCTTTTGCTTGTCTGTAAAGCGTTTGATTTCTCCATCGAATCTGAATGCGATCCTTGCCAGGTAGAGTAATCTTGGTTGTAGGTTCTTACTTTTCATCACTTTATCATGCCAGTCCCATCTGGCTTGTAGAGTATCTGCTGAGACATCAGCTGTTAACCTTATGGGAGTTCCCTTGTATATTATTTGTCATTTTTCCCTTGCTGCTTTCAATAATTTTTCTTTGTCTTTAATTTTGGCCAATTTGATTTCTATGTGTCTCAGTGTGTTTCTCCTTGGGTTTATCCTGTATGGGACTCGCTGTGCTTCCTGGAGTTGGGTGGCTATTTCCTTTCCCATGTTAGGTAAGCTTTCGACTATAATCTCTTCAAATATTTTCTCTGGTTCTTTCTCTCTCTCTTCTCCTTCTGGGACCCCTATAATGTGAATGTTGTTGTGTTTAATGTTGTCCCAGAGGTCTCTTAGGCTGTCTTCATTTCTTTTCCTTCTTTTTTCTTTATTCTGTTCTGCAGCAGTGAATTCCACCATTCTGTCTTCCAGGTCACTTATCCGTTCTTCTGCCTCAGTTATTCTGCTATTGATTCCTTCTAGTGTAGTTTTCATTTCAGTTATTGTATTGTTCATCTCTGTTTGTTTGTTCTTTAATCCTTCTAGGTCTTTGTTAAACATTTCTTGCACCTTCTCGATCTTTGCCTCCATTGTTTTTCCGAGGTCCCAGATCATCTTCACTATCATTATTCTGAATTCTTTTTCTAGAAGGTTGCCTATCTCCACTTCATTTAGTTGTTTTTCTGGGGTTTTATCTTGTTCCTTCATCTGGTACATAGCCCTCTGCGTTTTCATCTTGTCCTTCTGTGAATGTGGTTTTTTTTTTCCACAGGCTGCAGGATTGTAGTTCTTCTTGCTTCTGCTGTCTGCCCTCTGGTGGATGAGGCTATCTAAGAGGCTTGATGGGAGGGACTGGTGGTGGGTAGAGCTGGCTGTTGCTCTGGTGGGCAGAGCTCAGTAAAACTTTAATCCACTTGACTGCTGATGGGTGGGGCTGGGTTCCCTCCCTGTTGGTTGTTTGGCCTGAGGCTACACAACACTGGTGACTACCTGGGCTCTTTGCTGGGGCTAATGGCAGACTCTGGGGAGGGCTCACACTGAGTAGTACTTCCCAGAACTTCTACTGCCAGCGTCCTTGTCCCCACGGTGAGCCACAGCCACCCCCTGCCTCTGCAGGAGACCCTCCAACACTAGCAGGTAGGTCTGGGTCAGTCTTGCCTGGGGTCACTGCTCCTTCCCCTGGGTCCCGATGCACACACTACTTTGTGTGTGCACTCTAAGAGTGGAGTCTCTGTTTCCCGCAGTCCTATTGAAGTCATGCAGTCAATTCCCACTAGGCTTCAAAGTCTGATTCTCTAGGAATTCCTCCTCCCATTGCCGGACCCCCAGGTTGGGAAGCCTGACGTGGGGCTCAGAACCTTCACTCCAGTGGGTGGATTTCTGTGGTATAAGTGTTCTCCAGTCTGTGAGTCATCCACCCACCAGTTATGGGATTTGATTTTACTGTGATTGTGCCCCTCCTACCATCTCATTGTGGCTTCTCCTTTGTCGTTGGATGTGGGGTATCTTTTTTGGTGAGTTCCAGTGTCTTCCTGTCGATGATTGTCCAGCAACCAGCTGTGATTCTGGTGTTCTCGCAAGAGGGAGTGAGAGCACGTCCTTCTACTCTGCCATCTTGGTTCCTCCCCCTGGGGAAGTTTTTATTTAGATTAATTATGGAAGTTAACAGGGCTTGAATTGGTCAGGGGCACCAGTCACTGTGGGGGGGGCGCCTAGACTATGTATGTGTTGTTTATTGCAGAAAGCCTACTGCCTTGTAGAAATGCTGGTACAAAGTAATCCTCTAAGGACTATTTGTTAGTGAGGCGGGACACTCCATTTCAGGTGTTTTCGCTCGTGATCTCTTTAACCGCGACTATGGTGCCTCCTCCACCAGGGGTCCTCCAGTCTGAATGACTGCTCTCCTTCCACCCCATTCTCCTAGGGAAACAGGGGAGACAAGACCCTTCCACGAGGGTCCTGTGGTTAGATCTCTCTGTCATAGAATATCGTTTGGGCCCAGTTTCTATCACTGTGGTGGCTGGGCGTTAGGAGGTAAATGTAGCAGGTCCTGTGAAGGAAGTCTTGCCGGGTAGCCCATAAGTTCTAAGCATTTGGAAGAACAGGGAATCAAGTCTTAACATCAGATGAGGCAGAACTGCTCCGGCTGCCTCGGGTCTCAGTTCTGACTCACGCTCCTCTCTCTGCAGGAGAACCAAAGCCAGAACTCCATCTCGGTCCCTTCCGCCCTCCGGACTTCTCCAGTCAGCAGTTCCGCATGCAGCAGCACATGCTGTGTAGTCACCCTCCCTGGATCTTCACGTGCTGGTGTGCAGAAGAGCCTGTCCAGCCAGGAGATCCGTGCCCTGGGGACCAGCAGCAGCAGCAGCAGCTGCAAGCCTCTGATGGAAGTCCCTGGAATGATAAAGCAGAAGGTCAGGAGAGAGAAGGCACCCAGCCTTTGTTTGGAAAGACAAAGAAAAGGACTTCAGGCACGTTCCCCAGGCCGCCACCCCAGCGGCAGCCGGTCAGCTCTGGGGATGGCATCCAAGGCGTGGAGGTAGCGGCCAGCCCAGCTCAGACGGGGAACCCCGAGGAAACAGACAGACTGTTGAAGAGGATAGAAGTCTTAGGGTTTGGAACAGTCAACTGTGGGGAGTGTGGACTGGGCTTCAGCAAGATGACAAACCTGCTCAGTCACCAGAGGATACACTCAGGGGAGAAGCCTTATGTGTGCGGGGTGTGTGAGAAGGGCTTTAGCCTAAAGAAAAGCCTTGCCAGACACCAGAAGGCACACTCGGGGGAGAAGCCCATTGTGTGCAGGGAGTGTGGGCGAGGCTTTAACCGGAAGTCGACACTCATCATACACGAGAGGACACACTCAGGCGAGAAGCCTTACATGTGCAGCGAGTGCGGGCGAGGCTTCAGCCAGAAGTCAAACCTCATCATACACCAGCGGACACACTCTGGGGAGAAGCCCTACGTGTGCCAGGAATGTGGGAAAGGCTTCAGCCAGAAGTCAGCTGTCGTCAGACACCAGAGGACGCACTTGGAGGAGAAGACTATCGTGTGCAGTGACTGTGGACTGGGCTTCAGCGACAGGTCGAACCTCATCTCACACCAGAGGACACACTCCGGGGAGAAGCCTTATGCCTGCAAGGAGTGTGGGCGGTGCTTCAGGCAGAGAACCACCCTTGTCAACCACCAGAGGACACACTCCAAGGAGAAGCCTTATGTGTGTGGCGTGTGTGGGCACAGCTTCAGCCAGAATTCAACCCTCATCTCACACAGGCGGACACACACTGGGGAGAAGCCTTACGTGTGTGGGGTGTGTGGGCGAGGCTTTAGTCTCAAGTCACACCTCAACAGACACCAGAACATACACTCAGGGGATAAGCCCATTGTGTGTAAGGACTGTGGGCGAGGCTTCAGCCAGCAGTCAAATCTCATCAGACACCAGAGGACACACTCAGGGGAAAAGCCCATGGTGTGTGAGGAGTGCGGGCGAGGCTTCAGCCAGAAGTCCAACCTTGTTGCACACCAGAGGACACACTCAGGAGAAAAGCCGTACGTGTGCAGGGAGTGTGGGCGAGGCTTCAGTCACCAGGCAGGTCTCATCCGGCACAGGCGGAAACACTCGAGGGAAAAGCCTTACACGTGCAGGCAGTGTGGACTTGGCTTTAGCAATAAGTCAGCTTTAATCACGCACAAATGGGTACACTCGGAAGAAAAGCCCTGTTTTTTCAGAGAGTGTGGCCAAGGCTTTCCCCAAAAGTCACACCTCATCTTACATCAGATGACACACCACGGCAGGAAGCCTTATGTGTGCAAGATGTGTGGACAAGGCTTTAGCCAGAGGTCTCACCTCAGCAGACACAGGAGGATGAAGTCCGCCCACCACAAACTGCGACTTCAGTCTGACCCTGAGGCCTACTCAGAGCAATCTTCTGACCCCTTACACTCTCTTTGAGAGTGAAGATGGTGGTGAGGACTGAATAAACAAACATCTTACACTTTCATGAAACGCATTCCGTAAGTGGTCAAAGGACATTTGACTTCGTTTACTTCCTCCATGCTACGTCTTCATGTTTTGTGGTCTTTTGTTCTAATAAACTGCTTCTTTACAAACCGTGGCTGTGTACCTCATTCATTCCTCTATAAAGATAGGGAATAAGGAGTGTTATGGAAATCTTGAGCTGCTGAGTCCACTATTCCATAAAAATTCAGTTCCTTGTAAGACATAAGAACTGAGTCACTCCGTATTTATTGGAAAAGTCTGGTCCCCTGTATAAGGAGAGAATCTGGGGACTGTATTCAGGGGATTCAGGGGATTCAGGTGAGGGGAGGGAATCTTCCAGGAAATATGGCTTCCCCTAGCCACTCCTCTCATCTGTAGCCCCCTTTCTTGCCCCTCTCCTCCTGGCTCTGAAACATCTACATTGTTGCCTTTGCTGAATCATCCCCTAACTACCTTTATTGCTTTTTTTCAGGCTTTGGTCCCTAGTCCTCATGTCTTGGGGCCCCCTTGACAATATATTGTCCCCAGCACTCCAGTCCCAGAGCCTGGTCCTCTGGCTATGACAACCTTGGGTCTCCAGTCACACCCATTCAGATCACCAAGAACATGGTGCTCTGATAATGAGACAGCCTGTAAGCAGGTGCCCTCCTAGGCCCTTCGGTAACAGGAATAAGACTTGAAGCCACATTCCCAAATCAGCCCTGTAACATTAGGGTTAGAACTTCCAGTTGTGCTCCTTGGCACTCCGCCCCATGCCCAGCCCTCATGCCAACCATCCAGTAACTGGTCTAAGGTCCCTTAGCCACACACCCTCAAGAGTTAGAACTTAGTAGTTCTCCAACCACAAGGCTATTTATCATAGTGAAAAGGTATTTAATCATATTTGAAGATTCTCAACCATACCTCCTTCATTGTGTTCGCATCCACAGTGGTTTTGCTCTAAACAAGTGGCCTTTAAGGTAAGGATCATCTCAAGGTTGCAGCTATGAAAACCTTTAAGACTTCAGAAGATTTCAGTGTGCAGCTCCTAGACCCTACCAACTCCACAAAATGGCTTCTATGAGTTTTAAGGGTATCATCCCACGGCACCCTACACTCAACCCAAACCAGAGAGGGGCCCGACTTGAAAAGGTTTGTAGGTTTGGTTTCATCTAATGGAGTGAAATTCAGGAAGAGGCATAGGAAACCCAAGACATTTGAAATAGAAACACCAGCTTAGTCTGAAAAGGACAGAGAAAAACGCCTACGTTTATATGGGCAGGGAGGCAGGCTGAGAAATATACTGATCTGTAAACAGGCCATTTCTTAGGGAAAAGGAAGAATAACAGTGCAGACACAAAAGCCATGAGAGTCACTCCCAGGGGGCAGTACTGGGCACTTGTCAAGGAACTGATGGCATGTGTCCGGCTCAACTTCACAGTCCACACCAGGACACGTGGTCAGACTGTCAAAAGAGAATCTTGAAAGCATGGAAAGAGACGTGCCACGTATGAGAGATCCTCAGTAAGATTGACTCCGGTTTTTGTTAGACACCATGGATGCCAGAAGGCAGCGGGATGGTATATTTAATGTGCTTGAAAGAAAAAAAAGGTCAACCAAGAATTCTATGTCTGGCAAAAGTAGAGAAGTTAAGACATTCTCAGAAGGTCTGAGGGATTTCATAACTAATAGACATGACCTACAAGAAATGCTCAAGGCTGGAACGAAAGGACACTGGAATAGTAACCTGAAGCCATACAAAATGATAATAATAATGCCAGTAAAGGTAGCTGCATAGTTAAGTATGAAGTCAGTATCATCATATTTTTGGCTTGTAACTTTCTTTCTCATATGTGATTTAAAAGACAAATGAATAAACAATAATCATAAACCTGTTAATGAGCACGTAATGTATAAAGATATAAGTTGTGACAACACAACATAAGATGGGATGGAATTGTATAGAATAATTTTTATATGCTATTGAAATTAAGTTGGCATTAATTCAAACTAGATTGTTAGAAAATTAAGATGATAATTATAATCTCCAGGGTAATTTTGAAGAAAATAACTAGAAAAAATATACAGAAGTATATCCTGTACATATGTAAATATGTATATACAGAAATATACAGAATTTATATTTTGAGAAAAAAATGATACACTTGAAAAAAACACAAAAGAAGGCAGTATTGGATGAATTGGGGAACAAAACTTACATAAGCTATACAGAAAATACCACAGTTGGAAAAGTATGTCCTTTCTTATCAGTAATTACTTCGAATACAGATGGATTAAGCTCTCCAATTAAGAGGGACACCAGCAGAATAGATTACAAAACACATGATCCAACTATATGCTATCTCAGAGATACTCACTTTAGAGCCAAAGGCACAAACAGGTTGAAAGTGAACGAATGGAAAAAAGGATATTCCATGCAAATAACCAAAACAGGTGAGGCAGCTATACTAATATCACATTATTGGACTTCAAGTCAAAAATTGTTTCAAGAGACAATGACATTCTATGTTGATAAAAGGGTTAATCCATCAAGAAGATGTAACAATTACATACACACCTAACAGTGCCCCACAACATATGAAGTAGAAAATTAACAGAATTGAAGGGAGGAATAGTTCTACAATAATAATTGAAGATTTCAATGCCCCACCTTAAATAATGGATGGAGAAACTAGACACAAGATCAATAAGGAAACAGGACTTGAGCATTACTATAAACCAACTAGACCCAACAGACATGCACAGAACACTCCACCCAACAACTGGAATACACATGCTTCTCCAGTGCATGTGGAATATTCTCCAAGATATGTAGGGCCATAGAAAAGTTATCAATAAATATTAAAAGATTGAAATCATACCAGGTATCTTCTCTGTCTGACCACAATAAAATGAAACTAGAAATCAGTAACAAGGAAAACTGGAAATTCCACAGATGTGTGGAAACAACACACTTGCAAACAACCAATGGGTCAAAGAAGAAATTGCAAGGGAAACTAGAAAATGCTTTGAATGGAGCAATGAATGCCTGCTGCTAAGGTTTCCACCACAGGTGCAAGGAAGTTTTCTGATGCTTTCTGTCTCATTATGACAGCTAAAATCAAATGGGGAACATGGGAATTTTAAAACACAGAGGGGGCAGATAATTTTTCAACTCAACCTTGTAAACAACAGAGCCTGTTACACTCCAAAAAATGTAAAACGTGAAAAAAAGGAATCTAAAATTTGAGTTTATATTAGCAATGCTGGAAAATTATTTCCCATACACCCTTGCCTTCTGGTTGATTCCACTTTAAAAACTAAAAGATCAAAATTAATTTTTTTATTTTTTGTCAAAATTAATTTAGATTAAAAGGGAACCAATGACTATTCAATTTAAAATTGCTTTGAGATGAATGAAATGAAAACACACCGAAACTTATGGTGTACAGCAAAAGTAGTGCTCAGGAAATTTATAGCTATCAAGGCCTACGTTTAAAAAGAAGGAAGATCTAGGGGCTTCCCTGGTGGCGCAGTGGTTAAGAATCTGCCTGCCAATGCAGGGGACACGGTTTGAGCCCTGGTCAGGGAAGATCCCACATGCTGCGGAGCAACTAAGCCCTCTCACTGCAGCTACTGAGACTACGAGCCACAACTGCTGAGCCCGTGCGCCACAACAAAGAGTAGCCCCCGCTCGCCACAACTAGGGAAAGCCTGCATGCAGCAATGAAGACACAACGCAGCCAAAAATAAATAGATTTTTAAAAATTAAAAAATTAAAAGAAGGGCTTCCCTGGTGGCGCAGTGGTTGAGAATCTGCCTGCCAATGCAGGGGACACGGGTTCGAGCCCTGGTCTGGGAAGATCCCACATGCTGCGGAGCAACTAGTCCCGTGAGCCACAATTACTGAGCCTGCGCATCTGGAGCCTGTGCTCTGCAACGAGAGGCCGTGATAGTGAGAGGCCCACGCACCGCGATGAGGAGTGGCCCCCACTTGCCGCAACTAGAGAAAGCCCTCGCATAGAAACGAAGAGCCAACACAGCCATAAATAAATAAATAAATAAAATTAAAAAAAAAAAAAATTAAAAGAAGATCTCAAATCAAGGAAGATCTCAAATCATGAACCTAAGCTTTGATCTTAGGAAACTAGAAAAAGGGCAAACTCAAACTTGAAGCAAGGACAAAAGAACTAAGATTAGAGTGGAAATTAACATAGACAATAGAAATTAATAGAGACAAATCAGTGAAACCAAAAGTTTCTTTGAAAAGAGCAACAACACCGACAAACTTTTAGCGAGACTGACCAAGACAAAAAGAGAGGAGCCTCAAATGACTAAAATTAGAAATTAAAGTGGGCCGTTACTAATGACTTTACAGAACCGAAAAGGATTAATAGAGCATGCCGTCGGGCTTCCCTGGTGGCGCAGTGGTTGAGAGTCTGCCTGCCAATGCAGGGGACACGGGTTCGTGCCCCGGTCTGGGAGGATCCCATGTGCCGTGGAGCGGCTGGGCCTGTGAGCCATGGCCGCTAAGCCTGCACGTCCAGAGCCTGTGCTCCTCAACGGGGGAGGCCACAGCGGTGAGAGGCCCGCGTACCGCAAAAAAAAAAAAAAAAAAAAAAAATAGAGCATGCCATGAATTATTATGTCAACAAATTAGTTAACCTAGATGAACAGATAGCTTGAAACATACAAACCCTTAATCCTGTATAAATAGGAAATCTGAACAGACCAATACGAATAAGGCGATTGAGTCAGTAATCAAAAACCTTCCAACAAAGTAAAGCCTGGAAATCAGATGGCTTCGCTGGGGACTTCTACCATTTAAAGATTTTACACCAATTCTTCTCAAAATCTTACAAAACCTCTTCCTAATTCATTCTGTGAGGCCAGTACTACCCTGATAGCAAAGCCTGACAGAAACAACACAAGAAAACTACAGACCAATATCCTTTATGGACACAGATGGAAAAACCCCCAACAAAATGCTAGCAACCAAATCCAGCAGCGTGTTAAAAGGATTTTACACTATGACGGAATGGTTTCCTGGTTCAGCACAGGAAAATCCATCAATACAATACACCACGTTCATAGAATGACGGTTAAAACACACACACAAACACACACACATTCCATTTATATGAAATATCCAGAATAAGCCAATCCAAAGAGACAGAAGGCAAATTAGTGGTTGCCAGGGGCTAAGGAGAAGGGGGAAATAGGGAGTAACTTCCCTATTAGTGATAAAGGGCTGCCTTTTGGGGTAATAAAAATGTTCTGGAACTAGACAGTGATGATGGCTGCAGAACATTGTGAATGTGTCAAAAGCCATTGAATTGTATACTTTAAAAATGGTAAAATGATACATTTTATATTATCTGAATCTTATCTCAGTTAAAAATTTAAAAAAATCTTACCTACCCAAATCCTGTAATAGGTAGAAGAATAAAAGTCTAGGGACAAATCTGGTGCCACAAAAATATTTGAGGCCTAAAATTGCCAATGTAAAATAAAGCTTACGGGACTTCCCTGGTGGTCCAGTGGTTAAGACTCCGTGCTCCCCATGCAGGGGCCCGGGTTCGATCCCTGGTCAGGGAACTAGATCCCGCATGTTGCAGTTAAGACCCGGTGCGGCCAAAGACATATTTTTTAAAAAATAAAATAAAATAAAGCTCACACACACTTGGTAAAATCCTAAACTGGCAGCAACAGCATTTCAATTGTTTTCTTAAGTTTTTCCAAAACAAATTGAGAGAAACGGTTCTGAGAAACCAGAGCCTTTGCTCTGTGTATGGAGCACAGCTGACTGTTTGGGATTGTTAAATCCTCTAAGTACCTGTTTATCGATCTATAAAGTGTGAAAACAAACATCTCAGAAGCAGGTGTACCATCCTGCTGGCCCGCCAGAATGCGTGCTTGGTTTTGTGATGTCAATTTGCAGGGAGTCTTTCTCGGGAGAAGCAAAAGTTTGTGTTCTAATCCCTGTTCTCAAGCTCCATACAGGATTATAGAGAAGAACAACGCAGTCCTTACAGAATATTGAGACAGTCCACGGCGAAAGGCTCATTTCTGTACCCCAGTCTCTCAGTGCTACTGGTGAGCCAAAGGGGACGCCCTCATCGAGGAGAGGATTAGCCAAGAAAGTTTTCCTTAAAGGTGTGGAACTTTAGGGAGAGATCAGGGAATGACGACAAGGACTTGGAAAGTCAGAGGAGAGAAAGAATAACCCAGGAAAAACTGGAAGTAGAATTTT
The DNA here is from genome assembly GCF_025265405.1 of Mesoplodon densirostris. Classification (NCBI taxonomy): domain Eukaryota; kingdom Metazoa; phylum Chordata; class Mammalia; order Artiodactyla; family Ziphiidae; genus Mesoplodon; species Mesoplodon densirostris. Next base: position 68,362,105 of record NC_082676.1, read on the forward strand.
TAGGCATGGAAATAACAGCTATAGTTTCCACAAAGAGACTGCTTTGCCTGGATTTTAGGGAACGTTATTAGGGAAATAAGATAAATTGTTACTAATGGTCAAATTCTAGAGGCTTCAGAAGCCAGTTTGAGGAGTCTAGAATTGGAATTATGGAGGAAAGGGACAAAATAAACAAAATGCTGAGGCACTTAAACCGTGGGAGAAATTCAGTGAAAGGCGGAAAAAAACACCACCAACAGCCTGACAATAAATGGTACTCAAGTCTGGATATAGAGATAGGAGAGAAAAGGTAAGATGCCTGGCCTTTTCCAAGTCAACCATTAAATATCTTTCAGTGCTAGTATACTCTTCTACTTTTGCTATTTTAGTTTATCTCAAATCCAGAGGATACCCTATGCTTCCAACTGCATCTGTAGCTTTTTTTTTTAAACACATCTCCACTCTCCTTCATGTGTCTAACTGCAGAGATTTCTACCAGGGCTCAGACTGCTGAGTAAACAAGGGTGTTTTCCATCCTGAAAAGCGTGTGCTCTGCTGCTCCACTGCCCTGAGCTTCGATAGGAGAATGTGGGAACCAAGAGACGATTAGGTCCTGATTTGTAAAATTTTAGTGCTGTTTAGTGTTGATGAGCCTTTTCAGATAGTTCCTTCGCGTTAAATTAATACAACCCCAAATATGTATACTGTGTTCTTTACTTGAAGGGAGACACTTGCTGACTGGCCCAGAGTCTGAGGTCCTGATCGACGACGTTCTTTTATTCCTCATGATTTGAGTCTAGAGAGTATAACAATAAGTGGTGAAGCTGCCTGGGTTTGAGTCAATATAAATACCAAGGCTCCCCTGCCTCCCCTCTGTACCCAAGAAGAGAATTTATAATCTGTGTCTCTGCTTCCAGTTCTCTGAAACAGAACCTGTTTCAGCCATATTCCCTGAGAAAACGGCAACAAATTCGAAATCACTATCAGTTTAAGAAAAAATCTATCTAAACACAAATTTAATGGCAATTTCTCATGGCCTATTGGTTAATAAATCGCATCTGAGAATTATATGTTAAAGAATAAAGAATATGAATATTGGTAAGCTTATAACTGAAAATCCACACTTAGCCAAGTACTGTGGTTGCCCTACTAGTCACTACTAATTAGGCCTTTTTTATTGCATTAATTTGAATAATAGTTTTATTTCTTTCATCTTTTTTCTTGGGTTTCTTTGGCTGAATTTTTTCCTAGGTTCTTTTTTTTTTTTTTTTTTTTTTTTTGCGGTATGCAGGCCTCTCACTGTTGTGGCCTCTCCCGTTGCAGAGCACAGGCTCCAGATGCACAGGCTCAGCGGCCATGGCTCACGGGCCCAGCCGCTCTATGGCATGTGGGATCTTCCCGGACCGGGGCACGAACCCATGTCCCCTGCATCGGCAGGCAGACTCTCAACCACTGCGCCACCAGGGAAGCCCTCCTAGGTTCTTGATTTGCACACATACCGTGTTAATTTCTAGTCTTTCTGTTTAAAGCTAAGAATTATTTTTTGAAGAACACTTTGAGGCTTAAATGCATATTGCTAAGTGAAAGAAGCCAGTATAATAGCCAAGATATGAAAGCAACCCAAGAGGCCATCAACAGAAAAATAGATAAAGAAAATGTGGTATATATACACAATGAAATATTACTCAGCAATAAAAAAGAATGAACTTCTGCCATTTGCAGCAACATGGTTGGACCTACAGAATATTATGCCTACTGAAATAAGTCAGACAGAGAAAGACAAATACTGCATATGTGGAATATAAAAAATACAAATGAATGTACATAGCAAAATAGAAACAGACTCAAAGGTACAGAAAACAAACTAATGGTTACCAGAGGGGAGAGGGAAGGTGAGGGGCAAGTTAGGGGTGAGGATTAAGAGATACAAACTACTGTGTATAAGATAGATAAGCAACAAGGATATATTGTACACAGGGAATTATAGCCATTATCTTGTAATAACTTTTAATGGAGTATAACCTGTAAAAATACTGAATCACTATGCTATACACCTGAAACTAACACTGTAAATCAAGTATACTTCAATAAAAAAATGAAGCCAGTTCCATCACATCAAAAAGACTAAAATATGTAGGAATAAACCTACCTAAGGAGGCCAAAGACTTGTACTCTGAAAACTATAAGATGCTGATGAAAGAAATTTAAGATGACAAAAACAGATGGAAAGATATACTGTGTTCTTGGATTGAAGAATCAATAACATTAAAATGACCATACTACCCAAGGCAATTTATAGATTAAATGCAATCCCTATCAAAATACCAATAGCAGGACTTCCTTGGTGGCTCAGTGGTTAATACTCCGCACTCCTAATGCAGGGGGCCTGGCTTCGATCCCTCCTCAAGGAACTAGATCCCACATGCATGCTGCAACTAAGAGTTTACATGCCACAACTAAGGAGTCCACACGCTACAACTAAGACACGGTGCAACCAAATAAATAAATAAAGTTTATCTCTTAAAAAAATACCAATAGCATTTTTCACAGAAATAGAACAAATTGTTTTAAAATTTGTATGGAAACACAAAAGACCCCAAATAGCCAAAACCATCTTGAGAAAGAAGAACTTCCCTGGTGGTCCAGTCGTTAAGGTTCCATGCTCCCAGTGCAGCGGGCCCAGGTTCAATCCCTGGTCAGGGAACTAGATCCTGCATGCTGCAACTAAGAACCTGCATGCCGTAACTAAAAGAGCCCTCATGCCGCAACGAAGATCCCGCACGCAGCAACTAAGACCTGGCGCAGAAAAATAAATAAATAAATATTTTTAAAAAAGTAAAAAGGAACAAGAGAAATCAATTCGAAAAAAAAGCTACAGTCATCAAAAGAGTATGGTACTGGCACAAAAAAAGGACACATAGATCAATGGAACAGGATAGAAAGCTCAGAAATAAACCCATACACTTATGGTCAATTAGTCTATGACAAATGAGGCAAAAATATACAATGGCGAAAAGACAGTCTCTTCAATAAGTGGTGGCAGGAAAACTGGACAGCTACATGTAAAAGAATGAAATTAGACCATTCTCTAAAACCATATACCAAAATAAACTCAAAATGGATTAAAGACCTAAATGTAAGACCAGAAACCATAAAACTCCTGGAGGAAAACATAGGCAGAATGTTCTTCGACATAAATCGTAGCAATATTTTTTCAGATCTCCTAAAGCAAAGGAAATAAAAGCAAAAACAAATGGAACCTAATTAAATTTAAAAGCTTCTGCATAGCAAAGGAAACCACTGACAAAAAGACAACCTACTGAATGAGAGAAAATATTTGCAAATGATATGATCAATAAGGGGTTAATATCCAAAATATATAAACAGCTCTTTCCCTGCTGCCACGGAGCAGCGCGGAGGCAGAGGCGTGGGTGCACTCAAGGTTCGGCTCCACCCGTAACCCACCGCCATGGCCGAGGAAGGCATTGCTGCTGGAGGTGTAATGGACGTTAATACTGCTCTGCAAGAGGTGGTGAAGACCGTCCTCATCCACGATGGCCTAGCACGTGGAATTCGCAAAGCTGCCAAAGCCTTAGACAAGCGCCAAGCCCATCTCTGTGTGCTTGCATCCAACTGTGATGAGCCTATGTATGTCAAGTTGGTGGAGGCCCTTTGTGCTGAGCACCAAATCAACCTGATTAAGGTTGATAACAACAAGAAACTAGGGGAATGGGTAGGCCTCTGTAAAATTGACAGAGAGGGAAAACCCCATAAAGTGGTTGGCTGCAGCTGTGTGGTGGTTAAGGACTATGGCAGAGTCTCAGGCCAAGGATGTCATTGAGGAGTACTTCAAATGCAAGAAATGATCAAATAAAAAAAAACTGGGCTCTTAAAAAAAATATATATATATATATATAAACAGCTCATAAAACTCAATATCAAAAAATAAACAACCCACTTAAAAAGTGGGCAGAAGAACTGAATAGACATTTTTCCAAAGAGGAAATGCAGATGGCTAACAGGCACATGAAAATATGCTCAACATTGCTAATCATAGGGGAAATGTAAATCAAAACCACAATGAGATGTCACCTCACACCTGTCAGAATGGCCATCATCAAAAAGAACACAAGTAACAAATATGGGCAAGGATGTGGAGAAAAGGGAACCTTCATACACTGTTGGTGGGAATGTAAATTGGTACAGCCGCTGTGGAGAACAGTATGGAGATTCCTCAAAAATCTAGAAACAGAACTACCATACGACCCAGTAATTCCACTCCTAGGTATATATCTGCAAAAAGCAAAAACACTCATTCAAAAAGATACTTGCACCCCAATGTTCATAGCAGTATTATTTACAATTGCCAAGATATGGAAGTAACGTAAGTGTCCAACAACAGAAAAATGGATAAAGAAGATATGGTGTACACCCACACACACACAATGGAATACTTAAGCCATAAAAAATGAAATTTTGCCATTTGCAGCAACATGGATGGACTTGGAGGGCATTATGCTAAGTGAAATAAGTCAGAGAAAGACAAATACTGTATGATATCACTTATATGTGGATTCTAAAAAATACAACAAACTAGTCATATTTTTAAAAAGCAGGGACTTCCCTGGTGGTGCAGTGGTTAAGAATCCGCCTGCCAATGCAGGGGACATGAGTTCGATCCCTGGTCTGGGAAGATCCCACATGCCACAGAGCAACTAAGCCTGTGTGCCACAAATACTGAGCCCGCGTGCCACAACTACTGAAGCCCGCGTGCCTAGAGCCCATGCTCTGCAACAAAGAGAAGCCACCACTATGAGAAGCCCATGCACTGCAACGAAGAGTAGCCCCTGCTTGCCACAACTAGAGAAAGCCTGCGTGCAGCAACAAAGACCCAATGCAGCCAAAAATAAAATAAATAAAAATTATTAATTAAAAAAAATTTAAAAAGCAGCAGCAGACTCAGATATAGAGAACAAACTAGCAGTTACCAGTGGGGAGAGGGAAGTGGGGAGGGGTTAGACAGGGGTAGGGGATTAGGAAGTACAAACAATTATGTATAAAATAAGCTACAGGGATATACTATACAATGCAGGGAATATAGCAGATGTTTTATTAACAATAAATGGAGTATAACTTTTAAAAATTGTGAATCACTATATTGTACCTGTAGCATAATATTGTACATTTACTTCAATTAAAAATTTTTTTAAAAGAAGCCAGTCTGAAAAGGGTATATAATGTATGATTCCAACTGTATGACATTCTGGAAAAGGCAAAACTATGGAAACCATAAAAAGATCAGTGGTTGCCAGGCATTCAGGAGGAAAAAGGGAAGGATGAGGAGATGGAGCACATGGGATTTTCAGGGCAGTGAAACTACCCTATCTGGTTCTGGGATGGATATGTGACGATATGCATTTGTCAAAACCTATAGAACGTACAACACAAAGTGAACCCTAATGTAAACTACGGACTTCAGTTAGTAATGACTTATCAATAGTGGTTCCAGTGCAACAAATGTGCCACATTAATAGACATTAAACTAGGGGAAACTATCTACGAGAACTCTCTGCCACAACTTTCTGCAAACCTAAAACTGCTCTAAAAAAAAGTCTTAAATTTTTAAAAAGAGGTTTTTAGTAAAACCATGAGAAACACATAAAAATTCTTATATATCTGCAAAATCCAATGAGAAAATATAATTAAAGATTACATCATTTTGACTTCAAGAAACACTTTATCTACCATTAACCTATGAAGAAATATCTAAGGTTTAAAAGAAGAACACTGTAAGATTTTACTGAGGATATTTTAAAAGGCACATATAATTGAAAAGACACAAACATGAATTCTGGAAAAGACAATACTTTAGAGGTGTATATTCCTCCCTTGATCTATAAATACAATAAAGTAAAAATAATTTAATAGGGCTTCCCTGGTGGCTCAGTGGTTGAGAGTCTGCTTGCCAATGCAGGGGACATGGGTTCGTGCCCCGGTCTGGGAAGATCCCACATGCCATGGAGCGGCTGGGCCCGTGAGCCATGGCCACTGAGCCTGCGCGTCCAGAGCCTGTGCTCCACAACGGGAGAGGCCACAACAGTGAGAGGCCCACGTACTGCAATAAATAAATAAATAAATAAAATATTTAGTGGACCATCATAGATTCCAAGTTTCATCTAGAAGAGCAAATTTTGGAGAAAAGCAAAGAATTTTGATAAATGGTGGGAGACTTCCTCTAAGACATTTCAAAAACATACTACGGACCTGTAATAATTAAGACAGATTCCTATACATGCAGGCATTGGGTTTATGAGAAATACTGCATTTCAAAGCAGGAGCAAAAAGGAAAGATTGTTTTTGAAGTATAATTGACATACAACATTATATTAGTTTTGGGTGTAAAACATGATTTGATATTTGTATATATTGTGAAATGATCACCACAATAAGTCTAGTTAACATTTGTCACCATAGTTACAAAATTTTTTATTATGATAACTTTTAAGATTTACCCTCTTAGCAACTTTAAATCTACAATACAGTGTTACTAACTATATTCACCATGCTGTACATCACATCCCCAGGACTTATTTTATAACTGGAAGTTTGTACCTTTTGACCACCTTCACCCATTTTGCCCACCACCCGGCCTCTGGCAACCACCAATTTGTTCTCTATATCTAAAATGTTTTTGTTTTTTTTTTTCTTTTAGATTCCACATATATGTGAGATAACACCCAATTTTTCTTTTTCTGATACTTCATTTAGCATAATGCACTTGAGGCCCATCCATGTTGTAACAAATGGCAAGCTTTCCTTCTTTTTCCAACTGAAAAATATTCCATTGCATGTGTATATATATATAAATCTTCTTTATTCATTAGTTGATATACACTTAGGTTGATTCCATATCTTGGCTAATGTAAACAATGCTGCAATGACTATGAGGTGTTGCATATATCTTTTCAAGTTAGTACTTTCAGTTTTTTTTTGGATAAATACCCAGAAGTGGAATTGCTGGATCATATATAGTTCTATTTTTAATTTTTTGAGGAACCTCCATACTATTTTTCCATAGTGGCTGCACCAATTTACATTCCCACCAACAGTGCACAAGGGTTCCCTTTTTTCCACAACCTCACCAACACTTGTTATTTCTTGTCATTTTGATAATAACCATTGTAACGGCTGTGAATTGATATCTCATTGTGGTTTTGATTTGCATTTCCTTGATGATTAGTGATGTTGAGCCATTATCTCTTCATGTACCTGTATGTCTTCTTTGGAAAAATGTCTCTTCAGATCCTTTGCCCATTTTTTAATCAGATGGTTTTGTGTTTTGTTATTGAGTTATGTGAGTTCTTTATGTATTTTGGATATTAACCCCTTATTAGATATGATTTGCAAATATTTTATCCTATTCAGTTGGTTGCCTTTTCGTTTTGTTGATAGCTTCTGTGCACAGCAAAGGAAACATTTCAGTTTGATGGAGACTCATTTATTTTTGCTTTTGTTGACTATGCTTTCAGTGTCAAATCCAAAAACTCACTGCCAAGACCAATGTCACAGAGCTTACTGCCTATGTTTTCTTCTAGGAGCTTTATGGTTTCAGGTCTTACATTCAAGTCTTTAATCCGTTCTGAGTTACTTTTTGTGTATGGTGTAAGACAGTGGTCCAGTTTATTTTACATGTGGCTGTTCAGTTTTCCCAATACCATTTATCAAAGAGACTGTCTTTTCCCATTGTATATTCTTGGCTCCTTTGTTGTAAATTAATTAACCATATATGCATGGGTTTATTTCTGAACTCTATTCTGTTCCATTGATCTGTGTCTGGCTTTATGCCAGTACCATACTGTTTTGATTACTGTGGCTTTGTAACATAGTCTGAAATCACAGAATGTGATACCTCTGGCTTTGTTCTTTTTTCTCAATATTGCTTTGGCTATTTGGGGTCTTTTGTGGTTCCACATAGATTTTATGATTGTTTGTTCTATTTCTGGGAAAAAGGCCATTGGAATTTTGATAGAAATTGCATTTAATCTGTAGATTGCTTTGGGTAGTATGGCCATTTTAAGAATATTAATTCTTCCAGTCCATGAGTATGGAATATTTTTCTATTTGTGTCTTCAACTTCTTTCATCAGTATCTTATAGTTTTCAGTATACAGTTTTTTCACTATCTTGGTTAAATTTATTCCTAGGTATTTAATACTTTTTTACACAATTGTAAATAGGATTTTTAATTTCTTTGATAGAAATTACTAGTATACAGAAATGCGACAGATTTCTATATATTGCTTGGTACTCTGTAACTTTACTGAATTCATTTATTCTAACAGTTTTTGGTGGCATCTTTAGGGTTTTCTACATATAATATCTTGTCACCTGCAAATAGTGAGTTTTACTTATTTTCAAATTTGGATGCCTCTTATTTTTTTCTTGCCTAATTGCTCTGGCTAGGACTTCCAATACTATGTTGAATAAAAGTGGCAGGAGTGGGCATTCTTGTCTTGTTTCTGATCTTCGAGGAAAATCTTTCAGCTTTTCACCATCAAGTATGATATTAGCTGTGGGCTTCTTATATATGACCTTTATTATGTTGAGGTATGTTTCCTCTCTACCCACTTAGTGGAGTTTTTAATCAAAAAAGATGAATTTGTCAAATGCTTTTTCTGCAACTATTGAGATGCTCATATGATTTTTATCCTTCATTTTGCTAACATGGTGTATCACACTGACTAATTTGCACATGTTGAACCATCCTTGAGTCCCTGGAAAAAAAATCCCACTTGATCATGGTGTATGACCCTTTCAATGTACTGTTTTGTTTGGTTTGTTAAATTTCAAGGATTTTTGCATCCATGTCCTTCAGGAATATTGGCCTGTAATTTTCTTTCTTTGTAATGTCTTTGTCTGGTTTTGATATCAGGGTAGTATTGGTCTCAAAATGATTTTGGAAGCATTTATTCCTCTTCAATTTTTGGAAGAGTTTGAGAGCATAGGTATTAAATCATCTTTGAATATTTGAGAGAATTCAGTGATGCCATCTGGTGCTGAACTCTTCTTGGGATGTTTTTGACTACTGATTCATTCTTTACTACTAATCTGTTCAGATTTTCTATGTCTTCATGATTTAGTCTTGGAAGGCTGCCTGTTTCTAGGAATTTGTTTCTTCTAGGTTGTCCAATTTGTTGGTGTATAATTGTTCACAGTAGTCTCTTATTAGCCTTTGTATTTCTGTAGTTTCAGTTTAACACCTTTTATTTCTGATTTGAGCCCTCTATCTTCTTTGTTGGTTAAGTCTAGCTAAAGGTTTGTCAGTCTTGTTTATCTTTTCAATGAACCAGTTCTTAGTTTCATTGAGCTTCTCTATTATCTTTGTTATTCTCTTTCTTCTACTAACTTTGGGCTTAGTTTGTTATTTTTCTAGTTCCTTGAGGTATAAAGGTTGAGATTTTTCTTGTTTCTTGAGGTAGGCATTTATTGCTATGAACTTCTCTCTTAGAATTGTTTTTGCTGATCCCTTAAGTTTTTGTACCTTGTATGTCCACTTTAGTTTGTCTCAAGGTATTTTATTTTGCTTTTGATTTCTTCATTGACCCATTGGTTGTTTAAGTAGCATGTTCAGTAGCATGTCTCCACATACTTGTGAGTTTTCTAGTTTAAAAGGAAGCATTTTTAAAGTATTGTTATAAGCTATACCTCTCTTTTGGAAAATGTAAGTTAGGTTGCCTATTTTCTAGCCCTCCCCAACGTAAATTCTGGGAAGCAAGTTCTTAGTACTAATAAAGGTACTAAGTAGTACCTACTAAAGAGATGTCTCGGGGGGAACAAAGTAATGCTTCTGGCAATTTACTCTAGGAGGGGAGACAGGACATTCGACTCTGGACACTTGTTGCAAGTTGAGGGGATCAACGTTACAGAATTACAGCTGGAAAAACTCGCACTGCCCTCCCCAGAGGCAGCCCTCACTTTGAGCTGTGTGTGCTTCTTATATTCAAGTTGTCTGAAACACAGAACGCATGGACCTCATGGAAGGACATTTTGGACCATTAATAAGTCAGCAAGGTGGCATCTCTGGGTTTCTGTGGCAACTAACCACCACCAATGCAATTTCCAAGACAAGACCATCTCACAAAGGATCCAGGAGTAATTCAAGTTGGGTGTGCCACCATTGAGGATTTGTTTCTACCCAATATACCTGAGTTTTTAAATTTATATCATTGTTGCCATTTTCAATAAAGAGTTTAGAGAAAATTAAGGGATTGACTAACTTGCCCCAAACAGCTCTTTCTGTAAGCATAATTTGCACCTAACCACAGAGCCTCAAAATACACGAAGCAAAACTGACAGGACAGAAGGGAGAAATAAACTCAACAACAGTCATTGGAGATTTCAATACTCTACTTTCAAGAGTGGCCAAAACAATTATCAGCTCAGCAAAGAAACAGGAACTGAATACCACTCTAATCCAACCAGACCTAACAATACCACTCTAATCCAACCAGACCTAACTGAATACCACTCTAATCCAACCAGACCTACAGAGCACACCACACAGCAGCAGCAGAATCCATGTTCACAAACCTGTGGAGATTTAAATAACACCCTCTTATATAATCAATGGTTCAAAGAAGAAATCACAAAGGAAATTAGAAAGTACTTTGAGATGAATGAAAATGAAAACACAACATATCGAGAGATATGGGAAACAAAGTAGCGCTCAGGGAAAATTTACAGCTATAAATGCCTACGTTTAAAAAGATCTCATCAGTAACAAACTTCCACCTTAAGAAACTAGAAAAGGAAAGTTAAAAGTACACTCAAAGTTAGCAGAAGGAAGGAAATAAGGATTAGAGTGGAGAAAAATGAGAGAATAGAAAACAATAGAATCAGTGAACCCCAAAGTCTGTTCTTTGAAAAAGATCAACAAAAGAAAAAAAGAGAAAGATGCAAATAACTAATATCAGAAATTGAAGTGAGGACATTGTTACTGACCTTACAAAAATCATAGGGAATACAAGGAAATACTATGAACAACTGTACACTCTTCAACTAATTAGATAACCTAGACTCAATGTTCAAATTCCTAGAAAATGATGAACTACAGAAATTGATTCAAGAAGAAACAGAAAATCTAAACAAGTAAAGACATAGAATACTTTAAAAAACAAAGTCTAGTATGGATGTAAGGATGTCAGAGGCATAGAGCTCAAGCACAGGGCACTCTGGGCCATCTCCAACCACGTGGGTAGGATGAGAGTAAGGAAGTCAGCTTTGCCCTGGAGGAAGTGAGTTAAATTCCTTCACCTACTCAGCAGTCTGGAATGGGGAAGAACCACCTCCCTGCCTGCTCCATATCTGTGCTCCTTAGAGCAAAGCCTGGGAGCTGACAAGCCCCTGACACAGGCCCAGCATCACTATGAACCTGTATGTACCAATCCTGCCAGTCAGTCACTTACTAATACTGACCACCCACAAAGGCCCACCAGCCACTGAAGAGCATCAACAATAGTACATGTAAGTGAGCATGACATCACGTGTGGCAGCCAGGTATACACACATATTTGATTATGTCCATGTGGTTTAAGAGAATTAAAAACTTTCCAGTTGTTCCTTTGGGGAAAGAATGGGAGATTCATGAGAATTCCAGGAATGAACTTCTAGACACTGTACACATTGACAGTTTTCAGTAGCTAGATTCCTGTATTGTGTGAAAATTTACATATGTTTTGCATATGTGAAAACTTACAGAGTTTATATTCACGTGAGGTGAGTGTCCCAGTTCAAATTCATATTCCCTAAATAAAAAAGGGTGTCTCCCCGTGAAACACTGACATGAGTCTTCACTGAGGAGAAATGAACAAATTAAAGCAATGAGTCTATTAAGGTAAATACCAAATACTGCCTCTGGGAAACAAGAGGGCGAGGAAGAGATGGTGGGGTGGGTAACACTTAGAAATACAGGTGAGGAGGGGAAGGAGGGGGTGGGTAGGAGGATGGGGGAGGGGAGTGAGAGGGGAGGGGAGAAGGTTAAGGGGGGCGGGGAGGGAGGAGACAGGAAGGGTGAACAGAGAGATGAAGGTACCGGCGGGGGAAGAGTTGATGTAAGAGATGAGGAGGGAATTTTAGGGGAGAAGGCGGCAAAGCAGGTCCAAAATATTCAGCAAATTCCATGAAGATGTTTCTTAGGTCCTATCCGAACGGAACCATGTTAGACTGGATTTGCATTCTAATAAAAAACTTGGCCAAAACCCAGAAAAAGCCTGTTTTAAGAAATGTATAAGTTCCTCTGTCATCAGATGATCCACGTATTTAAGAGCTTTCGCTACAGATACATGCCGGTCTGGCCAACCAAAGGGCAACAAGAGCCCTGCGCCGCCCCCAGGCTTGGATCCCCACCACATGCAGTGCCCGCTCCCGACTCACCCAGGAAAGGGTCCTCTACAGAAGGCGGGCAGCAAGAGGGTGACAGGGCTGCCTTTGCGGGGAGCCCACAGCTGCTCCCCGGGCCCAGCTCTGTTCTCCTGAGCCCCCTACCCACTTCCTGGGACAAAACCACCAGCAGTTTGTGGCGTCCAGTTCTTCCCTGGAAAGGCAGGAGACGGTCCAGCTCTCTGTACAATTCGAGCCTGAAAGCATCTGTGCCCTTCTGTCACTTCAGGATCAAATGGAGGAGGGAGGAGCAAAGTACGGAGTCTTCCGGTCTGTGTCTTTTTTTTTTTTGCGGTACGCGGGCCTCTCACTGTTGTGGCCTCTCCCGTTGCAGAGCACAGGCTCCGGACGTGTAGGCTCAGCGGCCATGGCTCACGGGCCCAGCCGCTCCGCGGCATGTAGGATCTTCCCGGACCGGGGCACGAACCCGTGTCCCCTGCATCGGCAGGCAGACCCTCAACCACTGCGCCACCAGGGAAGCCCCCGGTCCGTGTCTTTGATGTAAAGGAAGCCCCTGAAGTTGCTGGGAATGCAGCTGACTGACTGGAGTGCTGGGAGAAACTAAGTCTTTTCAATTTTGTAGTTGGTCAAGGACGAGCAGGAACCTGGGACTGGAGCACTTTTGTAAACAGACAAGGGGAAAAAAGCAACTGGAGTGAGTTCTTGGGGCCCCCTGCAGAAGTAAATCAAAGAAAAATGAAAAATGGTGTTTGGGACACACTCCAACCAGAGATGTACCTCCATGGCCCAAGGCCAGGATGCCTGAAGCTGGGGTCCCAGCTCCAGGCAGGGACTTCACTGTCACTGGATCAGGCCAGAGAGAGTCCCACCATCCACAGAAGCCATGACTGGTGAGTTTGTGGTCCTGGTGTCCCTGCCATGTGGACTCAGGATGCAGCAACTTCTTGGTGTATTGTTACAGCAGACAGGAGGTTCTGGAACACCACGGGCACAGTCCCCTGGAAACCAGGGGACTGGTTACTTAAACACTGTTTTAAGTAAAAACATTCTAAGTTACAGACGGTTTAAGGATCTCAATTGTGAAAACCTTAAACATGTTTTCTACCCAATATCCTTATGTAACTTTGGGCACCTCAGATGAACAGTTTTCAGAGAAAAAGCTTATCAGAATGATCACCTAGGGGCTTCCCTGGTGGCGCAGTGGTTGAGAGTCCATCTGCCGATGCAGGGGACATGGGTTCGTGCCCAGGTCCGGGAAGATCCCACATGCCGCGGAGCGGCTGGGCCCGTGAGCCATGGCCGCTGAGCCTGTGCGTCCGGAGCCTGTGCTCCGCAACGGGAGAGGCCACAGCAGTGAGAGGCCCGCGTACCAAAAAAAAAAAAAAAAAAAAAAAAAGAATGATCATCTAACTTGATCCAGGCAGCTTCTCCACCAACCCCCCATCATTGTAGAATAATATCAAGATTTTTTCCATTCTTTATCACAGAACACCTCTAAATCCTCAAGAAAACTGTTTGAAAAAACTTAATATGGCACATTGCATTTGGTATGTGCTCTATAAAAATTTACTTTGAAAACTTAATGAGGGCTTCCCTGGTGGCAGAGTGGTTAAGAATCCACCTGCCAATGCAGGGGATGCGGGTTCAAGCCCTGGTCCGGGAAGATCCCACATGCCGCGGAGCAACTAAGCCCGTGCGCCATGACTACTGAGCCTGTGCTCTAGAGCCCGCGTGCTACAACTGCTGAGGCCCGCGCGCCTAGAGTCCGTGCTCTGCAACCCCCCGCTCACAGCAACTGGAGAGGGCCCAAGTGCAGCAACGAAGACCCAATGCAGCCAAAAATAAATAAATTAATTAATTTTAAAAAAGTTAATGAATGTGTGAGTGAATGTATAAATCAAAAGGAGGGGCACAGAAAGGCAGACCAGGCTAGCATCTGTCCTGCTATAATTAAAATTGTGCCAACCACTGAGAAAAGCTGGAATTCCAATAGTCATTCCACAAAAAACAAAACCAAAAAACCCCTGAGGCTTAGCACAAATAGTTTTGGAACATGTAATAATTTAATGCTTTGTTAGAGATTTCCTTTTTCCATTTCTAGTAAATCTGACACATACAGGCCTCCTCCTCCAGCCACCCCCAACCTCATTTCAATGACACTTGGTGGCATGTTGGTTTTGCTGCAGCTACACTATCACCAGCCTGCCCAGCCTCAGCCTCCTCCTCCAGGGCTTGGATAAGTAAGCAAACGGCTCCACAGACATAGTGGCTCCCCAGCTTCTGGAAACCAGAGAATCAGTACAAATTATAAGAGAGCTAAGGAATGAAGCCTCTGATTTCTCTCAAATCACAAGAGAGATTTGGACCTGCCTTCTCCTCTTCTCGCTGGTTGTGACCAGCTGCATTTGATCACAACTGTGATCAGAGGTGGGTAGACCCACATCCTGCACACCTGCAGGTTCTGCTTGCTGTTTATACAGAGCTACAAGTCTACAGGGATTGGCTGGGGACGGATCCTGGAGCAGAGGGAAGACAGGAAGACAGAGCAAAGCTGGTGCCCTTTGAGGAACTTGCCTTCCTGACAAGTGGAGGGACCCACGGACTAAGCTGTCACTGTCACAGTCACCAAAGGGCAGGCACACGCTAAATGCTCTTTAAACACCTTTTGATTGGATAATTTCACTTCCCTTGTAAAAGCTGTTCCTGATCTTAAGGAATTTAAGAAAAAAGGAGAGTAGGAGAAGCAGGTATTCTTTCCCAACAAGTAACATATTTCTTGGTATATGGAGCAAAAAGTCAGGATATTATTTTTTTAAACAAGGAAATCGATTTCAATATTATTAGTGTGCAAAAATATTTACATGGGCTTCCCTGGTGGCACAGTGGTTGGGAGTCCGCCTACTGATGTAGGGGACGCAGGTTCATGCCCCGGTCCGGGAAGATCCCACATGCCGCGGAGCAGCTGGGCCCGTGAGCCATGGCTGCTGAGCCAGTGCGTCCGGAGCCTGTGCTCCGCAACGGGAGAGGCCATAACAGTGAGAGGCCCGTGTACCGCAAAAAAAAAAAAAAAAAAAAAAAATTTACATAAAATAGTCTATCCACAGAGACGTTTAGAAAACTCTCTGGATGGTACAATTTTTCCCTCTTCATTTGAATTTTCTGCATTGTTTTAATTTCTTACAATAAGCATGTAATGGTTTGCAAAAACAATAAATTATCTCAGTAAGAGAATTAGTAAATCATTTAGTCAGAATTTGATGAAGCCTAAATATCTACCTTGATTATAAATGTGTCTAAGAGACAAAACATACTGCAACGTTACCCGTTTTATAACAACACATAAACCCACGTAACCAGGATATTATCTGAAATTTAAAATAGTTTGAAGGTTTTTTTTAGGTTATAAAACAGTTGATACCCAAACATTTTCTAGTCTACTGACACACGTACTTTTATTTTTATCTACAACGTTATATCAGAACTATCTGATAAAAAAAATAACATGTTTTTCAAACCTCACAGCCAGAATACCCCTG
This sequence comes from Mesoplodon densirostris, assembly GCF_025265405.1. Lineage (NCBI taxonomy): Eukaryota > Metazoa > Chordata > Mammalia > Artiodactyla > Ziphiidae > Mesoplodon > Mesoplodon densirostris. Next base: position 68,378,018 of record NC_082676.1, read on the forward strand.
CTGAAAAACCTGCAGTTTGGCTACAAAATTCTTTTGCCCAAACCCAAAGGCCACAGTGAATTTTCTCCACAGCTCTTTGCTGAGAACCTACCTCACCATGTTCAGTTTGCCAGACACGCAGAAGCCGAGACGCCGGGGTTTGCAGCAAAGAAAGGATTTATTCACAAAGCAGCCAAGCGAGGAAAGGGGAGAACAAATCTCAAATCCACCTCCCCGAAGGCGCGGGGCTGGAGTCTTTATGGCATAACCAATCAAGCAGCAAGGCGGTCTGAAGCGTGGGGAGCGTGGGGAGAGGTGATTGGGAAAAGGTGTGATAATCATCATTCTGCGCAGGTATCCCTAGGCTTCAGGCTCCGCACCTTCTAAAGGTCACTCCACGACGCTGGCACATCTTAACTGGCTGACCTCACACAGACGCAGCTGATTCCAAGCTCCTGGAAACAGCTCGGGCAAACATCTTACCGTTCAGGCTCCATGCGGCTTGCAGGACGTGCGAATCTGAAAACGACCTTGATTAGTGCCGGCAGGTGAAGTGGATCAGACTCATCAGCCATGTGCCAGGAACTGGGAGGAGGCACCAAGATTCTGCGCCCGCAGGTGTTTAGTCTCCGGGGAGACGGGCCTGTGACCCGGGAGGTACCAGCTGGACGCGTCATCTCTGCTGGTGGGAGAGGCACATGCGGCTGGGGCCAGTGGGGGGGGGGGCAGGAGGGCAGCCAGTCCTGCCCGGCCCGGAGCTGAGGGGCCAGGTAACTTTTTGGAGCCCAGGTAGGACCTCAGGAGCAGAACCAGAGAAGAGCTTGCATGATGGCCTCAGCCTCTGGTCCAGGAGTCCCTGGTCAGCTCGGGAAGGGGGTTTGGTTTTCTCACGAGGACAGATGAGGCTGCCTGGTGAAAGGCAGGACGTGGGCAGGATGGGAAGGGGGAGGATGGAGGGCCCAGGGGAGGAGGGGAGGCCAGGCCTGAGCAAGGGCAGGGTCTGGAGGTGGGCAGACAGGGTCGGGAGCCCAGAGAGAGCATCATCCCAGCCCGCGGGTATGAGCATCCTGGACACAGCGGCCGCGGGGGGGACCCACGGGGGATGCACTGGGGTGGCCCTAGGTGGGCAGTGTCAGAACAGAGCAAAATGACCTGAAAGCCCAGAAGCGCCAAAGCCAAAGGCCACAGAAAAGGGAAAAGACAGAAGGTGGACCGTGCAGAGGAGCGAATGCTGCCACCAACCCCCCTCCCTGGGCGGGCGGAGACACTGTGGGGAGAGGTGTTGTGGGCAGGAGGGCCGAGGGGAGACAGGCCCCCTGCAGCTCCCACCCCAGCAGGCTCGCTGCCAGTTCAGCTCCCAGCAGGGAGGCCTTGAGCTCCAGGCAGCCGCCCGTGGGTCCCCACAGCCTGCAGGGTGCCTTTCAGAACCAAAAGAAGGATTTGGCTGTTTTGAGTCTCTGACCTTGAGCCACTGTTTTAAAGGGCTCCACTGATAAGGTCAGGCCCACCCAGGATCACCTCCTGTTTGATTAACTTTAAATCAATTGATTATGGCTTTAATTACATTACAGACTCACATCACCTTTGCCATATAACATCCAATGACAGGAGGGGCACCCCACGGTGTCCACGAGAGGGACTCACTGGGCGTCATCATAGAGCTGCCTGTCATGCCTGGTCCTCAGCACTTTGTACCCCCAGTTTGAAGGGAAAAAAGAGAGTGAATACGGGGATGAATATCAAAGAAAAAAAGGACAGTAAAGTACAGAAGTGTATTGGTCAGCGTTCTCCAGAGAAACAGCCAGTCAGATAAACACAGAGAGATTTATTATCGGAACTGGCTCGTGCTCTCACGAAGGCTGAGAATTCTCACCGCCTGCCATCTGCAGCCGAGACTCAGGAAAGCTGGTGATGTAGTTCTGGTTTGAGTCCAAAGGCCGGAGAACCAGGGGCACTGGTTTGGGCCCAGTCTGAGGGCAGGAGGAGATGGCGGTCCCAGCTCAAGAGCCAGGCAGAGAGAGTGAATTCTCCCTTCCCCCGCCTTGTTAACTCCCATCCCCTCGTGTGATGCCACCAAAGTGGGAGCTGGCATGGGCCGGCGCACATAGCGGGTGGTGGGGCTTGGATGGAAGAAAAGCCTGGGGTCGCCTGTCTGGTGAGGAGGAAATCGTCCAAAGCCTGAGGGCACCGGGGAGCCCAGTGGGCACTGTGATTGTTTTCCCATTACCATCCTAGGATAACGCTGATTGTAGAAAGATGGAAGCAGCAGCAGGGAGCCGGGTAAACTAAATTTAATTTATTTTAACGTGAGGAGTCAAATCCAGATATATTTGTTGTAAAGATGTCCGCTTAAACTAGCTAATAAAAATAGCGAATAAAAGAGCTAACATCTAACTCTTCATATTTTATACGTGTGCTTTTTATATTTATCTACAGAGTAAACTTCTGTTTCAGGTGGCCGCATATGGAAAAGTAAGGAAAGTGTTTTCTGAAGCTTATTGACGAGCGCAGAGCCTTATTCTCTAGACAACGCTCTAACCCACTCTCATTTATTCATTCTGTTTATTTACTCACCAAAGTAGCTTCCAAGATGGCCTCTCATGATCCTTACCTCCTGGTATTTGTGCCACGTGGAGCTGAGCACAGCAGGATGCCGTGGAAATGATGGTGGGTGGTCCTGAGGCAGGTGATAAAGAACAACAGGACCCGGCCTTACTCTCTGGGACCCCCACTCGAGGGCAAGCGGCCGCCATGTTGTGAGGCCACTCAAACAGCCTGGGAGGCTCTGTCGGGGCTGTGGGGCCACCAGCCACTCCCCCTGCCCAGTCCCCTTCTCCTCCTCTCACGGGTGTCAGTCACCAGTAAACACTCATGCCCTCAGTCCCAAACCATCACGGCACCTGCTTCTGGAGAGCCCGGCCCAGAGCAGGCTCCACGGTGAGGAAGGGGGAGGGAGACGCGTCCAGGGCTCACGTGGCTCCACCCCTCCCCACATCACCCCCGCCCTTTGTTCCCCACTGCGGCCCTGCTGAGCTGCAGCGAGTCGGCCACAGTCAGACCCACTCACTCCCCGGCTGCCTACCATCCGGTTCCTTTATTAAAGCCCTGACTTTTGATCACTATAGCAGTTCTGCTCCCTTGTCAAGCCCTGATACACCGTCATTAGGCAAAGAAAAAGAAAGGTCTATAAAGGATAAGAAAAAACATGACTTTTGAAACCAGAAAGGTCCTGCCTTAAAAACGTGGGTTTGATGTTAATTTTCTTCCAAACATGTAGTTCAATGTTTATATAATGTTTTATGTAACCTTGTAGGATTTCATCAAGAAAGTTTCTGGATTTGAAACTGTGTTCCTGCATCTTAACTATTAAACTACCTGTTCCCTTTTTAAATGAGGTTTGATTCTGAAGGAGTGAAATTCAAGGGCAGTTTGTGTGAGAGAACAGAGCCCCAGCGTGAGATGTCAGGCAGCCGGTGCTGGGAGGGCCTCTGGGTAGGGAGGGTGGGACCCTCCACCAGAAGCGCAGAAAACCCAGGGAGCAATGTTTCCTGCACTCAGGGTATGAAAGCTTCGCCCAAGAGCCCCGAGGGGATTGTGGTGGAACCTGCAGGTCCCTGGGGCCCTCCCTGCTCCCTGAGGTCCGGGGAAATGGCCTAGAACTGCACACCCTACTCCCCCACTGTCAATTCCAGAGCCCATGGGGTGCGAGCCACAGTGTCGGGTACCCTAACCCACCTTCCTGGGGTGGTGGCCGCCGTATCCCTTCCATCTTCTGAATCTTGAAACTTGTGCAGTTTCTCTTGCAGCCAACCCTGAGCCCAACCTTAAAGGAAGAGAATTCTGGAAAGGTTGTCCTGGCTACATGAAGCAGACACTGTGCAAACCACCCAGACACCAAACCAGATGACTGTCCTCGGCGGGGCTCTCCGGACACTGGTTACCCTGGCAGCCACTCCCTCCCCTTCTGCAGGCTGCCAGGCCAGGCGTCTACCTGGGAAGCCAGGGTCGGCACCGCCCAACCCCACTGGGGCTTGGGTCCCACTCTGCACCTGTCCCCCTGCAGACAGTCATCCACCCTGGGGAAATAAAGGGTAGGCAGTGGTGCCAGCAGAGTCTATTACTTATTGTCATGAGTTACTTATTCTAAAGTAACAAATATCCTGTTTACAAATGTTAACAGAAACAATTTAGGGACTCCTACTGCAGCATTAGCACCCAAAGATTGAAATGACGATCTGAAAAAAAGAAATGAATCAAAATTACACATTCCTGCAATTGGTTTATTCGAAGCTTACTTGTCAATCAAAGAACAAGCCATAACCACAGGAATATTGATGAGTTTAGCTTAATAAGGAAAAATTCTAATAAGCTCAATCTTTATGCACTAACTAATTTGAAACCACTAACTAGATATATTAAGCAAACAACATGCAGAACAGTACGTGGTTTCCCACCATTTGTCTTAGACAAGGGGACATAATATATGTGCTACCTCTACTTATATTTTACGTGTACTCTGTATGAACACATACACATACTAGGCACATTTGCTTATATAATCCTACACTACTTCTGGAAAGACACAACAGACACGGATGTCACTGGCGGCCTCTGTGGAGGGGACGTGGGTGGTTGTGGGGCAGGGACGAGAGGGAGACTTCACAACATTTTATACCTTTTGGCTTAGAACCGTGTGTAATTTTATCTACTGAGAAATAAAATTAAAGAGCAAATTCTAAGACAAGCAGCAATACACCACTGAAAGCATACACTAAATTCATCACTCTCCAGGGCATTTGGGGAAATATTCACGGGGTGTTGGGGGCTTATACTGTCACATAACTTTTAAAAGCTTATGAGTGCCTCTCGAGCTCAGTTTTCAAACCTCAAATACGCATTTCAGAAGGAAGAGAACAAAGCACAGCCAGAGCTGGATGGTTTCTTTAAAGGAAGCCTGCGGGGCCCTCAGGGCTAACGGTCATCCAGGCTGAGCTTAGCAGCAAAGAGCGAGACGCCGGGGTCATCCCCAGTTTCCAGGGCCAGGTCATACGCTGTCTGGTCTCTTGCGTTCTTCTTCTGAACGCTTGCATTGCATCTGCGAAGGAAATGGGGGTGAGCGGACGGACTCAGGTCTCCGAACCTTCCCTGCCTTGGAGGCCAGTCTGGGAGCTCCTGGCCCCTGTCCCAAACTTCCCCCAAGAGGCCACCGTGACCAGCCCTCAAGGGCGGCTCTACCCTGAGACCTGAGGGGCACTGTGATCTCACACGTCCAGTGCCAATCCCGGCCGTGGGTTCCCACTGCATCAACGACCCACAACCAAGTGGGTTTAGGGGGGCAACGTTTTCATTGTGCTTTTAAAAGCCCTTAGTGCCCTGGGAGCCATGGGGGGATGGTGGCCCCATTACTGGGTCAGCTGTTCAGGAACCAGGACCCTCTGAAATCCTCACAGGCCAACAGGGGGATCACTGTGGCCATCAGTGTCCCTCAGAGGCCAAGGAACATACCCCAGTAAGGTAGTGATGCACTCCCTTCCTGCCAGGCCAAGCAGAGCTGCTTCATGAAGAGCTGCATTTTGGAGCCTGTTTGGATGGGAAAAAATCCCTGGCTAAATCCTTGGTTTGCATCCTCGAGAAAGTGGAGAAGGAGCAGGTGACCAAAGGGGCCTTGGTTTCACCCACGACCTATTTAACTAACCCAGGAGAATCTCTTGACTCTGCCCTCTCTGCTCCTTTCCTTGGAGGATTTGGAGGGTAAGCTCTGATATCAGAGAGAAAGTGAAAATCTATACACATATTCATGTTTTAAAGTGAGAAACCCCACAAGGATATGGTTTGTAGTCAATTTAGCAAATGCTAATAAATACTATGTTAGTGTATTTCCTGCAAGAGTTCATGGAACGCGTTGGACACGGTCTCACCCTTGGCTTGACCCTTTGGGCACTGTCTGTATGATAATAACCTTTCAGGGCTGTGGCTCTTATTCTTGTATAGGGACAATGACCTTGGCTTTAGTGAGTTTGGCTTGTGTGATATGAAAATAAACACCAATCTTAGAACCCAGAGGGCAGGCCCGAGAGGTCAGACAGCATATTTCGCGATCTGCCAGACTGTCTCTACCTTGCCTGGTCAGCTTTGGCCCAGTGAGTGAGCAGTGGATGCTGCAGTGGAGGATGGGTTGCTACCTGCATTCTAGAGTTCATGAAAGGCTCCTGCCCAGAGGTGGCAGAAGTGATGGAAGGTGGGAGTTGTGGCTGAAGACAGAGATGAGATGAGCAACTGGAGGTCTGCCTTCTCCTGGCCCTGATCTTTTCCTTGACACCCCCACCCTGTCCCCTGTACCTGCAGATGCACCTGCAGCCATACATTTATCCCAATAGAGAAAAAGGATGGCGGCCTCTTTTCTGAAGGAGATAAACGGAGCCTCTGGCAACTTCCATGCCCAGAGGGAAGCCTTCCACTTGTCCCAGCCTGAGAGCAGCTTCATACACCCACAACCCACCCCACCCCCACCCCAGATGATAAGCTCCTGCCATACACACAGAATTCCCACTCATCTAGCCCATTCCGCATTCTCAAACATGGATGGATGACAAAGGATCACACACATCTGAGAAAAATCTGTAGCATCAAAGAAAAATCAAACACAAATGTAAGAACTTAAAAATGACTGAAGACAATAGTAGACAAAAACAGAAGGCTTTGAAGAAGAAACAATCAGAACAAAAAGGAGCTCTTAGAAAGTAAAAATATGACTGTTGAAAGAAAAAGTATTCAGCAGGAAGGTCAAGAAAATCTCTTAAAACAGAGAGAAAAAGGGAAATGAAAAATATGGGGGAAAAAATTAAAAAGACAGACAGAGAGGGTCAATGCAAGTGGTCCACCACCTAACTAATAGGAATTCTAGAAAGAAAGAATCAGAAATAACGGAGGGGAGAAAATACCAAAGAGATAAAATTTCCCTGAGCTGAAGAAACACATGACTTTTCAGACTGAAAGGGCCAAGTGGATGAATGAACAACAGCACATCAAAAAAATACCCCCATGAAATTTCAGAACCTCAGGGATAAATGGTTCCAGAAGGAACAAAGAGGTCAGAAATGAATAAGAATTTGCTGTAGCATTTTCATGGGCTATGCTGGGTGCTAGAAATCATGAGAGCAAGGCTTGATTATTTTGAACACAGAAATTAATATCAAGGTATTAGTAGTCAAGAGTGAAGAGAAAAGAAAGTCATCTTTTTTTTTTTTTTTTTTTTTTTTGCCGTACGCGGGCCTCTCACTATCGTGGCCTCTCCCGTTGCGGAGCACAGGCTCCGGATGCGCAGGCTCAGCGGCCATGGCTCACGGGCCCAGCCGCTCCATGGCATGTGGGATCTTCCTGGACCGGGGCATGAACCCATGTCTCCTGCATCGGCAGGCGGACTCTCAACCACTGCGCCACCAGGGAAGCCCCCGAAAGTCATTTTTGATATTCAAGGACTCAAAAGTTTTTTTCTACATACCCTCTCTGAAGAAGTTACCTAAGGCCACACTCTAGCCTGACAAGGGTCAAAACCAAGAAAGAGAAAAATGTGAACAATAACTATAGGTGGATTCCAGTGAAAAGAAATCCCATGATGACCACTGTGCAGCAGGGCCAGAGGGCTGTCAGGCAAAATCCGAGTAGGAAGTATACTCCAAGAGGAAAGTCTCTAAGAAAAAAAGCACTGAAAAAGTAAGAAACCAGGTAAGATTATGGATGTGGTGAAGGCATGTTCTTTTTCAAACTAGAAAAAAACAAGGCAATCCGAAAGTCCAGGAAAATCAAAGTCACATACAAAAATACATAAGTTGTTCATGGTTTATGAAAGAAAATGAAATGTGACCTGATTTTGAATAATTTATGGTGTGTAAGGAGGATCTACTTGACATTCCTGGTAAGAAAATTTTACTTTGAGTGGCCTAAGTGTTGTTTTCTTGAACCTACAAACAAGAAAATGTAATCAGAGTACACCAATGAACAATATTTATGTAGCTATTATAATGCAATTGCTCTTCGTGCTTTTCAACTATTGCAATCAACCTATGGATGAAGAATGGATGTCTTCATTATGTTAACACAAGTAAATATAGCTGTGAGTAGTGTTGTAAAAAGTAAGCATATACTAAGAGAAGTTGTGAGATGGAAGGGGAAGGAAAGGTAGAGAGCAGTGACATACACTTATGTGCACTTACATCCAGGTGAGTCAAGAGACACCGGTGACATCATTGAAAGATGATGACTGAAATACAGCAGTTCAGGCATTTCATTGATAGTTCAGCAGTAATTACTAAAGAACAAGAACAGGAACAGAATGATCAAAACATGAAGGTCCGGTCAGCAAGCAAAATCATCACCTATGACAGCAAGAATCAGCAGATACTGTCTAAGCATGCTAAATCAGGAGTGATGGGTTGAAGTGTATTGTTTAGTGACAGAGATATAGGTGACTCTCGGGAGAACTTTAAGACATTGACATGTAGTCGTCCTTGGAGACAAGGACTGGGGGTGAAGAGGTGAGGGCAGCAGAGGACCGCCATGCCCTTCCACAGGATTTGATTTTTCAATCATGTCCACGTCTCACTTCGATACAATTAAAAAGTGATTTGGTGCGTATGAATAGTTTTCAATAAACATACACAATTTAAGAAATCTTTCTGCCAGACTAGTCATAAATAAGGCAACGTCAGTACGACTAGGCCAGAAATGAATGATGAAATTGGTGACTAAACATCCCCATACTGCTTTGTACCTAAATCAAGTCTGTCCCAGACTAATTCTGGGAGTCTCTGGTCCTGGAGGGTGGAGGTGGGGGCCTTTCCTGACCACATCACGCTCGATTCTCTTACCTGGCTTTATTTTCTTTGTAGCACTTATCATGCTCTGAAATTACTCATTCATTTGCTTACTTGTTTTTTGCCTGTCTCCTCCACTAAACTGTAAGCTCCATGAGGGAAGGGAAGTGATGTCTTCATCACTGCTGTATCTCCATCACCTAGAATGCTGACCAGCACACAGTAGGTGCTCAGAAACCACTAGTAAAATGAATACATCAATGAAAAGAATGAATAGACAAACAAATTAAGGGAAGGAGTATTGCCTCCAAGATTGAAACCCATATGAATTGCAGGAAAACATAACTATGAACTCTGCATCCACCTGTGGGAGGGTAATCCTCTGCCTGATTCGGGCTCCAGAATCCGAACTGACCAGGTAATGAGAAGGCTTTCCATTTTCCAAAGTAAATGAGAAACTTAGCGCTTTCACCGGTTTTGTGTTGCGGCAGAACTCTAAGTGTCCAACCACCCTAATGTTCTTAGACCTTGTCTAAGTTTAGATCTTATCATTCATGTAATTTCAGCAAACTTATCTGGCCAAGGCTGCTGGTGCCAACTAAGTCTGAGTGGTATGATTGGTTAGCTTCTCCTTATATTTCTCCAGAGGCAGTAAGTGAAAGTGGCAAGGCCATGTGCCTTATGACAGAATTTCCATGACTTTCCAAAGATCTGCCTTTGGTTTGATACAAACAGTTCCTGCAAGCAACTAAGATTTGGGGATCACCCTTCATATTGTTGTTGGTGGTGGTGACATTACTGTTATTAGTTTGATCAGATCAACATAACTGAGCAGTCAGGCACAGGGAGAGTCCCGTGTCCAACAGCTCTGTGAGGTCACTCCTTACCACGGACCACGCTGGGCGGGTTCTTAACGTCTCAGTGTTTGTAAGAACAGCCTCTGGACCCTCGCTACTCAGACTGTGGCACCTGGACCGTTGGCATCTCCTGAGAGCTTGCTAGAGATGCTGGATCTCAGGCCCGGCCCCACCCAGACCCACCAAATGTGCATTTTCACAAGGTCCTTGGCTGATTTACATACACATTAAAGTATGAGAAGCATTGATCAAGTTCATCTTCTTAGAGTTTGGTGCATTAAAAAAATACACATGCCCTTTCCTTAATGTGAAAACTTGGACTTGGGAAGGCTCGGTGACATCTGTTAACAGAAATAGAACTTAGAACTTAAATCCAGTTGTAACACCTTTCACCCAGGGCTTCTGTTATTTAAGCCCCACGTGGTTCTTCTCCCAGAGCCAACTCACCCATCCCCGTATCCTATGTCAATCATCGTGCAGCTGATACTTCCCACTCAAATCCTGATGATCCTCTGTTTTCATAATCACAGCTTCACGACTGCCACCACTGAAGTCCAATCATTAGGCTCCGGGCACTACAAATGATCTCACCTCATCCTCCACTAACTCTATGACCCGAGTTCGATTATCCCCATTTTATAGACGAGAAGACCTAGCAAGAGGAATACGTTCATTTTCTCCACATTTTGCTCTCTCCTGCCTCCAAACTGTCCCCTGTCACCACAGAAGACTCTACTTTCCCCTCCTTTAGCACATTCAAAGTGGTCATATTCAAAGTGTACCTTTCTCACGAGGTCTTTCAGATGACCTCTCCTGGGCTCTAAGTCACTTGAATTATTTGTTCATCTACTCAGCACATGTGTGAGTGCCAGCCTGGTGCCCCCAGATGTGCCAGGGCCACCCGGTCACCTGTGACATGGTGCTTGTTCCTCTCTTGGGGAGCTCAGAGGACCTGGCTGTAAATTCAGGGTGGAGGGGTACACAGTGTGCTACGGGGGTCTGACCACGGAGGTCTCAGTCACACCAGACACCAATCTCCTCCTCATCTTTCATCTTTCCTGCCTCCCCAGTGGCATAAATAAGGCTTCACTGTCACTTCACCCCCTCAAGTTCCTGGGGCTTCATCACACATTTACCACTTGAACTCAGATATATTCACAGGGTTGCGGCATCTCCTAGGTGGACTCAAGACCTTCTGTCTTCACAACTCTCCCCAGGCTGAGAGCAGAGTGCGTGTTTTATTTACTCAATAATGGGGCTGGGGGCGGGGATCTCTGATGGCTAGATTTTCTGGGTTAGTGGTTTCCTGCGTAACCACAGTTTGGTTTTGGAAGATGATGAATCATGACTCTGCCAACTCTTAGCGGTGTACCTAGCTCCCCAAACAAGTTAACTGCAACATGGCAAGGGCACGAAACAGAGTGCGTCCTGCCATCAGAACTCCATGCTGTGAGTCTCCTCCTCCGAGGAGCTTGTCATTGTCACGGCAGACCTTCCAGAACGTGATTGGCACAGCAAGTACACTGTGGTGCTCTGTGAATTTGTATCAAAAAGACACTTTTCTACTAATGCACAAGCAACTCAAACTGTTTACTCCAATCTAAGTATCACGGTGAATTAAGGTACACTCTCTCTTTGTAAATCCTGAATTACCTAATAGAATAAATCTCCACAGGTGAACCTCTAAGAAAACTGATGGTTGCATTTTCCTCACTAGCCTGCTAGGGCAGAGCTCAGAGGCTGGATATTTGAAACTGCCAGTGAAGATGGGCAGCTACTGTCCAAAAGCAAACAGCATCTCTGTGTCCCTCTCCTCGCAAGACTTTCTGAATCCGTGTTTCTGAAGTCTGCTGGTAAGAGGTGTCAGCTTTGGTGGAAGATGTGTATTTCTCCTCAGCCATCCCCTTTCTGCTGAGTATGAGTTTATTCTGGTAAGAAAGACACAAACATGGGAACCAGAAACCCTAGGGAGGGGCTTTCTGCTACCGGCCAAGCTGCTGGACAGAAGTTACCTGTATGGAGACCACCTGGGCTGCCTCTCGCCATTAGCTAAACAGGCTCAGGGTGAGAAGAGGATGTTAATCCTTGCTTGCAAAGGACAAGTCACGGAGCCTCTTTTACAGGAAAGTCAGATCGCCAGATGGCTTGTGCCTGAAGAGCTGTAGACAGTGGAGCCTTGAGGTCATGTTCCTGGGTCTACAGAGGTCCAGCTGTGGGGCAGAGGCCAGGTGGACCCAGGCCCAAACACTGTGAACTAACACATATAAGCCACGCTCAGCAGCATTGGCTCTCAGTGGAAAAATCTGCTTTCTGAACCCGCCCCTCCCTGACCCGACGTGAGCTATATTCTGCTAACAGTAACCATGACAATGCAGGGGGAGTGACAAAGGGCTATTACACACCATTCAGCTAGACCATATAACCACAGCGTTAGACTTAGTAGAAATGCAAGGAGATCACATGTGGATAGATGTCAGTTTACAGAATGGTAATGAAGCAACAGTGGAAACTGAGGAACACCAAAGAGAGACAGGTCACCTGTTCCACGTCCAGAGTTAGGTTCATCCTGTTAGCCGGACTCTTCATAAAGCCAGGACTCATCCACTTAAGCTACAATTCAAAATGTGCTCAAGCGATTTTTTTTTCTTTTTTTTTTTTGGTACACGGGCCTCTCACTGCTGTGGCCTCTCCCGTTGTGGAGCACAGGCTCCGGACGCACAGGCTCAGCAGCCACGGCTCATGGGCCCAGCTGCTCCGCGGCATGTGGGATCTTCCCGGACCGGGGCACAAACCCGTGTCCCCTGCATCGGCAGGCGGACTCTCAACCACTGCGCCACCAGGGAAGCCCCTCAAGCGATTTTTGTATCAACCACAAGCATTATATGTAAATGCTATTAAAAAATGCTTATCTGAATTATCCAAATATAAAGTATACCTTCACACAAAACAAGGTGTCATTATTTCTATTAACAATGATAATGTAAGTGTAGGAATGTAAATGACGAAGCTGACAAGGTATGACGCCTGTGAACCCCAAGAGAACTTGAGAAAGTAAATTCCAGCCTTCGAGTGTGTACACCCACAGGCCAAACACTCTGCTATAAAATTAAACTACTGATAAAAAGGGGGTCGTGTCTACTGACACAGGAGTCCTATTGGGCAGAAACTTTAAAAACCGCACATAGAAAAATTGAGAGAGATATTTTCAATAAAAACGCTAGAGGAAATTTTGAAAGAGGAGAATAGAAGCAAAGCTATTTAACTTTTGTCCCCTGTGCTCCTTGCCATCCTCGGCAGCATGGTTCACAGACTGGGGCCCCCAGCTACCTCAGTAACAGTGCAGGCGGCAGAGTGGTTGACCTGCGATTCCCCCAGATGACTTCCAGTTCAATAGATGGTCAGCGGGATGTAAGCAGTTAACGGCGAGGACCTGGACTCAAAACACTGTCCACCCCAGGTCCCCAAAGTAATTTGCAAGAGAACAGTGGACTCACAAGGCTGGGTGGGGTCAAGGGTGGGAAAGGAACAAAACCATCCCATGTGACTGGGGATCTCATCATCCCGCTTCCAAGCTGTGGAAACAGGAGATGATGTGGTGAACCCCCATGCACCGCCTCCCCCCGGGGCTGTTCGCATCCACGGACGACCGGATAAGGTTTTCTTTCTGCAGTAACTTCATGGGTACATTTCCCATCATGATGAAAATCATGATGAAAACACCGCTTAACACCCAATGGCTAAGGATTTGCGGGCCCACAAATATAAATTCATGAGTTAACAAAATGGATCATCATTTATCAAAGCTACTAAAAGTTAGACAATCCAGTAGTCTGTTTAAAAACCTTTGTTTTACCCAGATTTGGAAAACAGAAGCAGTTACGTCTCTCATTAAGGCCGAAATGGGTCGAAGTGGTTCCTAAGTGGTTCCAGTTGAACAGGGCCTGCAAACTGACTGCTCGGAGGAGCCCCACCGAGCACCAGCTGGCTACGACCTCACCCACAACTCTCCCTTCCTTGTGTTCCACTCACGGGCCCCACTGCTGGTCCACGTCCGCTCCCCTCTGCACGAGAACCGGGATCGCTTCATGGTGCTTGTTCGTGACCGCCAGGCTCTGAACAGGCTGGTTTTCGTTGTCACTGCAGGTGGGATCTGCTCCCTGCAGCGTGTAGAAAAGGACAAACTTGCACAAAGCCTAAGCTCAATGGCGCCCGCTCGCCATCCTAGTAAGTATAACAAACGCTTGATGGAACTAAACTGCTTTAACTCAAAAGAAGCAGGAACCCCAAGACCTAACCTATAAAGACAGAGCTGCCAAGTCATGTGGGCGATAAAACTTGTGTTTCTGCTCCCCCAGCAGGAGGCCAGGCACCTGGATGGACAACCTTGCTTCTTTAGGAAACATCATGGTCACACAGGGTCACAGACCAGGGATTCTGTCCACCTTCCTGCACTTTATTTGGGCTCCTGTGCACTTTTCTGCCTATTTTCTTTGCTATAAAAATTAGCAACAGGTAACAATTAATGTAAAGTTTTTGACTAGCCATTTAGCCTACTTCCAGATGGTTTTAAATTAAGCGGCACTGTGATTATCACAATATTGAACCAAACTTCCATCTGAAAGAGACGGGGTGACAGGCCTGGCTGAGAGCCTCAGGGAAGTGTGTTCTTGGGCTGCGCTTACTTCATCAGGTAGCTGTTCCATCACAGACACTCTTCCTTCCCCTGCTGGTCTGACTTCCTTCAGTAGAAGCTTGTTTTCAGGCTGCAGGATCACAGAAGGTGGTCGTTTCCACGGCAGCAAAATCTTTTTACTGTCACGCCCCACTTGTCCAGGCTCAACCCTCAGGGCAAATGTTTCCTCTCCTGGGTAAGTTCTGAGTCCCAGGGACAGGTGAGTGTGAGTACAAGCGTGTGTGTGTGTGTGTGTGTGTGTGTGTGTGGTCTTCAACGGCCAGCAGCACAGATAAACACATCTAATGTAAATCTAGCCAGTCTCTGAGGCCTTGCCTGGGGGAAGGACACCACACTGACATTTTTTCGTGTTATTAAGGGCAGGGATGCAATGAGAAACCTCATAAAACCCCAGAAACCACACACTAGTTTTATTATGAATATTTCGAGGAAAAGCAACCAGGTGAATCCTAAAGTTTACGCTGCATGCTTTATAAGGTGTTCAAAATCAGCCTGAGTGTGACCACCTGCCTGCGGAGAACCCCCCCACCCTCGACCAGGCTGGGTGCCCGTGTGTGTGCGGAGAGGCCCCGGGGCCCCGTGGGACTGAAGTGGTGGGGCTGGAGGGGGGAACTGACCCTGTGTCCACCTCCAGCTCGCTGCCACAGCCAAAGAAGGCCAACTAGAGGGCAAGGTGGTGGGTGAGCAAGGGCACCCACTGTCTCTCCAAAGCTCCCGTTAAAACTATTCATGGTCCATAATTGTGAAAAACAAAACTCTAACAGCTGAGGGAAACCGGGAAAGAGTACCATGCATGGATCAGAAATGGTGAAGAATCCCATAGATTGAAAGCAGATGGAATCAGACTGACAGGGAAATCAAAGCCAAGAGGAAAACCAGCTGTAGACCCCAGACATGTGAGTGTATTCTCTCCAGGGGGCCCAGCAGGAGGGCGGGCGTTGGGTGTGGCTGAATCCACAGCGTGTTATTAAAGGGCTTTACCATGAATCACGGGATGGCCGGCATCCGCCCCGCTCTCCCGTGTAGAAGGGCGGGAAGCTTTTGCTCCCTGCTTAAACCCTGATACTATTTTCCATACAGTTCACAATTTGCCTAACAGAGGTTTCTCCTGGGAGCACTGGGCCTGAGAAGGGCGAAGCGCAGAGACCAGACACGGCACGGGTTTGGAGAACCAGGAAGGAGTGGAAACCACCACAGCACTTCCACTACCGCGCTCACCAGCAGAGGGAAGGCCTTCCCACCCTGGCAACTTCAAGGACCCTCCACCCACAGAGACCTCAGGCCCACAGACCCAGCTGGGCACCCGTGCTAATCAAACTAGCCCTTCGTTTATCAACATGACCTAGCAACCAAGGATCATCACATGTTCGAGACAAACCAAAAGCAAGAAAGAGAAAGATGAGCAGATAGAACGGACCCCAGAGGAAACAGGTGATTCAGGAGACTGAGGAGAACTTTAAAATAACTCCAGTGAATAATCTCGAGAGATTGTAAAGGTTTTGCCTCCATAAAATAAAAACACACTGCTATAAAAGAGGGAACAGAAAATGAAAAAGTATTCTTCCATTTAATCAATCTCAAAATAAAACATTAGATGCACAGGCTGAAGAAGACAGCTCTAAGGATCAAGGGGAACACATACCGTAAGCTGCTGCTTCTTCCCTTGAAACGTTTTGGTCTTGAAATTCTTGGTCCTTGTGACTTTCTCCGTGGTGTCCGGGGTGCTCTGGCTGTAGTCACTCACTGGAATGACAGGAGTCGAGGACCAAAGTGAAGCACCCCACCACTCCCATCATGTAAAGAGCCACTCTCCTGCCATGCCCCCCTCTACAGGTCGGAAGGAGGAAAAGGCTTTTATAGAAATTTCTATTTGATGAAACCTGGCCCGAAGGACTCCCGGGGCTGTCCTTCTTGGTCCAGAACCAGAGGATGGGAGAAGGGAGGGGAATCAAAGGGGCTACAGTTCTCAGGCCCCAAAGAGCAACCCCTGCCCCAATTTATCTCCCCAGTTCCTGTGAAAGACTGCAAAGGTCTCAGGCCTGACTTTGCGGTGGCCAGAGGAATAACATGGGTGGAACGTGAAAGTAAGAGGCCTGGCTGGGCCGGCAAATTTTAAGCAGCTCTCTCCAGCCTTGCCAAGTCACTGTGTTGTTTTTGGTCAACGGTTCTTTAGGCTTCTCTTTTTTAATTATTATTTTTTTCTTCCAGGTTTATCGAGATGTAACTGACATACAGCGCTGTGTGAGTTTCAGGGGCACAGCAGAAGGATCTGACTTACATACACCATGAAATGAGGACCGCAAGAAGTTTAGTGAACATCCATCATCTCATATAGAAACAAAATGAAAGAAATAGAAAAAAAATTGTTGCCTCGTGATGAGAACGTGTAGGATTCACTTTCCTGTAACAACATCCATATATAACTGGTCGACTGTTTTAAAGTCCCCGGAAGGGGACAACTCACCCAGGTTGGACCCGCTGCCGAACTGCCCGTTCCCTCCCTCGGTGACACTGCTCAGAAAGTGGTCGCTGAAATTCACCTCCTTGTTCAGGTAAAGGTTCTGGCCAATGAAAAGATTCCAGCACCATGAAAGAGGAGGCTGCCACGTCCCAGCAGAATGATCTCCCTGTTCACCTGCTCCTCTTTCTGTTCACGACAGCCCCGTCTACCCAGACAGTCAAGCCTGCAGCGTGACCATGCTTCCAGACACCTCCCCCACCTCACCGTGAGGTTCTGTCCATCCTGCCTCTTACGCAGCTCCTCATTCTGGCCCCTCTTCTCACGGCGAGATCACTGCAACAGCCTTCAAACAGGTTCCTGCCAGCCCACCTTCCCTGTGGCTGCCCCAGCCCCTTTATACAATGAATGTATACGTAACTGTGTCCCCCTGTGCTTACAACCCTTCCGTGCCTTGGGATTAGGGTGGCCTGACGGGGAGGCTCAGGCTGCAGAGTCTGTATCCTGGTTTGGTCACTTAGTAGCTTAGGGGTCTTGGAAGAAGCAAGTGGCTTAACTTCTCTGAGCCTCAGTTTCCTCACCCGTAAAGTGGAAATATTATGACCAGCCTCAAAGAGATGCTGTTAAAGTAAAATGAGGTTACATGGATGTCTATAAAATGAGGATGGGTGATACACAGGCCAGACCCAGGATTCTGTATCCACCTGGACCGGTTCCACAGTGTGGCACCCTGCTCCTGCCATCGGGAGCCACCTGCTACTTCCTGAGCACAGAACACGCAGGCTAAGAAAAAACACACACAGAACCTGGGGCACATCCCCGACTTCTACGTGATGGACAGCACATTGCAGATACTCTTGTGTCTGTCCAGTTCCCCTTAACCAGTCAGGTACCATCCCAGCTGCCACGTTGGCTGCTAACAGCTCACAGCTGACCCCCGTCTCCAGCTGCCCTCAGTAGGTGGGTGCTGACCTGCCCTAGCGGTTATGCCCCTCCCCCACAGCCTCAAGTGGGGACAACTGTTTGGTGTGACTCGCCGTGTTCTGCGTCCCTCAGTCCCATTCTCCTGAAGCACCTCCCCGCCCAAGCTCTGCTGCAGCCACACAACCGAAAACACAGCATTTAGTGCTTTCCTTGGTTACAAAGCACATTCACGTGTATCTTCCCACTGGACACTCCCAGCCTCCCTGTGGGTCAGGCAGGGCCCAGGTATCTGTCCCAGTTTTAGAGACATCGTTAGCACCCTGCCAGGTCGGGGCCAGGCCCGAGTTCCCCTCCTTTTCCTTGCCTTCTTCACTCTCTTCTCAATCCATTAATTATCCTTTTGTATGTTGTGACTTCTTGTCCAATGAAACTAAAGCTGCCTGTATCAGTTAATGTTTGTCACACACTTATGGGCTCCATGGCAATGTTCCAGTTACCAAATAAGAGGGAAGATCAAGGGAGACGTGGCCACAAAGTATGGCTTATTTTTATAGGCAAATAGGTCAGAGTACATATCAGCAAACATTTCTGTCAGTCTTTCGCCTATACTCAGACTTCAGTGGGTATAAATAAACCTGAGAACTACAGGACCAATAGGGTGGGTGATAATTTCTTTCTGTTCTTATGACATCTTTATGTGCCTGAAAGCTGGCTTCTCTGAGGTTTAGCTCAGTTGTTTTTCTAATTCTATGAAATTGCTGGCCTCCAGTTAAGTTTCATAATATTCTAAACTCTTCCTTTCTATGGATTATGCAGAAGCATTTCAATAAATCATAAGCTACCATTTACTAGGCCACTCAATTTTGAAATGAATAACTTCCAGCAGTTTTACTCACCTTGTTTGAGACTTGAATATAATTCAGCCTGATGCTAACTTCATATCCATCCTCATGGACGGTAGCAGAGATGAGCTTATAAAAAAGTATTAGAAAGAATTCACAACCATGAGTGTGGGACTCAAAGCCCGGAGCCACAGCCAAGAAATTCTGAGAGGCTAAGCTGTACATTTAATCAAACATTTAATTAACACAAAAGAAGGCAGGAAAAGAGAAACAAAAACTAGATGAAATAGGACACAAATGGCAAAATGGCAGACACAAATCCAGCCTTCTCTATAATTCCATTAGTTATAAATGAACTAAATACTCCAATCAAAGAGCAGAGACTGCCAGATTGGTTAAGAAAGTAAGACCCAGATTGATACTCTCTATAAGAGACACACTTTAATGAAGCCACATGGCTGCAAGTCATCACCTGGCAAAAAGTGACCTGGGGGGGCCAGGCCTTGGCAATCAAGGGCCAAGTATTCAGGTGAGCAGCTGTCTCTGTAAGTAGCGGGAGGAATTTAGATCAATGGGGCTCAGCAAATGCTTTAAGGATCAGATAGTAAATATTTTAGGTTTTGTGGGCCATATGGTCCTTGCCATTACAGTACAAAAGCAGCTACAGACAATAAGTAAATGAATGAGTGTAGCTGTGATCCAATAAAACTTGATTTACAAAACTGGTGGCAGGCCAGATTTGCCCCACAGGCCACAGTTTGGAGACCCCTAGATTAGGCCAAGGAATTAATAAACCACCAAAATAGATTATCAAAGGAAATTGAGCAATACTTGACAATGACACAGTTCCGATGTTGGCCTAACTTGGTGGCAGAGGAGTGGATGGGCTAACTTTGAAAGGTTCTTTTAGTCTCATGACAGAGGAAGAGGACTTCTCACAGATGTGTGTCTTTATAACAGCAGTATCCCTGGGGTCTGACACACCTGCTTCAAATCCTGAATCCCCTGGACCCAGAGTGTAGTCTTGGGCAGGTCACCAAATCTCTCTGAGCCAGTTTTCCTGGATGTCAAATAAGGCGAAGAGGCATGGAAAGCGGGGCAGGAAAAAGAGAAAGGGCAAGCAAAGTGCAATTTCAGGACAGTCCTTGGGGGCAACCTCAGCCTGATCCTACGGGATGCTCCAGAGAGGAAGTCCTGCTCAGAGGCCACCCACCTTTCCCATCCTGGGCTCTGCAATCAAGGCCCGGAATTCAGGATTGTTCTGAGCATAAGACCGGAGGTGAGCAGAGATATGGTCCACCTGTTTTCTCCAGTATCCTAAAGAAGGAGAGGAACCCAAACACATGGATGATTCTTCTGAGGTGAAGGAGGAAAAGTGTCAGCATGCAACATGGATTTTCAGAGAGCTCATTTCTCTTTGCCAAACTCTGTGATGGTTTTTGCTTTCTGAACCTCGACTATGTACTAGAATAAGTTCCATGAATATTATAGAATTCCAAAGGAACGTATTTTGATTGCCATATCTGGAGTCTTTTTCTTTTTTTCTTTTAAAATTAACCATATTGAGAAACAACTTACTAATAAAGTGCTCCTATTTTAAAGATAAGTGCCCCTATTTTGAGTTTTGGCAAGTGTATACATCCCGTCGATATGGAGAACATTCCCATCACTCCAGAAAGCTTCCTGTGCCCCTTTCAGTCTGCACAGGGTTTAAAATAATTCGAATTTATTGCCACCATTTAAGGCTTGAGAGATTTCACATGAGTCTGGTTTCTCGTGCGCAGGTGGTCGACGCAGCAGCACTGGGCCTGCCCTTCTGCCGGGCCCGGCTGCCTGGGGCCGAGGGGCAGCTGCCTGCTTTGGATGGGGCAGGGCACTCCAGCCGGCCACAGCCCTTGCAGGCCTGGCTGCCTGCCTTTACTTCTTGGCTCTGCTCTGTGGCCACTTGAGTATGAAAACCTGCATCGGATCCCACCTCATCATTTTACCAGTGAGGACACTAAAGCTGAGAGCAATTGGGTGGCTTTTGCAAGGTCATCCAGACATCTAAATCTTACTCAGCCTTACTTTCCTTACCTATAAAATGGGACTAATACCTCTTACCTCATACGTCATTGTGACACCAAATAAGAGAACCTCAGTGTCTTAGTTTGGGTTCCCCTGATAGCAGAGCCTGAGACGAATACTTAGGACAGGTAGTTTCTTTGGAAGGTGACCCTGGGAAGCACGAATGATGGAGCAGAAACAGCAGGACAGGGCAGGAAGGGAAGTCAATTAAGAATCTGTTAAAAGCTGGTCAACGCCGTGGGCAGCGGGGCTCCGTCCTACTGGGACCTAAGAGGAACCAGGCAGAACGCACCCCAGGTCTGTGCACTGGACAGAGGGATCGAGGCATTCACTCTCTGCCCCCGGCCCCTTGTGTGAGCTCCAGCTCTTCTGAACTGCACCCGCCTGTGGACCAGCGGTCTTCTGCTGCTCTGAGGCAGCAAAGTAAAGAGATGCTGTGGCACGTTTTTTTTTTTGTTTTGTTTTTTTTTTTTTTTTTGCAGTACGCGGGCCTCTCACTGTTGTGGCCTCTCCCGTTGTGGAGCACAGGCTCCGGATGCGCAGGCTCAGCGGCCATGGCTCACGGGCCCAGCCGCTCCACGGCATATGGGATCCTCCCGGACCGGGGCACGAACCCGTATCCCCTGCATCGGCAGGCGGACTCTCAACCACTGCGCCACCAGGGAGGCCCTGTGGCACGTTTTGACGAGGGATGCGAGCAAAGATGCACAGAACCAACCACCACGCTGTGCTGGAATCAGGTGGGCAGAGGGGTCTGGGCATCACGAGACTCGTCTGCCAGTAGCTGACATAACACCAGAGGGAGCACTGAGCCCAGCACAGGGTTTGGCACAAAGTAGGCACATTCATCCCACAAGCAGTCACTGAGCAGCTCCTGTGTGCCATGCACTGAAGGCTGGGGATACAGCAGTGAACAAAGTTCTTGCCCTTGAGGAGTTCACAGGTGGACCCAGAGAAAATACAGGTAAATAAATAAATACGCAGGCAGGAGTATGCTGAACACGAAGATCTTACTGCGAATCTACAACAGATGTACAATTCCAAGATCAAATGTCAACTCTCAAAAAAGCCTCCAGGGAGGGCTTTATGGAAAGGCTGGGAGGGGTGAGGGGGGTCTTTTGGAAAAGGTCCTGGCAAGACCGTAAGTCCTCTTTTGGGGGGTGAGGTCTGCTCCCTCCCAGCTCGGGATGAAAGAGGGGGTTCCAGGGGCTGCCTTCTGCTATAGGGAACTGAGGTCCCATGTCTATTTTCTGTTGGTGCCAAGCAAAGCACCCCAGAACTTGGTGGTTTAAAACGTCCACCACCTGAGGCCTCCCACTTCTGTGGATCTGGAGTGTGGTCAGTGCCCAGCAGGGACGGCTCATCTCTGCCCCACATGGTATCAGCCGAGCCATCAGCTGAGGCTGGGGGTCCGAGATGGTCTCATCCCTGTGGCTGAGGCCTCGGCTAAGATAGCGCAGAGCTGGGGGCCTCCTGGCCTCTCTCTTCCAGTGACTGCCGCCTGCACCCGCTCAAACATCAGCAGTCTGTGCGGTGGCTGTTGGGGGCCCTGAGGCATCTGTCCTCATTCAGTGATCTGTCCTGACCTCTTTGCACGGCACTCACTTCCTGGGGAGTAAATGCAAGCTCCCAGCCCTCCTAGGTCCAGGCCCGGAACTGTCGTGGTGTCTCTTCTGCCACTTCTGCTGATCAAAGCAACTCGCAAGGCCAGTCTAGATTCCAAAGGAAGGGAAACAGCATACGGGGGTGGGAGGGGTCATTCTGGTCATCTCTGCAGACGATCTCTGCAGGACACTCATGCCTGGAAGACAGTGGACTGGGTCCTGACTCCCAGCTGGGAAATCCACGAGGCAAGAGAAGAGCTGGGAATGACTGACTCCCAGCTCTGCAGCCCAAGGAACTCAGGGGACCTCATCCCCATGGAACTATAAAATAAACATTTAAAGTGGCTGGAAATGGTTCTAGGGACATAGAGCAAATACAGAAACATTTGAAGAGGAAACTGTGCTAAAACTCAGAACAGCAAGAGTCTGTGGTGTTTGAACCATGACCCACCCCCTCCTCCCCTCTCTCAGCTGAGCACGATGAAAACTTCACTCCACATGGTTCAACCATAAACACATGGCTCCCTCTCCTCCCAGCTGGAGAGCTACGGAATCTTCCCAGAAGAAGCAGGATTTCAGTGTTTCTCATCCCGCCCCCATTACCTGCTGCAGAGACCAAATTCTGGGCAAATGCAGTCAAGCGTGGGGGTCCCCCCTCCTCTGTCCAGCCACCATTTATGGGATGGACGCTCTCCCTTGGGTCTGGTACACTGAGAATACTGTGGTCCAGGTCATCCTTGTCCTGGCTTATTTGTAAAGCAGAGGTCTCACAGCAGAAGAGACAAGTCAAGAAGACCAGAGAACAGCAGCACGCCCTTCACTGAGTGCCCAGCCGCTGAAGAGAAACACCCCATCCAGAGCATTGGCTCAGATATTTTACACAAGGGAAGACAAGACAGAGAGCTCCGAATCTCCATAGGAACCCACTGCTTTGGCAAGAGTGTGAGGAAGTTCAGGCCTAAGGATAACAATGAATGATGTGGTAAAAAGCAATTAAAAGAAGCCTAGAGATAGGAGTTAAACCATAGGCTGGCCAGTTTACCAAAGAGAACCACAGAAGTCAACAGCTAAGAAGAGCTCTCCTGAAGTCTGAAAAATATCTCAAAAACTATCCCTATAAAGAATCTCAAATTTAATTGGATTAGGGAGTCAGCAGCAGCCGTGCGGCGGGCCCAGACCCACACGGCCGAAGCTCATGCAAACTTGGGCGCGCGCTCGCGCCACTGCGCCGGCGGCCCGAGCGATGAAGATGGTGGCCCCCTAGACGCGGTTCTACTCCAACAGCTGCTGCCTGTGCTGCCATGTCCACACCGGCACCATCCTGCTTGGCATCTGGTACCTGATCATCAATGCCGTGGCACTGCTGATTCTATTGAGCGCCCGCCCTGGCTGATCCAGATCAGTATCGCTTTTCAAGTTCTGAACTTGGAGGTACTTGGAGCTCATGGATGATGCCAACATGTGCATTGCTATCGCAATTTCTCCTCTCATGATCCTGATCTGTGCAATGGCTACTTATGGAGCATACAAGCAACACGTGGCCTGGATCATCCCATTCTTCTGTTACCAGATCTTTGATTTTGCCCTGAACACCTTGGGTGCAGTCACTGTGCTTGTTTATCCAAACTCCATCCAGGAATACATACGACAGCTGCCTCCTGATTTTCCTTACAAAGATGATATCAGGTCAGTGAATCCTACCTGTTTGGTCCTTATTATTCTTCTGTTTATCAGCATTATCTTGACTTTTAAGGGTTACTTGATTAGCTGTGTTTGGAACTGCTACCGATACATCAATGGCAGGAACTCCTCCGCTGTCCTGGTTTATGTTACCAGCAATGACACTACGGTGCTGTTACCCCCATACAATGATGCCTCTGTGAATGGCGCCACCAAGGAGCTGCCACCACCTTATGTGTCTGCCTAAGCCTGGAAGTGTGGCATAGCTGGGAGCAATGGCTTGACTTTCATACATCAGGGCAATAGTTCTTTAATTTCACTTCTGAGATGAGCTCTCTGTGCTTATTTGTTGCGGAAAGGCTACAATTTAAAATTTTAGATGTTAAGTTGAAACTCTCTGTAGTTAGAAACCTATGCTTTAGCTAGAGCACCGTGATAGAGTAACTGTAGAATTCTTTCTGTGGGGTTGGGGTGGGCTCCCCTAGCCTTTCCTCAGCATTGAAACTACCCAACAATCCAGATGAACCTTTTGTCGGAGGAGTCTGTTGGACGTGCTGAGCCCCAGAGTTGAAGAATTTGTGACACTTTTCTCTCCATTCCCTCCTTTCTCTTTTGAAAGCGTAAAATAAAATCAAAATTATACAATGCTTTTCTTAGGCCACTCCAGTTTATAGAACAAACCCTTAGGAGAAAAGGAATGTTAATCGTGTAAGGAGTCCATATATACACGTAAATAAAACATGAATTTCCTTAGATCCTTTATGATTTAAATTCAGTGACAATTTGAGTTTGCTGGTCAAGGATTTTGTCCACGGGTTAAATTGAGACTCTTTGTCAATTCCTGGCAGTGAGGACAGTCAGTCACCACCCCGGTGGCTGCTCTTGTACCCCCATGTCTGGGGTCACGGCACGGTGTGTTAGAGGGGAACCAGTTGGTACTGTGTTGTATCAGGTTCTCCCTTTCTCACAGTTTCCCATCCCCACTCAGAGCCTAGCCTGACTCAGGGAGGACATCCATCAGCTTCTGTCAAGTGGAATTGCTGATATGTATTTACCCAATAATCTGAAAAAAGGTTTTCTTCTCTCCCTGCAAGGCACATCCTACTACTTTGAATTTCTGAGTATGCCTCGTCATCTTTTAAAATGAGTGTAAAACAGACTTCAGAAAAATGGGAGGTGGCAGGGGTGCTTTCCTTGTGAAATGCCCTTATCTTGACTACCTGAATTTCAAGGGACTTTTATATATTCATATGTTTAAAAGTCACAGCTTTCCTGTTTGTTCATTATTGAATGTGTTGTAAATGAAGCCATTTGCAATTAAAGTGAGATTTGCCCACATCCAAAAAAAAAAAGTAATTGGATCAGCCTGTAGAGCAATTTACACCCCCAGAGTGTGGTGGAAAGTAATAAAGCAATCAGCCAGCAATAAGTGGAACTTAAAGGCTGGTTATGGTCAGGGAAAGAGATGGTCAAAGAGAACCTCGCCAAAATTGCGGTCATCCTAGGGTGACAGGGTGCATGGCCAAGGCCTCACTCTCCAAGGAGCAACTTCAGAGGTGTCCCACTGTGGGGGCGAGACAGAGCCCAGGAACCTGGTCCAGCTGGTCACGAAACAAACAGACAAGCAATAACAGTAACAAGCCTGGAGGCGAGGTCAGTACCCAGAGCTGCTACAATACGTTACTTTAAATGTCCAGGTTCCAAAAAAAAAAAAAAAAAATTAAGACACAAAAAAAGAATGCAAAGAAACAAGAAACTGTGATTCATACACAGGAAAAAGAACAGGCAACAGAAACTGTGAGAGAGGTCACATGTTGGAGATTTAACAAAGATTTCAAAGCAGCCATTGTAAATATATCCAAAGAACTAAAAGAAATGATGCATGAAGAAGTAAAAGAAGGTGCCTCATGAAATACAGAATATCAATAAATACATGGAAATTATATATAAAGAGAACCAAATAGATATTGTGTAGCAGGAAAGCATAATGATTGAAATTAAAAATTCGCTAGAGAGACTCAGAAGTTAATTTGAACTGACAAAAGAAAGAATTAGCAAATTCAGAAACAGATCGACAGATATTATGCAATGCAAAAAACAGAGAGAAAAAAGAATGAAGAAAAATGAACAGAGCCTAAGAAACCTGCAGGAAACTATCAAGCATACCAACATATGCATAATGAGAACCCCAGAAGAGGGGACAAAGCAAAATGCAGAAAAAATTTTGAAGAAACAATGGCCCCAAACTTCCCAAATTTGATGAAAGGCATGAATTTACACATCCAAGCAGCTCAACAAATTCCAAGTAGGGTCCACACCAAAAGACACACTTTTAAGAGACAAAAACAGAGAATCTTGAGAGCAGCAGGAGAGAAGTGACTCATCACATACAAGGGATCTGCAAGAGATTAACAGCAGATTTCTCACCAGAAATCATGGAGGTCAGAAGATAGTGGGATATCATATTCAAAGTGCTCGAAAGAAAAAAAAAACCTGTCAACCAAGAATCCTATTCCCAGAAGTTATCTTTCAAAAATGAAGGCAAAATGAAGACATCACCAGACACTAAAAAACTGAGGGAAGTCTTTGCTAGCAGACCACCCTATAAGAAACACTAAAGAAAGTTCTTCAGGCTCAAAGCAAATGACTCCAGACAGTAATGTGAATCCATACACACAAAAAAACAAAGAGCACTGATGAAGTAACCATGTAACTATAAAAGACATTATAAATGCCTATTTCTTTTCTTCTCCTAACAAATATAATAATATATTGCATAAAATAATATGTATATAGGTGTAGTATTTGTCCTATAACATATAGAAATGTAATATCTTGGCCAATAACAGCACAAAAGAGGCAGACAGCAGCAAAGCTTGATTGGGCTAAGGAAATGGCTCCAGATGGTAACTAAAATCCACAGGAGTAAACAAAGACAACTAGAAATGGGAAGAAAGGAGGCTAATATAACAAAAGCCATAAATATATAATACAGTTGACCCTTGAACAACACAGGGGTTATGGGCACCAACCCCCCATGCAGTTGAAAATCTGTATATAACTTTAGAGTTGGCCCTCCGTATCCATGGTCCCTCATCCGTGCACTCAACCAACTGTGGATCATGTAGTACTGAAGTAAGCATACAGTGAAAACAAAACATCCACATATAAACAGACCCACACAGTTCAAACCCATGTTGTTCAAGGGTCAACTGTAGTTTTTTCTTCTTTCAGCATTTTAAAAAGACATAGGTTATATAAAGTAATAAATATAACAGTGTTTTGTTGGGTTTGCAACATATATAGATGTAATACATACGTAGGCATTGTTGTTATATATACCTATAAAACCAGGAAGAAAGAACAGAACTATATACGAGTAGCATTTCTGTGTCACACTGGAATTAAATTACTACAAATCTGAAACATATTCTGATAAGATGTGTAAGGTAAGGGGCTTCCCTGGTGGTGCAGTGGTTAAGAATCTGCCTGCTAATGCAGGGGACACAGGTTCAAGCCCTGGTCCGGGAAGATCCCACACGCCCAGGAGCAACTAAGCCCGTGTGCCACAACTACTGAGCCTGGGCTCTAGAGCCCGTGAACCAAAACTACTGAGGCTGCATGCCACAACTACTGAAGCCCATGCACCTAGAGCCCATGCTCTGCAACAAGAGAAGCCACTGCAATGAGAAGCCCACACACCACAATGAAGAGTAGCCCCTGCTCGCCACAACTCGAGAAAGCCCATGCAGCAACGAAGACCCAACGCAGCCAAAAATAAAATAAATAAAAAATTTTAAAAAAAGATATATAATGTGAGCCCTAGAGCAACAACTAAGGGAATAAGCTGGTATGGAAAAACCTGAACGAACTTTTTGGCCAACCCAATATATAGGGGAAAAAATCCATTAAACATTCAAATCTTACATTAAAAAATATGCAACACAAAAGCAAGCAGTAAAGGAGGAATACAGGAACAAAAAGACACAAACATTTAGAAAAGAATGAGTAAAATGGAAGACATAAATCCAACTTTATCAATAACATTAAATGTGAATGAATTTAACAACCCAATCAAATTACAGAGATTTTAGACACTTTAGATTCAAAGATACAAACAGATTAAAAGTAAAAAAATATGGAAATATATATATCATGCAAACAGCAACCACAAGAAAGCTGGACTGGCTATACTAATACCAGACAAAATAGATTTTAAGACCAAATAAAATGTTACTAGATAAAAATAGGGACATTTTATAATGAAAAAGGGTATCATGAAGGTATAACTATTATAAACAATTTAAAGTATGTACCTAATAACAGATAACCAAAATACAGGAAGCAAAAACTGAGGGAAATGATGGGAGAAACAGACAACTCAGCAATAATGGTTGGACACTTTAATACCCTATTTTCAAAATGGATAGAACAACTAGGCAGAAGGTCAGCAAGAAATAGAACATTTGAATGGCACTCTAAACTAGCAGGACCTAATGGACATCTACGGAATATTCCACCCCCAAAAGAATAAATATTCTTCTCAAGGGCACATGGAACATTCTCCAGGACAGACCATATGTTAGGCCATGTCAAGTCTCAATAAATTTAAAAGGGTTAAAATCATACAAAGTATGTTTCTGATCACAATAGAATGAAACTAGAAATCAATAACAGACAGAAATTTGGGGAACTCACAAATATTTGGAAATAAAATAATTCTTAAACAACCAGTGGGTCAAAGAATAAACCACAGGGGAAATTACAAAATTCATTGCTGAAAGAAAATGAAGATACAACACCAAAACTTATGGGATGCAGTGAAAGCAGCACTCACAGGGAAATTTATAGTTGTAAATGCCTACATTAAAAAAGAAGAAAGGTCTCAAATCAAGACCTGAACCCCACGAAATAAATAAATACATAATTTCATCTAAAAAAAAAGACCTGAACCTTTGACCTTGAGAAACTAGAAAAAGAGCAAACTCCATCTAAAGCAAGAAGAAATAAGGAAATAATTAAGACTAGAATGGAAATTAACAAAAGAACAGAAAAGCAATACAAAAAATCAACAGGGCTTCCCTGGTGGCGCAGTAGTTGAGAGTCCGCCTGCCGAGGCAGGGGACACGGGTTTGTGCCCTGGTCCGGGAAGATCCCACATGCCGCCGAGCAGCTGGGCCCGTGAGCCATGGCCGCTGGGCCTGCGCGTCCAGAGCCTGTGCTCCGCAACAGGAGAGGCCGCAACAGTGAGAGGCCCGCGTACCGCAAAAAAAAAAAAAAAAAAATCAACAAAACCCAAAGTTGGTTCTTGAAAAGAGATCAGCAAAATTGGCAAATCTTTATCTAGACTCACCAAGAAAAAGAGAAGTGACTCAAATTGCTAGAATCAGAAATTAAATAGGGGATATTACCACCAATCTTATTGAAATAAAAAGGATTATAAAGGGATACTATGGACAACTGGATGCTAATAAATCAGGTAACTCAGATAAAATGATGCTCAGCATCATTAGTCAGCAGGGAAACGCTGATCAAAACCATAACGAGACGCTGCTCCACACCCACTAGGATGCTTGTAATGAAAATATCAGATAATAACAAGTGCTGATAAAGATGTGGAAAAATCGGTACCCTCATCCACTGCCAGTCAGAATGTAAAATAGTGCAGCCACGTTGGAAAACAGTCCAGAAGTTCCTCAGAAAGTTAAACATGTTACCATTTGACCCAGCAACTGCACTCCTATGTACATACCCAAGAGAAGTGAAAACATATGCCACAGAAAAATTTCTACGTGAATGTTCAGAGCACCATTATTCTTAACAGTCAAACCTGTTCACACACACACACACACACACACACACACACACACACACACACAAAGCTGGACCCAACTCAAATGTCTATTACTGATGAACATACAAATAAATGTCATATATCCACACAATAGAATATCACTGAGCTATTAAAAAAAGAGCTATTAAAAAAGAATGAAGTATTGAAAACATGTTACATGGACAAAACTTGAAAACATCATACTAAGTGAAAGAAGCCAGTCACAAAAGACCATATTATATGCTTCCACTTATATGTCCAGAATAAGCAAATCCATAAAGACAGAAAGTAGATGAGTGATTGTTACACCCTTGGGAGCGGGATGTACAGGGTTTACTTCTGGGGGGATGAAAAGGTTCTAGAAATGCAGTGGTGATGGCTGTACTGCTCATGTACTAAAGGCCACTGAACTGTACCCTTTAAAATGGTTAAGATGGTGAATTTTATGTCATGTGAATTTGCCACAATAGAAAAAGAGATTATGGCAGCCAGCAGTAACGACGCAGACTAAGCACATTTCTTTGTTAGTAGTATACATTCTTATGTGCGACTTCAATTACCAACGCGACAACGGGGCTAAGAGTCAAAACATGCTAAAAGTTTAAGGAAGTGCTATTATTCATACAAAGCAAAATTACTTGAAAAAAGAAAAATAAAGGCACTTCTTATACATAAAAATGAATCGAAAGGAAGATAAAAAATGGAATTTTCTTTCAGGGAAAGAGTGGGTTCCCTTCTGAGAGGAGAATGTGTCTCACCTCTCCCTGGGCTGACGGCTGTGAGGAGAGGTTTATGGTCACTCATTTTCTCCTGCCTCTGCTTCTGAGAAGCCATTTCCAGTTCTTTTTTTGCCAGGAGGGTCCCAGACGGGTAGAACAGGCCAGTGGTCTGTGTGCCCACATCCTTCTTAGGCCCAGCATCAGGCTTGGGCAAAGGAACATTTAGGGGCTGCCAGGCAGATCGAGGCTGTATGAGCAAGGCAGAAAACATTAAAAAAAACCCCACCAAAACTATAATATAAATTAATTAATTCTCCATTTTATCACAGAAAACAATTCTAATCAGGAGTAAAAGTATCTCCAAAACACTGTGCTTTGAACTAAAAGGGGTTTTCAGGCCTTGCCTCACCTTCTTTGCTTGTTTTTCCCAGCAACTCCCAGCCTGAGCCCTGAAGCCAGCCCCACTCCTTATCCACTGACTGTCTCAAATTCGGCAAATCAACTGATGCTCCCTGTCCTGCCGCCTGAGGTCTGGAAATCTATCCTTTCAGCTCTACAATCCAGAGGAGCATAGACTTTACTACCCATCCACACTCAACTACTGGGCACCAACATTTTCTCTGAGACACTCTCCTGCATCTGGGCCTGGGGACCTGAGAGGACCACCATGCAAGGATATGTACGTTGCACACTGCACAAAAGCATTGCATCTAAAGGGGTAATATTCACATAGTGGACATTGTATGTTTGCATATTTATTAGGACAATTTTTATGGTAAAAGAAAATGTCTAACAAAATTAGTAAATTACAATCAATTTCTAACAGATGGCAGTCAATTGTCTTGAGAAAAAAGACACCATGTCTCATTTGCACAAAGGTGCCACCTCGGTTATTGGCAGTCCTGGGATCTGCAAGTGCTTTCATTTGGGTTAAGAAACCATGAACTCCCTAAAAATGAATGCAAAGTTGCTGAGTGCACGTGCATTCTCTCTAACAATCATCAATCTTCAAATTCTTCTAATGAGGAGATTTGAAGAATCTAAAGAGGAGAAGAAACCCGAAAAGTCTTTCTGTAGCTTAGACAAATTCATAAAAGTCTAACACAAAGCTGGTTACAGATTAAGTCCTTCTGAAAATAACCTTGTGAGATTTTCCTCCAATATGCCCAGTTGTTATAAGTGGCGAAAGCAATTTTACGAACCCAATATAAGTTTTCTAAAATATAAAAGAGCAGGGGGAAAGTTCTTGGCGCGCTACATAAGAAATTCATGAGACGAGAGTACATTCTATCCCACGTATTTTAAAGCTCCCTAATGACATTACATCTATTACCTTGCACATGCAGTTAGACCTCGATTTTCTACAGATAAATGCATATTTACATCTTTGAATTCTGAAGAAGTCACTCGAGTGTTTAAAACATAATGTGATTGAAGTTATTTACACACCCAGTTGAAAGTCCATGAGAAAGGTCTAGGTGTTTCGGCTATCTTCCCCTGGGTTGGCTCACAGGGTCGAGAACACAAATTCAGAGTCACAACCCCTTCCTGGGTCCAGTTCTTACTACCACGGAGGCCTCACCTCAGCAAAAGGGCCAGGTTCTCCAGCAGCTGGAGCCAAGCTGCTCTCCACACTAGGTCTTGCCAAGGACTTCACGCAAATACCACAGGAGCCACAGAATCGTGCAGTTGGGTGATTGCTGGCTCCACATTTATAACAAACGGAGTAGCAAGTTGCAACGCCAGGCTAGAGGATAGAAAATACTTTTATATTTTCATGAATATCAGAGACACAATTTTCCCATACAAATTACGCCCATACCATACAATCTGCAGCCATCCAAAGAACACATGCCCATACCCTCTCACCCTGTAATTCTACCTTCTAGAATTTATCCTACAGATGGACAAATTCACAAAGACGTATATTCAAGACCATTCCCTGCAGGACTGTGGCTTTAGAGGAAATAACTGGAAAGAGCCAGCCCTAAACGTCCAGCACCAGGGGATGGTCTAAACGCACCACGGGACATAAAGACAGCAGAAAAAATGAGGAGGTTAGTAACGAGATACACTGCTAGGAGCAAAGAACTGGGTCTGTGTTCATATTAAACTACCAGTTACTTATTAATGCATCAAATGGCTGAAAGAAGACCTCAGAAAGTGGGTAACAGTGATTACTTCTGGGGGTAGGAGCCGTGGGACTAGGATGGGAAGGGAGACTAACCCTTCACACAAAACCTCTTACATTATTTACATGTGACCCTTACTCCAATAAATAATTCTGAGTGTTTCATTAAAAAGGTAAGCAGACAATTCATAAAAGAAGAAAACACCAGGAGTCAATAGATGAGTGAAAAGTTTTAACCTCAAAAAATGCAGATGAGAACAGCAATGAGAGACCTTCTCAATTTGAGAGAACTAATGATCTCTGTCTGCAGATTCTTAGGGAAATAGGTGCTAGGACCCAAATCCCAAGAAGCGATTTCAGCAAGCCTGTGGAAGGGAGGAGCCTGGCTCGGGGGGGGGGGGGGGGGGGGCGGGGCCCTGAGGCACAGAGAAGCTGTGTTAAAACCCCCATGGAGGGCTTCCCTGGTGGCGCAGTGATTGAGAGTCCGCCTGCCGATACAGGGCACACGGGTTCGTGCCCCGGTCCGGGAAGATCCCACATGCCGCGGAGCGGCTGGGCCTGTGAGCCATGGCCGCTGAGCCTGCGCGTCCGGAGCCTGTGCTCCGCAACGGGGGAGGCCACAACAGTGAGAAGCCCGCGTATCGCAAAAAAAAAAAAAAAAAAAAACAACCCATGGAGGCTCCGAAGCAAGCTTCCCCTGGTCTCACGTGGACGGGTGGACACAGGGACGTACAGGCGGGTCAATACTCCAATCCCCCTCCCAATCCAGAAGAGAAGGAAGCCCCAGACCAGTGCAAACCTGGAAATACGGTGGTACTTCTGGCCCAAAGAGTAAAACTATGATGAGCTTCACCAGCGGATAAATTAGAACAAAGAGCATGCGCTCCTTCATGGAAAGTCGATGAAACTGGTGCCTCACCTATCTTGAGGCTCCCGTTACCTGGGACGCCAAAGACAGCGTGCCCACCGCCCTCGCTGTGAGGATGTTACTAGAGAAAAAGCCCGAGGAGAGGGGGCGGCCTGAGGGGTCACGGCTGAGGCTCACCCTCCCTCCTTCGGACTCTGGTTTCCATCAGGCAACGTCAACTTACTTGCCACCCCTGACACAGGAGAAGAATTATTTTCTTTGCGGGAGGGAGTTGGGATTGTCTCGTGAGACTTTCTGAGACTCTGGCAGGCGGACCTGGACTAGAATCTTTGCTCCGGCTGCTAACCCCCCCGGCAGAGCTGGCACGCGGGCGCCCTGGTCGGCTCTGTTTACAGATGAGGGAAAGCGAGGCACCAAGCGGGTGAGCCCCGCGATCTGAACCCAGGCCAGCCGATTCTACGCTATAGCCTGGCTTTCATCCACGACTCCATGCAGCCCCTTCAACACAGTGGCTCCCTCACGGGGCGCTCCTGCGGCGGGATTTCACCTGGTTAAGCGCAGCGCAGTCCGCAGGAGTGCTCAGCACAGGGTCAGGCTCCCTGTGTCAGCTTCCTTCCCACTAGACCTGATTTCCTGAAGGGAAAGGACTCTCATTTCACACTTTTCCCCACAAGCACAGGACCTGGGACACTGGCACCTGGGAGCCATTCAAGTAGTTGCTGAATGAATCAATCAATCAATGAGTAACTGACTCCACTGATAACGGAATGTGTGCACACATTATAGAAAGTGTTTACTAAGGATAATTTTTCCTCAAAGAAAACTATGCGCCCAGTGTATCCTGTTTTACTTCAGGGACTGCTCTGTTGTCCTAAAACAGACATCTATCCAGAAAGAGGCTACACCAGCTCCCAACATCCACAGATTCTGAGAAAGAAGACACCTTTAGAATATATACTTATGCTCACCCCATTTATGTGCAATTAAAGGAAGACTCTTTGGGATAAAATCAAAGGAGAAACCCTTTGGAAACTTTTCCTTCAGACTTAAATTTCAATTTATCCTGCTGTTAAAGCAGGGTTTTGATACAAAACTTGCTAATCTGGGTTTCTAAATACAAAGCCTTCAGACCTTTCATTGAAATGCACAGTGATTCAGTTATACCTATATACATTCATACGTATATGTGTGTGTATGTGTATATATATATATATATTCTTTTTTCCTCTTAATTTCTTTATAAGCCATACAACTGTTTAAAACATAAACCACAACATTCTTGAAGGGTTTATGATGTATAAAGGTGTAATATGTATAACATAAAGGATGGGGGAAAGGATATGAACCTATACAGTTGCAAGATTTCTGTATTTAACCAGATGTGGTACAATAATAACTAATTAGACTAAAAAGTTAAAAATGTATATTTTAATCACTAGGGTAACTACTAAAAAATAATGCCAAGAAATACAGCTGAAAAGCCAACAAGAAAATTAAAATATAATTCTAAAAAGTATTCAAAAACCCACAAAAGGCAAGAAAGTAGGAACAAAGGAAACAAAACAGATGGGAAAACTAAAAATCAATAATCAATAATAAAATGGTGGATCAAAACCCAAACATATCAATAATTATATTAACCTTTGATGGACAAAACATTCCACTTAAAAGGCAGAAATTATCACAATGGATTTTTTTTTAAAAAAGGAAAAAAAAATTAAAAAATATTAAAAATAAAAAGGAAAAACAACTATATGGAAGCCACAGACAAGGTTCAACTATATAGGCTGAAAGTAAATACATAGATAAAAATATTCCATGTAAACAATAAAAAAGAAGGCTGGAGTGGTTCTGTATCAATATAGGATGAAACAAGTTTAGGGGAAAAAATGTATTACAAGAGATAAAGAGGGAAATTTCACAAAGATAAAGGTTAGGTTCACCAGGAAGACATAACAATAAAAAATGTTTATGTGCTTAACAAAATACATGATGCAAAAAGTGACAGAATTAAAAACAGAAGTAAACAATTCCAGAATCATTGTTGGAGGTTTTAACACCCCTTTCTCAGCATTTATCAGAACAATTAGAATATGATCAGCAAAGACATATAAGATCTCTGCAACATTACACTTTGACTTCATTGATATTCATAGAATACCCACAATGACAGAACACACTTTTAAGTGCAGCTGGTATGTTTTCCAGGTTAGACTATATACTGGGCCATAAAACAATTTTCATTGACTGAAAATAACTCAAATCATACAGGGTATGTTCTCTGACTATAACGGAATAAAATTATAAATGAGTAACAATAAGATAAGGGAAACCCCATATATTTGGAAATTAAACAACCAACCTATAAATAAATCATAGGTCAAAGGAGAAGTCACAAGGGATGTTAGAAAATATACTTTAATAAAATTTTAATAAAACTAAACTGAATTATAAAAATACAACTTACATAAATTTGTGGAATATTGCTAAAGAAGTTCTTAGAGATACATTTGTAGTCTCTTTTAAAAAGAAGAAAAATTTAAAATCAAAGATTTGAATTCTCACCTTAAGAAATCAGAAAAATAATATTAAATAAAATCTAAAACAGAGAAGAAAGGAAACAATAAAGAGCAAAATTCCAAAAAATGAAACCAAAAAATAGAGAAAATCAATGAACCAGACGCTAGTTCTCTGAAAAGATCAATAAAAGTTTTAAGTCTCTACGGGACTTCCCTGGTGGCACAGTGGTTAAGAATCCACCTGCCAATGCAGGGGACACGGGTTTGAGCCCTGGTCTGGGAAGATCCCA
Source organism: Mesoplodon densirostris (assembly GCF_025265405.1). Lineage (NCBI taxonomy): Eukaryota > Metazoa > Chordata > Mammalia > Artiodactyla > Ziphiidae > Mesoplodon > Mesoplodon densirostris. The sequence continues at coordinate 68,414,295 of NC_082676.1, forward strand.
CATGCCAAGGAGCAACTAAGCCCATGCACCACAACTACTGAGCCTGTGCTCTAGAGCCTGAGAGCCAGAACTACTGAGCCCGTGTGCCACAACTACTGAAGCCTGTGCACATAGAGCCCGTGCTCAACAACAAGAGAAGCCACCACAACGAGAAGCCCACACACCGCAACGAAGAGTAACCCCCCTTGCCGCAACTAGAGAAAGCCCACACGCAACACAGCCAAAAATAAATAAATAAATAAATTTAAAAAAATTTATAAGTCTCTAGCTGGAGAGAGAGACTGAGAAAAAGAGAGAAAAGGCAGGAGAGAGGATGAGAGAGAGAGGAAACTGAGAACACAAATTACAAACATCTGGAACGTAAGAGGCAGTCACACTACAGATCCTACAGACATTAAAATGGTAAAGAGGGGATGTCATGAAAAAATACCTGATAATACCAAGTGTTGGTGACAATGCAGAGAAACTGGAACCTCCATACCTCACTGGTAGGAATGTAAAACGGTATAGACACTTCGGGAAAAAAGTATGGCAACATCTTATAAAATTAAAGAGGAACTTAGATGGAACCAGCAATCCCAGTCCTATGTATTTACCCAAGAGAAATGAAAACTACATCCACATACAAACTTGCATGTGGAATGTTCACAGCAGCATTATTCATAATGGCCTGAAACTGGAAACAACCCAAGTGCCTGTTAACTGGTGAATGGATGAATTCGTTATATTATATCCATACGGTGGAATAGTACTCAATGATCAACATTTTTTAAAAATTGGGACTTCCCTGGTGGTCCAGTGGTTAAGACTTTGCCTTCCAGTGCTGAGAGTGAGGGTTTGATCCCTGGTTGGGGAGCTAAGATCCTACATGCCTCGTGGCCAAAAAACCAAAACATAAAACAAAATAAAAATTAATACATACAACATGAATGAACCTCAAAACATTATGGTAAGTGAAGGAAATCAAACACACACACACAAGAGCTACATACTTCCTTAAAAGGTAATGCCACAGTGTCCAAAGGGATGAGTATTTTCTGGGGCTGGTGATTATGGGAGGGGCTCAGCTGCCAAGAAACATGAGGAAACTTTTTACGGTAACGGGACTGTTCTGTATCTTTATGGTGGTGGTGGTTTAAATGACTGTATATAACTACCAACAGTCATTAACCTGTAAAATTAAAATAGGTGAGTTTTATTGCTTATAAATAATAACTCTATAAAACTTGGAACAAAAAGAGTTCCTTCAAATCAGCTAGCCTTAGACTGTCAGTAATTAGACACAGCATTAACAGTTACCTTGGGGAATTCCCTGGCCATCTAGTGGTTAATACTCTGCGCTTCCACAGCAGGGGTGCACGGGTCCGATCCCTGGTCGGGAACTAAGATCCCAACAAGCCACGTGGTGTGGCCAAAAAAAAAAAAAAAAAGATATCTTGGCCAACCTTCCTGTTAAGGGGTGAATTGTTGTAAATCAACAATTAAAAAGAAAAATTTAAATAAAAAGCAGAGAAAAGAAGTTACAAGTATATGAAAAACAAAGATTTTTTTAAAGGTAAATTGTGTCTCCTCCAAAGAGGAGTCCTAACCGCAGCACCTGGGGTTAAATTTTTTCTTAAAAAAATGTGACCTTATTTGGCAATAGGATCTTTACAGAGGTAATCAAGTTATTATAAAATGAGGTCATTGGGGGGGCCCTCATCCAGTATGACTGGTGTCCTTATAAAAAAGGGAGACAGAGAGACACACACTCAGAGGGAAGAGGGTGTGAAGTCATACAGGGAGAAGGTGGCCAGGTGACTGGAGTGATGCACTCCACAGGGAGCTGGAGAGAGTCCCTTCCCTAGAGCGTCATGGACAACAGGGCTCTGGCAGCATCTTGATTCTGGACTTCAGGTGCCCAAAACTGTGAGACAATGAAATTCTGCTGTCTCCAGCCACTCGGTTTGCGGTACTTTGTGTTGGCGGCCCCGGGATCGCAACCTCCTGCCTGCTGATACTAACGTGCTGACTACACCGATCATCACATGCTTGTCCAGCTTCCCAAGTAATTGCTCCGAGATGAGAACAAACCCCCCAAACAGAGAGAAATATTATACAACGGCCCCAAGGAAGCAAGTATTTTTCTTCTAAATTGGCTAGTAAATGCCGACTTCTTCATGGGATTGTTAGGCCAGGGCAAGAGCCACCAGGAAGTAATTTTAAACTTCATCAGAACATTTTATAAACATAAAACAGATCAGCTACACGGAACCTATTCACTATATTTAAATTTCTTCATTTTAAACACTCAAGTTAGGCTGGCAAGAAACCCAACGATGGGTGCCCACCATGCTCTCAATTTCAAAACACAGCAGGCACACTGCGGAATTGAGTCTCTTTTTGATTAAAGCCTCTCTTCACTTAAGTGCTGAAAACTCACTTATTTTTGTTTAAAATACTACCTATAGTTGTTACCAGCACTTGTACTTTGCAACTTGCTTTCCTAGGATCGGGAATTTGGGACTTGACATGTAGTATACAATCAGTATGTGTACATTTTGCTTATTGATATGCTGTGATCTGAGGGAATCAAATGTTTTACCAAAATAAAGCTTAAATTTTTCTTAAAAACAAAAACAAAAACAAAAAACACAGCAGGCACAGTCCACACAGACGTGCCTGCCTGTGAGTGAAATGTGAACGGCCTCTACCCCACTGGCTGCCGCCAGCCTTCCATGCAGTCACTAAATGAAATTGCAAGAAATTGCCAACTTGATTGAATCACCCTGAAGACTTTGAAAACAGTTTTGTACTGGTGAACATAGAAATGTTGCTTTCACTTTACCATGAGCAGCTTCTTTTGGTCTCTCCCCTCTCTTCCCCTACAAACTTCCTCTCCCCTCTGCAGACTATATTTCATATCACTAACACTGAACATTTATCAGCCATTAAAATACAGGGCTGGCACATGCAGTCAACCTACCTCTTGTGATGAAGGCAGGGGCCCCTCACAGGTGACACAGTATCTCAGGTGAGCAGGGTTCCCTGTGCCGCAGGTGCGGCAGATCACTTTCTCCTTGAAAACAGAGAATGAGAAATACATGTTTCCATGGAGGCTCTCTAATTTCTTCACAGATAAATGTATTCATTTTTCCTGCCAATTCATCTGCATAGTATAGCATACTAGGACAAAAGGGTGTTAAAAAGGTGGAATAATATAAGAGGTACATTATCTACCACCATGATGATTAGCAGTCAGAAATTCTGATGATTTCATGATCTAAAACTTATCTTTCAAAATAACTTACATGGAACAAAAGTTTGAATACACACACACACACACACACACACACCAGGCAAAAAGGGAAACCATATGTAGCTGTGTTGATTTGAAGTGGCATCTGTAGGTTGATTCAAGTTTAAGGTTTTATTTCAAGGCATGATACTCTGAAGGCCATGAAAGCCAGAATTGAGAAGTTTCGTATTTATTTAATCATGCTTTTTATTTCTTTCTCTTATTCAGTATTTAGTATGTAAATTCTTTAAGTCCAATAAATCAAAGTACTATTCAAAAAAAAAAAAAAAGAGGGCCTCCCTGGTGGCACAGTGGTTGAGAGTCCGCCTGCCAATGCAGCGGACACGGGCTCGTGCCCCAGTCCGGGAAGATCCCACATGCCGCAGAGTGGCTGGGCCTGTGAGCCATGGCCACTGAGCCTGCGCATCTGGAGCCTGTGCTCCTCAACGGGAGAGGCCACAGCAGTGATAGGCCCGCATACCGCAAAAAAAACCCCAAAACAACATCACCACTTTAAAGATATGAAATTTTTATGAAAATAAATAAATAAATAAATAAATAAATAAATAAATAATGAAAACTAGCATGACAGGGGCTTCCTTGGTGGCTCAGTGGTTAAGAATCCTCCTGCCAATGCAGGGGATATGGGCTCGAGACCTGGTCCAGGAAGATCCCACATGCCGCGGAGCATCTAAGCCTGTGTGCCACAACTGCTGAGCCTGCGCTCTAGAGCCCATGAGCCACAACTACTGAGCCCTCATGCCTAGAGCCTGTGCTCCGCAACAAGAGAAGCCACCACAGTGAGAAGCCTGTGCACTGCAACAAAGTGTAGCCCTTGCTCACCGCAACTAGAGAAAGCCTGCACATAGCAACGAAGACCCGATGCAGCCTAAAATAAATAAATTTATTAAAAGAAAAATCAACTAGCATGACATAACTCTGCCCAATCCCAATACTGCCTTGCAAAACTCTCTTTAAACAGAGTGAAGTAAGTCAGAAAGAGAAAAATAAGTATCGTATATTAATGCATATATGTGGAACCTAGAAAAATGGTACAGATGAACCAGTCTGCAGGGCAGAAATAGAGACACAGACATAGAGAACAAACATAGGGACACCAAGGGGGGAAAGCAGTGGGGGTGGGGGTGGTGGTGGGATGAATTGGGAGACTGGGATTGACATATATACACTAACATGTATAAAATAGATAACTAATAAGAACCTGCTGTATAAAAAAATAAATAAAATAAAATTCAAAAAAAATTGTTTTTGAATTTAATAATCTTTGTATTTTAGAGCAGTTTAAGGTCCATGTCAAAACTGAGCAGACATTACAGGGAGTTCCCATATACACCCCTGTCCACACACACAACCCCCCAGTATGAACATCCCGCACCAGATGGTGCATTTGTCACAACCAGTGAAACTGCACTGGCACATCCTCATCTCCCAAAGCTCACAGTTTACCTTAGGCTGCATTCCTGTCAAATTCTCTTTAAAATCGCCCAACCACAGTACTGAAACCCTATAAATACCTTTCCCCCCCTTCTCGCTTCTGAGATGCTGCTAAGATGGTCAAAGTGCTGGTTTATCTCACTGTATTCGGTCCAGTAAGCACAGCCTTCTTGGTCGACAGGTTTTCCTCATGGTTTCTGGGGTGGCTTTTTGACACCACGTGGCTCATTTCTTGAAGAGCAGTGACCATGACCCACAGATAAAAACCCTGTATCACAATCACTACATCATAGATTCATGTATGTCCGTAGGGACAATGTGGGACTCAGGCCACCACCAGACAGCCTTACTGAGGATCCTAAACATTTACAACAAGCACTTTATAAAAAGCCAAAACCCTCATTTGCTGCCTCATCCACAGCATTGGCAACACATTGACCAGTTGAACAGTTCCAAGCAATTTCGTGGACCCGGCTTAGTCACTGGGGTAACACTTTTCCTTACAAAGCAGCTGGAAGATGAGAACAATTTTCTAATCTCCCAAATGATAAGGTTTAATTGACACAAACCAGTAGGTAGTGGCAAACTTAATCTCAAAGAGGATTTTGTAAGATGCCAAGGTCAACTTGACACAGAGCTGTGGTTACACTGGCATTAGCCCTGAATCATTGGGCGAGGGGCTGGGGTCTCATAGGAGGTACCTGTGCCCTCGCTGTGTGAATCATCAGATCTCTTTCAGAGTAATGACTTCACGAGGATCCCAGCCCTAAACCTCACAGATTCCAGGAACCCCAGACACAAGGGGAGTCCTGGAGGTAAAACATGTGGTCCTAGTTAGAGCCAGAAGGAAGCTGAAGGTCTCTTTCTAAAAGAGTTCATGTGTTCTGGTGAAAGGGGAGATGCTGACATTAGTTTTCAACTGTAGAAAACGGCCAAAGGGATGCCTTTGTTTTTTGTAAAAGAGTGAAAGAAAGAAAGAACAAAAGAGGGACTTCCCTGGTGGCACAGTGGTTAAGAATCCACCTGCCAATGCAGGGGACACAGGTTCGAGCCCTGGTCTGGGAAGATCCCACATGCCGCGGAGCAACTAAGCCGGTGAGCCACAACTACTGAAGCCCGCGCGCCTAGAGCCTGTGCTCCGCAACAAGGAGAAGCCACCACAATGGAAGCCCGCGCACCGCAACGAGGAGTGGCACCCTCTCTCTGCAACTAGAGAAAGCCCGTGGGCAGCAATGAAGACCCAACACAGCCATAAATAAATAAATAAATTTATTTTTAAAAAAAAGAAAGAAAAAGAGAGAAATGGGAGGGAGGCAGGAAGAGGCAAACAAACAAAACCAAATTTAAATGTGTGAATATATATAAATATGTTTCTGTGCATCTAGAAAAATACATAGAAGGACACTCACTAAGCGGCTGTCATTGGTTATTTCAGGGGATAGAAACAGAGGTGGGTTGGGGAAATTACACACTTCATTGTGTATCTTTGGACTATTTCACGTGTTACTGAAAACTAGAAAAATTTTAAAAACGTAAAATCCTCTCCTATTCTGAAATACAGGCCAGAGGATAAAAGAAGAAACTCCTGCTACTATATCTTCTAATCCTGGCAGTAGAAAAAAGTATCTGATGCAGCAAAATTCCTCAGCGTTGACAAGGGCTTTACATCAACACAAGAGAAGCCTGCCACAGCGGGTGGGTCTGTCTGCATCACAGCAGGAAGAGGACCGATGGTGCTTTGTGCACTTTGTGGAGTGAGATGGAGACCAACCTAGAAATGGGAGGGAGGCATCAACTGGCCTTGCTGGCGCTTTGGGGAGGGAAGGCACGCTGGCTTCCGTGAGCAGCTTACATAGATGCTCCCACTGACCTCAGAGGAGGCTCTCTGGGTGAGAATGTGATCTAAAAATCTGTCGCCCTTGTAACATCTGGGAAAGCCACTGGGATGAAGATTTCCAACCAGGGTCCTTCTGTGGGTAGCAGCAATACTGAATGTCCCGTCGTAAAAATCAGGCATTTCCCACCAGATCAGATGTTACGGTGACAAAGGTCTCTCTAAAAATCAAGTCTGATTAAAAGCGTCCTTGCTTTTAACCCTCCAGGGTCCACTGGGAAAGAAGGGTAGAGAAGGAGCCATTTCCCACAGCCCACGGGCCCCACCAGCATTTCTGCAGCTCACGAAACCCAACTGCTTGCAAAGTTTTGGAGCACATCCTGCAGTTTCCGGTCTCTGTGCGTCTTTCTGGCACGCCCCGCTCCTCCACCTCATACCTGGACACACACCCACGCATCACTTCTCTTTGTCCCACCCCTTCCCATATGGCAAATGCCTGTGCCTCCTACAGCTTCTGCTCAGATGATACCCCCTCTTCAAAGCTATCCCTGGCCCTGGCCCCCGACAAGAGCTGACGAATCCTCCTCTGTGCCCCCTGCCACCATGGCAAGCGGGGGCCCAGATCACTGGGGCAGTGGGTGCAGGGGTCACAGCCCGGGGAATGCAGTGAGCAGAGCCCTAGAGGGTGGTCCGGGAAGCAGCAGCTGGTAAAGCCACATCAAAAGGTGCCTTTGAAAAAGCTCCTCAGTACCTGAGGGCTGGCACGGGAGGGGCAAGGTGGAACCCAAACTGGGTGAACCTGAAGGAAGGTTCATGGCTGCGCCTTGGTGAGGGATGCCAGCTGCCTGGGGACCTCGCTCCTTCCTCAGGCTCCTTCCCCTAATCTTCCCTGTTCAGTGACCCTAGAGCAGGTGTCCAGCGACTGCTTCTCAGGCTCACACCACTCCCTGTGCCACCTGGCACTGCTGGGAGCTCAGACTTATTCCAGTAAATTCTTAGGGTGCAGAATGCATTGTGTACGTGGTAAAGTACACAAAAAAGAAGAGGATGGAGTGCCAAGAGTGACCCAAATGCTTTGGTAAAAGCAGCACAACTAAAGCAGTATAACTAACAGTGTAAGACATACAGCTGTTGAAGCCATGTCTTTATTAAAAACAATAGTAAATCATTTGAGTCCAATGTTAAAACAGACAAAACACCAGGGAAAAAAAACACCGTGCCAACAGAAATGGTCATGAGATTCTCACTTCTGGAGATAATGATAAATGTACCCTAAATCATTATTTCCTAAGATCTTGAGAAAGTTAATGTTTCAGAGAGCCCTTTATTGAAGCTGTGCCTATTTGAGGCATTTTTAGCTAATGTGAAGCTTGGGTACTCAGTAATTTCATGATTCCCTTTGAAAACTCAACATCAGAAGTCAAACAGGCTTGATTTTCTAAATTTCATCTTTGAATTATCAATTGATTTCCTCATTATAAGGTATATGTTCTGCCTTTGGCCCATTAATAGAGTAGAAATCAGTTTCAAGTGATTGTCTCTCTCTCATCAAAACTGTACTTTAAAAAGGGGTCACTCTCAGGAATAAAGACGCAGACGTAGAGAATGGACTTGAGGACATGGAGGGGGGAAGGGTAAGCTGGGACGAAGTGAGAGAGTGGCATGGACATATATACACTACCAAATGTAAAATAGATAGCTAGTGGGAAGCAGCTGCATAGCACAGGGAGATCAGCTCAGTGCTTTGTGACCACCTAGAGGGGTGGGATAGGGAGGGAGGGAGGGAGGGAGACACAAGAGGGAAGAGATACGGGAACATATGTATATGTATAACTGATTCATCTTGTTATAAAGCAGAAACTAACACACCATTGTAAAGCAATTATACCCCAATAGAGATGTTTAAAAAAAGAGAGAAGGCAAAAAAGGGGTCACTCCTGGATTTGACCCTCCTAATCACTATAGAAGTCCTATGTTTATCCTCAACAGAGGACTTACTTATACCTTTGTACCCCCTGTCTCTCCACAACATGGGAAGAACTCTGGATTTCAAATGCTGAAGGTGACATGATATATACTGAACTTGGCTCTCAGCCAACACTTACCCCCATTCCCCCTGTTTTGAATAGTTCAAAGGGTTCGAAATGATATTATCTTCAAATATCCCGGATAATGTAAATATTAGTGAGAACAGGTGCTGCTGTGATTGACAGAACAGCCAAAACCATAGTGACTTAAACAAGAGAGAAGCTGGTGTCTCACTCTCAAGTATAGGACGTTTGGAGATAGGCCTCCAGGGCTGTATGGTGGCTTCCTGCAGTGACTTCTAAAGTTTCTTAAGATTGAACATAGTCATCACACAAAAAGATGAGGAAATTTTCATCTACCTGACTTTGGCCCAGCCAGTTCTTCAGAATCTCACTTCTGAAGGTTTACTTAGCCTGGGATACTTTTGAACATTTTTTTCACAGTGAAAGGGAGCTGGGACATGTAAGAAAAAGTGGACTCACCTTTTCTCTCATAAACTTTGCCCGCATAGACTCCACAAGGTCATTTTCGGAGTGTTACAGTTCTAATTGTACGTTAAGTCCACGCACTTCCCTTACTGCTAAAAATTCTTGCTTTTTTAATCCCCAAAGTTATCTTTATTAAATCGATTTCATCCTCTAGTGAGCTTTACTTGAGGTCAAGTAAAAAAGGAGGTGAATGGGACTATAAATTTAAAAATGGAGAAAAGATACAGTTGTATCTTTTCAATTTTGCTCAATAATTCTACCAAAAAAATTTTCATGGCATGACGTCATTTGTCTAACAAGATTTTTTTAATGTTCATGATGATACTTAACTTTTTCATCCATGTGACTAGTTGTAATCCTTCTTTTCTATGTAATAGAGACCCATAATCAAACAAAGAAAACGAAAACATGAAGTGACTTTAAGGACAAGATGAAAAGTCAATATTGATTACAATGTTCGAGTTTAAATATATGAAGTAAACAATTGTCTGTGTTAGCTGCAGTGCAATTTGTCCTCCAAATCCATGTTCAGGGAACACATTTCTGTGTATCTCTCTTGATATTTAGATCCTACTGGCAAGTTAAACTCTTGGGCAGATGCCTTTCCAAAAATGAGAATGGATTTTGTTCACAGGTATTAGCTTATCAATTGTTAGCCAATTCCATCAGCTGAAGAAGATGTTTAATGGTTCGAACATTAATTTCTATGTGTTTTATTCACACTTTTACAGATTCTCATTTCATTACCTTCAAGCGGAGGTTGGCCTGTGGCTGCAGCTGTGGAGTGAGAGGAGCCTCACAGACCACACAGATGGGCGTGTTCATGGGCACCAGGTTTTCACATTCTGCACATAAGCCCATCTGCACAAAGAATGAGGTCAGGTTGGCAAAAACTGAAGGTATAAGTAGATCTTAAAACGTAAGGTTGAATTTGCTTTCGTAAAAATTCCTTTTAAATAATTACCACTTTTATTCTTATTTCTTTCCTATTAAAGTAAAAACATGTTTATTGTAGAAAAGAGAGGTATAAAGAAAAGAAAAAATAGCTTACAGCATGATGGAGTGAGGAAATGGACACATCTCTCCAAAAAGCAATGATAAAGTTGGATAAAACTTTAAAAATTCTGAAAGTCAACCAAAGACAGACAACAAACTGAAAAGTAATGAACTTCGGGCAAGGACACCACACGTCTGTTGGATCTTGCTTGGGCTGTCCCCATCCTCCTCCAGCTCCGTCAGCGTGGAAGCTCCACAGAGCAGGGAGGGCTGTGAAAAGCAGCAGGTTTGCGGCTGCTGATGAGCAGGGCTCGTGTGATTTGGAGCACGGTTAAGGTGATGATCTCAGTGGCAAGCAAACAGGGAGGACAGTGGATCCACTAGCCTGAGCTCACGGTCCTGTTTGGGGCAACTGATGAACCAGCAACTAGCCAGGGACTTGACGGGGAGTTCCAGAAGGTAGGTCATCTCTAGGGGGCTTGATAAACTCCTCCCACACCCTCAGTTGACTGGAGGATGTTTGCATGTGCAGCGTTAGACCTAAGAGGGTCCAAACCACCCACACATCCTTGGCTGCACATGAAGGTACAAGAGAGCTCAGCATAAAGTAAGAGCTGGGGAAGAACTGAAAACAGCCTGAAGTTTGAATGTTCCGCCCAGCCCACAACAGATCCCTCAGCAGAGACTGGAAGCCTTGGAGGACCAAGGTGTTTGAGCACAACTTCTGGCCAATCTTCAGTTGAACTCTAAGCTATGCACACCCAGGGCTGATCCCAGGCTTAAAAATAAAACAAGGGGAAAACTCTGATATTAGTGGCTGAAAACTGCAGGGAAGACAGGCTTGAAAGAGTTAATCCAAGTAAAGAAACAAAAAAACCAAAACAACAACACAAGGAGAAAAAGTCAGAATCCAGATTTATTATACTATCTAAAATGTCCAAAATTCAAGAAAAAATTGTGAGATGTGCAAAAAACAAGAAAGTGTGACCAGTACTTAGGGGAAACAAATAGTCAATAGAAATTGCCCCTGAGGGGAGGAAAAGAAGATATATTGGAGCAAAACTTCTGTGTATTACTGGATTTAAGTTAAATTATTCTGAAATAGACTGTGAGAAATTAAGGAGTATGTTGTAATCTCTAGCGTTCTCTTAGAAAATAACGTTTACAAAGAAAAGAACTTTTTAAAATAGTGGAAAAAAAGTAGGAAACATAGGAATGAAAATGGCATACTAAAAATTATTTATTTAACACAAAAGAAGGAAGCAAAGGAGGAACAGAGGAACAGAAAAGGCGTGAGACAAATAGAAAACAAACAGTAAAACAGCATATGTAAATCCAACCATATCATTAAAGACATTAAATGTGAATAGACAATAACACCACATTCAAAAGGCAGAGACTGTCAGATGGGATAAAAAAATGAGAGGTATGCCCGACTAGAGACATGCCCTAGATTCAAAGATACAAATAGGTTGAAAATACAAGTATAGAAAAAGGTATATAATGGAAATAGTAAGGGTAAGGGAGCTAGAGTGACTGCATAAGTGTCAGGAAAAAAGGACTTTAAAAACAAGAAATAATCCTAGAGACAAAGAGAGACATTTTGTGATGATGAAAGGGTCAATAAATCAGGAAGACACAGCAATTATAAGTGTACATGAACATAACAAGAAGTCCCCAGAATACATGAAGCAAAAACTATGAGTCAGCCTTAAGATAAGGCTCCATCTATCACCTGATGACTCTAAGCCCCAACTTTTACTGGTGGACCACAGTGGAGTTTGGGAACTCTAAGGATCAGCATCAACTCAGAGCTAGTATCTAGTAATCCCCCAAAGGTTTAGGCATTTCCTTTTCCTCAAGGCACAGGTCCCTCTGGAAAAGGCTTCAAGGATGACCTATGACATGTACTTGCAATGATGCAGGGTCCATCCTCAAGGACACCCAGCTGCCCTTCAGTTAGGGAGCTGTGGGTTTGCGAATCGACTTAAGTCTTGAAACTGGGTGACACCCTTGGATGTTCCACTGTGGTGGCTCAAGTCACGTATCTGGCTACAAAACAGGTGATTTTTTTTTCTATTATATAAACCCAGCAAGACACTAGTAGGCTGCCCATCTGTTTCATTCTTAGGAAGACCACGATCAGATTCTGATTACTGATATGTTGCTGCGGCCTTGTACAGGAGATGTGCCCACCCTGTCTTTGGCAGTTAAGTGCTGCCACTTGACCTCTGGAATCCCGTTAGCTCCCTGAAATCAGGGAGCCCATCTCAAGAGTGGCATCGCCCCATGATCATGTCTGGCCTCCAAGGAAAGCAGCCATGGAACTTTTCAAGGATGCAGGTGCTCCTTTCACTAATATGTATTCCTAACTCTATGCCTTAGTGAAGGACGTGTCCTCTGGGCCTTCCTGTGAAATGCAGGTGAGAGTTGGGGGCACACAGGACACACCTGACCAACCTACTCCAACATGATATCAGGAAAGACTTAGCATCGAGTCTCACTAACCATAGGCTACTATTGAGTCCAAGTTTTAGTCAGCCAACCCAAAAAGCAGCTGGAGTCGCCGCCAGCTTCATTAGCTAACATATTAAATCAATCCAGAATCTATAAAAGAGGCATGATATCAGTGAATTTGGCCCAACTTAGTGTTATATTCTGCCCTCATTTAAAATCCACTCCCAGACTTGTCCCCCAAGATTCTGCCAATATACATTAGCAAAATTGTGCTCTTCTTTTCATGTGTAAGCTTTTTGTCCTGGATCACAGAGTACACCTGTCCCTCTAGAGAAGCTGGGATTGGACCGTAGTCATGCTACAGGATGGCTATGGTGAGTCTTGATGAGAAGACACATCCCCTTTCAAGGCCACTGTCCCAGGCGAGGTTATCACAGAGATTTCAAGGAAAGGAAGGCTAGCATCCTCAGACAGGAGGGCCAGCTCACCCACTGGCAGAGTAATTTAGGGAATCAAGAATGTGCGTTTCATCTGGGTCCAAGCCAACATCTCCATTCCCAGTTTCAGGATCCTGTTCTGTCCCAATACACACCCGAACTTTCACAAAAGAAATGTGGTGATAAAGTGAATTCAGCTTATGCTGTAACTCACCAACATATTCAACTAAAGTTTGTGTTTGCTTTCAGCAGCAAATCCCTGGAGCTACAAGAAACAGGTTCTTTTGGGGCTGCCATGGGGGCACTCTGGTTCTTGGATTATGAGTGAAAGGTCCTGAGCTTGTCGGTTTCTGTGATGCTCCCAGGTGCTCAGGAGAACCGTCCACACCACAGCCCTGGTATCATCATTGCTGCCACGACCGTCAAGTGCAGCGGCCACCTGGCCGCCCAAGAGGCTTGCTTTAGGGATGCATCCTCACCACCAGACCCATGTGATAGCTTGATTTCTTGTGATGCCACTTCATGCTATGAATTACCAGCATCCTGTTTCCCATGGGCAAGGAGCTCAGCACTGCTCCCGAGCAAAGGGAAGGACCAAACCCCTTCTTTGCAGGTCTAGTTCCTGGGGCCGCTCCTGTACCAACTCTGTATCAGTCAAAATCCAGTCAGGAGACAGAAACCTCAGGGTAATTTAAACAGGGAAAGTTTAATATAAATAGTTATTAACTAATAACAGAGGGCTAACTGCTAGTGGGTAAAGCGAACTCTAAAGGATACAGGACTACCCAGGATGGGGAGAGCCACTGCTCCTCCGGCTGAGGCAGAGGACCTGAAGAGGATCCAATCTGGAAGAGGCACTTACTGAACCGGGTGTGGCTGTCACCCACTGGATGGCAGAGAAGTTCACTGGGGTGACACAGACCAGAGCTGGCCCCAGAGCAGGCGGGATCCTATGGAACTCATGAGGACTCTCCCCCTGGAGAGCTGGCAGGACATGCTGGGAAGCCACGTGCAGGCTGCTGATGAAACGTGCTGGGAAACTGCCCCCTGGGATGCCTGAGAGGCTTTCTGGAAGCTGGCTGGGTACCCGTGGGGTCCACTGAGAAGCTGTTCATGAGATGCCATGCAGTTCACCGGGTTTCAGCACAACCAGGTGTCCTGCAGGTTAGCTGAGCACCGTCAGAGCACAGGGAGAGGGAAGCCCAGCAGAAACAGAAAGAGGAGTCAAGACCGTTCTCCCGCAGCGTCCCTCCCAGCAACGGGCCTCTACTGACAAAAATTAACATCAACCAGCTGGCAATTGAGAAATCCACAAGGCAGGATGAAGAGGCACCCCTCTGCATCTCTCTAATGAGACCCTGAGTGTCTTGGGTCTGGGATCCTAGGAGTAGGATCGCCCCTTTGAGTACCAGAAACCCAGCTGAGAGCAGGACACAATAAGAACTCAATAGGTCAAATTACAAAGCTGTTTATACATTAGAGCACGTTAATAAATATCATTTACAGGCAGTGTAGATGTTGCAAGTGTCATCATTTTGAATATTTATAATCCCTGATAACCTTTTCTCCCTGTAATAACAAAGAAAGTCTTGAAAATCTGTTTGCAGGCCAGTAAAAAATAACTTTGACATCACACCCATGAATATAAGCAGGGAAAATTCAAACCAATGAGACCTGTTCATGTTTTATTTGCTGCACCATCTTTTACGAGGAGTTCAAAATATATCATGGAAGTAAATTGACTTCTACAGCATATCCATTCAGTATCTGGCCACCTGCTTAAATGCATAACTCAATCCTAAAACTCTGGACTTTGAATTTATTGAATAGTGACTTTTTCTCAGTGACTATCTTTTTAAAATGGTCATTTTCAGTCAACTTCACAGATCCTTTTATATCATTTTGTAAACCTTAGTCCAAAAAAGCCCCAAAGTGGGCTTCTCTGGTGGCGCAGTGGTTGAGAGTCTGCCTGCCGATGCAGGGGACACGGGTTCGTACCTCGGTCCGGGAAGATCCCACATGCCGCGGAGCGGCTGGGCCCGTGAACCATGGCCGCTGAGCCTGCGCGTCCGGAGACTGTGCTCCGCAACGGGAGAGGCCACAGCAGTGAGAGGCCTGCGTACCACAAAAAAAAAAAAAAAAAAAAAAAAAAAAAAGCCCCAAAGTATCACGTGTATAAAAGATGAACACATTTTGGTGAAGGTTTTGATTTTTAGTAAGCCAAGTATGTTTTCAAACTAACTACAAACTTAATGGTAGGATAATATCAATTATTATCTACACTTAGCTAAAACTTTTAAATTTAGATATACTGATCAATCTATAGCCTACATAAACAGCTTCTTTGGACAGAATGAAGTATCCTATGGATATACAGACTTGTAGTTAGTACTCCTGGTCATTTATTTCTAGAATATATTTCCTTATTGTCCCCAGGTTATGAACAGAAATATCATATAAGTAGGAAACATGTATTTATCCATATGTGAATCATTGAAATAAAAAGATTTCAGTCTTTTTCTGAGCCTATGCTTCTTCAAGGCCACACAAAAGAAATGGCATTGCAAACAAGTTTTTCATTCCTAAGTAGCAGTGTGGATAGTACAAGAGTCACTTGCCAGTAACTTTTTCAACAAGTATTTATGTTTGTGGTTCACGTGTGCCGGGACCTCTGCTCCTGCTGCAAACAAAGATCAGATAAACCAATGGAAGAAGATTTTAAGGATTCTGCTGCTCACCTGAGCTCCTTCTGGGGGTGGGAGACGACAGCCAAATATGGGTGGGACAGAAGAGCCACACTCTAGACAGTAGCGGGCAAAGGGGTCAGACGGGCGGGGCACAAGGCAGTGGGCACACCTGCAACAGAAGAGGGTCCTGACTGGCCATGTTCTGAGGAGTGCACACTGAGAAGTCAAGTGTCAATCTTGACAAGCATTCACACGTTTTTTTTGAATAAAATAAAACAGAAAGCAGAATACACTCAAAGTCTACGGAACAAGTTCAAGATGGGAGATGCTTGTCTAGTCATTTTATTACAAAGTGGCCGTACGGCTGGGACTGATGGTGCCCTTCACCTGAAGGCCAGGCCCATCTCACTTCCCGGCCGCGGCAGCAGTCTATCAGCGTCTTTGACCCCAATTCCCAAGTGGGGCCCCAGTCGTCCCATCACCTTGGATCTGGCGTGTGTGAGGGTGAGACGTGGGAATTCCAGGAATGCCCACGCTGCACTTTGCTGACTCCCCATCTGAGCACTGAGCTCAGCCTCAGCGAGAGGTCCTCTTACCTGGCACTCCGGAGTCACTGTCAGTCAGGCCCTGCCTTTGTCTTCACTCACCTGGGTGGAGTCCAAGGCTCTGCCCCAGCAACATCTGGCCCCATTTCCTAGGCAGCTGGGTCCCATCCTTCCGCCCTCACCCACCTACCTCCTTCTGGATATCAGCCAAAGTGAAAGGACTCCAGGAACTGGGCTCCCCTGTGAATAGCACTGCTGCTGCCAGGCATTTCCAGGCAGGTTGGGACCCCGATCCTGTGATCTATCTGAACTGCTCAGCATCTATGACGTTTGCATACTGTGCACTGGATGGCTTGGTTGCCTGCACCAGTCTCTACCATGGCCTCTCAACAATCACTAGCCTTTGTAGTTGAGTCCACTTGGGGAAAGGATAGTCTTTTCAACAATGGTGCTGGGCAAACCGGATAGTGACATGAAAAAGAATGAGGTTGGACTGATTGATACCTTATGCCATATACAAAAACTAATACAAAATGGACCAAAGACCTAAATGTAGGAGGTAAATTTATAAATCTCCCAGAAGGACACATAAGAAAAAAGCTTCATGACACTGGATTTGGCCATGATTTCTTGGATGTGATCCCAAAAGCACAGGCAACAAAAAAAATAGATAAATTGAACTTCATAAAAATTTGAATATCAAAAAATACTAGCAAGACTGAAAAGACAACCTATGGGAGAAAATATTTATCAATCATATATCTGATAAGGGATTAATATCCAAGGTATATAAAATATTCTTGCAACTAACAACAAAAAACAAACAACCCGAGCCATGGCCGCTGGGCCTGCGCGTCCGGAGCCTGTGCTCCGCAACGGGAGAAGCCACAACAGTGAGAGGCCCACGTACCGCAAAAAAACAAAACAAAACAAAAACAAACAAACAACCCAATTCAAAAATGGGCAAAGGACTTGAATAGACATTACTACAAAGAAGATGCCCAACATCACTTGCCATTAGGGAAATGCAAATCGAAACCACAATGAAATACTACTTTACACCCGTTAGGATGACTATTAGAAAAACAGAAAATAAGTATTGGTGAGGATGTGGAGAAATTGAAACCCTTGAACATTTCTGGTGAGAAAGTAAAGTATGCGGCTGCTGTGGAAAACAGTTTAGCAGTTCCTCAAAAAGTTACACCTAAAATTACCACATAATCCAAAAATTTCAGTTCTAGGTAAATACCTCAAAGAATTGAAAGTAGGGACTCAAAGAGATACTTGTACACCAATGTTTATAGCAGCATTATTCATAATAGTCAAAAGGTGGAAACAATTCAAATGTCTACCAACAGATGAATGGATAAATGAAATGCAGTATATATATATACAATGGAATGTTTTTTACCTTTAATATGGAATGAAATTCTGATACATGCTACAACATGGATGAACCTTGAAAATATTATGCTAGTGAAATAAGACACAAAAGGTTAAATATTGTCTGATTCCACTTACATGAGGTTACTAGAACAGGCAAATTCATAGAAACAGAAAATATAACAGAGATTACCAGGTGCTGGAGGGATAGGGGGATGGGGAGTCATTGTTTAATGGGCGCTGAGTTTTGTTTGGGATGATGAAAAAGTTCTGGAAATGGAGGGTGGTGATGGTGGCCCAACACAGTGAATGTACTTAACGCACTGAATTGTACACTTAAACATTGCTAAAATGGTAAATTTTATTTATGTATATTTTACCACAATAGAAGTATAAAGGACTGTAAAAAAATAACTGATTATGTCAAATAAAAGTAATAATGTATTGTGGGGTTCATAATATTTGTAGAAGTAAAATAAATGACCACAAGAGCACAAAGGCTATAGTTATCCAGTTACTGGAAGTATACTGTCATAAGGTTCCTAGGCTATAAATGAAGTGGCATGATACTACTTGAAGACAGACTGTAATAAGTTAAAAATGTGTGCTATAAAGCCTAAAGCAAGCACTAAGAAGAAAACTTGTAGCTAATAAGTCAACAAAGGATAGAAAATAAAATAAAATCATAAAACATACCCAATTAATCCAAAGGGAAGCCAAAAAAAGGGGGGGGCAACAAAGAATAGATAAGACAAACAGAAAACAAATAGCATGACAGCTGACAAATTCAAACATATCAATAATCAGAATAAATATAAATACTCTCAACAGCCCAATTAAAGTGCAGAGATTGTTAGATTTTTTAAAAGCAAGACCTGATTATATATGCTGCCTAAAAGAAACCAACTTTAAATAGAGAAACACGAATAGATTAAAAATAAAAGGATGAAAAAAGATACATCATGCAAATACTAATCAAAAGAAAGCAGTAATGGCTATTTTAATATCAGACAAATTTGATTTCTGAGCAAAAAATATTATCAGGGTTAAAAAAGGTTATTTCGGGGGGGAGGAGGGATAAATTGGGAGATTGGGATTGACATATACGGACTACTATTATTTAAAATATATACCTAATAAGAACCTACTGTATAGCACAGGGAACTCTACTCAATACTCTGTAATGACCTGTATGGGAATAGAATCCAAAAACGAGTGGATATATGTATATGTATCACTGATTCACTTTGCTGTACAGCAGAAACTAACAAAACATTGTAAATCAACTCCACTCCAATAAAAATTAATTTTTTTAAAAAAAGCTATTCTGTAACGATAAAGGGGTCAATTCAGCAATAGGACATAAGATTCCAAGAGGTTTATATATTTAATAATAGAGCTTCAAAGTACATAAAGCAAGAGCCGATAGAAATACAAGGACAAGTAGACAAATTCATAATTATAGTCACAGATTCAGCATAATTTTCTCAATAATTGATAAAACAATAGACAAAATCAGCAAAGATAGAGAAGACTTAAATAACACAACATTGTATTAGTTTCAGGGGTACAACATAGTGATTCAGGAATTGTATATACTGCAAAATGATCGCCACAATGGCTAGTTAACATCCATCACCATACATAGTTACAGAATGTTTTTTCTTGTGTTGAGAACTTCTTAGATTTACTCTCTTAGCAGCTTTCAAATATGCAACACGGTATCATTAACTATCGTCACCATGCTGTACGTTACATCCCCAGGACTTATTTATTTTACAACTGAAAGTGTGTGCCTTTTGGCCACCTTCACCTATTTCACCCACCCTCCCAACCCCCAGGGAGATGCAAATTAAAACCACAACTACCACCTCATTAGAATGGCCAAAAATAAAAATAAAAGTGTTAGTGAAAATGTAGGGAGACTGGAACTCTCATACATCATACACTACTGGTGGGAATGTAGAATGGTACAACCTCTTAGGAAAACAGTTGGACAGTTTTCTTAAAAAGTTAAACATGGGCCTCCCTGGTGGCGCAAGTGGTTGAGAGTCCGCCTGCCGATGCAGGGGATACGGGTTCGTGCCCCGGTCTGGGAGGATCCCATATGCCGCGGAGCGGCTGGGCCCGTGAGCCATGGCCGCTGAGCCTGCGCGTCCGGAGCCTGTGCTCCGCGACGGGGGAGGCCACAACAGTGAGAGGCCCGCATACCGCAAAAAAAAAAAAAAAAAAAAAAAGTTAAACATATGCCTACCATATGACCCAGCCATTCCACTCCTAGCTATTTACTTAAGGGAAATGAAAGTATATACGCACAGGACAACTTGTATACATGTGTTCATAGCAGCTTTATCTGTAACGGCCCAAAACTGAAAACAACCTAGATGTACATCAATAGGAAATAGGATAAACAAACTGTGATGTATCTGTACAATGGAATACTACTCAGCATTAAAAAGAAATAAACATCTGATGCATGCAACAACATGGGTGAACCTCAAAGTAATTAGGTGGAGTGAAAGAAGCCTGGCAAAGGAGTAAATACCGAATCATTCCATTTATATACAGAATCAAATGCAAACTAAGCTGCTGGAGATGGGGAGGGACACGTATGAGGATTTCAAAAGGGTGCGATGTAGGACATTTTTGAAGGTGACGGATTTGTTCATTTTCTTGATTGTGGTGACAGTTTCAAGATTATATGTATATGTCAATTGTACTCTTTAAGTGCAGCTTATTGTATGTCATTTGAACCTTTAAATATTGTAAAAATTTAATAAAAAACAGTTGGGGCAAACACCACTGTTATGTCCCATCCTCAAATTCTTTTTGACCATACTGTGTCTTAGCAGGACTTAAGAAACAGTAAAGAGAATGCAATACTTACTTGAGAAAGTCTGTCTCCCTTTGAATCCTCATGATCTCTGTGCTTGTCAAACTCTTCTGGCCAGTTATATGTGCAAAGCCAGGGAACTAAAATTAAGAATATGTATAAAATCATGCTACAGTACAGTAAAATTACATTAAGAGTTCATTTCAGTGCTTTGTCCTACCATATCCAGCAGCCATCTTTTAAAAACCATGATGGAGAAAGTCTTAAGTAATGATGAATTGTTAAGTAATAATTTTAATTTAAAAATTAAAGTGATGTTCATCATCAGACACATATATTTCATTAAAAACAAGAGTTTACAAGAAAAGAGATCTGAATTACCATCAGACAGACCAGATTTCAGAATTTAGAAACCCAAGTAAGCATCCATATTTCTCAAAGATTAAATCCCTAGGAAAAGGACTCACCTGAGAGAACAGTCATCTGCTGTTATCCAGAACCAGTTAACTCACTTAGATATATTTTAATGTGAGCATCCTCTTTGTACCAGGCACTGTATTTGATGCAGGGTTGGGGGACAAAGATAAACATTACATAGTCCCTGCCCTCAAGGAGCTGAACTGGTGTGCATACAAAGTACTGAAACACATGGGCTCAGTGTCATAACACATCTGTGTTGAGTCCCACGAGAACCTGGGGAGGTTACGATCCCATTCACCTGTTCGGGGAGAAGGGCTCCCCAGGGCTGTAATGTCTGAGCTGGGCCTAGGGAAGTAAAGAACAGTTTGTTAAGCAGCCAGAAGGACAAAGGGAATTCCAAGTAGAGGAAACGCACGTGTGAAGACACAGGCAGGGCAGTGATGGCCCATCCTGCTTGTCGGATATGGTCCAGGGGTCAGAGTGGCAGGCGAAGGGAACAGAAAGGATGGCTGAGGGAGAGAAGCTAACACTTATGGAGGGTCTGAGAGTAGGAAAACGTGCCTGGCACATTTCACAGTGACCTCCTAAGGTCAATCGGCAACATTATCCCCATTTTATTTTATTTTTGTAACATTTTCTTCTGATATAATTTCCAACATAGAGAAAAGGCGCAGGGATAGTACAACTAACTCCTTTGTTCGTGTTGACATCTTGCCCCAGGTGCTCCATTCTCTCTCGGAAGCATGAGAATAACCTGCAGTCATGACTCCCCTCCTCCCCCCCACAAACACTACAGCATTTCCCAAGAACAGGGGCGTCCTCCTACACAACAGTGCAAACATCAAAACCAGAAGAGTCAGCGGGGATACAATACTAGCATCTAATCCACATATCTTTGTTCACATTCCGTTAGTCGAGCCGGCAATGGCCTTCCCAGCTATAATTTCCTCCTGAACTGGGGTCCAGTCCAGTATCACGCTTTGCTCTTAGTGGTCATGTCTTTTCTGTCTCCCTTAATCTGGACTCTCTCCTGAAGCCAGCACGCCTAGAGCCTGTGCTCCGCAACAAGAGAAGCCACTGCAATGAGAAGCCCACGCACCGCAACCAAGAGTAGCCTCCACTAGCCGCAAGTAGAGAAAGCCCGCGTGCAGCAAAGAAGATCCAACGCAGCCAAAAATAAATAAATAAATTTATTTAAAAAAAAAGAAATAGAAGTGTCTTTAAAAAAATTTAATTTGATTGTTAAAATGTTAACTTCTATTATAACACAGAAAGGTACAGGTGTGGGTTTCTCTTGCAAATTCCTCAGATGTAGCAGCGCTGAGCCTGCTGGCCTTCTCGCCAGTGGCCAGCTGGGCTTTCACTCCACGTATGGGTTCCAGAGAACCCACAGCTCTGGGCCCTGACACTAAAGCCAGGCGTCAGCTGTCACCTACCTTCTGCCCAGGCTGTAACGCACGGCTACTTGGCTGCCTCGCCCCGATGGTGACCTCACCCCTGATGGCGCCCCCTGGCGCCCCCCCCCCCCCCCCCCCCCCGGCCAGAGGCTCGGCTCAGAGACACCTGTCTCCCTGGTGACTGACCTGTTGTAACAACCGCCAGCATCCTTAACGCTGATGTTTGCTGAAGTAAGCTTCAGTTAGGACTGAGCTAGAATATTGAGAAGAATCTCTTACCGTATGAAGAAAAAGAGTGGAAGATAAAAGTTTTGTGGTCCTTTTTTGGCCTCCTTTGTCCTATGAACTCTAGTCAAATTCCCCAAATGTGTCCCCATGTTCCTATTTTTTGGGAAATCTGAATCTTGGGATCTTTATTCTATCTTTTCCTTGGAAACAACTCTTAAATTACTAGGTGGGCAAGGAAATCCAAATACTCATGCACAAAGGAAGTAATTCTTTCTAGACACATGACAGAGAATTATGGACACATAAGACTTTTTCTGAAAATAATTATGAATATGTTTTGTCATATACCATTCATCCTTCAAAATGATGTTGTTTCATCTCAAAAGCGGTATTCTTCTTTGGGCTACAGTGGCAAGCACTGTTCGTAGGAGTCGTGTGTGCTCAGCAGTCCATTTGGAAACCAGGTCAGCATTCTTCCCAGAAGACTGGGAAGGGCAATCTTCTATTGCAGGCATGGCTATCTTTTTGTTTAGTGGGGTTTACAGGCGGGCCTTATGAGGTCTGTGGTCCTCTGGCCTGGGCTTTGGGGTCCTCCAGAAAATACAGTGGGTGGGCAGATGAAAGAACCCAGGAGGTCAGGCTGAGTTATACCGCAGCACTGGAGACTGGAAAGGAAGGAAGGAGGTGGACCTCAGGATCAGGATAATTGGTCTTCCAGGCCAGTGATCTGGTGATTCTCAGATTGGGTTGACATCGGTCATCCACAGCCTCCAACGCAGGCTTATGGACTTAGACTCCCTAGGAGCACTGCAAGAGCAGGTAGCTGGCAATCTGTCTACATACTTAAAACTCCCCCCAGGTGGCTGTGACGGGCAGCCAGGTTTGGGACTCCTGCTTCTGACCTCCCTCATACTTGATGATTAGTGCGAGCAGCCTTGAATCATGGGCACACAAGAAGCAGTTGTGGTTGGATAGAAAATGTGACTCCAGGAAGGCTCTACCTGGCGCTCAGAATTGGAGGAAGAGAGCAAGGTGTCCTGGGGCCAAAGAGCCCATGCTCCACAACAAGAGAAGTCACCGCAATGAGAAAATCAGGCACTGCAACGAAGAGTAGCCCCTGCTCGCCTCAAGTAGAGAAAGCCCGCGCGCAGCAACAAAGACGCAACGCAGCCAAAAATAAATTAATTCATTCATTAAAAAAAAAACCCAAAAACACAATAGGCATTTAGTACCCTAAAGATTGTCTTTAGAAGTTACCTGGGGCTGCTGGGTGGCTGGTCGAGAGCCTGATTCTTCACGGAAAGCTGGGGGTTCCCGTGGGCTTTCTGAGAACCGAAGATCTTTCAAAGTTTTAGGGTCAGTTCTTTCACCCACGTCTACGATTATATCAAAAACGTCATTCTGTGAATATCTATAATTATATATGCATTCATGCAACTGTGTCTTCATAGTTAGGAACCTTTTAATAAGGGACTACTGTTGTCACATTCTTTCTCTAAAGTAGAATTATACAAAGAAGCTCCCACTCGGTTAAATTAATAGCAATAAAGAAAAGAATTAACCCAGACTGAGAAAATTAAAATCTGCCCTGCAACATTCCACAACATTCCACACCAGGCTGGGAAAATGGATAAATCCAGTTGCAAGGTTAGCAGGAAACATCATGTGTCCCAAGGACACACTGCAGCTGTAACATGTCGTAACAGCCCCCACTTTGAGTGACTACTGTTTCTTACTTGCCAAGAAACCTTGTTCGCTAAAATCAGATTATCAGAAATTTTGCTGTTTGAAATCTTATCAGTAAGAATGAAACATCCAACTCTTGCCTGGAGGACCCAAGTCACTTTGACATAGAGAGGCAGCTTCAATTTCCAACCCTGGTACAGAGCTTCAGAGAAAGGTTTCTGAACACAACATTCCACATTTATCTTTGTTGTTTCCAAGGTAACAGAACCCTGGTCCCCTTCTCGGATCCATACCTCATACCTCATGGTGACCATTTCACACCGAGCCCTGCTTTGCTTGAGCCTATCAAAACTCTTCTTTCATTTAAATTTCATCCAAACTCCACCCTTCCCCCTATAACTGTTATCTGTGCTTTGGTTGATGAGATCCCATGGTTCCTCTGGTGTGTGGTCTCCCACGTTGCAATGAATCGATAAATCTGACTCTGCTGGACAGCTGGACTATCCCTCATGGTCTTAAGCTGTTGGCTAGGACAGCATTAAAAGTCAAATTATAGCTTACTTTATTGTTCCAGTGTTTCTCATCCAACCCTTCTGCAGACAAGAACACAAGCACTGAACCTGTTTGGTGGTTTAGAATATTAAATCTTATCTTCGTCCTGTCACGTCATACCTGGAAACTTTCCAAGGTTAACATTCCAACCCAGTTTATTTTCAACATTCTTATATTTCTTCTTCCCTTTTGATTCAACAAATCCATTTTTCAGTTCCTAGGAGGGAAGAGATTGCATATCAATCCCTTGATCCTGCCCATTTAGATATGAAAATTAAAAGTTCCATGGTAGAGACAGTGACATAGCCTGCACTTCTCACTGGAAAGGGTTTACAGTCGTTTTCACAAAGTGACCTCTGTCTCACCTTTCCCTGGAAACACACAGCTTTGAACCTGGGCTGCTTGGTGGGCAGCATGGGCAGCGTGTCTGCTTGGGAAGCCCCACCAGTTTGAGTGGCCAAGACCGGAAGCAGGTGGCAGCATATACAGGCAGGATGTCACCATCATGGGAGTCAGAGTAATAACAGAGGGACCACCAGACCCAGGGGGCAAAGACAGGTTGGGGTCAGGCCAAGACAGTACTTCTGTCCACTACCTGCCCACACACGGCCCTGAAACATAAACACGCTTCTCTCTGGACTTCCTTCTCCTTGGGCTCAGTCCCTCGTGCTTGGTTGAAGCCTGAGCACCTGCTGCTACACGTGGGTTCAGCCCCTGCCCAGTGTAGACCCCTGACTACACGTGGGCCCCACACGACACCTGTACCCACTGCTCTGCTTCCACAGCCTCCTCTCTGGCTTCTGGTCAATCATTAGACTGAAGGGACTCCCAAAAAGCTTCCCGTCACCCCCAGCGAGACCTCCATGACTGAGACTTTTTGGTTGGTTGCCTTGCCATGGGCTGGCGCATCCTCTGACCCTGGGATCTATCTCACTGATGCCCAGAACCCAAACGTCCTTTCAAGACATGTCTAGTTCATTCTCCAAAGAGATGAGGCTTTGCAGCTATTTGGCAATGAAGGTTTCAACATAACTGAAGGCCATGCCCACTGAGGGCTTCTACTAGTCTGATGCATCTAGTCAACAAATATACACCCTCTGCCCTCTCCTGCCTGCCCCCGTGCAAGATGCTGAGTATGGCAGACATGCTCTCTACACCTGGGAGCCTACAGTGCATGGGGGAGACAGATAGGGAGCAAAGTATTCACAGCATCAAAGCATTTTATAAAAGGAGAAGACCTGGTGCTAGGGGAGCAGAGATGGAGCACCGACGCCCAGTTTAGTTTGGCTGGAATATAAACAGGGGAGTCACAAGGCAAAGAATGACTGAGGACAGAAACTGCTTCTTAGGATGCCAGGCTAAAGGGTCCTGCTTTCTTTGACAGGTAAGGACACAGGATGCTTGCTAGGAATCTCCAATGGGCAGGGTGGGGGAGGAACTGGCCAAAGGGTGGGAAATCAGCAAAGATACTTTGCAATGGTTGATACTGACTCCAACGATAAGGACCTGAAAATGGGCAGAATGACTGTGGTGGTAAAGGAAGGGGAAGACGCGACCACTGAGAATGGGAGCTGAGAATGCAGTGAGGCTCCGAATGCCTTAGAGCGTCATTACGTACCTGCTCTGGAGGGTCTTTGAGAACATTTTCCACATCGTCTTTTGAAGGGACTGTATCTGGCAGTACATAGTCCACCTGAAACACCTTTGTTACCATGGCACTCTGTCTGCAGTCTCTGAACATTATTCAGAACAGAAAAGGTCTGCGTGTTACACAAAGATTCAAAGACAAGGTGCCTGGCAATTAAGATGACTCCATAAAGTCCCTTAGTCTAGAGACTAAATTTATTGCATTTTAAATTTGGAGAAACCAAAATACAGCTTCTATAATCTTTCCCTCCCTTATTCTTATTCGGGATATCTCTTGCTATGTAACAAACCACCCCAAAACATAATGTCTTAAAACACAAAACTGTGGGTTCGCCATTTGTGCTCCCGGTTGCCATCCCTCGTGTGGCGGCTGCAGTCAGGTGTCAGCAGGAGTCGATTCAAAGACCAACTCAGCCGGAGGTCCAAAATGATCTCTCCCCTCATGTTCCAAGCCTGGCCTGGGCTGGCCATTCAGCTCTCTCCTTCCCTCTCTGTCCATCTCCCTCTGCAGGTGGTGAACTTGGGCTTCCGCACAGTATGGAAGTGTCAGGGAGGTCAGACTCCCTACACGGTGGCTGGCTTCCCCCAGCATTTACGTTCCGAGAGACCAGAGCAGACACTGCGACACTTCTTGTGGTCTGGCCTTAGCGTCATGTCTGGTGCGTTATCTTGGTCAAAAGTAAGTCACAGGACCAGCCCAGGTCCAAGCGGAGGGGCTGCCCTGGGAGGCGTGGTTCACGGGGGGGCCATTCTGGGGGACCATCTATCGCACTCACCATAAAGATGTCATACGTTAAGTCTCAAACTATTCCAAAATGAAGAATGGGGTTACCTATGTATCATTCATTCCATATGAGTCATGGGGATTTTCCGTACCCCAGTTGTGCGTAGCACTATATAGGCTGCCCTGGGAGATTTGAACTGTTATTCCTCAAATACCAGCAAGTTCTCAATTTATTCATAATATTTCACAATGAATCTTGTTCCTCTGGGAAGCAATAGGAGTCCACTGAGAAAGCAATGCAGAGGGCCCAGAACTGAATTCTGGCAGTGATTTCATCTCAGAACCAGAAGCTCATCTATACTTTTTAGTTTTTAAAAGTTTTATTGAGGTATAATATACATCACATAAAATTCACCTGTTCTAAGTATATAATTTGATGATATTTCATAAATTTACACAATTGTGCAACCCCCACCGCAGTCCAGTTTTAGAACGCTCCATCACCAAAAAATTCCCTTGTGCCTGTTTGTAGTCATTCCTTGCTTCCACCTCCTACTCCAGGCAACCACTGATCTGCTTCCCGTCTCCATAGTTTTGCCTTTTCTAGAAATTTAAAATAAATGTCATCATACAAATATAGTCTTACATATCTGGCTGCTTTCAGTCATCCTTTTTTTTTTTTTTTGAGGTTCACCCATGTAGTTGCATGTATCAATAGTTCATTCATCTTTATTCTTGAGTAGTATTCCATTTTATGGATGTACCATAGTTTGTTTATCCATTGCCAAGTAGACAGTCATTTGGATTTTTTCCAATGTTTGGATTATTATAAATAATGCTGCTCTGAGCATTCACATATAATTCTTTGTAGTATAAGCCCTGGAGGTTGTATTTTCTCTTGTTTGTAACAAACAAGTGCCTGACTTAAGCTTTGCTTGCTGAGGCATCCACTTCAAAGGCGTCGATCTTGAGAAGACACACTGCCGACCATAGGACTAGATAAAGATCCAGGCCACCTCCCCCCACAGAGGCTCCTTTATCTTAGAGATCTTGGTTGGTTTCAATGACTGACCAATTGGGTTGCTTGTTTTTTCTCTTCCTGCTTTAAATTCTCACTCTTACGTTCAAAATTCACCAATAGTGAGCCCATGGAACCCTAGTCCCCTCCCTCAACCCCAATAAAAGCAGAACCTCTGGCTTGTGATTTCTCCCTTCCTCACTCCCTCCCTCCATCCCCATCTCTCCCTCTGTCTCTCTCTCTCTCTCTGCCTGTGACCTCACTATGTGCCACGTAATTTCCAGGACTTGTAAGTCATAAACCTCATCTCTTTCAAATCTTCCTGATGATTATTGCTAAGGGCCTCTTGCAATCATAATAAGAACAAGGCCCGGTCCGGCCACATGTGTGGATAGATACACATGAGCAGAATTTCTGGGTCATATGGTCAGTGGGTTTAACTTTTTGGTTGTTCCATCTTACATTCCCACCGGCATCATCTGAGGGTTCCGGTTTCTCCACACACTCGCCAACACTTGATATTGTCGGCCTTTTTTGATCACCTGTACTCTTGAATATGTTCTCTGTAGGTATTTGTGTCCCTAATGTATTAGGATGCAGGCTTGGCTGTTGTAACACAGAACCAAAACAACAGTGGCTTAAACAAGAGGGCAGCAACGGGCTGTAATCCACCCAGAGCTGTGCAGAGGAGCCACGGTGTCAGGGTCTGGGATCAAGTTTCCACCGTGTTGCTCCACCATACCTAGGACATTGCATGTGTCCTCTGACCTAATGTGGCTGCCCACCACAGCCACATTCCAGCCAGCAGGAACCACAGGCCACCTCTTCCTTTAGGGTACAATCCAGAAGTTGCCATATCACTTCCACGTGCATCCACTGGCTACACCTGGTGACGTGGCTCCAGCTAGTTTCAAGGAGGACTGGGAAATATCTTTCTTCTAGGAAACACATGTCTGGCTAAAAATCATGGGCCCTATGATTCTTGAAGAAGAGAAACATAGACATTGGGAAGAGTCAGCAGCCCCTGCCACATCATGGTGACCACACTTTGGTGTATTTGTTTGATATGTTTAACTCTGGCTCCCACTAATTTGCACTGAAAGCTCACAGCTGGAACACAGGTGATTCTGTTTGATTGGCCCAGGAACTTAATACTGCTTACTTCGCCAGCTGCCTTCTTTCTCTGGTGTTTCTTTGTCTGCTTTGCTCATTGATTTTCATATTGGCCTTTGATTTAGTTTATCTGTTTCATTATCATTTCTTTTGCAATTTCTCAGATTTCTTACATGTTGGTTTTTTTTTTTTTTTTTTTTTTTTTTTTTTTGCATTACGTGGGCTTCTCACTGCTGTGGCCTCTCCCGTTGCGGAGCACAAGCTCTGGACATGCAGGCCCAGCAGCCATGGCTCACGGGCCTAGCCGCTCCGCGGCATGTGGGATCCTCCCAGACCGGGGCACGAACCCGTGTCCCCTGCATCGGCAGGCGGACTCTCAACCACTGCGCCACCAGGGAAGCCCCATGTTGGTTTTTTATATTTCTTAAAATTCTTGAAGCTTCAAATAAATATGTGTCCCCAAATGCTTAAAATTCTTTAAGTAAACATTCAGAAATGAATATACATCAGTTCCAAAATAGTTGAGAAATGTTTAACACTAAGCAATGCAGAGGTTGTAAGCCACATTTTTAGAAGGAGAAAAAAATTCTCAGAAATACACAATTGATCTAAATGGTCACTACCTATCAGTGAGTGACAATATTTAAGAAATAACATGATCAGTGGGTACTTGCATGTTCACTGGTTGGAGTGACTTATGGGTGGCTAAACTTTGGGGAAGCATGTGTTTTGTTTTGTATTTAATAACAAAACCAAATTTACAGATGCAGATATGTGGATGCAGATAGAGACAGTCTTTTAGATGAACTGCCTGCTTAACTCATTCACCTCAACATCCATCTCATCTGAATGCTCATCTTTGGCCCATGGTCTGTCATCCAAGATACAGTTGTCCTCCTAGTTAGACACTTCCTGGACCTCACAAACATCTCCATCCAGGGACCATTCAAATCCTGGCGAATGGCCAGCCTTCCTGAATGTGCACATACCAGCCCCATTACTCTGAGCAGAAGCCTGGTTCCCACCCACTTGCTCTACCCCTTTTAAGGTCTAGGTTGTCTCCCCACCATAGCTAGCCCTTTCGTTGGGGACCCAGCCAGGGCTCCAACCCATAGACCTTGTCACCAAGAAACCAGCTCAGACTGCCCGCTAGGTGGAAGGATTTTCTGATGGTAAACCGAAAAAGGCTTAGGTTTTCGGGTTGGAGCTAGGAATTCTACTCAGAGCCCAAATCTCATTTGAACACACATAAATTTTTGCTAGGATTGGAATCAGATGCCATAAATATGTATCTTTAGGAATACCAACATAAGGTACACTAGACATAAAAAAAGTTACTCTTAGCTCTATTCCTGTAAAGATTATTATCCTCTCCATAAAACACCATAATTACTTGAATGATTGCAAGGGAGTGAAAAAAAACTGGATGTGGAAGAATTCTGCAACTTGTCCAGGCCAGGTTTTCTCAACCTATTGGAAATTATTGATATTTGGGGCTGGGTAATCGCTGCTGTGGGGCTGTCCTGTGCACTGTAAAATGCTCAGCGGCATCTTTGGCCTCCACCCACCAGATGCACCAGATGCCACTAACACACTCCCGTTTCCAGCAGGACGACCAAAATGTTTCCCCACGTTGATAAATGCCCCCTTTGGAGCAAAATTATGCCCAACTGAGAACCTCTGGTTTAGGAACATGAAGGGGTTGAATAGAAACCGCTTATTCACCCAGGCATGAACTTTTCAAATAGGAGGCTGACCTTCTGAGGTGGGTCACATGACAGCAATCTGTTAGCCCTTCATTAAGAATTTGAAAGACAATAACTACAGCTGCCGCCTCCCTGATCCCAAGTGTATCACCTCTGCCCTTCACAATGGCTTCCAAGGGCGTCCTGTTAACCTCATGTGACAAAGGAAGAAACTGAGATGCCAAAGGCCACATAACTTAGCCAAGGTCACACGAAGAGGAGGCAATAGAACTGGGATTAAAATCCAGCTCTGCAGATCAACAAACTCTATCCTCTTTCCCACACTCCAAGCAGCGTCTTCTTGCTTTTGTCGCTGCCTCTGGAGGTGGCATTTGGATCTGTCATCCACGCAAACACAAGGTTTTACGTCCAGGGGTGGTAGATAGATGCCTGTGAGATGCCCTGGTAGCCTGTGGATACGTTTACTTTATTAATCATGACTGCCAAACGGGGAAGTCCCTCTTGGTTCTGCTGAAGGAAAACGATTGTTCTCAGGGGACTCTGACTCCCTACCTACCTTCAGTTACCTACCTTC
Source organism: Mesoplodon densirostris (assembly GCF_025265405.1). Taxonomy (NCBI): domain Eukaryota; kingdom Metazoa; phylum Chordata; class Mammalia; order Artiodactyla; family Ziphiidae; genus Mesoplodon; species Mesoplodon densirostris. The sequence goes on from NC_082676.1 coordinate 68,445,780, forward strand.
AGTTGAAGCAGCTTTTACCTCAGCCAGGCTTGATTTTTCTTGGCCACCATATAAGGTCATTGACAGAAAAAGGAGAACCACGCAAGTTCATTGCCAAAACACTACAAAATGATGATATCAGAGACAGGAAGCTCTTGACCACAAAGGAGGATTTTAAAGAATCAAGGCAGATGTCAGAAAGTTTGCAGACCCTGGATTAGACCATCAATACGCAGACCATCAAACCTGAAACCCTCTCCCTTTGCTGAGATGTTCCCGAGTCCCTGGCCCCTCCTGTCCACCTGTGTTCCTTACCAGACCATTCTCTGATGTGAAAGTCATAGACATATATATGGGGACATGAAAGTACATGTATGGCAAAGCACTTATTCATTTCCTTTCAAGAACTATTTTATCACAAATGGATACAAGCACTAATTTTCTGCCTCGAACACTCAAAAATTTTTTGCATAGATACTTTCCCTAAGCTGAGCACATCTGAAATACTAACAGTTTTTCAGAGCAGACACTTAGTGGGCACAGGGCAAGATGGTGAGAGGCATTAACAATGCCCTTATTTTTCAGACTCTTTTGGAAGCTTTATTAACTCCTTTGAATTACATAGTCATTAACTACTACTTCACTTTATGACCACCTGCAGCTTATAAAGGGGCCTGCCTTGCAGCATTGGGCGCCAGAGTAATTAGCTTATTAATTTTTAATAATTGAGATGACTTGTTTCAATAGAAATGGTTTGGCAAGTGGGAAAAGACACAGATTCCAATCTTTAGTAAAGAATAATAATGTGTAAGGAGGTTGTTTTGTTTTATTTTTATTTTATTATTAAAAAAATTTTTTTAATGCCTAAGCAATCATCTTTGGTGTAGAACTTGTAGCTCTTGTCAAAAAGCCACGCAGTAGTTTAGCCAGCAGGGGGAACCTGGAGTCTCCTTTAAATTAACTGGGCCAGCCAGGTATTGGTTTGGGGCTTAAAAGTCTTCCAAAAATGTGGCCAAACCTGTCTTGCTGCACAAAATAATTCTTCTATCACAGACACACAAATCTGCAAAGCATTTGAGGGTTTTCTTCTCTACAACCCACAGTGAAGTTTACCAAATTAAGTGCTGTTTCTATATTTGAAAATGAAAAAAAAAAATCATTGACTAGGAAAGAAAGGACAAAGAAAAGAGTGAAGTAGCTAATGTTTAACAAACTGAAATGACAGTAGCTTTGAAGGCCAATAAAGTCAATACAAAATCAGAGAGAGAACCACAGTGGTCGTAGGCCACGTCCTGGGAAATAAAAGAACCATTCACTAAAAACAGAATTCTCCTCAGAGCCAGGTGAATCTCTTCGGAGGTCCCAAACCCTGAAAAGGCTCTTCCTTCCCAAAATCCCAATGTGGATTTCAAACTAAAAACAGTATTAATATACATAGCACTTCACTGAGCTGTACCCTTATGATTTGTGTACTTTACAGCATAACTCAACAGAGGACAAACAAAACACAAAAGTTACAGATATGTGCTGAAATTAAGATAACTTTTTCTTTAGTGTACTTCTAATCCAGAACTGATTCTCATTGAAATTAATAAAATTAAAACATAATAAATACAAATTATCTTAATCATTATGCTCTTAACTTACTTAGACACTGCGATAGCTTTAACTTGTATTTTTCCATCAGGCAGAGTAATAGGCTTTGTATACTTCAATGTAGTGTTTTCACCATAACCAATTTTCTTTAGGAATTCAGGTTTGCTGCCATCCAGGGTATAATATATGTTGACATCTGGGGTGTCTGAAAAACCCAAAAGAGGATATCTGGAATTAACATTAAAGTAGCAAGTCCCTGAATAACACCTATGGGTCAGCTATTTAATGAGTTTTTTTTAATGTACTGCAGAAATGGATAACAATAACTAACAATAATTGAGTTCTTTGTGCCAGGCACTGTGCTTTACATGAATTAGCTAACTTTATCAGTACAACCTTATGAGATAGGTCCTATTTTATACCCACATTATAGATGAGGAAACTGAGTCCCAGAGAGGTTAAGAAACTTGTTAAATAACAGCAGAGTTGTGGTTTGACTTACGGGAGGTTGGATCCATAGGCCATGCTCTTGAACCACTATGGTATTTTGCCTCCCCAATAGAGCAATGATACAAATCAAGCAGGGGTGAATTTTAAAACTACAATGCCTACTTAGAAAGCAGAAGCTAATTTTTCATTCTTGGAGCATTGCTTAAGAAATGCTTTTCTTATATTTTATTTGGACTAGGTAAATGATTCCTACACTTCTTAGAACATTTGTAAAGGTAAAAAATTCATATGATCCAAGATTCAAAAGGTCAAAAAGGGATATACAATGAAAACTCTCCCTCCCACCCCTGAAATAAGTTGCCCAAAGGCAACCAATAATATCAAGTATCCTTCCAAAAATAGTTTACATCCATACAAGCATATATGTACATACTTTTCCGCCCTCTCTTTATATACAAATGGTGGCTTATCATACCCTGTTCTACACATTTCTCTTTTCATTTAACAATCTGTCTTGGATATTGCCCTATATTGGTACATAAAAGCATCCCCATTCTTCATTACGGCTGCACTGTATTCTGTCTTTCTATGGATGAATCATTGGCAAACAGCCAATCCCTACAGATGAACATCTAAACTGTCTTCTTTCCTTTTCTTCCTTTCTTTTTCTTTTTCTTTTGCTATTACAAGCACTGTAATGAATAACCCTATAAAGAGTTCTTTTTATAAGTACATCTGTAAAATGTGTAGAACTAGTACTGTTGAGTCAAAAGCTATGGGCACTTGTAATTTTGGTTAACGGTGCCAAACTTCCCAGCACAGACAGTGAAACAATTCACACTGCTATCAGCAAGGCACGGAAGTGCGTGTTTACCCACAATCTCAGCCATATTGTATGTGACCATTTTTTCTTTTCTTTTTGCCAATATTTCTTTTATATTTTCCTAGGTTAAAAAAAAAGTATCTCATAGTTTTAACTCACATTTCTTACATTTTGAGTAAGATTCACTCATTCATTCAACAAATATTTACCAAGTACCTATTACATGCCAGACACTGTTCCAGGCACTGGGGATACACCAGTGACCAAAGTCCCCGCTGTCATAGAGCTTCCGTTTTAGGAAAAACACACAAGCAGTAAACAAACAAAATATTACATATAATCTGTTAAGTGGTGATTAAATGCAAGGGAGTAAAACAAAGCAGGGGACAAGGTCTGCTCAGCAAGCTGGTGAAGGGGTGAGTAGAAGCATTTTCTCATATGTTTAAAAGGTATTTGTATTTCCTTTCCTATAAAATGTTCTTTCACATCCTTTGTCCATTTTTCTATTGGGTTATTATTATTTTTGTCATTGAATTGTAGAATCTTTTATTTATTAGACATTTTAAATATTAGATAATTTGGATATCCTGTCATCATTTGTCAATAATCACCCAACTTCTCCTGAGGGTTATGGGCACATATACTAAGATTTGTATTTTGGTTTAAGAATTTTTGAAAATAATATTGGCTTTTAAGATAAAGGGAGACACAGTATAAAGTAATATATTCTTAGTTGGAACTCTTAGTCTAGGAAGCCCAGGTGTCACACCATCAATACAGTTAAATAGTTTGTATGCACATTAGTTATTAAAATACATAACTGGAGTCTCAGAGTCTGTTTTTTTAAATCGAAGTATAATTTATTTATGATATTGTATTAGTTTCAAATATATAGCAAAGTGATTCAGTTATACATATGTATACTATATTTTTCTTTTTCAGATTCATTTCCATTATAGACTATTACAAGATATTGAGTATAGTTCCCTGTGCTATATAGTAGGTCCTTCTTGTTTATCTATTTTATATATAGTAGTATGTATACGTTAATCCCAAACTCCTAATTTATCTCCCTCGCTCCTGCTATCCCCTTTGGTAACCATAAGTTTGTTTTCTATGTCTGTGTGTCTATTTGTTTTGTAAATAAGTTCATCTGTATCACTTTTTTTAGATTCCACATATAAGTGATATCATATGATATTTGTCTTTCTCTGTCTGACTTACTTCATGTAATATGATAACCTCTAGGTCCATCCATGTGGCTGCAAGTCAGAGTCTGTTTTAAACAAGTATTTGTTCATATGTTCTATCTATAAAACTTTTCCTTCTCCTTATGTTAATTATATATGTATATGTGTATGTGTGTGTGTGTATATTCCTGGCATTAATAGGAAATGCATTCACTGCTTTATTTCTGCAGAAATAGCTAAGATTTCTTTTGGCATTGCCATGTGACAGACCCTGTGCCCCTCACATCACATATCGATTCATTAAACCTCACAATGGCTGTAAACAGTAGATAATATTATCACTCTCTTACAGTGAGGAAGCTGAGACTTATAAAGGCACAGCAATGTATTGAAGGTCACTAGAAGTTCTCAAAGCCAGGATTCACTCTCCAACCTGTCTGACTGGGAAGCCTGTGTTAGCAGGTCAAACTGAAATCCCAGAAAAATAATGAGGATCCTGGGAAAGTCTGGGGAAGCATCAGGAAATCCTCCCCTGGCTAAGGTGAGTCAAGGCATTGCTACAACTATTACCCACACAAATGGAAGGTTGGCAAGAGCCAACCGTTTTAATCTATATAAATACCACTCTATAAACCACCATTGTTTCAAATTTTGGAAGTTTTACAAACTTCCCAAGATCCTGATTATAGAAAACATGTAAAGAGGTAAATCAACAACCAGATGAATATAAAGAATATGGCAGTGTTATTTTAAATGATTTCAAGTATATTTGATTCTTACCTGATTTCATTTCCAAAAGCGTATTGTTATCGATTTCATGGTTGGCTTTCCCAGGCTGAGGCACCCGCAGGGGAATGATTTGAGGGACACACACTGAACCAGCAGTCATTTCCCCTCCTTACATTAAAAAACAGTGGATGAAAATAAATTCCAATGGGCACCTATATTTGAACACAAACACTGAAGAGAAGCACCTCGTTCAAATACAGTGAGACCAGTAAAAACTAAAGAGAATACTGTTAATCCATCATCTACAAATATCATTTTTATTTTTTATTTTTGGGAGACTCATCTCAGTTCTTTGTTTTTTTTTGTCTTTTTTTAATTGAAGTACAGTTGATTTACAATGTTGTGTTAATACAAATATCATTTTTAATTGAAATAATTATTGTTTCAGCTGTATTTTTGCTGTTGAGATCTTGTGTGGGGTTTTGATTATCTAAATATTTACCTCACTTTGGGGGAAAAAGCATGAATGTATGGGATGGGGGAACAAAATTATTTTAAATGGGCAAATGAAGTGAACTCATCAGAGCAGAGACCATCACTGATGACCTGACCTGAGCCAACCCTGGATCATTACCACATTTTTATGCCACCTCTCTTGGTTTCAGGCAAGTCAGCACACAAGAGGAACAGAAGTAACTCTGTATGTAGCATGAAATGTTAATTTAGAGCCAACTCCTTTGGGAGAGCTCCAGGTTCAAAGCCCTGCAGTTGTCACCAATTGGTTCTTGCACGTGAAAGCTGCAAAAGAAACTTTAGAAGCATGGCAGAGGATCACGCCTCAGCCGGAAGAAAGCTGGCATGGATATAAAGTGAGTAAAAAACACAAAAGTCTCCCACTCCATCTACTGTATTTATAAATAATTAAGTACAAGTATGGAGGCCTTAGGGATCTTCTTCTTGGGGGTGGGGGGCTCATAATTATTAATACATAAAGGATTCAGGGGGAAACCCCCACACACACCTTAATACAGCAACCATTTACATCTCCGATGGTCTGTTCAAATTTCAATGATAATGGATGCATAGGTTTTACTCAATTAAAATCTATATTAAAACTCGAATTTTATAGTGTACTTCTTGCATCCTCCACTATTATTTACAATTTTCCAAGTACTTATATAATCTTATTTACCAATTTGTGATTGGGCATTTAGGCATTTACTAGTTTCTTTTTAGTTTTGGGTTTTGCTATTCTAAATAACGTTGCCCTGGGAATTCCCTGGCGGTCTAGTGGTTAGGACTCCGCGCTTTCACTGCAGGGGGCCCAGGTTCCATCCCCAGTCGGGGAACTAAGATCCCACAAGTCTGCGGCACGACCAAAAAAAAAAAAAAAAAAAAAAAAAAAAAAAAAAATTTAAATAAATAATGTTGCCCTGAACATCTCTGTGGTTTGAGGTTTGTCACAGAATATAACCCAAAGGTGGGATAACTAAATTTAAGCAGTGAACTTAATGCCTGGTTGGACAGTTCCAGGTCGGAGGCTAAGAATTTAAATTGCAGATACAGATATAGATAGTGGAGCAACAGCCCCCACAGAAGGGATGGACTCTGGAGCTTGCCCATCGTCACACTTTCATTTAAGTGAGAGACAGTTAAAATAAAAACAGTTAAAAACTAGTTGAAAATAAAAACATTTGGGGAGGAAATAATTCATGCGGCGACTAGGAGCTGCCCTTGGAAGGCTGTGGGTAGGCCAGTGGGCCCCGAGAGAAGAGGATCAATCAGTAGACCGATCCGCTAGGCCCAAATGTCAGTGTGGCGTCAACAGCATCCCCTACCCCCCAACCCCTCCATCCAGACTGCCCCCTCACCGCCCGCATCCGGAACCGCGTCTGGTCCTTGTCCCCGTCCTTCAGGTGCACCCAAGGACGTCTGCTACCTCTCAGCTGGAGTGAAGGCTGCCGTCCTCCTCCTCCTCCGGCCACCAGGACCCTATTGGGAACCCCGGAGTACCTCCGCAGCCCCCACCCAGGACGCCCACCGCTCACTGCCCTTCGTCCTCTCCTTCACAGCGGTCCGGGTTACCAAAGACGCTGCGAGCCGCGCCCCGCCACCTGAGAGTCGGGCAGGTGATTGGCAGGAACCCGGCTTCCTAGCAACTAGCCCCGCCCCTGCGCTTGGCCCGGAGACTGGTACCCGCCTCGAGCTCCTTTCGTCAGGCTTCACCGTAGGCGACCGAGAACTTGCCCTCACAGAGGTTGGAAAGTGCTACAAGGTGGCGTCCCAACTCAGAATAGGGGAACCAGGCTCGTTCGTCCGACAGGCACTGACATTCTGGAAAAAACAGAATAAGAATCTGTAGCGGCACAGGCGCGGCTTGGCCACCTCAAGGCGACTGGCAAAGAAGGACCGCTTGCGACACGAGGAAGAAGGCCCATGTACCAGCTGCTGTCTTCATAGGTTCCAGGGATCCCCCGCTTGCTGTCCAGCTATCCGGAGCGTCTCTTCCCCCAGGGACCGGGGCCTGCGCCCTCATGGCCGAGGTGAAGGTGAAAGTGCAGCCGCCCGACGCGGATCCGGTCGAAATCGAAAACAGGTAAATCAGTGAGTGAGAATTGCTTCCCGGCTCGGGAGCCCCCGCGAGGCTCTGGACCCCGTCTCCGGGACCCTCGCAAGTTCAGTGGACGCGCAGGGAGGGGACCGCGGGTGTTGGAACCCTCCTCCCATCCCCGGAAGACAGAACTCTTAATTTCCAAACGAGTCGGACAGTTAGCAAGATTGTGTAACTGACCTTTCCCTGGTGCTGTTCGGGAAGCTCTACTGATGCACTTCTTTCCCACATTAAGGTGATCCACGCTCTGAGTGAAGACTCGGCGTTTTCCCCGTAGTACTTGTAGATACACGTTCTGATCCTGGATCGCCCTTGTCAATAAGGGAACTCCCATGGCAGAACGTTTAGCCGAAGTTAGGGTGCAGTTTTCTGTTATGAAGCAACACAAGTCAGATGGTTTTAGTTCAGTATTTAAGTGAAGATTTTAGGGCGCCCAAAGCCTCTGCCGATTTTATATTCTCTACCGTGCACTGCAATTTTTAGGTTACCACATAGTTTTTAAAGGACCCCAACTTTCTTAAACTATTATGAATAACACATATGATGATCCTAGGACAAGATGAATATTCGGGTTTATTTTTGTTTTTTAGGGATAATTCTAAAAGCAGGCCCCAGTTGTGGTGAATTGTAACAAATTTTGACTTCCCACCAGAAGTGTTTGATTTACCTCCCACTCACAGACTTATGGCTATCCAAGGCACTGTATCTTCCCTTTGTCATACTTGTTCCGTCTGAGAAAACTGAAGCCTCAGCTTTAATATGTCTTTCTGTGTTTTCATTTGACTTTTGTTCTAATTTAAAGTTCATATGAATAGGGAAAAGAAATGCTTCTCTTAAATACAATAAAAATGTAAACGTGTATTTGAAAAGCATCGTCCTCATTTTTAACATGCTTTGAATCAGAACCATTGTAGAAACCCAGATTATCTATCAGATGTGAAAAAAGGCACAATTCCAAACTGTTCTTGTATTTTTTCCCCTACCACCTCTTGAAATAGGTAGAAACATGAATATCATTAATGCCTTTGTTCCTAGGATTATAGAATTATGTCACCAGTTTCCTCATGGAATCACAGACCAAGTAATTCAGAATGAAATGCCGCATATAGAAGCCCAGCAGCGGGCAGTGGCCATCAATAGACTGTTGTCCATGGTAAGGTGAATCCAACTAGTTCATGTAATTACTTAAATGTTGTGATTGTCATTACTTCCTGTTATGCAGTCACGAAACCATTCTCAAAAGTGTGTTAGGTTGTGACTAATAAGACTCCAAACCAGGAAACAGCTCAGACTGCCTGAATTAAGGAAAGAAGAAGTAATATGCATTTTACAAGACAAATGAAATACTTGTATTTTAACTGTTATATTTAGTAACTTAATTGTCACTAAGCTACATAATGGCATACAACTACCTATAGGCATAGTCTAGTCACACCTTCTGTTTGCTTCTTACTGCTAGTAAAGGCAAATACATAGTAAAGGCTTTGGATCAAGCACTTAAATAAGCTAGTATGAAGATTAAAAGACAAAAATGGAAAAATCAACTATAACTACAATAAACAGTTAAGGGATAAACATGTGATGATCAGGAAGAAATAGACAATCTGAACCGTCCAGTCACTAGTAGTAAAATTGAATTAGTAATCAAAAAACTCCTGACCAACAAAAGTCCTGGACTCGATGGCTTCACAGGGGAGTTCTAGCAAACATATAAAGAAGAGCAAATACCAGTCCTTCTCAAACACTTCCAAAAAATTGAAGAGGAGGAAACACTCCCAAATTCGTTCTGTTAGGCTCCCATTACTCTGATACCAAAACTAGACAAAGATACTACCAAAAAAAGAAAATTACAGGCCAGTGTCTCCGATGAATATACATGTAGAGATCCTCAACAAAATATTAGCAAACCAAATTCAACAATATGTAAAAAGGACCATACACCATGACCAAATGGGATTTATTACAGGAAGGCAAAAATGGTTCAATATGCACAAATCAATCAGTGTAATACACCACAGTAACAAAAGGAAGGATAAAATTCACATGATCATCTCAATTGATGCAGAAAAAGCATTTGGCAAAATTCAACATCCATTCATGATAAAAACTCTTAGCACAGTTGGTATAGAGGGAACATATTTCAACATAATAAAAGCCATTTATGACAGACCCACAGCTAACATCATGTTCAGTGGTGAAAAGCTGAAAGCCTTTCCTCTAAAATCAGGAAGAAGGGAATTCCCTGGCAGTCCAGTGGTTAGGACTTGGTGCTTTCATTGCCATAGCCCAGGCATACAAATGGGAAGGGAAGAAGTAAAACTGTCCTTATTTGCAGATGACATGATACTATATATAGAAAACCCTAAAATCTCAATCAAAAAACTATTAGAACTAATAAATGAATTCAGTAAAGTTGCAGGGTCAAGATTAATATACAGAAATCTGTTGCTTTTCTATACACTGATAATGAACTATCAGAGGAAGCAAGAAAACAATCTTGTTTAAAAATCATATAAAAGGAATAAAATACCTAGGAATAAACTTAACCAAGGAGGTAAAAGACCTAACTTTGAAAATTATAAAACACTGATGAAGGAAATTGAAGGTGCTACAAAGAAATAGAAAGATATCCAATGTTCTTGGACTGGAAGAATTAATATTGTTAAAATGGGGACTTCCCTGGTGGTCCAGTGGTTAAGAATACACACTTCCACTTCAGGGGGCATGGGTTCAATTCCTGGTTGGGGATCTAAGATCCCACATGCTGCGTGGTGTGGCCATAAAATAAATAAATAAAAAATAAAGACTATATTAATATTGTTTAAATGTCCATATTATCCAAAGCAATCTGCAGATCTAATGTGATCCTTATCAAAATACCCAGGACATTTTTCACAGAACTAGAATAAATAATACGAAAATGTATGTGTAGCCACAAAAGAGCCCGAATAGCCAAAGCAGTCTTGAGAAAAAAAGAACAAAGCTGGAGGTGTCATGCTTCCTGACTTCAGACTATACTACAAAGCCACAGTAATCAAAATGGTATGGTTCTGGCACAAAAAGTGATACATAGATCAATGGAACAGAATAGAGAGCCCAGAAATAAACCCATCCACTTACGGTCAATTAATCTAAGATAAAGGAATCAACAGTATACAATGGGGAAAAGAGTCTCTTCAACAAGTGGTGCTAGGAAAAATGGACAGCTACAAGTAAAAAATGAAATTAGGACTTTTTCTCACATATATATAAAAATAAACTCAAAAAGGATTAAAGACTTAACTGTAAGAGCGGAAACCGTAAAACTCCTGGAAGAAAACACAGGCAGAACACTGGCAAATTGTAGCAACATTTTTAGAGAAATGCAAATCAAAACAACAATGAGATATCACCTCACATCTGTCAAAGTGACTATCATAAAAAAGACCACAAACAATAAATGTTGGTGAGGATGTGGAGAAAAGGGAATCCTTGTACACTGTTGGTAAATTGGTGCCACCACTGTGGAAAACAGTATGGAGGTTCCTCAAAATACTAAAAATAGAACTATCATATGATCCAGCAGTTCCACTCCTGGGTATATATCCAAAGAAAATGAAAACACTAATTCAAAAAGATATATGCACCCAAATGTTCATAGCAGCATTATTTACAATAACCAAGATGTGGAAGCAACCTAAGTGTCCATCAACAGATAAATGGATAAAGAAGATGTGGTACATATATACAATGGAATACTACTCAGCCATAAAAAAGAACAAAATGATGCCCTTTGCAGCAACATGGTTGGACCTAAAGATTATCATACTAAGTGAAGTAAGTCAGACAGAGAAAGACAAATACACATATGATATCACTTATATGTGGGATCTAAAAAGTAAACAAAGGAATGAATATAACAAAACAGACTCACAGATATAGAGAACAAACCAGTGGTTACCAGTGGGGAGAGGGAGGGGCAAGATAAGGGTATGGAATTAAGAGGTACAACCTACTATGTATAAAATAAATTGGCTACAAGGATATATTGTACAGCACAGGGAATATAATCAATATTTTATAATAACTTTAAATGGAGTATAATCTATAAATATGAGATCACTATGTTGTACACCTGAAACTAATATAATATTGTAACTCAACTATACTTCAGTTCAAAAACAAAAGAAAAAAGCAGTGCACCAGATTGCTGAACGCTGTGCTAGCCAAAGGAAAAAAGGAGTGTTGTTTTTTCCTAGTCAATTCACCATTGTGAAGGTCTTCAACTCCAGGATGGATAGAGCAATGGATGCTGGGAAGTGTGGCAATTAAAAATGTTTTTGTTCTTGGACCCTCCCTTTTAGCCTTTTCTTTCTGTCTGAAAATTATGCTCAGCACCTCACTCTCTTCCACCACCTCTGCAACCCCACCTATTGCCAGTTCTATCGGCGACAGGCTGCAGGCAGTGGTAGAGCTACTGAAGAATTTTAAGCAAGGGAGTAATTATTAATAAATCACGAGTGTTGCTGATTTTAACTCAAACAATTCTCAAATCGGTTCCACTGTTTCCATTCCTACTACCCCTGCATATGTTCAGGCTCTTGGCTTTTACTTGGACTCTTACAGTGCATCTTAACTTAAGCCAGGGCTTTCCTGGCTCCATGTGCCTCAGAGCAACAAGCCTGCTCTGTCTTAAATACAGATCTGACCAAGTCACTTTCCCACAAAAAACCCTTCTCTCAACTCTAGAGATTCAAGTCCACATTCCTGGGTTTACCACACTGAGCCCCTCCCTTCTGCACCCACCTCATCTCCCTCTACCCCTCCAACTCAAAAGTTAGTTTTCAGAAGGAACACATGGTTTTTGGTTCCCTAGCAGATCACGCTGTTTCATGCCCCAGTTCCTTTGCTCATGCTGTCTTCCCGCTTAGCAGGCCCTTTTTCCCTTTCCTCACAGACTGACTCCTCATTCTCAAGATTCATCTCTGCTGTCGACTCTAGGGATCCTCACTGACCCCCCAGGCTGGGCCAAAGCTGCTTCTCTGAGAGGCCGTCCCACCCTTTACTTAGCTCTGTCTTAATGAACCCGATGGTATTGAAGTTAGCTGTGTAATTCTCTTCCAGAATCCATGTTTGTCTCCCCCAAACATATATCACAGTACAGGTGTTCAGTAAATGTTCATAGGCTGAGATGAACAACTGAATGGAGCCTCCACATTGGGCTTTGTGGTTTGAGGGAGGGAGGGAAAGTATTGCTATTCATCCATATATCAACCTAATTCCAAGTCATGGGTCTGCCCAGCCTTAACTCGTGGGAATGGGGCCTCTCTACCCATGCTTCCCTGAACTGCCAGAAGCCCAGTGGTACAGCCATCTGGGTTCTCCTAAGTTCAGACCCAAGGAAATGCAGGAGCGTGGCACACATGCTTTGTTTTACTTGTGACTTGTGTAAAAAAACAGAACTACTACAGGCCTTTTATTCATTGGTTGACCTTTCTGCCTAATTTTCATGTAACACTACAGAAATCACACATATCAGTAAATGTTATTATTAACATTGTAAATTTCATTTAATCATTGTATCATAGAATATTTTTTCATGAATAGCCTTTATCTGAACTTTTTTAGACAAGTTACATTTTACTATATTTATTTATATTATATATATTTATTGAATTTATTTGACTTAAGTATGGATTTTTATTTATTATTCTAAAGCTGCTTGTTTAAAATTCTTTACACATTGATCATATAACCAAGCCAGGATCTAACATGTAGAAAATTGTTAGGTATTAATATTTGGGGAAATGGCGAGATAAAGAGCTAAGTTTTAAAAAGTATATCACATGTGACATGTAGGAAAAAACTTAAGTACTCAAGTGAAGAACTGGCAACTGTGGGAGGTAGGCTATTTTAGTCCGTGTAAAATATTGAAGAATGCATTAATGTTTGTCACTGGATTTGATATATCTCCAAAATAATTCACTGTTATTTTCTTTTTAAAAAAAAACAACTTTAGGGTCAGCTGGATCTCTTAAGGAGCAATACAGGCCTTCTGTATAGAATAAAGGAGTCTCAGAATGCTGGGTAAGCACCTAATTTTTTATTTTAAGAAAATTTTAATATTATAAAAGTAATATATGTTTGGGGAAAAAAAACCCAGTACAGAATAGCATCATGTAAACCTGGCCCATGTATCATCTCACCTCCCATATGCGTTCCATTTCCCAGAGATAGCTGCTGTTAATATTTTGGCATATATCCTTTCTTATAGGTATATATAAATACATATAGATGATTATATATTTATATACCATATATTTATATATAATCTCTCTCTCTCTTTTTTTTTTCTTATTTTAACAAAAATGGGATCATGATATCCATACTGTTTTGCAACTTGTTTTTTTTCACTTACTATATCTTGGACATCTTTTCATTTGGTACATACAGCCCTGTCTCATTCTTTTTAAGGTAAGCCCTTCTTTTGGTAAATAAGTCAATGTGATGACCTTGTCTGCTCATTCGTTTAAGTAGTCTTGTAGATTATTAGATTATCCTGTACCTCTTTGCCTTTTTAATTCTACTTTATTTCCCTGCAGTAAAATGAAAGGATCAGATAACCAGGAAAAACTAGTATATCAAATCATAGAGGATGCTGGAAATAAAGGTAAGCATGTAGAGGAACAGCAGAAACAACACTGTCTTTAGGACCAGATAGTGGGGACTGAGATCCTGGCTTCCCAGGGTATAGATCAGTCGGTTCAGTACGCTGCCGTTTGTTAAAAGGAGAAGAAAATAACACACACACACACACACACACGCACGCGCGCTCACACACACACACACACACACACACACACACTCTACATACATTTGAAGGACACCCAGGAGTGACAGTGTTGTTCCCTCAGGGAGGTAGGAACTAGATGGCTGTGGGCAGGGATGGAAAGAGACTTCTGAATCTGGACCATATGAATATATGATCTATTCAAAATAAATAAATTAAAACTTTTTTTTAAATCCTTACTTGTTTTTTTTAATCCTTACTTGCTAAATTTTGGAAGGCTTCGTTTCTTCCTCTTATTTGTAAATTGTGGATAATAACATCTCTCCGGTTTTTGCACAAACCCGAGGGATGCCTAGTGCGGTGTGGCAGTATCTGGTGTAGTCCCTCAACAGCTATTTAGTTCCTCTCCTCTTGCCCTTAAAGAACTTTATCAAAATTGCTGTTATTACAATTTAAGATCTGTTTGAGTCATTGATATTAGCTTTAACAATTACTATGTAATCTGAAGTCATATAATTTTTATATGTGTTGGGAAGTTAAATTAACATTTTAAAAATAAATATGAAGAAGTCATTCTCTATTTTAAAAAAATCTGCCTATCTTATTATGCCTTCATGCTGGGAAGAAAATACAGCAAAATGTTTTTACATAAATTCCTTTTATACATATAACGCATATTTCCTTCTTTTTTTTTTTTTTTTTTTTTTTGGTGGTACGCGGGCCTCTCACTGTTGTGGCCTCTCCCGTTGCGGAGCACAGGCTCCAGACACGCAGGCTCAGCAGCCATGGCTCACGGGCCTAGCCGCTCCGGGGCATGTGGGATATTCCCAGACTGGGGCATGAACCCATGTCTGCTGCATCGGCAGGCGGACTCTCAACCACTGCGCCACCAGGGAAGCCCACATATTTCCTTCTTTGAAAGAAAAATCATAGCTTTCTGCACAGGCTTTTAGTGACTATGGGAACTGTAATCTTTTTATTTTCCAAATATAGTGCTGTATAAATAATGGACATACATGCACACAGATGCTCTCATAAAGTGTTTTTTGCTCTCATCAAGGATGGCAGCCAACCCAGACCCAAACTTAAGTTTGTTTTTCACATATACAATCTAAAGTGATATTTAAAGAAAAAAAGAGGTTGGGATGTAGGGGGGCATGGAAAAGGCAATATATGTTAATTCAGTGACATTCAAGATTTTTCTTCCATTACAAAAATGTCCTTTTCATATGATTTTTAAAAGGTGCCACACTGGCATTCCAAGAAATTTCCAGTTAGAAAATAAAACATATAACTTATGTATTGTTTTGCATATTTTTGTTACTTTATCTGAGACTCTTACCTCTAATTCATTTTTCCTATAGCTATGCTCTAGGAATATATACATATTTTGCTAGATTTATAATGAGATATAAGCAATGGGAAAAGAAACACACATCCTATACTGTTCAACTTATTTTACTTTACTTTCTTATAGGAATATGGAGCAGAGATATCCGATACAAAAGCAACTTGCCATTAACAGAAATTAACAAAATTCTAAAGAATTTGGAAAGTAAAAAGCTAATTAAAGCTGTTAAGTCTGTGGCAGTGAGTAACCATCTCTTTTCTTCCCCTGAATGTTCTCTGTACATATATTGCTCCAAGTATATTTCAGGTTTTTATTCTTTAAGCTATGTCATGATTTAAAACAACTGGTCAAAAAAGATTTTTAGAATTTTAGCTCATATCGGATGGTTTGGAGATACTGCCTTTTTTTTTTTTTTTTTTTTTTTTTTTGGCGTTACGCGGGCCTCTCACTGCTGTGGCCTCTCTCTGTTGCGGAGCACAGGCTCCGGACGCACAGGCTCAGCATCCAGGGCTCACGGGCCCAGCCACTCCACGGCATGTGGGATCCTCCCAGACCGGGGCACGAACCCGCGTCCCCCGCATCGGCAGGCGGACTCTCAACCACTGTGCCACCAGGGAAGCCCGAGATGCTGCTTTAGATATGTCACTGCCAGTTAACTCTTAGAGTCTTACCCACTCAAAAATCTAAAACTACTTTACTCTCTTCAGTAAAGAATTTTGGGGATCACGAACATTTTTTCTGGATTTTGTGGTATGTAAGATAATTTATTTCAACCTAGGGTATGAGATTACCCATTCCACAAATACCCGTCGTGCATTTGCTATGTGCTGGGCACTGTTCTGGGGCTTGGAATACGTTAGTGAGCAAGTCACAGAAAGTTCTCTGCCCTGGCCCTGGTGGAGCATCTGTTCCAGCGCATGGGATTTCTCCTCCTCCTCTTGCCAGCCACCCCGTCACATCCTCTAGGGGCTCCAGGATCCAGAGCTGGCTCCAGCAGACACATTGCTGACTTCATTGATTGAGGCATCAGAGGAGCTGGGGTACTCCTAGATTAAAGTGTGCTTGAACACAAAATTCAACAAATAAGAATTTGATAGTCATCAGTGGATTTATTTATCAATGGTATTTATGTCCTACCACTCCCTCATTTAGAATATTATTTCTCTTCCACATTTTTATTGGATAATTTCAAATGTATACAAAAGTATAGAAAATAACAAAATGAATCACCATGTACCCTTGCCTGGCTTCATTTTGCCAATCATGCTTTACATCTTTATTTTTAGTAGCAGCTTTATTGAGATTTAATTCAGTGGGTTTTAGTATATTCACAGAGTTCTGCAGTCACCACACTGTTCTAATTTTTTAAATTATATCTTTTTAAAGTTGCTGTGTTTTGTTTTGTTTTGGTTTTTTTTGGCCATGCCATGTGGCTTGTGGGATCTTAGTTCCCTGACCAGAGATTGAACTTGGGCCAAGACAGTGACAGCACCGAGTCCTAACCACTGGACTGCCAGGGAACTACCAATATGTGGTCTTTAGTGTCTGGCTTCTTTCATTTAGCATGATGTTTTCAAAGTTTCAAACTAAAGTAGTATTAGATTGTAACCCAAAGTATAAAATAAATATTCATGAGAACATACTAATATAAATGTTTGAATAAATAAATCAATGGGTGAGAGTAGACAAGTCTTCATGCAGAAGAATTCCAAATAATTTGTGTAGACTCTTCATCTTCAAGGAAGTAGAGTGAAATCCCAGTCTTTAAGTGTGGACTGTGCATGGTGGCTTCCTTCCACATATGAAAAGGGCAGGACAAAAAAGTAACTTTATAGTGGAGAAAACTGAGAAACACTACCTCAAACCAGGTGATGGATTTATAATGTCAAGGCTGATAAGTTATATTGATGACAATCAATAATCATTTAGTGATGATCAAGTACCCTTGATATGACATGAGAAGGGCACTTTACCTCTGTGGTCTTTTTTCCAGTCTACTCGGACAAATCCCAATTAAGGGACATCCTACAGAATTTTTTGCCAGTAATTCTAAAAAATGGCAAATTCACCAATAACAAGGAAAGTCTGAGAAACTGTCACAACCAAAATTTGCCTCATGTATAATAAATGTGTAATAGTATGGTATTCTGGATAGGATCCTGGACTATTAAAAGGACATCAGGGAAAAACGAAGAGAATCTGAATAAAGTATAGACTTTTTAATTAATATTGACCTATCAATATTGCTTCATTAGCTGTAACAGATGTACTCTGGTAATGTCAGGTGTTAGTACTAGAGGAAGCTGAGCACAAGGTACCATCTTCACAATAATTCTGTAAATCCCAAACTGCTCTGAAATATGAAGTTTTGGGGTTTTTTAAGTCTTAGCTTTGGAAGACTATTTTGTTACCTTTTAACCATCTACTGTGCGTGTTTTTTCCTAGGCCTCAAAAAAGAAGGTGTACATGCTCTATAACCTGCAGCCAGACCGCTCTGTGACCGGTGGAGCCTGGTACAGTGACCAGGATTTTGAATCTGAATTTGTAGAGGTGCTTAACCAACAGTGTTTTAAATTCCTACAAACCAAGGTGAGGCATAATTGAGGAAACATCACTCCAAGTATAATTTTTTTAAGTTTCTTCATAAGGAATGTTTAATCTTATGTATCATATCTTACAGGAATTGAAAACATTGGAATTGGTCATTTTTACTAAACAAAATATGTCCTGTTCTTGTTCTCACTCTATATGAATTGTATTCAGAAGGCACCAGTATTCTTCCTGAAATTTACGTTTCTACCTTTATAGGCAGAAACAGCACGAGAAAGCAAACAGAATCCAATGATACAAAGAAATAGTTCATTTGCTTCATCACATGAAGTGTGGAAGTACATCTGTGAATTGGGGATCAGTAAGGTTGGAACTCGGTTTCTAATTTTCATCTTATTTTTAAAAACTTATTCTTCATCATAGGGATGTAGTTTACAATGTATTGCAAACACAGCTGACCCAGACCCTTTTTTCTGGTGATACCCATGTACATTCTGCAGAACCCACTTTGAGGAAGTACTGTCCTAAGGCAGTCAGGCAACGGCGGTCATTGCTGTTGGGCACTTTCTGAACTGTATGTACCTGAGCTTGGGCTATAGAGCAGCAGAGTGGAGGCCTGGCAGTGCATTTCACTACCAGATTCAAAAGTCTGTTCTGACAAGTTCTTGATTGTCTTGGGGACATTTCCATATATGTGCCAAACATCCATCATCATAGCAGTTGTCGTTTATTGGTATTTTCCTACTTATGAGATGTTAGTGGCACTGTCAGCACATTCTCTGAAGATCTGTACAGACACACTGTGCTTGATGCTTTTCATCATCAGAGAAGAAGCTGAAGTGGCCGCTTGGACAAGTCATTTTCATTTCCTGGGCTCCAGATCTCTCTTTCATAAAAAACAGGAATTTGGACTATTGGATGTCTAAAATACCTTTCTGCTCAAGCATTTTATAGATCTCCATCAAATTCTTGCCAAAGAAATGTTACAAGATGTTTAGATTTTCCTTGGGTGGGTGAAGACATCAGCAAGTGTCAAGCTCAGTGCGAGCTCAGAGCCCTGCCCCTGGCATTTGAGGGTCTGCGCTCACTTGGGCCATTGTTCAGCCTCTCTGTGCCTTCATTTACTCTCCAGCATAATCCTTCCCCGTTTCACCAAGGAATTGTGGCGTTTTACGTTTTTCAACACCCTCCAAAAGGATGTCTCCGTTTCCTTTCTGGGTCCTTTCTAACGTATCCCCTTTGTAGGTAGAGTTGTCCATGGAGGACATCGAGACCATCTTAAATACACTCATTTATGACGGGAAAGTGGAGATGACTATCATCGCTGCGAAAGAAGGCACCGTAGGCAGTGTGGACGGACACATGAAACTGTACAGGGCAGTCAATCCGATCATCCCGCCCACGGGATTGGTCCGGGCCCCCTGCGGACTCTGCCCGGTGAGTTACGATGGCTTCCCTTTACACTCTACTGCCACCAAGTGCAGATGCCACATAATGTATTGATACCAGAAAGCACACCCTAGTTTTCTGAAACTCCGGGTTGACCAAGAACTGCTGAAACCTCCATGTAACCTTGATGACAGAGCTTTAATGAACAAATCGTCACCTTGTATTTTCTTAGAATAACCATGTTAAGGAAATTTGTTTTCTGCTCTTGGCCCCAAAATGGACATTTTTTTTTTTCTTTTTGGCTGCACTGCACGGCATGTGGGATCTTAGTTCCCCGACCAGGCATCGAACCTGCACCCCCTGCAGGGGAAGCGAGGAGTCTTGACCACTGGACTGCCAGGGAAGTCCCCATATGGACGATTTTTGATGAGGGCTGATCATTTCACCTCAGTAGGGAGGGAAATGAGATTTGTTGAGAACCTACTATGGGCCAGACATGTTCTTGAAGGTTTCTGTGGTCTCATTTAATCCTCCTTACGTCCCTTGGATCTAGTGGTGTTACTTCCCTTTAAGTGTGAGGGAACTCTGGCTGAGGGCAATCTAAGCATTCAGCTGAGACGTGACAACCAGGACTCACAGCCAGAGGTGATGTGCTTTCCCTCGAGGCCCGCCCCACACTCTTCATTCTTTTGTTCCCAGATAGTCTCTGAAAGCCACCTGTGTGCTGCAGGTACCGTGCCAGCCCTTGTGGCATTTATATTCTTGGGCTGTTAGTCCGTGTTTTATTGTCTACATGCCTAAGCTCTCTATGCCCTGGTTTCAACTCCTAGAAAAAAGGCTAACCTGTTGGGAATTCTATTTAGCACCCTTCACAAAAAGGAAGGTGGCTAAACATGAAACATTTGGTTAAGATGAAGTCATTTGTGTATATCTCTCTCCCTTCTTGGACTCTTGTTACCTGCCTTTTGCCCAGTGGGTAGGTGGATATGGTCGGCTTAGTGCTACAGTGAAAGGTCTCTCACTCACTCTATGATCACAGAGCAGGTCCTATTCCGGGTATGTTCTTATTTACAGTCCTAACCTCTTCCACTTTGAAAGTGTTGTTTTTAATATTGCTTTAGATAAATGCTTGGGTCTTGGATATTTTGTTAGAATTTTGTTGTAGTTGATATTTAAGACATTACCTATAATGTAATAATTTTAAAACTTCAGTTTGAATATAACCTTTTTTCTTTTTTAAAGGTTTTTGATGACTGCCATGAAGGTGGTGAGATTTCACCATCTAACTGTATTTACATGACAGAGTGGCTCGAATTTTAATATAGATCTATGAACTTTACTGACATTTTGCAAATGAAGTTACTTTGGGAACAAATAATTTGATTCATAATGGAACATCAAATTCCCTTGAAAGCAAACTTCAAGATACAAACTTGCTGCTATGAAAAAAATTTTTTTAATCAATGAAGACTAAATTACATTGGTAGAGTAGGCAACAGGACATGAAACAGGTAAGGTAAGTAGTGAAATCCATTCTTCCATAAGTAAAATACTTTGAACTCCTGGAAGACCACCTTCTGAAGCTTTCAAGACTTTTGATGATTCACGGGAAAAGAAGCAAATATGTTCATTTTCACCAAGTACTGTGATAACGGCTAGAGCTTTAAAATGCCTGTTTTAAAGTTACTTATTAAGGTCTTCATTGGGAATTTTTTATATATGACCCAGTGTCACCATTTGTTTCATTTTCTCAGTGGTTTCATTGAGAAGAAATGAAAAGTGGTGAAGGCAGGAATAGCAGGGGAGAACACAGACTTGGGGCATGAGTGGGGGACACAGTGGACCATCCCTTTTCTACACACTATTGATGCCTTTTTATGTCCGAAATATTCTTTCAGAGGATTATGCCTCTGTACTTACCTCAAACCCAAATAATGCTGTTGTCAAGGATATCTTTTTAGTGCACAAGTATTAATTACTCTCATCCTAAATGGAATATTTTCACTGATTCTTCTTTGTTAAAGTCTTACAAGTTTCACTCTGTGACTCAATTGTGTTATTTGCTAGAATTTTCCCCTAGATTCTTATTTAACTAAAATTAAAACTAAAAAGAATCCATTGCCCTCCATTCACTTTATTGGGCGGGGGGGGGGGGGGATTATCCTTCTTTCCTTATTCTGTTTTAGATTTTTTTCCATATTCTGTTCTAAAATTCATGCCGTAATAGGTCTAAACTAAGCAGGAAGCCATTATAATTGTCCTCAGTTCTAATAGCACTTTCAGTCCCAATCTTCAGCTAAACAGAATAGGTTACTTGATGTATTGTTACACAGAAGTTAGCTGTAGGTCTTTTTAGGATCTCAGCTGTCATATTTTCACTTTGTAGCGCCACTTAAAAGTTTCTGTGTCCAGGCCAAAAGCGGGGGACGGAGGGAAAGGAAAGCTCTGCTGGGGTCTGAGTTGAAACACCAGGTTTGGAGAACCAACACAACGGTTATTTTGAGATAAACAGTAAAATAAAATTCAGCTCAGTATCCAGTTTTTAAGAACCAGGTAAATTCTGTGGCCAGCTGTATAGAATTAGCATTTGATGACACTGGTGCTTTGAAACAAAGATCATTTCAAGTACTAGATGTGTAAGATCCAGAAGAATCTGGGAGCCTGAAACTACAAAGGGTTTCCGATCCACTCTCAGTGAGAGCTGGAATGCTAAGAACAATATCTGCCCTTCCTGGGACCTGGCCTGTCCCAGGGGCGCTCATCTTATTTAATGACAAAACCGAGCTTGGAGGAGACTTAGAAGTGGAACGAAGGAAGCAGTTTGTGTTTTAAATACAGACTTTGTACTATATCTTGACAGCCAGAGATTTTTTAAAGTTTACAATCAGTGGCTAAAACAAAAGTATTCCTTGCCTACCAGAATAGAGCCCCTATAAACTTTTATCCCTTAGCATGTTTTTCATTCTGAATATTAACTAAAGAAGAATAGAGACAATATTTTTTTTAATTCATTTATTTTTTAAATTAAAAAAAATTTTTTTTTAGCTGCGTTGAGTCTTCATTGCTGCGCCTGGGCTTTCTATAGTTGCAGCGAGCGGGGGCTACTCTTCATTGTGGTGCACAGGCTTTTCATTGTGGTGGCTTCTCCTTGTTGCGGAGCATGGGCTCTAGGCGCGTGGGCTTCAGTAGTTGTGGCATGTGGGCTCTATAGAGCGCAGGCTCAGTAGTTGTGGCACATGTGCTCAGTAGTTGTGGCTCATGGGCTCTAGAGCGCAGGCTCAGTAGCTGTGGGGCATGGGCTTAGCTGCTCCACAGCACGTGGGATCTTCCCAGACCAGGGCTCGAACCCGTGTCCCCTGCATTGGCAGGCGGATTCTTAACCGCTGAGCCACTAGGGAAGCCCCGAGACAATAATTTTAAAATACAGCACCTCTGTTGATCATTAAATGGATATTTACCCTACAGGAGTAAATTTTGACCAAAACAAATTGTGGTGCTCTAGACTCACGACAACACCAAAAAATCAAATTGTAAGTTAAGTCCTAACCTTACACTTGATTTCCATTTAGTGTAAGGTATTTTGCTCACCTGAAAATAGATATTCCCTAGAGTCTATCAAGGCCCCTCTCTGCTTTATAAAGATCTGTAGAGAGTCAAACAGAGAATCATGAAAGGCCACGATTTGACGGTTTAAATGAATAGTCCATGTGGGGTTCTTCCCTGAAACTCCTCTGATCTCTTAGTTTGGTGATGAGTAAGTTTTATAGGATCATAATTTTTATGGTGATCAACTAAGCAAACTAGTCAAACAAAAGTAACTTCAAGTTGAGTCACTTCTACGTTGGTGGTGGGTGAGGGAAGCATGTAAGACGCGCTCTAGCGCAGTGCTGTCCGATAGAACCTTCTATCAGGATGGAAATGCTCTATATCTGTGTCCAGTACGGAAGCCACTAGTCAGCCGTGGCTGGTGAGCACCTGAACCGTGGCTTCTATGAAGAACTGAACGTTTTCTTTGCTGGCGCCCTGTGGTTACTGGTTACCGTACTATCAGCCCAACTCAACCATCGTATGCCTCTATATTCAAGTTATTTTTATAGGAATGAGGAGTATCAAATTATTTCTCAATTGTATATATTTGGTTTTCTCTACAGAGGAAGAGGACAATAAAGTATTATGAACTGTTATTTGTATAAGTTTGTAAATTTTTTTAAGAAAGGACTTCAGAAAACAAGGCAGAGAATATGTAGAACAGTGACTACTTCCAAATAATTCAAATAGAACCGGAGCTTTGATTACAGGCTTGGTCAAATCAATGCTAAACAGCTTCTCTAAGAAAAGTATTCTATGGATTTATCTACTTTTTTTTTTTTTTTCTTTTTTGCGGTACGTGGGCCTCTCACCGTTGTGGCCTCTCCCATTGCGGAGCACAGGCTCCGGACGCACAGGCTCAGCGGCCATGGCTCACGGGCCCAGCCGCTCCGCGGCACGTGGGATCCTCCCAGGACCAGGGCACGAACCCGCGTCCCCTGCCTCGGCAGGCGGACTCTCAACAGCTGCACCACCAGGGAAGCCCGGATTTATCTACTTTTTCACTAACTTGTCAAATAAGCCGTTTTTAATCTTTATTTTTAATTATGAAAGACACAGTGCACAAACTCAAATAATCCCCAGGTGTATAATGTAAAAAGGAGACATGCACCACACCATAACTACCATAATTCCCATCCCCTAAGATAATTGCAGCTAAAAATTGAGAATCTCTCCTGACATTTTTTGAGCACATTTAGAAATCAAAAGCCTTTTCAGGTTCAAATGATGGCTCTGAATTTTTGTTAGGTATGAACAGTGTGGGAATTCACATTATTGCAGCAAATATCAGGTGTGAATTTATTGGAAATTGTTCTGAGATGTTACTTGGGGATAATAATAGCCAAAAAAACGTTGGAAAATGAAAAAGGGTTTTTTTGAGGGAGTATGATTAGAAGAAAAATCATGGAATGATGCTGAAAGAGATATAAAGGACCATGGAAATTAAAAGGTAGAACACTTTACAGAACAAAATTTGAGATATGGAAAGATCATTTTAAAAAATATTTAAGACTTTGTAACAAAATCCCAACTGTTGCCATGATTTCATCCTTTGACGTCATGTCTATTTCTCAGGCTTTTCTCAAGCTCTAAAGCACTGGCTAAGTGAATACTTACAGCAGAGGTCACACATGGAAAGCTTGGACTTTGTGTCTTGCCGTGTTTGCAAATTTTTTATTTACGCTGTAGTTGCCAACTAACATAACCCATGTCTGTGGACTGAACGTAATTCATGTACATGTGGATTATATATACATACACTTATGGTCCCTAAATACAAAAGTGTATTAATTTCTTTCCTTGAAAATCAGAAAACTGGCAATGCCTTGCCAAATTCCCACACGGCAACAATCCAGACAGGGCCCAGCAGTTCTCCCCGTCGCCCTAATCCTCGCCAGTCTGGTCTTAGACGGATCCCTGCCTGACCCTGCAGACCCCTGCCTCAACCTCCTTGTGTGTCACTCAACATGTTAAGGACATGTTATGCTGCAACTCCTACAGCAAAACATGAAACCTGTTTAGTTTTAATCTGGACTAAGGATCAGGAAACCTGGGTTTCGTTTCTGTCTTATTCACTTCGGATACATAAGGGTGGTTAAGCTGTCCCATGTCCCTTATCAAATGGGAAAAATACTGTTTTAGGTCAGAGCAATTTGAGGAGATGTAGATTCTATGGAAAATGAAAATACCGTTTGTAATTTCGTTTGAACACTGAAATGTGTGTTTTTTAGACCTTAATTTGATCTGGTTTGCATGCCCACTATTCATCTGATAATAGATGATTGTCATCTGTTAATAAGCTGATGGTGGCCCTACTCCCATGTTGTTACACAGAACAGCAGCAACGACCCTGGCTATCCTGGCACTTCCAGCATGGACTTGACCACACTAACCAGTTCATGAAACTCCGTGTTCTGGAAATGGCCACGGTCAGTGAATCTGTACAATTTGGCTTCCAACCTGTTGGCCACTTCTTGTTGTTCCTTCCAAGGAAGGAAAGGATCGTCGGTGGAGCCAAACTGCACAATGTGAGGGCAGTTGGCTTTGATCTTCTCCCACTGCCAGGGGCGGCTGAAGTATCCTATGAGAAGAACACACAACCTCTCAGTGTCGTGGATACTTTCCATCCTCGCCACTCTAGTGAGGACCACGGCAGAGACGCAGGGAATCAGAGCCCAAGTGTGAGTTAGAAGCCCTTCTTCAGTTTTCAGATCCGTAGGGCTTGGTACCATAGCTACTGGTGAAGGGGGAGGATAGGGCTCCGGGGTTCGGTTCTAGACTACGGGTTAGATAGTGGCTCACTGCCCTCTCTAAGTGCCTACCTTATACCTAAAGATGGGTGGTAAATATTCCTACGTGCTGTTAGATTTTGTGTTAGCCTGTCGGAAGACAGTCCTGTTTTACTACCTGAGCGTGCAGCCCTGTGGCTACAGGAAGGGCTCTTCTGGTTTCTGCCTTCAGACTTACCGCTTGCCCGTTCGTTGTCATCCCCCAGGTCAGACGTGTATGCAGACACTAACACGATAGCACACACCCGGTGGGTCTCTGCGTACCTGGAGGGAGAGGAATGGTGTAGCTGATGTTTAATGTTAAATCTGGTCCCAGAAAGTCAGTAAGCCACCCAAAACTCATTTGATTTAGCTGACAGAAAGCACGTGCTATAGGCTGCTGAGGTTAGTAGGAAAAAGAGCAAGGAAAATGCAGAAATATGAGCCTAGTGGTTAATCACCTCACCTGGGCTACCTGAGTTTCTACTCTGTTTTCAAGGTAGTGCAAACCTCTTCCGTAATTCTTTCTGAATAAACATAAAAAGGGTAATCATTCCCTTTGATGTGTGCATTCGTCAGCGTTACTTGGTTAACGTGTGGATTCCCAGGCTCAGCCCAGAGCATCTGATTCAGAGGATTGTGAGTGAGGCACAGGAATCTTCATTCTAAGGCGTGACACCTCCCCAACCCAGGTGACAGATGCAAGTGGTCTGTGACTGTACCATCCCAGAACTGTGCCTCTCTCACACATGCTTGTTTGTGTTGTCTTACCTCTGTCCCCCAAGGGCAGCTCTCAAGGGCAGGTCTGAGCCTTCTCGATTTTTGTGACCCTGTTCCCTAGAACAGTGCCCGGCAAACAGACACTCAGCTAACTGTAGACAGTTCCCTCACTGAGCAAAGGCCAGGCTAAGGAAGGACCTAGAAAGGTAAGAGCTCTAGGAGGCCTTGGTGCCAGGCAAGATTTAGGGTTGGTATTTTGTTCTTGTGCCTAAACTTTTTCCCCAATCTTTTGCTTTGAAAAATGTCAAACTTACCAAAAAGTGAGAACAACAAGCACCCAGATTCGTTAATTTTGCTACAGTTCACCCCTAAATACTTTAGCACGTATCCCCTAAGAACACGGCTGTGCTCTTATGTAAGGACAGTATCATTCTTACACCTAATAAATTTAGCACCAAGACAGTAACATTACCTGTATTCATTTTTCCCTAGTTGAACCAAACTGTTCTTTAAAACATCTTTTCAATCCTATATTTGGTCAAAGATCACGCATTTGGTTTCATGACTCTTCAATCACTTTTAAATTTGTTTTAAATGAGATTGACGACTTTTAAGAATTTTAGGCCCATTTTCTTGTACATTACCCCCTAAACTGAACTTGTTTCCTCATGATTAGGCTGAGGTGAAACATTTTTGGCAAGACCATTACGTAGGCAATGTTGTGTCTTTCCCACTCCTCCACAACAATGGGCACACGATGCCAGTTTGTCCCATTACTGCTGAGACTGTCAGATTCCCTAGGGTGATACCCCTCAGATCCCTTCACTGTAAAGACACAATTTCCCCTTGTGATTAATAAGTAACTGTGGGGTAGTCCTCTGTATCCTGTTCCCCTATGATCTTAGGCCCCATGGCTTTAGCATCTGGTTTTCTCCTTGCCTACCTTAACTTTAGAAGTTAATTTTTAGAAGGTTCCTGACAATCCTACAATAAATTTCAGGAGTCTTTAAAAGAAGCCACATCGTTATTAGCCAGTGGCCTGAGAAAAATTCAGTTGGCCTTGGGTTAGCACAGATTTCAGCATAAAGGGCTTTCTTCATTTTCCAGACAACCCCTGGCAGCTTATAAACACTATGTACCATAATTCTGTAGGTCCACATTGGAAAGCATTATTCTCATAGCTTCCACAGGTGTGGCTGAAAGGTTATGGAACTTGGCAAGATTTCTCTGACAATCGATTCACGTGACATCCTGAGGGGCTGCTGGGGACAAGAAGCCACACAAAAACCATAATCCTGGGACTTCCCTGGTGGCACAGTGGTTAAGAATCCGCTTGCCAATGCAGGGGACACGGGTTCGAGCCCTAGTCCGGGAAGATCCCACATGCCCCAGAGCAACTAAGCCTGTGTGCCACAACTACTGAGCCCAAGCGCCTCAACTACTGAAGCCCACGCACCACAACTACTGGAGCCCGCGTGCCCAGAGCCCGTGCTCTGCAACGAGAAGTCACTGAAATGAGAAGCCCGTGTACCACTACGAAGACCCAATGCAGCCACAAATTAATTTTAAAAAAAACCCATAATCCTTTGTCATCTAGCCTCGCAAGTACAGAGGAAACCCAACCCTAACAGGCTATTCAGCCAGCTCCATCCTTACACTCCAGGCCTTATAAGCCTGCAGGGTGACGTTTTAATGGGGAGCAGCAGGGAGGCGCCCATGACCTCTGGGGGCAGGGGCTGGCTGGGGGGGAGGGTGGTGGGGGGCGGTGCAGGTAACAGCCTCCACCCTCCAACGGGGAGTTATCAGCACCTACCATATACCAGACACTCTGCCAGGCACCAGGGTTTCGTGTCAGAGTCAACAAAGCCCCACCCTCACGGAGCTTACATTCGACTGGCAGGAGACAGACAAGAAACGAATAGGATGTCAGGTGGTGAAAAGTGCTACAGATAATAAGGGGGTCATAAGATATAAAGGGGGTAGGATTCAGTGGGGTGAGGCTGCTGTTTCACGTGGAGTGATTACAGAAGGCCTCGCTGAAAGGGGACGTGGAGCAGAGACCTAGAGAGGAGAAGCCCATGCAGGTGTCTGGGGACAGAGAGTCCAGGTGGAACAGAGGGAGGCACAGGCCTAAGGAAGGCACATGCTCGGCGTGTTCAAGGAACTGCGCTGAGGTCTGTAGACCAGGCTGGGGGCAGCGAAGGGGAGACGGCAGAGACGACACGGCGGGCGAGGGGCTTGAAGGCCGAGAAGCTCTTCTGAGGGTGACGGGAGCTGCTGGGGTTTGGAGGCACTTGTGTTTTAAAAGGGTCACTGTATCCCAGTAAAAGCAAAGTATCTTTTTAATCCACTAACCAAAACAGGAAGGAATTAGGACAGATCCTGTTACCACTCACTGTCTCCTCTGCAGTGTAAACTTAAGATGTGCATGAAGTATTTCCCAAGCAAGCTTGACTGGAGCCCACAGGGGTAGGGGGGATGGTGACAATTCAATAAGGACCACACCTCATGGCTGCAATGGCGCCAGAACTGTGGCCTATGATGATGGTCTCCTCGTCACAGTGCAGCTCCGTCTCCATGAAGGGCAGCCAGATGCTCTCTCGAGCTGTGACTAAGGTTCAGGGGAAAGAAAGAGCCCGTCACTCAACAGGGACATTCCAACGCTGCCCACCTTTCTAACAGAGGACCATTCAGCAAACCACAGGACCACAATGGGGGATGGGGCTATTTTAACAGGGCCAAAGTTTTATGTGTTGCTGTCTGAAAGACTCAAATCTGTACTTTTGGTAAATAGTTTTGTTTTTATTTTTAGCATTTTCTTGAAAGGAAATACTAAGGAAATAAAACTCTGAAGTTAAATGTAAACTTTCCAACTTAAAAACAAAAATCCTCTTGACAATATTGTCTCTCAAGTTCATGTCCATATATATTCTTTCTTTCCAAAAAGGAAATTCCTGAGACAAGTCATAGGCACTCAGAACAAAAGTGGCCACGTTACATTTTCTAATATTAGGATCTCATAGAGATGCTGTAAGTTTTGTCATACCTCTGCCTCAAATGAAACACCCATAAATTTTGTCTGAAAATATTTTGACTTATAGAAGGGAAGATCCGTTGCTTACAAAGTTGAAAATTAAATTCTTCCGAGCCCAGGTGCTCTTCTTGATCCTTACTAGAATTTTCTATCATGTTTTTTGGTTTGCACCCTCCTCCCCCAAATACTTGCCATCATTCACTCTGAGGTACGTATTCCCTTACGCTTCTCTGCTAGGCTATTCCTCTTCTCTACCGGAAAATGACAAGATCAAAACCCAACAAGAGGAGGCTTTTTAAAGACACATTTAAAAAACTTACTTGGGTCAGGCATGTTTTTAGCCAAGCACTGGAAGCCAGGTATCTACGATATGAGGGGGAGAAAAAAGCTATAATAAAGAGCTTAATTACAACTAATACTTTGCTAATAAGAAATGAGACACCTGATATGAGCTTTGTCAATTCAATAAGCAGTTGTTTATATCATGAAATGAAGCAGGGTAAGTGCTACAGGATTACATGTGAATATACAATCCCTCCTCATAAACTCCACCTGTCTGTAGTTCTCTATCTAGCCAGCTCTGCAGATCTCTTCATATGTGCAACTGCACATGTACATTTATCACCGCTGGCATATACATATAGAGAGGGCATAATATATTCTAGACAAACTGACCTGGAGCCAATGAGACTATGCTCCAGGGAGTAGGTAAAATGTGGTACATAAACGTGGTACAGAAAGTTGGAGATCCAATCCTCTTGGACAGCTGCAGCCGTGACCTTCTGGTTTGTAGCTCTAGCCACGGCTCTCAGCCACAAGCCTGGAATTTTATTCTAGAGACCCACTCTAGAGCTCTAGAGGTTGGCAACTCAGGAAACAGTCTTATTGCCTAGTTATGGAAGAAGGTTTAAAAAAAAATCAAGATGCACAAGACAGCCTGCAGTTAGATGCCATTTTTATAAAGTTCACAAAGAGGCCAAATTTAACAATATATTGCTTAAAGGATACATACATAGGTTGAAAAGTACATTAATTTACTTTTTAAATTAATTTTTAAAAGCGAAACAAAATTTTTTAAATTTCATATGGCAGGGAAACGGGGTGGAGGGACATACAGGTGGCTCTGAAGGTACTGATAATGTTCTAGATTTTAGTTTGGTGAGGGACCCTCAAGTACTGGTTACATTATGCTTCATAATGTACGTACGTGTTATACATACATCCTTTGTTAATATCAATATTACATATTAAAATGTTTAAAAATCCGAGACAGGGCTTCCCTGGTGGCGCAGTGGTTGAGAGTCCGCCTGCCTATGCAGAGGGCGCGGGTTCATGCCCCAGTCCGGGAGGATCCCGCATGCCGCGGAGCGGCTGGGCCCGTGAGCCATGGCCGCTGAGCCTGCGCGTCCGGAGCCTGTGCTCCGCAACAGGAGAGGCCGCAACGGTCAGAGGCCCGCGTACCGCAAAAAAAAAAAAAAAAAAAAATCCGAGACAGAGAGCAGAGAAGAGAAGACAGGTGTAGAATTATCTGGGAGTCCCATATCTGAACCCGCAGGAGATACGGGGAGCGGGCTCGGTCTCCAGTTTCTAGAGGTGGAGCTTGTACTCTGAGCCCTGAGAGGAGCCCTCCTGGCTGTTTCACCAGCCGAACTTCCTCCACTACTTGTAGAGTCTAAGACGGGGTTCCCAGCAGGGCTCTGCACAAGGGGGTGGGAGCGGGGAGCCGGTCTCTCCGGTCCTTCCGGTCTCTCCCGCGCCAGCCCGACCTCCCAGTGCAGCGAGGCGCGTTTCCTACCTGCTCCAGCCCCCTCTTCACCCAGCCGTACCAGCCGTGGGTGGTCACATCCCCGCCCCCGTTCCCGGGGACGATCACCGCTTTGCAGGGCGCCGCCATGAATGCTGCCGACCTGAGGGGCTCAGAGCACGTGCGCGACCGGGGAGCCTGCCCGTGGCATTCTGGGAATTGTAGTTTCGGGGCGCCAAGAGCGCACCCACCGAGCTTCTGGTTCCCTACTGCACAGGGCAGCCGCAGACAAACCTTGCGGGTTTCCAGCAGCTGTAAGTCACCTTTCACTTGCCTCTTACTGGCGCTTCCATTTCCCCCCCTTATTTGGGACAGACTGTGACATGCCCAGAATGTGTTATCTCTTACCTAGACTAACTGATATTTGTATAGAAAAGTATGTTTTAGTTTCAAAGCAGAACACAAGCCGTTTTCTTTGTTGAGGACTCCTGATTTCAAAATAGTTCTTAATAGAATAGTCAATATCAGCCAATAACAGTCAATACCAGCGCGGCATGGCAAAAAACAAAACAAAAAACAAAAAGAAAATTAGGACTCAAACACTAGTTCTTAAAAGAAAAGCTTTGCTGAAACCCTTCGGGGCATTTCCGGGTTTTGGGGGGGCATGAGCCACCCATTACCTTGCACAGCCCTTCAATAAACCTTTCTCTGCCCTAAACTCTGACGTTTCAGTATTGTTTGGCCTCGCTCTGCGTCAGGCACATGAACTTGTGTTCATTAGCATATCTAGGGGTCCGTATATCCAAAACACTGAATGGTTCATCCTGGTTTTTGTACTGAATTCCTTTCAGCGTGTGTTGTAGGTCGGCTGCAGTGGCTCATGACTTGATCCTTATAGAACTGGATGGCAGACAACATTGTTTTACACTCTCTATGTGTTTGTGCATCTGTATGCCTTCATGGCTGTAATCGCAAAGGTCTTCACCTCTTGTAAGAGTGTGAAATGGTTTACTAACTTTAGAGTTCTAACAAATTCGATTATTACATCTTTTAAAGAAGTTTTGTTCTCATTGCCTCTTGCCATATTAATTATTTTAAGCTGGTTATTTTCTAGGAAACAGCAGACGTGGAAAAAACTCTTAGCCAAGTAGGAATTATCCTTTTGTAAGACACATTTACATTTGTAAGGGAAATCTCCATTTGTAGGTTGTCTCCCTCTCTGTACTAGAAAGAGGATTACCACATCTCTATAAAGTTATCAGTGGAGAAGGCAGTGACTTAAATCTGCTCAACAACCTTACCCTTGTTTACTGCGCTTTTCCTGGTGACTTCCCATAACTGACTCCCCACCCTCAATATCCTCTTTTGTCTTTAGCTGAGGATGGTTTTTAAGGTGAGGACTTCAAACATTTTGGCAAGTTACTCATTTTCCCTAGGTCTCTCCCATGTATACATGTTACTAAATTTCTATTTAATTTTCTCCTGTTAATCTGTCTCATGTCGATCTAATTCTTAGGCCAGCCAGAAGAACCTAGAAGGAAGGAGGAAATTTTCTTCCTTCCCAATGCCTATCAAGATAACTACACAGTCGCATAAATCAACTATTCCTAAAATTCACTATTCCTAAAATAAGGAAATTAAACTTCTAATACATTAACGTGCTAGATTTAAAAAAAATCCTTCTTACAGTAATTTCTAGTACTAGGAATCCAGGTTCAAATAAGTCAAGCAAATTTTTGGCAAATGATATTTTCTTAATGTTTGGTTAAAAAAAAAACAGCTATGTCTTTCTGTAAAAGAGAAGAATAAATCTGACTCCACACTGGATCTGTTTCTTTTACTTTAACCTTTGTATTCTATTGCTTTGTATTCTATTTTGCTTCAAGTTAATCACTAAAGGGATGTTGCCTACAGCTTAAAGTATACATAATGGCCAAACTCGAGAAATTCTGCCTCCCATGCCTGAGTGTTTAGCTCACAGGAAACATCCTGACCAGGCCCCCCTGTAAATGGCTGCAGGAAAAAAAGAAATTAACACATCCCCTCCTGAGTCTGGCTGGAACTGTGGCAGGAGGTAGATGGGCCCCAGGCTGAACAGTTTTTCCCCTGGGGACAGAAACTCCATAAAAGCAGGATGATGGGGCTTCCCTGGTGGCGCAGTGGTTGAGGGTCCGCCTGCCGATGAAGGGGACACAGGTTCGTGTCCCGGTCCGGGAGGATCCCACATGCCGCGGAGCGGCTGGGCCCGTGAGCCATGGCTGCTGAGCCTGCGCGTCCGAAGCCTGTGCTCCGCAACGGGAGAGGCCACGACAGTGAGAGGCCCGCGTACTGCAAAAAAAAAAAAAAAAGCAGGATGATGGAGGAGGTTGGGCTCTGCCCATATAAGAGATAAAAGACCACATATTCCTCATTCTTGAAGTCAAGGAGACCTCCCTGACTGCACATGTGCAGAAAGCTTCCTTGGAGGTCAAAAAGGGAGGGGGTGCCACCTCCTAGTATGTGACGTCAACTACCCATAGGCCTCTTCACTAGAATCCATCTTGGCTAAGAGATGCGCACCCACACAGGGGAGAACCCTGAGATATACCAAATTCGGACTCAGAACCAGACAAAACAAGATGATTGGTCAGAGGAAACCATGAAGAAGTGCCCCATAAAAGTGATTCAGACTGCCACGAGGGCATGAGCCCGCCCGTGTGGCTCTCCACACGTACTGTGTACCCTTTTCCCTCTTAATAAACACTTTACTTGCTTCACTACTTTCCGTCTCTATGTAGTTCATTTCTACACAGCTGATGGGCCGGGGCCTTGTCACTGGCCACTGGTCCCTGGTGGTCTGGTGGCTGGGATTCAGCGCTCTCATTGCCGCGGCCATACCTGAAGCAGGTCGAGGCCACCCGAGGTCAGAACCAGACTCCTGGCTCTGCGACTTTCTGAATAAAGTCGCTAGTCCTTGCCCCAACTCATCTCTCAATTGGCCTGTTGTGCGGCAAGCGGCACCAGCTCGGACTTGGTAACATTTTCTCACTGTGAAGTATGATACAAATGTGTATTGTATCTTAACTGAGTGCGTCTCTTTACTGAGAGAATAATTGATTCGAACTTCCTGAACTTATACCAGTTTAAGTATTAAAAAACCTACTATTACTCTTACATAATGCTTTAGATACACGAAAAGTGTAAACTTGTTCAATAAAACAACCATTATTCGACAAATTTTTAATATTAACAGCAATTAATTTCATAGCACATCGGCTTAAAACTAACTTCTATGATTTGTTAGTCACTTAAAACTTTGTACTAGTATTAAATTGAGCTAATTAATTCTTGGACGCCTTGATATGCTTTAAGCATACTTTTAAGTTTATATAATTTTGCTTATTTTTATATGCTACAGACGGGCTATATCTCTGGGTCAGATTAATAAACTGGTTGGCTTTGCCACTTATAAGAAGGGGTAAAAAGGCCATGGTGGCTGTAGAAAGCCGTGCTCTATGCAGTTTGGTGTTCCGTTAGTCTCTTAAAATGTTTGACTACGACAGTTCCCAATTATTCACCTTCTCATGGAAGGATGACAGGGATCGAGAGGGATTAGCCTCTGCGCTAACTAACGCCAGGCTCCGCAGAGAGCCGGAAGGCACCTGTGCGCGAACGAGGGAAGGAAACCCTGCAAGGTGAGGAAGAATAACTACACCTGTTTAACTGACAGGACTCCTGCGCGCATGCGTCCCCACGCTCAAGGCTCACGCTCCCTTAGCCTCGCCCCTTTCTGCGCGCCGACACCTCCTTCCGGCCAGCTTCGGTTTCCTCCGCGAGGAGCCCTGCCCTCTTCCGGGGCCACACGTCAACGTTCTCGCTTCCCGGTAACTAAGGCGATGAGAGGGACTTCCCACAGAAGCGAGCGGACGTCTTATTGGAGTAGGGCGAGCTCCTGAGGCGCGCAGGCTGCGCCTAGGAAACAGTTCCCTAGGCGCCGGTGTTTCGTGAAGCAGAAAGGTTTAGAGGTGAACGTGGAGAAACGTGTATTCTGAGTAATTGTGATTTTGAAGAGCCAACCACGTCTGTCTTGCCCTGTTCCAAGATGGCGGCGCAGCCTTTCTAAGTGTCTTGCTTCCGCTCGCCCGCCGGGGAGGCGCTCTTTGATTGGCCAGCGGGCGGCGCCGCGTCGTGACGCACAGGGCGCTAACCAATCGGCTTAGGGCTGAGTTGGACTTGGCGGTGGGAACTGGAGTCCGGCTGTTGCAGCGGTGGGTGCTTACGGCTGCGGCCAGGTGAGCGGCTCCGGCCAGGTGAGTGGGGAGCACAGGTTATGAGAGGCCGAGGGCAGGGACCGGAGTCTCTGCTAGGGGCGGGTGGGTTGCTTCTGGGGCGAGGCCTTTTCCCGGCGGTCAGAGGAGCTGAAGGGCCCGAAGACCCAGGGGTCTGCTGAGAGTGACGTGGTCCCAGCCAGGTGGGGCGGCCGGCTGGCCGGATTCTGGCGCAGAATCCCTCGGAGTCGCGGGGGACGGAAGGACCCAACGTCCAGTTTACAGTTGAGGAACTCGAGATTCAGGTTAAATGACTTATGCTTCGTGACAGAGCCGGAGCTAGAACCCAGGTCTTCGGACTCCCTTTAAGGATTAAACCTTGCTTTACCTTCGTTGTGTCCTGAAAAGTCATATCTTAAGGTGGAATGAATGGTACAGATTTTTTTTTTTTTTGGGCAGATACGTCTACAGGATCTTTACAGTTTTACTTATTCGTTCATTCAGCTGTTAACCTATTCTGAAAGCCTTCCCTTTTGAAAATATGGTGTTAGTGGTAGACCCGTCTCTCTAGAAAAATGCACCTTGGCTCATGCACACAAGTTTGCATGCAGTTTCAGAGGACTTATTGACCCTGTGAAGTCCCCTGTTGGCTATGTGCCCAGAGTTAAGAATCCATGCTCTTGAGAGAGTGACCAGAAGAGGCAGTGGGAAATGGAGAGCGCAGGTTTTAATATGTGGATGCCTGGGGACATGGGATGGAGATAGTGCCTTTTAATAATGAACTGTTTTGAGAAGGAAAACAGCCACTTAATGAAGTCTACCGAGGTGCTTGCTGAGAATTGGGATGTTAGAACTTGCTTTCATTCCCACCTGAATTACCCTTTACTAGCCAGGAAGCTGCAGAAGTGTTTTCTGTGTACACAGAACTACAGTTTCCCGCTTTTGCCAGAGATAACAAATAGATGCCTTAGAGTTTCAGTTGGAACAAACATTTGGAATTTTTGTGGTCTGCGTTGTGAGTAATAGAGTAATTCATTTGCATTTATAGCCCTGTGTTGTTCCCTTAGTCCAAATTAACAGTATGGCATTTCTCAAAATAGCTTGGAGACAGTCATTATTCAGCATTGCATAAGTGAACACCAGAGGCCACTTACAGAGTCTTTTTAAAAAAATATATTTATTTATTTTTGGCTGCGTTGGGTCTTTGTTGCTGCTCACCGGCTTTCTCTAGTTGCGGCGAGCGGGGGCTACTCTTTGTCGCTGTGCGTGAGCTTCTTGTTGCTTTGGCTTCTCTTGTTGCGGTGGCTTCTCTTGTTGTGGATCACGGGCTCTAGGTGCGTGGGCTTCAGCAGTTGTGGCTCACGGGCTTATTTGCTCCGCGGCATGTGGGATCTTCCCGGACCAGGGCTCGAACCCGTGTCCCCTGCATTGGCAAGCGGATTCTTAACCACTGAGCCACCAGGGAAGCCCTATAATAGATTCTTTAATTTCTTTTTTTCCCCATTGTTCTCGAGAGTTTTGTTCCCTTGAACCCTAATAGCTGAAGTGTGTGTTAGCCTAGATTTTAGTATGTAAACAGGATGGAGTTGGCATTATCTGGTTTGAAAAACGTGCTTAGTCTGAATGGCTGTTTTATTAACTGGAATCTTCCAAGGCATGAGCATAAGCAACTGTGGTGAGGGGACAGGAGCTGGTGAGGAACTCACTTAGCATAATAGCAAGTGTGCCTTTGTAATTTTGGGGATCCCAAGTAGAAGTACCTTGGCTAAGAACTGGTAGCTGTTCTTGTTGTGAATAGGATTCGCACTTCAGTATCCAGTTCTTTTCTCCATAATTAACAACGGAAGGAGGGAAAGGGGACAAAACCAAGATCGCTTGGAATGTAAATTATAATACAGTATTTACTGGAATAAAGCAAGGAGGAAAGGGGGTCAGGGAGGAAGGTAGCTGGGTGCTGAAACAGGGTTTGAGACTTAACCCTTGGGCACGGTGCTGAAATTGGCTTGGCTGAGATGATATGTGATCCAAGAGGAGATTTAAATTACTATTATTCACCTACATGCAGCTTAGAGATAACCAAATGATTGTAAGCCTTCCACCCCTTTTATTTTTTTAAGGCTAGAAAGGAGGGTTGAGAAAGGAATGGGAGAGGTAGCTGTGAAGTTAATTGGCTCTTGGGAGTCAGAGAGAAGTGAGATGTTGTCATCCTCCAGTGACAGGTTCTTCCAGACTAAGTGTTTAAGAAACGTGGTGTTAGGTGGTCATCTTTTTTTGAAGTTCAGTTAAGAATTTCACGTATGATTAAACTTTATCTTTAGTGGTTTTTTTTTTTTTTTTTTTTTAGACAATGGCAACATACTTGGAATTCATTCAGCAGAATGAAGAACGCGATGGCGTGCGTTTTAGTTGGAATGTGTGGCCTTCCAGCCGTCTCGAGGCTACAAGAATGGTTGTTCCCCTGGCTTGTATCCTTACTCCTTTGAAAGAACGTCCAGACCTGCCCCCTGTACAGTATGAACCAGTGCTTTGCAGCAGGCCAACTTGCAAAGCCATTCTCAATCCACTTTGGTATGAATTCTTTTAAAAACTAGTAAAAATGATGAATACAGTAAATTATGACTTTCCTGTGATTCTCCTAAAAGTGACTCGGTTGGGCAAGATGTCAAATTTGAGATGAGTAGTAAATGGTGAGAGTCTTAGGTGATGAATGCTTGTGGAAATCTCCGTGGCCTGATATTCCACATAGAATTAGAACTTATGGGAATGAGGTGGAGGTAGAGGGAAAGGATTTGTAATTTTTGTTTTTTTCTGATTTTCAGTTTGCTTTTGCCTTAACTGTTGTTTTTATTGGTGCCTTTTAAAGCATTTTCCAAAAAATATGCAAAAGCTTTAGAGAGTTTTGTTGTACCTACCTGGTATGGTGATGCTGTATGGCAGGAAGAGGTAATAGGCAGAAGAAATTTGAACTCTTGATGATTTTATTGTTAAGTGTTAACTTTTTTGTGCCTGAAATGGTGACCTATGATAGCTCTCTTAAATGTGGGCACTCTGAAAGAATTTTTTTTTTTTTTTTTTTTGCGGTACGCGGGCCTCTCACTGTTGTGGCCTCTCCCGTTGCGGAGCACAGGCTCCGGATGCGCAGGCTCAGCGGCCACGGCTCACGGGCCCAGCCGCTCCGTGGCATGTGGGATCTTCCCGGACTGGGGCACGAACCCGCGTCCCCTGCATCGGCAGGCGGACTCCCAACCACTGCGCCACCAGGGAAGCCCAGAAAGAATTTTTAAACAAGTGAAGAGTGTCATAAATACTCTTTAAAAGATAAACTTTTTATATGAGGGAACATTTTTTACTTCATTCTCTTTGCTCTTACTTGGTGTGCCCACGTATAAGATGCTGCTGCTCTTTTAAAATAATAGCTGATCGTTAATTTTCTAAATGTAGAAAGGGGGGGAAAGCAACTATAAAGCATTATCTTGAACCAGTTCTAGGAAGTGTATCAACCCAGAAGCATTCTGCTCAACTTCTTCAAGTGAACTAAGTGTGGTTAAAGTCTGAGTTGTTTTTCCTGTGTGTTAAATGTCCTTTTAGTA
This sequence comes from Mesoplodon densirostris, assembly GCF_025265405.1. Classification (NCBI taxonomy): domain Eukaryota; kingdom Metazoa; phylum Chordata; class Mammalia; order Artiodactyla; family Ziphiidae; genus Mesoplodon; species Mesoplodon densirostris. Next base: position 68,484,908 of record NC_082676.1, read on the forward strand.
TTAAAATTTCATAGTTTCATATATTTGAACAATAAAGACATTAGAAAAATCATAAAGAGTACGTTTAGATAACAGGGCAAAAGGAAATAGCCTATAATTTTTATAACTCACGAATTTCTAAATATTATCTAGGAAATCGGAAAAGAGCAAAAAGGCTTTAGTAGTTGTTCATTGTTGCTGCTTGAAGGAACCTTTCGGTGCACTCAGCAGCCAGAACTCTAGCTGCAGAGAATGTGTTGCATACCTTCATCCATTGAGGCACCCACACAGGAACACACATCCGTGTGATTTACTGAACAAGAAGTTTACACTTAAATGCTTTCTACCTTAAAAATGAAAATGGTATCTCGTTGTAATATTTCTTTTTCTCACAGTCAGGTTGATTATCGAGCGAAGCTTTGGGCTTGTAATTTCTGTTTCCAAAGGAATCAGGTATGTGAACTGTAATTATTTTACAAGTATTTCCTGTGTTTCAGTTTAGTTGTCCTACTCTGCAAAAAATTAAGTGAGGTTGAATTTGTGTCTGCCCTGGCACAGGGCACCTGTCAGGGTGATATTTCTTAAGCCTAATAATGGATGTTGAACATATGTGATTTTTGTTTTGAATGGTCATTCAGTTTCATTATATGAGTCTTTGTCTTTGCTGTGGAGGGGACATAGATTTCCTTTTTTTTTTTTCTTAAATAGGTTTTCTGTAAGCACTGAGAATGTTACTCTAGAAAACAGATAAGGTGTTTATATTACATTTGACTTCAGTTTATTCTAATTGGATAGTGTACATTACTGGATTTTCATTTTCTGATCTTTCTAACTTTTAGGGTCAAGTTGATCTTGTTTTGATTTAAACATTTTTAACTACTAAACTAGGAGCTCACAAATGATGAGAGAGACTTTTCTTTGAAATGAACTGTGCCTGTGGAGGAAAATGTTCAAAAAGTGGATTATGGTGATTATTGCACAATTCTGTGCATTTACTAAAAATCATTGAATTGTACATTTAAAATGGGTGCATTTTATGGTATATAAACTATACCTCAATAAAGCTGTTAGAAAATAATTATGCCCAACATAATATATAGTGCTCTAGCAGATCTTAAGATATTAATAACATCCACTTGTTTATTCTTATATTTGATCATAATTGGTTAACAGTCTCATTCTCAGATAGCACACACTGAGTCCAGTGGTGAAGAGACCAGTGTGCAGTTGATGACTTTTAAGTATAGTCTTGGGAATTAGAAGCAGATACCGTACAAGATTTATCTCCCTGGGCGATTCAGAGTATATGCAGATCTTAAAAACATTCCTACCCCCTATTATATTCAGAATTGATGTCTGTTTAATGTAATTTATTGTTAAAATTATAAGGCATCTAAAGACAATGTCAACAGAGTAAAAGTCCAACCCATAGAATGGGTGAAAATATTTGCAAATCATGTGTCTAATAAGGGATTAATATTCAGAATATATAGAGAACTCCTAATACTCAACAACAATAGGAAAGCCCAACTCAGAAATGGACAAAGGACTTGAATAGATATTTCTCCAAAGACGATAGACAGATGGCCACTAAGCACATAAAAAGATACTCATCGTCACTAATTATTAGTGATGTTTACCAAATGGTCCAGCATTCCCACTTCTGGATATATACCCAAAAGAACTGAAAGCAGGGTCTTGAAGAGATACTTACACACCCATGTTCATAGCAGTATTATTCACAATAGCTAAAACATTGTGACTGCTCCGAGTGTCTGCTGACGGTTGAATGGATAAGCAAATGTGGTCTGTTTGTTCAATGCAATATTAATAGCCTTAAAATGCAAGGTGTTCTGACTTATGCTACGTGATCGAACCTTAATGATATTACTGAGTGAAATAAGCCAGTCACAAAAGACAAATACTGTATGATCCCCCTTGTATTGAGGTACTTGGAGCAGTCAAATTCATACAGACAGAAGGTAGAGAGGTGGTTGCCAGGGGCTGGGTGGGGGTGATGGGGAGTTACTGTTTAACAGGTTCAGAGTTTCAGTTTTGCAAGATGAAAAAAGTTCTGGAGATAGATGGTGGAAATGGGTACACAACATTATAAGTGTATTTAAGACCACTGAACTGTACACTGAAAAAAGATTAAGATGGTAAAATTTACCACGATTTTTAAAGATTGGGGGAAAAAAATCAATGTACAGGCTACAAATTTAAAATGTTTGTAGCGAAAAAACAAAACACCTATGACATGTTAAGCACCGAAAAGCAGGTTGCAAAATTGTGTGTATAAGGTGATCTCAGCTGTGCTTAAGTAGAAAAAGTGTGGAAGGAAATACACCGGGATGTTGACAGTAGCTGCCTCCAGGTGATAGGAGCATGGGGGGTTTGTATCTTTTATCTTATATTTTTCTTGTACTTCCCAGTTTTTCTACAATGAACATGTATTACTTTATTGATAACAGCTAGAGTAGTAAACCCAAATAAAAGCTTTAGTCTTCCATGTAGATTACTGATGAGACAGCTAAAATTTCAGCCCTTAATTTGCAGGGCAACAATTTGGAAATGGTTTTTAATAGTGTGTGTTTTAATGATTTAGAAGTTACAAGATAACCTAAAACTGCATTAAGAAAAAGTTCCAATGTGATATAGATATAGAACAGGATTATAGATTTTAAATTCTGATTAAAAAATGATTGATTGATTGATTGATTGATGCCCCAGGTCTTAGTTGCAGCATGCAGGATCTTTAGTTGCGGCATGAGAACTTTTAGTTGCGGCATGAGAACTTTTAGTTGCGGCATGCACGCGGGATCTTGTTCCCGATCAGGGATTGAACCTGGGTCCCCTGCATTGGGAGCTCACGGTCTTAACCACTGGACCACCAGGGAAGTCCCTTAAATTCTGATTTTTGTATTTTAGTAACATGTTCTACATTTTGTGCTTTCAGAATTAATATGTGGTCATTAACTATTTTTATAAATGGAAAATAAAAGGCATAATGTATCTTTCAGCCCTCATGAAGCATTGCTTTGTTTTCTTCTCTTCAGTTTCCTCCGGCTTATGCAGGCATATCTGAGGTGAATCAGCCTGCTGAATTGATGCCCCAGTTTTCTACAGTTGAGTACGTGATACAGGTAATTGTTTGCTGCACATTTAAGGAGCAGTGTTAAATTGAGCTTCTTTTGAAATACTTTGTCTTCTTTGTCTCTTGCCTGTCTGGACGATTTAAAGCTGTGAGGCCCACAGGATCCTGAACATTAGGTCATGGCACGTGTGCACGTGTTGGCATCGTTTTCCCGTCTCCATAGAAGGCTACCAAAAAGGTAGCACTGATTGAGTTCAAAACCCGCCCTCCACAGCCTTGTCCGTCTCAGTTGATGGTACCCCATCTTCTAGTAGTTCAGCTTAGAAATCTTAGATTCATCCTTGACGTCTCTCTTTTTCTCACATCCCATATCTAATCCGTTAGGAAATCCCTTGCAGTCGATATTCACACTTGATCCAGAATCCAGCCACTTCTTTCTCCCCACAGCTCCTGTCCTGGGCCAGCCCCCGCCTCTCACTTGAATTATTGGGGCAGTCTCATAGCTCTTCGCCCTGACTTTACCCTTGCCCACTTTTATTTTATTCTTCACCCAGCAGCCAGGGTAACTCTTTAAAAACATCGCATTAGGTCTGTGTTCAGAAACCTCCAGTGGCGAAACTGGCTCCCTTTTCACCTGCAGTAATAGACAGCCTTCAGAGTTCTGTGTGAGCTGGCCGTGTTACCCCTCTGACCTCAGCTTCTTTTAGGGTCCTCGTTCAGCCAAATGGGCCTCCTTGACTTTGCTCAAGCGTGCTGGGAACAGACGTGCCCCTGGGCCTTTGCTCTGGCTTTTCCTCAGGCTAGAGCTTTCTCCCCTATATCTGTATTGCTCCCTCCCTCTCCTCCAGGTTTTTGCTCAAATGTTACTTTCTTAATAAGGCTGCCCTGACCTCCCATTTAATGGTGGAGCCTCCCTGCCCCCCCACCCCCACCCCATGCCCGGCCTTCACAATCCCTCCCCCTTTCTCTGTTCTGGAAAGTTAGCTCCTGAGGCAGGCAGGGATCTCTGGCCTTTTGGTTCGCTGATGTATCGCAGGACCTGGAACAATGCCTGGTGTTCAAAAATGTGGAATAAATTGTTGGATATAAAGTAGTCTTTACGTCTAGTTTGTTTTGATAAAACGTTGTTTAATGAAGTAAGTAGAGGTTTGTTTCGATGTTCCTATCCCTGACACTTAGTATAAATAAAGACTTGTTACTTACATAACCTGTTTTGCTTCTTTTTTGGCTGAGCCATGTGGCTTGGAGGATGTTAGATGCCCGACCAGGGATTGAACCTGGGCCCCGATAGTGAGAGCGTGGAGTCCTAACCACTGGACCACCAGGGAACTCCCTTGTTCTGCTTTAAAAAGAGCTGGTTATGTCTATTTGTATATTGATCATTGTGCTGTTTTTCTTTGCATAAAGCGAGGTACTCAGTCCCCTCTGATATTTCTCTACGTGGTGGACACATGCCTGGAAGAAGACGACCTCCAGGCACTCAAGGAATCCCTGCAGATGTCCCTGAGTCTCCTTCCTCCGGATGCGCTGGTGGGCTTGATCACGTTTGGAAGGATGGTGCAGGTCCATGAACTCAGCTGTGAGGGGATTTCCAAGAGTTACGTCTTCCGGGGGACGAAGGATTTAACCGCAAAGCAGATACAGGTTAGTGCCTTGCTTGTCCCCAAGCAGGACCAGGGATGTTTCTTAAAAATTCATTAGGGAAAAGGGAAAAAAATGTCATTCACTTGTAGTGTGAAGGGAAATGAGTCTTTCTGGTTTGTGTAGGACATGCTGGGCCTGACCAAGCCTGCCGTGCCCGTGCACCCAGCGCGCCCGGCACAGCCGCAGGAGCACCCTTCCATTTCCAGCAGGTGAGCTTGGACGTGCACATGCACAGTGGCAGCCGTGGGTGGGAGGGAGGGACAGCGGGAGGGCTTTTGTTTTTTATTTTTAGAGGGGAAAAAAAGACTCAGCCTAACCAATATTTAATGTTTAATAACAAACATGACAAGTCAGTGTACGTTTAAAATTTATAACTAAGTTAATATATAAATATATATATACACACACACATACACTTGGGGCAGATTTGCTCAAAATATTTTTCCTGTTAGAGTTGTATCATCACAGAGGTTTTGAGACCACTGTACGCAGTCATTCCCCCTCTTATTAGATACATGGCTCTTGTCCTTTTTGATTCTTAAGTAAAGCTGGGGAAACTGAAAAGGCTCCTGTTGGGTGTCCTCTAACAAGCCTGAGATCGGGCACTTCGTTTACATGGCCCGCTGTGCTCCTAGGGCTGCCCAAGGCTGGGTTAACAGTCGGCAAACATGATAAGATGCTTTGTTGACATGCCTGGCACAGCCTCTTCTCTAAGAAACTGGTGTTCCTCCCTGTATGACTCCCAAGGTTTAAGAGAAACGCAAATGGAGTCTTCAGAACATGAAGATTGTCCACGTCCATGAACCTTACATGGACTGAGTTCATGTTAGCATGTCCTTAGGGTTTTTTGCTGCTTAAAATTTAATTGAACTGATTTGCTCCTATTTGAAATTGATTTTTTTTTCCATGCTATATATGCAGGTTGCTATATGCTAGGCTTTTTGTTTGTTTGTTTGTTTTTGCGGTACGCGGGCCTCTCACTGTTGTGGCCTCTCCCGCTGCGGAGCACAGGCTCCGGACGCGCAGGCTCAGTGGCCATGGCTCATGGACCCAGCCGCTCCGCGGCATGTGGGATCTTCCCAGACCGGGGCACGAACCCATGTCCCCTGCATCAGCAGGCAGACTCTCAACGACTGCGCCACCAGGGAAGCCCTATACTAGGCTTTAAATGACATTCCTGAATAAAATTGCTTTGAGTTTTTTGTGTTTGTAGTTAGAGACAACTTTGAAGGAAAAAAAACTGCAGGTTTTTTCTACTCTGATACTTATTTTGAAGAGCAGTAACTATGTGTCATGCAGGCTGAAGACCAGAGTACTTTATTAAATCAGGTTTGACGTGTCCATTCAAAATCATGCAGATTTCTGCAGCCCATTCACAAGATCGACATGAACCTCACTGATCTTCTTGGGGAGCTGCAGAGGGACCCATGGCCCGTACCTCAGGGGAAGAGACCGTTGCGATCCACTGGTGTTGCTTTGTCCATTGCTGTTGGCTTGTTGGAGGTAACTCAGAATTTACTGGGACCTATCGGACCACACAAGCTTTCTCACAGAAGGTGTGTTTGTTGGCCTTGTCTGAAAAATCAGCTGTGACCGCAGTCAGCTGGCAGTGTTAATTTATCAGAACGTGGTTCAGTGATTGTTATTATCCACACTGAAGGAGCCCTCGGTGTTTTGAAAATACAAAACGTTTTCATGAGAAACACAAGGCCATTAGGGCACCAGGATCACAGTAAATAAAAGTGCGCCAGACCCTCAGGTTGAAAGAGAGAAGCTGCTTCTCAGCAGCGTCATCTGCCTTTTGCTGCAGTATTGTCAGTAGTCAAGACAGCTGAGGACAACTCACATTTGGAGCATTTCTGTGGGAAACATGCTTGGGGTGGGCTGTATGTTCCTAAAATGCTGCCACTTACTGCTTTAGGGCACTTTTCCAAACACGGGAGCCAGGATTATGCTGTTTATTGGGGGTCCCCCTACCCAAGGACCTGGCATGGTGGTTGGAGATGAACTAAAGGTTCCCATTCGTTCCTGGCACGATATTGAGAAAGATAACGCCCGCTTCATGAAAAAGGCAACCAAGGTAGGTGCTCCTGGCTCAAGGCTGTAAGTGTGGTCACCCAGGTGGGGTTTAGGCTGCCCTGGAGTGACAGCTGCTCTGCTGAGGCCATGCTTTGTGGTCAGTGAGTTCCTCTTGCTGAGATGACCTTCCAGATCTTGGCTGATGTTAAGTATCTGTCCCGGTTCTGAGACCTTGGTTAGAGTGGGTGGCCCTAAAACTGCTAAAAGTGTTTTGAGACTGAAAACTGCAGTTTTATTTTATTTGGATGTTATGAAAGAAACTGTCTCCATATTCCTCTCTGATCACATCCCTGGTGTGGTAAGGCACGCCTAGTGAGTGATGTTGCTGTTCCATAAAGATAATTTTTCTCTCTTTGCAGCACTATGAGATGCTTGCTAACCGAGCTGCTGCAAACGGTCACTGCATTGATATTTACGCTTGTGCCCTTGATCAGACTGGACTTCTAGAGATGAAGTGCTGCACAAACCTTACTGGGTATGTGGACAGTGAACCCCTGGGAAAAGTGAGAGTGCTTATTCTAAGGAATGAGACTTGAGTGATGGAACCGTGGGAGTGGCCAAGGCTGGCTCAGATGAGTGTTCAGGTCACTCTGGGCTGCAGTTTCGGTGCCTGGGGAGGGTGTGGGGGCCTCTTGGAGGAAGAAGCTGTGATCAGAAGGGGGTCAGGGGTCACTGTGAACTTGTCATGTCAGAGTAACTTCATTTCTTAGAGTTGTTGCAGACACCAAGGCAGGAAAGCAAGCATGGGGTATGTGGCCTTCAGCACTTCCTTGTGAGAAGGGGGGAAATAGGCTGAATGCTAGAGCAATTAGGAGCCCCCTCACCTGGCTTATTAACCGCACCTCGTGACAGCCGGCACTCGCTCAGCCTGGAGGGTGCGGTGCAGGGCGGGCTGTGAGCCCAAGTCCTTAAAGTGGGATGGTGCCCGGCCAACCGCCTTTGGGGCCCGTGGGCACACTCGAGCCTCACCCCAGACCTCCTGAATCAGAGGCTGAGGATGCAGCCTGGTGGTGGGTTTTAACAAGCTCTCCGGGGATTCTGGTGAGAACCACCGGTGGCACCACGAGTCTGAAGGCGCTGCAACATCAGCATCACCCGGGAACATTCAAAACTACTTTTGGTCTGGGTCTTGTTCTTAAAGTCGGATTTAATTAGCATGGTGCCTGGCCTGGGCGTCAGCATATTTAAAGTTCCCGAGCGTTTCTGACGTGGAGCAGAGTTTGAGAAGCACTGGTGTGGCCCCCGTGTGCTCCAGGCACGCCTGAACACAGACAGCGTCTGGGAAACCTGCATTTGTGTGCAAGTCCCTGGAAAAGCAGTGGCAGAGAGCTGTGGGTGGGCCTGGGGTTCTGCATTTCTAAGGAGCTCCCAGCTGGTGCTGTGGGTCCTCACTGAGTAAAGGGGAGGGCGTAGAACCCTGGTCATCTGCAGCTGTCCTGGGGACCAGCAGGCGCGTGAGGTGATAGAGGACCAGCGATGCTGGCCTGGCTGTGCCGCTGAGTTCACTTAATACGCTGGACTCCCCCCAGTGCCCTGCGGGAGTTCTCGTCTTGGAACATCACAGGAAAACTTCCACGTGTTTGTGAACACCCCCGAGTTTATACACCAGAGTTCACGTGTGTGTGTCTCTCCTCTGTGGCGAGGGACCAGCACTTCTCTCACACTCTCAGTGAGGCCTTTGACCCCTGAGTGACAGTATTTAGGGCACATCACCTGTTGCACAACTATAGTATCGGGGAAATATGTGAACAGTGACACTGAGAAAAAAAAAGACTTAGAGGTTTCAGTTGATGGCTTGAAGTGAGCCAACCGTTTGGGATGACTTCCAGCAAAGGCAAGGTGACCCTGGGCTGTGTTATGGGGTCCATTATCTTCAAGGAAGATCACAGTCTTGGTTTCCTTGGGGCTAGTCACACCTTACCCAGATTATATCATCATTTATTTTTTTAAACTTTTAATTTTGAAACAGTTAACAGATTCACAAGAAATTGCAAAAATAGTACAGCGAAGTCTGTCCATACTTTTCATCTAGCATCTCCCAGTGGTAGCATCTTACATAAAACATAAATACAGCACCATGTCAGAACCAGGAAACTGACTTGGTACAGCACAGTTAACTGTTGATACATCACGGACCGTACTTGGCTCTCACCAATCTGTACATGCGCTCATTTTTAAAAATCTGTGTGCATGTCTAGTTCTTTGAAATTTTTATCCACTCTATAGGTTTGTATAACCACCACAGTGATCAAGATACAGCACCGTTCTAAAGAATTCTATGTTTAATGTTTTAAAAATAGTGTCTTTCTTGAGTACAAATTGAACTGGCTGTTTTCCATTGTCAGTAAGTGATGAGTAGCACCTCTGTGGACAGGCTTGCTTTTTTCCTCTTCTCTAAAATAATTGTTCATAAATACCCAGGAAGCATCTGAATGGCTTTGAGTCATCCTAAAGGTTCACTTTCTTTTTCCGTTTTTCTTTCCTAGAGGCCACATGGTGATGGGAGATTCTTTCAACACTTCTCTCTTCAAGCAGACATTCCAAAGAATTTTTAGTAAAGATTTTAATGGCAATTTCCGAATGGCATTTGGTGCTACGTTGGAAGTAAAGGTAGAATAGATTTCTAAAACCTTAATGAAAGAATAGTGTTCTTACTTACTTAGTAGTCATAGTTGGGGGAGCCTCACCCTCGGGACACGGGCATCTAAAGATAAGTTCAAAAGTTCTTAGCAAAATAATCCCAACAAGGTATATTCATTCTGTCCTTTGCTTCTCAAGAATGACCTGCATATTTATCAGTGTTTTATTTATTTTATTTTATTTATTTATTTATTTATTTTTTGCGGTACACGGGCCTCTCACTGTTGTGGCCTCTCCCGTTGCGGAGCACAGTCTCTGGACGCACAGGCCCAGCGGCCATGGCTCACGGGCCCAGCCGCTCTGCGGCATGTGGGATCTTCCCGGACCGGGGCACGAACCTGTGTCCCCTGCATCGGCAGATGGACTCTCAACCACTGCGCCACCAGGGAAGCCCCAAGTGTTTTAAACCGTGAGATGTCTGCTCTCCCTGCAGGGAGGGCAGGCCTTACAAAGGTGGTGGGCTAGGTGCCCACCCAGCCACCGGTTTGTGTTTAGCACCTGCCTGCAGACTAGCCAGGGCGCTCTAAAATGGGGCAGCATTGTGAGTTTGGCTCTTGTTTTTCCACGTAGGGACTGATCACTCTACACGCTTGATTCTGAGTCATTGAGAAAACATTCAGAGGGGCCGTTAGAAAATATGATGGCAAATATTTCTTTGCAAATTGGCAATAATCATTAAATAATCTAGGTTAAACTTTAAACAACATTGTCAAATGTTTGAAGTTTTTTTAAAAAGATGAAGAAGGATGGACTTTGCTGAAATGAATTCAGATTTAAAAGTCTGAGTATGTTGGCCTCGTCATGGTGTCAGAGTTCATAAATTAAGTATTTTTAAAGCAACACAAAACAGCATATTCCCTGATTGACATTTGTAACTAGTTACAGCAGGTTTGTGGCACAGGAGAAGAATGCGGTAGTATTGGTAGAATTGCTGTCTTCCGTGTGCACGATAGTTTCAGGGTTGAGAAGGCAGAGCATGCTGCTGCGTCTTTGGAACAAAGATAACTCTATCTCTAAAGGAGGGTTTTATTAAAGTTTTAGTCAGTTCACAGCAGCCCTGGAGAAGCACATACAAGCTTTTGCATGCTAGAATCCCTGTAGGATTTTCCCTTGGTGGAATAATAACCCTGCCGTTTTGGTTGTGTCCTTTGTGAGGGGGTGGTTCTTGGTGGTTGTTAACTGTCTGCTCTCATGTCATTCTGCCTCAGACCTCGCGGGAACTGAAGGTTGCCGGAGCCATCGGCCCTTGTGTGTCTCTGAACGTGAAAGGACCGTGTGTGTCAGAAAACGTAAGGAAAACTCCTCCATCACCCTCACCGCCTGTGCCTGGGATTTGACCCCTTAGACGTGTCGGGGCTGGCTGACCTTGCATTGTGTCACCTGTTGGCTTGTGTCTGTGGTGAGGGGAGAGGGGTAACTCACTGACGCCCCCAGCCCTGAGGGGTTGTGTCATTTCTGTCTTTTTTCCATCCATCGGTCTGAACGGTCAGAGAGGAGAAAGCTGAGGCTCAGAGAGGTCAAGTGTCTTGCTTAGGGTCAGAGATACCAGCGGGGGAGCTAGGTAGGGACCAGGTTCCCCACCCAACTACCCTTGCTTGGGTGGCCACGCCAGAGAGCCACCAGGCATTGCATTCTGTGCGGCACAGTCCTGCAGGGACAGACCCATGTGCTTATTGCCCTTGGAAGGGCTCCCTCTGTCTCGCTTCGCAGAGACCGTTTTGAGCTGGTTGGGCAGTGGGTGGCACTGTGGCACATGGAGACAGCGGTGTTCCTTGAGTGACAGATTTGAGTACATGGAACGAAGTTCAGCTCTCACTAGGTGGGGCGATGGCCTTGCTGGTGGCCCACTTCCTCTGATGACACTTGAGCTGCCAAGTGAACACTTTTGGTCCAGTGAGGCCTGTCTAGGCTGGGTCTGGGCTGGGTTGTCACAGTTACGTCCTTCCTTCACCGTCCTCTTCAGCGTGAGGCTGGATGGGAGAGTCAGGCGTGGGCTCAGGGTGCAGGTGTGGCCCTGACGAGGTGCTTCATGGCTCTGGGATCCAGCATCTCTGTCCGGGAAATGAAAGCAGTAATGGGACCTACTGTACAGCACTGTGGGGAGGAATCCACGAGCAGCCCAGGTGAGGCACTTAGGAGAGTGCCCAGGATGCCCACCCAGGGTTTCACCTTCCCATTGAAGTTTTTGTCCTCATCAGCAAGGAACACTCGTTAGTGACTACTTAGAGTAAGTTTTTATTGAAGTTACCAGAGGCAGGCGGTTTGAGAGGATATTCCTGTAAGCCTCTGGGTGAGGCAGGTTGTTACCCAAGCCCCTGTGGTGAGTCCCTGATTACCCCCATGTACTCAGGGACGTGTACTCTTGTTTCTTGGCAGGGCTTTGGGAGGCTGCCCTGTTCCAGCATATTCTCCATAGACTTAATATCTGCCTAAGAAGGTATTACAACTTAGTACAGCTGTTCCAGGATCCAGTAGGGATCAGCCGTGAAATTTCTGGATAGGGGGTGGAGGAGGCAAAGGGGAGGAAAGTACAGTTTTCAGACACGCAGGGAAGTTCTGAGTAGAGCATAATGCGTCTGTGTCCCCACCACATAGAGTCATCGTTGACATTTGGTCATAATTCCTCTGCCCTCTTTTTGGCCACATTTGTGTTATCTACCTGATTTCATCTATTTGCCACATTCTTTTATCATATCAATATTTTGCTTTTGAAAGCAAGTTGCAGACGTCTCAACACTTAGTCTGTCAGTGTTGCGGTGTGCATCTTCTGAAGACAAGGGTCTTCTATGTTATTCTCAAACCTGAGAAAACAGTGATTTCCTAATATCATCTAACATATAGTCATATGCTTTCCCTAATTTCTCTCCAGATGCCCTTTGCAGCTGTTTTTCCTCTCTAACCACTATTGTATTTGATAATACATATCCTTAGTCTTTTAAAATGTAGGATGGTCTTCCTGTCATTTTATTTATGCTTTTTTGCTTGTTTTGTTTTGTTTGATGATGTTGGTCTGTTGAAGAGACAATGCCAAGTGCCAGGAGTTTTCTGTAACCGAGTGTCTCTGTTTCCTTGTCTGACTTGTTTTCTGTCCTCGCTGTATTTGCTGTGAAGTGGAGGTTAGATGAATGATTAGATTCGGGTTAAACCTTTCTGTCCCCCATGCTTCCTGAGTGATCTGTGTACCTCTGTGCTGAGTTGTGGTGAGGTGATGACTGTCCTTCAAGTACAGGGGCCCGTTTCCTTTTTGCCATTAGCAGGAGATCTGTTGAACAAGATTGTAGCACGACATGAGTATCTTGTTTGCCAGTAGCCTTTCACCTTACGGTTTTAGGTTATCCATTGATTATCCTGAATCAGTGTATTTGAATCACAATAAACTGCTGATTTCCTAATTCCATCTTTACAGTTCTTCTGATCAAGGCAGGGTAGACGCTTACATAAGGAATTTGTGTATTAATGAGAGAATACAATGCTTGTGGGACTCTGGAGGGTTTGTGGCCACACCTGGGGGTTGGTGCTATAGGGGAGGGAAATTTTTCTTTTTCCTCTACCCATCTTAGTTTCATTGGCTGGGACCCTGCAAATTAGACTGACGAAACACAGCTTAACAGGAGAAAAACAAACAAGTTTATTAATGTGTGCGTCACACACATAACACAGCGCGTACATACTCAGCGATGAGCCACTCAAAGAGGGAGTTAGACCTTGGGATTAGTTGCATCTTAACAATAAATGTTCTTTTACAATAAATGTGCAGATAAGTGACAAGACAAAGGAAAGGGACCTTGATCTTCTAGGGGTGGCAAGTTGTGGAAGCGTAGACAGATGGGGGAGACGGATGGGAAAGGAAGGTGGTTTTGCCAAGAGTTGTGTTACATATACTCTTCTGGTGCTACCTCTGGACTGATAAGCATCTAGCGTTGTCTTTGGTGGTTAAGAAGCTCCTGCCTTCCTGGTAGGAGGAGGACAGAGAGTTTTCTTATGTCTGCTTTTTAAAAATTACCTACAGCCTAAAATAATCTTTATGCCAGCCTGGCATATTTTGGGTGACATGCTCTGAATCCCCTTGATTTGAAATTTTAACAGGTTTCGTATTAAAAATGGAGTCAAAAGGTGTGGAGAGAGATTGGAGAGAAGGGATTAGCAAGGCAAGAAAGGGGGGCAGACAGGCTCCTCTTACTTCCTTGCCATTGTTCGTGGGTGCAGCCTTCACTGTCCAGCAGATGTTACGTGCCTCTTTTAGAAAAGGCCCTGAAAGGGAAGGTGAACGCCTAGGAATCCACCCATCTCACGATCTTGCTTAGGAAAGACTTGTGAAACGCAGGGTGTCCTCCCCAGCCTCCACCGCAGAGCTGTGGCTCTTTCCCCTCTGACCATCACCTTCCTGAGATTGCTGGTTCTGTGGCCAGGGACATGGGCTCCTGGCATGGCTTTGTAGAGAGACTGGACTGGTGTCAGCTGTACTCAGCTGACAGCGTACAGTTTGGGTGGATTCAGAGTAACAGAAGAGGTATCATGACTCTCTTAATGCATAATTGTGTTACTTTCTAAGGATGGTATCCCATGTTATAATGAGGTGTTAAAATGTATAATATTCACTGTCTCTAGAATGATCAAATGTATGTTTCAGAGTCTAGTCTTGGTTAATGGTTCTAGGTATTTGACACCTGCAGACTTTTCTTCTAGGTGTCATGCTTAAAACAGTGATACCCTTCATGTTTTAGTGTACTTTTTTTTTTTTTTTTTTTTTTTTGGCAGTACGCGGGCCTCTCACTGTTGTGGCCTCTCCCGTTGCGGAGCACAGGCTCCGGACACGCAGGCTCAGCGACCATGGCTCACGGGCCCAGCCGCTCTGCGGCATGTGGGATCTTCCCGGACCGGGGCACGAACCCGTGTCCCCTGCACTGGCAGGCGGACTCTCAACCACTGCGCCACCAGGGAAGCCCAAGTGAACTTTTTATTTATCACTGGGAGCCATTCAACTAGTCAACACAATGCAGCCTTCACATGATTAAAATCTCAGTTCTCTTACCAAGAATTTATATGTAGCTTTTGCATAAAGGAATTGGGTTAAAATTAATATTTAACAGCTAAAGTTCTGTAATTATTTCTTGTTCTAATCATGGTGGAAGAAGTACAGAAATCTTTCAGGCTAAGCAGGTAATTCTTTTTCTTTTCAAGTATTTACTCGTTCCCCATCCCTGACTTGATTGTCTCAGTTGACATCAGTGTTAGGTAGGTAGGTAGTGAGTGAGTGAGTGAGTGAGTGAGTGTGTGTGTGTGTGTGTGTGTGTGTGTGTGTGTGTGTGTGTGTGTAAAGCTCAACGACGTAATGAAAACTGACCAGAGTGCCAATATAAAAAGCCTAATCGTAAAGTACTGTGATAATGTTAAACTTTATTCTGGTCTGTAATTGTACTTGTTTCAGTGAAATTAAAATTTTTTTTTTTTCCCCTTTTCTTGGCCGCACTGCATGGCATGTGGGATCATAGTTCCCCAACCAGGGATGGGACCCGCGCCCCCTGAAAGTGCAGAGTCCTAACTTCAGGAACACCAGGGAAGTCCCAAAATTTAAATTTTCATTTGGAATGAGATACTCTAAGGGACCTGCCCTTCTCAGAGTCAGTGCTTTTCATCAGCAGGTAATCACAGGAGCATCTTTTTTGTTTCATTTCTTTTTAATCCCTCTTCTCTCCCCTAGGAGCTTGGTGTTGGTGGCACGAGTCAGTGGAAAATCTGTGGCCTGGATCCCACATCTACGCTCGGCATCTACTTTGAAGTAGTCAATCAGGTGGGCTGCATTTTTTCATGAATAGTCGCGTCTCAGTGTTGTGTTTTCTGATTTGTTACAGGCTGGTGGCCTCCGGTTTCTTTCTCCACAAAGTGATGCTACTTTGGGCTTGTGTTTGGCCTGATCTTAGTCTGACATCATCTTTTTTATTCCTTCCAGGGTTTGGTCAGAGTCAGACAGCAAACTGCTTTTGTCACTTTGTTGTTGAACTGATAAGGTCATCAGAAGAGGAATGGCTTTTGCCAGCCATCATAATGTTGGTGAATTTTTGAGTGTGTCAGTTTTTCCCCAGTGTTTTATTTTTTTAAATTCAAAAGTACAGAATGATAAATAGAATTGTACAGTGTATACCCAAGTATCAACCACTCAGGTTCTGTAACTAACATTTTGCTCTGATTTGTTACACATCTAGCCATTCCCCAATTCATTGTGTTTGGATGCATTTCGAAGCAAATTGCAGTCACCAGTGTCTTTCATCCCTAAACCCTTCAACATGTATATCAACTCACGTTCAGTATTTATTTCCATATGGTTCTCTTTTTTGAGGTAAAAGTTGCAAACAGTGAAATGCCCCGAATTTAAGTGGACCATTCAGAACGCATCAAGAGCCTTGCGGTCACTGCCGTGTCGGTCGTCTTAGGACGAGTGCACAGGCTCTGTGACCACTTGTGTGGGGTCATGCGGTGACAGTGACAGGTGCTGGCCTCTCATCCTGCAGCACAACGCCCCGATCCCGCAGGGGGGCCGCGGCGCCATCCAGTTCGTCACGCACTATCAGCACTCCAGCACCCAGCAGCGCGTCCGCGTGACCACCATTGCCCGCAAGTGAGTGGCCCTGGCTTCCTCTCCGCTGAACCTCTGGCTTTTTGCTTGGAGAGAGAGTCTAACATCTAGTAGTTTATCTCTGTGATTCCGCTGAGTGAATGGTTCTCACCAGCCCTCACTGGATCGTTTGATCAGAGCAGGACAAGGAGGAGGCACTGCCGGCGTATAAGACTCTCCTTTCAGTAGGAATAAGTTCATTAAAAGTTATTTTTCACGGGCCTCCCTGGTGGCGCAAGTGGTTGAGAGTCCGCCTGCCGATGCAGGGGATACGGGTTCGTGCCCCGGTCTGGGAGGATCCCATATGCCGCGGAGCGGCTGGGCCCGTGAGCCATGGCCGCTGAGCCTGCGCGTCCGGAGCCTGCGCGTCCGGAGCCTGTGCTCCGCAACGGGGGAGGCCGCAGCAGTGAGAGGCCCGCATACCGCAAAAAAAAAAAAAAAAAAAAAAAAGGTTATTTTTCATTATTTATGAAATAAGTGACCCATTAATATACCCTCCTTATAAAAGATTCAAGCAGCACATAATTATGTAAAGAATGGGTCTCTCCCACTCTCCCCAGAGGTAAAATGCTATCACCGTACTGACACGTAACTTCACAGTCCCATTTCTGTGCAGTTACAGACCACGTGTGTGTATTATATACATGATGGCTTATGTGAAGATATTCATAAGCTTTTCTCAAGAATGTGTCAAGGACACCTTCCATGTCAGTGCATAAAAGCCTCTACCTCATTCGTTTTATTTTATTTTATTTTGAAAAAAAGTTTTTCGAAGTATAGTTGATTTACAATATTATATTAGTTTTAGTGTATCGTATAGTGGTTTGAAACTTTTATAATTTATACTCCATTTAAAGTTATTATCAAATGTGGGCTATATTCTCTATGCTGTACAGTATATTCTTGTAACTTATTTATTTTATACATAGTAGTTTTTACCTCTTAGGCCTCGCCCCTTCCCTCTCCCCACTGGTAACCACTAATTTGTTCTCTATATTTGTGAGTCTGTTTCTGTTTTGTTATATTCGTTTGTTTCATTTTTTAGATTCCACATATAAGTGGTAACACAGAGTATTTAATATTTGTCTTTCTCTGTCTGACTTATTTCACTAAGCATAATAACCTCCAGGTCCATTCATGTGGTTGCAAACGGCAGAATTGCATTCTTTTTCATGGCTGAGTAATATTCCAGTGTGTGTGTGTGTGTGTGTGTGTGTGTGTGTGTGTGTGTGTGTGTGTGTGTGAAAATACAGGAACAGATTATGTGTGTACACACACACACGCACACGCACACACACAGACACACTCATCATGTATCCATGCCTGTGTCATACTGGAGAGCCAGCTCTCAGGCCTCTCCCGCATGCAAGCGCAGCACTCACTCTGGAATGGTCAGTTGGGCAGATGCGCAGAGTCAGCTCAAACACATCGAAGCAGCGTTTGACCAGGAGGCTGCAGCGGTCCTGATGGCGCGGCTGGGAGTGTTCCGAGCGGAGTCGGAGGAGGGGCCGGATGTGCTCCGGTGGCTGGACCGACAGCTCATCCGACTGGTAAGCTGGGGACAGTGGCACTACGTTCAGTCTTGGTCTCTGCTCTACTTTTGAGAAAACTGCCGTTTAAACCTATTATTGTATACAGCCAGTAAATAAGAATTTTATCAGTGGCTTACCTCATGCCAAACACCAGACGTTCTGAGAATGATGTAAAAGAAGTGTTAAATATGCATCTCCCCCAGGGGCTCACGTTACAGTTGGGAAGAAACCACACACAGGCCGTTTAGGTAATGGTACACATCTGAGTGTGTTGAGGGTTGACTTAGATGAGTCCCTGTGAATCCTGTGGTTCTCTGTTTTCCCTCTAGATCTTGGAGGGTTTGGGGGGAAGTAGGGGTCCATGGCCCAGTGAGTGTGAGGAGATGCCTGGTGTGTCATTCTGGGTCTAAGCAGGAGAGAGAAACCACGCGGTGGTTTAAACGGGGGGGGTGTTATATAAAGAATGAGTGTCACAAAGGGGATTAGAATAATGAGGGATGGTCTAGTAAGAGGTAAAAAGAAGTCTGAAGGATACAGGATAGTAGATCCTAGGGGTGCTACTTCCAGGCTGAGGTAGAACACCCCAGCAAGACCCGCATCCCCCCCAGGGCTGACGGAGCCCCAGGTGGGGCAGGGCCATGGCTCATTGGGTCTCTCAGAGCAGAGACGTTGCCATGGTGCCTGCTGGAGGGACTTAGTAGAAATTCACCCTCTGTGGCACCGAGAAAACCGTTCACCAGGAGGCGTCTCAGCAGGGGCGCACGGGGCTGGGGGGCTGCAGGCGCCCGTGCTGCGTGAAGACGCTGCAGCTGTCCGCTGACCAAGCCTAACTTAGTGCCCTGGCAGGGGAGAAATATTTAAGGGCCCCAGATCCATTTCACAGCCAGCGAAAAGGGTAAGTTTGGAGCCACGAAGCAATAAATCAGTAATTGAGATACCTTATGATCTTACCGTTTGGAAATTCCCAGCACGTGTTAGTGATCGAAGGTCCTGGAAAGCACAGTAACAAAACTTACGTAACTTGGTTTAGCCCTATGTGTACCCTTGCTGTCCCACAGAGTCATTTTTTCAGGGAACGTCAGCATTGCAAACGTCATTTGAAATTGAGCAGAGGGTCCAAGTGGTTGGCGAAGGCTTCTGGTGGGAAGTGAGCCTTGAGTCAAGTCTTTTTAAAGAGAGTAGAAGGCAAGGCTTGCCAAGTGGAGGGCCCAGCACCCACAAGCCTGTGGGGTGTAGCTGGGCATTCAGTTCATGCTGGGGACCCTGGAGAGGCCGCTGTCACGGGTGGCCAGCGACTACGGTGGGGGAGCAGCAGTGCAGGTCGCTTGAGCAGTGCCTTGACTGTAAAGTGAAGTCTCTGCCTGGGTGTTAGAGAGAGGGGAAGGGGTATAAGTGTGGTTCTTAGGCAGGGGCGTGAGAGCAGCATGACGCTGTGTTCACACTGCCCGTCCCTGTGTAAGATAAATCGGAGGGCGAAAGGGCTGCTGTTACGGAGGCCAGCGGAGGATTTCGCCGGCTCCAGGGAGCTGAGACCGAGGTGGCGGTGGGACAGTTGGAGGGGAGAGAAGCTTTGGAATCAGGCTGTATGCCGGGAGAAGAATTGACCCAACCTGGTCGAACTATACGTGGAATCAAAAATGAAGAACATCAATGCTAACTCAAGTTTTAAGTGTGGGCAACTGCAAGCGTGATGGAGCAGTGGGAAACAGGGAGGGAGCTCCAGCGGCTGTGAGGGGGAGGGAGGGGAACCCCCTTTTCTAATGTACTAGTTTAATTTATTTTGAATGTGAACTTGCACGTCCAAGGAAAGCCACCCTGTAGTTGGGATAGGTCCTGACAGGAGCTCGGGTCGGGGGTCAGCACTGCACGTGGGGGAGGGATTTGGGTGACTCTGGCCTGGCGGTCATGTCGTTTGTAGCCGAGGCAAGGAGGATGGGAGCAGTGGGCCAGGAACTAACCTTGGAGGAACCCGCCGCCGTCAGGAGGAGGCAGGGAGACGGGCTGTCGGATGAGGGGAAGAAGATCAGTCGGAGAGGTGACAGGATGTAGGAAGGGAGAGGTGACAGGATGTAGGAAGGCGCTGCTGCGGCGGCTGAAGGAGGGCTCAGGAGGTTCGGGGAGTCACGTGGCTCGTGCTGGCAGGGAGTTGAGGAAGGTGAGGTCTGTGCAAGGATGCGGTCGGAAGAGGGTCACTCCCAGAGATGAGCTCTCTTTAGACGGTGGGCATCTGACTCCCTGGTGAAATGAAGTATGTGACATGAAGAGGAAATAAAGGCAGGAAGAGACAATGTTCAGAGATTTGCCTGTGAGAGGAGGAAGAAAATGGAGTTGTAGGATAATAGAACATTAGACCTGTCTGTAACTGCTAGGATGTCAGAGTCCTGGAGGATTTTCTTATGGAAGAGGTGCCTGAGAAGGCTTCTCTATCTAGCCCCTCGCTGTTGGAGCGGCCTCGGCCGGCATCGCGTGGAAGCTGCTTAGAACGTGGGGCCTTCAGCCCTCCCCCAAGATCTGCATTTAACACCCCCTGGGTGTTGGGCGGGGCAGGCAGGGGCGGAGCTGAGAGTGGGGCATGGCCCTCCTACTCCAGGGAGTTTTCAGGTGACACTCACTTAGGTTTTCTGTGTGTTTTTTTTCTATTTTCTCTCAATAGTGTCAGAAGTTTGGACAATATACCAAAGAAGACCCCACATCTTTTAGGTTATCAGATTCCTTCTCTCTATATCCTCAGGTAAGTAATATATGTTTTTTAAAATAACTAAAGAAGGGCTTCCCTGGTGGCGCAGTGGTTGAGAGTCCACCTGCCGATGCAGGGGAAACGGGTTTGTGTCCCGGTCCGGGAAGATCCCACATGCTGTGGAGCGGCTGGGCCCGTGAGCCATGGCCACTGAACCTGCACATCTGGAGCCTGTGTTCCGCAACAGGAGAGGCCACGACAGTGAGAGGCCTGCGTACCACAAAAAAAATAAATAAATAAATAAATAAATAAGAAAGTGATAGAAATAAAACTTGCTGCTCTCGGGGTCAAGTCAGGACTCTGTGTGTTTCGAGACTCCATTTGGAGGTGATGAGGTCCTTCAGTTCAAGGCCAGACAGTGCCTGCGCCCCACGGAAGATGCAGGTGACACACAGAGAGCAGGTGCACAGACTTTGGGGAGAAGGCAAAACAGGATTGTTGCTGTGAGGCCACAACACGACCTCTGATTTGTAGAAGTTCTGGGTGGATGGTCACCCGTGAACATGAACACAGCAAAATGAGACCGCAGTTACCATAGTAGACGTTGGTGATGTGTCTGTAGTGGCTGTGCTGTGTCGTGACTGAGGACCCTCACGTCGGGGGACCAGGTGTGTGGAACCGTTCAGAGCAGGGAGGGGGTGGTGGAGCGAGGTGCCACAAGCGGGGGTCTGGGTGCTGCCTTTTCTGAGCCTCCACCCTTGTCTGTAAGTGTGGCAGCTGGGGCCCAGCCCCGCTTCAGGGGCGAGGCTGGCTGACCCCGGGTCCGCTACAGGCTAGGCACCCATTTGGCTTAGCGGCCAGGAGCCAGCTCCGCAGCTGGGCCTGGGGTATGCGGGTCGGGCCCCTCACAGATGCAGCTTCCCCAGAGCTGGAGGCAGACTCAACCTTTTTCCCCTCCTCCTTCAAGGATGCCTTAATGAGGAATAAGCAGGAAGAAGCAAACTCTCAATCTTAAGTGAACTTGTTAGGACTTCGGTACTCTATCGGGTATTACCTTTCTGAATACTTGATTTAGCAAGTGGATGCAGGCCTCAGTCATGAACTTGTACAGCTTGCACTCTCAGGGCTAAAGGAGGGGGGCTTCAGAGGTCACCTCACTGGATGCTCAGCCTAGGGTAGGGCTCTGCAGTCCCCACCGTGTGCCTGTCTGTCCTGTGCCCGAGCAGTTGAGGCTGGACGGTGCTGTGGAAAGAGGCCGGGCCTGGCCAGGGTCAGGGCTGAACCAGGTTCCAGTGCTGGCTGTGTTGCTACCAGTCTTGGATGAGGTCCCGAACCTCTTCAGAAGGATAGAGCTGGTCTGGGAAGTGGCATGCAGTCTTTCTAAAGCTGGGGAATCTTTTCTTCAAGAGGAGCCTCTCAACAGCCAGCACAGAGAGCAGACAGACGTGGTGACCCGCACCCCTGGGTCCCAAGGATCCGCTAAGGCTCGGAGGGCAGTTGGAAAACCACCAAATTTAGATGATTTCTTAGATTCCTTCTGTTGAAGCGTCTAGCATAGAGGTCCAGAGCCAGGCAGCCTGGAGCAGAGGCCGGCTCTACCGCTCAGTGGCGAGGGGTGTTGGGCAAGTTGCCTGCCCCTCGGTCTCCTTGCCTGTGAACTAGGGGTGGTAAGAGAGCTTTCCTCGTGGCTTGTCGGGGGGACTCGATCATTCTTGTCCAGTGCTCTGTGCCCTGCATGTAGGATGTGCTGACTGTCAGCCTGGGTCATTATTTAGGAACCTACAATTCATTATATTCAAAAGCTTCTCAGGAAGCTTTGTTTGTTTGTTTTATTTTTGTCTGCGTTGGGTCTTCAGAGCTGCACACAGGCGTTCTCTAGTTGCGGCGAGTGGGGGCTACTCTTTGTTGCGGTGCGTGGGCTCCTCATTGCGGTGGCTTCTCTTTTTGCAGAGCACGGGCTCTAGGCGCGCGGCTGAGTAGTTGTGGCTCGCGGGCTCTAGGTGCACAGGCTCAGTAGTTGTGGAGCACGGGCTTAGTTGCTCCACGGCATGTGGGATCTTCCTGGACCAGGGATCAAACCCATGTCCCCTGCATTGGCAGCCGGATTCTTAACCACCGTGCCACCAGGGAGTCCCTCTCAGGAAGCTTTGTACTTCTCAAGGCAGGTCATTTTCATCTTCTGGCAGCTCTTTAGCGTGAGCTCACAGCTGCTTTCCCACCCCTGCTCCTCGGGGGCTGGAAGGAATGCATCTCTGTCTGCAGTGGCGACTCCTGGCCTTTTCTCCCTTGAGCTCCTCACTCCCAGCAGTCTGCCTCTGTCTCAGCACTCTGGCCTCTCTTGTGTTGTCACTGTGCCTGGCGTCCCTCCTCTGCCTCTGGCTTCTTCTCGCACGTCTTTTAGGCCCCAGTGGCTTTGGGGACGCTCCTGCTGCACCTCCACCCCCACCCCATCATACCAGGACTTTCCTGCGCTGGGTTCCTGAGTGTGCCTTTTCCCCACTGGAGTGTGACCTCTTCAGAGCAGAAACTCTGCTCTGCAACCTGGCCCGGTGACTCCAGAAAGCAGTGCTTTGCCTTGCCTTTTTCACGCAGAAGCTTTAACACGCCCAGAGGGCCCCCTCTTTTTCTAAAAATTATGTTTATTTCTAATTGTAATGAAAACCCCATAACATAACATTGACCACCTTAACCGTTTTTAAGTGTGCAGTGTGGTGTAGTGTTACATATGTCTGATTGTTGAGCAGGGAATCTCGAGAACTTTCTCATCTCATGAACCTGAACTCTGTACCATTAAACAGCAGCTCTCCCCTCCCTCCTCCCTGGCCCCCGGGGCTTCCATTCCACTCTGGTTCATTGAACCCAGAGGCCTTGTTCTTAAGGGCTGGGTTCTCCTGTTTCCAGGGCGGGGGCAGGTCTGCTCTCTGCGTGTCTAGGAAGGTGACAGCTGTGTGCATTTGTCTTTTTCTCTGTAAATGCAGTTCATGTTCCATCTGAGGAGGTCTCCATTTCTTCAAGTCTTCAACAACAGCCCTGATGAGTCGTCGTATTATCGACACCACTTTGCCCGACAGGACCTAACCCAGTCCCTCATCATGATCCAGCCCATCCTCTACTCATATTCCTTCCACGGGCCTCCAGAGGTAAGGGCCGCTGTGAGTGCTTCTCCCACAGTTGGAATCACCTAATACAGACTTTTTTCTAGCACATTTACTCTTAGAGCAAAACTGTAAAAAAGAAAACTTTGAGTCTTTATAGTAATTTAACATTATTTCTGAATATTAAAAAAATGTGCATAGGAAAAAGTCACAGGACGTGTAAAATTAGAAAACAGTTTAAATGTTCAATAGCAGGAAAATTAAGTAATCTAAGAAATATTCACAAAGTTTATGTAACACAATAAAGTAAATCCTTATGTTAAATAAAAAAGTAGAAACTTTTCTAAATTATGACTTTTTAAAAGCCTGCAAGAATTAAAAACTATAAGGAAATAAACCAGAATTTCAATATTTGTTGTTCTTGAGTAGAAATTTTCAAATTTTGCTTAATGAATGTAAGTTTAAGTTACTTTTCTTATTGAAATAAAAGTCATAGTCAAATGTATTTTGTAGTAAACTTTAAAATTTGTATTAAAGGATGTTCTTTTTCATGTAGGCATTGGACTTCTCTGTCATCTACAGCAGTAGATTTGAGAGAAATGTGTCTCTGATAGAATGTATTTCTAGCACAAAACAGAAAATTTGGAATTATTTCTGGTTCCTAGAGCAAAAGATCACATTCATCTCACTTCGCAGTTGATGAGGGATTATTTGGAGCCTGTTTTTTCTACAAAGTTGAAATCTAGAACTGCCTAGTCAGGGAGCAGAATGTGGGAATTTGGCACGAAGCTGAGACCCTCCCTGCTGGGTGTGGGGTTGGCGGGTGGCCGTGTGGACACCGAGGGAAGACCCGTGCCATCTCTCCCTTTTGCTTCAGCCTGTGCTCCTGGACAGTAGCAGCATTCTAGCTGACAGAATTTTGCTGATGGACACATTCTTCCAAATCGTCATTTATCTTGGTGAGGTAAGATGAAGTTAATTTCTTTCTTACTATCATTTTTTACTAATTTAGGTTGTTATGACATTTGAAAAAAGAATTTGGGCTTAGAAAACCCACAGTTTATTATAATGAGTATAGTGGCTTTTATGCTAGTGAATAAAATTTTTTTTTAGGACCCTGAAAAAAGGGGGTATTTATATATTTAGTAATTTTAATATTACTTGCTATAAGTAAACGCCAGGTTGTCCTTTCATTTTTTTTAATTTTTATGCAGCTTTTTTTTTTTTTTTTTTTTTTTTGGCCACGCTGCAAGGCTTGCGGGATCTTAGTTCCCCAATCAGGGATTGAACCTATGCCCTCGGCAGTGAAAGCGTGGAGTCCTAACCACCAGGGAATTCCCTAATTTTTTATACACTTTTTAAAGGTTACTTTTCTCATGTTGTACAACACATCCTTGAGCCAGTAGTTTGTACCTCCCACTCCCCCACCTGTATATACAGTGCCCCCCACTCCACAGACCACTCGTTTGTTCTCTATACCTGTGAGTCTGCTTGTTTTTTGTTACATCACTAGTTGTATTTTTCAGATTCCACATGTAAGTGATATCATACAGTATTTGTCTTTATCTGACTTATTTCACTTAGCAGAATACCCTCTAGGTCCATCCATGTTGTTTCAGATGGCAAAATTTCATTCTTTTTTATGGCTGAGTAGCATTCCATTGTATATATCTACCATGTTTTCTTTATCCATTCATCTGTTGATGGACACTTAGGTTGCTTCCAGATCTTGGCAATTATAAATAATGCCACTATGAAAATTGGGGTGCATGTGTCTTTTCGAATTAGTGTTTTTGTTTTATACAGATATATACCCAGGAGAGTAGAATTGCTGGGTCATATGGTAGTTCTATTTTTAGTTTTTTGAGAAAACTCCGTACTGTTTTTCAGGTGGTCCTTTTTTTTTTTTTTTTTTTTTTGCGTTACGTGGGCCTCTCACTGTTGTGGCCTCTCCCATTGCGGAGCACAGGCTCCGGATGCGCAGGATCAGCGGCCATGGCTCATGGGCCCAGCCGCTCCACGGCATGTGGAATCTTCCCAGACCGGGGTACGAACCCGTGTCCCCTGCATCGGCAGGCAGACTCTCAACCACTGCGCCACCAGGGAAGCCCCACCTGGTCCTTTTAAATCACTATGATTTATTGCTTTCTGAGTTGTCAGGCAAGATCAGTTTACTTTTCGTCAGTAAAATTTTTATATTCACACTGTCCTTTCAGAGTTATGTTAGAGTCACTAGTAAATACTGCTAATTTGGGGACTAGAGTTTTTTCTCTGAGATAATATGGCCCAGTGAACCTTATGCCAGGTCTGTGGATCCCTAGGATGGCTATGGATGCTGTTCAGGGCAGCATGCATTTCTTTCTCAAAGAGGTTCATGCCCTAAGGAAAGGAATGGCTCCTCAGGAGAAAATTCTTTAACTGAGTGTTATATTCATGGATATATTCTGTTTTTTGTCTGTTGTACATTTTTTACCTTCAGTACATTGTTTTGGCAACTGACTTGACTTCCTGGTGTCTGTACATTAGAAGTGACTTCAAATGTCCTGAAAAGATGTAAATTGTGTTTCAGCATTCTTTAATGCCCTAGAAAGAAATGGTTTTTCTAATACTAACAGGCATTTTATAACTTTAAACTGTTTTCAGCATATTAACAGCCACTCTGCTAGCCACTTGCCCACAGGTGCCAGGTCATCAGTAGTGGTCCTAGACTTAAGGCTGGGTGACCGACCAGCTGCTGTTCCCACTGATGCCTTCGGGAGCTTCCTGTGTCTTCAGCTCATCCCTTATAGACATCTCTGACTACAGCCGCTATCCTGTTCCTTCACACGTTGATTGAGCACCTTCTGTGTGCAAGGGATAGGTTCTAAAGATGAAGGCAGATGACCTCGCTCTCGCCCTTTAAAAGTCCTCAGCCTTCTGATTGCGGGGGTTCTTATGAACTCTTGGTCCCAAGCAAGCCTATGGGCATTCCCTCCACACCACCACCAGTCAGAAATTAAGACCTGGGAAACAGTGCTGGGGCCGCGGGGGAGGTGAGAGCAGGCTGGTCTCCTGACAGCAGTTCTGTTTCCAGAACACATTCCTCACTTGTTACGTCTTCTTACTCCATTTTCTCTCTCCATTGCTTTCTTTTTTAGTATCCCCCAAATAACATGTGAAAGCACTTCTGTTTAGTTATAAAGATATATTAATCAGTCAGTGAGTATTCATTTCCGGCATGATTAAGGTGTGTTTCCTAGCACAGTTGCTGACGGGAATGAAAGAAGGATTGAGACACCATGTTTAGTTGGGGAGACAGTCTTTCCTTTCCACACTTTGGTGTATTGCCTTCTGCTTGTTGCCTGATTTACACCCATGCTTTGATTCTTAGAGTTTATCTCCACCACCAAGAGGCTCGGGGCCCGGGGGAGCAGGGGTTGGGGTGGAGTCGGTCCCACCCGCCCGTGGGGCTGCCGAGCACTGGAGGAGGGCATGAGATGTGTGCCACCAGGAAAGAGAAGGGACAGTGGAGTCTGTATAGGAAACCAGCAAACCCCGTTCCCTACCAGGGGTGGTGAGGACGTGAGGGCTAGACTGAGTGATAGCGGGGGAGGTGGAAAGCAGGGGAGCCTGGGGCTCCTTGGGGCACCCGATCCAGGGTGTTTGTCAGTACAGTTAGAAAGGGGAGGGGAGGTGTGGTGGGCACTGACATTTCTGGCGGGACTGTGCAGGTGGCAGTGTCGTGGGCGCAGTGCTCGGCTTACTCATGCTCCTGGTCAGCTCCACGTGGCTCCCCTCAGACACTTGTCTCTCTCGACAGAAGACTTTGTCACTGGAAATAAGTTCCGGGTGGGACGTTAGAATGTCAGGGGCATCAGAGAAGGCTGTCATCACAGCACCTCCACGATAGTTTTGATTTCTTTGTTTTGGTGTAGACCATAGCCCAGTGGCAGAAAGCGGGCTACCAGGACATGCCTGAGTACGAAAACTTCAAGCACCTTCTGCAGGCACCCCTGGATGATGCTCAGGAGATCCTGCACGCGCGCTTCCCCATGCCGCGGTACATCAACACGGAGCACGGAGGCAGCCAGGTGAGCGAGCCCAGCCCGGCCCTGATGCTCTGTTGGCTTTATGATGCATTCTCATGGCTATAAATCCAGACTGCCTGGTTCGTATCTTATATGGTGACATAAATTGACTTACAGGTCAGCTTCCAAATATGACTTCTTTTTAAATGAGTGGTCAAAATATGTTGGTGTAAGGTAGAGGATTGCCAGAATGAAATACACTTCATGTTTCAGGAACCCTAATAAATGGAGAGGCTTTGGGCTTAAACTAAAGAAATGGGTTCCTATGTGGTAAAAATTTTCTAATTTAACAAAAAAAAAGTAAAAACTTATTTTTCCTATTACACTAATATTAATGCCACTTTTAATCTTTAAATCTAAATCTCTCCCTCTTTTTTTTTTTAAAGGCTCGCTTCCTTTTGTCCAAAGTGAATCCATCTCAGACACACAATAACCTGTATGCCTGGGGACAGGTGAGTAATTGTCAGGTATTTGAGGAGGAGGCCAGGCTGCTTTTTTAAAAACTTGTTTTTAAATTCTACAAATTGGGGAATTCCTTGGTGGTCCAGTGGTTAGGACTCGGCGCTTTCACTGTCGGGGCCCAGGTTCGATCCCAGGTCCGGGAACTAAGATCCTGCAAGCTGCAAGGTGCGGCCAAAAAAAAAAAGAAAAGATAAATAAATAAATTCTACAAATTTATTGAATTGAATCCCTTTTGGCCCAGAGACAGAGTAACTTGGGTATTTTGCTGGGAAGAAAAGTTTGAATAATACAGTAATCCCCCTTATCCATATTTTCGCTTTACAAGTCTTTAGTTACCTGAGGTCGGCTGTGGTCAGAAAATTCCAGAAATAATGCATTAGTTTTGAATTACACACCATTCTGAGTAGCCTGGTGAAATCTCACACCTTCCCGCTCCCTCCCACCTGGGGAGTGCGTTATCTTTCTCCAGTGTTTCCACATTGTATATGCCAATATTAATTAGCACCTGTACAGGAAAACCTTAGTACGTGCAGGGTTCTGTTCTACCTGTGGTTTGAGGCAGCCACTGGGGTCTTGGAAGCTGCCCACCCTGGATAAGGGGGGGCTAGGGACTTCTGTGTAGGCTGGGGGTGGGGACATGCCCTGTGTGGATCCCCTTCTGCAGTACACAGCGGAGTCTGACAGGTTCAGGCCAGAGGACAGAACGCTGAACTGTGGCCTCTACGTGCTTCCCTCGGAGACACAGTGGCATTGCCCAGAGTCCCCACACCTCTGTCTCCCCCAGGAGTGCAGGGCAGACACATGGACTCACGCTCGCCGTTCCTTCTGCCGCCTCTTCACTTTTTAGCTCCAATTTCCTTCTTTATCTAATTAGTCCCAGCATTTATGTCTCCCTCAAATTAGTCTTTTCTTTCATTCTGTTTTCTTATAACATTTTTTGGGAGGTAATTGTAAGTTTATATGCAGTTGTATGAAACAATACAGAGAGATCCCCTTTGCTCTTTACCCAGTTCCCCCCCCCCCCCACCAGTGGTAACATCTTGCAAAACTGTAATACAGTATCATAACCAGGACGTTAAGATATGCATTTCCACCAGCACAATGATCTCTCATGTTGCCCTTTTATAGTTATGCTCACTTCTCTCCTGATCTCCTGTTTTATATTTCTATAATTTTGTCATAAAAAAGTTAACATGTGTTACATACACAGGGAACTGTATTCAATATCTTGTCATAGTCCATAACGGAAAAGAATATATGTATGTATGTATAGCTGAATCACTTTGCTGTATACCAGAAACTAACACAGCATTGTAAATCAGCTATACTTCAATTTAAAAAAAACGGTTACATAGGGCTTCCCTGGTGGCACAGTGGTTGGGAATCTGCCTGCCAGTGCAGGAGACATGGGTTCGAGCCCTGGTCTGGGGAGATCCCACATGCCGCGGAGCAACTAAGCCTGTGAGCCACAACTACTGAGCCTGCGCGTCTGGAGCCTGTGCTCTGCAACGGGAGAGGCCACGACAGTGAGAGGCCTGCACACTGCAATGAAGAGTGGCCCCCGCTCGCCACAACTAGAGAAAGCCCTCGCACAGAAACGAAGACCCAACACAGCCATAAATAAATAAATAAATAAATGTATTTTTTTTTTTAAAAAAAAAACAGTTACATATATGAAACCACATGGTACCTAAACTTTTGGGATTGGCTTTTTTCCCTCAGCATACTTATCTAGAGATTCATTTAAGTGTCGAATTTATAGGTAATTTGTTCCTTTTTATTTGCCGAGTAGTATTCTGTGGTATAGACATACTGCATTTTATTTAATCATTCACCCATTGAAGGACAGCTGGGTTGTTTACAGTTTCTTTTTTCTTTTTTTTTTTTTTTTTTTGGCCGTGTTGGGTCTTCGTTGCTGTGCGCGGGCTTTTTCTAGTTGCGGTGAGCGGGGGTACTCTTCGTCGCGGTGCGTGGGCTTCTCATTGTGGTGGCTTCTCTTGTTGTGGAGCATGGGCTCTAGACGCGCGGACTCAGTAGTTGTGGCTCGCAGGCTCTAGAGCACAGGCTCAGTAGTTGTGGCGCATGGGCTTAGTTGCTCCACGGCATGTGGGCTCTTCCTGGACCAGGGCTCAAACCCGTGTCCCCTGCATTGGCAGGCGGATTCTGAACCACTGTGCCACCAGGGAAGCCCTTGTACAGGTTTCTTATAAACTTTTTTTTGGGGGGGGGCATGCCGCACAGCTTGTGGGATCTTAGTTCCCCAACAAGGGATTGAACCTGGGCCCTCGGCAGTGAGAGCGCCAAGTCCTAACCACTGGACCACCAGGGAATTCCCTGAACATTTATTAAATCTATTTTTATTTCTTTCATCAGTGTTGTGTATTTTCACTTTCTTTTTTTTGAGTGACTGTGAATGGTGCTGTGCTTTTAATTTCAGTGTCCAGTTGTTCATTGCTATTACAGACCTTGCTCAGCTTGTGATGCAATTGCATCCCAAGAAATCCATCATCACTTGAAAATGCATTTAATACACCTAACCTACCGAATATCATACCTTAGCCTGGCCTACCTTAAATATGCTCAGAACACTTAGATTAGCCTACAGTTGGGCAAAATCATCTAACACAAACCGTATTTTATAATGAAGTGTTGAATATCTCATGTAACTTATTGAATGCTGTACTGAAAGTGAAAAACAGAATGGTTGTGAGTGTCTTGGTTGTTGACCCATATGATCATTGTGGCTGGGAGCCACCCAGTATCATGGGGGAGGATCGTACTTCATGTTGGTAGCCTAGGAAAAGACCACAATTCAAAATGTCTATGGTTTCTACTGAATGAGTACTGCTTTTTTTTTTTTTTTTTTTGCGGTACGCGGGCCTCTCACTGTTGCGGCCTCTCCCGTTGCGGAGCACAGGCTCCGGACATGCAGGTTCAGCGGCCATGGCTCACAGGCCTAGCCGCGGCATGTGGGATCTTCCCAGACCAGGGATCGAACCCGTGTCCCCTGCATTGGCAGGCGGATTCTTAACCACTGCGCCACCAGGGAAGCCCCATAACAAGTGATTTTTGATTGAGATGTGGACATTTTCTTATTTGTTTTGAGTCTCTGGATCGATTTCAACCTGTTTTGGCTGGCTTTTTGTCACATTGCTCTGGCAGGGAAGGGGACGGTACATTGTTTCATTTCTGCCAGGTGAGACGGGGGTTCAGGTTTTCCATTGGCCTCTGTTGACACCTGAGGTGGAGGGCAACTTCTTGTTACTGTGTGTGGGGACGGGAGTTCCAGCTCCCTACCTGGTTCCCATTGATTCTCCTGTGGAGGTGGCCTTGTCTCTGGTGGGTGATGGTGAAAGTGCTTTCTCTGCACTAAGCCTTCTCTGATACCACCCCAGTGGGTGGGGTGTGGACATCTTATTACTACCAGGTATGGGGTGGAAGTCCAGGCTCCCTGTATGGTCTCTGCGGACACCATGGGTGCAGGGAGACTTCTTACTGGCCAGCAGGGATGAAATTCCTGGCTCCATATTTGGCCCTTTCTGATATCACCCTGGTGGGATTGTTGGGTACTGCCATGTGAGGGTGCAAGTCTACACGATCCGCTCAGCCTTTTCTGTCTTGCTAGGCTGCCCTGGTCTTTTGCTAGAGAAAGTGGGCTCTTTTTGTTGTAGTTTTTGTCTGTGCTCAATAACTGTTGCCAGCTTTTTCAGCTCCAAGTCTGGCGTGCATGCATGAGGCAAAAAGGAAGCCCTGGGAACTGGCCACTGTGTGGTTCCCTGCATCCCAGGGTCGCTAGTTAATCTGCTGTCTTTTCACCACCTTTCAAAGTCTTCTTATGTTTGTTTTATATAAAACATCTAGGGTGTTTACTTGTACTTAGTTGAAGGAATGAGGAAAAGTACATCTACTCTTTCTTCCCAGAGAAATCCTTTTATAAAACTTTAATCATTCTTATATTTTTCTGATTATAACAGTAGTACCGTTTTGGGTTTTTTTTTGCGGTACGCGGGCCTCTCACTGTTGTGGCCTCTCCCGCTGCGGAGCACAGGCTCCGGACGTGCAGGCTCAGCGGCGTGGCTCACAGGCCCAGCCACTCCGCGGCATGTGGGATCCTCCCGGACCGGGGCACGAACCCGTGTCCCCTGCATCAGCAGGTGGACTCCCAACCACTGTGCCACCTGGGAAGCCCCCCGTTTCATTTTTAGAAGACTAGTATATGTAAAAAAAAATTTAGAAAGAAAGTTTAAATTACATAGAATGCTAGAGTTAAGTACTTCTGGCTTCTTTCTAGTTAATATAAAAGGTATATATATCATGTATATCTGGGTGTGTGCGTGTGTGTGCATATGTATATACATATTTTTTAACAAATTGGAATCTTATTAGAAATCAAGGTTTCTATTCAGTACTTTTTCCCTTAACGTTAATTGAATCATAAGCATTTCTTGGTATTGCAGAGATCCATCTGTTTAGTGGATACTGATTCACTCATTGTGAATACGCTGTTACCAAGCTTCTGTTGTAAGCAGATCATTTAAGAGCATCATGCTGGTTGTGGCAGGGTGGTGGGGAAGATGAGAGATGGGGCATGTGGGCCCCTAGGAGATCATGCCTGCTGGGAGCCAGACCCTGGATGAGTCATCAGAACTACACAGAGGGGTAAAGTAGAAGGGCATATGCTCAAAACTGTCTGTAGTGGCAGGAATGACCTGATATGGGTGGATCAGGGAAGGGCTTTGTGAGGAAATTATGCTTTAGTTGAAAAGATTAGCTAGGCAGAGGATGGGGCTGGGTGGCAGGAGTGCTCTTGGCAGACGGACAGCACTTGCTAATTTTGTGAGGGGAAGGGTCCTTAATAACGTATGAATTCCAACCAACTTCTAAGAGACCTGCCAGTAAACCTTTTTCACTAAACTTCAGGAAGCAGGAGCACCCATCCTGACTGATGACGTCAGCCTGCAGGTGTTCATGGACCATTTGAAGAAACTGGCTGTCTCCAGTGCCTGCTGAGCTGAGGACATGAGAAGGAAATGGAAGAAAACACTGTTACACTGTGCACACAGTTGTATATAAAGTCTTAACATTCCTTTTACTTTTCTGCTGCATTTTAATAAATAATCAAAAGAAGTGTTATGTAACTCTTTAGATTTTAATTTGCTTGTATTCCTTATCTGTGCCCTTTTCTTTACACCATAAAATTATAAGGTCATAAACGTTTTGGTACCGGTAGATGTTTATATGCTTTTTGTATCCTAACTTTTAGAGTCTGTATAAAATCAGAGCTAATGTATTTTGGCTGCTTGCTTACATGAAAATCGTAATGATCAGAAAGGAAATAAATCTGGATGAAGAAGCACTGGTTAAAATAATGCTAATACAAACTTGATTTCTGAGGTCTCTGTGTGTTTTAAGTAAATTCCCCAAGAGGTAATTCCTGAACTTAATCTTCATTTACTGTCCAAATATTAACAGACAAGGAAAAGGAAGAAATATGTGAAACTTTATTGAGGCAGAGTGGTCTGGAGTGGCACTGTTCCTACCGCACCTGAGATGCAGAGAACAGATTGCTGGTCACCAGAGGGGAAGGGGTGGGGGAGGGTGAAATGGGTGAAGGGGGTCAGCTGTAGGGTGCTGGATGGTGGTGAGCACACTAGCGCATACAGAAGTTGAATTATAATGTACACATGAAGCATATGTTATAAACCAATGTTACCTCAGTTAAAAAAAAAATTCCAGCTTATTCTACTCAGTGGAGTTCATCCTTGTTTAGAAGTTTATATCCCCTTTTAACATGGGCCAATTGCTAGGACAACTGTCATCCAGGAATTTCTTTTGTTTGGACTCCTAAGTTAGTTCCAGTTTTCCTTTTATCTCATAAGTCATTTTGCTGCCTTAAGTGACTGTTCCTAAAAAGAGCAGACAAGAGATAATTCACAGAACCTGTTCTGCCTTCATACCTGACAGCTTTACTGAGTATAAAATCTAGGCCCAAAATAATTTTATCTCAGAACTTTGGAGGCGTTTTCTCAATCATTCAACAAATAATTATTCAGTATTTGCTATGTTTGGAGTAGTCTTCTAGGGCCTGGGAATGTAGTCAATAGAACAACAATTCCTGTTCTCACAGAGCTTATATTCTGGGTAGGGGAGACCAACATTAAAAAATTAGAAGTAAAAAAGAAAAAAAACTAGAAATAAATTATATAATTTTTTAAGAAGCTAATGAGTGCTATGTAGAAAAGTAAAGCTGGGGACTTCCGGGTAAGATGGCGGAAGAGTAAGATGCGGAGATCACCTTCCTCCCCACAGATACACCAGAAATACAGCTACACGTGCAACAACTCCTACAGAACACCTACTGAACGCTGGCAGAAGACCCCAGACCTCCCAAAAGGCAAGAAACTCCCCACATACCTGGGTAGGGCAAAGCAGAGAGATTCCCGCACAGAGGAGCGGTGCCGAGCGGCACTCACCAGCCCGAGAGGCTTGTCTGCTCCCCCGCCAGGGCGAGCGGCGCTGGAGCTGAGGCTCGGGCTTCGGTCAGAGCGCAGGGAGAGGACTGGGACTGGCGGCGAGAACTCAGCCTGAAGGGGGCTAATGTGCCACAGCTAGCCGGGAGGGAGTCCGGGAAAACTCTGGAGCTGCCGAAGAGGCAGGAGACTTTTTCTTCCCTCTTGGTTTCCTGGTGCGCGAGGAGAGGGGATTAAGAGCGCGGGGTAAAGGAGCTCCAGAGACGGGCGCGAGTCGCGGCTGAAAGCGCGGAGCCCAGAGACGGGCGTGGGACGCTGGGGCTGCTGCTGCCGCCGCCAAGAAGCCTGTGTGCGAGCGCAGGACACTGTCCACACCGCCCTTCCGGGAGCCTGTGCAGCCTGCCACTGCCGGGGTCCCGGGATCCAGGGGCGGCTTCCCTGGGAGAACGCACGGCGCGCCTCGGGCTGGTGCAACGTCACGCCGACCTCTGCCGCTGCAGGCTCGCCCCGCACTCCGTGCCCCTCCCTCCCGCCCGGCCTGAGTGAGCCAGAGTCCCCGAAGAGGCTGCTCCTTTAACCCTGTCCTGTCTGAGCGAAGAACAGACGCCCTCCGGCGACCTACACGCAGAGGCGGGGCCAAATCCAAAGCTGAGACCCAGGAGCTGTGAGAACAAAGAAGAGAAAGGGAAACCTCTCCCAGCAGCCTCAGAAGCAGCGGATTAAAGCTCCACAATCAACTTCATGTACCCTGCATCTGTGGAATACATGAATAGACAACAAATCATCCCAAATTGAGGAGCCAGGAGTCAGTGCTGTGCCTCTGAGGTGGGAGAGCGAACTTCAGAACACTGGTCCACAAGAGACCTCCCAGCTCCACGTAATATCAAACGGCGAAAATCTTCCAGAGATCTCCATCTCAACACCAGCACCCAGCTTCACTCAACGACCAGCAAGCTACAGTGCTGGACACCCTATGCCAAACAACTAGCAAGACAGGAACACAACACCACCCATTAGCAGAGAGGCTGCCTCAAATCATAAAAAGTCCGCAAACACCCCAAAACACACCACCAGACGTGGACCTGCCCACCAGAAAGACAAGATCCAGCCTCATCCACCAGAACACAGGCAGTAGTCCCCTCCACCAAGAAGCCTACACAACCCACTAAACCAACCTTAGCCACTGGGGACAGACACCAAAAACAACGGGAACTACGAACCTGCAGCCTGCAAAGAGGAGACCCCAAACACAGTAACATAAGCAAAATGAGAAGACAGAAAAACACACAGCAGGAGAAGGAGCAAGATAAAAACCCACCAGACCTAACAAATGAAGAGGTAATAGGCAGTCTATCTGAAAAAGAATTCAGAATAATGATGGTAAAGATGATCCAAAATCTTGGAAATAGAATAGACAAAATGCAAGAAACAGTTAACAAGGACCTAGAAGAACTAAAGACGAATCAAGCATCGATTAAAAGCACAATAAATGAAATAAAAATTACTCTAGATGGGATCAATAGCAGAATAACTGAGGCAGAAGAACGGATAAGTGAGGTGGAAGATAAAATAGTGGAAATAACTGCTGCACAGCAAAATAAAGAAAAAAGAATGAAAAGAACAGAGGACAGTCTCAGAGACCTCTGGGACAACATTAAACGCACCAACATTCGAATTATAGGGGTTCCAGAAGAAGAAGAGAAAAAGAAAGGGACTGAGAAAATATTTGAAGAGATTATAGTTGAAAACTTCCCTAATATGGGAAAGGAAATAGTTAATCAAGTCCAGGAGGCACAGAGAGTCCCATACAGAATAAATCCAAGGAGAAATACACCAAGACACATATTAATCAAACTGTCAAAAATTAAACACAAAGAAATCATATTAAAAGCAGCAAGGCAAAAACAACAAATAACACACAAGGGAATCCCCATCAGGATAACAGCTGATCTCTCAGCAGAAACTCTACAAGCCAGAAGGGAGTGGCAGGACATACTTAAAGTGATGAAGGAGAAAAACCTGCAACCAAGATTACTCTACCCAGCAAGGATCTCATTCAGATTTGATGGAGAAATTAAAACCTTTACAGACAAGCAAAAGCTGAGAGAGTTCAGCACCACCAAACCAGCTTTACAACAAATGCTAAAGGAACTTCTCTAGACAAGAAACACAACAGAAGGAAAAGAACTACAATAACGAACCCAAAACAATTAAGAAAATGGGAATAGGAACATACATATCAATAATTACCTTAAATGTAAATGGACTAAATGCTCCCACCAAAAGACACAGACTGGCTGAATGGATACAAAAACAAGACCCATATATATGCTGTCTACAAGAGACCCACTTCAGACCTAGAGATACATACAGACTGAAAGTAAGGGGATGGAAAAAGATATTCCATGCAAATGGAAACCAAAAGAAAGCTGGAGTAGCAATTCTCATATCAGACAAAATAGACTTTAAAATAAAGACTACTAGAAGAGACAAAGAAGGACACTACATAATGATCAAGGGATCAATCCAAGAAGAAGATATAACAATTGTAAATATTTATGCACCAAACATAGGAGCACCTCAATACATAAGGGAAATATTAACAGCCATAAAAGGAGAAATCGACAGTAACACAATCATAGTAGGGGACTTTAACACCCCACTTTCACCAATGGACAGGACATCCAAAATGAAAATAAATAAGGAAACACAAGCTTTAAATGATACATTAAACAAGATGGACTTAATTGATATTTATAGGACATTCCATCCAAAAACAACAGAATACACATTTTTCTCTAGTGCTCATGGAACATTCTCCAGGATAGATCATATCTTGGGTCACAAATCAAGCCTTGGTAAATTTAAGAAAATTGAAATTGTATCAAGTATCTTTTCCGACCACAATGCTATGAGACTAGATATCAATTACAGGAAAAGAGCTGTAAAACATACAAACACATGGAGGCTAAACAATACACTACTCAATAACGAAGTGATCACTGAAGAAATCAAAGAGGAAATTAAAAAACACCTAGAAACAAATGACAATGGAGACACGACGACCCAAAACCTATGGGATGCAGCAAAAGCAGTTCTAAGAGGGAAGTTTATGGCAATACAATCCCACCTTAAGAAACAGGAAATATCTCGAATAAACAACCTAACCTTGCACCTAAAGCAATTAGAGAAAGAAGAACAAAAACATCCCAAAGTTAGCAGAAGGAAAGAAATCATAAAAATCAGATCAGAAATAAATGAAAAAGAAATGAAGGAAACGATAGCAAAGATCAATAAAACTAAAAGCTGGTTCTTTGAGAAGATAAACAAAATTGATAAACCATTAGCCAGACTCATCAAGAAAAAAAGGGAGAAGACTCAAATCAATAGAATTAGAAATGAAAAAGGAGAAGTAACAACTGACACTGCAGAAATACAAAAGATCATGAGAGATTACTATAAGCAACTCTATGCCAATAAAATGGACAACCTGGAAGAAATGGACAAATTCTTAGAAATGCACAACCTGCCAAGACTGAATCAGGAAGAAATAGAAAATATGAACAGACCAATCACAAGCACTGAAATTGAAACTGTGATTAAAAATCTTCCAACAAACAAAAGCCCAGGACCAGATGGCTTCACAGGCGAGTTCTATCAAGCATTTAGAGAAGAGCTAACACCTATCCTTCTGAAACTCTTCCAAAATATAGCAGAGGGAGGAACACTCCCAAACTCATTCTACGAGGCCACCATCACCTTGATACCAAAACCAGACAAGGATGTCACAAAGAAAGAAAACTACAGGCCAATATCACTGATGAACATAGATGCAAAAATCCTCAACAAAATACTAGCAAACAGAATCCAACAGCACATTAAAAGGATCATACACCATGATCAAGTGGGGTTTATTCCAGGAATGCAAGGATTCTTCAATATACGCAAATCAATCAATGTGATACACCATATTAACAAGTTGAAGGAGAAAAACCATATGATCATCTCAATAGATGCAGAGAAAGCTTTTGACAAAATTCAACACCCATTTATGATAAAAACCCTGCAGAAAGTAGGCATAGAGGGAACTTTCCTCAACATAATAAAGGCCATATATGACAAACCCACAGCCAGCATCGTCCTCAATGGTGAAAAACTGAAACCATTTCCACTAAGATCAGGAACAAGACAAGGTTGCCCACTCTCACCACTCTTATTCAACATAGTTTTGGAAGTTTTAGCCACAGCAATCAGAGAAGAAAAGGAAATAAAAGGAATCCAAATGGGAAAAGAAGAAGTAAAGCTGTCACTGTTTGCAGATG
This sequence comes from Mesoplodon densirostris, assembly GCF_025265405.1. NCBI lineage: Eukaryota > Metazoa > Chordata > Mammalia > Artiodactyla > Ziphiidae > Mesoplodon > Mesoplodon densirostris. The sequence continues at coordinate 68,523,582 of NC_082676.1, forward strand.
ACATGATACTATACATAGAGAATCCTAAAGATGCTACCAGAAAGCTACTAGAGCTAATCAATGAATTTGGTAAAGTTGCAGGATACAAAATTAATGCACAGAAATCTCTGGCATTCCTATATACTAATGATGAAAAATCTGAAAGTGAAATCAAGGAAACACTCCCATTTACCATTGCAACAAAAAGAATAAAATATCTAGGAATAAACCTACCTAAGGAGACAAAAGACCTGTATGCAGAAAATTATAAGACACTGATGAAAGAAATTAAAGATGATACAAATAGATGGAGAGATGTACCATGTTCTTGGATTGGAAGAATCAACATTGTGAAAATGACTCTACTACCCAAAGCAATCTACAGATTCAATGCAATCCCTATCAAACTACCAATGGCATTTTTCACAGAACTAGAACAAAAAATTTCACAATTTGTATGGAAACACAAAAGACCCCGAATAGCCAAAGCAATCTTGAGAACGAAAAATGGAGCTGGAGGAATCAGGCTCCCTGACTTCAGACTATACTACAAAGCTACAGTAATCAAGACAGTATGGTACTGGCACAAAAACAGAAAGATAGATCAATGGAACAGGATAGAAAGCCCAGAGATAAACCCACGGACATATGGTCACCTTATCTTTGATAAAGGAGGCAGGAATGTACAGTGGAGAAAGGACAGTCTCTTCAATAAGTGGTGCTGGGAAAACTGGACAGGGACATGTAAAAGTATGAGATTAGATCACTCCCTAACACCATACACAAAAATAAGCTCAAAATGGATTAAAGACCTAAATGTAAGGCCAGACACTATCAAACTCCTAGAGGAAAACATAGGCAGAACACTCTATGACATAAATCACAGCAAGATCCTTTTTGACCCACCTCCTAGAGAAATGGAAATAAAGACAAAAATAAACACATGGGACCTAATGAAACTTCAAAGCTTTTGCACAGCAAAGGAAACCATAAACAAGACCAAAAGACAACCCTCAGAATGGGAGAAAATATTTGCAAATGAAGCAACTGACAAAGGATTAATCTCCAAAATTTATAAGCAGCTCATGCAGCTCAATAGCAAAAAAACAAACAACCCAATCCAAAAATGGGCAGAAGACCTAAATAGACATTTTTCCACAGAAGATATACAGACAGCCAACAAACACATGAAAGGATGCTCAACATCTTTACTCATTAGAGAAATGCAAATCAAAACTACAATGAGATATCATCTCACACCAGTCAGAATGGCCATCATCAAAAAATCTAGAAACAATAAATGCTGGAGAGGGTGTGGAAAAAAGGGAACACTCTTGCACTGCTGGTGGGAATGTGAATTGGTACAGCCACTATGGAGAACAGTATGGAGGTTCCTTAAAAAACTACAAATAGAACTACCATATGACCCAGCAATCCCACTACTGGGCATATACCCTGAGAAAACCATAATTCAAAAAGAGACATGTACCAAAATGTTCATAGCAGCCCTATTTACAATAGCCCGGAGATGGAAACAACCTAAGTGTCCATCATCGGATGAATGGATAAAGAAGATGTGGCACATATATACAATGGAATATTACTCAGCCATAAAAAGAAATGAAATTGAGCTATTTGTAATGAGGTGGATGGACCTAGAGTCTGTCATACAGAGTGAAGTAAGTCAGAAAGAGAAAGACAAATACTGTATGCTGACACATATATATGGAATTTAAGAAAAAAATGTCATCAAGAACATAGGGGTAAGACAGGAATAAAGACACAGACCTACTAGAGCATGGACTTGAGGATATGGGGAGGGGGAAGGGTAAGCTGTGACAAAGTGAAAGAGCGGCATGGACATATATACACTACCAAATGTAAGGTAGATAGCTAGTGGGAAGCAGCCGCATAGCACAGGGAGATCAGCTCGGTTCTTTGTGACCGCCTGGAGGGGTGGGATAGGGAGGGTAGGAGGGAGACGCAAAAGGGAGGGGATATGGGAACATATGTATATGTATAACTGATTAAATTTGTAAAATAAAAAAATAAAAATAAATAAAATAAAAAATAAAAAAAAAAAAAAAGAAAATGATTCCTTAAATTGGGAGTATGGAATTAACAGATGCACACTACTATATATAAAATGCATAAGGATTTACTGTATAGTAGGGGGAACTATATTTAATATCTTGTAACAAACTATAATGGAAAAGAATTTTTAAAAGATTATAGATGTTTACATATATATACAAATATATATAACAGAATCATTTTGCTGTACACCTGAAACTTACCTAATATTGTAAATCAACTATACATCAATTAAAAAAAGATGATTCCTAATTAAAAAAAATAAAAAATAAAAAAAATAAAGTAAAGCTGGGAACTCCTATTAATTGGCTGTCGGGCCATCTGGATTGATTCCAATGCTCTACCTTTTGAATTTGTACTTACTGCCGTCTTAACCTCTGCTCAAAATTCTGAGAGGGTTTCCTATCTTAAAATGTTTAACAATTACATTTTAAATGCCTAAGGCTTTTATTTACCTTTTCCATAGAATATTCTTCTTATATTTGGGATATAATTTTGAATTGAGGTAGATCATATAGAAGAGTACATAAGCCTGTGTATCCAGTTTAGGGTTGAAACTTCCTCCTTGGGCCTGTTTCCAATTGACAGGAGGAATGTGATAGACCCAGCTGGCTCTGGTGTCTCTCCAGTGACAATGAGTGAAGGTGCTAGGGGCACCCTGAGCCATGCAGGTCCCACTTGTGGGTGCTGGTGGCTGTTTCCAAAGAACGTGGAGGTGGGTGTTAGTGTTCTTTGGAGAGCAGCCATCCCGAGAGGGAGACACTGAGCCAGTGTGCCTAGTAACTATAAACTCCATCTTGAAAGCAAGGAAACTCCTGAAATGATCAATTAGGAGAGTGGCAGCCTGGATGGAAGGCTGGAATCCAGCCAAGGCCTCAACAGAGGCAGCTTTTAGACACAGGTGACGGATGAGGTGTTAGGTGAGAGGGTGAGTCAGGAAACGTTTCTTTCCTGTTGGGGGGTGGGGCACAGTAGGGGTGGCATTGATAAATTCAATCCTGGCTGCTCAGGGGTGGCATTGATAAATTCAATCCTGGCCGCTCTTGAGTTTCAGGAGCTTGTGGGGTGGAACTGAAAATGTCCTGCAGGTTGGCAGTAATTAGTATGCATTTATCTTTCAGGAGAATGTGGCGTATATTTGAGAGTCATAAACGTATAAAGTAAATTACGTGAGTAAAGTTGCTCAGTATGAGAAGAGAAGCAAGCTTGGAACAGAATACTGGTTTTCCTGTTTTGTTTTTAACAACCTTATTGGGGTATAATTTACATATGATAAACTGCACCCATTTAAAGTGTACAGTTCAATGAGTTTCAATATATGTGCACATCCATGAAAGCACCACCATCACATCACCATCAAGACACACAACATTTCCACTGCCCCCAAAGTTTCTTCAGGCCCCTTTTAGTCCTTCCCTTTCTGCACACCCTGGTCGGAGGCAACTACTTGTCGGCTTTCTCCCACTATAGATGAATTTGGTTCCAGAATTTTATGTCTGGTTTCTTTTGTGCCTGGTTTCTTTCACTTAGCATTACCCATCTGTTATCCATACAACTGCATGGATCAGTACAGTAGTTCCTTTTTTTTTTTAATATTTATTTATTTATTTTTGGCTGTGTTGGGTCTTCGTCTCTGCACATGGGCTTTCTCTAGTTGCAGCGAGTGGGGGCCACTCTTCATCGCGGTGCGCGGGCCCCTCACTGTCGCGGCCTCTCTTGTTGCGGAGCACAGGCTCCAGACGCGCAGGCTCAGTAGTTGTGGCTCACGGACCTGGTTGCTCCGCGGCATGGGGGATCTTCCCAGACCAGGGCTCGAACCCGTGTTCCCTGCATTGGCAGGTGGATTCTTAACCACTGCGCCACCAGGGAAGCCCCAGTAGTTCCTTTTATTACAGAGTGGTAGACTCACATTTCCTTTATCCATCCACTAGTTGATAGACATTTGGGTTGTTTCCATTTGGGGGCTCTTATGAATAAAGCTCTGTGAACACCCATATACGTACGTTTGTGTGGACATAATGTTTTCATTTCCTTTGGGTAAATAAGTAGGAACTGAACGTCTGATTCATACAGTAGGGGTACTTCAATTTTTAAGAAACTGCCAGTATTGCAAAGAGGTGGTGATATTTTATGTTCCCACCAGTAAGAGGTTTGATTGCTCCAAATCTGTACAACCCTTGGTATTCTCAACATAATTTTTAGTCATTCTAATAGGTGTGTAAGGGTGTCTCGTGGTTTTAATTTGCATTGCTGTGATGACTAACAATGCCCCTGTACTTATTGGCCATTTGTATATCTTCTTTAGTTAAGTGATTGTTGCCTGTTTTTCAGTTCGGTTGTCTTTTTTTTTTTTTTTTTTTTTTTTTTTTTTTTGCGGTACGTGGGCCTCTCACTGTTGTGGCCTCTTGCGTTGCGGAGCACAGGCTCCGGACGCGCAGGCTCAGCGGCCATGGCTCACGGGCCTAGCCGCTCCGCGGCATGTGGGATCTTCCCAGACCGGGGTACGAACCCGTGTCCCCTGCATCGACAGGCGGACTCTCAACCACTGTGCCATCAGGGAAGCCCATCGGTTGTCTTTTTATAATTGAATTGTAAGATATCCTTATATATTCTGATATAAGTCCTTTGTCAGATATACCTACTCTGAATATTTTATCTTGTGGCTTGTTTCATTTTCTTAACTGCCTTTTGAAGAGCAAAAGATTTAATTTTGAAAAAGTCCAATTTACCAATATTTGTTTTGTGGTTTATGCTTTTTGTATTCTAAGAAATCTTTGCCTATCCCAAGATGGCAAAGATCGCTTTTTAAATTTTTTATTTTATATTGGATGTAGTTGATTTCCAATCGTTGTGTTAGATCTTTTCTCCTCGGTTTGTAGTTTTAGCTTTTATATTTAAGCCTATGATCCATTTAGCGTTAATTTTTGTGTGTGGCAAAACACCAATTTCTAGAGGGTGGGAGAAATGGGAAGAGCCCTGAAGGATAAATAGATTCTGAAGAAAATTATGTTTTCGAAGCTATGAAAGGAGCAGGTGGAGTCGTATGCGCTGGAAATCAAGTCTGATTATGGCTGCAAAGTAGTTACTGGCTATGGCAGTTTACTGAGTGTCCACTCTGTGCCCAACACATCCCTTTTGCTCTCAAGTTGTTTGGTTTCTTGGAGTGGAGGTAGATTATGCTTCGAAGAAATGTACGGATAAGAGAAAAGCTGATGGTGGATCGAGTGGAGACTTGTTTTTGAGGCGCGGGCTGGTTTGTATGATGGAGTAAAAAACAACAGAATGAAAAGGGCGTGAGATGGAGGTGGACAGTTAGAGTGTAGTTGTTGGGCCAGGGCCCTGAAAGGCAGAGAAGAATGGGACCCACAGCCCAGTGGAGGGACTGATTCAGACATGGAGGGACCCACGCGCACCAGACAGGGCTCCAGGCAGGAAGATGGGGAAGATGAGTTGCGGGGCGTAGACGGGGTATCCTCGCAAACCTGAGAGCTGGAGGAGGGAAGGAATTATAAGCTTTTACAAGGGCCACCCAAAGCCTATGTAAAGCAGGCCTTACAATTTTGCAAGTGGGAGGTTTGCCTGAGAGAAAGTGTCATTGGGGCCCGTCACATAGGAGGCAAAATCGTCTCCGGAGCCCAGGCGCCAGACACGAGTGCGCTGCCCAGCGCGACGTCCGGACTACACGCCCCAGGATGCATCGGGGCCGGCGCAGGAAGCGGCCACCCGGGGAGGCTCCCCCATTGGAGGCGGTGGCGGCGGCGACACGCCCACCGGAAGGCCCGCCTCCGCCCTGGGACCCCGAGGAGCGAGGTATTCCCGGCGGCGTCATGCGTCCGGAAAAGGCCCTGTCTTGGTACCGGCGGATGTCTGTGCTGTACGGACTGGGCGCCTGGACCATGCTGGGCTCCTTGTTTTTGTGGAGTCAGAGAAAGAGCAAACCGCCAGGTACGGCCCTCGGGCGGGACCTCCGGGGGACGCGCGGCATTGCGTGGGGCGTGTCCGGGGGTCGCAGAAGTGGCTTCTCTGTGCTGCGCGAAGAGACCGGGAGCGGTGCTTAGAGCCGCGCGTTATCGTGGAATCTGCCAGCCATGACCTTTTAGAGCCTCTTCCCCGAACCTTGCTGGTTTATTGAGCGAGGCCGCCCCTATCCTCGGAATTTGAAGAATCCGTGAGGTTCCAGGTGGAATTTCAAAGACCCTGGATGGTGGTTTAAAGAGGCGATGCTTCTGTAACTTCAGCCCTGCTTTGGTCACATGGTCGCATTTGGCGACCAAACGATTTCGCTGACTTACACCAGCGAAGGAGTATTGAAATCTTCCCAGTTGCTGGGAGGAAAAGGAAATCCCGCAGCTTTCAAAAATGTTCTGGAAATCTATGGCTTCGTTTAGAGTAGGGGCTGCCTGGGGCTGAAGGGGAGGAGCTGGTGGGGGAGCGATTGCTACAAAATAAGGGGTTTCCTTTTGTGGATGAAAATATTCTACACTTTATTTTGGTGCTGGTTGCACAGATCTGAAGATATTAAAGACTGAATTTACATTTTAAATGAGTTAATTGTATAATAAGGATTATCTCAGTAAAGCTTTTTATGTAAAAACTGTGCTGAAGATTACATTTGGTGATGAAGATCACCAGTGGCCTGAAAGTGCACATGTCAGTATTAAGCATTTTAAAACATTTATCTCTGTAGTGGTCATTTAAAAAAAATTACCTAAATTTTATTTTTTACAGAAAGAAAACAGTGTCAGGAACCTGATGGGGGTGGGGGTAATTCTTAGTTTATTTTATTTCAAAGACTTTACTAATAATTTTAATGAGTGCTGCCTAAGTTAAAAGTTAGTGATCAACTATACTTCAATAAAAAAATAAAGTAAGATAAAATGAAAGTTAGTGATGCAGCTGTTCCTTTTTTTTTTTTAAGGTGGTGAAATAGAACAAAAGGATGTCTCAACAAATGAACTGTCTGAACCCCCGAAAGGGTTTTATGTGGAAACGATTGTCACATATAGAGACGATTTTGTTCCAGTTACTGCCAGGATCATCAACTATTTGAAATCATGGACTGGTGGCCCTGGACCAAAATCATGATGGACGGCTGAATTCTGAAAACAGGACTTTGGTTCAGCATATAAATTTGAGAGATACTGTGATTTCCACTTTCTCTTTGTGAAAAGTGTATACATTTAATTTTGCTGTAAAATAGAATCACTAATAATATGCAATAAATATTTCCTTGAAGAAAAGTAAATTTGCATATTCAGGAGGTGTCCTTCTATACTCACAGGAGTAAAAGATTGAAGTGAAATGTATTGAGTTTCCATAAGCTTGGTTTTCTGAAATTAGTTCATGTAACTTTATATTCCTTTCATGTTGTTGTCAGACATAGCTTTTGTGGTCCCTTTAAGCAAATCTCCATGTTCAGTTTGGGACTTAGAGCAGCCCTTTGGGCACTAGTGGGTGCTTGGTAAGTATGTTGTGAATTAGATTATAACTCCTGGATTAAACAGACTCGATCTGTTCTCTAGGAGCAGTACAGATACCCTCATTCTTTCAGCAGGAGTGGATTAAACCCCAACGGTGGTTACCAGTATTCTAGAGATAGGGGATACAAAGTGAGGACAGCGGGCTTCCTGCCCTTGAGTGCCTCAGTGTTCTCTCCGCTGGTCTCATTTGGTTGCAAGTAACAAACCCACATAAATGCGATTAAATCAGAAAGAGATGTTTATTAAAAATGTGTGTGGACAGGGAATTACCTGGTGGTCCAATGGTTAGGACTCGGTGCTTTCGCTGCTGTGGGCGTGGGTGCAATCCCTGGTCGGGGAACTAAGATCCCACAAGCTGTGCAGCGTGGCCAAAAAAAAAAAAAAACAAAACAACTGAGTATAGACAGCTCAGAATTCAAGCAGAGTATGTTGAGGTCTTCGGAGGGCCTGGCAGCAGGAACCGGAATGTAGCCACTCACTGAGCCTGCCTGGGGATTGCCTGCCTTGTTGCCTTTCTCGCTGCACACCAGTTTTGTCCCCGTTATTTCTGTAGTAACATCACTTTGCAGCTACCGTGTCAAAGTCTGATCAGCTTCTTCCCAAGCCAGAGTTTGTCTTCCACTCCTGTGAGAGTCAGTTCCCTGTGTATCGGATCCCTTCCCGTGGATCACTGGGTCCTGCCTCAGTAAGAAACCAGCATTCGTTGCCCATTTGGGTAGTGTTTCTTGTGCGCAGCTATTTGGGACCCTGTGAGGACTAGGGATTCCTGGTAGGACAGGAATGGGACATTTCTGGATTCCTACTATAGTACTGTCACCTTCAAACCTTTGCCTTGATTTCTCCTTGGTGTCAGTTCTACCTTGTGGGTGGCCTGAGCAGTGCTTTGGGGCAGTCAACCTAAGTGACAGAGGCTCCAAGATGGCAAGTAGCAGCTTCAGATGTCAGCAGAAGAGGTTCCTTACTGGACATCAGAGGTCAAGAATGGGTCAGTGCCAGTGGGGTGGGCACCCTGGTGGACCCCTGTAATGGGCATCAAACATGCAAGAAGCAGCATACGATGGTGGAAGGGAGTTTCTGAATGGCTTCCCAGAGCAGCCTGCTTCTTATCACCTTGGAATCTCAGTTTTATGCCTGGGCCCTGGCTGCCAGGGAGACTGGGAAAGCACGTTTCTGGCTTCCGCATCAGGGCTGTGTTGACCCTCAAAGTGAGGCATCTCCTACATATAGGAAGGATGATCACAGCATGCTGGGCAGGTAGATACCAGGACAAATGTCCACCCCAGGCAGCAAGCCAGACTTTCATCGGGAGGCACTAAGATACCTGCCTCTGTAGGTCAGTTTCCCCAGAGAAGGTTTCTCCACCCGGGGATGGATGCCTGGCTGTAGGAATTCTGGGAGCTGAGTGTGTGTGTGTGTGTGTGTGTGTGTGTGTGTGTAATATATATATATATTATATACATATATATATATTATATATTATATACATATATATATATTATATATTATATATATATATATATATAATATATATATATATATATATATATTCCTTCTTGTTTAAAACACTTCAACCCCAACTGCTTGTGCTAAGACCATGTTCTCTCTCCATAACGCTTATTACTGACCGACCAATAAAACCGCTGTGGCTCCAAACAGCCTGGAGCTTCAACAATTCCCGTAGTTCTGCTGAATCTTGGCTTAAATAGGCCTTTGTGGACTAATCTAACAACGAAAATATAATTTAAAGTGTTCTTCTGGGAAAAGGTTTTCAGAATTCCAAACGTCTATCTTGCAAGTGCAGTTGGAACGCGGTCTGTTCAGAAGTTGGGAATCGCCCATTGAAGGAGAGTTTGCAGGATTGGAAATAAGTTTCCCGAAATTCTGAGATCTGGTAGTATTTAGAGGGAGTGGGTTTTCTTTCTTTTTTTTTTTTAAGATGTATGTATCTCCGGGGCGTGCGCCCCCTTCCTGACATCCGTCCTGCTGGAGGAGCCATCGGGGACCATTCAGATGAAAAGGACTCCTGAGGGATAGTGGAGCAACAAGAGACAAGGAATTGGGTTTCCGGCCCTGTGGAGTACCACACAGCCCAGGGCTTTAGGAGAGAAAGAATCAACTTCTACGTAGTTTAAGCCATTGTGACTTTGGGTCTCTGCTACAGTTGATGTAACTCTAAGCAAATCACATCTCCCTATTAATTTATTTTTAAAAATGGAACCTAACTTTTCGTGATAGAAAAATCCCCTGTGTTTTCTGAGCTTTGGTTTCTTTTGAAGAAGAGGTATAATATCTAGCCTGTCTACTAATAGGGTTGTGACTGTCAAAGGAGAAAGTGTTTGTGCACACATGATTATTCTCAGGAATAGAATGTCTTAGCTACTCCTGGAAATGAGGCGTGAAAGGCCTTCTTTCTGGTGATAAATGCAGTCTGCTTCTGTCGTCCTCCAGCCGCTTTGCTTTCTTCCCTGTGGCCCCCCCCCGGGAGTTACCTCGTCACAACTGGCCTGTCCTCTGAAAACAGGGCTTCCATGGGTAGTACCTTGCTTCTTCAGCACAGCAGGTTAGCAGCGTGTATCAACATGGAAAATGGCACATCCTTGGATCCGGCAATCTCACTTTCAAGAATTTGGGAGATTCCTGACAAGATTTAGGAAGATGCCTCTTCAACATCACTCGTTCAACATGGCCTCGAGCTGAAACAACCTCTTGGTCGACCGTGCTGATTGCCTTCCCAGCACCCACTGATCCCACTCCCCTTTTATAGCAGACCCTGAGCTCACCCCGTCAGGTGCTTCAGGGGGACTGGCCCAGGTCCTGATTGGTCCAAGTCAGTGTTTCTCCAGGGGGCGCTGTAGCCTCCGTGGATGTTGACAGTCCACTTTGTGAGCTGCCCCAGGTGTTGCAAGAGCTTTAGCATTTCAAGTTCCTTGGGCACTAAACGCCTGTAACAGTCTTCACACCTTGTGACAGCTTCAGACGCCCCTCCCCACACACATTTCCGGTAACCCCTGGGGGGCTCTATGCCCCAGGTGAGAACCTCTTATCTGAGCCAGTCAGGGGGAGTAGGTCCCATCTCCCTTGCTAGTGATTGGGTTAAGCATGGTCATGTGATCTCACGCTGGCTGGTAAAACTCGAGGGGCTTCTGGGCAGGGTGTCCCAGCTTCAGAGGAAGCACCGGGAGGAGATAGTCTCCCGTACTTCTGAACGTTGTGTCTGCTTAGGATGCCCAGTACAACCACAGCCATACTGTAAATCTATGACCCCTTGTTAGCCAAAAAATCAAGTTCACACCTGTATTCATTCAGCAATGTTATCTGAGCTCCAGGCAGTGTGCCAGATGCTTAGGATAGAATGGTAAGCGTGAGATACTAATAGAACACATTATCGGGCACTGGAGTGATTGGAAGTTGCCAGGAAAAGAAAAAAAGTTGCCAGAAGATTATGAGGGAAAAACCATAGGATAGCGATGGAGAATAATGGGGAACCAGGACTCAGCTTTGTCTGTGTGGTCAGAGAAGTTCTCTCCGAGGAGGAGGCATTTAAGCTGAAAATGAAAGGAAGGAGAGGAGCGAGATGGACAAAGAATGGGGGAAGGGCATTCCAGGTGGAGGACCAGCGGATGCTGAGGTCCCGAGGTAGCAGCGAATGGATGACCTGAGCAATTTAAAGAAGATCAGAGTCTGGAACGTGAAGACTGTATTCCAGGAACCACTTGTATCTCTTATGGAGAATGGATTGGGTGAAGACAAAAGTTGCAGTAAGGAGACCACTGAGCAGCCGTAGTAGATGCAGGTGAGAGATGACGGGGCCATGGCGCAGGATGGCACTGGGGCTGGAGAGAAGAGGGCGCATGGGGTTCGTTTGGGGGAGTGAGGAGGTTTGTTGATGGACTAGATACTCAGGGAGAGGGAAAGAGCAATCATGAGTCACTTATGGCTGGAGGAAACAGTGGAGCCATTTATTTGAATCAGGATGGCCCAGCTGGTGGAGTGGGGGTGGTTTGGGGGGATTGCAATTCAGTCCTGGCACTAACCACCCAGACTTAGCACACACCCTGCAAGTCTAAGGGCACGTTCCCCTAAAGGGCAGCCCTCAGTTCAGATGCCAGGCGCACCTTGGGGGTCCCCAAGCCACCTTTACTTCCGACCAACTGGCTACAAATTTGGGAGTTTTTTATGACTCCTACAGGTTTGATAACTTACTGCAGTGACTCACTGAACTCAAGAAAGCCTTATACTTACAGTTTTATTATAAAGGATACAAATCAGGACTAGCCAAACGAAGGAACACATCAGGCAAGGTCTGTGAAGGTCCCCAACAGAGAGCTTCAGGTTTCTCTCGGTGGAACCAGGGTGCAGTTTCCTCATCCGTGTGTTCACCAGCCAGGACGCCCTGCTAAGGTTCAGTGTCCACAGCTTTTATTGGGGTTCCATCTCATACGCCCAACTGATGGACTCATCTGCTGTGTGACTGAACTCAATCTCCAGCCACATCCCACCGCCCCTCCTCAAAGTCCCCCCCTCTAACCACATGATTGGTCTTTCTGGTGACCGGCTCCCACCCTGAAATGTTTCATTAGGAACTCTTATCCCTTGGGAAATTCCAAGGATTTTAGAAGCTCCATGCCAGAAACCCAGAACAAAGACCAAATTCTTTTTTATACGGCAGAGGTGGAAAGCCTGAATCCCATTTTCAGTCTGTTAATTTGGTTCATGGAAGTGGAGAGGTCAAGAAGGCATTTGGAAGCACAAGCACAGAGGATGTGTTGGGAATGGAAATGAAAATGTGCAAGTCAATAGCACAAGGTGGAATTCAAAAACATGAGGAGAGTGGTGATTTAGCTGGCAAAGGAGAGCGTGCAGAGGGAAGGAGGCACCGCAAGAGGTGCTGCTGGATGCTTTTGCCTCCTGATATTGACCTTTTCGAGCTCGATAAATATGTAAAAAGAATCCTGGTGTTTTGGTATATTTTTTAAATGTTTTATTTTGAAATAAGTTACCTTCACTTATAGCCCAAGTGGTCAACATTTTACTTTGCTTTATCACTCTCTTTATTTCCTCTGTATATATCATTCTTCGCCAGATCTGAAAGTTGGAGATATGTTGTCCCTTTACGCCTAAGTACGTGTGTGTATTTCCTAAAAACAAGGATGTTCTCTTACATAAAAATCAGGATATTAATATTGATTCAATGCCATTATCAAATCCAGCAGTTCTCAAAGCATTCTCTGAGATCCTCCTTAGAGCTGAGATTTCCAACTATTTTTATAATAACATATAGACAATATTTGACTTTTTCATTCCTATTCTTTCAAGAGTGTACAATGGGGTTTTCAGAGGCTTCATGGTAAGTCATGATCTCATTGCTCTAATGTCAGTATATAATGGATTTATTATTGTCATTTAAAAAACTATCATAAGTCAATATTTAACAATTTTTCTAGGTTGTAATTTCTAGTACAAGTAAAAATCTTAAGATATAAGCTATTTGGGGTGTTCAATAATTTTTAAGAATGTAAAGGGGTCTTGAGATCAAAATGTTTTGAGATATGTTGATTTGATGCAAAATTTAAAAAAAAATTTACCAATTGTCCCAATATGCGCTTCTTTCTTTTTATTTTTTTTCTGGCTAGGATAAAACTCAGTTCATGCATCACATTTAGTTTTCCTGTCTCTTTAAAAGTCCCCTTTAACTTGGAACAGTTCTTCAGACTTTCTTTTTCTTGACATTTTTGAAGGATCCTTCTAGTTATTTCGTAGAGTGTTCCTTAATTTAGGTTTGTCTGATGTTTCTTCATGATTGGATTCAGATTCTACATTTTTGGCAGAAATACCACAAAAGTGACATGGTGTCTTTCTTGGTGCAATATCAGAAGTATATGATGTTTGTTTCATTACTGGTGATGCTACCTTTGGCAATTTAGTGTGCAGTATTTAACACTCAAGTATATTAGTATAGTCTTTTCTGGCCAAATGACTCTTCCTTGTTCTCCATTGGAAGCTTTTTCTTGTAGGAGAGGAAAAAGTTTCTCTCACTCTCTTGAGGTCCCTGGCTGGGTCTGAAAATTAAAGTGACAAAGACAGATGAACAAGAGAAAAGCATACAAATTTATTTAAGTTTTACATGACATGAGAGCCTTCATAAGGAGATGAAGACCCAAAGAAACAGACCTGTGTAATTTTTCTTTTTTTCTTTTGCGGTACGCGGGCCTCTCACTGTTGGGGCCTCTCCCGTTGCAGAGCACAGGCTCCGGACTCGCAGGCTCAGCGGCCATGGCTCATGGGCCCAGCCGCTCCGCGGCGGCATGTGGGATCTTCCCAGACTGGGGTACGACCCCGTGTCCCCTGCATCGGTAGGCGGACTCGCAACCACTGCGCCACCAGGGTAGCCCGACCTGTGTAATTTTTGTTGTTAGGTTTGACGAAGCATGAGTAGTCATGGAGGAACATGATAGGTTGAGGAATATGAGGTAGGCAGAGTAAACTGGGGGAAATTTACCAAGGCCTGTTGGTTCAGATTCTTCTTGGTGTGCTTTTGTCTTTGGAGATAAGGCTGCTTCTTCCCTCCCAGTATAGATAGGGCACCTCTCACATTTATGACCTGTTTCAGGAGAGAAGGGTGGGGACCTGGGGCCCTCTACCTGAGCGCTTGCACCTGGACAAACATCTACAGCAACAGATACAAAGAAACTATGAGACTGCAAATAACTGCACCCGTGCACATTCACAGGGGCAGTTATGAACAATAAGACACGAAAAGGCCACAAACCAACTGCCACTTCTGAGGTGCCAGGAGGAAAAGCAGGGTAGAGCAGACCCAAGTTTGGTTCGGGAACATCCTGAACTCCCTCCCTCTACACCCACCAGCACTATTAGGCTGTAAGAAGAAGACACACTGAGAAGGGCTTGTTTTTTATCAGTGATAATAATTTGTTAGAGTAATACTTGTACAGTCCTTTGCAGCTTTCTAATACTTTTGCACAGTGTATATTATTCAAATCTTCTAACAAGTCTGGGAGAGGGGCCAAGTATCAGTATTAGAGGAGGAATTACAATTACAGAATCACATATCTGCGCACTGCCAGGACACGGCTAAGTCAAATGAATACCAAAACAGTTAAATGACTATTTTAGGCAGCAGATACTCTCCTGTCTGGTTTCTGAGGAGTTACAGAGGCAGGAAGACAAGGGAAAAAGAATTTGGGAGAATCTGGGGGCAGAAGGGTGGAAACATGGAAGGAGGCACACGATTAGGATTAGGATTCAGCACAAAGCTGGGATTCAGGGATGACTGTCTCTCAGGCCGGGGATTGTGAAAAGAAACCGGGGCAGAAACTACTGTCTGGGAACCAGTGAGTCGGGCTGGGGTGTGAGGGCGGGGAAGGGGGTTGCGGGACTCCAGCATCCGGGCGGGGCTCATCTAGCTGTACGGGGCACAGGACCAAGAGTGGGCGGGGCCGGACCGAGAGCGGGTGGGGCCTCTCGCGGGGGCGGGGCCACACGGAGAGCTCAGATGGGCGGGACCAACCGGTGGTGGGCGCGGCCTACGTGGGCGGGCCGTCGACTCGCGGGTTCGGGGGGTCGGAGCGCGCTTCCAGGTGTCCCCGGCAGAGGGCGCGGGCAGCTGCGCAGCCCGCGGAGTCCCGAGGCCGGAAGCCGCGCGGCGCCGCCCCGCTCGCCCCAGCCGTCGCCATGAAGGCCGTGGTGCAGCGCGTCACCCGGGCCAGCGTCACAGGTCAGTCGGGCGGGGCCGGGCCGGGCTGGACGCCCCCGGGCCGCCGCCGGCCGCGCGCGAGCCCGGCCCCCGCCGCCCCGAGTCCCCGCCGTCCTGGGGCGCCGTCCACGGGCTGCAGGGTCTCCGCCTAGTGTTGCGGTGACCGCGCCTCGTCGTCTTCTGGAGCGTTTCCTTTAGTCCGGAGCGCAGGTGGCCTCCCGCATCCCCCGAGCGTCCCCCGAGCATCCCCCGGCCCGCCCTTCCACGCGGTGTTGCACAGACGACGCGTTCGGAGCGTTTCCGGGGCACACACCCCCTCCCCAGCCTTCTGCTCCGCGTTTCCCTTTCTAGCCGGTTTTCTCCGTGTCCCGGTTCACCTGGAGCTTGACTTCCCTAAGGTGCCCGCTCGTGACAGGTGCTCGTAGGGGTGGGTTCTGACCGTGTCTGCCCACGTGACCCGGGTGGGAGCCCAGAGGATCCAGGATTAGATGTTTCTCTTTTCCACCAGTTTCATGTGAA
Organism: Mesoplodon densirostris; assembly: GCF_025265405.1. Lineage (NCBI taxonomy): Eukaryota > Metazoa > Chordata > Mammalia > Artiodactyla > Ziphiidae > Mesoplodon > Mesoplodon densirostris. Next base: position 68,539,368 of record NC_082676.1, read on the forward strand.
CCGAGCCACGCAACCATCAGTCATGGCTTGAACACTGCGGTCTAGTTTGAACATCAGGGGTCCAGATGATTAATAGGTAGAAGGAAGTCCTTTTAAAAACTCAAGCCAAGATAAGCAGAAATAGAGACACAGAGGTAGAGAACAAACGAATGGACACCAAGGGGGAAGGGGTGGGTGGGATGGATTGGGAGATGGGGATTGACATATATACACCTACACTATTGATACTATGTATAAAATAGATAACTAATGAGAGCCTACTGTACAGCACAGGGAACTCTACTCAATGCTCTGTGGTGACCTAAATGGGAAGGAAATCTAAAAAAGAGGGGATATATATACACATATAGCTGATTCACTTTGCTGTACATCAGAAACTAACACAACATTGTAAAGCAACTATACTCCAATTAAAAAAAAAACCTCGAGGGAAGATAGTATAGATGTTAAAAATTCTTTGAATGATTAACTTTACATTGTCTTATAGTCTTTCCTATTTTTATTGGCAGAATTCTAATATTGTTTCAGTTCAAGTAGTTCTAGATATCCTTTCCTTCAAGCCTATACCAAATGTGTGTTCCTATGTTCAGGAAAGTATAAATCTAAAAACGAAACAACAAAATCCGCTAAAGAAACCATCAAACTCAGTAAAACCATATATTTAGATCCGAGATTCTACTTTTCAGTTCTGGCTAATGATTTCTAAGCTGTTCTGATAAGTGATTTTTTTTTTTTTTTGCGGTACGCGGGCCTCTCACTGTTGTGGCCTCTCCAGTTGCGGAGCACAGGCTCCGGACGCGCAGGCTCAGTGGCCATGGCTCACGGGCCTAGCCGCTCCGCGGCATGTGGGATCTTCCCAGACCGGGGCACGAACCCGTGTCCCCTGCATCGGCAGGCGGACTCTCAACCACTGCGCCACCAGGGAAGCCCTGATAAGTGATTTTGGATATCGTCCTGGAATAGTAGGGAATAGTATAGCTCTGGGACTTATGGAATTTTAAAACAAAGTGGGGTTTTTTTTTGTTTTTTTTTTTAGCATTTTAGTTAATATGTAACTTCACTAAAACTGGGAAAATTCATAGATGAAAAGATTTTCTTGCTTTTTTTGAGAAGAATCTTGCAGCCTGCCCTGTGTGGTCATGATGGCCAGTGAGCAGACTTCAGAGAATGTAAGTTTTGATCAGAATGGAGAACTCTCCATTGTGCTGATCTGGAATATCAAAAACACATTTCTGTGAGATTAGCCGAATAGTTTGAATGATCTTACTTTACTATTTAAGTTGTATGCTTTTAGTTAAAAACAACAAGTTAACTGTGCTGGAGGAAACTTTGAGTTAGCCTTGTCTTCTACTTGCATTGTAATGGAGAGAGGTTTTCTGATTCCTTTAGAATGTGACTGACTGGCTTCACTTCCATGTGGCCTTTCTCGAATGGCATTTTATTTCAAAGGTTCTAAAATGTCACTTCCGGTTTTATAGGTGGGACAGAGTGTTAGGAGTCACATATTACGTGGCAGGCTCACTTTATGAGCTTGGTCAGGCACATTTGATGCCTTAGCATGGTTATTGTGATGATCTAATTTTAAAAGCTTTATGACAGAACACTTCAAACATATTCATGTGGTTACACAGATGGAATAGTACCATAACCCCCATGTCCATCCCTCAGCTTTATAAGCCGAAATCTGAATAGAATCATAGAATGTTGGGAAGAGATTGGTTGGGTTTGAATGCGTTAATTTGCGAGCTAGTGAATTCTTCTCAAAGAGGAGGTCTTGGGTGATGCCACTGTACATGGCATCAAATAAACATTGACCAAATAGCTCAGGTCTTTTCTAGCCCTGTGACCTTTTGTCTAAAATGGTGATTCTCAAGTTTTTCCCCTTGGAAATCCGTTTGTCTGTAATAAAACATCACTTTAACCTCCTAATTCTTCTGCCTGAAGGAGGGACAAAACTTCTCCAAAATGAGAGAGCGAATTGTGTCATCTCAAGGCTTCGGTGCATAATTCATTTCTTATTAGGATAATACCACATTATAAAAATATTGGAACTGTTCAAATAGTGATTTGAATCACTTCAAATAGTGATTCTATTTTTGAGAATCTATTCTAAGAAGATAATCCTAATTATAGAAAAAGCTTTAGAAGGATGAACAGGTGGAGCACAGAGGATCCTTAGGGCAGTGAAACTACTCTGTACGATACTGTCATGGTGGATACGTATCATTACATTTATCCAAACCGATAGAATGTCCAACACCAAGAGTGAGCCCTCATGTAAACTGTGGACTTTGAGTGATAATGAGGTGTCAGTGTAGGTTCATCATTTGGAACAAATGTACCATCTGGAGGGGGACGTTGATAGTGGGGAGACTGCATGTGGGGCTGAGGGTATATGGGAAATCTCTATGCCCTCTGTTCAGTTTCACTGGGAACCTAAAACTGCTGTATATACGAAAGTATATTAAAAAAAAACACCCAAAACTTTAGTGTATAAAGATTTTCACCACAGTGTTACCTATTGAAGTGAAAAATTTTAAAACAAGCCATTTATCCAGCCAAATAAGATGGTTAGTGCATCCATGAATGGAATGCAAATGTTCCACTGGATGGGCTGCAACTATTAAAAGATGCTTAGGAAAAGCTCATAATGTGGAAAAATCCTTATGAAATGTTAAAAGATGAGACACGGGCTTCCCTGGTGGCGCAGTGGTTGAGAGTCTGCCTGCCGATGCAGGGGACACGGGTTCGTGCCCCGGTCTGGGAAGATCCCACATGCCGCGGAGCGGCTGGACCCGTGAGCCATGGCCACTGAGCCTGCGCGTCCGGAGCCTGTGCTCCGCAACGGGAGAGGCCACAACAGTGAGAGGCCCGCGTACCGAAAAAAAAAAAAAAAAAAAAAAAAGATGAGACAAAAATTTATACACAGTATTATTCTGGTAGTTGAGAACAAATATGAAGTAAAATCTGTGAATAGAGGAAATATCAAAAGGAAATCAGTAACGTACTAAAGTGCTTGTCTTCGGTTGTTCTTTTTTCTTTCCTGTTTCTTTTATTTTTTTAAAGTTTTCTATACTGCATATGCATTACTTTAATGGTGGACATAGTTCAATCATCATTCTTTTTTAAGTTTTTAAAATATACTCAGGAAAATTTTAAAAATATATTGATATTGTAAGAAAATAATATTGGGCTTCCATGGTGGCGCAGTGGTTGAGAGTCCGCCTGCCGATGCAGGGGACACGGGTTCGTGCCCCGATCCTGGAGGATCCCGCGTGCCGCGGAGCGGCTGGGCCCGCGAGCCATGGCCGCGGAGCCTGTGTGTCCGGAGCCTGTGCTCCGCAGCGGGAGAGGCCGCAGCAGTGAGAGGCCCGCGTACAGCAAAAAAAAAAAAAAGAAAATAATATTGACTTACTTAAAGAACAAATAAAGCCACAGTTTTCTAAAGCACTGCAAACAAGCAAGCAACCCCAGTTGTTTACTGCTTCTGTCAGGATAGCTGATTTGTTTCAGATTTTGAGTCAGTGGCTCAAAGGACAGTAAATCACTCATAGTCCATTATAAAAAAAAGCAGCACAGAAGAAAATATTAAAATATTTGTGTCTTCTTAATCATAAAACTAAGAGAAGTTAAGCTTTAATAGGAATTATTTCAGGGACTTCCCTGGTGGTCTAGCGGTTAAGACTCCGTGCTCCCAATGCAGGGGGCTTGGGTTCGATCCCTGGTCAGGGAACTAGATCCCGCATGGCGCAACTAAGATCCTGTGTGCTGCAGCTAAGACCGGCTCAGCCAAAATAAATAAATCAGTAAATATTCTTTAAAAAAGAGTTATTTCAGGAACAAACTGATGCTCGTGCTCCCCTTGGGTCTGTCAGATGGTCCCTCGTCAGACACCTGCAGGAAGAGGGTTTCTCACTCTTCCTTAGCTTGCAGGATGTGGCAACATGGTACAGTCTGTGATGCCTTGTCGGGTATATTTATAAATATTATTATCTAGCAGAAGCAAATAACGAGAAAATGGCAGAGTCGACCTTTCTCCTGATTGGAACATTAGGTCAGTATACAATAAAATAACCAAACATCAATAATCTAATGAGCTTCGGCAAAAAGTTGGCCAAAAAAAAGGAAAATTATGAAGATCAACATTTGAAACATGGATTTATTTTCACCACCATAATGATGTGTCTTGACCTAAGTACTGTGCCAGCACTGAGATACTGTCTACTGGTAGCAGAGTGTACATTTGACGCTAAATACATATGCAAATGTTTGGAATAGGAATCTATGTTCAAAGAATTTTTTTTATGCATGGACTGCCTCACTCAAAATGATTTGGAGATCATTGGCTTAGAATGCAACGTTAGTAATAAACTGGGAAATAATAGAAGTTTGCTGACTTGAAGCTTAACTTTTATTTTTTTTTAATTTATTTATTTTAAATTAAATTTATTTATTTATTTATATTTTATTTTTGGCCGCGCTGGGTCTTCGTTGCTGTGCGCGGGCTTTCTCTAGTTGCAGCAAGCGGGAGCTACTCTTCGTTGTGGTGCGCAGGCTTCTCATTGCGGTGGCTTCTCTTGTTGCCGAGCACGGGCTCTAGGCATGCAGGTTCAGTAGCTGTGGCTCACGGGCTCTAGAGCACAGGCTCAGTAGTTGTGGCGCACAGGCTTAGTTGCTCCATGGCACGTGGGATCTTCCCGGACCAGGGCTCAAACCCATGTCCCCTGCATTGGCAGGCGGATTCTTAACCACTGCGCCACCAGGGAAGCCCCTGGAAGCTTAACTTTTAAACTGTGTTTTTTATGTATGATATATTTATCTTTTCTGCAGTAAGTAGAGAAATCATTTCTTTATTTTTATGACACAAATGTTTTCCATTGTGCATTGTGTATTGTGTTATCAGGTTTGCTGATTTCCAAGAAGAGCAGGCATCTCCTTTTTGAGAATTACTGTAGCTGAGCTGGATTCTCTGGGGAGAAAAACTTTTGTTGTTACAGATGGGCAAATTCATAGAAAGTTTCAGGGGTCTCACCCAAGGTAGCACAGATGAAAGCGCGGCCTGAGAATCCTGCGTAATGGTTGTTCACTTCACACCTCATTCATTCCAAATGTAAAGTCAGAATGGACAAAGTATGATTATCATACTGCATCGACGTAACCCCTTTCATGTTTCAGTACCTACTGACTTTGCCAGAGAAGTTACGAGAAGTATGTGTGATGTTTAAACTTTCCTGTGGATGCTCAAATGTGCTTCACAGCACCTGTTTGGTTTTCCCTTTTGTTTCCTTTCCCTTTTGTCTCTTTTCCCTTTTGTTTCCTTTCCAGTTGGTGGAGAACAGATAAGTGCCATCGGACGGGGCATCTGCGTGTTGCTGGGTATTTCCCTGGAAGATACACAGAAGGAACTGGAGCACATGTAAGAGGCGGATTTCCACGTCACTGCCTTTCTAGTGGGACATGTGCTGGTCATCTAGCTGGCTGGCTAGCTATTTAAATAAATTATACATATATATATATATATATATATATATATATATATATATATATATATATATATATATGGAACTTCCATAGTATTTTGCTCCTATAAAGTGAGACTCTGTCAGTTTTACCCATGTCCCTTTTTTTTTTTTTTTTTTTTGCGGTACGCGGGCCTCTCACTGTTGTGGCCTCTCCCGTTGCGGAGCACAGGCTCTGGACGCGCAGGCTCAGTGGCCATGGCTCACGGGCCCAGCCGCTCCGCGGCACGTGGGATCTTCCCGGACCGGGGCACGAACCTGTGTTCCCTGAATCGGCAAGTGGACGCTCAACCACTGCGCCACCAGGGAAGCCCCCATGTCCCTTTTGATGCAGTGTGGTTATCTCTGTGTCACAGATGGGGAGAGCGAGGAAGAGCCGTCACCCAGTGAGTCAGCGACAGGGCAGGAGCACAACTTAGCTTCTGTCCCTATTTGCTGCTGCAGCCTTGAACCATTCTCTTAGTGTGAAAACCAAGCCTCTTTTCATAGGAATGTTTTATGTTTTCAGTTTGAGCAGTATGATCTGGGCACTGTTTACACATGTTAAGAATGCCCAGTTGTTCACCATTCACATTAGGATATGGAGCTCAGAGAGGTTACGTTACCTGCCGAAGGTCATGCACACGTCCTTAGCAAAAAGCCTGACTCCACATTAGAACCTAGGCCACCTGGCCTGGAAACCAGTGCTCTTTTTACTAAGGTGGGAGGTTTGTCATTGCTGTTGGCCCTTAGTACAGGCAGCCTGCCCCTCCTCATGTTCATTCTCCCCTGCACCACTTCGCACATGTACTTCAGATGCTTGGATCCATTTTCTCTGCCCCTGGTGCCCAGAGCCTATATGTGATGGTTGCCCAGTTGTCCCTTTTGTATTAGGTTGAAAACCAGACTTGGAACCAAGCTCCTGCTAAGGTGTTGATGACTAGTTCAATAACACTCACGGATGTTGGTATTTTAAAAGCTGTCCCCTGGATACGCAAAGAGGGAGCGAAGTGGTGTAATGGTTAAAAGCCGGGGGACTGGTCTGAATCTCTCCGTGGCTCTGACAAAATGGAGAGCTAGTACCTAACTTGGTTAAGAGCAATGACTCAACATAAGGCAGACCCTGCTGTGGAGAAGGGGTGATGAATAGCGCCCACCGCAGAGGGTGCCCATGTAAGGTGTTGGCGAATGAGTATTTGTTCAGGCTTTGAACATGTCTTCAACATCATCCGGAAAGGTGGCTTCAAATGGTGGAATTTTAGCTTTCACGGAGGTAGTTCTTTGTCATTCGTCTCAAGTCTGACCTTCTAAATGCTACCTGGTCCTCCTCCTTGCCAGGGTGGCCGTCCTTTGTCATCCACGTGTATAGGGCAAGCCCCGCTGGGGCGTAAGGAGCACGTGACATAGTTGTCAAGGTGTCTTTCCCCAGATCGTTTTGCATATCTGCAATGACCATGAGTTTTCTCCGGGGTATTTGCTGAATTGTTCATTTTGAGAAGTTCCAAGAAAGGGTATAAAAGCGGGGCATCATTTATTCCAGTGTAAAGATGGAATTCTGTAAAAAATCCGAATTGAGCCCATGTTTCATCCGGTTCCCACTGGAAGCTGCTATGAATTGGAGGGGCTGACAAAAAAAAAAAAAAAGCAAATCACCAATCAACGCTAATAGGTAGGACTATTATTACCCCTATTACAGATGCGGAAACTGAGGCACAGAGTAGAAAGTAACTTGCCTAAGGTCACCCCTCCTGTAAGTGATGGAACCAGCACAGTGTCCCTAGTCAGCAGGGTGCTGGTGACATTTGGGGGTGTGGGTGTGTCTGGGGGGGCTTGTGATTCTCCAGGTAGCTCTCACCCCTGTTTTCCCCCAGGGTCCGGAAGATCTTAAACCTGCGTGTGTTCGAGGATGAAAGTGGGAAACACTGGTCGAAGAGCGTGATGGACAAGCAGTACGAGGTGCTGTGCATCAGCCAGTTCACCCTGCAGTGCGTCCTCAAGGGGAACAAGCCCGACTTCCACCTGGCGATGCCTTCAGAGCAGGCGGAGAGCTTCTACAACGGCTTCCTGGAGCAGCTGCGCAAGGCGTACCGGCCGGAGCTTGTCAAAGGTAGGTGGGAGCCCAGCGCCCAGGAGGGCGTCCCCTGGACACTTCCCGGCTGGAGAAAGGCAATCTGCAGATGCAACATTTCCTTTTCCAGAAAGTTCACTGTTTACGCTTATTACTTTCTTAAAACAGCATAAGGGCCGCTGCCGCCACCATTGTTGTGCGTGTCCTCTGAATGCCCCAGTACCGTTTACCCTTCTTTATTCATCTGTCCACATTTGGAATGTTTAGCAGCCCAGCAGTGCACTTGATATAGTGGTGGTTCATTTCGGTTGCTTATCCTGCGCAACAGAGAAATACAACTGCCAGACGCAAATGGGAGCCATGTGTCATTTTAAATTTCTAGGAGCCATATTAAAAGAAAAAGAAACAAGTGAAATTAATTTTAAAACCGTATTTCACTTAGCCCAGTATATCCACAATATTCTGCTTTCACCCTGTCGTCAATGTAAAGAGTTGTTAATGAGATAACTCACATTCCTTCTTCTTACTGAAGTCTTTCATGCTCACAGTGCATCTCGATTCAGACCAGCCACATGTCCAGCGCCTGGTGGCCGTGTGTGGCCCTCAGCTGTCATTTGGACAGTGTAGGCTTAACGGCTTGTCATGGGGACTGCCAGCCTAGCCTGACTGATCAAGATTAAGCCTAGAAAACTGAGAAGAGTGAGAAGAGCGGGCCTGGTTTGTGGGAGGATTATGAATCGGAACTTATGAATCTTCTTAAGAGGGTGTGTTTCTAGTCTGGTTTCATGTTCCTAGTGTGCTTTTCCTTCAGAGTTACTGGGAAGCGTATTTAGCTTCCTTTGGTGGTGCCCCTCAGGGTGAGAACTTGCTCAGCAGGCTGTCTGCTTCCGAGTCTGACCGCAGCTGCTCCTGCTGCTGTCGGACTCTCGTAGCTGTTGAGTAGTTGTTAATAGTTGACTCTGTAGTGTTTCCTACACTTTAACTTTCTCTCAGTGAACCCAAACCCAGGTCCCTTTGTTATTGGGCCTGTTTTCAACCGTAAGTAAGAAAAGTCATGACATGACTTTGGAGCTCTGTAGCAGAGCCCCACATCTCTGAGGGTCGTCAGCTCCTCTGATGGCTCGTGTTCTGAGGAGTGATGTTCCAGACCCTCACTGGTATTTCCTTTCATTTTAATTCTCCTCTTACTTGTGTCAGGTGTCCATTTGCCAAAAGGACAAATGGATTCTATGTGATCAGGACCCTCCCGCCTTAAATCAAATCCTGCTCTTTGCTTGGGTCCTGGTAGAGCAGCATATGTTCGCTTCTTCGGGGAACATCCAAGTTTAGAACTCCATTGGCACGTCCGATTGTGGATGTCCACTGGGGTCCTCTGTCCGTCGTGGCTTTGCTGCAAACATGGTTCTTCCCAGAATTAGCAATTAAGCCAAGTGCTTTGAATAACAATTTTTCTTGGCTGAGCCAAGGATTAATGCTGCCAGCACTGTCTTCTCTGCTTGATGTTTATAGAATCATCCCATTTCTGAGTAATCTCAGACGTATTTGGGGATGCACTGAAGTCCTTTGAAGGATGAGCAGAAGGAATATCATGAAAGGGCTTCCCTGGTGGCGCAGTGGTTAAGAATCCGCCTGCCAGTGCAGGGGACATGGGTTCGAGCCCTGGTCCGGGAAGATCCCACATGCCACAGAGCAACTAAGCCCATGTGCCACAACTACTGAGCCTGTGCTCTAGAGCCCACGTGCCACAACTACTGAAGTCCGCACGCCTAGAGCCCGTGCTCCGCAACAAGAGAAGCCACCGCAATGAGAAGCCCGCGCACCGCAACGAAGAGTAGCCCCCGCTCGCCGCAACTAGAGAAAGCCCGCGCGCAAAAACGAAGACCCAACGCAGCCAAAAATAAATAAATTTATATATAAAAAAAGGAATATCATGAAAGCACAGGGGAGGGCCCTTTCCATGGGAGAACAGTGATGGTCTTGAAGGAATGCTTGAGTGAAAACAAAACCACTTGCGTCTAAAGCCTTAAAGAGGAGTGTTTTATTATTCAGTGCTTTGTGTTCCTAAAAACACCTTTTACGTTTTGAAAAAGTCTGTAGTTCATCCAGGTAATTATATGAAGTGCCTGAAGCAATGTACTGTAAACAGTATAATTTTTTTTTTTTTTTTTTTGTGGTACACGGGCCTCTCACTGTTGTGGCCTCTCCCGTTGCGGAGCACAGGCTCTGGACGCGCAGGCTCAGCAGCCATGGCTCATGGGCCCAGCCGCTCCGCGGCATGTGGGATCTTCCTGGACCGGGGCACGAACCCGCGTCCCCTGCATTGGCAGGCAGACTCTCAACCACTGCGCCACCAGGGAAGCCCCAACAGTATAATTTTATAATGTATCAGAATTTAAGCTCATGGGATATGATACCTCTGATCATTTTGATGAAAAACCAACATGAATTATGCCACAGGTTTTAATCAGAATTTATTTTCTGCTCCTTTGGGCTTTCAGAGGCACTACAGTGATTTCCCAGGGCCTCCCTCCCTCTTCGCCTTTTATCTCCTTTATGGTCTTCAGTGGAACGAAGCGCAGGGAGCGTGTTTTACGTGCTTGCTGTTTTTTGGTAAATTTTGAGGTTCTGGCTTCCAGCTCCAGTACGGAAAGTCCTCTGTGACCTGGAGGGAAGATGGAACGCAAACTGCTAAATACGTTTTCTTTCTTCTAGGATTTTTAGGACCTCTTTAGTGACTTTAAGACTTAAAGGAGTTTAATTCAAAAATTAAAACATTTAACCCTAACCCTAAAAAATTTTCCAGTTTTATTGAGGTATAATTGACCTATAACACTCCATTAGTTTTAGTGGTACAACATGGTGATTTGATATACACATATATTGTGAAATGATCACGGCAATAAGTTCACAGCCATCACCTCACATGGGTTGACAGCTAAGGTAAGGGTGCTGCACCTCACATCCCCAGAACTTAGTTATCTTCTAACTGGGAGTTTGTACCTTTTGACCACCTGCACCCTCCAACTTTGGCAACCACCAGTCTCTTCTCGGTATTTATGGGTTTGTT